>NC_088979.1:117951886-119151886 GCF_963932015.1 Anas acuta | reverse complement strand
CTGCGTGCCTCGTTCTCTCTTCGCTGCCACCACGACCCCCTCCCCTCCGTGCCCCCTCCTTTCCCTCTCTTTCCGTTTCGTTTAACTGAAGGCAATTCATCTCGTTTTAATTAATTTTTACTTGCAGCGTTATCACCCCAAGTATAAAGGCAAAAAGTTGTTTTTTTTAATTACAAAGCTAACGGCATTAATTACCAGTACAGTAAATGCATCAACGCACGGGAGCCAAGTGGCGTTTGGAGGCACTGAGGCAGCGAGCAGCCGTGACAGCTGCAAAGGGCTTTGGGTTTTTTTCTTCTTGCTTTTTCTTTTTCTTTTCTTTTTTTTTTTTTTTTTTTCTTTCTCAGAAGAGCCTCACTTTGGAAAGAAAACATCCTGAAAGTTTCTGAAACACAAGTCAGCTCGCGCCACCCACTAGGCCATGCATCTGGAAGGGATGCAACAGTGAATCCTTCATCAGTAGGGTTGGAAGGGCTAGGGAGAGACCACTTAGTCCATCCCTTGCCCCAGAGCAGATGCTGATGAACCTATTTCTGTTCTTGTGGGTGTTTGTCAGTCCACTTTGCTAGACTTAAGGAAATGCACGTTTTTGCTAGTACATGTGCCCCCTCAGTCTGCACAGAGTGCTAGTCCGACTGGTTGGGTAGTTCAGCCTAATTTTACCCTCCTTTCCTCAGTGGATCCTTGTGACACAGAATATTTGCAGAATATTTGACAGGCTGAGAAGTAGAGATGAGTTAGGAAAGCACCATGGGGATCTGACCTCTGTCCCATGAACCCATCTCCAAGAGCTGAAGGTGACCCTTTGCTTCAGCCCTGAATGCCCCGAGCCCTGAGGAGAGACCAAAAAGCATAAACACAAACACTTTGTGTTAAAAAGAAATGGCTGATTCTATAAGGGTTGGATTTTCTTCTCAGATTCATGGTGGCACACAAGAGGTCATGCAGGTTGTGATAACGGGCTTGGGTAAAACTCTTCTTTTGAGGACAAGGTGTGTCCTGATTCCTTGCACACGTGCATGGGAGGAGATGTGCAAAGACAAAAGTGGTCATGTGCCACGAGGGTGAGGCTGTGTTGTTTGATTAAATGCCTTCAAGCCCCAGAATTGCTCGTCTTAACCTTACTTCTTTTGCCTGAGAGTTTCTCTGTTGGAAATGGGCCTTAACTGCAAAATTTGGTTCTAGCTGATAAAATTGTGGTTCGGTACCTTGCTGAGATAAAGCATGAGGTATGACAAAGCACAGAGTTGGACTCGGATGATGCGATGCAAAAACCTGTTGCACCTGACATGAGGGTAAGAAAAGGGGGAGGAATCAAGATCTGATTCAGCGTTCCCAATCTGAAAACTCAGAAACTGAGCCCCTCTGACTAAAGAGAGGAACAAAAATGTTAAGTTCAGGAGGAGGACGTGGAAAAAGTCCTTATTAAGTCCACATCACTGCATGGATTTTTATTTTTTTTTTGGTCTTAAAACCATGTTCATTCCTCAAAAAAGAGTTTTAAAATGTTCTTGAATTTTTTGTACCGTATGAAGGAGTGCTTGATGGCAGGGAAAGGCAGTCAAGAGAAGAAATCGCTGTGCCTCTCTGCGATGCGCGCAGACTCTGGCTCAGAAAATGGGTGCCAAGTGCAGCATGAAGGAGGCTTGGCCTTCACCAGGCAATGAGCAACTTTTGGAGGAAAGTAAGGATGGTACAGTAAAGGCTCCTTGATAGCTGAACGGGGCCAGGGGAGGCGATGCAGTGTGAGGAGGGCTGCCTCTGTCACTTTGTCACCTCCATTACGTTAGGAATAAAGCCGCAAGTGCTGAGGAGCATGGGGCCAGGCTCCAGACCAAAGGGTTCAGATGGGTTTCCCAAGCCACGCTTTGCTTTGGGCTGTTTCTGGATGAAACCTTGGCTGCTCCTGCCATGGTGAAATGCCTCCACTAAATTGTAAAAAACTGCTCCTTCTAACCCTCTCTGCAAGGATGAGAGGAGAGGTCTTGGTATGGCCTTGCTTTTCGGTGACCTCCAGCCAGAGCCTGGCTGTGGGAGGACAGTGACAACGAGTGAAAATGACCCTAGAAAAGCAACGTCTGTCATTTTCTTATCCCAGCCAGAAATTCAGTGGCACAGAACATCAAAAAAAGGACTTTAAAAAAAAAAAATAGGAACTTAGGCAGAAACAACCCGAAGGGAAAAAGTTATGAAATTAAAACCCAGAGAACCAGCAGGGGAAGTGCTTTAGAAATCCCTTATTAGAGTCACAGGAGGTAACACCATAGCCCCAAATGAAAATCAAAATAAAAACCTGGAAGCTAAAAGGTAAGAGAAACTGGTGCACTTAAATAGCAACTTATGTGGGTTTATTCAAGTCGGAGAAAGAATCCTTTAAAAATTGGATATTCCGTCCAAGTGATGCTAATAGGATGGAACATAAAATGCAGCAGTGAGATGTAAAATAGAGATTAGGAAAAAATTTGAAGAAGAAACAGCCAAAGATAACACAACCAATAATAATAAATTCTTTACATACCAAGAGTAGGAAGCCCCAGGGAGAGTCAGTTAAGGAGGTAATCAGGATGGATAGAGATTGCAGGAAAGACTTGGTCATTACTAAAGAGGAAAAGAGAACCCTGAATGCCCCAGTATGCATTTGCAGAGAAAAGAAGATGACACTGTCCTCGGGTAATGTGTGAGTAATAACAAAACTGCGTGCAAAATGAGACTGTAACAGATTTCCAGGTTATTCCAAAGGGATTCCATGTCGGCAGGTCCCAAATTCAGCTTGCTGTTCTCCGCAGAGGAATTCGTATCCCCTGAGCTCCGCCCCGGTGCCACCATATATTTAGTGGGAAGAAACGACCTGAAAAGAGCAGGTATGAAATGAGAACCTGTAGAACCAGCAGGGAGACTGCGCTAAGAAGACATCCCTTATTAGATTCACAGGAGGTAGCACCATAAGCGTAGATTAAAATTAAAATCAAAACCTGGAAGCAAAAAGGGAAGTAGGAACGAGGGCAGTTAAATGCCAAGTTGCATAGGTTTACCCCCCTCCTCCCCCCAAAAAAAAGAAAAAAAAGGAAAAAAAAGAGAAAAGAGCATCCCAGGGGCATGGAGTGTCCTATTCTTTTTTGTTGCTGTTGTTAATGATCAAGTCTTCATTTGTACAATCTTAATCAGTTCTGGTATTTCCCCTTAACTGCCTCTGGTAGTCCTCTCCATTCTGAAACAAGCAGTTTTGTCACCCACGTCAGACTCTGGGCTGAATGTTTTTTGTTTTTTTTTTCCTCTGGCATTACTGAACCGAGGAGCATTGCTTTGTCATGCCCTAGCCCAGGAGCCTCGCGTGGCCCAGCATCCCCAGGCACACACCGCGGGCTGTGGCGATTGCAGGTCCAGTGGAGGAGCAGAAAAGGTCAGGAAGACACGCTGGAGGTTTGAGTCTGAGGAGTTAGCTCCTAATCACATCAACACGTTACTCCCTGCATTTCAAAAGAGGTTTTTCTCCTCTACCTATTTCCTCCAAGTATTCTCATGAGCACCCTTGCATTTCCCCCAAGCCTGATCTTACTTTCAGCTGAGTTGCTGGGTTGGCCCTCCCTTCCATCCCCTCCACCTGTAATCTGCATCCCTGTCACCTTCCCACTGCTGTTCCGCCTCCTTCTCCCTCTTGCATTTATTTATTTATTTGTCTTCCCCAGGGATGGGAATGGGGGGAAAAAAAAAATAAAAATAAATATGCAAATGAAAGGGAAAAAACTGAGAGAAATTTAATTAAAATGTGTGTGTTTCTTTCCCTTCGAGTGCTTTAGGGTGGAATAGCAAATTGTTAAAAAAAAAAAGAGAGCACTCAGAATAAGGTTAAAGAGCTGAAAACTGATTACATGCAATTGAAAATGAAAGCGGGGAGGGGGGCGGTGGAGATGCAGCGTACTGAGATAGGTAAAAGGCTCAGGGAGCCTCTTGCTGGAGATGGGGCATTTTTCACCGTGAGTTACAGCCAGGCAGGCACTGCACGCAAGGCCTGTAACGGGGTTTCAGACGCTTTGCATCGGCAGAGAGGCAGGGAGGAAAGCATTTTACTTTGAAGAGCAATCTGGAGAGGGCACCGTGCAGATGAGAGCTGAAAAGAAAACAGGCCAGGAAGGAGAGAGGGCCGGGGGAGAGCCATCTGCTTCAGCCCGGGCTGGTTTGTGTCGGTAGATCTGCCGTGCTGCAGGAGAGGGCAGCGCTTCCAGAGCAGCTGAGGGTGGGAGGGAGGGAGAGAGAGGAATAAAACAAGCTCACGTGTTGTGTAGGAGCTGCAGTCATCGTTTCTGAGCTTGATCAAAGCCGTAGATCCGCACACGTGTCTGTGAGAAGTTGTTGGAGCTGCGTTTCTGCTTGTTGGTGGTGCCAGGGCGAAATCCAAGTTTGGAGGGGCGCACTCCTCATCCACCCCTACACGTTCACAGGCCTTCTGGCAGCTTCCTAAAACAACAGCTCCATTAGCCTGGGCACGGGTCCTTCAGCAGAGCAAAACCCACCTTCCTTGTAGGCGTGCTGGGTCAGCGTAAGGACCCGAAGCAATTTGAGCACGAGGGATGAGAATATGTACATGTATATTATCGGGTCTGACTTTGGAGCGGTGTTTTTCCAGTGCATCTCCTCCATTCTGCTCTCATTCCAGTGTGGGAATCATTTCTTGGCAGCTTATTTTTATTTATTTATTTTTTTGTAATTAAACACAGCCCCCAAAAGTCTGTGCTTTCTGAATCCTCAAGGGTCCCTCCTGGAAGCGGCTCCTTCCCCCTGTGCCACGGCAGGGATGGATGGTGCAGCTCCCGTAACCCGCCGAGGGCAGCTCTTCCTTCTGCCCTCGGATATCAAGGGCCCAATTTTCCTTCCCGTTTCCCGTGTCTTTCAGAGCGAGAGAGAGAAGTCTCTTTGCTGTGATGCGGAGTGATTGCTGCCATTTGACATTCACATTTATCTGCCTGGTCTTTTCATTATCTCTTTCCCATTTGTTTCTGCTCGTTCTCAAGTGTCTGCTGATCCTCTTCCTTCCTCTGGGGCTGGCTGTTGCTAAACTCCACAGCTTACCTGCTCCGTATATCTTGATGTATCTGCTCGCTTCGTGTCTCCGTTCATTGATTTTTCATACCCAGCTGCTAAATGAGCACTGTTTGCCCCTCTCCCACACAGCATCTCCTCCTTTGCTGCCGCAAACTCTCCCCTACTCCAGCTAAAACACCGAGGGCTCTCATTACAAACAGCAAAGCCAGTAGGGCTTCCGATTTTTTCCTACTTCTGCCCGTCTGCTGGTTGCTTTCTTTTCAGTACAGAGGTCGCACCACTGCTGACTCTTGCTAGAGACGTTTCCCTAACTTTGAGCCCAATTTATCAGTCAGGATACATGGCTCATTTTTTCCCAGGTGCCCCAGACCAGGAATAGCCTCTGGCTGTTACATAGCTTTTCAACAAACTGTGTCAAGAAGCAGCAAAATCCTGCCTCCGGGAACGTGTTCCCTTTCTTAGTTTTATTCTGTATTGTTGCAATCTCAGTTACTGTCTCAATTACGTATAGACAGGCGTAAGCTGCAAATTCAGATCAGAAATTCATGGATGTTTGTATCCCAAGGGCTTGTCTGCCTCACTTTTTTTTTTTTTCGTACCACAACTATATAAATATACGAGGGATAAACTATAGCTACGTCTGTAGGAGCATCACTCTGCCTGCGTTTGAGGGTTGTTCTGAGCCATCCAGAGCTGCCTTAGTTAGTGCAAAACCTAGAAGCAGGCCACCTCCGAAGTCACTGTGTCAGCCTGAGGGCTAGGAAATTCAACCTCCAGTGCAGGCATGCGCACCCGGAGCCAAGTCCAGCTGATGTTTTTCCTCCGGCTCTGTAGCTGCAGAGGTATCAATCCCGTATTTCTTTTCCATAAAGTCAGCGCCGTTTCTGTTAACTTCGACATAAATCTTCCTCAGCTTTAACTGGGCCTGCTGTTTGGAGGAGGAGAGGGACTAATAAAAACACGAGGCAGGGAGCACAGCTTGTGGGCTGCAAGGAACTCGCCTAGCACCGTGTGTTGGAACAAGACGGGAAGGCTTTGTAGGCAAAATAAGACACAGCAAGAGTCAGTGGTAGGGATTTGGACTGCCCCACTGGGGAGGTCTTTAGGTTGTTTTTTGTTGTTTTTTTTTTTGAGGTAGGAAAATGTATTTTTTGCCTTCTGTAAGTGATGCGCTTGCTTTTGGGTCAGGATTGGAGAGGAGTTTGGCCCACAGGAGGTGTCCTGTGCTTGTAATTGCGGGGACCTTGTGGTTCCGGAGGTCTCTGGGTTGCTCTGTGGTTATGTTCCCCATGTCAGCTCCACATCAAGACAGAAGTGGTGAGAGAGCCCTTAGGCAGTCCCTTGTAGGCTCAGAAAGGCACTGACAGCTGGAATTAAAAATGAATCAAATCTGTCAAATATCGCGACTGGTCTGTAGAGTAGGAGAGGCACCACACTTTTAGTTTAAATGTTTTTTCCAGGCTTACCTTTCTCCATGCTCTCCCCTCAATTGGTTTCAGTGCTCGGAAGAGGGTGACTGTGTGCCCAAGGTATGTGGCATATCGATCCTGTTTGCTTCCCTGCTCCTTGCATGACAACTTGCAGAGAAGCACGGTGAGAAACCCCACCAGAGGGCAGCGAAAGTGCCGTGGGTGTGGGTCTCTGGGGGCCGCAGGGGTGGGAAAGGCTCCCCGGGAGCTGAGAGACGGATTGGGCGATGCTGCTCATCCCAGCGCTGGTCCCAGGCTTTGCTTTCCCGGCTGCGAAAGGCTGGCAGCGTGCATATGTCGCTCTTAATCTTCCTTTTGCATCCCTGTTTCTGCAGTTGTCAGAGCGCCGTATTATGCAAATTGGAATTAAGCAATTAAGGCGATAATGTTTCCCTTGAAGAGTTTGACAAGGCAGAAGGAACACAGACTGCTTTTCAGACAAGCCTTTGGTTGCATATTTACCGAAAAACAGAAGCGAGGGGGAGGTGGACAGGCACGGCCACGCTCACCCACCCCTGTGCAACTTCGTGACCAAGCCACCCCGTGCGTCCCTCCTCATTTATCCCATAAAATTGTTGAGGCCGTGGGGCACGGGGGCTGCTCTCCTGCCCCTCAGCACACGGGAGGCCAAGGAATGGGCTGCCACAGCCCTGTGTTGCATTTGCAGCTTAAACAGATGCTTAAGGGTATGACTCAGTACCGTGCCATGCTCAGGAGCAAGGGCTTTTGCCACTGACCCAGCGGTGGCACTGTCACAGCTTTGCAAAGCTGTTTTTTTGGGATTGAGGAGGGGTGAAGTCGCTGCCAAGTGTGGGGAGGCAAAAGTTCAGAGCCGTCAGGAGTTTTTTTTGACTTTGTGACTTTTCTTGTGTGAATTCTTCCATCTCGTCCCCGGCTAAAGGTCCTCTTGTTCTCCAAGGGGACTTTCTGATCCTCCTTCCTTTAGTCTTGCAGCGAGTTTGGGAAAGAGGACGTGGGTCTGCTCTTGGCCTGTTTTGCCACAGCGGTGATTTTTGTGTTGCAATCAAAGACGGGCTAAGCCGAAGCTGCAGATCTCGATTGTCTTTGAAACGAAGGTGCTGGGAGCTGGACTGACCTCTGGAGAGTTGTGCCGCTGGTGCCTTTGCACTTTCTCTGTGTTCAGCACTCGAGGCAGTGCTGTTGAAAGCAGTTGATCAAATGTAAAATTTGCTTTGAAGCAATAATTATGCGACGGATGGGACCCTGGGGGTAGACACGTAAGAAATCTGCAGAGCAGCATCATTTGAGATCAGCTTCACCCTGTGTTTTTTTCACAAGTTGTCCTTTCTTTCCTTGGGGTGTGGGTGGTCACCCCAGCTTTGAACTTCGCTCTCGACTCGAGCGTTGCATTTTCTGCATTCCCTGCAGGTCCCCGGAGAGAAAGGAGAGGAGGGAGGGGAGCTGCTGAGCTCCACCAGCCTCGATACAGAGGGCTGGCTTCACCAGGGCTCCGTTACACCCGGGGAGTCACTGGCATGAAGCGGTGAATCAGAGGTGGTGAGTCAGGCTGCGGCGCTCTAAATAGTCAGCAGACGTGGCAAGGCGAGTCCCAGGTGGCTCTAACGATGGAGTGGAGATCAGGAAGCCTGTGGCTTAATGGGGTCTGGTCCCCCGGCTCGTGTGGGCGCTCTAAGCTTTACCAGGGAGAGGTAATCGGGTGATGCTCAACTGAGCAGTCTCAAGCCTTACGCCTTTCCCCAGTTGCATGAGCTAAAATATCGTGGGGGTGGGTAACGCCTTTTCCGAAGCGTGCTTTCCTGCCCCTTTTCGGAGGATATGGAGGAAGGGGAACCTTGTTCCAACCCCACAGGGCTGATCTGAGGCCACGTCGGTGGGTAGGGCTGTGCTGAGTCCATCATCTGCTCCGAGACCGTGCTTCACTTAGCGGTGGCAGCGAAGTTGTCCCTGTTGGCACCAGCATCCAAAGCTTTTATCTGCGCCTCCATCTCACCGGGCTGCTTCCCAGCCAGGTCAGCCAAGCTGATTCTCCGTGTCCTGAGGAATTCATTGGCCTGAATTAGCGCTCAAGGAAGCGTTGGCTCAATCGATCCGGACAGCTCCATCTAGCCCGTGCTGGTTAAATCAGGCCACGAGTCCCCGCCAGCTCCGCATCACTTACCTGCTGTGGAGTTCAGCAGCCAAGCTGTGCGTGCGGAGACGGGAGGAACAAACAGAAAGGGAAAAATCCCAGAACAACGCAAGGTAAATGCCTGTCTCTGCTCTCATTCAGGATAGCTAGAGAAAATACTTATGGCCGCTACTTGGTCGCAGTCCTCTCCATCCCTTCCCCTTGCTCGCCTTTTACCTTCTCCCTGTGGCCACTCTTAGTGGCAATTCCCCACCGATTTGCCATTTAACCAGCGTACCCAGCTGGGTTCAACTGCTGTTGCTCTTTTCCTCCTGGCTCCCTTCCTCCTCTTCCTCCTTGGAGAAGCTCTGGACATTCTGCCGGACGTTTTAATGAGCTTGCATTTTCCTGAAAGGCCAGAGCCCATCGTGAGTTGAATGGCAGCTGCCAAGCAGACGGAGCTTTTAGTTCCGAACTCGGCGAGAAAATGGCTTTGCCTCCCATCAGAGCAGCTTGTGTACTTCAGAGGCTCAGTCATTACCAGCAATTTCTATTAAGAGCTGAGTACCTTTCGCGTTGCTCGGGAGCAAAGGAGGCTTGGCGTCTCTCAGGGTCTGCTCAGCACCACCGAGGATTGTGCCTGCTGTGTGTTTTGAACTAGCATCAGCAGAGATTAGACAAGCATGCTGGGAAGAATGTGACTCCAATTGCAGTCCCCGAAGGCTTTTTTGTTGTTCTTGTTGTTTCTGCTGGTTCGCTAGGTATTCTCCCCCACCCCCTGCTTTATATATTTATCTTACAAAAGTTGCATTTTGTACTCTCCTGAAAAGCATTTCCCATTTTCTGTATGCCTGGCAGATCTTCCCGGAGTGCTCTGCTTCCCACTGGGGACTGCGAGCATTTGAAGGGTAAACACCATGAAGGATATGAATTTCTTACAGAGGGTGCCGGGCTGTGCAATTGGAAAACATGAGGTGTCATTAGAGAAAGAAGAGCTGCTAAAGTGCCCCGAAGGTGAGGCAGGCTCGAGTCCTGGTGGTGAAGCAGGTCTCCAAGAGGTCTCCTGTAATAAAAACTGAAGAGGAGAAGCCAATGGATATATGGTGGCATGTGACAGGGGAGCTGAGTAAATGGATGAGACTTCTTCTGGCTCAGAGGACTGGGAAACTGAATCCTGTACTTCTACAGCTTCGG
Source organism: Anas acuta (assembly GCF_963932015.1). Taxonomy (NCBI): domain Eukaryota; kingdom Metazoa; phylum Chordata; class Aves; order Anseriformes; family Anatidae; genus Anas; species Anas acuta. The sequence goes on along the minus strand of NC_088979.1, from coordinate 119,142,094 downwards.
TAGCCACAGAGCCTGGGCCCTCACAAGGGTGAATTTGGGCAGAAGGTGCCGTCCTGGTGTACACCAGCTTTGATCACAGCTTCATCTAACCAGACAGTACAGGAAATCTCCTCTCGAGACCATTTCTCACCTCATATTAAGTATTTACATCACCCTTCACTTTATCACCATGCCCAAAATCTTTCAGATCTTTGTTGTTTCCATGTCCCTGGAAAAGCATGGACCCTACAGCCTTCCTCAGCATCCTCACACGCTGGAGTACACCTGCCTTCAACACTTGCTCTAGCATAAGAAGTTGAAAAATGCATCAGGACTGGCCCCATTCTTCTCCATTAAAGTGCAGGCACACACTGTTTGTTTATCTCCCTCTGGGAACAAGCCAAGAAGAGTGTTAGTGTCTGGAAAAATAGTAATAATAATAATAATAATAATAATAATACCACCCCCCCAGGTGACAACTCCACATTTTCTGGGGCCTGGTTAAGTTCTCTGGAGCGTAGCACTCCATCACTTTTCTCAGCAGGGTATAATTATTCATAACTTGAAGGTTTTTATCTCTGGGCTTCCTGTACGAAAAGGGAGAAAGGAGGTAGATCTTGCATTCCACGAGAGTATAGATGTTTAATTAAGTATCACATTTAATTGTTCCAGACTCCTGCTTGACAGTCACCAAGTTTGGAAAATTTTGTCCCCCCCCCCCCTTTTTTTTTTTTAATTGGAATTGAAAAGATAAAAAGTGTCTGACGTGTAAATGGTGTTGGTGCCATGTCTCTGTGTGCCTCAGAGCTACTCCATGATCCAAGACCAGTACCCAGCTCCTGCCAATTTGTGTGCATGCCTCTGGTGTTTCCACTCTTCTCTCTGGGAGGAGAGGTCCCTCCCTTTATTCTGCTTCCAGTGGCCCTTTCTCTCATCCCAAGTCCAGCCTGACTTGTGCCTGCTCTCTGGCATTTGTATTCGGGTCTCTCCTCTTCCTTTCTTCCTGTTTCTTTAGGACTAGGGACAGAAGGGCAAACTGGACCTCGGAATAATAAATGTTCTGTGTCTTCCTTACATCTCCATTCATCCAAAGATCTCAGAGCACTTTGCAAGAATTAATAATACAAGGATTACTCTCCCTCTGTGAGGATGACTGGTTTTATTATCCTTGTAGTAAAAATAGCAGGCTCTTCAAAGCCTACTTTGTCGACTGTAGGACCGGAAGATTCTGCATATAGATCCTCAGCAACGCAGCCCAAAAACTAGAAAACCAGAGAGATTGGTGTGAGCCCAGTAGCCTGTATATGGAATCTGCACCCCAGTCGTTCCCATCTGTCCTGCCAGAGGGTCACATCTTCACTGCAGCGTGCACACCTCAGCTGCTGCCAGCCATGGGTTATGTGCTTACTCAGTCACTCAGCAGACTTGGCTCTGTTTCTCCCTCTGTACTATGAGCCTCACAGCAGCGTGGCTGGGGATAGTGGTCAAGTAAGTCTTGGGCTGGTAGAGGGTGAGATCTGGACTCTGTTTGACTGAGCTCTGAGGTTTTAAAGGAGGCAGGCCTGCCAGTGGCGTGCTGCAGGTAGTGAGATCACAGATAATAAGCTTTGTGTGGGAAACAATGAGCACTGAGTCACGCGTGCTGAATCTCATCACAAACACTACCCATCTGCACTTTTTTCCACTGGAGTTGTTTGCTGGGGCTGTCAAAACTGTGACAGAAAGGTATTTGGTTGGTGATTCGTTTCCCGTGTCTTTCTGCTCCTTTCTTGAGGATAAACTGCATTGCTGGCTTGCTTTCCCTTCTCCTGCCTCTCTTTTGCAGCTTCTGCATATAGCACAGCGACTTTTCTGTACTGCCTTTGTCCTGCCACAGTCCAAAAATCATCTGGAGGCCAGGCTCCCCTTGTCTGTGAGTGAGTTTCCATGCCTTGAGTGCAGCTCCGAGAGGCAGAGATGAAAGCCACGTCTCAGCCCGAGGGAAATAAGGTGTGTTTTAGTTGCTTTGGATAATCACACAGCTGCAGGACCAGCACGGCTCACTGAAGCCTTTTGGCTCAGCAGTTAGCCCTGTCCCAACCAGGCAGAGGGAGATTTTGTTGTGCCACGGCCACAGCAGCCCTCTGGTTCAAATGCAAGGTGGGAGCTCAGGGAGGACACCGTGACAGGAGGGGGTTGATGGGAAAGGAGGGGGAAGCTAAAGAGAGACACAACGGTTAAAAAAAAAGGGAAGATGGAGTGTGACATGAAGACTTTACTCCTCGTTTATAAAAGGCTTCATCTATCAGCTGGATCGCCTTAATGTGTCTCCTAATAAGGCTCCCCCAACACACATACGCACTTTACTTTGGTTTACTTCTTTGATACTGTCACATGTTCTTCATTTTCCAGCACGTTGCATTCATTCTTTGCCTTTAAACTCCAAGGATTAAAGCAACTGGATAAAATAAATAAATAAATGAAATTAAAAGAGCTGACATTTCATGCTGTTGTCGGCAGCCTTTGATTTTCTTCCAGAACAAGATCATTACTTTTCTCTCCTGCTTTGAAAAAAAAAGAGAAAAAGAAAAAAAAAAAAAAAAGGAAAAAAAAGAAAAGAGATGGACAGACTCATCTTCTTATATATTCATTTATCATTTGTGGGCTGTGGTAGGTGTGGGGAGCGGTTAAGGAAGGAGAGGCTTGTGGCTGCAGTATAGGAAACCCTGAGTAAAACTAAAAGCTGACAGCAAGGTAGTAACACATCTGATTCTGGGAACATCCTCTGGCTGAGTTGTTTGTACAAGCCCCAGGATAACACCGTCATTGTCCAGGCTGAAGCTCTTACGTGCTATCGTAGTAGCAAAGCTCATCCAGGTGAAGAACAACCCAAACTGCAAAGCTTTGAGTCCACAACAAGAATTTTGTGAGCCTTCGAGAGCAGACTGCATGGCCCCCACGATTTTTTGGTTCAATCCGTGGCTAGAAGCATGGAGAGTGGAAAAGTATATTCACCAGATGTGGCCCTGGCTCTGAGTCTAAGCGGGTTTAGAAGTTCGTAGGCCCAGTTTTATTGACGACAGACTGTATCCATCCAGGTGCTCTTCCTAGGTGTGAAGCTTGACTCAAGTTTGCTGTGTCTGTGCCTCTTCAGAGCAGACCGAGCTGTGGCTCCACATTTTGCAGTTTGGGATCAATGAACCTGCCGTGGACTGTTTGGGAACCCACTGGGGGCACACTTACCACCGTGAAACTGGAGGATATGTGGCTGTTCAGATCCAGCCTTATTTGGGCTCTGAGCATATCATAAATCTCTGGCACCGGGTGATGCTTTGCTGTGCAAACGAAGTCCAAAGAGAGCCTGAAGCAAAGAAAACGTGTTTGCGCTCTCAGTTCCAGCCTGAGTGAATCACAGAGTGACTATAAATAAGGAGAAGGAAACTGCTGCAAGGAAGCTGATTACATGAAATTGTCCATTCCCTCCATTTCCTTTTTCCAGGATGCTTCAGTGCATCATCCGTATGCTTCTGACAGGACAATTTCGGTACATTCTAATGCAGAGCCTCTTACGACTGTGGTCAGATCATTGTTTTCTCAGCAGTACTGCCCCTCAGTTGCTGGGCAATGTTGCTGAGAGGGTTTCTTGAGCCACCTCCTGACAGAGCCCTGTGTTACAGTACTGTCTTGCTTGTCCTGGGCAGAAGGCAGCACCTGCTGAGACAAAATTTTGCAGGAACTCAAGACGAGGCACGTGCTCGAGGTCTCTCCCCAGAAGGCCAGAACCAAATGATTGAGTGCAGCTCCGTGTGGCTCCCCACCATGCGTTGTCTTTTCCAGCCCATCGTACCTCTTTGGCATGCTGGGCGTTAACAGCAAATCTCACATTCCTGACCACGCTGGCTGCAGCACCTCACAAACCACATCAAACCACAAAATCTCATTTCCTAGCAATTGTCCAAGCTCACACCAGCGCGAGTCTCCCCATGGTCAGCTCGGACATGGCTAGAGAAACAAATGCAGGGCTTGTTGGTTGGTTTCAACCTTCCCCGAACCCGCACGTATCGTGCAGCTGTTGCCTTAGCCAGAAACAGGGACTTAATGAGGTTAGGGCGACCTCCAAAAGTACAGCATTTAAAAGCAAAGTTGCAGAGCAAAGTGCTCTGGGTACCATTTTGCAACCCCCAGTTTTGTCCTGTGGTTGTGCGTCGCTCTCAGCATTAGCATGTTCTGGAGCTCCGACTGTTTGTTCCCCATCCTCCTTCCTCTTCCCATATGGGCTGCAGCATCAGCTGTTGTGTGCTGATATTCGAGGGAAAGTACATTTTCAGAACTTATGCCCACGAGTAAACAAGGTTAACCTGTGCTTCACTGCAGCATTTTGTTGGGGTGAGGATCAGAATACAACCCATCTGCATGCACGCAGGACAGCCACCCCTGGGGACCTGCTGCTGCATTTGCCTTTGCAGTGATCGCAGGCGAGTCGAGGGGGGATATGACAAATATTATTAACCTGCAGCTATTAAAACGAGCTGTTCCTGCAGGTCCCTGTGTACGTGACAGCAGCTGCAGATGAGAGGTGGTTCTGGTGTCCTCCTGTGATTATCACCTTCAGTGGCGTTTCCTTCTCCTTCTAGACCTGAGTGTGATTTCCTCCTCAGGGGATCTCCTCCGAGCCACCAGGCAGCTTTCACACAGGTGCTGGCATCTCAGCCATCCAGGGTTTAGCCCACTGTCATTCTTCTCTGTTGACATCCCTCTGGAGAACAGCTCCTGCCTGCATGGTGCCCTGGGGGTGGTTTGGCTTCTTGGTCTCTGGGCTATTGCCTCGCTCAAACCGTATGGAGAAGACTGAGCATCCAAAACAGTTTTTGAAATGAGGCTTGGAGAGCATGTGATGACTCCCAAACCTGATTTGTGCCTCGTGGTACAGAAGCAACATCCCTGAGATGTTCTCGAGGGAGGTGAGTGAGGCTAGTCTGCCACCTGGGATATCTGGGATCATTTCTGTGCTCTCCCAAGCATTTTGTGTGACCCAGGGCCTTGGGCAGCCTGGACAGGCTCAGTCAGTGAAGATTTAACCTGGCCCTGGCTTCCTACCCAGTCACCACAGAGAACCAGGTGCTTCTCTTAGGCCACCTCATCGTGCTCTGGGGACATACCCTTGTTTCCTTCAAGAATCAAGATTTGCTAGCTTTAGATAACGCAGGACCTGAGTCCCTTCAGCAGGGATGAATAACAGCAGAGTTTATTGCGTGCAGGTAGCAGGGGGGCTGAGCACAGCCTTGGCTTTGGTACCCTGCAGTAACCTCCTAGTACAGTAAGAACATTTCATGTTTTTTCCAGCATACTGCACAAGCTTTAATAATTGTCTGCCGTTGCTGCACTTCGCTAGTATTACTTTATACAACCCAGGTGCAAAGTGCTACGAACACTGCCTGGCATCTCTGACAGAGTAGAGGCTTGTTCGGAGGGGTTATGGCATTTTAGTACACGCTCCCAAAGTGAGAAGTCATGGCTTCGGGAACGGGGCTGGGGGTAATCACCTGCTCTTGGCAGGATGATAAAATACCTCGGCCCATGCCCGCGGGCTTGCTGGTGGCTCCGTTTTAGCGTGCCCCACTTTGTCTCTTTCTCTTCAAATATTGGGAACATTTGTTACTCCGGGCTCCGGGGAGAGCGGCGCTACTTCTGAGACTCGATCACCGCAGCGAGGGCAGTTCGTGGGTTGATTCAGCAGTGTCACCGTGTCCTGCTAACCCCCTAGCCCAGCGTTAAAGAAAGCTGAAGTATTAGTTACAAATGCTATTTGTCAGGACTGGGTTCTGCTGTTCTTGCAGTTGCAGCGCCTTACAGCAGAAGGAGTTTCCACGCGGAGTTGATAGCGGAGAGGATAAGGATGGCAGAAAAGTAGCGGGACCTTAGAGCATTGCTGCTGTGCGATAAGCAATTTGTTTATAAACGGCTTCAGATTTTTCTTCCAGTGTTTTAGTGCTTGATAAGTGCTCACTAAAAAGAGTCATTTTTAGACCTCCAGCTGTTCTTTGCAAAATGTTTGCCTCAATGAATCATTACTTGCTCGGTATTTGCACTCTTTTATTGGTTAACTGAATATCGTGGTAATTACTGGCTTTCTCAACCAGCTGAGTAAAATATTGGTCAGTTGTTTTTGTTGTTGTTTTTTAAATTAAGTTGTCGAGATTTCTTTCTCCATCTGAAATACCGATATATTAAAATAGAAACATTTCACAGAAATATGTGTTTCTACATGCAGTGAACCTCAGCTTTTCAGGCTTAGCGTGCAAATTCTGTTCAAAAGGTGAGAGCGAGAAATGGTCAAAATGGCTAATAACTAAACAGGTAGGGATCTTGTCTTGGATGCAGAAAACCCCGTCCAAACCATTGCAGGGAAATCAGGCAGGGACTTGTACCTGGATCTTGCATATACCAAGCAACTCGAGGCTGTCACCTGCTCAGGAATGGCTCTTTCTTGCCAAAGAAAAAGTTTTAAAGACCGCAATAAAGCGTTGGAACAAATTCCAAAACTTCAGAATTTTTGCACAAAACGAAATTAATTTATTTTAATTTTTTTGGCCGGTCCTGTGAATAACAAATAGGAGCTGTCTGCTGTGAATCAGCCTTCACGTTACAAAGCATGACACCTTGGCAGTTCACAAATTTTTACTGACACCCAGCGAGTTGTCAAACGCTCCCAAGTAGCAAGTGCCGTGAGAGCATGAATCACCGCCGTTCAGACCCAGCTCTTTTCTTGTGGAAACCGCTAACAACTCAGGAGCATTTTCTTTTAGGGCTTTGTTCACCGGTACCAGCAGATACCTTGTGATTCTCCAAAAGGGAAGTAAGGTAGGAGCCCTAGCCAACTGCAGTTGTTAGAAGATCTCAGAAACCTTCCAGAAAGGATGAAGATGTCGGAGTAATGTTTGTTTTTTGGTAATACTCGGGTTGTGTCTTCTTTCTGGTACGTTGGGTTCTTTACCTGAATCACCGCTAGTAATTATCTTGGTAATTACGTGCTGTTCGCCTGATGGCTGTGTTCTGCCTTAGAAGTGCCTGTGTATCAATCATATGTGAAGTGGCTACATTTGGAAGCAATTTTGAATACTCCTCGACAGGAAAGAAATATTTAAAACAAAAAACAACACACACACTATTATTTTTACTTTTTTTTTAATGGCTACTTCTGGAGAATCTGTTGATGTCAAGTGTACTTACAGACTGCAACCTCAGATACTAGGAAATCATCTTTTGGGTCTTAATAAAAAAAAAAAAGTCTTTAGACAGCTGTCCAGCTCTGGGAAATAAATGGGAACAATTTGATTTTAGCCATGACAATGCACAATCTGGCATTTTTTGAATCAGAAAAACTTGAGACTGGAAATTAAACTGTCAGTGCTGGAAAGTATGGGACTGTGAAGACCAAAAAGTGTTTAATCAGTGTGTTAGGCTCGTTCTCGAAAGGGGCAGGAAACAGATTGCCCTGGAAGGACAAAACTCTACAAAACGTAATTGCAGTGTAAGGACAGAGGAAGGTGGGTGCAGGAAGGACAGGAGCTGGACGGACAGATGGAGGACAGTGGAGGAAAAAAAAAAAAAAAAAGAGTTGGCTTTTCCCACTTAGTAATATATGCAGGAGAGGAAAATTGTGCTCCCCCCAAATCTTTTCCACGTAGTCATGCTTAATGTGAGGGACAGAGCAGAAGCTGCCTGTTCAGGCGATGCTGATAGCTTAGTGATGGCACCGTAAATACACAGCCGAATAGTTCCTCGGCTGGACAAAGGAATAAGGCATCAACGTGTGGTGCAAGGTCAGCAGAGGCATTATACTATTAAATTTCTTCATGCAGACAGCCATTAGTAAGGTATCTCTGCTTATTGCAGTAATAAGGTATGCTCTGAGTGCACTGTTATCACATACAGGACTTGGGGCCTTCTCTTCATTGCTCCTGTCCCTGATGCCAACAGTACCACTGCACTGTCTGGAGCTGGATCTTCCCTCCCAGCATGAATGGAAGGGCGAGGGGGGCGAACCTGAGCTGCTTTGCCCACTGCTAGCTTATGTGGAAGCCAAACCGAGCGGTGCCCGTGTCTTTTGCACGCTCAATTATGTGTTGCCTCCCCACAGCTTGTTAGCTGTCAGTTATGATCTGGGGGGAGTGTTGCAAACGGGTCGTTCCCAAACGGTGTAAACTGCACATTTGTGTATGAGCGCAGCTCCCTGCATGCGTGTCTGATCAGCATCCGTAATTGATGTCAGGGAGATTGTTTATGGTGCTGGGATGAGGAGCCCTGGCTTCAGGTCTGAACGAGCGACTCTGCTGCGACTTGGCTTTCCATTTTCCTATTGTTTGTTTTATTTGCAAAGCCCTTTTCCTCCATCCTCTCCATCCCCGTCTCTCTGTTTGTAGAGAAAATAGACAGAACTGACATGTAAAGGTGCCCTCAGAGCCAATTTACAGCAATTGGTAAAGATCACACTGTATCCATCTCAAAATGCCTATCCATAGGGAGCTGCCTCTGAAGCTGAACGTGGGAGAGTGTTTTAGAGAGGTAGCTAGAGCAGGAGAGAAACTGCTTTAAATTGGAGAGGGGCAGATCAATTCAAAACCGGCAAGGCTGTCCTCAGCCCTTCACCTACGCCTTGTCGGAGAGCTGAGAGTGTGATTGAATTTTTTTTTTATTACCATACTTTTTTGCACTCCTTGGTCTTAACTCAAATAGCAGAAGCACTGAAGTCCTGCTAGATTCACTGTATTAGCAGCTCCTTCGTAACCACAAAGTAAAGAGCCATCAGCGAAAAGCTCTGGTCAGTGTCTTTACAGATCCAAATCCCTTGGCATTTGGATCTTGTGTTCTTGTGTTTGCAGGTTATTGGGGTGGCACTTTTTTTTTTTTTTTTTTCTTTGAGGCTTCTTTTTTGCTTCGGCTTTATGTAAAGCTAAGACCTATCCACAAGGTTTGACACTAGAATCTGGCCAAAACCATTATTTTTGTTTTTCCTTTTTGCCCTATCTACCTAGCCAAACTCATTTGGAGTTTTGCTGGTTATGCCAGCTGGAAAAACAAATTGGCAATGGAGTCCCGTTTCTTTGGCAAAGCCTGTCTGTTCCCAAGAACGCATTAAGTCTCGTTTCTCTTGTGCAGCAGGGAGCACGCACTCAGAGCCGGTTTCCTTGCCCACTGCTCCAGCTTGTTTTCTATGTGCACCCTGGTGCAAGAAACCCTCTCCCTGGGCTCCCAGCTCTTGGGTCATCCACAGTGCTCCTCGGTGTTCCCCTTAGCTTCAGCGTGCTGTCACATTCCCTACCTGCACTGTTTTGTTCCCATATTCAGCAGCTTTCCTTAGCAATGCTGAGCTCGTGCTCACTCCGACTGCTACAGCGACGTTCTCAGGTGGCTTTGGCAGGAGCACGTAAGCCTACAAGCTCCAGCAAGGTCTAACTCGTGTACCTCCAGAGTTTGGGGCAGCTTGGGTTCGTGCTCTAGGGCAAGGCATCTGTGGTCCTTGCAGCTGGTGCAAGGCTCTACCACTCGTTTGGCGAGCAGCCTGCACCTTCAAGTCATCTGTAAGGTTTGTAATGCTGAGAAAAATGATCTGATTCTTGATTCCTTCTGCAGGCTTGTTGTCTCCCTCTCTCCCTTGCCCCCTCTGCGAAACTGTTGTAAAGCTATCTTTAGCTGAGCCTCTGATTAATCCAGCATTAATCGACCTCCCTAATTGTACTTTGCTATTTTCTCTCCCTTTATCCTTAAATTGCTCTACTGGGCAGGGGGTCTGGAGGGCAAACACATTCATTATCTTACCGGCAAACAAGATACGAATTGCACTGCAGGGGACAAAATTAAATTTACAGTTTCCCCTTGTACATGTCATAAACTATTGATTTAAAACAAGGGGGGGACGCAGCAGTAGAGCCAGCATATTGGCTATCTCGCGCTGTTCTCGCTGTGTTCTGCCGGGGCGCTTGCAGGCAGCCCCTCTGAGGCTTGCTGGCAAGGAGTTGCTGCTCCCCCAGGGGACGGGCAGGGCAATGGAAAGGCAGAGGGAAGCGTGGCGTAGGTGTAGTTTGTTTGGTAGGTCCGTGGGTGGGTTACCAAGGGCTCTATTCTTGGCTCTAGGTATTAAAGACCCACAGTGGAGTCTGGCGTTGTGTTCTGTGGGCAGGGACCACATTCAAAGCCTGCTTTTCCATCTCCCACACATTGTCTGTGCTCAAATTTCCCTGCCCGTCTTAGGGTTTTAGAAGCGGCATCTTCAGATCTTTTGAGTACCACTCCAGCTCTGCCCAGCCTTTCTTTGCTACGTTGGAGATGGCTTTTGCCTCAAATAAGCCTCCTACTTTTTTTCCACAAATTCACACAAGAGAAATGTCCTACTCGTGGTATGGGTTGTCAACAGCAGCCCCTCTGCTGCTGCTGGGCAGGGTCTGAATGGCAGGAGCAGGTACGGGGACAAACGCGAACTTGACGCTTGGTGCAACGTCAATTCGTTACATGTTTAATGATGTTAAGAAAGAATTTAGTGCCTCCTGCGCTGGCAGCCAGTTCTCATTACCAGTTAATTGGGCCTCGATGCAGTCACTGTTGAAATCTATTGTCAGGAGCAAGTTGTTATATGAGTGCGGGTGCACCTTGGGAGGGCTGCTTATGTCCCCAGACTGCATGAGGGAGTCAAAGGCTGCAACTACATAAAATATTTCCTCTTCCTCATCTTTCCTGGGGACAGATCCCATTAAGGTATACCCTGGCAAGACTAATAGGGCTGCTGACAAGGGTTGAACCCGTACGTTGACCAGACAGCACAGGGTTTCAGCACCTCTTCTGCACCAGAAATCTTGTTGCCTCTCCCCGAGAGCTGTGTGAAAGGTGGGAACATCTGTCTGGAGAAATCTTCCCTTGCCCTCCCTTGCCTTCTTTGAGCTGTGGGGAATCTGTCTGGGTCCTCGTGGAGAATTAGATGCAAGACTCTGCATACTGCGTGCTGCTATAGGACCTAATCTAACAAGTGGCCAAAGATAAGCGCTGGCTGCTGAGATTTGATGTGAAAATCTGTGCAGAGGAAACTATTTGCGGTAAGGAACTTTTATTAGCTCCAGGATATTGACTACATACACTCGAGCACTGTCTTCTCTCATCTTATCTATTGCTTTAACTGTGTGCCTACCCACTGACCCGACTCTTCCAGATCGTTCCTTTAATCAGCTTGGGGATGTAGGAGAATATTTTGTCAGAGAATATTTCTGACTGCCAAACTTAGTTTATTTGTGTCTCATTGCAAAACAGACCCCAAGAGGTGAAATGCCGTAATCACTTGCATTTCTGATTCCCCAGATCACTTGCCTCTAAATAACTATGATGTGCTTTGAGTACTGGGTAAGAATTTAATGATGTTATCACAATTAACCTGCCATCTTTTTATTTTTCATTTTTTTCTTTTTTTTACAGCTATGGAATTAACTTTAATTTTGAGCCGAAGGCTTTGTTGTCAACAACTTTATCTATTTGCCACCTCACCACAGAATCCTTACCAGCACATAAAATGCGAAGGCACAAAAGCATTTTAAAACTCAAGCGCATCTTTCCTTGCACAGTTTCTCTTTTTTATATTATCAGGATGGTCTCGTGCAGTCTGTGACACCTCGATAAAATCACCCACTGCTGCAGTAGCCTCACCTACCCCCAGGCCTCATGAAGTGAGCACGTCAGCTCTTCATGTACTGGGCCACGTAGTGGAAGGGGAATGTGGATTCTGGTGTGGAGTTGGGGATTGCGTTAGTTGGTATCCTGCTGTCCTTCCCACTCCTTTTTTCTTGGTTCTGTTGGAATCTGCCATGTCCATTCTCCCTCCTTGCTTGGTGGTGTGGCTTTCCTAAGGACATGGAAAGCTCTGGTCAAAGAAAACCTTCCCAGGTGGGCTCTGTATCCTCTGTTTTCTAGAATTACCTTTTCTAGAGCTGGCTAAGGACCTCATTAGGGCTTTCACTCCTGTGTCTTCTCCACAGAGGACATGAGTTTCCTTCAATCCAGAGTAAGGCATTCAAGCAACGTTGATGGGTGCTTTTCAGCTCTGGGGTCCTCAGTCCCCACCTGGTATATCAGCTAGTAGGGAGACCCTCAACTACCATTCACCAGAAGGCTCCAACTTGGTACAGTCAGCTTTGCAACAGTCTCGATTTCATCACTCCTTCAACACGATTGCATTTTTTTTCTCTCAACAATAGGCTTATTCGCCATATTGAGAGGTTAAAGTGACTTTCCGCCCACTTTGGGCAATTTAAGTCTCTCACATGAGACAACTAAGCTGCGGTGCCATTAGTCACTCAGTCTCTACTTTTCTCTTTCATATGACACATCTTACTCTCCTTCCTCTCTTGTTCTTCAGCAAGGGATTTCTCCACCTTGCTCGTTCTCTGTGCCAGCCCAAGTATGAAGCGGAGCAGCTGTCTCCTCTCTGCCTGGCCCAGGGGTCTGAGCATCTGGATGAAAGTGCTGACTCCTCTCTTTCCTGCAGCACAGAAGATGTACCCTAATACCCTTCACTTCCAAGCAGAACTGGAGCTAGTCCAGCTTGAGAAGTCTGCCTAGAATCTCAATTTTCCTCTCCTTGCCTGCTGTCACCAGAGAAATCCCAGCTACATCAAGTGCTTATTCTGGTCCTTGGCTTGCTGAATTTGCTGGGGAAGGTGACTCGGGAGAAGTTTGGGTCCCTGCCAGTCATCCACAAGCCAATAGCAGCAGAGGTAGCTGTCACTCATCGCACCTGTGCCAAAATGTGGCCTGGGAGCTTTGAGGAGCCCTTGAAATGTCACGGTGTGCTGGTGTTCGGGGATTCTGGAGGGTCACCTGCTCGTCCCTATTGCTCTTCTTCTTTAAGAGACGTACACATCTGCAGGCTGACCTAACCAGAGGTGATTGTAAATCTCTTCCAAGAGCAAACTTTGTCTTCCTCCTCCTCTTCTGTCTGTTGCTGAAGAGTGGGTGCCCATGTGCAAGCCCTCCGTGAGCCTGCACTTTTATCAGCACCCTGCATCGTGGCTGTTTGCTCTGCCGAGTACGTTGCCTATAAAGGAATTACTACAGCATATGGCCGACACTCCACACTTCGTATGTTGTTGATCACATTACGGAGCCCGGCCACATGTCCTTCCTGCAGCCAGGGGAGAGTGCCGGCCCAGCTCCCGTCGAGTGGCCCTCCTTAATCTGATAAGCACCGCGAGCAGCTTCGTGATCGGGCGCTGCTGAGATGCGAGGGCAGTGCCAGAAAGTTGGCAGCCGATAAGGCGATGAGGAAGCGGCTTGCGGAAGTCAGCTGGAAGAGGGGACAGTACGGAGGAAATTAGGGAGGAAGGAGGAGTTCAGGTTTGTGAATGGAAGAGAAAGGGAATAAAAGGAGAGTGATGACTTGAGGGAAGAAAGGACGGACAGCTGTGTTTTGGAGGAGATGTAAAATGAACATTCTTGCCTCTCTCAGCTATTAAAGATCTCTTTGATTGTGTTTTAAATCCCAGATTGTTATCCCAGGAGTCAGGTCTAAATTCAGAGTGGATAATTGCAGCCTGACCTACTTGCCAGTCCCATTCTGGTGGCAGTAGGGTCTCACTTTCCAAACCAAATCGTGTCATACTGCTGCTGTGATCTGACCCAGAAGGGGCTTCCTCTCAGTGCTAACAACAGCTGTGGCAGGGGCCTCTCCGTGTTTGGGTGTGGGTACTCCCACCACCATTTCTATGCACCCATCCCAGTTCCTCCCCAGGAAAATTCCCCTTGTGTGTTCAGGGAGGATCCCTCCACAGTTTGGGAACACCACATGCCCTCAGAGGTGCATAGAAATCCCTTGGTGGAGCAAACAGATGGAGCGTGCAGCCTATTTACAGCAGCTCCCTTGGTGAGATCGGGTTGTGGAGCTTCCTCCTACCAGGGAGGAAGGAGCCAGCCCTGCTGGGGCTCTGCGTTGTCCCCCTGCACACTGGGTGCTGGCAGATGGCAGAGCTGTTCCCAGAGGCTTTCAAGGGCTGGTGTGGGTGAATGTCTCATTGAGGTGTTCAAATTTCAGCTTTCAAAGCACTGCTGTCCCAGACAGAATAAGGAACTTCCTCTTTGAAATCATAGAATAATTTCATTGGGAAGGGGGCTTTGGAGGTCTCTTGTCCAACTCCTTGCTGAAAGCAGGGCTATCTTCAGTGTTAGATGAGGTTGCTCAGGACCTGTCTGCATCAAATTTTGGAAATCTCCCAGGAATTTTGGAAATCAACCTGCCTTGGCACTTTTCCAGTGCTGATCTACCCTCATTATGAAAATATTTTTCTTTATGTCCAACCAACATTTTGGGAGCCCAAAACTGCTCCAGATGCAGCCTCAGAAGTGCTGATTAGAGGGGAATAATCATTTACTTTGGCCTGCTGGCTACACTCTCATTATTGCAGCCAACTATGCATTTAGCCTTCCCTGCTGTAAGGGCATGCTGCAGACTGATATTCAGCTTTTTTTCAGTGGGAATCTCTGGTCTTTTTCTGCAGAGCTGCTCCCCAGCCAGTTAGTCCTCATCCCCTAGTGTTGCATGGGGTCATTTCAACAGGTGGAAGACTTTGCATTTGTCCTTGCTGAACTTCATGAGGTTCCTGCCACCCATTTTCTCCAGGTCCATTGAACGGCAGCCCTGCCCTCTGGTGAGTCAGCCAGTTGCCTGAATTAGGTTTCATTCCTGAAGTTGATGGGGTTTTGTCCCATCTGATGATCAGGTGCACCCGTCTTTCTGGTCTTAATGTGGAGAAGAAGCAGAGAACGTAATGACACCACTGTTAGCGTGACTTACAGTGCAGAAAGCCAGAGGCTGTCCCAAGTCTCTGAGGTATAAAAGCAGTATGAGGCACCTTCTGCCTTGAAGAGGATGCAGGTTAAATAAACAAGGCAGAGAAAGGGCAAGGAAAAAAAAAAAAAAAAAAAAAAAAAGAGACCAAGGGATGTTTTGGCCTTCCTGAGTTGACATTTCAGGCAGTTTCAGCGCTGAGAGTAGAAATGTGTTTGCTGAGTATCAGGACAGCATGATAAACATGCCCTGGGCTGCCCAGCCCACTGCACGCAAGTGTTTTGACATTATCAAGCCCGCAGAAAACCCGGGGAGCCTTCTTTCCTCCCCCGGCCTGCCTCACCTCGCTTTTTGGTCCCCATGGAAATATGCCCTTGGGGGGGTAGCGCTGAAGGCAGGGCCCTGTCCCCAGCTCAGCCAGCCTGGGCTGTTAGAGAGATGAGGGGAGCAGTAAAATCTGCTAATGCGATAATAGTAATTAATAACAATAATGGGTGCTTTTAATGCATCTCGGCATGATTTACTAGGCAGGGAGTGCCATAGGAGAGCAGAGCACTTTGCAGGCGAGAATAAAAAGGCAAGGTGACTGGGCCCTAAATTGCACATCTGGGCATGATTTGGAGAGGCGATTTATTGACACCATAAATGACGGCTGTTGCCAGCAGCTTGTGGTGGTGCCTGTGAGGGGGAACCTGGCTCCTGATTTAGGGCTCTGTGCTGCCGTCCTGGCTCTCCGGGTGGGATTTTGGGTGCCCCTGCTTCAGAGCGGCCTGGTGGGGCCGGGGCCGCTCTGCAGGCCTCCATCTCTCACCCTCTCACTGTGAGCACGTGTGGGCCATCAGGAAGGGTTACTTTTAGGGGTTCCACCCCTAAAAGCGAGCTGTTTTTGCAGGGGAGAGGTGTGAAAGGCAAAGGGAGAAGTGCGGCCTCGCAGCTCTCATTGATCTCAGAGATTTCGTGTCAGCGCAGCGGGAGGAGTCGGCCTCCACGCTACAGAGCCTGTGCGAGCGGGCGTTTCTCAGTGGCTTTTATTAATATGAATATTATACGGCCTGCAGCGTGCGAGGAGCTTGCCAGGATGCAGCACTCCCTTCCCTGAGGCCGCAGGCAGCAGCCAGGCATGGAGGCGTGAGCGCTTGGGACCTGGCAGCATCACTGGGCCAAGGGCAGGGGTGCTTGGCTCCTCGTCAGGGGTGCCCCCCTCCAGGCTTCTGCCCTCAGACAGGGCAGCAGGAAAACTCTGGAGGACAAAGGCATCGGTGAGAGAGGGGCTGAAGGGCAAAAATAAATGAAAGCAAACAAACCAGAAAAAAAAAAATCCTTAAAAGCCCTGGGCTCAGCCTGGAGGTCATCCCTGCCTCTGCCTGTGAAGAGGATGCAGAAGCACGATGTGGAAGGGGATCGGGGAGGCTCGCCAGCTCCGTGGCAGTGTGTGGGCACTTATTAGAGCTTGTCAAACGCCTTTTAATGAACTTCTGAACTAGCAGGGGTCAGATGAAACGGTAGGTGAGGTGTAAATGAGAAAGAAGCCGTGGGGAGCGAGAAGCAGTGGTGAGGGGGCTTTGGTGGTGTGGTGTTAGGAGCAGGACAGGGGGAGCCACAGGTGGGGAATGCAATGGAAAAACTGAAACTGAAGCTGATGAGCATCCCCTCTGCAGTGTTAGCTTCTTGCAAGGCGGCAGGCAGGTTCGAGACTGGTTGTGAAGAAGCGCCAGGAGCTGGCATTGAGC
The DNA here is from genome assembly GCF_963932015.1 of Anas acuta. Taxonomy (NCBI): domain Eukaryota; kingdom Metazoa; phylum Chordata; class Aves; order Anseriformes; family Anatidae; genus Anas; species Anas acuta. The sequence goes on along the minus strand of NC_088979.1, from coordinate 119,125,585 downwards.
TGCTTGCAGAGTCCCCAAGCCAGGCACTGAGCTTCCCACTGGGAATTGTAATTCCTTAAGGCAGGGGGATCCTGTCTGTGGGTTGATACAGGCTCACTTGGGAGCCTCCTGAGGCTGTCCTCACCTTGGGATGTGTCTTGGGGCTCACCAAACCTGCTTTGGCAACCCCCTGGGTGCAGACCCACACTGTGAGGGGTCTGTGTGCACTAAGGGGAGTACCCTGAAGTCGGGGTGTGGGGACATGTCCGTGTGAGGAGGCTGTACCTGCAAATGGCCGACGCTCTGGTACCTCGCAGCAGCAGCTCTGCTGGCATCGTCGGCTCGTCTCTGTGCGGGTTTTTGCTGACGGGGATGATATATGCATACAAAGTATTTTGTTATTGTTATTATTACCCAAAGTTATGGATCAGCTTGAGAAACTCAAATGCAGTAAATCACTGGGACTGGGGTAGCATTAGTCTCAGGGCTCTGAAGTAAATAATGCATGAAATATACTGACAGCGGTGTCTGACGGATCCTTATAAACAGCAGCTCTCTAACGAGAGCAGAGCTGCTAATAGCAGGGCCGGATTCGGGGGGAAAACGCTGAAACCTCACCGCTTTCAGCCGGGATGATGCAGATGAGCAGACACCCCCGCCAGCCGTGAGGACCAGGGGCTGGCTTTGGGCTTCGAGGTCTTATGAGGGTGTGCTGCGGGTGTGCTAACTGCTATTGTTATTTTTTTTTTCATTTTTTTTAATAATCAAAAGACATCCTGGGAATTACAGATCTATGAGCTCTCTTTCAGCTCCAGCCAAACTGGTTGTGAAGCTAATTAAAGACAGACGAGTGCAACAGTCGGATAAGCGTAACATGACAGGGTCAATCCAGTATGGCTTCTGGGGAGTAAAACTGTGCCTTTCTGAGCCGCAAGTTTTTATTTTTTTAAGTTTAATAAAATAAGAGATAAAGGTGATCCCCAGCAGACATAATGTACTTTGATTTTCATAAAGCCTTTGATAAGGCCTTTCACACAAAATTATGAAGGGAAATAAATAGCCATGGGAGAAGGGGCAAGGTCTTGTCACGGATTAAAAACCAGTTGAGCGCTAAGAAGCAAAGAATAGTCGCTCCTTCCCAGGGAGATAAGTTAATAGTGGGAGTCAGCAGGTCCCGTGGAGGTGTCGGTACCTCGGCGAGGACCCCACCCTGGTTTGACCAGCGAGAGATGAATCAGCATTGCCAAAAAACATAGGAGATGCTGAGGGATGGCCTGCCCTGGGAGAGGCAGCCAGATTTCTGCTGGGGCTCATCCTGGTTTCTCCCAGATCTCCTCCTGAGGGCTGGCTCCTCCATGCCCCTCGCCTTCCCCCTGCTGTGCCGAGAAAGGTAAGCAGGGGCTGCTGCCTCCATGAGTCAGCAGGGCCCACAGGCACCGTGGGGACAAGGCCACGGGATGACGGATGAGCTCTAGCGCGGACCAGCGTATGGTAATGGAGGCTGCAAAAATAGTCTCCACATCAGCTGTGCGGTGGTGATGAGCGCTGAGCTCCCGGGCTCCTTGGAGGGAAGAGATTGGGAGTCATGGTGAGTAACTCGATAAAAGCTTCTTCAGTGGGTAGCATCACTTCCAAAAGCGTAGAGGATGCTTGGTTGCCTTTAAGGGACAGGAAAACAATAGGGAATATGTTATAAAAAATGACATTATCTTGAACACTGGCTACACCCTCATTTAAGACAGCGCGTAGAATTACCAGAGGGCCGTGAAGCATGGCTAGTAATCTTGTGAGGTTTACCTACAAGGAGGCAGTCAGTTGGACTGAACAGGGCTTTTTTTTTTTTTTTTCCTTTTTTTTTTTCATTTCTACCGTTTGCAAGCTCTCGAAAACATACCAGCGCCATTTCCCTCCCGTAGCTCTCCCTTCTCCTCTCTGGCGACGTGCCCTCTGCTGTCCCTGCGCGCGCATTGCCTGCGCTCGCTGCTGGCCCGCTCGGAAGGGAGATTGCAGGCAGCGGGCACGCTGAAGGCTTGTAATTGAGTTATTTACACTAATGAAGGGTGCAGCGGAAACCCATCGGTCCCCTCCTTGCTCTGTCCTGCTGTAATACGAGAACGAGAGGGTCACTTGGAGATGCTAATGGTGGCTTAATTTAGACCACATGAAAGGAGACACTTTTTCACGCAGCAGGTAGTCAGGCTGTGAAACCCACACCGCCTCCGGAGGTCAGGGAGTCAAACACTGCAGAAGGATTTGTAAAGTTTCAGGGTAATTTTTTCTGCGTGCAATAATCGCTGTTATTAGCGAGGATGTGGGAGCACCCCGGGGACCCCAGTCCAGAGGGGACCCCATGCGCTGCATGGTGCCTGTGTTTGCTTTAATCTTTAATTTTGGTGGCCAAAAAAGATGGTATTGGTCTGGTTATACGCTGGTGGGGTGATGGTGGAAGGGCTGCACCCAAGCTCAAGCCCTCTGCGTTGCTCTTTCATTTATTTCCCTTCTCCTGCAGCAGCTCTGTAACCTCACCATCCAGCTAGTGTTTCTCCTGCCTTGGTGCCTTGAGTGCTCTGCTTTCAAGCTGTAAATCAGCCATTTTCTCTGACGTTAAAAAGGGAAGGATAGGAAACCTTTATCCAAAAGTCTTTCCATGACTTGTGGTGCTCTGAGCGATGCTTGGGCGCGCTGCCTCCAGGACAGCCTCACACCTCTGACCCTTTTCCTGGGTCTCCTGAACATGAAGTCTCCAGACCGGTGGCTTCGCCGCCCCTATGGTCAGTTCGTGGCACAGCCCTGCCCTTGCCAGGCACTGCCTGTGGCATCACAAGCTACTTAGCAAGGCTGACTGGTTGTGGGCATTGGTGGGTTTCCCTGTGGGCACCACGAGCCTGTGGATTATGGTGGTGTGGAAGAGCCTTAAAGCATATAAAAGTGTTTACATTTACCAGCAGGAACAAAGCATGACAGAACAGGGGAAAATATTTTCAAAGCCATCCTTGTCTCTGTACCCGTGTTTGCCTGACCTGGAGTCCTAGCAAAGCCTTTAGCCCCTGGAGGTTTGGACTCAATCTGTTGTTGCTATTTTTCTTGCTGTTAACAAATCCAGCTCGAGTCCTTTTGTCCCTCCCTTCACATGTTGACAACCGGGGCTGTCTGCTCTCAGCGTAGAGGGCTTTGCAGGGGATGGAGCCAGGACGCCAGAGTTGCTTGCGCTGTCTTTAGGCTCCTGGCTGCAAAATGGCTCTGAGGAAGAGGCTTTTGAGTGTGTTTCCGTGCAGGTAGTGCTGAATCAACTCAGTTTATGTATGCTAAACGTGTTCATAATCTACCTGAGGGATGGTCTTCAGAAACTTTACAGGCACCTCTCCGAGCATATGCACAGCAGCTCTCCAGCTATCCCACCTGCTTTTCCCTTCTCGCTGTTGCTGCCTTGATAGCTGCCTGTGTTTAAATATGTCAGCCTGATATTTTTTTTCCCCTCTGCTTGTTTCCTGTGTTCCTTTAACAAGCAGCTCGCAACAGAACAAACAAGCAAGGCAGGAGTGCTCCAGGCAAAAGGGGTGTTTTGTGTTTGATTTGAATACATACATATTTCTTCTTGGTTAAAACTTGCGATATTCATCAAACACGTAGAGGAAGGCTGCGAATAAGACCTTTCTCTTTCTTCCTCGCTGACACACACACCCTGTCTCATACGCATACCACGTACCTTCTCATTTTCACTCCGACTGTCTGGTTTCTCTGCAGAGCGCCGTCTCCCTCGTGTCCTCACAGGCACGCTCGCGCAGTCTCATCCCCGTTCCCCCTCTGTCGTGTACTCAGAGCCACCTTCTCCTCTCGGCAGACCCCGGCTCCTGCGCACTCTCGCAGACGACATATGCACACACGCACCGCCGCCTACGCACCCGCAAGGGCTTTATTACAGAGAGGAAAATTGCTCTCAGATACACCGAGGCTGGGTGGTGGGGATGGGGGAGCAAGGGGAGTGAGACGGGGCTGGGAAACTGTTGTTTCTTCTCCCTTTAGCGACGTGGAGCCCTGATAAGGTGAGGGACAGAGCGTGGCCCCCGTCCCCTCCGTCACACGTGCACAAGCGCAGTGTCACTCACCCGTGTCCCCCACTCCTACCATGCTCCCTTAAACTTTCCCCGTCTCCCTTGCTCACGCATCCATCCCTCTTGTCTCTGCCCGTCTGTCAGGGCCTGATCACATCACTGTCAGGGCGGCTATGATAGCAGCGCTTTCTGACAGGTGGATGTGGTTCTGTCACTCCCCGCAAAGCTCCTTAGCACCCAGATCTGAGGCGAGGGAGACGCGCTGGGAAGCACGGCTAAATGGCCAAGGCTCGCCGATAGCACCTCGTGATTGTGAACGCAGAAGGTGGTGGTCCTGCTGGGGCGGCTGCGTGTTTTCGGGATGTCCTGCTGTAAAGGAAGCCTTGCAAACAGCCTTTTGGCTTTGTGAGATTCACTGCAGCTCTTAAAAGGGAAGAATGCCCTGGGCTTTTTCTATCACAAGTCTCCATAGGTCTTCTCCCCTCTTTGGAGGAAGCTCTTTACTCATCCTCTTCCCATCAAGGGGGCAACGAAGACGCCTTGTCTGCTCGATGGAGGCCACGGGCGTGCTCCAGAGCAGCCAGGCTGATGCCCTTTGCCCAGGACGTGGCCACATCCATCTCTAAAGGCTGAGAGCAGCTCGGAGCCTGCGCAGCCCTGAAGAAATTTCATTTTTTCCAATCGCCGCAGCAGCGGCTGGTAACCTTCCAGCACAGGGGGGCTGGAGCAGCGCGTTCCCATGGCTCCTGCTGGGCTCAGCCGGCGCTCGCGTTTGAGCTGACACCAGGCAAGCTGGGGAGCGAAGAGATTATTAATAGGGAACGCGGGGAGGAGGAAAGGTGTTTAGGCAGCGCCCGCCTTGCATGTCTAATTCGGGAGCTACCCTTCTGTAGTTCCCCAGATCGATGCCCGAACCCAGCGCCAAACTTTTGAGAAGCACAACTCATTAAGCATTAGTACACCGTAAGATAAGGACCTTGCTTGCATAAGGCCATCAAGCACCGATATTGACTCTCCAGGACATTTTTAAGGCTATTTATATCACAATAAAGCCATTTTATTAGCGTCATCAATCAAGGGAGACCGCATTTTGGCCTGGAAATGATTCTGCTTGAGTTTCCAGAAAGGAGAAGGGTGAGTAATTATGGGATGCATTATCTTCAATCTCATTTGAAATCTCCTAATTGAAACCACATATGAGTGGAGTTTATTGCTTATAAAATAGATGGCAGGGGCATTGCTAATGTACCTATGGCGAGTGCAACCTTCCAGTTAACAAAGAGGCAGAGGCCAGGTTTTCAGTAGGTAACACGGCGTCAGCAGAAGCTGCCCACAAGCAGCACATGCATTTACCTGCAGCCTAGCTGAGCCGGGGGCACTTGGCATTTGTGGTTCATCGGGGCTGGCAGCATCTGCCATGGGGTCACTGTTGATAAAGCTCGTGGCTTGCATCTCCTTTGGGGTCCTGCCTCCCCCCGGGTGCTTCTCTGCTGGCAGCTGAGCACGGGAGAGGATGTGGGGTTGAGCAGGTAAGGAGAGCACAGCTTCACATTGCCTGTGGGGGCCTCTGAGACTGACTAATGGCAGGGCTTGAAAGCTGTTACAGATATTTGATAATTAATTGGCTGGGAAATCAGTTTATTTTAACGACTCTGGTTAAATAAAGAAGAGAGATAAAAGGACTCCGAGTTCCTGCAGAGCTAAACTACTTTCAGGGACAGAGCAAGCCCGTTACATGTCTGTTTTTATGCCAACTGGGGCTCTTAGCTCTTCTGAAAAGCGGTTGAAATCTTTGTCTTCCCCAAATCCCAGCAGTTTGGGTTTAGAGGAGGAAAGGCTGAGGAGTGGTTTATTACCCAGGACCCGCCAGGTGGAGGGGGACGGGAGAGCGGAGCCGCTGCGGTAACCTCGCGCTTCACCTCTGGCCAGACACTTAGCGCAGCGCGGTTCCAGTTGTGGTTTATCACCATTTTATACTGCTCTAGGGGGAGCAATGCATGTAGCTCGGTTAACCTCACTCGTCGTTCCAAGTACTGGCTGATCTCACACACACAAACACACAGAAGGGAGCATCGGGGAGACGAGGCCTGTAACAGGCCAGCACCAGCAAATAGTGCTGGGCCTCGCACCGACCAGAAGCTTTGAAGACTGAAAATGACAGTAATGGCAAAGTCCGTGAGGGGCTGGTCTCAACCGACTTGAGTCAGGCATCTCTTATTTACCAGCTTTTTGGAGGTGTCCTCGTTCAGTGGGGTGGATCTGTCCCTTGAGGGAAAGCAACACGCACCCTGGTCCTGGCCAGAGGGAGAGGGTTTGCCTGGGAGCTCAGGACGGAGGTTTTGGAGGGTCACATTGCTCCGAGCTCCATATGGGTCCATAGGAAGACGTTTTGTGACTGTTCCAAGCTTGTGGGAGGAAAGAGGCTTGTGCTTGTTACGGACCCCAGCAGCAATGCTGAAGGAGAAGCCATCGGGTCTGCTCCGTGCTGCAGACTGCGCTTTGAATGTGAACTTTCATCTCAAGCCAGTGCCTCTCGTCCTGAGGGTTGTACAGCAAGCTGTGGATATATGAACAGTGTTCCCAGTGCAGTCATATTTGTCAGAGTCTGCAAAGAGCCTGCAACACCATCTGTTTTAGTGAGCAGATAAGGGATTAAACTGCAGGAATCACGAGATCTATGCAATACAGGAGGGCATGCCAGACGATCACAGTACAGCTTCTCTTTTTTTTTTTTTTTCGTAAGCTAAGAATAACTTTAACATTCTCTTATTTAGGATTTCATGTCAAAATTAACTACGTTTCACTCTCATCTTGCAAATCCCAAACAGCTCTCGCTGCCCCCACTGCTGATGCTTACCTTGCTGCACATTCAAATGCAGTGCGCAACCCCACCCCCAGAAAAAAAAAAAGAGTGGTGATTTACAAGAGCAAACAAAAAGAAACCCCTCAGCCTGGCAGAAGTACATCAGGACCTTCAGTCTCTCTGAAACCAGCAGCCTCTGAGAGTCCTTTTGGTGTGGGTTGGCCCCACAAGGTTGTGAGGTCCCGTGTAAATGTCCCGGCGCGCACAGATGCCGGGGACGCACAGGCACCCATCAGGTGGGCGTGATGGCAGCTCCCCTGCACGGCTGACAAGAGCCTACCTCTAGCCAAGTGTAAACTCAGCACGGGCTACAAATCCTCATCTTTTAAACATTCCCTGGATCTGAAACCTCCTGCCAGCTGGAGCCGCTTTTAACCGAGCAGACTGAAGTGCTGTATTTAACAAATTCATTTAGAGGCTGGTGCAAGGAAGCAGGGCCAATCCTCATCTCCTATAAACGTAGGCATATCTATTTACTTCAGTGGGGAGGGGGCCTCGTTGACCCTAGATTTATGCTAGCTGAAGCTGCTGTTGGGCACCTACCCATGCAGTGCTGGACTTTTGGGAATTATTTGGCACAAGTGGCCCACCAGGAGAGCAGAGGTGGGAGTCCAGCCTCAGACCAGGCTTGGTACATGTGGCCAGCCTTAGGCCCAGCCATGGCAGGAAGGAAACGAGCAGTTAGCTGCGCCTCCAGCCAGTTTGCACAGCCTGTTTCACCAGCTTGAGGAGGCTGTGGGTCAGAAGGTGCAGAGGCAGCCAGAGCGGTCTCCACGGTTATGCTCACACTGCTGTTGGAAGCTGGAGCACTTCGGGCTGCGAGGCTCGGAGCCAGTTGACCCGAGCTGGTTGCTTTCAAACCGTGGGCAGCAAGGGTTTGTGCTTCAGCCCGTCCTTTCTGCTCCGGCTGCACATCCCCAAGGCAGTTCCCAATTAGAGCGGACGAGAAACACGCTCTCTCACAGCGCTGCTAAGGTGAGCGTGCCCGGAGGTGGTGCCTGGGTTTGTGAAGGCTGCTTTGCAGCCACCGCTCCCCACCTCTCCACATCCCCGCACGACCAGTGCCCAGCAAACAAAGTTTGGTGTGAGGAGGGTCAGGTCTGTCAGGCTTCGTTTCCAGCTGCAAACTCTTTCTGTGTGTGACTTCACCCAGCACATTTCTTCCCTTCTCTGACATCTCACTATGTGTAAAACGGGCACGGTAATACTTCTCCACGGAGTGACAGAGCTGCCGTGTGCCAGACCAAGTCCTGCAAGGGTCTCCAAGGCAAGGTGACAGAAGATGGTGCTATTAGCAGGATGGCAAGGAGATCCGGCTGCGGGAATTATTCCTTCACCTTTCCTCAGTGAGTCATGTCTTCCTCCCGGTCTGTTTTCCACACAGGAGGTTTTAAGCCAGCTCCCGGCTTTCGTATGAACAGGCAAAACTCTATCAAATATACCTGACATTTCTGCTTTTCCGCTCTTCCCCCTCTCCCCGGCTGTTTGTTTATTTATCAACATGTCCTCCTCTGCAAGGCATGTTGTGTGGGGGGATAAAGGTAAGCTCAGATCAAAGCTTTTGGGAGCTCTCCCTTCCAGCTGCTTCTCTTCTTTCCCTTCCCCGCAAGCCTTTCTCAGCTGCCTCCTTTCAAAAGGCCTGATCTGATGGTGGACAGAAGCAGTGCATTAGGGAGAGGCAAAATTCAGCAAAGCTGCAAATAACAGGAAGGAAGCGGAGCTGAGCGCTGCCTATCTGCTAAAGCTTTGCTGTGATTTCCACTTAAAGTTGAGTTCTTCAGCACACGAGATAAATACAGCGTGCAAGTCTCAAGCTTGGAGCATTTTCTTCTATGATTATAAAACACCTATGGGGTGGATTTTCAAAAGCATGCCCATTTGGGCAGCAAGGTAACGGAGCTCCCTGTGCCAAATGCTGTTCTGGAAGTTTGGTGCCTGTGTGTTACACTGGGGGCTGGTGGGCTCCAAAGCACTTCTGCAAATCTGGTCTTAATTTCAGCGCTGAGCGCTTCGAAAAATCAGGGTTCAGTCGTGACTCCTTGAGTGCTTGACGAATTTCCTTGCGGCACGTTTGGGAATGCGACCATATGCCGGTGGTTTGGGGAAATAACAACACTTCTGGCCTTTGTATCAGTAGTTTTTAACCTGTCTGTTGACTCCGAAAGGAACTATTTATGCGAACATGACCATAGGTGTGCCAGTTAACTCTAGGACAGTGCATAGAGATCTGCAGTCCTGCTGAGAAATATTTCGCAGTATGTGAAGTGGAAATACCTAAAAAACATTGCTAAGCCTGGAAGAGACTTGGGAGAAGGGTTGTCTTTTCCTAAGCAGGACGACAAGGTCATGGCAGTTTGTCCCTTTGCAGCCACTGTGAAGCTGTTCCCACACAGTTACGGATCCCCTAGGCCTTTGCCCAGCTTTGCTTTAAATGTCCAAAATAAGCGTCCTTGCTTTTCCTGGGGGACTGTTCATGAGGCTAGCACTTGTAGGTGGCAAAAAGTTCTTCCTCGAGTTCGAACAGACTTATTTCTCTACTTTTTTTTGACCCCTACACATCATGCTCAGTAATTCCTCTCCTCCCTCGGTGCTTTCAGCTTCCAAAGAGGTATAGCTTGTCAACACATCCCTTTTAAGTCCTCTCTTAGTCAAGTTATACATATTTAATGTTTTTAAGCTTCCCTTAGATGCTGATCCCTTTCCAGCCCTTGATGGATTTTGTTGTTGCTTGCCTCTGAATTCCCTCCAATTTCCCTGTGTTGTGCTGGTAACGCGGTGCCGGAGATCGGCTGCGCCCATCCAGATGTGCTCGGCGTTCAGCAGAAGTTGGCTTTGGATGGAATTAAAGAAGAGAAGCGGCAGAATCTCTCAAAGGGAACCTGCTCCGTGGTCTCCTCTCTTCTCTCAGAGCATTATTTCACTACGGTATTTCAGGACCGGCCTCAGATATGGAAATGAGAGCGTGTGTCTTGCTCAGAAGCTGTTCTCTGCTTTCAAGTGGGAGAGAGATGGGAAAGGGGAAGAGGGGTTAAGCTCCTCAAAGGCTTTGTCTACATTAGGCTTTTTTCTTCCTATTTCCCACTGTTGCTTGCACGGGTGTAGCTCAATCTGTGGTGGCACCGCTGATAGCTCTGGCACAGGCAGGGAAGCTAACGTGTTTCCCTAGACATCGTCTCCACAGTCTCTACGAGCCCTGACTCCACCAGCGGCGCTCCAGCAGTGGAGGTCGGGTGTAAATAAGTGATAACTGGAGCGCTGGCACACCGAGGAGGCTTTCCTCCTTGGGATGCATCATCTTGGGAGGCAGGTAGCGTGTTCCCCAGGTGCTGGGAGGAACCATTTCACGCAGCACAAAGCACGGGAGACACCTCCCAGTTTCTTACAACGCTTAAATCTGATGTCATTTCACAGCCTTGTACCTGCTAAGGGTTAATCCATGACATTCTCCGCCACAAGGTATCACCAAATGAGGATGTTAATGAGTTTAAAAAAAGAAAAAGGGGGCAGCGGGTTGAGAAACGCCTGGGGATAAAAGAGGTAGAGTACAAACTTACAAGGTGGAATGCAAGCTGTTATGCAGAGAGGAGGCCAACTCATATTTGCTCGGGGCTAGATTAATAGGCTTTAATGGCTGGGAACGATGGTGAAATTATTTAGATGGTGATTTACGTTGTCATTTGAGGAGGTGTTCCACCTTCCTCTGAAACAGCTGTCACTAATCATAGGAGGGGGAGCGCTGGGCCATGTGGCCGGGTGCTCAGATCCTGTAGTACCCCTTTACTGCTGCTCCGTTCCCATTTCCTTCCCCAGACACAGAGGTGTGGGCACCAGGGCTCCTTGTCCCTCCTGCCTGCTCGAAGAGGTGCTTCCACTGCAGACACACGGGGCGCTGCCAACAGCTTGGTCACCGTCCCAGCAGGCGTGGAGGCTGGTGTCCAGCATCGGTCCCTGGCAAGCCTTTGGCCCCGATCTGATCGTTTGGCTTTATTTCCCCGCATCACAAACCCTCCCAGAGGTGGTGCGTGGCTTCGGGCCACCTGGCAGCCAGCTCCTCCTGACCCAGCCGTCGCTGCCAGCGCCGTGGGCACACTCCTTGCTTGCAGCATCACGGGGGCAAGCCCTGTGGGCCCTGTGGGGTGGCAAACACTGCACCTCACCCTCTGGTGCCCTCACTCGCTTCCTTTCTGCGTCCCCCTCTTTCAGAGCTGCCCTTTGCATTTCCAATCCGTGGCATCATCTCATTCTCCACTAGCTGTGCCGGCTGCCTTGATGTTTCTCGCCAGCTTTCGCCTCTCCCCACTCCTTTCTCTCCCCCCTCCCTCTCCCCGCGATGTAGCGTTGCCTTTCTCCATCTGCCCGATTGTCTCTCCGCTTTTTATCTGGGTGCTGGAGCTCCAGGTGCTGTCATTCTCCGCGACAGCACAGAACGTTTCACATCGCCTCTGCGGCTGGATAATTACCAGATACCGAACCACGTGGGGCTTCCCAGCCAAACCTCCCTCCCCTCCTGTCAGAGGAGGAGATCGCATCTCGGAAATAACGTTTTCTGTGGTGGTGGTGGTAGTTGTTTTAAAGGGAAGGAAGCCAGGGGAGAAGTTGGGGAGCAGCTCTTTTGGAAATACACGGTGGTGAGCACGTGAACATCACCCACACCGTGAGTGTTCAGGCAGGAGGAACAGGCGACCTCCAGTGCTGAAGTTTGTGAAGGAAAGCAGAGGGGATGATGGCCTGTATGATGATGGGAGCCCTTACTAGAGCTCCCAGTCCCGTTCTGGGTGTGTTCTCCAAAAATAATGACACTGAGACTCTTCAGTAGCCGTTTGGCTTCAGGTCCTTTCACTGATTCAGCGTAAAAGCCAACAGAAGGGACTCGTTGTCTTTCAGTGAACTTCAGTTCCTAAGCGACTGCAGGTGCCTTTTAAATGTCAACCTGTGTCCTAGTGACAGCACAAGCACGGCATCCTAAGCTGAAGTGTGCAGCACAACCACAAGACAGATCTTCCAGCAGTGTTCCCCGTGGCTATCCTACAACATCCCCACTATTCCTCGGTCTCCCCTCGGGGCGGTGCTGACCCCGTGATGCTACGGGAGGCTGCAGGCAGTGGAGCGAAGCATCCGCTCGTGGCTGGAGGTCTCACCAGGGCTGTGTGATCAGCAGCAGATTGGCATCGCCTGGTGACACTGGACCAAGATCAGAGCTGGGTTTTTGGCTGAGACAGAAAGGGAGGCAGACGAGTCCTTGGCTAACCCCAAAAAGGGAAAAGGAGGGGGCTCGCGGTGTTCCCTCAGCAGTCTCATCCTCCCATCTAATCCTGGAGCGGGACCCTGATGGAAGCTGTCACTTGGCGTTCCTGCAGGCATCAGCCCTGCTGCACACACGTGTGGACTCTCTGCTCTGGTGCCAGACGTGGCACCTCACGGGGACAAACCCAAATGCTTCCTAACTCTGCTGTAAAGAAATCAGTGTTTTTTTTCCTAGGCCTGGAGGGATGGAGGAAAACCTGGCCAGGATGGAGTTAACTTTCCTCGTAGCAGCTCATATTGATATCGTTAGAAAGGTACCTGTGCTTGAATGGATGTGGGCTGGAGTTGTTTATGCAGGTAGAGTGATCCCCAGAAGATGGGAAGAGCAATAAATCATGCCAGTATAAGTTCTCTTGCTCTGATACAGTCACAGCTGCCCCGGGAGAGTTCTGGCATAACAATTACTGTAATTTGGGGTTTGATTTTTTTTTTCTACACAAACAGAAACCTATACACTTAAGTAGTCATTTTAACATAAAGAAAACCCATGTGAGACCAGCTGCGTGTCTGCTAGCGAGAGACCGCGCGGCTCTCCTTTCAGGCTGGTGTATTTTTGGTGAATTCCCCCGGGCTTCATTTTCCATGTGTATCGCACGGACTGCGAGACGAGGATGCTCACAGCACATGAGCGGTTCTGCACTGATAGTCATATTCACCGCTCGCAATCCTTTTTGCTTTCATTAAAAGGAGTTGATGGGAGAGAGAGCGAGATAGGAGCGCTGCTGTACAAGGCACTGGGGAGACCTCATCTAGGAAGCTGGGTACGAATTCCGGTCACGACAGAGGAATTGAGGCTGGAGCAGGTGCGGAGAAGGGCTACTGGGATGTTTAGGGCAATGGAGAGTCTATCATACAAGAAGAAACTAGAAGAGTTTGGCTTGTTGAGCCCAGCAAAATGAAGGCTGAGAGGGAATATGATTGCTCTCAGTGAACACGCTGGAAGATAAGCACCCGGGAGAGAGAAGAGCTATTTAAGCTAAAGGATGGTGTTGGCATGAGAGGGAATGGATATAAACCAGCCATGAATAAATCTAGACTTAAAATTAGAAGGGGAAAAAAAAAGTTTCTGATCTGCAGAGCAGAAAGACTTTGAGCGGTGTGCCATACCAAGCACGGGGAGGGCGAGCAGCAGCGCGGGGACCCTACCAGCCCTGCAACACTCCAGCAGGGGAAGGGCCCGAAATTACCACCTGAGTGATGAATTATCAGCCCAGGAGGTGCAGAAAGGTGTGAGGGCCTTTGCACAGACATGTGAAGATCCCTCTGGGGGAAAGCCAAAGGGGACAAAGAGCCCTGTCTATACCCAGACTGGGCCTCTCGCTGCTCCCAGTTAGTGGTCACCTCTCTCAGGTCCTTGCTTTCAAAGCCAGGGAAGGCTGAAGAGCACGAGCAGACAGGATGATGACACAGAGCTGTGTCCACTATGTATTTTGAGAAAGAGGGCAAAAAATGCAGTGCAAAACCATGCTTGTTGTTTGTTTTTCTCCCAAATTTGGCAAGAACATGAGCCAGCAGTGTGCCCAGGTGGCCACAAAGGCAAATGGCATCCTGGCCTGCATCAGAAATGGTGTTACCAGGATTGGTCCCAGCAGGACTGGGGAAGTGACTGTCCCTCTGTGCTTGGCTCTGGTGAGACTGCACCTCGAATACTGTGTTCCGTTTGGGGCCCCTCGTGTCAAGAAAGATACTGAGTTGATGGAAATCAAGAGAAGAAACAACAAAGCTGGTGAAGGGAGTAGAAAACGAGTTATGAGGAGCAGCTGAGGGAACTGGGGTTTATTTAGTCTGGAGAAAAGGAGGCTGAGGGGAGGCTGCTTCTCCAACCACATGGAAGGAGCTTACAGTGAGGAGAGCGTCCAGCTCTTTTCTCAGGTAACTAGGAATAGGACACAAGTAAAAGGCCTTGGGTTGTACCAGGGAAGGTTTAGATAGGGTTTCATGAATAATTTCTTCCTGGAAGGGGTGGAACAGGCTGCCCATGGAAGTGGTGGAGTCCCCATACCAGGAGGTATTTAACAGATGTGTGAATGCGGTGCTTATGAGCCATGCTTTAGTGATGGGGCTTGGTAGTGTTAGGTTTATGTTTGGACTTGATGATATTAAGTGGTTCTTCCTAACCTCAATGCTTCTGTGATTCCAGGAGACATGGTTTGGTGGTGAAGCAGCACAATGTATTTCCTTTAAACCTAGCAGCTTGCGTCTTCTTACCAGCAGGTTTCTAGCAGAGGATCAGGGGACTGGGTCTGCTCTCAAAGAACTTATTTATTTGGAGCTATAGCAGCAATAAACCAAAACAATTATCCCGGGTTCAAGGGGACCCAATCCATCACCAGTAATGCTGTAAAATCCCTGCTGTGTTAAAGTAATCATTTAAACAGCAGCTTCGCCAGGTCCTACAGGGATTCCTTCATGCCTGTGGGCTCTCAGTGCCCCCCACTCCTCCCAAACACTGGCTTTAACTTAACCCTGAAAGACCCTTCTGAAGGCAATAAAGGACACAAGGCATCCTGTGCGTGGCCAAGCACATGATGAAGGGGGCTGGTGAGCATTAATTCCTCTCCTAACAGTGCTGCGCTGTGGAGCTAGTCATGGCTGTGAGAGTGAGTAGCTGCAGTCAGCAACAAAGCAGCAACTTCTCTGGAGAGAATGAGCTAGGTGGGATTTCCTTTCTGTCATGTGTTCAGTTTTTCCTATATCTCTCCTCACTCATATTAGAGGTGATGGTGGTTCTGATTGAAGATCCCAAAGAGTTTTCCTGCGGTGTCATCTCCTTCCCCTTCCTCCTGTGAGATGGCCCAGGACCATTTTCTGCATTTGCAGGAGAGGAGGTGGAGGATGTCAAGGTGCCTTTCTCCAGTTCCAGTTTCTGATCGTCTCCTGGCTGGTTCTTATGATTGTTAGCCACTGGGTGAGGAGTGGAAACACATCGGTAGCAGCTAGAAATAGTGCAGTAACTAAAAAATCTTAAAGGAACCAAACTCATGAGAAAGAAAGGGAGACTAAAGAGGCACGGCAACAAGGTCTTTTGTTCTTTCTTTGTGTGTAGTTTGAATTGGTGCTGAGATCAATAACTCCCCAGTTCCTGCAGTGGTGATCCGAGGCATGGCCATCACCACTAGCCGCTCCTCTCGGTCGCTGCATCAGCAGATATCAGGAAATTAAACCTGAAGCCACGAGGAAAAACAAAATGGATGGATCGCAAATAGTTTATTAGCACTCACTGACACTGATGGTAATGCTTTCAATAAGCCTAATGAAAAGCGTTTGACTATCTCTGTGAACTCGATTATTGATTATTAGTGAACGGGAAGAGCCATTTGATATCTCGCGGAAGCCTCGCTCCTGCTGCCTCGCGGTTAAAACGTCAGTTAACGTGCCATTTAATATTCTATTAGTATTGAATTAGTACTTATTACACTGTGAAAATCATCACCATAAATCCTTATTAAAGCATGATCCATAAGGCTGGGTGGCAACTTTGGCGGAGTAGGAGGGCGCGTGCGTGCGTGCAGGCGGACGCCCTGGGATACCTCATCCATGTGGACGCGTGTTCGGAGCACACCAGGGGATTTCCAGACCTGTACATTGATTTTTTTTTTTCTGTAATAATTTCAGAGGAATGGGTGTGCCTAAGTGAGCAGCTCAGATCCATTTCACTCACTCCTCCAATTCTCCTTGCTTCTCCCTCAGTTGGTTTCAGTGCTGCCTGCCATCATCAGGGCACTTGTGAGGCTGAGTGTAGGGATTAACCACTGGCCTAGGGCTGACCCCATGGCAAAAGCAGCACAGGACAGGTTGTGGCACACTCTTTCTCTTCTTGGGGACAGTATTTTTTGAGGTCATCCATCTCTTCCTCCTCTCAGCCCCAGGGTCGTGGCAGGCAGAAGCCCAGCAAGATGCCCTGTTCATGGGGAATGAATGGTAGGGTTTATTTTCCTGTGCTGTTTGGTCTCTCACCAAGGTCCTGCAGGGAAAGTGACCTCAGGGAGTGGAAACAGTGGATGGGGCATACATGGTGACAAGGACAAGAAGTTGCCTGAGGCCAGTAGAGAGCACGTCTGTGTTGGTGCACAGTCATTCACAAGTGATGAAGAAACTTCAACGCCCACAGCCTTCAGCTGCGGCTGTTAATCTGCTTAGCTCCTCACCGCCATCCCCGCCAGGGATTTTCACAAATCCAAAATGTGCAGAGAGGGGCTGTGAACGCCTTTTGAAAAAGATCTAACCCTCCGATTCTCCGTGCTGCTGCAGACCTACGCAGGCACATGTGTGTGGGAAGGCTGCCTGGCCTGGGTGTCCCTGCGGAGCCACCTCATCCCATGGGCACCATCCCCTCCCCAGGTCCCCAATTCCAGCTCCTGCCACATGTGGTGGCAGCCCAGGATGGCCTGGCGAGCTGGCACTGCAGTGCTGGTTGTTAAATACAGATGGCTGCTCGCTGATCCCCCTACCCCTGTCTTTCATACGAGAACCTGATTGCTGGCTGGGGTTTGGGCTGCTCCCTAAAGCAAATGTTTGTCCGCTCAGACGGAGCTGCTCCCAGCCTGGCCAGCAGCTTGGTGAGCCTCTCGTCTCCTCCCACGCAGCCTGGCTTCCATCCAGCCCACGAGTAACCCCGGAGCAAGTCAGAGAGCATCCTTGGGCATGCCTTTGGGGGAAAGGGTGGGAGGTGTCGGCCGTGCTGGTGGGGTCACATTGCCCGGGGCAGCAGCTGTGGAACGGCGTGAATGAAACGCATTCAGGCAGAGGAACTTGGAAAATGTCTGCCCTGTGCTAAGAGGCTGTGTAAAAGCCTACTGTCAAATATTTGTCTTATCTCCACTCGATAATCTTTATCCTCTCTCTGTTCTCTCTCGAATGCAACGCGTGCCTGGATTGCGCTGGGGAGAGGCGCTGGGTTATTTGGATGCCAGCGGGCTGTGGGCAGGACTCGAGAGGTGAAGGAGGGACAGCTCTGGAGGCTGAACTTCCCTCTTTTATCTGCAGCACAAACACGGCATGGGCTGCTGCAGGAAAAACCCTGTCAGCCTGCCTGAGCCTGGCCCTGGTGGGTACAGCTGCCAGGAGGAGTTGTGTCCCCATGTCTTCTTCAGCCAAGAGCGAGCAGAACGTGCCTCCTCTCCAGCATGGCATCTCTTCTGTGCAAACCTTCTGGGCCTTCTGCACCTTCTGGAGCTTGAAAGCAGTGCCTTGGCCAAAAACGTGTTTGTCTTCACAGCACCTTCACCCCTCCCTGTCAAGGAAAAGTGTGGGAAGGACTCCTTCTGGCCTTTCCTACTGCCGGGGTTAGAAGGGATTTGGTGACCAGGATCTCTTGTGGCATTCCAAAGTCATTTTCAATGCAGGTATAGACCACAAACAAAAGGAAGTGAGAGCAGGAATCATGATCACCCTAAATCACAGATATTCATGAAGCCTGTCAGAAAATCCTTCTGAAACATGTGGCCATGGGGTTGCAGTGGTGAGGAGCTCCTGTGGTTTGCTGGCAAAGTGGGAGTATGCTGCAGGGTTTCTGAGCAACGTGGTGAAGGGAAGGGTCAAAAAGGAGATGAAGGGGTTTGCTAATCTCCCTGTTAATCTCCCTTTCTTATCCTCTGCAGGTGTTATGTAGAAGACAGAAGCTCCAAGGTGGCCTGGTTAAACCGTTCCGGCATCATTTTTGCTGGAGAGGACAAGTGGTCCCTGGACCCTCGAGTGGAGCTGGAGAAGAGAAGCCCCCTGGAGTACAGCCTGCGGATCCAGAAAGTGGATGTCTACGATGAGGGGTCCTACACGTGTTCAGTGCAGACACAGCATCACCCCAAGACTTCCCAGGTTTACTTGATCGTGCAAGGTAAGCAACATGCTTGAGAAAAACACGGTGGGTGGAAGGATCTGTGTCTTAGAGAAACCCAGGAGTCGGTAGACTGCAGGCCTTGCAATGTCAGCCAGGAGGGAGCAATCCCTTTAGGTTTCAACGGGACTGTCCCCTTCCGCTGCGGCATGGCAAGGCTTGACTCTGCTGTTAGCCTGTCCTTCCCAAGGCAGTGACAGAGCAGGGAATGCCGGTGATGCCAAGGCACGTTCTAGCATAATGCAAACCTAGCTGCTAGCTCTGGTTGTTCTGGTGCTGAGGGGAAGGCATTTGTTTGTGATGACACTTGTCAGAACGATGTGCTCGCCTCGTGTCTTCCCGGATAGCCCTCTGGTTTCTTCGCCCCCTCTTTCCACAGATTTCCTTCTTCTTCTTTTGTTTCTTGTTGCCATGAAAAAAAGTGTTGTGCTATTCAGCCTCCCGTTGTCAGCTCTTTGCCAGGCTGGGGAATTCATTTTTCCTGGATGTTTTTCTGTGCTGGGTCATCAGTTTGCAGGGTGCACAGTCTCCAGGCATGTGTGAAACCTGGTACCCGAGGTAGCTGCTGCTTACCTTATGTTGCCCTCTCCATTTTTAGCTACCCTCCTCCTGCGTGTGTTACAGGGAAACTGGGAACTTGGCAATCTGAAGCAACGTTGTCCTATCTGTCAGCCTGCATTCATGCTATAATAGAGAGCAAACATATCTAGGGGCTCACCAATTACTGGTAAGGACATTATGGAGTTTGCCTGATCAGTTCTGCCCAGACCAGAATACCAAACAAAACACTTCACTCTTTTGTGTGTGTTTTTTCTTCTTTCATGCAATTCTGTCGCTCAGCCTATTTATCTAAAATATTTATAGATTAGCTTAAATAGATAGGAATGTATGGCTGTGTTTAATACATATTACAGATACGTTCAGCTTTCTCATTATCATTCAGACTGGAGCTTGTTGTTTCTTCTGTGTAGTAACCCAAAATGCTCTGAATTTTATTTCTCACAGCAAATGTTTGAATCACTGGGACCATAAATGCATGCACAAATGGACTCTCCTCTTGCTGGTATTACTTGAAAGGCTCAGGGCTGACTGGGAGGTTGTGTGTTTATCTGCAAGGCAAGGTTGGGATGCATGGTCAGAGGTGATGCTTTACATGGGAGCTCACTGAGAACGAAGGCTGCCCTTTTGCTGAAAATCCTCCTTCAGCAGCGTGAGGAGCAGTGAGCATCAGCACACAGAATATGTCCCACAGCTTGTTTGAGGGGTTGTGGGAATGGACATGGCATGAAAAGTACTGGCAGAGCCCTGGGGATGTACCTGGCCTCACTGAAAACTGCAACCGTGCAGGTAGCCTATTGCTGGTGAAGTCTGACTGCACGCAGTTTCTATTTACCTGTCAAGGAAAATGTAGGTGCAAATGAATTTTAGAGCCATGCACATGTATTATTAATTTTATTTGTGCCCATTAGACACAGGCCTAAGCAGCAGAATTGAGTTCTCCAGCCAAGCTTTCACTTAGGTATGCGGGTGTCCAGCTCTGAGCTACTGCCACCTTTCTGAGGATGAGAAAATTCAGGCACTGGCACATATAAACTCTGGATGCCTCTAAACAAGGTGTCAGTGGATTGTGGATACTAAAAGACCCGCTACAATATCATGCTTTCTTCTAAAGCCCCAGGTCCCAGAGTGCTGTAATTGGATGAAACTTGAAACTCTAACACAGCTTCGATTTTTCTAAAAGTAAATCTGGTTTGGTTTGGAAAAAAAAAATAAAATAAAAAGGAAAAAAAAAAAGGGAAAAAAATGAGAACTATGAAATCTTTTACAATTTGGAAGAGTTAGACTCATTTTAATCTGTGCTTTTATTAGTTTAAAACTAATAAATAATTCATTTGAAATAATCTTAACTAATAAAACTAATTTATTAGAAACTAGTATATGTTACAAAATATTCCCTTTCCTCTCCCAGTATAATTTTCTCATATCAATTATTATTATTATTATTCTCAGATTTGCAGGTTGTTTGCCTGAAAAAAAATAGTCTGTCGCTAGTGCAAATGAAAGGAGATTAGATACTGAGTTGTAATAAGCTTTTTTATTTTAATTTAATGTAATTTATTTCCTACTCTTTTTATGTCATAAATTTAAAACCAACAGCTACGTGAAGCTGTGGGCATCCTGAACTCAAATAAATAAAATGCTGCTCCTGAAAGATGAAGGAGCAGGGTGTTCAGCTGTGTCCAGCAAATGGGATAGCTGTATCAGAGACTAAGGGGTAGGTAGATACTGGATCGGTGCATTACAAGTACAGAAGGCCACTGCCATAACCACAGTGCCAGGCGAAAGAAATAGGCAATCCTTGGGACACATCACAGCCTGTGTTGAGATCATTGCAGGTTAATGGAATTGCATTTTGGGGGCAGATCCTTTCCTCCCTTCAGAAGATGAGCTTTCCCTGAGATGAACTCTGCTGGTCAGAGCTGTAGGAGTGTATCACAGGCTGTCCTCTGATGGGATCCCTCCCAGCTGGGCCATACTGCAGAGGTCTAAAAGATGGGTAATGAAAGGACACAGACAAAAAGATTACATCCTAGTAGCCAGCTAACAGTGGAAAAACTCCTTTTGCAAACTGTTGCCATGAGGTGGGTTATCCCCTACTCTTCATCTGTCTTTCCCCCTTTTCAAATTCAAAGTCTTCTCTGCTGGGAGAAGTAGACATCCACTACAAAAAGGTCGAGTATAACCGTGGCCATCTCTTCTGTCTTTCTGACCCAGGTGCCTCATTTTGGGGTGACATGACTAGAGACTCTTTCCATTTACTACCCCATGTATTTCTGGTGGTGTCTGATCAGAGGAGCGGAGAACTGGAAGGACCCAGAAGAGGTGGTCTGGTCTTTCTCTGTGCACTGAGAGAAGATCAGCTAGACACCGGCTGCCCCTAACATATATTTTTTGAAGAGACCCTGCACCTGCATAGCCAGCGTGTGGCCATTCATTCATGCTTTTTGCACTTGGAAAGCTTTTACTATGATCTCATCTGAACTGATTTTGTTACCAAGTATTTCTGGTCCTTCCACAAT
This sequence comes from Anas acuta, assembly GCF_963932015.1. Lineage (NCBI taxonomy): Eukaryota > Metazoa > Chordata > Aves > Anseriformes > Anatidae > Anas > Anas acuta. The sequence continues at coordinate 119,104,474 of NC_088979.1, read as the reverse complement.
ACGTGGTGGTAATTTATCCTACTTTTTCTCAAAACTACCTCTCACCTGCCCATGAACCCTTGTGTCTTAGACCTCTCCAGTCTAGATTAACAGGCTTACTTCTTGCAGGCCATATTTTCCAACCCTTGCATTGTATTTCGTTCACTGCTGTCTGTTTTTTTCCATACGTTTCCTTAACTGTCCCAAACCAAAGCAGGAGTTCCAATTCAGAGCCTTTTGTGCAGATAAAAGGCAAATAAGTAGCAGCCATGTTTTGCATATCATGCTTAGCTTACCAGAATAAGATGAGATTCATCTTTTTTTTACAACAACACCTCATCTCTTATTTAGTCCGTGCTGCTCTTTAGACCTCAGGTACTGGTCTGCAGGCGCTCAGTCCCCACTTGTGCCATTGAACATTAATTGTTATTTCCCCCCTTCCCAAGCACAGCGCTTTGTGCTCGCTGTTGTGGGATTCTTTCTAGTTGTTTTCTCCATGGAGACCACCACTTCGGGTTTCTTAATCCTCCTCGTCTCCAAGGCACTTGCCGCTACCTCCAACTTGGTGCCACCGACACAAGTCAGGTGCCCTCTTCCTGTTCCATCACAGAGGTGTTAATTGCAGCATCAAAGAGATCAGGGCAGAGAAGTGGACTGTGGTAACAGCCCACTAAAACCTCCATCCCGACAGGTAGGAATCTATTGATTGCAGCTCTTTGAAGCGTCCTGATGGTGATTTAACATCCACCATCTTTTCTTGGCTTGCTCAGGAGGCTGTCAGGCTTGCTGAAGTCAAGTTATATCACATACTGCTCCCTCTTTATCCACTATACCACGTTTCCTATTAAAAAAAAAAAAAAAGGAATGATACTGGGGTGATGGGAGAGATGCTTGCCAAAAGTACATTGGTTATTTTTTCCTTTGCTGTGTTGTTATCCTCTAGGTGTTTATAAATGGGATGCTTAATCGTTCCTTCCAGTATGCTCGGTAACTTGTTCCAGGAGGGTGAGTCGTAAAGGGGACCTGGTGGCTGCCCCTTTCCCAGCGTTATCTTGGGCCCTTGTTCTTTTAGGGCTGTAGCCTCAGGCCCTTCTCAGGCGTAAATGTCAGGGGAGAAATCCCTGCAGTTCTTACTGATCAGGGTCATAGGCATAAAGGCGCGGAGATATTAGCAGGCATGGGGTTTGAAAGTTTTGGCAATGAAGGCTTAGTCCTGTCCAACTCAAGCTGAAGGAATAACTCTCTCAGCTAGGAGCAAGCAGATGGTTGCTGTTTTTGCTGTCAGGAGCCTTTACAACAAGGCATCGCTGTGAACGGAGGCGGCTGGGAGCTGTTCAGCGAAACAAAAACATTTCGCTTGCTTTGGCTTTGATGAAAGTTTAATCGGGAGGGTTTTACAGGTCTGAGGTGCTTTTTCTGGTCAAAACTGTGAAGAGAAAACAGCTAAGAAGCATTACCATGGCCCATCTGAAAGCTAACGGTTGCAGCTGGAGGTAAGGAGAACTCGCACGCACCCTTTAGCTCAGACTCTGGGACTCCTGCAGCCTTGCTAACATTGCTCATGATTTCCAGTTACTGAGTGTTCAAAGGATGTGGGATCTCCCTTGTTTTAATGTTTATTTCATGAAAAAAAAAATAATAATCAAAAGAGCTTTGTCATTTTGGCAGAGCAAAACCGAATTTGGAAACATCAGCAGCAAATTTTCACAAAGGGGAATTCTTGTTTACTGCTTGGCCCTAATCAGAAACTCTGAGTCAATGTATAGCAGCTAAAGGCCAAATCCCCCAGTTTTCTTTCAAGCTGATAGGCATTAGTGTGTGAAAAGAACCACGGGGCATAGCCTTCTCCATTATGCATTGCCTTTGTAGAGCTCCTCGCTTACAAAGACGCGGACTGACCGTTCATTCTTTCCAAGTGGTATAAAGATGTATTTGTTGTTGCTGGGGTTTAACCATTGAAAACTTGTTATTAACTCTGTGCGGTAGATTAGCCGTAGCCCCTCTCTGCCCACTCCCCTGAAATTACAGGACTTTGTGCTGGTGAAGCGCTGCAGAGCCAAATCCTTTTCCCACAAGGGTAGCAGAAGCCAGCCAGGCTTCCTTCGTGGAAGCACTGCCCCTTGTAGGATCCAGGTCTGGGGCTGAGGAGCGAGGGGGCTTTCCACCACCCTCTCAGCCCTTGACTTCCCTGCTGAGTCTGTGTGGCCGGTCTGTGTGGTGCCATGCACCTTGTAGTCTTTCCACACCCCTTTCTGTCATTCTCCTCCAGTTTATTCCCTGACAGAACATGGGGTTGGTGGCTGTCAGCAGATTTCTGGAGACCAGAGCTGACTTTGAGCTCAGCAGAGCCCACCTCCCCCTGACATTTCTGGCCTTGGCGCCCCTACGACTGGTGCTAGAAGCAGGGAGATTTGAAGAGAGCTGAAGCTATTTTTCCTTTGCTAGCCAAACAATAAGGATGTTGGAGTCAGGTGCCGTTCCCTGAGATATGTTTGCTTCCCTGCTCGGTGGGCGCCGAGCCCAGAATTCGGAGGGATCTTTCCGAGCACTAGCACTGTGGCGTTTTCAATTCCAGGGAGCCTGCAGTAGGTAAGAACGAGCACAGACCACTTTGTCTTTTTCAGGACATAGCCCCAGTGGGAAAATGACAGCGGATTTGGCATGCTGTTGCAAAGAATAATGAGATAACATGGGAGTATGAATTTTCTGAGAGGGAGGAAAAAAAAAAGATCATTTTACTGGGAGCGGTGGGGGAGAAGAAGAAAAGATCGGAGGGAGGAGATAAATTCAGATTACTACAGGGGCTGGGAAAGGCAGGACCAGCGTGCACAGAAGGAAGTGACAGCAGATCAGTTTGTTGGGGAAAATAAGCTGAGAGAGCAGGGAATCATCCTGGGGAACTGAAGCACAGTAGATCTTGCTACCCCCCTTCTGCTGCTATCGTGGACCGTAATTTCCTACCAGCAAAATAATTCTAGAATTTCAGGCACACAGTGGTATTGCTGGCAATCTTTCTAGGTTTTCTGTGCTGGTTTGTTTTGCCCAAGCTCATAAATCGCAGGAAATTGCACCTGGTGTTTCATAGTTTACCAAGGAACTTCCTGCCGCGCCCCATCTAATATTTTTATGGCCTCCCCATAGTGTCCTGATGCCTCTTAACTTCTGTTTTCCTATCTCTAGGCAGGGCTGGGATGTTACTGTGCAGGGTAGGTTTTGTCTCTGTTTTATAGGTTGGCTCTTAGCACTTCTTAGTGCATAAATCAGGAGGTTTTTTTCTCGGGAAATATTTTGGTGCTTGCTTTGCAGGTGCAGGCAGGAGACAAAAACAGAATACTTCAAAAAATGCTTACTCACTTTGGTGGAAAAAAGTATTGCGTAAAATACACTGAATGCTTTCCTAAGGCTGGGAGGAAGGGTCTTGATGTGATAATCCAGCTCCTTGTAGATAAAAATCATTTAGCTCGAGTGGTCTCTTCAGAGCAGTATCAGCTGACTTGGTGTGATTTTGCCTGATCAGCTGATTCTGGATTCAGAGCAGAACCGTGAAAGATTTTCCCTTGGTAGCTCTTTGTCTGATTGTCTCAATCTACTGCCCCATGTCTTAGCCTGGACCGTATGACGGTGGAGTAGGGACAATATTTGCTCTCTGCTCCAAACGCAGCAAGAACCTTGTCCCACCACCAAGTCTGCTAACCCTTGAGAGTGTCCCAATGACTCCTAATCCTAAAGTCAAGCATGTTCCTGCTCTCATGGCTGAAACAGCCATGGCTGTGGTAGCACAACAGAGTTGTCTTGACCTGTTGCAAGCCTTGAAACTTGACCCAATTTGCCCATTATGGGGGGTGGTCCCATCAACACCCTATGTGAAGTTGTAGCTTCCCACTGCTTGCATCCTCCACGATGATGGCCACCGTCTTGTCAATGTTAACAATTTTTTCCCCACATCCTCTTGAGATCTTTTTGCAGAGGAAAAAGTGCTGGTGTAACCTGGAATTAATATATTATTCATTGCATGTAACAGACCTGTAACTGCTCAGTAGCTTGAAGATGAGCAATAAGGTTTTTAAAAAGAAGAAGAAAAAGTCTCAAAAGATCTGATCTAAAGCTTTGGATTTCTAACCCACGATAATAGGAGAAGATATATAGCTAGTCTCCACTAGACGTTTTTGGATCAGCTTGTCTCTTCGCTTGCAACACAGATGAAAGCTGAGGTTAATTATGCTCCACATTTCTCTGTCTCCGATCAACCTTTTCCATAGCTTTGCTGTCCATTTTATTTTCTTACTTTCATTTGAAAGAAATACTGCCAGGTTGAGGTTAGCCAGATTTGTGGTTTGTTTAGCTGAGGTTTTATTATATCCTAGAGATACTGGAAGTAGCTTGGCTTCCTAAAGAAATGAAGTACATTGGGTTTTGTTTGAATGGGTATGCTGTGTGCCTGTCCTTCCACTTGGCTACCTCCAGCACCCCTCGTATCCACTGAGACCTTGCTGGAGAAGAGCTGCGGCCCCTGAAGTTCTCACTAGTGCCTCCTATTCTCCTGCATCCCATACTGACAGGTCGTGTAAAAGGCTGCGTGGCTGCAGGTTGGTTTGGAGCCACGTGCGTGCCAGCTGGCTGGTGTGCCACGTTGACTGAAACTGGCCAAGAGCCCTGAAGGTTATCCGAGAGATGAAACCTTAGGACCTAGGACACGGTGGTAAACCAGGCGTTGTTAACTCCAGCGTTTGTGGAGCAGCATGTTCCTTTCGCCTGCTTTTCTTATTTCACTGGTGCCTGTGGAGTCGATGCTGCAAATCTGCCGTGCCCAAAGCTCCATATGGGATTCACTTGAACTTCCAGATTCCTGGGGTCCGGCAGCTCAGGTTTTGTGTTTTTGGCTGCTGTGCTGCTGTCTATGTTCATTGTAGCAGTGTGTTAGTGGGTAAGGATCTGGATGAAAATCTTTATTCCACTGAAATTAAAGGGAATTTTGCTTCATTGGAGCCAAGGCTTCATCTGAAATTGGAATTGGCTAGAAGCAGATTGTAAAATAAACCTCAATTGAGCCAGCAGTTCAAAAACAACATCCAGGCTGTAGAAAGAAACAAATTTATTTCCTGCTTTAAAAGCTTTCCATTTTAGTGTTTAACATGCAATAATTACAGAAGGAAAGAAATGGGCATTTCAGGAAAAAGAACAAGGCGATAGACTTTCTAATATGAGACTGTCGTTTTAGAGCTGACTTGGGAATTTAAAGGGTGAGGCAAGGCAGGTAGGCATGGTATCTGTGCTGTGTCTTCCTACCGCACGCTTCTGTCTGTGTGGTGTGTATCGATCTCAACCCATCCCGCGGTAACCTTGTGCTCCTACTATTTGTCTCTATCCAGTTGCTGGCCGTCATCTCACTCCTCAGCAGATGTGCCGTCTTTCTGATGTGTGTACAAGCTATGTCTTGTAGGATAAGCCTCCAGCTGCTTTCCACAAAAACAACAAATGATAAATTCCATTAAGTAATAGGTTTTCAGGGCTTAGATTTTGTTGTGTTTTTTTTTTTTTTTTTTTCAGTGCTCTAGTTCTTCTTTTTATCTTTAGAAATATTGGAATTACTACCCCAGTAGCAGCTCCTTACTCACCAGAAAGTGAAGAAACATTCTGAGAAAATAATGACTTAATATCACATTTCCTGTATAGCTGCTAAAATATCATTAGTTGGTTGCTTGGGAAAAAAAAATAAAATAAAATCTCCAAAATAACAGAATAGCAGCTTGGTTTAATAAAGCCTGAGATGTGATAGTTAAGTGGGGGAAAAAATAAAGGACTTGCCAAATGTGCGTACAACAAAATAGACAAAAAAGAAACAGATATTTAGACATATGGCTTCCATTTACCGAGTATTCAGACAGGGAGCACTTTCTCAAAACCCAACCACAGCTTTTGAAAAATGTCTTTAAAAAAGAAAATAAATATTAGGTTAAAAAGCGTGAATCTCCAACAGAAAATGGGAGAAAGGTGATGGATTAGAAACACAAAGGAAGCAGCGGGGTTGCTCCTGGGGAAAAAACAAAGGTTTGCCTTGGCAGTCTGAGGGAGCACATGGAGGCTGTGGTCGGTGGTGCTGGGTCCTTGCCTGCCACAGCTCATGGAAGTTAGTGGGGAGACCTGTGGTGGGAGGAACCAAGCCCTGTTTGAGAAATTGTAGTGGTTTCTGGAAGTCTGAGAATACTATCAAGAGATTGCTTTGTTTCTCCAAGGCACATTGGGAGTGCCATCGCTTGTCTGACCGGATTTTGCTGGAAGACCCTTTGAAAATCCCCAAATGGGGTTTTCCCAGCTCTCATACCAAAAGGCTGAGGCTGCTGAGTGTTGGGGAAAGCCACTTCTAAAATTCCCTCCATCTTCACGTGTCCAATTTCCCTTACGTGGTCTACTTGATAGTCCTTCTCCAGTCTTCCAGAGACATTTCCAGGAATATCTTCATTTATTATGTTGACGCATGTAGGAATGGGAAACAGCCTTAAAATTTAAAACTTTCAACAACTCCTCAAACAGCAAAGTAGACTATAACTACATTTTTCTTCCCCTTCCATGAAAGTTACCTTTAAAAAAAAAAAATTGCAAAAAAAAAAAAAAAAAGATAACTAGGGAGGTCCTTTTTAATGAAATGAGAATTGGATTTTGGTGATAAGTTTTAATTTAGGGCAAATAATTTAATTGGAATGACTCATTAATTTGGGGGTGCATAAATTGGGCCGCTGGCAGCCTATTATCTGCTTTTTTTTCCCTTTCTGATTCTTCTCTGTCAGCACTACAAGAAAAGCCTTTTGCCTTTAATAAGGTAAGGAGACACTCCTTTTGAATTCGTGGAGAAGGGACTCTCATGGTGACTTCAGTGTACTGGCAACTCAACTTTGAGAATAGACTTAGAGAATAAGTGAGGCATCTGCTTGTGTTGGGTTAACCAGGGGGCTGAGATCTCAGCTCTGCTGTTGGTGAGTACATCCATTAATGTGTTAAAAGCCACTGCAGGCAGGCAGAGGAAAGTGCAGAGTGAAGAGCCTTTCAAAGGGAGAGGAGCCAAGAAGCAAGATCCTAAACATGAATTCCTTGTCGCCCTCACACAGGTGCCACGGCAGCAGCTGTAGTCTGGAGTGTCTCTTCAAAATGATTGTCCCCTTGTTAGGCTGATGGGAATGTGACTTTTGGGTATGTTAATGCTTTGAATGCAAAGAAAAAGTTCTTTGCGAAGTAGGATAAATCTCCCCAAATAACCACAGAACAGACTCCACTGTACAATTCCAATGATGACCTTGGGGATTATTAACACATAGAGCTCCCGATTCATGACTTTATCTGAAAGATTAATCTGCTTGTTGACCTACTGGATTGAGATTGAGAACAAAAGTTTGTAAGGACGCTGCTTTTGGCGGTCCAAATCAAGGTACCTTGGCTCTCTCGCTGCCAATGCCTTAACCTGCTTGAGGGGAGTGTTAACAGGGTACCAGTGACCATCATTTTCACTCCTGTGAATGTTTCACGTGATTTGTTATCTGACTGTGTTCCAGGAGAATATTTACAGGAGTACAAAGCCTGTTCACTATCTTTGCCATTGAGGCTGGGACCTTGGCTTGGCCTATACTGCCTCTGCGGGCAGTGTCTGAGCAAGGCCTGGACTCCAGGCCAGATGGCACAGACCAGCTCGTGTTCATGCTACTTGGTGGCTCTACCTTTTGGAGCAGAGAGATCTTGTCCACAACATGCCAGGCACCGGCAGGGAGGGCTGGTCTCCTCCATGTTCCCAGTGTTGCCCCCACAGCCCTCAGACATGCTGATTTTGGGGTTGGTTGATTGATTTGTTATGTTTGCTGCTTCAAAGTGCCTGAAATGATGAGAAGGCTGGGACGCAGTCTGGCAGACTGGTGTTGTTACAAGAGGATGCCAAGAGCGTATGGAAGGACTTGAAAGCCCAGGGCCTGTGGAGTTGGTGTTGGAGGGCTCTCCCAGGTTCAGGGAGCCAAACTTGGCGCTGTCCCCCTGTCTGGAGGGGGCTGTCCACATCAGCTGTGCCTGACACAGGGAGGGGAGCTGAGAGGGGATGTATTTTGTCATTCCAGAAGAGAGCCTGGGGTTGAACTCAGGTCTGTATGCACAGCTCTCCAAAGGACTGGAGCAAAATTGCGAGGCCATGGTGTGCTCTCTGGAGCAAAGTCTAGAAAACCCCATGGACAGCAAGACGGAGCCTTTCAAGGTCATCAAAGATTCACCTTGTCTTAACAAATCCAGGATGTGTACATGATTCCGCCAGATAAATTGCACAGGTGGCCTGTCAGAGGCAGGACTAAAATCCAAGTCCAGAGATGCACTTCTCTGTCACCCTGTTTTTTAATAGTAACTCTCCCAAGGTTGCAGCTCTCTTCTGTACGGACACTTAGTCACGCAAACTGAAGTGGTATAGTACAGGTGAGATTCATCACGCTTAATCATCTTAGACATCTAAATGTTAGTAGTGCAAATTTAACGTAGATCTACATAGCAAACTTTTGGATGGCTAAAATTTGGTGACCTGAATCCACCTTGATACACAGGAAAGACGAGTATGCTGTGTAAGAGACTAGTTCTGGGGATCCTGGCATTTCCCACAGTCTAACACTGTCTCCTTGGCAGATTTGGCTGGTCTTGACTCTTTTTCTTGCTATGACTTGGATTTTGTGACTTTAGTGTAACAGTACCTTTTCTTTTAATCTGTAATCTCTTCCACGCTGGATAATGCTTTTGGTTATACCGCCTGATCTGTTTACCTGTCCTCACAACGAGCATCTGCATTCCCCTCCAAATCTTCTTGTTTGAAGCCTGCCATAAATTTGTGCAAGCTCTCACAGTGGAAGATTGCCATCTCCTTGTCTGAATACTCTTGCTTCTCACTGAGCCAGAGGGTGAGGGACTCCCCTAAAAAGATTTCTGTGCTTGCTGCTCCCTGAGCCACCAGCCCAGGAAAGCCCCGAGGCGCTTGCTAAATTTTTAACCAGATGAGTAATCCTACTCTCACCCAAACTATTCCAGGCTACTCAATTTTTCTCCTGGATTTTGTGCTGCCCTTGTCTCGCTAGTCCTTGAACTACTTTAAGACATCAGTAGTGTTGGACCCAAGTGCTCCTTTCTCTCCTCTTTCTTCTTCCTGAAGGGAAAGCTGTGTAAGAGAGAAAAATGAAGCACCAGCTATCTAGTTGCTTGCATCTGCAGTTCTTAGGAGCTGCAGTGACTGCTGTGCATCATCTGTGGTTCTGCAAAGCCCATTATTCCCAATGGATTTCACGGTGTTACTCTCTTCTTCCTGGGGTTCAAGAGCACACTGCTGACTGGTCTCCCAGACAGACTTTTCCACTCCCTTAAAAACAGGTAAACAAATGGAAAACAAAGCCCACCCTTCATCTCCATTTTTCTAATCCTATTGGTTTTGTGGGCACGTTTCTGCCAGCAGTTGCAGAAACTCCCAAGCCTGTACCTGAATAGCAGAAACTCTCCTCTCTTTGGCTCCTAGATCAAATCAAATTGCTGTTTATTTCATTGCCCTGATAAATTTTTTATTAACTGTGTTAGAAGTCTGTGAGGAGGAGGAGGGGAAGAGAAAGGAGAAAGCTGTTCAGGAATGTAGGCTGGGCAAAGTGCCCACGATTAATGGGGTAGCGGTGACCAGCGGGTAGTTGAAAATTCACCAGTGCCAACTGCCAGGAGCATTTTGCTGCCTGTGACAGCTGGTCATCATTATTGGGCGACTGCTTCTGTGTACATCTTAGATCTGTGTCTTTGCATGCCTCTTACCAAGTCACTCTCGATTTCTGTTTTGCAGGGACATACTGAAGCAATTAGGGCGTGCTGGATGGCTGTAGGGATGAGTGAACAGTGTTGAGCAAAATACAAATTCTCTCCTACTCCACCCCTAATTCCTCTATCTAAAGATGAGCTTAAGACCATGTCCCAGAGATAGGCCTCCTTCAGCACTGGATGAGCTTGAACTGGGGCTTTGACCAAGTGGCTGGGTAGAGCTGGCAGACCTCATTCCTCGCTGCTATGGGGCCCATGGTCTCTTCAAAGACAACTTCAGTCTGTTCTGGCTGTGATAGCCATCTTTAAGAAAGCAAAACCAGCCTTTTGATGCACCGTATATGTGACCTGTGTGTCTACTGGTGCCCTAGTGAAACAGTGAACACCTAACCCTGGTGAAAGGTTGCAAATTCAGATGGCTTATACTGCATGGTTGACAGTAACAAGGGCAAACCAAGACCACTGCCTGTGCCATCCAGTTTGAAGGAAAGGGAAAAGTGTTGTATGGAGCTGCTAGAAGCTCATCTATGAGGCTTCTTGGGAACGTAGCACATCCAACAGGCAAAGGCAGAGTAATTGGGGTACAGAAAGACCTCAGAAGAGAAGCATTAAATGCAATGCAGGTGCATTCAGGTCAGAGTGAAGCAGCTATCAGTGCAGAGAAGGTAAGGGAAATAAAGGCCTTGTATCCATTTTCATTTCAGTTCTTGACATGGAGCTCCCCATAAGGGATGGTTGTATAGCTTATTAGGTGTTAAAGACTTCTTTAGGATCCAGAGGGGTCACAGAATGCCCCTACTGTGCGTGACATGAACAGAACATGTGACATAGGAAATTGTTATGGATGCTAATCCTCTTTTTTTTTTTTTTGTAGTTTCGGTTCCTCCTTGGCCTGTGATACTCAGCCACTAGCTAGTCTTGGAAGTGGGAGCTGAGACCGACGGAAAGAGCTGTCTCATGCTCTTAGGAAAATGTATCGTCACGGCTTCAGCTTGCTAGCCCAGTATTATAGAGCTAACAGCAGAGTCACCTGATGCCTTTTGAAAGGCATAACTAGGGCACAATCGACACCATGCAGGGAGAGAAGGAATGTAGGATTTTGGATGACTAGCTTTTTTCTTTGTGCGGCAGACTCAGAAGGCTTGAATGGGAAGAAAATGTGGTCCTTGGGATGGATCTACCATTTGGCTGGAGAGGAGGTTCAAGTGGATCTTGAGGAACATATTTCAGCCAGGGATGTTGTGCTTGGGAAAGAACGAGGACAGGGAGTCTTCCAGACTAAAGTTTCTATCAGATGCAGCACCTCAGCAAGAACATGCTGTCAGTAACAATATTGTGTACTTTCTCTAAGTGTGAGTGGTACCCATGCTGTGTATATTTTAACTTCTTTTACTTCCACATCTCTACAATAGAATGTAGTAAAAATTACTCTGCCAAAACCTGAGTACAGTGATATTCTGGACTCTGTCCCCGTAAGTCATTGTGAAACAGCCTACAAACCTCCAGAGGCACTAGCTAGCCAAGGGAAGGAGGAGCTCTTTAATTGGATCCAGAGTGCTGTAAATCAGTGGGAAAATGCTTCTCGTAACTTGTCTGGTATTTTAGTTTATCGTCAGTTAAGGTTGCTTTTCACGGGGTCTCAAAGTATTTCACAGTTCAGGTTCTCCAGTGAATTTGTTCATTAGAGGACCATTCACTGACTTGCCTGGCATGGTTAAGCAAGTATTCTTGTTGTACATCAGTTTACTTCTCCCCGCCTTTTGCTGCTAGAGAGTTCTTGCCATTCCCATTGTGTCTTCATTTCGGCTGTTCACAGTGACACAAAATGTCTCCTGCCCGAGGTCAGTCTTCCCATGATGAAAGTCTCCCGTGGAATTAGTCAGGCTGGAAGACAGGCTTATATCAGAAATACAAGCCATCGGAAAATGGTGGCAGGCTGTCAGTTCCCATTAGCTAATGCTACCTGGACAGCCTGCTGCCTTCCCACCATTGTAGGCGGGAGAGATGAGTTTTAATGAGCAGCAGAGGGAATGGAGGGACAGTGAGGGAGGGAGAGGAGGGGAGGTGAAAGTAGTTTGGAACTAGAAGTGATATTTTTGGTAGTGGACCACTTATTTGTGTGCATGCACGTGTCTGTGCTAGTGAACATGAGTATTTAATTGAAGCAAACGATAATCTTGTGGCTTGCCAGACCTCTCCAGGAGCTTTTGGTCTCATTGAGTGATTGCATCTTGTCCATTCTTCCTTCAGTGACCTCCTCCTATTTGTAGTCCAGCAAGATCAATCAAATCAAGAATTGTAGTGAACTGAAGAGAGAAATATGCTAAAATCAAAGAGGGAGATATACGGATCCTGGCTAACTGGTAATGAAGTGGAAGATGTAGCATTTGATAACTGATTTATACTAATGCAACATCACTGACTTCACAGAAGTCGCTCCTGATGTATTCCAGGCTAGTGCTGTGGTGTGCTGGATTTGATCTAGGTGCAAAAACACCCTACAAACAACTAACAGAGTCACCGAGTATTTAAAGAAGTTGTGTAGTTCAGTGTGGAGGTCACAGCTAGGACTAACAAGGGCAGATCAGGAGGGGGATGTATTCAGCTGTGAAATAGCCTCCCAAGGACAAAGGTAGAAGAGTCATTTCCCAGCAACTTCTAAGACTAGTTGGCCAAAACACTATTAGATATGCAGCAGAGAACAAACCTGCCTTGCTGAATGCCCCCAGCTCTGGAAGATAGAATAAGTGTGCAAATGATTCCTCCGTCTCTAGAGTATGTGAACATCTGAGATCTGAATTGCTGCAGGTCCCATTCTTCTCCCTGGCATTCGACCTACATTTAAATTCTAATTGACTTAGAGTGAAGACTCGTAAAGCTTCCTCCTTTTTTGCCAGGATGCTGAATCCTCAATGAAAATATAAACTGTGTCATTAGGTATTGGGCAGATGTTGGGCATAAAGGAGATGGTTTAAGTTTAAAAAAAAAAAAGAGAAACCTGCACAGCTTGTTCCAATTAGTCATTCTGCATACAGAATGCTTGTGACTTGCAGTGACTCTGCTTTTGGTGAGGAAACACATTAGTTTAACTAATGCATCCCCACGGGATGTTTTTAACAAACAACGTGACACTGGCAAGTGTTGGAGATGTCATGTGCTCAGGTTAGTTTTCTGGATGGTTTCTCCATCTTCCTCGTGACTGGGAGTTGCTTTTACTTCTTCAGGAAATGTGTTGTCTGCCGGGCCACTGAGTGCACTATCACCTCGAACAATCTCACTGGGGATGTCCACCTCTACTCTGGACAGGGGCCCTGTATATGCTCAGTCCTGGGTCTGCGTGTTAGGTGTACCTCTCTTCTCTAGGTGTCTCCAGCCTTGTCTCCCTGTGTGGCACCTGGACCTGGTCCATCATCTCATCATGTCTGGGGCTGTTACAGACCCTGGTACCAGCACCAGCCTGTTCCTACCCTATTCAGATCCTATGGGACTGTGCCCTCCTGGTGAGGGCACTGCCTTGGTCACCCTCAACAATTGCCAGGTCAGGCTTTGCGACTGAGCCAGTTTTGGGTGAGACTTACCTCACTGGACTGCATACTTCTAATAGGTATCTAATCTGAGGTAGTCTAATTGGAAATGCTTAGAATAAATTGTCTTCAAAATCTCTTTCTCTCGCCTCCCCCTCCACCCCTCCCATTGACTGTAGGGCTAAGTTTAAAAAAACAAAATAAAAAATGCACTTAAATTAAATGTCTTGTATTAGGAGAGTAAATTGGATTCCCACCACCACCCATACCAGCTTACACTTGATATGTAAATGGCGCATCTTTTTGTGTCCTTAAGAAACTGTGTCTAATTGGGATGTCCCTACCCATGACCTGATTCTGACTGTCTCTAGGATAGTAAATAAGGTTCTGATTTTGTAAGCAGGAGGAGACTAGGCCCTATGTTAAAGGTTCCCAATAACCTGAGACAAAACATTTACTCCCTCATTATAGCCTATCACTACTTACATGCTCCTGGGCCTCCCAGTCTTTCTTTAGCTAAACACTAGCAATACCTCTTCTGGTTTGTGTGTAAGAGGGAACATTGCCTAGAGGGGCTGCTTGCATCATTTATTATCAGGAATTATTAAGAATATCTTCCTCTCCGTCTTGCTATCTGCTTGCAGGAGTTCTCCTGCTCTCCCACTGCATATTCACCACAGGGAAGTGAGTCTAGCATACTGTTGGGACTTGACTCAATGTTTGGCCATTACATTGCTGAAGGTTAGGGTGGAAATGGAGGTAATAATTCTGGTTTTGAGTTTAAAAGGGCTTGGGCTCTTTATATAAGAAGCAGGACGTGTTGCTTGAGCCTATAGAGCTCTCAGCATCTCAAGGCCAAGAGAAAAGGCGCATCTCAAATATCCAGCCGAACCCTTAACTCTGTCATTGTGTAGTGTCAACAGTAAGTCTGAGGAACGCCCTGGAAGATAGCTCCCCAGGTGTAGCTCCTCCAGCATGTTTCCACTTCCCTAGGAGATCTGGTTTTGATAAGGCCAGAGTTTCTGAGTTTTGACAACATGAGGCTCTTATAGTTTGGTTTCCTAATTCTTTGAGGCTGGACTGCCTGAGAGGTTGGAGTTCTTCCTTGTTTGGGATGCAAAAGGTAATACGTGTATTTGGTTTTGGGCTCATAAACATTGTGGACTGACAACCAGTAAAAAGAACAGAAGGAAATAAATCTCTTTGTGTTAGGCTTGCCCTAATGAAGTGTCTAAGGCCCCACAAAGACTGTTGGGGACTTCCATGTTGTTGCGGAAGATACTCGAATACTGCGACAGGCAGCAGATCCAAATCCTTTAAATAGGTTAATAAAATAGGTTGCCCCTCATCCACAGGGCAAAAAAAAATGAAGAAAAAAAAAAGGAAAAAAGTTCCTTTCTCCCTGCTCCTCCAGAGCAAGTAGCTCGTTGGCAGGGTTCCTGCGCCCGAAGGCATCGCTACATAATGTGTCTCGTAATGGCTGCACACCGCCTGCTGTGAGCTGTGGGATTTGGAGAGGAGCTACCCAGGCTGGCCAGGAGAACAGCTCGTGCAGCTGGTTCCCTTTGTCTTCCTATCACCTTGGGTTGCCTTCTCCTCGAGTGTGAAGGTGGCTCCTCGCCACAGACACGGCAGAGGGAAAGGCTGCTTCCTCTGGCAGATGGACGGCCCGGCCTGTCATGGAGGCTGTGGGCAAGCAGTCCCCGAGGGGACAGGGAAAGGGGGCTTTGCTCTCCTCTGGAG
The DNA here is from genome assembly GCF_963932015.1 of Anas acuta. Lineage (NCBI taxonomy): Eukaryota > Metazoa > Chordata > Aves > Anseriformes > Anatidae > Anas > Anas acuta. Next base: position 119,089,427 of record NC_088979.1, on the reverse strand, counting down.
CAGTGAGGAAGGGTGCTCGAATATTTGGTACCTACTGGGGGTATCTAGGTCCAGGCCTGTGCCGTGAATGGGGGGATGTGAGCCTTGCAGGGGCCTCGCAGGTTCTCAGAAGTGATCCCGTGTTATCACAGTAGATCACCTAGGAGGTCTTATGGTGTCACTGTCATGCCTTAAAGCAGGAGACACTGAGGAGAAGTGAGCGGTTCGGGGGAGTGCTTTGTGTGCTCCTGCTATGCAAACACGCCCTGTAAGACTCCTGGCTATGCAGGAATTTGCCTTTCCAGAGGGGAGTAGTGAGGAGAGGCTCAGCTCTCTACCTCGCTCTGTTTCCCTTAATGAATTGGGGTCTTCCTCTACCATACACCCAGCGAGAGAAACAAGGGAGTGTGTGCAATCAGTTCTCACTCAGCTGGCCAACGAGATGTGAAATAGGTTCCAGGGTGGATGATACCCTTGAACGAAGTCACGCTGACTTGTTTGCTGCGATAATGTATGGACGCTCCTTCTGGTAAAGTCTCCCATGTAATTGAGCCCCGGTGCCTGGCAACTGGTAGTGGGTGAGTAAATTGTTGCTTTCGAAGGGAGGTTAAATGCTGCAAGCCTTGTTCACAGCACCTTATCCGACTGTCCCGAGCTCGCTCTCTGCCAATGGAAACTTGCCCTTCAGGGAAGCCCCAAGGCATGCAAGTGTCAGAGGAATTCCTGCCTCCTCTACGGGCATCCCAAATGCAACATGTTTTATACCGTGGAAGTCACGGTAGGACACTGTGGCTATTTCCAATTTAGTTTGGGGCATTTTTGCTCTGCAGCTCAGACTGTCACTTCCATTTCTTGCTCGGTATGCACTGAAGCAGCCCTTTTTTTCACTGACAGCTTTCCTCACCCTGTGTGCTCTCTCCTTCTCTGTCTTGCATTTTTTTTCTCCCTTTTCCTTCTCTCTCTTCCCATTATCCATCTTTTATGTTTGTTTCTTTTTTTTTTCCCTTCTCCAAGAGTACAATATGGGGGGGTTGCTCCTGGATACCCCTCCTGCTGTGTCACTCATTCCTATTGCCCACAGTAAGTCACTTCCCCCACTCTACCTCACTAGTGCCTAAATTTCTCCATGGGTATATTTAGAATGATAATTATGTGTTTTACCAGTGCAGGAATTACAGGTCTTGAACAGATGATGTTTGCAGCGTGCTTTGTAGTCCTTGATACACACTAATAATGAAGCCCATGCAGTAAGACCGTGGGAAGACACACAATAGAAGAAAGGATGCCTCTGGCCCAGACTAAAACAATCCACATTTTTAGTTCCCTTCTGTGAGGGACTTCATAGCCTTCAGTAGCCATGGCATCCAAGTAGATAATGTAAGGGAGGAACAAACCCCAGACTTTCCCTAATGTCACTGCCTTGCTGTTCTCCAGGCAGCTGTGGGGTTTCCTCTGGTTGGTACCAACTGGCTCTTGGAGACCAGCCTGGGGGCTGGCTTGGGCAAAACTGTCTAGACTCAGGAAATTCACTTAATTTAATTCCTTGCCAATTAACACAGACTTCTAATTACTGATTCAGCTACTGAGAAATGAAAAAAGCAATGAGGGGAAACCCCTTTCCCAGCCCTTACCCAGGCTCGGGTTTGTTCCAACACCTCTCCCCTTGGTTTGGCCACACATTATGCTCTGTCCCTGCCAGTCCCTTGGGCAGGATGTTGGGAGCATGGAGCACCTCCCTCCAGGACCTGTCTCCTGCCCTGTCCCCAGCAGAGGATCAAAACCAGGGTGCTTTTTCGGGAGTTTGGTGGCTTGTTTGGCTAGCATTTTCCAGGGAGTCTTGCATTTGGGTTGGGGATATCTGTTTTATTTTCCCTGCTTGCTACCACCGTCATCAGGCTGGAGCTTCTCAGCTGGCAGATGCTTGCACAAGAGTGGTTTTGCGGAGGGCTGTGCAGACACTTATGCATCAGTCCTTCTCTAAATTGGAAGTGACATGCTTGTCAAAGTCAGGCAGAGCGCGATCCCTGGGAAGGTGTGGGAGCAACTCTGCTGGAGTCAGATGAACGATGCCAAAGCAGAAACAGTGCGAGGGAACAGAGGATGACACTCCCTGTGACCAAGCAGAGGTACTGTATGCTAGATGGGAGGCAGGGGCTTCATTTTTCACCCTGTGACTGACAGGCTTACCTTCATCTCTATCATCCCAATAATAGATGTTGACCTCTTCACTCCAGCAGTGCAGTTTCACTTGACAAATCCTGCTTCTCCCTCCTTCCCGCGTGGTCTGTTACAGTAAAACAAGGCCATTCTATCAACTTCTGGCTTGTTTTTCAAAGGAAATGAATATTGCATGGTCGTAGTGACTGTCAGTCTTCTGAACCTGGGTGCTTGTTGGTTAATTTCCACCACAATTGGAGCCTCAAGGCTATTAGGGCTCCTGTATGCTTTGTGCAAAGTATGACCCACAAGGAAAGAAATGCTCCTTTAGTACTTCCATGGAGCAAAAAGCTGAAAGAATGAGCTCAGCCCTTCTTCAGGCTTGAGCAAATCAACACAGCTGCTCCACCTTAAACGGGAAAGCTGTGGGAAAAACAGAAATAGGCTCAGATAAGCTTGCGTTATGCCCTTCATCTTTACCTTTGCTTCCTCATACATAAACAGATATCGCTCACAGTGCCGTCCCAAGATGTGCAGAAAACCCTGTAGCAAGGGCGTGCTGCCAGCAGAGCCGTAGCACCCCGTATGGTGCAGAGCCCGTGCTGACTGTAGCGGCAGCCGCTCCTAATGGGAGCGTTGGGTTGTGGGATTTCAGCTGGGGAGCTGCTTGTGCAGGCTGGATTTGGGTTTGAGCACATGCCTCCATGTCGCTGCAGTGCCAGTAGGCAGAGGGTTCGCATTGTTCCCGGAAAAAGAAATAGCTGTGTCAAAGGAAAAGATGCTTCCTTACCAGCAGACAAATGAGGCTGTATCAAGCCGTAGTTCTGGTGTGCGCTCAGTCCGAGCCAGACTGAAATTACCAGCTCTCTGGCCAGTTACAGTGTCAAGGGTGGTAAAATGAACTGCAGCCGCTTTTCGGCTGTCAAACAGCCTCGAGGAAGGTTGTAAGTGCTGGTTATTGGCTTTGCTGATGTCCTGCTATCTCCCTTCTGTCCCATGGTCCTAGCCAGCACCTTTCATATAGCTCTGCTTTCTCTGGAGGAAAGACTCATCAGATCTCTAAAGCTTTAAATAGAGAATATATCCAGGGCAATCTGACACCGTGCTGGAGTGATATGAGGGAAGAAAAAAAAAGGTAATTTTCTTTTTCTGTTGTCCCGTTCTTTTATCTCTGAGACCTCTAGTCATAACCAGAGTAGCTGCAAACTGCAAGAACATGGAAGAGCACACTTTAGGGTTGCTTGTGGGAGCTCTGGCTTTGTTTCCTGCGTGCTGGTGAGGACCAGGACCTCTGTGGTATGCCTGTAAATGAGAGGGGCGTGCTTGTTGCATGGGTAAGCATGTGGAACATATGCAACTGTTTGGTGGGAGGGCTCTGAGCCAGCCAAATCCTTTCCCTTCACTCCAAGCTCCTTCCAACTATTCCAGCCCTGTACAAACATCTTCCTCTTCTCGTCCTTTCTCTCGCTTGTTCCAGCATCCCAAACTGGGGCCTTTGAGATCTGCCCCTCCATCTAATCTGTGCTTCCCTGTCTAATGACATGCGCTAATGTGTGCTAACAGATGTCTGAGCAAAAATTAGCTGTGGTGTCCAAATCAATTAGACTGGAGAGGCTATGCAGGAGCAATTGCTCAATAGGCTGTGCGGGTTGTTTCTTTTTTTTTCTTTTTTTTTCCTTTCTTTACAAAAGGTGAAATTCTGCAGCCAAGCCTTAGCCTGCTTCCCTGCCTTGTACACTCCACTTCCAAGCAGTCTACCTCTGTGCTTAATGGGTTCTGATCTGGTCTCCAGATGGAGCTGGCTCCACCAGCTGCAGGCAAACAGCAGCTGCTCTCTGAAAGGAGAGGTACATGCTTCTCCAGAACCTCACAGCATGGGTACAGCCGGCACGTCAGAGGCAGCTAAACGATCCTGGCGTTTTTCATGTGTTTGCCTGCTTCGCAGGAAAAGCAAATTAGTTTTACAGGATCAACGACTTGTGGAGCAGCATCTTGTGGAGAGTTCAAAACAGTCCATGGCACACGTAGGCTTTCTGTTGCGTGAAACCATGGCTAGGGCTCATCCAATGTAGTAGGGAAGGGTTCTCAGAGGTGTTGGGGAGTGGAGGACACACATCATGAAATGAAGTTTAGGCACCAGAAGATCTCCTGCCAAGAGGAGTGTTTCTCCTTCTGTAGTTTTATTGTGTCCTGGGATAGAAGCCTCTCTGTTCAAGGACTTCATGGTAAAGCTGGTGTTAGATTATCACGGGTGTCACACAGAAATGTTGCCTTTGTTTTTAATTAAACATGTTTCTCATGTTGCTTGTCAAAGAAATTCAGAGTCACAGGCCCAAAATGGAGCAATGTTGTTTGCAAGTGAAATACCGAGGTGCTCACAGAGATTAATTAGGGGAACGACTGTTGGTCTTTCCCTACAATCACTGCCACATGTGGATCATCTTCCTAGCAGCTAATGCTTGGTTGGTCTACCTTTGATACTGACTGCAGTTTTGAAGACAAGACCTATATTTAATGCGTAGAGTTGACCAGGAAAGTCTAGCACCTTGTGCACAAAGTGGAAACGCCTGACTTGCAGTGACCTATAAAAATAAGCAGCGGACTTGTAGCTCTTCTCTTTGTGACCTTTGTCTGAGAGCACATGCCATCAGGAATAAATATATTCTGAACAACTCGTTCACAGAAGTCCTTCTGAACTTGATTCTGCTTTCAGCCGCCTTTCCTTTAGCTGAGCCTACTTTTCGAGGACAAATAGTCTTTGAGGGTCTACAGCAAAATATGTCATCTTAGTCCTGCTAGTTTTGGCAGATGTAATTCCTTATCTCAGCTGCTGATTGCCCTCCAGTGCATTTCTCTTCACTCCTACCTCTAGTTTTTCCCTGTTTCTTGTAAGATGGTGCTTTACGAGCTGCCACTCACAAACCACAGAAGTATTTACTTGAGGTGTGCAAGTAAGTCAACCAAAAGAAGGGGTTTCAAATCATTTGTGTGCTTTGCTGAACTTCAGCCTGGGTGTGTTTAATCCCACTCAAGCTGCTTTTTAAGTCCTCTGCAAGCTTGTTTCTGATTTCCTACCTCCTGTCACCTTTAAATCCATTTTGCCATCAACATTTGCTGGCTCCTCCTTCCCTCTCCACCCTTCACAGTTAAGCATCTGTTTTTCAAATGATATTTTTCCAGTCATTCTAGCCTGTTTTTTCCAAACAGCATCATTTTTTTTTTTTTGTTTCCCCATTCGTATCTTGCTAAGCCCCCTTTGCTCTCAATATTCTGAGGCTTCTGTCCTACAGCTCCACATCCTCCTTGGGGGACAAACCTCCCTGCCTCTGCTCTCCCTCCCACTGCATCGCCCCCAGCCCCGTGCTGTGCCCACCTCTCGCACCCTTCTGTGCGTGCAGCGATGGGCTTTGAACACACACCAGCATCGTGCTTGGTTCTGTCAGCCAGGCTTCCCAGCCACATTTATCAAAATTATCCCACAGTTCCTTGCAGAGCCGAATATTAATAGGGTTCATTTAAAACCAAGAGTGTTACTAATGCTTTTTTTTTTTTTCCTAATGGGAGGAAACAAGAATTACCCAAACAAGCACGTGCACAAAGTGGGGCTGTTGGGAATAGGAAATAAAGCAAGTGAAATCCCTGTCAGAGGGGACAGAGCAGTCAGCAGGACACACGTGTGCAAAGTGCCCCAGTCGTTTCCTCCAGACCTGGTGGCAAGGCTGGTGGAGTGGGCCTCTGGTGCCTCTTTCTTCTTATCTATCTGACGCAGCTCTGCCTCAAAGCTGAGGGAAACGCGGTGCTCCCTCCTGTCTTTGCTCTGAAGGCTTCAGGAAGAAAATTAGAGGTGAACTCAAGATGGGGATGAGAAGGAAAGTTAGCTAGGCAGATTGCAAGAGGAAAAACATGCCCCCGTGCCATTTGCCCCTTTGTTGGGTCTCTTTTTATTCGTTTGTCCTTCTGTCAGATCTCTTTATCCAGAGCTACGTCAGCCCTGTGCCACTCCCCACTCGCAGGCACAACCACAAAGGTGCCGAAATCCTGGATTTTTCCTCTTACTTTTACTCATCCAAGGATCAACAACTGGTAATCAAGACATAAAGCGATCCCCCAGCGTTTCTCGATTTTGTCTGTGATTGCAGCATCCGAGCATTCATCTGATATTGCAGCATGCAGCAGCTGGGGACCTAACTCTGTTCGTGGTGCTGCGGGTAAGAGGAGAGCCTCACCCACTCCTTTCAGGAATTGCCAGATCACTCTGATGGAGAGAGATCCCAGTGATGCTCTGCAAATCCCTCATGCTGAGCTCTCTCCTTTTTTTTTGTTTTCCTTCTTATATTGACCTTTGCTGATCTGCTTAAACCAGCCCAAAGTGCTTTGTGGTTCTCTTGTGGAGAGCTCCAGGGCGAGGCAGCTTACACCAGCTGCTTTACCCAGGTTTTTCCTCCTCCTGTTCTGCCTAGCCTTGGGAGCCATCCCTGGCACGGGGAAGTGGAGGATCAGAAGGAACATCTCAAGTGCATAAAAGCACTCTGATTGGTACCTGGGAGCAATTAAAAGGCTGGTTCAGCATTCAGTGCTACGCTTTGTGGTGGTTCTCATGGTAATGTAGGCATAAAAAAAGCTGGTGTGGCTGGCATCAGAGCAGGCTAGCTCCATCCTGGAAAAAAGTGCTGGTTGCTGGGGAAGGATAGTATCACGTCTGCTATCTCCAGCCTTTGATTTATTCAGTGATAGGAGAGGGAACAGGGACTTGGGGGATGCCTAGAAAGCCTGGAGAAAAGTGTTTGCATTTAATTAAAGCTTGTGAGGCATCCAGGGCTTATGGGAGGTTGTCCAGTCCCGTGAACACATGAATGTCAGACCAGGGTGTGCTAGTGGGTAGTCCTAGATATCTCCTGTCTGTGAATGAAAAGGGTTGGTGTGGGTTGTCCAGGAAGGATGGGGTTTGTTCCTGCAGCAGGAAGAGAAGGGAAGAATGAAGATTAGGGCATCACAAGGGGAAACAGCAAAAGTGGTTGTTTACTACTGATGGGAAGGCTGTTGGGGATGCGTGTGTGGAGGAGGAGTGGGATGAAAAGAAAGAAACAGAAAACCTCATGACTTCTGGGGCGTTATGGAGCAAAACCAGATCCTGAGCAGAGTTAATTCAAATGTGTGGTTTTATAGCTGTTAATGTGATTCCTGAGGAAAAAGGCGGAGGGCTTTAGCAGCAGTTACGATAAAGTAAATCACTTAAATGGAAGCAATTGTGCTCCCCAGCCTTCCAGCCCGTCAGTGGGTTTGACTGCCGGTGTTTACGGAGGGAAGGACATGATGATTTTCATGCTCCTCATTCCAAACTTCCCTAACGCAAAACCCCTCGTGTCTCCTTCCAAGCCACCTCCTTGTAAATCTCCATCAACTCCATGGTTGTGTCAGATGTATGCCTCTGCAGCTAAGACTTAGTGGCCTCCTGTGCCCCTTCTCCTCCTTCCCTGTTGAGATGAATGTTTCAGATACACAAAGCTCTGTCTTTTAGACATTTTTTTTTTTCCATCTAATACTGTTTCCAGCCAGTTTTGCTCTGGGATTCTGCTAGGATTTCCAGGGGCTGTTTTGACCAATTGGAACCTGAGGGAAAAAAAACAACCAAAGAAAACAAAGCACAAGACCTTTCTTGCACAGTCGTTTCACAAGAGGACAAAATTTAATTGCAAAGTGAATTGGGGAGATCAGAGCAGCAGTGGCTGCAGGCAGTGAGGGGAAGTTCAGTGCTAATAAATGAAACGTCCCCGATCCAAGGAGAGAAAATAATCAGTGCAGCTATAGGACAAACTTGGGACATGACACCAGGCAGCAGCACCTGCCAAATTAATAACGCCCCTTTAATTTTGTCCAGCTATGCTATTAAGCCCTTGTCCCGTAGCTGGGTGCTCTAAGCCGTGCTGACTCAGGGAAAGGAGGGTAGCTGGGACAAAAGAAGGAGCTCGGGGAGGAGGTTTGTAGCAAAATGCAGAGCTTTTTGAGTATCTGCTTATTGGCTTGTGTGCTGGGAGGAGATGCTGTAGGCATTCAGTCAGCCTTGGAGCCAGCGCTGGGACCTGAGCATCTCGGAGCCCCCTGCCAGCAGCCTCAGCAGTGCCATTGCCTCGAGGAGAGAGCCCGCTGCCTACTCCTGCTGTAGTTTTGCTGTCCGGAGATCTGATGTGGTTCTTGAGCTGCTCCTTGGGAAGCCAGGTAACGCCCACGGCTCTTCTCCAGCTCACTTGTGGATAGGTGAGCTGAGCTGTCAGATTGAAGCCATCCTTCCCATTTTCTTCCCCCCGGTTCCCCAGGACAGAAGGAAGCTGAGCTCCTTCGGCCGGGGAGAGCAGTGCAGTGCTTCTGGCCCTCTCCATGCCACACACGGCCCATCCAACGTGCTTCTGGAGCAGCTGTATATTGGTGGCCAGGGATACCTCCAAGGGTGGGAGCTCCAAAGGCTCCTTCTCTTCCCTCAGGCTGTGCCCACCAGGTGGAACAAAACCATGCACGTGGCAGCGTGTCTTTTTTCCTTCCTCTCTCCCTATGCCCTCCTCTCCATTTTGTTATCCAGCATGGTGAGACAGAGCTCAGGCTCCAGATACCTGAGCAGGAGAGGGGGAGGAGTGGAAGATTTCGCCAAGCTGCTTCTAATGTCGCAGTAGCCTTGAGCACACCTGGTCCGGGAGCGAGGGGCATGGGGGAGAGCAGGGAAGGAACAGCAAAACGGATGCTGGGCACTGCAAGCGTAATTGCTGGCTTGCCTGTAGGTGAAAAGAGTGCTGCTGCCATTCCCATCGGGGCCAATTTGCTGTTGCTGCTCTTATCTCCGATGTTGATCAGGCTGCAGCTACAAACCTCCTTTGTCCAGGAAGGCATCTGAACCCTCTCTCGCCTCCTCCCACCCCCAGCTGGCGATGTGAAAGGGGACAAAGCAGGCTCGCCTGTCAGGACACGGACAGCTCTGCTGCTGAATTGGAGGTCTCCTGGCTCGAGAAGGAGGAGAAGGGAGCCTTAGGTATCAAAACTAGCTGCCAACCTATGGCATCCAGGTGCCCTATGCGTTGCTTGTGAACCTGAAATGAACGCCTGCCCTCTCAGGTTAGGTCCTAAACTTGTTTTTGGGTATTGTCTGTATGTGTCAAAGCACTCAGTTCAGAGCATCATACTATTAATTTGCAGAAACTACTTCTCCATAGACCCTGTGACCCCAGGGTCTAAGCCCAACACTGAAAATATGAGGCCTCCTGGCAAAAGCTGTCACGTTGTCTGTGGTTTTCATCAAGCCCCATGCATTCCCTGAGCCCTTTGTTTCACCCTTCTTCACCTCGTTGCCTTTAAAAATGGAACTAGACTACCTAACTCAAACAATGTTATTTTAAGCATCCTGCTTATCATTTTCTGAGGGGAAAAAAATACATTTCGGACTGAGTTGCCAAGTTCTATTGAAGCCCGGTTGCAATTTTTTAATTTTTTTTTTTAGGAATGGTTTAATATTTAATTTGGCCATTTTACAATGAACAGCATGCAGAATTAAAAGCACATTTTTGGGAGTGAACTACTAGTTCAGATTCTTTATTTAGCTCTTAGCTAAATAAAAAATAGATTTTTATTTTTAACTTTAGGTTTCACATTTTTATGGTACAGACCGGGGAACATCGCTTCATTTTGCTTATTCTGATTAAAACCAGTGTACTGTCCGCAGGCCCCTGTCAAGTCCTTCAGAGGTTGCAAAGACCGAGAGATGGTCTCTGCCCTGCAGAGCCTACAATCTAAACAGACCAGATAAAAAAGGAGTGGTAGAAAAAAGCATCTTTACTCCCAGTGAGCCAAGGCATGTGGGAACTTGCCCAAAATGAGAGCGAGTGAGTGGCAGGGCCTAGCTCTGAACTGCTGTAATCAGTAAAATATTCTATTTTTGATAACTTCCTTGTCTTCTCTGTCCCTTGACACCCCTGCCGCTCAGAATTTTTTAGCATACATAAGCATACATTTTGTAGCATATGTATTTTTTTCCACTTTTTTTTTATTCCCCAGTCGTTTTAAGTACCCCCAACCAAGGAGCTGGAGTAGGCACAAATTGACCACAGGTGGTGGGACGAAGGGACAGCCAAGATTGCTTGCATCTATTCATTCCTGATTAGTTATTCTATTCGGATTGTTTATTTTCTTTCATCTTCCCTTAAAAAAAAAATGAAGGTACAAGTACTAAATAGACGGGAACACAGGTGTAATAGGGGATAAGTTAGTTTTTTAGTAGTGTAGTCTTGTTGTGAAGTGTTCGCCATGAAATAGTGACCACTTTAAAATGCAGTCCTGTTGCCTTCTGCATTCACAGTGAGGAGGGCCAATTCTGGCCAAGTTTTCAAGAGTGTAGATGTCAAGAGCACAGAGGAGGTGCTTCAGGCTAATTGGGGAGCTGGATATCAAGTTTTTCTCTAGCTAACTGCAAGCTGTATAGAGATCCGTCTCAGATGAAGGCTGCCTGTAGTCATTACCCTTAGCCATACTGTGGAATAGGGTGGAATGAGCACTGGTCTAGTTCAGTCTTTGTGCTGGAGTGAGTACTCGTGCAGGGGCTGTGTCCTCTTTTATGTTCAGATTTGTCAAGCCAAGGAGTACCTCTCCTGTGTTGTTTTTTTTTCTACATCTTTCAGGCACTGCAGCAGACCTGGATAAATTGTTCCATTGACTTTGTAATCTTAGTGGTGCTAAGGTGGACGTCTCTTCCACCACATGGTGCCTTCATAATTTGTCTAAAACTTTACTTTTCCACCGTGCAATTTGCCTAGGTCCCAGGGATTTTGCCATCACCTTCCATTTCTTCAGCACTGCTCTTCAGCATATTGATTGCGTGAGTGTCAGCGTTCTTCCCTCTTACTCAGTGTGGTTTATTGGGCCTCAAATGAGGGAAGCATTATCTTTGAAACACTATTAAAGTCGATATACTTTAACCTGTCTACAAAAACAGAGATGAGCTAATGTGCCATCCCCAGAACTGATGCCTCCTAGATTGTGCCTTAAATTACATTTGTACCTTGTTAATAGCAGGCCAAGCTGCTTTAACATTTACGTATCTAGAATTTAGACAACGCATGTTTTTATGTTCATCAGTGCTTTAAGAAACTTGATCTAAAAGTTGCACACCCATTCTGTCTAAAAAGGTGTGCAGGTCTCTTCAGACCCATGATCTTGCCTAATTGTCAGCTTTTTCTTTTTTTTTTTTCCTCAGTAGAGCTAATTAACTTGTTCGGTTCTTTTCTGCCCCTGTACCTAATCCCTGCATATCCCTTTTTGTTCATCTGCCCTGATGGATGTTTGCAGCTCCTCCCAGTTGAGCATCATCCCCAGCTTTCATTAGAGAGCTACTTCTTCAGGCTCATTAATGAAGATGTTAAATGAAAGCAGACCTCACACAGATTCCTGCAGCACCTCACTTACAACTACTTACAACTTTGCTCTTACATGCCCCTTGTCGTTATCCCTTGTTTATGGTTCTTCAGGCAATTTCTAATCCGTGACAGTGCTCCTAACCCAAGACAGATTGAATTAAATTTGCTAGCAGGAGTTCATGAAGCACAGTATTAAACATTAAGCCCTCTGAATTCCCTTCAACCCTGAATTTTAAAAACAATCTAAAAATAGCATCATAGGCCATGCATAGAGCATACTAGACCCTCACAAGTTACAGGGTTGGGGTTTGAGAATGGGTGATAAATATTGTTGGCTTGATGAATCTGGAAGACTGCCCCATCCCAGGTCTCATCATCTCCAGAATAGGCATTGCTTGAGTTACAACTTCAGTCCTGAGCTACCTGATTCAGAACTTCCATCCGGTTTACAATTCACACTGTTTTTCCCCATTGAATTAATAATTTATTCACTGGTGAAGGCAGTAAGGTAAATATGGGCTTAGTCCTTCTTCTTGCTCCAAAAGTGAATTCCAAACTCGGTGCTACAGTGCAAGGTGAGAATTGCACCAGTGAGGTTCCCATTCTGATCTAGTTCATGAAAAAAACGCATTTTGGTACTAATCTTTCCCTGGTGATCAATTAGTTCATCACTGCTCTTTATTTTCCTAGATTTCCTTCAATCTGCTGACTCTCCAAGGGCATTACTTTGAAGGAGTCCCAAGGGGTCAGTATATAGGAAGGGGAGAGAAAAACTAGCAGAATTTCCTAAGACCATTCCTAAGACCAACGCAAACTGAAATGGATCAGTGGTCAGCCATGTACTGCTGTGAACGATGATTCAGAATAAAACTCTGAAAGCAGTGATCAGAAGAAGTGAGAGAGCTTCCCATTGGCAGATCAGTTTTGCCGGCGTCAAAGTGTTTTGCAGGAGCGTGGTGATGCAACAAATTTTTTTGACAGACGAGTGTCACAACAAATCATTTTAACTTCCTCGTTTCATTTTGCTAATGTCAAAACGTTTAACTGCAAATGAGGCAAAAACGTTTCATTTTGACTGTATCATTACATTTAATTTTGTTTAGATTGGCATGTTAATTTTGATACCGTATATTTATACCTAATGTTGCGAATTGTTAGGAAGCAGTAGGAAAGAACCCTCCTTTCCACGCTCTTGAAATACAGACTTCAAATGTTTGCAGAGTTGGTATTTAATCATCAATCGCATTTTCTCGCTGGGGTAAGTATCCTACCCCACGGTGGCAAGAGGCAGCCTCCAAATATTTCTGCCAGGGCTGCTTTCCTCTGAGCCCCGTGTACCTGCTGAATTCTGCGTGCCTTGTCACATGTAATTAGCAGCTGTTGAGTGAATTGATCGGTTAATTTCCATCTCGCACTCAGATGCATTTAATCCATTAGCTGATGATTTGCAGAGATTTTTTTTCTTTCCCGAATATTTCCTCACCTGTGTTTTATCAATAGTTAAATTGATTGGGTCACCCGTTACTCACTGCTTGTCCAAGCCCTGTTTCTTTGTTTGCCTCTTTCTTTACCATGTGGTATTTTAACGAGCAGTTGGCACCTCAGTTATTTAAATGTCATCATGAATGTCACCTCTTTTCATTTATTTATTAATCAGCATACCTACTATTGAATGGTATTTCCAAATAAAAGTCTTTCTTCCTTTCTGTAGCCTCTAGCGTGATCCCATCATTGCTTCACAATGCCATTATCAGTTCCTTGGCTAGACCCAGCTACAGGCGAGCCTTCTTTGAGGTGTTCTGGGCTCCTCAGCAGTTCCAGGAGAGCAGGTTGGTCACGGCTGTTTATAAACGGCTTTTTGAGGCAGGAAATTTTCCAGCTAATAATGTTTCCTCTGCAAGGTATCATGTCTGCAAATTAGGTTTTCTAAAAGTAGGCCTGGATTACAGCACCGGTCTTTGCAAAAGAGAAAAAAAAAAAAAAAAAAAAAGAAAAAACTTGGTCAAACTGCAGAGCGGTGAGTCTGAAATTCTGGGCTGTTGCACTTCTATTGTGACAATAACCCAAAAGCTCAAGTAAGACCGAGGCTAATGGTGCATTAAATATTGTATGCAGACGTACATGGCTGGGGCATTCCTTGATCCAAAGTCTTGGGAGAGAGAAGAGGCAGAAGAGGAGGAAAAAAAGAGGGTAAAGAGGGGTGGAACAAGCATCTCAGAGCCACGAGATAGCTTGCTGGCAGCAAGGCAGTATATGTGGGCATGCTTCTTGCAGGCTTGTGCTTCTTCTGTGTCCTCCTTACCTGTGTTTTTGTTACCATATTTTTATTCAAGAAGGTCTTTTCAAGATTAATTACACGATTTGTTCTCCATTTTGTCAGTCACCTGCTGGTTCTGCCTTGCCCTCCGTTCCCCCTTCTCCAGCCCCCAGTATCTTTTGCGTCCATTGCTACCTGTTTCTTCATAAAATATTCTTTATTCTTTGAATTTCTCTATGAAATTTGTGTGCACAACTCTGGCATGCAATCACAAGTAACGATTCCTGTTGAATTCCTTGCTTTGCAGCTTTTTCTCTGGGTAAATGGACCTGCTCAAAGCTCTCTGCATCCTTCAGCTAAGATAGTACTGGGCTCTGCAGCATAGGATCTCTTGGTGTGACAGAGCAGGGCAGCTTGCTGTCAGTTTTTTGGCTTTTCTCAGTTCATCTCAGTACCAACCCTTCTGTGTAGGCAGCCTTGCTCCTCAGCTCACCCTTCTTGCTCCGCATTGCAGGCTGAGCTAAGCTCCAGCTTACCTTCTCACCCCCAGGTCCTTCACCGAGTCATCTTCCCCCTTCCGTCTGTGCCTCCCAAGAAGCCTGTGCACCTCAGGAAAGCAGAATCAGCTGTCAGGAGGGTTACGTTCACTACACGCTGCCTGTACTTCCCCTGGGAAATTGCGAGGTGTCCTCAGAGTGAGAAAAGTTGGCAGCCACCAGTTTGGATCGTTTAAACTAAGTTGCACAAACCCGCAGATCACAACTCCTGGAAAAGAAATGCCCACTTTGCTCAAACGAGGGACGTCTCTGTGATTTCCCAGTAGGTGAAGCACAGCTTCCACTGTGCAAACAGCAGAGCAGATTAAAGCTGCCCTCAACTTTAATACCGCGCCGCAGCCTGAGGGCACTACAGCTGATCTGATGTGGGGACCAGTCAGATCAGAACGGAGCCTGGCTCAGTGGGCTCCCCGTGCTCATTTCCTATCAAATTGAAGGCAGCCAACAGAGCTGCACTGTGCAGCTCGGGGGACCACAGGCAGGACAGCTTTGTCTTGGCTGCTTGGCAGTTCACAGACCACCAGCCAAATGAGAGCTCTCGAAGAGGCAGGAAGTTTCAGGAGCAAAATGCAGTATAAGTGCTCATTTCTCCTTCTTGGGAGGAAATCCCTCCAGTAATCCTGCCCAACTGGTGCTGTGCTTCCAGCTTCAAACTCAGCAGAGTTTTATCTCTCTCTCAGCTTTCTATCACAGCACCCCTCTGTTCCAGAGCTGTGGTTTCCATCTCCGCTGTCCATATTCCCCCAGCACTGCAGTGCTGACCACGTTCAGCACCTTTTGCCTCCTCTCACACCATGAATGTTTCCCTGTTTGTTGTCAGCATCTTCCTTCCACGTGTCAATGGCTGGCTTGAGGCACAAAGAAGCACATCTGCACTGCTCCCCTTGGATGTCAGCGAGTCTCTTCCCTGCGTTTCTCCTTCTTGAACCAGGTCTCTGTCGATCTCCTTGCATTCTGCAGTGCAGCTGGGTGGGTGTCTCGAATCCAAAACGAGTTTTCCTGCCCAGCGTGAGGGGGGAGCACCTCTCCTTCCCTGGTGTCACTGCTTCCCTTCGGAGGTAACTAATAAATTGCTCCGAGTCTTTAAATGGGCTGTTATTTCTTCCTTCCATCAGCACTCTCACTCTTAACTCTCAGTGCAGCTTCAGCTTCAATGAATTTATTGGCATGACAAGGTACACAGGTGATGCCAAAGTTGACAACTTAATTCATCAAGTGCTACTGTCTTTCTCTCATTTGCAATCTTCTGTCACTCCTTTCCTTTTTCCACTTCCTCAGCTCACCTTTCCCTCTGTCTGTCTGGCCGTGTCTGTGTTTCTGTCTGACGTCCTCTCCCTCCCTCTCCCTCTAATAGCCTCCCCAGGTGATAGTTAGCTATCTCAGGCTCAAGACAGCCTGTCTCTCTTGACAAACGGAGCCGTCAGTCAGAGGGGGAAAGGAATCGGGCTTTGCAGTGCGTTACCTACTTTCTTCTCTCTTTGCAGCATGCGTGGGATCGGGGGTTGAGGGCAGCAGCCTTCAGCCCGGCTTACAGAAGCCACGCTTGCTTTAAGGCTGGTTTGGGACTGCGGAGGAGTGAGACGTTGTGTCACGGGAACAGAGGAAAGGAGAAATGGCCATCAATCCCAAATGTGTTAAGGCAGGTAGAAATATCATTTAAGAAGTCCAGCATCTTGACAAAATCCCCCCAGAGGATAAGGCCTCTGTTAAACAGAGTAGCAAATGATCTCTCCTCCTCACCCCCCTGGTCCCATAATCCTGTGTTGGCATGGCAATTGCCAAAGTGTATAAAGAAAGAGACAGATCCCTCAGGTATCTGTCAACACTAGATAGAATCTACCCAGGACAATGTGTGTGTGTGGTATTTAATCCTCCATACATCAAGCGTATGCCCAGGATATGGTGTCACACTGTATTTGCGCCGCATCCCTTGTGCCTATTTGTCATGAGTGTCTGTGCCTGATCCAGTGGCAGGTTGATCCATAGTGTGATGCCATCTCGCTTATATCTCTGCTTTTCCTTTAGGCTTTGGCAGAGTTTTCATCATTGTGTTCTGATGCAAAATTTCTTCTATTTTTATCGCTCTTCATACTTTAAGGAAAT
This sequence comes from Anas acuta, assembly GCF_963932015.1. Taxonomy (NCBI): domain Eukaryota; kingdom Metazoa; phylum Chordata; class Aves; order Anseriformes; family Anatidae; genus Anas; species Anas acuta. The sequence goes on along the minus strand of NC_088979.1, from coordinate 119,072,982 downwards.
CAGTTTTGCAGGCTCCAGTATATCATGACCATCAGGAGAGAAAGCGTAGGAGCGCATCCCTCTCATCCATCAGTATCCCTAACTATATTGATTACACTTTTATTCCTTTTTTCAGTTTGTGCAGAGTTTTGTGGGCCTTGCTATTTCCCTTGGATCTATGAGCAACATGGCTGACTCTCCCTATTTGCATTTTGGAAAACCAGTTTAGAAGCACAGAATGGCTTGGGTTGGAAGGGACCTTAAAGCCCAACCAGTTCCACCCCCCTGCCATGAGCAGGGACACCTCCCACCAGCCCAGGTTGCCCAAAGCCCCATCCAGCCTGACCTTGAGCACCTCCAGGGATGGGGCAGCCACAGCTTCTCTGAGCAGCCTGTGCCAGCACCTCACTGCCCTCATAGTGAAGAATTTTTTCCTGATAGCTAATTAAATCTTTTTTAGGAATCCTTCCCCAGCTTTCCTGTAGGCCCCCTTTAGGTACTGGAAGGCCACTATAAGGTTTCCCCAGAGCATTCTCTTCTCCAGGCTGAACAACCCCAACTCCCTCAGCCTGTAAAAGAATGTTTTATTTTCTATTAGCAAAGAAGAATCAGAATCTGCCTTGGGTTTGCGCTTTTTGCTGTGCCAGTGAAGTTTGCAGCATGACAATTCCTCAGAGGGAACTCCCTTTAACAGTGTGAGGCTTTGGAGAAATTCTTCCCCTACCCCTCCTGCTGATGGTTTGGAGCTGTAGAGGTGAAGGCATCACAGCTGTCGCAACACCAGTCAGGTGCCAGTCACTGGGGATGCCATACATCTTGCACATGGTGTTTCACTGAGAATAAGGACAAGTGGCTCTCAGAAAGGTGGCCTGACTTACTCAAGGTTATAGGAAAAGCGTGGAGCACACCAGTCGCAGAACCTGGGATCCCAGGCCTACCAAGTCATTCCTCTCCTCAGTTTTGGGTAGGACTGCTTATCCTGCTAACTGGGATGTTAGAGGTGCTCATATGCAGACATGCTGTTACTGCAGAGATGTGATTTGTGTTTTCCATTGGGCTTAGCTTTTGATCCCTTGCTGTGATGGAAGCATACGTGGTTTTGATTAGCATTTTTTGTCTTTTGAGCAATAGGGGGAATCACCTCATTCCTGCTCTTCAGCCAGTAGTGCTAGATTTCTATGGTGGGGAGATTTTTCTTACAAAACTTTAGACAAAAGGTGTCTGTAGAGCTGTTGCCTCAGCCTAAGGGTGCTGGAGATCTTTTCTGGATGAAACCTTATCCTCCTAAAAGACCAATATCTACCTATTTTTTCTCAATTTGATACTCACTATTCTGAAACTTCTTACAAAATCCTGCTGCTGCTTTCTTGTAAACACCCAGTCTTCTGATATACCATTCTGAGACATGGTCCCATCCTCTCAGGATGATCTGGGTGGGTAATTCCTATCAGCTCCAGTGGAATTTGCATACCCAAGGCTCTGGTCCCTTCTACCTCTTCGCAGTCCTAGCACATAATATGCTAAGTACCTCTGTTTGCTAACGCTGCAAAAACACCAGAAAGAAAAAAAATTAATAATAATCCTGTCAATTTTGAAGAGTTCAGACTTGAACTGGGGGAAAAGGGACAGGCAGCGTTTTTATGTGCCTCGATAAAGTTGCAGGTTATAAGGAATAAGCCTCGTGCCTGGCCGTCTGGGAGAGATTTTCCTTTAATTGAAATGGCACCAGTAATGTGTTTACAGAGCAGAGCTCCTGGAATCCATCCCTCACATCCCTTGCGGTTGTCTGCGCATACGCAGCGTGTCCTTACCACACGGCGAAGCTGGGAAAACAAAAACAGTGGGAAACTTCCCAGACCTCAAGGTGCTGCTGCACGTGGCTGAACCGAAACAGAGCGCTCTTTCTTCTGGCAGGGAAGCTCGGGTAGCAGAAACTCGCCTCCCCAAGAAACCTCGCCTCTCGGTCGGTTTGTGGGAAGGAAGTCACCGCAATTACATCTCAGCTCCAGCCAGCTGCTGATTTTGTCTGAAGATGCCTTCACTTCAGGAGCACGCGATTTGTTTTCTCGTCTTTTCTGCTGGATCAGATTTGTCCAGAGGAGCGTTTCTGACAGAAGGGATTCTTTGCCTTGAACTCTCTGTCTCTCCCTTCTCAGATGGCTGATGATAACATTGTGGCCTTTAGAAAACGCGCTGCTGCAGCTCTCCCCGAGCTCAACAATAGCTAACAATTGAAGGTCTCGCAGCTGGCATTTCATAGCCGCGTGTGTTGAGGAAGGCCACCATCTGTGGATCCAGCAATAGTGACAATGCAGGAATGCGCTGAGCAACCCAAGCTGAAAAAAATGTGGAGTTGCACTTTGAGTCTTTTTCGTGCTCGGAATTCGCAACTTTTTGGAGATGAGGCTTTGGCTCAGGTTCATTTTTGGCGGGGCTTTCAGCATCAGAAGAGGCAGCTGCTCTGTGCTAAATCTTCTTATTGCTGACCTGACTACTCAGTAATGAGCTATGGTGGCTTCTGTTATAGACAGTCATCATTCATTGAATTGGACAAAGTGAGTCTTCTTTCTGGGGAAACTGTGAATCACGCAGGAGTGAATTTTATCCAAAGTATGTAAAGGTTTGAGTATGGGATTTTTTGCATTGGTCTCTATACTTTGTACTAGAAACAAAGCCAGCAGTCCCAAAATACTACACTACTTTTGTACTTCTCCTAGAAGCCTGAAAGCAATCTTAAAAGGTGGTTACAACAAGCTGTCCCACTCCATTTTGCTCATTCCAATGCGCAAGGAAGGAAAGCTGGTTAGTAAAAGCTGGTTTACATCTACCACGTGCATTTGATTGGAGTGAGAGGCTCGTCACGGAGAAGCTGTCTGTCTCGGTTGAAACGGAGCCAGATCCTTGGGTGTGCGGTATGCACAAGACACTTAGAGCATTGTATGCACCTCCCTGTGGTTTATCGCAGAGGCTGTGGGATATACCATGGGCGGCCAAAGGAATCCGAGAACAGAGCTTGAAGAGAACTGCCTTTTCAGCCAGGCTGTAGATTTCCATCTGGTGGTCCATGAAGGCTGTTCTCTTCTGTCTCATCTGTCCCGAAAGAGCTGAACGTAAGCAAAAGTATACAATCTCAAAAACAAATCAATAAACAAACAAACAAAAAGCAAACAAAAACAAACAAAACACTTTGGCTGTGTTTCTCCTGACCATAAATTTGTGATGGACAACCTTGTCTTCATCCAGAGTGGGATGTCAGCTGAAACTAACTTCCTCCCCTGCTTTCCTAATCAGGAAGTCCTAGTCATCTTCATAACTCATCGAAACCTGCTCTGTGAACCTGTACCTCTTGCCCTGGAATGACATTGGCTTTTCTCTGTGTTTTCTTCCCATGCCTTGGCTTGTGCTCTCTAGTCTACTTCCCGAAAAAAGTTGATAGGCAGCAACTAGACTGCAGGGACTCAGTTAAAAAGCCATAATCTGGCTTTTTTTCTTTTTTCTTTCTCTTAATTGTCTAATAAAGCATTCCTGTTCTAGTTGCAACGCTTCCTGAAACCATCACCCATTCTTGCTTTAAAAGAATTTGTCCAAAGGCCATTAACATCAAAGGAGGAGCTCCCTGGGCTTTGAATCAAGCCCAAAAAAGGCTGTACATTAGGATTTGCTGAATCCCATGTACATCCAATGCATTTAATATTTCTATGAAAACTTTTTTCCTAACAAAACTCTTGAGGGTGCATTTGGAGGACCTGGACACCGAGGAGATTTTTTCTCACCGAATTTATCTTCCAGGATGGTGGACTATATCTGCAGAAGAAAAGATCACGTATTATGTCAGTCCTGCATGTAAATGCTTCCAGGTTTTAAAACAAAGGGTCTGAGGGAAAACATAAACACACTTGAAGCACAAAGACCAAATGCTGTGTACATCTGTGGCCCTTGAAGTGCTTGGGATTAGGCAGCGGTCCAAGGGTTAATCCCTTGGGATGAGCGTGGCAAGCACTTCTGTTGTTGCTTACACATGTCCTGCGAACAAGGCTGTGCTTTCACAGCAGGCTTCTCGAGGAGGGCTGGTTAGAAAGCACTTGCAGGCCGTTTTTCAAGCTGAAAGAGCCCAAACAGCACCAATGGCAAACGCAGAGAGCTGTTGTTTAAGGAGACGAATGAACCACAGATAAGCGGATCACTGCAACCCCGGTGTAAATTTGATGCATTAATTGGAAAGAAAAGAAATGGCGTAGCAAGGAACCAATACTTCATATGCAGAGGTCCAAATCTGGAGATAAGGGGCTATCAGGCACATGTCTGGCTTGTGCTTTGTGCTCAGCATGCAGCTGGGAACCTGCTGTCCTGATTTGCACCAGAAGAGGAGGGCTGGTTACCCCTTTTGGTAGGGAGACAACAGAAATCCTAGGGGAAATGGTGTCAGCATGGGACCGGGGCTGGGGTTCAGGCCTGGAGCTGGAACTGCGTTAGGGAAAAAGGCTGGAGTCTGGATTTAAACCTGAGGCACTGGGCTCAGAGCAGGACTGAGACTGCTTCTACCCCCGTCCCACAGCATCACATCAGCGCGCTGAGAAATGAGGTTGGCTGGAGACTGGAGATATTTTCTTCTCTCTGTTTCTCTCTCAGTCAGGAAGTGGAATAATTTCTCTCTTGACAATTTCGTGGAGACAAGTTTGGAAAAAAAAAAAAAAAAGGTAAATCGGTGGAAATGAACGTAAGCAGTAGAGCCCGGTTCTGTGCTGACTTCTCCAATGGCTGACAGCTAGAGTAGCCCAGCCATGCTGGACATTACACCCCATGCTTCTCCCTGCAAGGAAACAATGCACCGAGAGAGTTTGCCATGCAATTTTACATGGAAAAATAGCCCGGGCACTTAAATGTGTATCAGATGAGGCAGAGCTTTCCTCTGGATGAAAAGGTTTGGCTTGTCAGCACCGACTCTCCTCGAATGCAGCGAGGTCTGACATGTTCCTGGGGGGGCTTCCCACCCAGCTTTGATTTACAGCATCCTGCTTGCTCCCCTGCTCCCAGCCAGCGCACTCGGCGCCGTCCCCGTTTGGATTTAAATCATTTCCTCTGCGGCATCCCGGCGGGTGAGGCTCAGCTGCACGAAGAGGGAAGCTCGCTCTGACATGAGGGCCAAGCCAGCAGCCCCCGTGCTCCCTTCAGCCCAGCTTCTCCGTGCTTCCAAGCGATGCTCGGGTGGAAATCTGGGAATCTGCCACCCTGGGGCACGAGTGGGCTGGTGGCTACAGATCTCTTCAGCGGTTCCCATGCTCTGGCTGGGGTGGGCTGTTCCCCAAAGGCTGCCAGGGATGGAAGTGATAAGACACCCCCCCATCAGACAGTAGAAAGAAACGGTTTTTGCACCTTGTAAAAGCGCTGCAGTGTGCTTGGAGAGCTTTTTTTCATTCCCAGGAGATTTAAAAAACACAACACAACACGAAACCGAGCCTTCAGCGTTTCCTTCTACTTCACCAGAGCCTTAAGGCCGCTGAGAGAGGCGCTAGCAGGGTGAAGCAAACCAAGCAGAGCAGAAAGTCAGAGGCGTTTTTCAGAGTCCGCTCTCTTCAGGGAAGTTCAACAACTTCAGTCTCTGCCCTCCTGCCCCGGTGACAGCTTCATCCCTCTCTGGTTGAGGCTCCAGCATGAATCAGACCGTAAAGAAACACATCTCGGCTCTCATGTTGCATTTCATCTGTGAAGTGCTTCCCCAACATTAGCATGCCACGTCCCAAAGGGTGTCTGGATTTTACTTTGCAGCCCTCCCCATGCGGCTCTAAGCAGCAACAAGCTGTTCCTTGTCACTGCTGCAGAAAGCTGCCATTAGCCTGCTGCACACCGAAGAGGGAAATTAAACCATTTGGTTGTGTTTAGCAGCTCAGCCCCTTCTTCAAGCCCTCTCTCCCCACTCCCGCTTTGCCTAAACAATGACTAATGAGGCCAATTTGCTGTCAATTAATTGCCCCAGGAAAGGACCCCTGATTGTGGAGAGCAAGGTGGCAGCTCTGAAGCATTCAAGGGCCTTGCGGTGGTCAGCATCCCCCCTGCCTCTGCCTTAGGGCCTATTAGCCTCTTTGTGTTTGTTGCAAAGTGCTGTTAATTGGGAGCTGGGGACAAGGAAATGAGAACTCTGGAGGCTAATTGATAGGCACCTGCGGAGGGCTTTAGTGGCTGCAAAGTTCCTTTGACTTCGGAGAGAAGTCCTGAGGTTTGCTTTTTGCCCTGAAAGCGAGGGGCTCCTGCGGATCAGTGGGTGGGAGTCTTATTTTCTCCAGCAGATGGGGGTCCTGATTGCCAATAGAGAGGGAAGTAAACAGACCGGAGGAGGTAACTAACTAATGGGGACGTGTGGCAGGGCTCGTGGTAACTTTCTTGCCTGTATTTGAGGCACCCTTCTTGGGACGAGCAGTTAGATAATGGGCTGTTGGGCTTTCTTCTTTTTGCTGCTGTTTGCTTCTCAGGTAGGTTAAATGGCTTTTGCTGTATTTTAGCTCTCTGGGGTAGGAATTACTTTTTTTTTTTTTTTTTTAATGTGTTTTGTGACTTATTGACAAAACACCTGAATGTTGTGATTTCAGAACGGGGAGCAGCTGCTCCAGAGTGTAGGACTGCAACTCCAAGTCCTAGGCAGAGCCCCGTTAGCTAAAAGGGAGCAGCCAGGCAGTCTAGCTGCGAACCAGCAAGGCTGGCCTTGATGCTTTCTTATTCCATCCCCTGTTGCACTCCTGGAAAGGTACTCGGGAGCTGGCCTCCTGGCTGCGAGCTCACATCTCTTAGCAGCGGGCTGACTCATTTCCTAGGAGATTAGAGGTGTAGCATCACTCATTACCTACTTCCATAGCCTGAAATGATAACGCTGACCTGGCCCACGCAATCCCAGCTAATATCTCAGGAGGAGTTTTGAGCTCTCAAGGGTTTTGGTCATAAAAGGTAAGGATAACAACAACAGATGTTGTGCTTTCTCTTGTTTGTGGTTTCCTTGCTGCCTCCTGTATGCGGCCCCTGGCTTGTAATAACTGCTGTAGTGGGTGTTTTTGAGACACAGTAATGTTTTGTGGAAACAAATCACTTGCTTTCATCTTGAGAGCAACAGTGATTGCGCTGGGGGAGCGTGCTCTATTTTTCATGTCTCCGTCTTTCTTATTATTTAAATTAATGTGAGTTGCAGTTGTCATGAAAGTGAAGGATTGACAGCAATTAACTTGCACAGGCTCAGTGCAAGGCAGGTTCTGTGCAGCCCTTTCCTACCTAGTTCTGTCACTGCGCTGTGCCTTAGAGTTGAATTTCGACGCCAGCTCTGCCCTTGCCCCCCTTCTGCCTTGTGGCCCCCTGCTCTTCCAGATTGGAGTTTCCCAAGAAGAATGGCTGCTGGTTAGTTTGGTATTTGTTATTTATTACCAGTGGCATGCACGAGGAGATGCTGAGCTGGCCTCAGACTTGTCCAGTAGATGTGAAACATAGAAGAAATAAGTTATACAAGTTTCAAGCCATTCTTCCCACAGCTTGTTTCTAGCTCTCCAGAATCTGTCCCTGCTTCCCGTGCTGTGGTGGCTCTGCTCGTGCTAATGGCTCACAGAGGCCAGGCACGAGGTTTCTCCAGATGAGTGTCACCCAGAAGATGCCTGGGCAAAAGGAAGCTGTGACACCCCAGAAGTTCCTGGGCCCTGCAGATTTTTTTTTAATTTTTTTTCTCAGCAATCACACTTCCAGCAGTCTGGAACCGTGAAAACATCACACAACCCACACATGGGCAAGAAATAATAAGGTCAAAGCTTCTCATTTCAAGACTGTCCTAAAAAGGTGTGTGCAAAGTAATGACAAGTGCCAAGGAGGCAATGCTAACTGTTGCTAGTGCTGACAGTTTCAGCATTTTAAAATGCTGCCTTGACACCCTGAAAATTAAGTGTCTGACTTTTTTATTATTATTATTCTGAGAGAAATTACTGTCCACTAAGATCTGGTCACTTTTAATGCCGGCTGGCTTTTAAACAGACTAAAATGAACTGTGTTTTTTTTTTGTTCTGTTTTGTTTTGTTTTTTAATTCACAGAGAGATTATTTCCTACCCTATTCCCCTCCCTCTCAGCCTTTCCTTGCCCTCCGACCAAGGTGGCAGCTGACGGCAACCAGCCATTACACTCCTAACAGGATTTCAGCCTTGAATGCCCTTCTCTGCCTCCGCTGAAAAGCCAGATACGTCCATCTGGCCACATCTTCCTCCTCTTGGGTATTTTGGTCTGCATGGCCAGATCTGTTTGTATTTTCTGAGTGTATTTGATGCGCTGCAAACTAAAATGACTTGACGGCTTTGGAAGGTGGCAGGGTGCACGTGTCCTCGCTGCAGCTCCGCTGCTGATGCCCAGTCGCGGCTTTGCCCGCTCAACCATTTGGTCGGGCATTGACCGCTCTGCCAGAGCCTCCATCTGCTAGACCTACTTCAGCTTAGCCCAGAACAGGCCTTTTCTTGGTTTTTGTGTGGCTTTTTTTTCCTGATGCGAACCCCAAGCTGTGGGCAGCTGAGCTCCACCCCAACTGCTCTCTCATTCCCCCTCCTGAAAGAGAAAGGAGGAGAAAATACGATGGAAAGGGCTCAAGGGTTGAGATAAGGAGAGGGAGATCGCTCAACAATTATCATCCCGGGCAAAACAGACTCAGCATAGGGAGATTAATGTAATTTATTACCTATTGCTAACAAGCTAGAGCAGTGAGAAACAAAAAATGAACAAACAAACAGAAAAACAAGAACCCCTTCCCCCCATCCACCCTCTTCTACCTCCTTTCCCCTGAGTAGGGCAGGGGAATGGGGGCTGCGGTCAGTCCCTGAGGCTTCATCTCCTCCACCCCTGCTCCCCGTGGGGTCCCTCCCATGGATGCCGTCCTTCCCAAACTGAGCCTGGGGGGCTGCCCACAAGCAGCAGCTCCTCAAGCACTGCTTCCACACAGCTCCATCCTATGGGGTCCATCCATCCCCCAGGAGCAAACTGCTCCAGCACGGGTCCCCCACAGGTGGGTGGCAGCTCCCCCCAGACCCCCTGCTCCTGTGGGGGCTCTCCATGGGCCCTGTTTTGCTCTGCAGAAAATCCCGGGTATAGGGGCTGTGGTAAATGAGGAGGCAGGAAATGGATCTCTCTTATCACCAGTGAAACTCTCGTGCACCCTTCAACGTGATGGGATCTAATTTTTGACATCATCGGTCTTTTCTAATAACGTTCGTTTTGCTTTGTTCTGTCCTCTCCGACCTCTCCCTTTGTGTGGGGATGCACGACTGATGGCTTACAGTGAATCACTGATGTAAAAATCTAGCAGGGCTTGTGTTTGTCAGGGGATGTCGAGCGAAAGGGGACAGTTTTCTGCTGTGCTTTGCTTTACCCGGTGCTGTGCTGCGAGGCAGATATCCCCGCTCTGAAATTCCTTCTCTCCTGGGAAGGGGACCCAGGTGCAGACAACTGTTTCCCCAACACGCCTTGCTTTGGTTGCTTCACCAGGAGCTCAGCCGTCAACTCAAGCTCCTGCACAGCAGACTAGCTTCCAAATTCCCTTCTCCTTCCCTCTTGGTGCCAGTTAGAGCAAGCTGCTCAGGGTTTTATCCAAGCAAGGTTTGCATATCTCTAGGGACAGAGATTCTACCTCCTCTCCGGGGAGCCAGTTCCTATCTTTAACCTTGCCAAAATGAAAGCTTCTACCTCATTTCGAGTCAGAGTTTTGCCCACGTAGCAGCTCCTGTCTGCTGCTTTTTGCTGTTCGCCGTGCACCTCTGAGAACAGCCTGTCTGTCTGCTCTGCACCTTCCCACTAGGTGTTTGTCGACAGCAATAAGATCTTCACTCATCTTTCTTTCACTCTTGTGCTGTCCTTGTATGTCAAGTGCTTGCTGCCCTCTGAGTATCTTGGAAGCCCTCTGGCAGCCTTGCTCCTTCCTCTGTGTCAGTGGTATCCTTGTACTGGGCAGACCGAAATTGGGCTAGTGCTTGTGAGACAACATCTGAAGCACCGTATATATATATATAGAGAGAGAGAGAGAGAATCACTTTTTTTCCACTTACACAGCTATGCTCTTGCTAATATAACCCAGGATATGGTTGTTCTTTGCTGCAAGAGCACACCATTAATACGTGTTTAACTGTTGAATCCCCATATCTCCTGGGCTGCTCGATCCCACGGCTTTCACCCATCCAACACATACCAGGGTGGTTGAAGCTCCCCACCAGGGCCTGCCAAGAAGTGGGAAGGGGAGGTGGCTGTTTACTCTGCGGTAAGCAAAGCAGAAAATGATGTTGTTTCATTCCTCGCTACACACACGTTTGGATGCTGGGGAAAGGAAAAAATAAAACAAAATCAGAAGATTCCCTTTTAGCCAGACTCCCTTACCTCCTCCTGGGTGTGAAGCGTGGAATGGAGATGTGATGTGAGGAAGGAGAAGCAGCCACGGCCTGTCCTGCCCCAGGGAGAAGGCTTGGAGGCCTGCAGCCACCAGGCCCCCAGGCACAAAGCATCACAGGTGCCAAAAAGGCCGTTCATTTCTAGCTGTAGCTCCTTGAAGCAGACGTACCCCTGTAAGACAGCTCCCAGAAGAGAAAATTAAGGAAACTAGAGGAAGTCTGGTGCAGGAGGCTTTCCTGGAGACGCTGATTTGGTCTCCTCGTTGTGTGATTTTTGACGTGAGTTATGCTGGTTTCCCATCGCTGTTGGACTTTCTGGGGGTGCTGTGTCAGGTGCTCTCCCTAGTCGATGCTGGCTGCTTTCTCACAGCCGGAAGGCCCTGCTTTTTCAATGTTTCCTGGCTCAACTGCGACCTTGCCTGCGTCTCTGCTTCATTTTTCCTTTCCCCCTCCTGGCTGCTTCACCCCATGCATACTCCTGAAATCAGACCGCTGCTCCCTGTATCTTTCTCCATTCTTTTTTTTTTTACGTGCCTGCACCATCAAAAGGTTGTTGCACTTGAATTGATTTTCTTGTCTACTGAGAAGCCAGGACCTTGTACTTGGAGCACTGATACAGTTCAGAAAACCAGGTAGTAATGAGGAGCACAGCCTGTAAGAGGGGTTTGTGGCTGCCTCTGATTAATAAGTAGACAGGTTAACACGTCAGACCAGCTGTCCTCCAGAAGTAACAACGTCCAACTTTCTTTTGTCTTCACAGTTCCACCAAAGATCTCCAATATCTCCTCGGACATCACCGTGAATGAGGGCAGCAACGTGACCCTGGTTTGCATGGCAAATGGACGTCCTGAGCCTGTCATCACCTGGAGGCACCTCACCCCGACAGGTAAGTGACCCAACAGGACTGTACTGTGCTGATGATGTGCGAACTGTGCAGTAGTTTTCTCTTGCAACATTACTGAAAGTTTCAGTAGCAATTCAGGCAGCTGTAAAGAAGTGGCAAGGCTCATAAATGCACTGCAAGCATGTTTTGCAGCATGACCTCCAAAGCGATAACCAGGTTGTCCCAGGGAACAACTGAAATTACTTCAGTAGATGCTCTACAGAATTGGACTTGTAATTCTGTTTAGCTTTGGTCTTCATCTAGCTGTTTCAATCTCTACTGCTGGTAATGAACATCAAGGGGATGGAGAAAAAACACTGCTGGGGAGGGAGGGATTGAGAGACGGAGAAAGAGAGAAGGATTTCTGTTTAGACATTACATGGAAGAGTATCTTTCAAAAAAAAAAAAAAAAAAACAACACTGAGTTTGTTTCCCATTGATTTGCCTTAAAAGGGAGAGGAAAGTAATGGCACAGATGATATTATATTACTCTCCACTTTGTCAGACAGTGTTCCTGTGTTTTGTGAGTTGAATAAAGGAGGTGTTTGATCTGCAGGACGAGTGAAGAGCAGGGTGGAAGCAGAATTGTTCACCAGCGTTGTTCTGCTATCTAAGTGCACCTCCCATGTTTGAGGACATGGCAAGCTTGGAAGGAGAACGTCCTTTCAATAGTTAGACTCCATGGGGATAGCAGCTTGGGTTGCAAGGAAACTTTCATCCCTTAACAAGTTATCGCTGGGATGAGAACGAGAGGTGGACTTCTCTTCTTCTGCCTCATTACCTTTGAGGAGAGAGCCCTTTACTGGATTTCTTTTTGCCATCAGATATTTTTGTCATCTGACATGGATGGGGAAAGCATTCATTAGCTCTATATGAGAAACATTCTGTGATGTTCCCATATCTATCAAGGGTTAAAGAGGGCTTGAGGTGTGCAGAGTACAAGCTTTCTGTACGCGCTAGAGACAGTCCAGCTGTCTCACTGCAGTTCAACAGCTAGAAAAGGGAAGAGTTGCACAAAGAAGGTTAAAGAGAGATGGGCAGAACGAGATACTGGAACAGGGCCCAATCCCAGTGCTGCATCCAGAAGCACCCGGATTTGAGGTCTGTGGTTCAGACTGGGTTTATTCAAATTTCCTCTCTCATGCCTTCAGCCAAACCAAAGTCCTCCCGAGCTTTCGTGTATTGGAAAGCCAGATACGCAGTTTGTGTTTTTGGCCCATTTCTAGCAATACTGTAAGAAAGAAGATGGGTAAAGACTGCCAGGAAGAAGTGGGAAGGGCAGAGCCGATGGGGGGAACACTAATATTTAGTGATATCATTGTCACTACCTGACTTTCTGATATTTTCAGTATTAAGCACAGTTGTGCTATTGGCATATATGAGAAAACAGGTCCTATCTTTGTCACCTTTAATTATGTGTATTCAAAATTTTCTGACTTTGGCAGTTCTGCTCTTAGAGTTGATTTATTACTGAGTCGTTCATCCTACTGCTGCTTCAGTGTTTTGGTCATCCACCTCACTCTTTCTTGTATTTCAGTGGGAGATGCTCCCTGGCTATTCTGTGAGTGCAGCCTAATGTTGTCTGAATTAAGGGATTTACAAGAGGACTAGATTAAATCTTGATGAAAACTAGGGCCTGATACACATCAGCTGCATTGTTCAGCACAGCCATATGAAGGTTCTTGTCCTGACTCATTCATTTGGCTGCATGTTCTTGCCTTTTTTTTTTTTTTTCCCCAGTTGTACCGCCTTCTCCATTGTATCAGACAGACTTCTCTTTCTTCCTAGGGCTCCTCAGAGCATATTTCGACTCTGGCAATCCCTTCTGGTAAACAACAGGACTGGGGAATCCCACCCCCACTTCGATTCCAGTGTCGGTTTTCCGGGGTCTGTTTTTCAGTCTTCCAGCATGCCCCCCTCACACTTTTCCCCCTGTGCCATGTGTCTCAGAGGCATTGCCTTGCTAGCATCCATCAGTGCCATCTCACTGGCCCCCTTCCAATCCATCCTCAGACCACCCTTCCGCAGTGAATCCTAGCGAGCACCCCCCCCTCCTAAGCAGCTAGAGCTGGGGATGAAGGACAGGCAGTCCCCAGTCTGTCACTTCCACGTCTCATTGCATGTTGTACTCTCTCTCTTTCTGCATCTCAACCCATCTGTTATCTTTTACGCATGCAGAAGAACTGCTTTCAGCCAGACATCAGGTCTTCATGTAGCACGTAGCCCAGTAAGGCACATGGCCCAAAATGGGGGACACAAGGGTTTCTTTTAAATATTTTCCTTGAGGTTGACGATTAATACAAATCCCAAATCTATTCCAGAGCTGCTGCAGTTAGAAACATCTGTCTTATCTTGGAATCTCCTCTTTCCAGGATTGTGAAGCATTTTGGCTCCATTCATGCTGGTTTTGAGGACATCTGCTATGCATCAAAGAGCTATTTTAGACATTGTAAAGGTTTCTAAAATCTCTCTCTCTCTGTGGATCTTTTTGTGGTTAAACTCGTGACTGCAGAATTGGAAGACCGAGCATTATTGAGCTTGTGTAGGAGGTTTTGAATGGACAGGTTGTGAAATTAAACCAGCACTGGGGGGCGAGAGGGCCAAATTACTTTTTCTTTGTGCACTCTCCTGAAGGAGTTCATTAGCAAATTTGTCTGCTGTTTCTTTCATTCATTGATTTGGTCAATAGTGTTTGTTGGCTAATTACCTGAGTTAGAACCGCAGAAATGATTTATTTCTCGTTGGCTGGGAGGTGGAAGATACAAATGCAAAGGGAAAGCAGCGTAGCTCCTTATGCAAAGAAGGCAGGGATGCATGCAATGGTTCATTTAAATGCTGCTGGGCCTCAGGAATGATCGTAGCCCACTCACCTCTCTAGGAAGTAGAATAGTCACTTTAAAAAATACTGCGTCCCTTCCTTTGCTGGTCCTTCAGTGAGTAATTGAACGAGGCATTTTTCAACTGTAAGGCCCCAAGCCCTGAAAAAATCCATAGGAAAACCTCCTGTCCTTCCCCTGTGAGATAGCTGAAGTGTGGCTGTGGTTGTTGACTGTAGTGCTGACACCTGGGGAGAAGGCAGATTAGGGGGGAATATTTAATTTAAATGGCAAATAACAATACAGATCAGCTTTAATTCTAGGCAGTGTATAGTAATGAAAGTGGAAATCACATTCCTTGGAACGACACAAGTCCTTGCACTCCTTCTCCATTCCTCTTCAGATGGTTGACTAACTGGGTTTTGACAGAGCAGCTGAAGAAAAAGTCAGGCAGGCCCTTTTCTTTCTTATCTGACAGGTTATTATGCTGGAGGATCTGGGCAGCGGGGTTCAACTAGTTACGGATAGTTTAATAGGCGTTGCCTGGGAGCACGAACAACTTCATTAGCTCTTCTCCTCCAGCCAGCAGAGCTCTCTTCAGGGACTGCTGACTTGCGGCTTCCAGCAGTGGGCCAGCACCTCCCTGCACAGTCTGATCGCTTCCCCTGCGACTCAGGATGCAGCTGTGGGCTTGTTAAGCCTGCCGTGCCATGTGGCTTTCGTCATCCCACGATGTGATGTTCAGCCATAACAGCCCTCTAAGCTGGTTTTATTGGGAAACTGCGGTTTGTTCACTCAGAGCAGGAATGAGTATTGGTCATTTCCAGTACAAACTAGATGACCTAGCGGTTGTCAGCATCAGGAGTGTTTCACTGGGGGATATCCTCTAGGCTCTCATCTCTTGAAAGGGACAGAGTCCAGATTCTCCCCCCCGTGGCTTTCTGTAAGGAGTGGGTGCTATCCTGTTGTTTTCTTCTCTGTAATATTAACTCATAGCCTACATGATCCATGTCCCACAAAAGGTATAGATTTTTATTTTTTTTCCTCTCTGAATGCAGCCCAATCAAATTTCCAGTTGTTGTACATCAGCCTGGACAAGGTCCCCGCTCAGGGCCGTGCGTCGTTCATCATGCTGGCAGGTTCTGTGTGGGCTACCACGGGCAGCCTACCCACCTATGGCCAGTAATGTTATGAGATGCTCTGCTCTCTCTCATCATTTATCATTCCTCATCTCTCCATCTTTTTCAGAGCCATGCTCGATGCTTGGTTTTCTGGAAGAGCTTCCTGAGAAAAATATGAAAAATAGAAATTCATGTTTGTTCATATACTTATCAATAACCTCCCTCTCAACAGAAGCCCTAAAGGGTGGCCCCTTGTGAATCAGGTTAGCAGCAATGTGGACATGGAGAGTTGTTGCAAGGTTTTGGCTCTACCAGGAGATCTCACTGCCAAGCCCGTTGTCTGGGTAGAGAAACAGAAGAAAAAGGCGGCTCCTGTCCTGAGGAGGTAGTGGTCATACTGACAGAAACAGTCCCATTCGTCCTTGTGCTGGTTTCCTACAAGGCACTGGTGGGTAAAACCTCCCTGAAGGTCTTGCTCCAGGGTGCTGTGAGATTGGCACCCACGTGTTGTGGCATATTGATCTCTCTGGGTTTTATCATAAGGCTGAATGACTGGGACCTACTGGTTCTGCATAACCAGTTGAGTAGCAAACCATTCAGTTTTCCTATAACAGCGTGAAACCTGTGTCAAAGCATCAGGTATTTAATTCCCAATCCAACTTCCCTCGCCTCAGCACAGCGAAGCAGTGAGATGTGGAAGAGAAGAGTTTGGATTCTCTCACATTCCACCTGACAGTCTGAAGATACACACTTTGGCTCAAAAAAAAAGGAGCTTAGTTATTACAGCGGTAATCACAGCATAAAAAACAGTCTAGAGCAAAGAAGATAAGTATTGATTGCAACACCCAAGTTTCATGTCACAGCATAAAACGAAAGGAGATGGGAACGCTTGTCAAATATGCCAGTCTGATTCTCCCTAGAGGGTGCTAGAAATTCTCATTGAGTCTTAGAGAATTTGCCATAACAGGGGAAGTTTAGAAGGAAGAGAGAATACAGCAGTGCCTGCCTGCTCTGTGTAATTGAGATGGTGTACATATAATATGTTTATAAACAGCTGTAGGACTCATTGCCATGGAAAGTTATTTAAAGATGGGAACTTGGCAAGACTCAAACAGTTTATGTGTTTCTGAGGATAATGTGAACAAATCTGGATATTGGTGTTATTCACAACACAAATATTGAGAAGGATGTTATACTTCATGCTTTGGGGCTCAATTACTCGAGATGAGGATGAGACCTAAACTGAAAGGGACAGATTGTCACACACCCCCACTCACTCGTGTATCTTCCTTCACTGCATGCAGGTCTCTTTTTAGGGCCAAACGCAGAAACATGAAGGAAGCAGAGAGCTCTCTGAAGGCATGAGATTTAAGGTGGCAATATCGTTCACATGAGCAACCTTGATCTTTATGTCCAGTGCTTGCTTGCCTCTCGTTGCTGCCGAAGCCCAAAGCTTTGCTACTGGGCTTTGAGTTGCGCAGGGAAAGCCCATTTCTGCCTGAAGAAGATCAGCAGAAAACCCCGAGTCATCACAGGTCAACCCAGTAAGCACTGGGTGGTAATGAGTGGGAAGGGGGTTTTCTTGGTTATCTAAACTATTTGGAGTTAGCCCGCCTCTCTGCTCCGCTCTTAAAACCTCAGTGAAACAGTTGAGGAAAAGGAGTGATATATTTATTTACTTATTTTCCTCAGTAGGGTCATCACTCTTCTCATGTCCCATTCTTATCCCCCTCCAACTGCCTTTGCCTAATCAGGTAACCTTAAGATTTACAAAGTACTTGTTTGACCCTGAATTTTAGGATGCTGGGGGGGGGAAAGGATGCTTTTTAAGCATGTCTCCTTTTTCTTCCTTTTATTTCTTGTATTCTCAAAATACCCTCTGGCAAAAATGCGGTCTTCTCTTCCACAGAGGCCTCTCCATTTGCCTCTTATACACTCCCTGCTTGTTCCGGGACTCTTTCTAAAATGTCTTTTTCCTCTCTTGATCCAGTTTCCATCTTGTCCAATGTTATAGAGGAAGTGGGGGGAAGGATGCAGGCTCACAAAGAGCCTGGGAAACAAGCCAAAGTTTCAACTTTTTCAAGCCTTCTCTAGCAGGCATCCAAATTTGCTTCAGCCTCTATTTTCATCCCACTTCCTTTGGCTCTGCAATTTTATTTTTAAATTATTTATTTATTTATTTATTTATTAGAAATCCTGTCTTCTTATTGCATGGCCCCCTTCCCCACCTATAATAATCTGAATCCCTGAAGCCCTGCTCTGTCCCCAGTGGACAGGATGGTTTTGATTTCTTCCTTTTGTGCCTATGGTCTGTGATGCTGTTTCAGTACAAACTGTTGATACACGAAACATTCGTTTTCTTAGCAGTTCTGATTTGTCCCTCATGACTTGTGACAGAGAGGAAAGCAAGATTTCACAGGTATTTTACCATTTCTGGGGAACAGGTGAATATATCAGCTGAATGAAAACAGGCGAATAAAAAGCTTTGCCTTGCTGCCTTCAGCAGTGGCTGGAGAGGAACATCTGGAGGCTTCTGGTGTGTGCTTGGCTGCTCCACCTCTGGCAAGTTTTTCTGTGCTTTTGCTGGGGAGGAAATGAGGCAGTTGTGTACCATGTTGGTGGCTCTCCTGGTACATAGAGATGCTGTTTCTAAACAGCAAGTTAGAGTCTGGCAGGGTAACTTCTGTTTTTCCTTTCCCTAGGATGGGCACCACTTTGAGTCAGACATGGTATTAGGGTCTTTTCTGTGGTGTTTTAAAGGCTGACCTTGTTTGTGTCCATATGAAAATATTCATCCAGTCTGGAAGAACAGCATTTTTCTAGTTCACCATATGCTTTGATATCCTTGTCTGTGCAATACTGTACAGCCACTACCAGGATGTTCAGCAACAACTACCTTTTCCTTTTGCTCCTGTCCTTCCACAAGTTGAAGGATCCCAGAAGGCTCAGGGTCTAAACTGAGTACCCAAGAAGATGAGAGTTGAAAATCAGCTGTAATTAATGATGACAGGAGAAGGAATTGCCACACACTAGCGTAAGTAGGATCCCAGCAGCAGGTGGTTGAACCTTAGCAAATTCTCCATCATTCCTACCAGAAGAAAAAAATTGAAATCTAGGGATTTTCTGTCACAACCAGAAGGAAAAGAGGAAATACCTGCTGCCTGCCCCTGCCTAGTGCGGTAGGTGCTGTCCTGCTCACCCTCTTTCCCTACCAGCCATCCTTCGCATGACCCTGCCATTGAGCACTCGTGTATCCCACCTTTAAGCAGTCAACTTGAACTGCCTGGAGAAAACCTTACAGAGTGCAAGGCACGGCCCGTGTGTGTGTTATCGTGTCTCCCTCTAGTGATGTGAACTAACGAGTCTGCTTTGGGTTGCTTGTGCTCAGAGCTGCGACTTTGGTGACAGGTATCCTAAGGCTTCGCTGGGGCAAAGAGCTGATATTTTAGGACTGGGTCGCTGTTTCCGTGCTATCTGGAGGTCATACTCCCCATTTGCAGCTCCGTGTTTACAGCTGTAGCCTGCTCATAAAGATACAGAGAGGTTGGCTGTGAGTTCAAGAGAGAAAATTCACAGCGTTTTAAATTTAATAGTTTTAATCCAAACGTTCTTAAAGTTATGCTTAAGAAGAAAATGTGAAGACTGCATTCCCTCCCTCCCCCTTGTAGCTGTAATCTATAAGTATTTGCACTTCAGGCAAGCATATTTCTCACTATCTCTCCACAGTAGGAAGAAGATGCACTAATAAAAGGCAAAGTTAAGGTAGTAGCTTACAGCTGTTCCCTCTATTATTATTTTTTTTAATTTAAAGAGAGACTTCACCATTTTTGTTATTATGCTGTTATTTGGCTTCAGCTGATCTCAGTGGCTTCACTGACTTCAGTGCTTGATACAAGCTGCACTGGATCCAGAGCAACTGTCTTGTCCAGCCTGAGGACCCAAATGAAAGTGGGATGACAGCATCCACAGCAGCACACAGATCCTGCCACAACAGTAATGTCCAGAGGGAGTTCCCTACACAGAGCCAAAGCCTTCACCCCTCCTAGTTTCTATCACTTAGTCATCTGACCATCTCCTGCCTCTGCCCCCACCCCACATTAGTCCCACTAATGAAGCAAATTACCATCTGTATCCCAGCTCTAGTGGTAGCTTGGAAATAGTGAGCAAGAGAGAGAATAGGATGTGCAGGGAAAAGCAGGAAGATAAATGTGATTTGCAAGGATCTGCTGTACTGAGACTGACCCAGGGCAAAGAAAAAGTCAGCTCTGGGGGCAAGCCATCCTGACCTTGCTTGCCATGATGGCCACAGCAAGGGCAGGGGTCACTCAGCCTCCTGCAGCGTGGAGCTTTCCTCCAGGGTCCGAACACAGTTGTCATGGCAGTGGGAGTCTCCTGGCTGAAGGCAGTGAGTTATTTCGGTAATGCAAGGCTGCAGTGAGCCCTGGTGATGTGAGCACTGGTGCTATTTTCCCTCTGCAGCCTTCCTTCTGAGCATTTCAGAAATGTCTTCGGAACATGCCTCCCATTCCTGTCTGAAGAAAAATGGGAGAGACTGAAAACGTGGTACTTTTTTTTTTTTATAAGGTGCATTTTCAAAAGTGTTATTCTTATTTCTTCTTCATTGCTTTTTCTTTCTTGCTGAACCGTACCCGAAAAATATGACTCTTCTCAAATCCTGTGTATTTTTTTCATGCACTGGCTGAGCAAATCATCCTTTCTCATAAACTCGCAACGAGTGGCCACCTCGGTGTTAGTGCAGCGTGGGAGCAAAGCGGGCAGCAGCAGGATGGCTGGGTGCAGGCCCATCCGAGCAAGCGAGAGCATAAGCTCAGATCAGGCTCCAAACTTTGCAACTCCAGCCTCTCTCTGACATGCTCGCTTGTATCTACTGCATTTATCTCTGCTGGACTTGGGCATCTTCCAAGTAAATAAATAATTGGTTCCTGCCTCCGTCTCCCCTTCTGCCCAAGGGACTCAGAGTTAATTTGTGCTGACTATTAGTCTTTGGGTAAAGCTGCTATTGCAAGAGGAACCCAGGGCATATATAGATAGATGGGCCTTGCACTGTGAAATTGTGAAAGTGCCCCCGTTCCCCGTGGGGAGATCTACAGCCACTTGACTGCTGCAAGGAGGATTCCTCGTAGCATTTAGGAGGCTTCCAGGGGATGGAGCAGGTGGAGACGGGAAGCCCACATTCCCCAGACATTGCAGTGAGCCCCAGCTCGTGCCTGGAGCTGCCTGCACCAGAACTTGGGTGAAATACGGGCACGTGGGGAGGCACATCAGTCCATGTGAGAGCCTGAGGAAACGGCAGGATGGGTCTCAGCATCCACAGACAGAGCACAGGCTGCAAGGGACTCGGGGACAAAGAAAAGTCGCGTTTGCCATGCAGCATCTGCGTGAGACGCGGTGCAGATGAGGGAAGGAGACTGTTAACTCGAACAGACAAAAGTAATTAGAGGAGCAAAATAATAGATTAATGAGCAGCCGGTGTCAGGGGAACTTATTAATTATCAGTAGAGAATTTCCTTCAGTGTGCAGGCTGGCCGAGGGCATGAAAGATAGCAACCAAAAACTCGAGTCCCGTTTAAGGGAGCTGCTGGGGAATTAGCGGTGCGGGGTGTACAGAGGGCGATAGCACAGGTTGAGTTAAGTGCTTCCTTTCAGCCTCTTGTTTTGTGTAGCCCAAGTAATGGCTGGGGAGGGGAGGGGGGATATGGGAAATGCTAGATTGTATCTAACCCATGTTAATAATGGCTCAATAAAAATGCTCTGATAAGAACGCATTAAAGTTGCGCAGTTAAGGACTTGCAAGCCAGGTGAGGTGAGATTTCAGGTTACAAATACAACTTTAACTCTTCTCCTGCTGAGCGTACCTTAGCAGGCAGCCTCTAATTAAGGGGCATCAGGCTACTCCTCAAGAAATACATCATAACATTGGTTAATGCTCTCTTCAGCTTTGGAAGGGATCGTACAGTGTCTTAAATATTGTGTGTGTCTGTGTTTGCCTTGTGAAACAGATCCTTTTTAATTATGGTACTGAGAATACTGCATTAGTTGTGCTTGAACAAACGCTGTGGTTTGGGCATCGGGTCCATTGGGACTGTTTAAATACAGGGCAGCCCACCATCCCTTCCCCCAGGTCACCATTTGGGGCGTCAGAAAGCAGTAGGCTTGGAAGACATCAACATCAGCTGCAAGTAGTGATGAATATGGGAGGTTGCTTTCCAGAGATGGATTGTGACTCCTTTAGCTCTGCATGTTGTGTTTTTGACCTAGCTGATTTACTGAAGTCATCCAGACCATCCACTGGTCGAGATATTACCCCGTCCCATCAGATGATGCCACAGGATGTGCCCATGTTCTGTATCAGTGAGACCCAGGAGTCGCCTCTTCATATATGAATCTATTTTCCTTTCTACGTTTGCAGTTTTTAGTCTCATTGCATGTACAGTGGTTGTGGTATAAAGGGCATATTTGTTCTCGAGGAGCACTGCAGAACAGATCCAATGGGTTTAAGCCCCACATTGCAGGTCTGACATCTTTCCCTGGTAGTTCTTGCTGAGTTGTTAGCCTGCCCTTTGAGGGGAAGCCAGCTCTTCTGCTGAGTTCTTGAGTGAAAACATCTTTCCTTCTCTGCAGATCCTTACTGCAGTAGTCCTAATTTTCTTACAAACCTCCAGCACATCCTGCAGCACCCCTGCTACCCCACTGCTTGTCCTTGCAGCTCCCCAGGGAGCCCTGCTCTGGTTGCATTTGAAGCGCTGTTGGACTGTGACCGTTCCCAAATCTGTCTGCCACCATGTGAGTTCAAGTGCAGACTTGCATGTGTATTTGAGGGCACCTAAAGCAGTCTCGGATGCCCTGAGCTTTATTCTTGTCTTGTAGATCACTATTGAAAGAGTAGATGGAATAGCAGGAAAGGCAAAAAAGCACGTATGGTAGGTCCAGCAGCAGTCAGAGCTCTGTAGGTATTTCTAAAGCTTTCCAAATGCATCTCTGATTGTCCCCAGCCAGAAAAAATTGGTTTGTGAGAGCTGTCCCTTAGAGGCAGGCGGAGGCCAGTCCGTGCAGAGCAGAAGTTCATCAGGAGGGTTGTGTATGAAAAGGGAAGGTCACGTAACCTCAAGCAGTCCTCTGGGAGCTGGCCACGGGGGAGCAGAGGTTATGTGCCAGAAAGGAGAGGACGGCGGCGAGGAGGCAGGTAGAGAATCACGCAGGAGGGCCGCAGCTCGGGGGAAATATGCTGATTAGTTTCCACAGACCTGCACAGATCTGAAGTGAGCTAAAAATTTCCTCACTCGGAGACTTTGGGGATCACTGAGCAGAGTTTGTTTAAAAGAAATGAGCTTCATCTGAGAGGTTTTGCAACTTGTGCTAATGAGAGTCTGTCTGTCAAACTTAAGTGGCATCAAGTGGCTCAGAACAAGGGCTCTTGGGCGTTAAATGGTTCCTACCAAATACCAAGCCCATTACCATGATTGGCTGTTATAGCCCTCTAAACGGCAAAAGTGATTAAATTGGTCGTTATGAAACACTAAAGATGCATAATTATGAAAAATAAGGCTTGAGTAAGAGGAGATTTCATCTCACTCTCTGGCTTGTAGCTCAAGGAGGAATCAGTGCAGAAATGTTTTAAAAGCAGCCAAGGGTTGCCCCTTGTCTGGTTTTCTCCTAGCAGTCTGGGAATCGTGAGTGTGTTTGGGAGCGAGGGTGTTCTCCAGGCTGAGACACGAGCTGGAGACTGAATGCCACAAGACCTGCTCTGCACTCAGGATTGAGGTTCTCCCTTACCAGGGGGAAGACTTGACTCTAACCCATCCAGCTGCACAGAGCAGTGAGCTGTGGACATGTCCTGTGCTGAGCCACAGCAGAAAACCCTACGGGCGGTATGGGTGGCCAGGTTGTGCTGGGCAGGAGCAGCTCCAGCACATGGGTGAGGGTTAAAGCAGTGACACGCTGGTGTTTAACAGACTGGGCAGTCAGAATTAAGAATCGAGGGATGGGAGTGAGAGTCTGAGAAGCTTTCAACAGATGGATGAGGGTGTTGAATAAGAAGTGTCACAGCTATTACACGTCCTTGAGCTTAGGGTGTCAGGGGAAAGGGTTGTGGAGTTCTGCCAGTGAAAAAAGGGAGGCCTTTTTCCTTCTGAGCAGCTCACTTCCCTGTTGTTGGGCAGCTCTGAGAATAAGACCAGTGCTTTGCCACCTTCCTGCTCTCCCAGCCTCTCACTGCTACTTCAGAGCATCCCTCATACAATTCTCACATTAAAAGGCTGGAATAGTACCAGGCACAAAACAGAATATGTGCATCATTGTTCTTCTGCACTGCTCTGTCAACATTGACTTCCTGAAGCTCTGATGTCCTAGGTTTGCACAGACTTCCAGCAGAAACAGGTTATTTATTTGCATTTTACTGTCTTTTTAGTTCTCTCCCTCTTTGGAGCCACAGCAGCCTTAGAAGAGTTTGGTTTTATAACCTCCTTAGAAAGAGTGATAGTTGTGCTGAGCTATGCACAGCCTCCAGGGGCTCTCTGCTCTCCTTGGGCTGCTGCATTTCTCTCTAGGTGAGCACTGCCCGAGTCACTGAGCCCAAGTCCTCGTTTCTCTGGTTGGAACCAAATGGTCACGAGGGATAAGATGATATTTATATACCCTCAGTCCTCCTGTAGCTGATATCTAATGCACTGGCAGATCCTACCCAAAACTCTGCTGACATTTTATCTCCCTCGTCTATCCGTCTCTGTTCTCCATCCTTCCTTGTATGACAGTTGATTTTGACTATTTTTCAGGAATCCAATTCCTTTGTAAATCAAATGCCTTTAAAAAAAAAATGATTGGGTATTGCTTGGTATCAGAGGATGTCATTTAAGGCATTAGTCACTTCTAAGAAAATAGTTTGTGTGTATGTGTGTGTGTCATTTATGGCATTATGCATACCCCAAAGGCAGATAGTATCATCCGCATGCGTATGCGAGTGTGTGTGAGCAATCTTGTTGGCTGATTTGCCATATAAAGTTGTCTTCCCCTGTGCTCCTGTGGCTGCTGTACTCAAAATAAAATGTGCTCTGTCCTAAATGGAAAGCCGAGTCTCTCTACCTTTTGAAGAGACGGCACTCTTCACAGAGATAAAGTTGTAGCACACCCCTTGACACGTACCCATATTTAATCCTTCTCCAAATCCAGGCTACTCAGCCAGACTTGATCTGTCTGAAGAACTGCTTGTGTTAATTCAATCGGAGTCGGAAGTATCTTGGAAAGGTTCAGGCCGCTCTTGAGGTTTTGAACAGAGGGCAGCTTGTGAAAATGGGTTGATTTCATTCCTTAGATGTTTTTCTAACTTTTTTTTTTCATGGCTTGTTGCAATTTGCACATAGTTGTTGGCTTAAATCCCCACCTGTACCGGAAAAGATCCCTCTCTGGAAGGGTGAATGTTTTTCTCAAATTCCAGTTATGGGAATGCAAAAATATTTCATTGTTTTCCGGAAGCAAGCTGCAGTAATGTGACCGCAGTGAAGTTCCTTGCCCACACGCTAGCTTGTAGGCGTTTTGAAAATGCCTCCATTTAGGATGCTTCCAGACTGATGAATGCATCTGAGACTTCCCATAGTATTAGCCTAGCTTATGCCAAAATATAATAGGGTTGTGGTTGCCATTATCTGTGGGCTTGACACTAGGCGTGTGTGTATCAGGATCCAGATCACTTAGGGATTAAGCTTGCTCACTCAAAATGCTTTTCTGCAGAGAGAAAAAAATAGTCCAGATGCCTCAAAAACCTCAATTTGTGTTCATGGAACAGTTTCTCAGGAAAATATGGATTACAGACACTGGAGGATAGAATAAGTTTAAAACTGAGCTGGGTTTCATATCTGGAATGTTTTCCCAGCAGTTTATCATTATCTGCTTTGCTCTGTAAGCCCCAATTGCATTTTAATCATTTGCTTTTGACAAGTATGATTTTTGAAGAAAAAGGGTTGGGGGAATGGATGGACCTCACTTACTTATATAATGAAAGTTGCCCTCCTAGCGTTCAGGAAGACCTCAAGACTTCCTGAAGATTTACAGCCTTCGTGGCCGTTATGTTAGCACCCAGAAATTGTATCTAAACAGGGAAGTTGCATATTTCCAGCCTAAAAATGATTATACTAATGGCAAGTGTTGTCTTGCTACTGTGATCTTTTTTGCTGATCTTTGTCGCATCACTTTGTCTTGCCCTTTTCTTGTCCAGCTCTTCTTTTAATCTAGTGCTTATCTGTTTTCAATAAATCTAGGAGGGAATGCTGAAAGTTCTGTTTCCCCTTTTCAAACTATACCGTAGAAATTCAAGCTTAAGGTGGTAAACAGAATCCTCTTGGACCCGTTTTCACATTGCCATGGCAAACTGCGTACATCATCTTTAAGATGCTGGAAATAGGTTCATAAGAAGAAGCTGCGTTGAGGAGAGTTGTCCAGAACAGATTTTCTGTAAGTGATTTTACATTTACAAGTGCTGTCAAAGTACTAACCTTAGCAAAGGCTAGCCATTTAGCTAACTAGCCTGCGAACCCAAAGACCAGACCATCTATCAGCTGTTATTTTCCAGCCATCAGTCTAATGGAGGTGAGGGCATTGCATATAAACATGTACCAAACCAGTCCCTCTGTTTCTTGACTGTCCTTTTCCTGAGCGTTTGTAAAGTCGGCTCTTTCCTCTCCAGAATTCCCCAGCTCAAGAAAAAAAAAAAATGGAGTGAGGTACTCTTGTCAATAGCTCTTCCATCAAAGCCTGCCTAATTTATATGCAGGCAATAACTAAATGATGCCTGTGGGGAAAGGCAGCAGAGACAGGGCTGTTTGAGCAATTTTGTGATCCGTTCCTGTTTGCATTTTTCAGTGTTCCGAAGGCCATTTTTAAAGGTAACTTTACCTCAAATCCCCAGCCTTGCGAACGCATGAAGTAGCAGAGTTATTAAAATTATGCAGCCTCTCGTAAGTATCTGAAAGAGAGCAGAGCTCTCACAACGAGGTGCTGTGCAAGAAAATAGGAACATTTGCTGTCTCAAGATGCTCTCCTCTAGAGGAGGTAGGGCCTTCTCCGACGAGTTTGCCCTGCAGATGTGGTGCTCAGGATGGGAGTGTTGCTGGGGCCCCGTCTCCTGCCAAGGACTGAGCTCGGGCTGGGAGAGGAGAAGAGCAGCAGTCGGCAGAGAGCTCTTTCGTGCAGGCATTTCGCAAAGAGTATCCTTGAGGGCACAGTAAGTCTGCCCCGACTCCTGTTCCCGTTGCTCATTCTATCAGCACTGGGTGGGATGCGAGACTGATCAGGCCTCAAGACTGAGCTTCCCAGCCACCGAAGGCCTCTTTGCTTATCATTCCCTGCTTTCCCTGGCACTGCTCTCACAACAGGAAGAGCAAGCCCTTCCTCTCGCCATAAACACAAAATATTTCCATTCATTTTTGGAGATTGTCAATAGCCGTATTCCCCCACCCACCCTATGCCACACTGTGAGTGCCAGAGATGCTCTTCCCCTCTTCCTACCACCACATTGCACTGGGAGTCGACTCTTTTCCCTCTATCAGCCTCGGAAACCAATATTCGTAGCCTGTTTTCTCCTTCTCCCCTGCTCGGTGCTGGCAGCTGCTGTTCCACCCCCTTCCCGCGTTTGAGCTACCTGCCACAGTAATGGGCTCCTCCTGCAAGCTCGTTAATTGAAAGGAATTTCTGTCTGGCCTGAAGATGTCAGGAGGCTGACGGAGACGTGTTTCTGTAAAATCAGGCTGGAGCTACAGAGCAACAGGCAGCGTCTGGATCACTGCGACTCTTTCATACTCGCAGGCTGCAGCCAGCTTTTCCACGGGGGGAAGTTAATTAAGGTGTAGTCGTCGGGGTATGGGTGCCAGAGACCCCCTGCTCGGCTGCCAGCACGTCCTCTGCAGCGCCGGGCTGCAAGGTGCTGTTGCTTCCTTCCCCCTTGGCGCTTCCCCTCGCCCCTGGTGCCGCTTCCATTTCTCATTCCCATCAATTTGAAGCAGAGCCCCGCTGACCGCTGCTCATACGCTTCCCGGCATGGTTAATAATAATGGCCTCTGTGGGAAATGACGGGCTGCGACAGGAGGGACGT
Organism: Anas acuta; assembly: GCF_963932015.1. Taxonomy (NCBI): domain Eukaryota; kingdom Metazoa; phylum Chordata; class Aves; order Anseriformes; family Anatidae; genus Anas; species Anas acuta. Next base: position 119,045,700 of record NC_088979.1, on the reverse strand, counting down.
AATGATGCTCGGGCTGGGGTAGGCAGAAAGAGGAAAGTGAAGTGACAGGCAGCTAAACAGCAAGAGAGGGGTGTGATGATAAAAACAAACAAACCTGCAGACGTCTACAAACCCACGGCAGCGGCATCCCTGAAACAAATGGGGAGAGACAAGCTGGAGTCCCAAAGGGAGAGGAAAGGGGAAAAGAGAGAGAGAGGAAAGCAAGCAGAGAATTGGCCAATAATTGAAATGGCATCAGGGAAGAAAGGGAGTGGAAAACACAGAGGGAGAGACAGGCTTGGAATTGGCAGATGGCAAAGAAAGAGGATGAAAGAAGGAGCGAGCACAGAGGAAGATGTAGACAGTGAAAGAGGAAGGTGGAATGGTGTACGTGGAACTAATGAAAGGAAATGGAGGCAAAACACGAGGTGGGGAAGCATGGAGGGGAAGAGACACGCATCGGCAGAGGAGGAAAAGCAGAGGTGAACTGAACCAAGGTAGAGAAGAAAAGAGAAATTTGGGTTTAGAAAGAGGGAGGAGAGAACAAAGAAGTGAGAGACGGAGAGGCAAGGAAAAGCGAGTTGAAGAGCCCCAGGTCTGTGCTGTCCACCAAAGAAGCACGAAGAGTGGAGATGGAGCACCTGATGGCTCCTGCTTCTCTGGGGCTTCACCAGTCCCTGTCAGCTGCTTGAGATCTGAGTGCAAATCCCAGAGAAGTGTTTGTTTTCATTTTTCAATAAACAGGGTTTGATAAGATGGAAAACTTTGGCCCTGCGCTGCATCCCCACCACCCGCAGCAGGTTTGTTGGAGGTGTTACCTCAATAGCGGTATAATGGCACCAGCAAGGGAAGCAGCAGGCAGCGCTTGGTTGGGCAGATCCACCTGCTTTCTGGGTGCCGCCCAGGAAGGCTGCTTCTTTCTGTTGGTAAAGCAGATCAATGCTGACATCGTGCACCATCAGAGATTTTTCTATCAGTGCAAACAGTTGCTGTTGCCCTTGGCACTCATCAATAACCAATTACGCGATCATCTGTGTTTCCTGGCTCACTGTTTTTTACCCCCACACAGAGGAAATCAGAGAAGATGGTTAAATTTCCTCTCCATAATTCCTGTCCCCTGGCTGGAGCTGGCTCGAGCGGCACTTGTTGGAAGAAGGCTGCGTTCGCTGTGCTGCGGGAAGGTTAGCCAAAGCTCAGTGCTGGCCCGTGGCTGCCCAGGCAGAGCGTCTGGGCAGGTCTTCAGCAGGGTTCATCACTATTCTTAGCTGTTCACATGCTCAGTTGTTGAGGGCTGTTTTGCAAGCGGTCCTCAGTGGTCCTTCACTGAAACTCTACCATTCCCGTCCTTGGCTCTGTGCTCAGTTCTCTGTCCTGTGTAATAGCGCATATGCCATCTTTCTGTGGCTCCGTTTTTTTCCCCAAAAAAATGCCTTTGTGCGCATAAGAATTTTAGCTTATAAGGCACTTCTGGTTGTTTTGGTGGGATGGAGCAGACGTGCATTTGTGGTAAGCATGACATTTTTTTTAGGGTTGGGTGACAGGTGCAAATACATGTAAAAATCTGGAGCTTGCTTTCCTCAGACATTCCGCAACATTTGTCAAATTGAGTCATTGGGGCTCCTTTTGGGTAAGGCATGAGAATAAGTCAGCAAAGCAACCACAAAAAGAACAAACACAACATTTATTTCGGAGATACGCATCAATATTCATGGAACTATTTTTTATTGCTACGCTTTTTCACAGCTTTTTCCAACTCCTTACTCTCCACGCTTACCCTCCCATCTTTGCTATTTCAGCTTCCACCTATCTCATGTAGAGCACCGAAATAAGCTCTCATTCTATATATATATATATATATACATATTTATTTTTTTTCTGTTAAAGATGCGAGTTGTTAGTATCAACTACAAGTTGTTGTGGCACAGAGCAAGGGAGGGACGTGGGTGAGCCTTACGGCTGGCATTCTGATGCAGAGATTTGGTTTTCAATTAGATAATGCTCTCTGAAAACAGGGCTGCTGGAGCACATGGGACAATATTGACTAAAGCATAAAACAATTCGGTGGGTGACCTTCATGCTCCCGAGGATGTAGCCAGTGGGGATTCATGGCGTGTAAGTGGCACCCAATCAGTATTCATTTCGTGTGACTCGTAACCAGCCAGTACCAGGGAAGGGATGAAAGGCAGCATTCAGGTATGTAATATGATTATCAGATAATATATCAGACTGCGATTCTACAAAGCCAAAGGGTCAACAAGACTGGAAAATGTATTTCGCAGCTTCTGAGAAGATGAATTTTTTTGAAGATTAGTGTGTTCTCGATACAATATGAATAAATACGTAAAATAAACAGATAGCATATAACATGGCTTCCACTTTTCCCTAGCTGGCGGCTCCCAGAGAAACCACTGTGTGTGGGGACATCTGTGTTCATATTTGGTCTGGGTTGTGTTTGCACATCTGGAATGAAAGGAGAGTCCTGGTCCCTTTGCCACTCTTCTGTAGGGGGCTCCTGTCGTTAGCGTGCCTAGGGAAGGTTTCCTGCTAGGCATCTATGTGCTCGTTCCTTAACAGCCTGCCAAAGATTTAAGTTAAATCACCTTTGCCACACAAATTAGCATGCATTTGTTCAAGGGGCAGCATTTACTTGGCCTTTGACTGGGTGACCCAACTCCCTTGCACTTGGGAGGATGAGGCTGGAGACCGCTATCCTGACTGCCTGAAGTTGTCGTGCTTAAAGTTTTAGCAAAACACTCTCAGACGTTTGCTCCAGAGAGACTGCAGCTGTGGTAACTCTATAAATCAGCCCATAAAATAGGTTCCCAGGCATTTGTGCTGCTGCTTCTGATCTCCAGTATGAGGAATAGTCTGTGATGCCCAGTCGCCGTCTCAAAGATCGTCTCTGGGTGATCTCACTGGTTTGGGCTCAAAACCTCACTCATGACAAATCGCCAGGTTCAAAAAGGGGGAGCCAATAGACACAGACTGGGGACTTTCTGGCTTGTAAGTGGATGTGGCTGCCCCAAAAAGCTGGGAGCCATTCTCACAAGGCAGCCAGAATGGCTGTGAGAGCTGTCAGTGAGAGCAGCTTTTAAGACAGCCACTGTCGTTTCTCATGGTTCAAAGAGTGAGTAACAAGAAGGAGTAAATCTCAGAGAAAAGAAACGACCTCTGAATTTGCTCGGTAGAAAAAGCTGGCTCTCTTGAACTGAAAAAAAAAAAAGTAGCTGGGCTTTGGAAAGAAATATTCCTTACATTAAGGGAAAAAGGGAAGCATGATAAGATTTTATTGTAGCTAAATTTGAAGACCGTGAGGGAACATCTAGTTTGATTTTGAGCGTAGCACAGTCCAGAGAACCTGGCACAGCAATTCCTGTGTCATTTCCATAACATCCATGGGGACAGCAGGCTGTCTTTCACAAGGGTGCAGGTGGCATTGCTGTGACCTTCCCCATGTCCCATAGATGCCCATCAGAAGCCCCTGAGATCTTGCAGCCTATCTCAGAGGGGTTCCACTAAACCCAGAGTCCCCAGGGCATGGCCTCTTCCCCTTCTGTGCCAGATTTCCTTTCTACGTACGGCTTCACACAGCCTGTGGGGAGTGTGGAGAAGCAGGGGAATGAAAACTAATGAGGTAAAATACAATCAGAGCTCTCCTTCAAACTCACAAGCTGCTCAGATCAGGTTGTGGCGACGGGCAGTCATTTGTCTTTCTTCCAAGCTGGTTCGATCTGGCTCACCTTTCCTCCACTGAAATCCTCATGATTGAAGTGTCTTAGGTGAGGGAAGCATAATAACTTTGCTGCACTTAGGACATCATTGTCAAATTGAAGGATTGGGGAGGAGCCACTTCACCCAAGGAAAGTATTTTTATTCAGCGCCTGCTAAAGTGCAGGCAGCTTCCTCTCCATGGTCTCGGAGGGGAGCAAAGCACCCTCTTGCATCCTGCCTGCTCAGAAAAAAAGCCAGAAAGAGAACCCTCCAATGGGTTCCAGCATCAGATTGTGTTTTAGGCTGTTTCTTTGTGTTAGCGTGCGTGTTTTTGTCAGGGTCTGACTTTTATATCTTGTTGTACGCTAACTTTAGAGCACTAGGATGTGCTACAAACAGTAAAATAGAAATTGGAAAAGAAAATGCAGCTGGGTGTGTGATGTGCCCTGAAAAGCCATTGATCAGCCCGTACAGAGGAAAACGCATCAAGCACAAAAAATCAAGAGCCTTGTCAAGAAGGGGAGAGACAAAGGAAGGCTTTGTATAAATGAAGGGAGATACAGAGCAATTTGATATGCCAGCTCTTCTGAAGAGAAGTTCTTGCCTTTGTGTGCAACTCGACTCGGTTGTTACCTGCTCTGACTTCCTTTAAAAATGAGGCAACAGAAAGGTATTTCTTGCTGGTGAGTCAAAAGTGGGAGGAGGCTGCTGTTCTGGCTTTATCTGTCCAAGCTGTTTGCCCTCTGTGAGCCACACATGTTTGCTTTTTGTTGTGGGATGCTGGAGGGCGAGGTGCATCCTCTCACAGACTGAAAGGTCCAGTGGACCGCCCTGTCTCACAGCAGTCTGCAAAAGGCAGCCAATCTTTGAAACTGTAAAGCGTAGAAGCTTCCAAAAAAATCTCTGCAGCTTTCCTGCTGAATGTTGGGACCACCACTAGAAGGCAGAGCAAATTGTTTGACATCATCTCGCTGGCCAGAAATGGGTAGTCAGGGTTTGGTGCTGATTTTGTGCCTCCCCTCTGTCCTTCCGAGCTTGGGAAGCTCTGAACGTCGTGGCAGAGGTTGCGGTACAGGAACCATGAGGATGAAACCCCTGTAGCCAATACGGAGGTGTACGTGCACTTAGAGTTCTTCCCTAGGCTTGACAAGTGCTGTGGACCTCATGGGACAGAGCATAACTTGGGTTTATTCAAGCAATTTAAGCCCTGGGGCAGTCTGAGGGGACGAAGACTGAAGTCATTCAAGGAGGGGATTTTGGACAGGCCCACTCGTACACCACTGCATTTAAACCATCAGCTGTGTTGACTTAAGCAGGTTCAAATCTCAGGTCTTTTAGTCGGTAACATTTTTGACCGTATGACAACACAATTTGGTTGATAGACTTAACTCTTTTATCTGACCTGTAATTGTTAAGGGGTACTGGCAAATTTGGGAATTAGTTCATTTTGAAGACTCCAAGCTTGTTAAAGTTTGGGATTTAGGCTTGTCACACGTTAGACAAATGATCTTGAAATTTTGAGGTAGGAAAGGGTGATCAAAGAGAGATGCATGTTTCCATACCGACAGTGTAGAGAGCAGCTGTTGAATGTGTATATTCCCTATCTCCCAGACCTTCTCCTGACTTTGAAGAAGATGTCTGAGTGGTAAGAAATGTGATAAATTATTTGTGGATCACAAGTAACCTTACTATACCCGTTACATAAAACGGGGAAATAGCTGAATTGTATGCCTGGGTTTAGATATATTTGTAGAACAGGGATGTAAAATACATGTCCTACAAATGGAGTTTTCTGTAGCTGTGTAGTGATGGAGAATGCTCGACAACGTAGCTAGGAGAAGCCTGCTAGTCTTTGCATCTGAGGATGTCTTCCCTGCTGGATAGCTTCATGTCCAGTAAGAGCACGTTGGGCAGGCCTATCAGTCCATTATTAAAGTATCCAGACTGTTCAGAAGCTTCTTGTATGGTCCTGTCCCAAGAACAATGGAAGAAATTGATGATTTAAGAGTATTCTGAGTCTTAGCAGAGTCACCATGTGAGAGAGTGAGTGAGTCATCAATCAAAACCTTGCCGTGGCACCAAAAGCTGTCAGAAAGATAGGGCAACGTTAGCAAGACCCTTTGGGTCTTTGAAGCGGAGCATTTCTTTTAAGTGGTCGCCTTCCCTGCAAGTACTAACAATAACTTTCTTAGGCTGTGGGTGGGTTATAAACTCTGACAAATGTCTATACCTGAAACACCATTTTTTTTCCTTAGGCAGGCCTCTGAACCCTGCAGAGTCTGGGCAAACGGAGAGAACATTCTGGGGTTTTAATGGTTGATATGGAATTTTATATTCTAATAGATTTGTTGTTGCTTTGTTTTTTGTGGTTTTTTTTTGTGTTTTTTTTTCTTTTCTCACCACCTGGACTTCTACCACTGCCTCCCCAGGAAAATGATCACTGTTTATTCATTGCTTTATTAGATAATGAATGAAAATGATTAATGGGAAAAGAGAGGGTGGTGGCTTTGGAAAAGGAAATGCTTTTGACAGCTGTTGAAAGGAACACAGAAAAGTCCAGAAATAATGGATTAGATATCAACAGAACCAAGAGAGTAACACTCACCTACCTCTGAAAAAGAAGCAAAATCCCAAGAGGGACTTGCAGCAGGCTGCCAGCAAGCTGGAAACAGAAACAATGCATGATGACAGATAAGTGGTGCTTATGTTTATTTTAGGTTAAGAGAAACATTAGAGGTGATTCTTTATTTTTTTTAAAGAGGATTATTTTTTTTTTCCCTTGGAAGCTATTTCTGTTTTGCAAAATTAAAAATGCAGTGGATTCTTTGATTTTATAATACCTTTAAATGGGGCATTGAAGAATTTATTTTCCAATACATCTTTTTTTATTTGCCATCACTGAATGCGGTATTATGATAATGTCATACATACTTTGAAAGTACGTACAATTTCCACTTTGTAATTTTGGGGATCATCTCCGTTTTTTAATTAGCTAATAACTGTCCATTTATTGTGCGACAACTTCAAAAGTCAAAAAAGTTAGAAAGCTAGAAAAGAGATAAATGAAAATGCGGAGGTGATATATATATCCACTCAGCGCCAAGTAGAGTGGGGAAATGGACAAAGAGCAAGGCAAATACAAAAATGAGATGTTTCCTTTTTTTTCAGATGAGTATTTTTAAAAAATTCATTTGAAATCGAAACAAAGTTACCTACTGAAGTAGTTTTTCACGAGGAGATAGATCATCAGAATAGTACATCTGCAGCAGCAAACCTTTATTTCAGGAGGAGCATCCTTTAGCTGGAATATTTTGTCTGGCTGTAGAGTGGCGATACAACAGGGGCGACAGAGCCCTGTGTGTGGCCTTCCTATCTGAGAGGCTGCAGTAATTCTGGGAGTGGAAGAGCTTTAAAAACGTTAAAGGACAGAAATAGACATTGTGGTTTTCTTCTGTATGGTACTTCTGCAGAATACGTATCTAAACCCTTCCAGTGTGCATTCAGCTGTGACACTCGCCTTATGCAAAGGTACCTGGTATTGAATTGGGTAACAAACCTTTTTGTACCTGTGTAAATGTTGAAAATAAAGAGAAAGTGGAGTGTGGAAGAGGAGTACATTAACACAGACGTATTCTTCCTGACTAAGGAAACCCTTACCTTAGCAGGAAGCTGGGTTTATTGTTAGCCAGCAAAGCATATCTGGAGAAAGACTGCAGGAATGGGGGAACAAATCATTTTAACATAGCATGGTCGTGGTGGGGCTTGGAATGGGAAGCTGAGACACCTGAAGGCTGCTTATGCATCTGGCATGGGGTAGGTGACCCGGGTGAACTGCACCCCTTCTTTGTGCCTCAGTTTCCTCAGCTGCACTGAGGTCTTAGCTCATCTTTAGAGCACTTGGGGCTGCATGTCTGGAGAAACCTTGTGCAAGATCTCAGCATTATTTATCCTAAGTGACAGCGCCTTGTGTTTGCTGCGCGCTTTCCTCTATTACCAGCCTTTTCCTCACTTGTAGTTTTCCTTATTTATGTCTCTGCCTTCCCATTACCTCTGTGTTAAAGCTCGCATCTGCATTGATTTTACATCACTGCACTGTACTGCAGCCATTACAAGTTTACATTTCGAAAGGATCCTTTTAATCTTTAACCCATTGCTCCAAGAGTCCTGACAAGAGGACTCCAGCAGATAGCTCCAAGTACGCCGCTTTTAATGGGGGGTGATCAGACCAGTTGCTGTCAAGGGAAAGGGCCAAATACACTGGTGATCACTGTGTTCCTAAAATGCCTAAGTCTGTCTTTGCCAGAGATTGTAAGGATTTTCAAAGCAGGACGCTGCCAGTATCATAATAAAATAAAACACTTTGGAAAGCATTATACTAGCTCGGGAAGGTTAAACAGCATTGCATGGCATGAGGAGACTTCTCCTGCTTGGGTAATATGAATCACTTGGAAACATGAACTCCCTCGCTTCATCCATCTGGCTGTGTGCTGTTAAATCTCTGTACACGCAGCACACAGGTTTCGTGTTGTGGCAGCAGCGTTTTCCTGTTGACTGCAGAGGGAGCAAGGCCTGACAGCCCTGGAGAAGAGGAGATGTGATTTGCTTATTGCCCTCTTGAACCTGGATCCTCAAGTCTACCTTAGCTGTCCTGGTAGGTGGTCAGAAGATAGCTCTTATCTACTCCTGCCTCCATCCCTCACTAGCAAGGTGTTTTAAAAGCACCTCCTTACTTTTTTGTGAAGCAAAAGTTCTTACAGTTAGGGAGTGTCCTGCACAATGGGAAGAGAGCCACGTAGGCATATGAAATAGGTGAATAAGACACTGAATAAATTTATTTGCATGCCCAGTGAAGAGTTTACATTGTGCTCTGAGTCGTTTCAAAGTATGGGGTTGCTGTTGCATGTCTTTTAGGAGGGGTAGCTAGGACCAAAGGGTTCTTAGATCTTCAGCCACGTCCAACATAACTCATGTGAAAGTCTTTCCTCAGCTGGCACGAGTTCTGGAGAGAAGGCCTTAAACCCGTGGTGTAACACCAGTCTCACAAAGAGTAAAATGCTAGCTACTGCCTTTCTGCATGGCAGAGACGGGCGATATCCCAAGGAACACTTGAGACACATCAGTAGTCTGCTGGGAGGAACAGAAAGCCTAAGTGACCTGTCAGTCAGAGACACACCTTCACGTTGGCTAGAAAGCTCTGCAAATGCTCTCATCACTCAAACGAGGCAGACCCATGTCTCTTCACTCTAAGTGGAAGTACTAATAAGTGTTTCTGTGTTTAAGTTGCTTTATAACTTCAGTGCCTTCTCGCAGTATTTAAAGCACGGATTTACAATGATGCTGGCACAGAAGTAATTGCTTAGAGATGGCAGGGTGCAGGAAGCAGAGGAGCAGCTATCCTTTCATTTTTGAATTAGTTACGGGAGTCGCTCCCCAGGAGTCCTGCTGCTGGAGTTGCAGCATCCTGGCGTTGGCATAACTGTGCACGGAATCAAACTGGATTCCTAATAGCTTTGTCTAGCCGCCAAATGCAAGGGGGTTGAGTTATTCCTCGCAGAGTAAACTGTGAGACTGGAAAATAAAAGATCCTGTGATTAATTTACTGAAGAACAGAAGAGATTCATTTTCCGTGTGCTTAGTCTCGGTGTTCGAGGGAAATTGCTCGTGCACTTGTTCCATTCGAGAATGTGCTTGTTTAGTGAGGATGAAAGCCTGAAGACCTGGAAGTTCAATCAGAGCTTGATTTGGGGAAAAGCAATTTCAAGGTCACCCAAGGACAGGTGAGGTGGCAGGACTGAGTGTATGCAGTTGAAATGCAATGAAAATGGTCAGTTCCTTTAAAATAAGGAGGCATTCCTGTGTTAAGCGTTAAACAAATTTACCTTTGGACTTCCCCATCTAAATCTGGTCTGCATTAAAGCATTTAACCCTGGTGGTCCGCTCTGTCAGATTATTTACAGGCAGAAGTGCCTGGCCAGTCTCAGAAATGGCCAGAACAGTAGTGTGGATGATGCGGATATAAGGTGTACCTCACGCAGTGAGATTTTTAGTATTCACTTCTGTCCTCAGGGCTGGGTTGTGCAGGGAGTTATTTAATTGATTGTTTGTTTTAACTTTCATTTGATTTTGGTGGATCAGTTACTTTTTCATCAAAATCAACATAACTTGATCCACTGGGAGTTAAAAAATAAGAAATTAGTGGAGGATTCACCTTGCAGGCAAGATGCTGCAAGCCTGGAGTTGCATTAATGCATCCCAGCAGCAGCATCTCCCATGGTGGGAGTTTTTTGGCCTTGGGAATTTTATGTCCGTGTGTGTTCCCACCAGCAGCTGGGTAACAACTCAGAGAGAGAATCATCACTGGTAGGGTGGGGAAGTGCCCAGGTTCAGCACATCCCCCTTATTTTGGGTGGAGAGCCCAGAGAAATTGGAGGTTTTAGAAATGTGTGGTACAGATTATTTACACACGTGAGTCTTTGGCAGCATGATTTGTCAGTCAAAAACTGACTGCCAAGGACCAAAGAAAATAGGCAAGTGAAAAAGAGTCTGTTGTTTTCTGTCCAGGTGGAAATCTAATTTTGCACAGGGAGCCTACCCCCGAAGATCTGCAAAGCCAGGCTTCCCTGGAAAGAGAAAGCTCTGGTTTCCATTGTGCCTGTCTGCTGCCCTGGGAAAACTAAATAGAGCTGTGTGATGAGGATAAAATAGCTAGGTAATGCCTACGGCAGAGAGTGCTGCTGCCATTGAATATTTTTCAGTGCCCTCAGGCAAATCTGTTTCTAGTTGGGACAGGGGAGTGTTGATGTGCTAATTCAAAGGAAATGTTTGGTTCTAATTGCAGTGGATTGAGAGGAGGGTGGATGGGTTTAACAATAGATGATCTGCAAGAAGGGATGGCATTATGACATAGAGAGAGATAAGGACTAAGATTTAAAGAAAATGGTTCCAACCCGTTCTAGCAAGCTGGTTCTAATTAGCTCTGTACTGCTAGCCCTCTTCCTCCTTTTCAGGGAGCACATCTCGGGCTGTGCAGCTATTGTTTGTCCAAGGTAAAATCCAGCATTCAGGGGAGCCAGTCTTGTTATTCCTGAACTCGGCATCGCGTCTCGGTTGAGGCTGTTTTTCCTCTTCCTTGGTTTCAGTAGGTTAATGTATTTAATCCCTACCTTGGATACAGTGAGCAGGTGTGGGCACAAGAACTGACTCGGAACTTGGACACAGTTGGTGATTTCAAGCACAAATTCTCTAGGAGATTTGAAAGCTTGGGGGCTAGTTTCTCTTACAATGATTGCTCCTTTTTACATGCCTAGATGCTTCTTGATTTCAGATTCAACAGGGGAAGGAAGTGGCTGACTAGAAGGAAATAGACCAACCTCAAGCTATTTCTTCATCATCTCAAGCAAGAAATCCCCTTAGAGAGCTCATTCAGCTGAGATTTCCAGCTCGGTTTTGCAAAGTGAGGCCCCTCACTATTTTAGTGGAAACATCATATAGAGCAGATAAGGAGTTAAATAGTTTGTCTGAACAAGTGACCCTGGAAAGTTACGCCTGTTCCTTGTGTGCCACTTACTCCATCTGTAAAATACAGATAAAGATACTTAATAAAGTCTGGGAATAATGGCTGAGCTGGTGTCCAAAGACAGTCGAGAATGTCTCGAACAACTAATTGCTTCTCTTGATGGCGTTTTTTATTCCCTGTTCTCAGTACTTGTGGTATATAAAGTCTTGCTCGCATTAAGGTTGGAGTGTGATTGCTCACCTATCCAAATCGAATCGGAAGCCAGCAGCTCAAGTATGAGCAAATATAGTTCATTGGTAATTGTCCTTGTTAACGAGGTTCCCATTCTTGCTCCAGGGAGGCTGAATGCTTTCACGTGACCCAGGTCACCACTAGCAAACATCACAGTGCCGGAGCAAAGAGCGTTACCGTAATCCGGTACTGTGACATTTGTTAACGTTAACTGTTCATTAAAAATTTTTGAGCAGCAGACATGTTCATAAAGCTCACAGCCCGCTCACAGATAATTCATGAGCATAATAAAAGGATCCATTATTCATGTAAGTTCTTTGCTGTGAAAATTAAACCAGCTCTAATACCTCACATGCATTGGTGCATGTTGGGAGGGTTTATTTGTTGCATTTGTCTTGTGCTTTAAATTTATGGGATTAAAGTTACTATGGAGAGACAGAGCAGTGTGGACCGAGTCTTTCATCTGTCGTTAAGGCCTTAGGAAAGCGTAAAGTTGTGCCACTTCAAGTGCATTGATGTAGTTAAGGCAGCGCAATACCACCTCATGCATGCTCTGTAAAAGCTCTGCAGTGCTTTACAGCAGCACAGCTCTACAGGGCCTGCAATATGCTATCCCAGCATATGCACAGATATGTTCCAGACATTGACTTTATAAACATAGGTCCAAAAGCACTGCCCCCTCTTTCATCTCTCTCCTTTTTTTTTAATTTAATTTTATTTTATTTTAATCATCTGTATAGGTAGAAGAGAGTACTGTCTAACTTCTCTAATCTGTTTCTACATGAAGTCACCTGAGTTCGCAGTTGATTTTTGCCTTAAGTGGAGCAGGAGGTGCTGGGAGCAATAATCTCCAGCTAAGAGGTAACACTACGCATGGGTAAGGGATAGTGCCTTCAGAGGTTAGGGCTGGAGTGAGAGATACCTGACTACAACCTCCTACTCCTAATGAGACTATTACTATCTGGATAACAAAATTATTTGTAGACCAGGCCTAATACTCGTAATAGAATCATTTGAATGCAAGCTGAACCGTACAAATGATACAGAAATCAATGAGTACATCTATTCAGTCTGACACTAGCGTAAGCTGTCTGTTATTGCAGATTTGAAAGAGTCGTATTATACATCCTAAACAGAAAGCTATACACACTGAAAGACCCGAGCACAAATGGGCACTTGAACTGCGAACAAAACAGACTGTTGCATGTAAATGAATGTGTGAGCATGGAGATATTCCCCTGACAGGCGTCCACATGCATGCCAAGTGAAACGCACCAACAAGACATTGTTGCTGGTAGCAGTGGTGTGATCGTTTTCATGACTACAAGACCTTGAAGATCCCATTGCAAGTGAAAGATGTGTAGGGATGTAAGGGGAGGGGGGCAATCTATTACGTTTATTTTTGCTTTGTGGACTTTGGCAGTGGTGAAATTACTTTTTAACCTTTTCTTCTTATTCATCTGATGCATTTTGAGTGATAAAACTCCTTTTGCAAGCAAGGCAAGCAAGGAGGTGAAGCTGCCACCAGGGAGGAGATGAAATGCCTGTACGTCTTACAAACATGCCTGTACTTGTGTACTGGGGCCTCCCTGCTACTTTTTCTCATTTTATTTTATTTTTTTCTCCTCCTTTCAGCCTGCCTTATTTAGGGATACAGTGGGAACAGAGCAGAAGCAGCAGTACGAATAGGGTTAACAGACCCCATGCAGTCCCTGGGTGGGCAGAAGTAGAGGGGAGGCAGAAAGTGAAAGCAAAGAAAGGTGAGGATGGTCACTGAGGCTTCTGGCCAGCACTTTTGTGAAGGCACACCTTATCCTCTTGTCCCCAGAATGTGTTACTGGGGAGAAGTTCCCTCAAACAGAGGCTGAGCAAAGTGCCCTGAAAGTCCCGTTGTTATGCCAAAAGCAGGAACCAGCTGCAGAACAGAGCAGATTCTGTGCAGATACCGTAAGCACTATCATGTTGCTGCATCCATCTTAGATCGATCACTCTCTGGACCACCAAACTGCATATGCACTGGCCATATTGGCTTGTTTGGGAGTACTGCGACAAATTACACCTTCTAGTGAGGGCCTTGCATGCCTGTTATGTTGGAATGAAAGAACCTATATCCAGCTGCATCCTACAGCATAAAGCAGTCCAGCTGCCTTCCCTCCCTTTTGGTTAGGGAGGGCAGAGCTAAATTGTGTTCGTGCTCCATCTACAGAGAAGGTATGAGGTGAAAAACTGAAGTTCCTTATCGGTGCCTGAGGGTTTGGATTGTGTCAGCTATCAGCCTGCTCCTTTATTAAATACCACCGCATTCCCCTTGTGCCCTCCCAGAGCAAGTAGAGAAAGGTGAGCAATGAGCTCGGTGCAGCAGTGCTTAACCTCCTCCACAGTCTGTACCCCTGCATGATCAGGCCTGGGACAGGAGCATGAAAGAGGTTTGATCTTGATGGATGACCTCTTTCTAGACACAGATGGAGGTCAAGGCTCCATGCTGGTGCTCCTTGATATCTTGGTGGCCTTTGATATTATTGATGAAAGAACTCTTTGAGCAGCATCAAGGACCCAGCGGGTAAGGGTGTCTCCATTCATGTTTGCTGGACAGATTGCAGTGTCAATATTGTCCCCTCCATTTTGCTCTCTTCTCTGCACACACGAGCTCAGAGCACCAAGAGATGAGACATACAGCACGCTGCTTTGCCAACAACACATTGGCATAGTTCAGTCTTGTACACCCTTCTTCACAGAGGCAATCTCTGACAGCCTCACCAAGATGTTTCCTTGCCTGGAAAAAAAAGAAGCAGATTGAAGAAGGGCTGCTACTTCCAACCAAGCACAGAGATGATCGGAGTGTTTATGACAGGAGGGACATGCTCACTGTACAACATATTTCACCATCATTTGAGGCATCTTACTACCAACTATCAAAGCAGGCCCTCTGCTGCTGATCGTTCTGAACTGCTAATTCCTCTTGAGCACTCAGATCACAGAAGTGCCAAGGAAATGCTCTGCTATGCTCATAGAGGTGGCCATACAGAGCTTCTTGCCTTGGACAGCTTATTTTGAAGGAGAGAATCTAGTGATCCAGGAAAGGCAGGTATACCACATCAACAGTGGCTTTGCAATTTCCCTATATTTCATGTTCTTTTCTGGATTTTTGAAACAACAGACCTACTCCAAAAAGCAGGTCTGGACATCCTTGTTGGTCAGTACTCAATCCATGCCTCCCTTCTCATCACAACACTCCTCCCACTTTGACCTATAGCTTCTGGTATGCGAGAAGAACGATTTTCAAGTGGCATTCAAGAGGGGAGGTATTCCTGTATTGGGAAGTCTCCCTTTAAGAGTAGCAGTTCCTCCCCAGAAAAGGAAGAGGAAATGAAATTGTAGATGCTAAGGGAGAGAAGAAGACACCAATTTGGCATTGAAATTGCCCTTGTGGAGCTGGCTGTCACCAGGAGCACCTTTCTTTGAAAAAATAAAGGTTTTAGACACTTTTCTAATGAGGAAAGGTGTCCTAGGAGTCTCTAGCATGGATAATGGGCAGGTCCAGCCCATATACTGATATAATGCTAGCACAGTATTGGATGTGTTTGGAAGTTGGCTTAGTTTTGTCCATCCTAGTTGCATTGGAAGTAAGGCCTGAGTCTCAAATCATGTTTTTTATTTTCGTGGTTTGTGGTGTGTTGTTGTTTGTTTGTTTGTTTTTTCCCCAGATCTTGAGAAATGGCTGGGAAAGACAGTTTCTCTGTTCGTTTTTGTGCAGCTCAGCCATTCTCCAGCTGCATGACAGACAGGGAGGGTTTGTGTCAGCTGGGAAAGCCAAAATACGTGGAGACACAGCCACCTGCCCCCTCGCTAGAGCAGCATATGAGAAGTACGGCCTCTCCTCGCCAAACGTGCCGGTATCAGGACGGTGTTGGAGGAGGCCGCGTGGTGGGGATGAGGGAGAACATCAGCTCCTCCTGGATGGAGGTAGTGGGGACAGGCCATGCCAACAGGCACCATCAGCCTGCTAAGGGGAGAGACCTGGGGCTTGCCCCAGTGAGCTGCTGCCCTCCATCCCTCTCCAGTTCCCCTGGGTCTGCTGTGGCTCCAAAACAAGTGGCCGAGGGCAGGTGGCTTAGCTGCTCCCCCTCGACCTGGAGGCCTTTCCAGCCGGGGCGGCTTGCTCTCCCGCTTCCATTTTAACTCCTCAGCTCCCTGTCATCGATGCCAACCAGCTCACCTCATTAAGTTACAGAGAAGGAGGCCCCCGGATTGATGGCAGGCAGGTTTAATGTGGCTCTTTCTGAGCACTCAAGTGCAGCATGTAGGAGGCTGCTGGGGAGATATTCCCGCAGGCTCCAGCAGAACTGACTGATTGAAGTTGCTCTGAATTGATGGCTAATGGGGGAGCTTTCTTTGATAGCTCTTTCATTCTGGGTGCAGCTGGATAGAAAAAGATATCTCAACACGAGGGAGAGGGGCTTTATTCCCCCCCCCACCACCACCCCCTTCCTTTATTAACAGATGCTTCCAGGGCACTCCAGCAGCAGAATGAGATCTGATGAAAACCTAATGATTTAAATGATTCTTAGCTCCTTCTCTTTCAGCAGCTGCTCAGTCACTTACACACACCAACTGCTTATAAGCGCTGAGGACTGAGGAGGGAGCCAGGCCAGCCGGAAAGGTGACAACTGTGCAGAATCAAAGTCCCTTGGGGATCAGGCTTAGGCCGCTGGCATCAGATGTGGCCTTCCAGACCGTGGCTCTGAATTTCGGCTTGGTGTGGACCTGGCAGCTGCACATAGGGCATCAAACAGCTCGGCGTGAGGGGCGATGAGGCGGTGGTGCAGTGGGGCTGAGGGGCAGAGCTGGGGCAGGGAGCCGAGGGTTGAGAGAGCCAGGGGGGCTGCAGAGCAGGCGTGGAGGCTTTAGAGGAGCTGTCACGGCACCTGCTGGTGTTACGTGGGGCTCAAGCTGCTGTTTGCGAGACTTAGGCACACGCAGGCAGAGTTGTATCAAAGCTGATTAACAGAAACTGGCTAATGGTGAGCTTTTCGCACCCTCCCCACGGAGGTCTCTGTTCAACAGGCTGATTGCAAGTACTTTTCCTCCTACCATATCTAACCTTTTAATCAGATAATGGATTTCTTCCCATTGCCACAAGTTCAGCGTCCCCTAAAGTTTCCGTCAGCCAGATGTCCCTGCAATCTGTGTGTATCCATGAGCTGACGTATTTGTGAACATGCCATTTCTCATTCGCATGCACAGGGCAGGATGGGTGTTGTGGAGTCCAGAAACTCAGATAATTTGATCCAGTTTGAGATCAGCAGGCCGGATTTTGGCTGATATAAATCAGCGCTGACTTGGAGCATGGTCATTTTGCTCCATTTGAGGATCTGACTCATAATTTCCAATCTAGGCCCTGGCATCTGGCTGACTGTGGCAGGGCACTAAAGAAGCTGTTGTGTAGGGTTTGCTTTGCCTTTTTCCAGGGCTTGACACAGCAGTCATTTGTCTTCAGTGATTTGCACCATGTTCAATCTTAAACTGCCAAGGTGGATGTAAGGGAGGCAGAAAGTAACTACACCCCCACCTGGGAGCTTGGCCATCGCATTGCAGGTAAAACCATTTGCTTTTTACAAGAGAGGACTTGGACTGCAGTGATTTTTGTTTGCAAATGATTGGAAAGCCCAGGGTTTTTCTGACCAGAGACAGAAGCCTCGCTTTTAATGCCATGCTAAGGAGTTAGAAGCCTTCAGCCATTTCTAGAAAAAGGGTGCTGTTCATGAGAGCAGCGCCCTGTTCATCAAGGGCAGAGTTTTATTTCTTTAGAAATCACCTCTGTTTTCATGCACAGTGCGCCAGAGATTGCTTGCTCATCAAGTTCAGGTCATAAAAGGTGAAAATGGGTATGCCTGCTTGGTTGGGATCCAAGAGAAGTCTTTGATAAGTGGCAGCTGACCAGGAGTAAGCTACTGGACAAAGCAAGGGGACACATCGAATATCCTGTTCCCTTTTAGCTGGAGGTAGCATGCACAGCCCCAATTACAATGAACTCTGATGGTATTATTCCTTCTCCCTTTCCCCGCCTGTAAAATGCCATCTGGGAAGGAGGGTTTCCACATATTTATGAAGTCTCTGGCCAGCTGGGGTGAGGTCCTGTGCCTTAGCGTGGCTGATGCTGGAGGCAGTCCCACGGCACTCCATCACAGCACCAGTCCTCCTGCCTGGCTGGGCTGGGGCTGAGGCTGAGGAGACACAGGTGAGGAAAGCACTTACTGGGATGAGTATCAGGGCAGGTTCATAGCCGCTTGTCTTGGCTGCAGCATTCAAGACTGCATGTCTTGAATGCTGCAGCCAATATGATAACAAGGAAATCCTTCACGTGTGAGTTAGATTGAGCCAGCACACTGATGTAGTATTACAGTTTGAATTGTAGAGTCCTGTGTTCTGTTCCACCCCTTTCCTTCTCCCTGTTATGCCATTACCTTCACTGAAACTATGACTAGTGCCTAGACTCTGCTGGTGGGTGCACAATGCTCATCTTACAATGGAAGTGTGGACCAAAGGTTTCAAAGGGATGCCACAAGTCCATACCCTAAATAATGGCAGGGTCAGCACCTCCTGAGCCATTCCTGATAACTGTTTCTCTCGCTTGTTTTGAAAGGCTCCACACCCTCCTGGGACAAATTATGCTTGTGCTCCATTATCTGCTTGCTTGTTTGTTTTGTGGGATTTCATGATTTCATCACTTTTATCGTGTCCCTTTTCAGTCTTCTTTAGCTGAGCCAGTACCACTGATTTTGTCTTTCCTTGTAGCTCATGTGCCCTACGTCTCTGGTCATTCTCTTGCTGTCTGGTGGACTCTTCTCAGGCTGCCCACATCCTTCTTGCTCTCACCCCTCAACATTCCTGCTCAGGCCTTTCCAGTTTGTCAGATAAATATATTATTAGTGGTCTGGTGATTGTAGGTAATGCAAATACAGGAAGGCGTTCGTGATCCCATCAAATCATCAGAAGTCAGCTCGTTGTCTGCTGATTTCTACTCCTGGGACTTGAACCCAGAATTGGCCTGGCAGCCAGTTATTCTCAGCTGTAGGAGGGAAATGGGTAAGAAAGCAACTGCCTGCAGGTTGACCAGGCCTCGGGTGTATTTATGCTACCACCAGTGCAATTCCCACATCTACTTGCATCTACCCCATCCTCTTCCACAATATGGAAGTCATTCCTGGCTGCTACTGAGCCATAAGGCCACAAGTGATGACTGTTTGAAACTGGAACAAATATTTTGTGTGGTGCCCTAGTTTTTCCTTTGATATATGGTGCTCCAAAAATTATTTCGCCAGTAGCATACACCATTGCTGCGACTTAGAAAGTGCCCCCCAAGCTAAGTCACACAGGGTGCGGGGATTGTTGAAAGTACAGCACAGAGATTTATGGCAAGCCCAATTATCCTCTTTTTATTACAAAAATCTCCATCTATTTCAAGGATATTCTTGGGGAAGTGAGAGGGGAAAAAAAACTCACTCCCATGGGAAGCCAGATCCAGTTGCAACCTTCACATGTACACTTAGCTCATAAGTTCACCACAACACAGCTGCACTGAAGCCTGCTAAAATTGGCAGAGTTACAGGAGGGACCGATCTGGCCCCGCTGCCTGTGCTCTGTGGAACAAGCATATTGAAAGGTCTGCATCCCAGCCAGCGTGTCCGCAGACCGAAGGTTAAGCTGGCAAAAAAGACCTAAGGTCTGACAAGCTGCCGGGAGTTTGTTCACATGCACGCACTCTCTTGTTCTCCCCCTCCCTTTCCACCTCCTCCTTGACCTTCCTTCCCTGAACTTTGGCCAAATATCGTCTATTATTTCTACAAAGAAGTTTTGTTTTGTTTTTTATACCATTTCCTCTGCTGCTGCTTCACTCTAGCTTGATTTAATGGCCTTCAAGAGTGCACCACTGAGATTCTAGTCTGGGAGCACTGCTTTTAAAAGGAGCCTTCTTTTAAAAATGCTCTCCCTTGCATTTCATCTTCCTTTCTTGCATTTGTGTTGGGGAAGACTTTAACTATTTGAACCTGTGTGTGACGCTGCTGGAGAACAGGGCCTCTTTGTGTCCTGGGGAGAGAGGGAGGAGGCATTCAATCCCCGCAGTAACATCCAGGTTACCTGTCTATGGCGAGGGGCTGGCAGGCCAATTTCTTCCTATCAGTGGGATCTCACAGTTCAGTGCCTGAAAGCTCTGGGGTGGAAGCAGCTGCGAGAAGCTGAGGCCGGAGGTAAAGGGTGTGAGCCTGTCTGTGCTGCTTCACTGCCCAGGCAGCGAGAGGCCTTGGGTGAGGGAGAGAGAGGCGGCTGGGGAGCAGGAGCGCAGGCGGGCAGGCAGACCAGACAGCTGGAAAGCCAGGAGATGTAAATTGCCCACTTCAGCCGGTGGCTGAGGAGGTATACGGTGAGTGAGTCCGAACCCGGAGCCATCAGCAAATTTAGCTGGGATGCTCAGGCCGAGCAGGAGCCTGGATGCTTTCACCAGCACGCAGGGCATTGCTGGCTGCTGGGAGAGCAGAGCGGAGCAGGGAGGCTCGGGGACCACGTACCGAGCAGCATCTCCAGGGAAACCCAGTAGTAGAGTGGGTGGGATTGCTAGCTGGTATAAAGAGCTCTGGCTGCCTTCCAGAACAAGCAGGGTGATGCCAGCTGGGAACGTGACCACGGGAGAAAGGTTATCTTTAAATCGGAAGGGACCGCGCTGCCCTCCTTAGGCTGTCTCTGAAACAGGGGTGCTCTGTGCAGGTGATATCTTGTCTTGGAGCAGATTATTCTCCCAGATATTAATTCATTGTAATTTCTGGATTGAGAGAAGGAGGGGGGAACTGCAGATGTTCCCAGAGCTGCTTCCCGTAACTCCAGTAACTGGTAACTCATAGGTTTTCTGTCTCTTACGTGATTGTTTTCTCTCTGCATGAAGAAAACATTGAAGTTATGCTTAGGGGTGGGTGACTAAGGGAACAGCTTTCGAATGGGGATTTGGGCTTTATTCTTAGCTCCGTCCAGCTCTGGAGAGCGACCTCAGTCCCTGCTTGCTTCTCTTTCCCTTCCCCAATCTTGCTGGCTGCCACGAGGAGGAATTCAATAAGCACTTTCCCACCCCCGCTGCCTGGTGTTGCTGTGAAGCCAGTACAGGCTCTCTTGCAGCCGCTCTGCGTTGGCTGCAGTGCTGCATCTGCAGTTCAGCTGAGTCCCAGCTCCTCGCTCATCACTTCTCTTCTTATCTGAGCTTTGCAGATGCCGAAGCTGATCTTTTTCCCCTCTCCTTGCCTTCACTCCTATGGTAGTTTCCAGTTCCTCTTCTGGAATGAGGAAAAAAAAAATGGGGAAAGTCTGGGTTCCCGGGTCATTTTGGCTTTAAGACTGACAGCCCAACAAATATACAGCAATGGCAAATATACAGATAGTCTGCTGGGATCATCTGTCCATCACTCAGCAAGAACGTAGTGCTTTATTCACTTACTGCATCTTCTCATGTCATAAAGCACAGTCCAAATGAAGGCTTGGGGAAAATGGATTTCATACTCCATAAAGAGCCCATTTCTTGCGCTGCTGGGTAAGACCATGAACTTCTCTGAGTGGGCTCGGCTGTGCTGGAAATGAGAGAGACCTGAATGCCTGGCGTTAACACTGAGCCAAACATTGCGCTGATCCAGGCCCTGCTCCGAACACCGCATACTGAGGTACCTGGGGACAGCACCACAGCCTTTGAAGGCTCTCCTTTAGTTAATAATAATGACAGTGTACTTCAGATGCCGTGGACCACAGGGATATGAATTCATGTTTTCCAAAGAAGTGCGGGATGATTTATTTTAGGGAAGGTAAAACCACTAGCTATCTTGGGTTGGAAAGTATGTCAGAATTTCATTCTGCTCGTGATACTTCAGCACAAGAAGAAAGTGGAAAAAAGAGAGAAAAAAAAATAATTAAAAAAAAAAATTAAATAAAGAGAGCATCTAAGCCAGAAGCTACAAATACAGTGGCAAACTTGACCCAGGCCTGTGTGAGTGCTGGGGTGTTGTTTCACTAAAAGCAGATTTGGTGAGCGCACACAGCGAGTGGACCTTAACGTTGAGGCTGGCTGGAGTGGGTCAGGGGAAGTGGTAATGGGGAGAAGCAGAATGTATGGGTTACTGCAGGTCCCCACAGCTGCTGGGTTCCCTGCCCCTCTCAGGCATCTGGCCATGTCCTGAGCTATGCAAGATGCTTTAGGGTTTTGTCCACCCATCCTGGCTGCTCAAATATATTAGAACATCCCTAACAGACTGGTATCTGCCCCTGTGACCAACGCCAGCCCAGAGAGCTTTTCCCATCCCTTCCCACAACACCCCCAAGGAAAAGGTTACCAAAGTCCCTGACACCACATCACCTCCACATAAGTACTTTCTGCACGCGGGATGCTTCTGAGAGCTGATGAGCTTGTTCGTAGCAATGAAGGGGTTGGACCAGTGTCTAGAGCTGGAGCTCCGCATGTAAGTTATATTCCTTCCCAAAGAACAACCAAACCATTCCTACAGATCCATGTTTTCACTTCGTGTGGCCTTTTTCTAGCCAGTTTGTGCCTGGTGTTCATCATAAATACAGTGTATTTTGTTTCCTGAATGAGGTTCTTGTCTCATTAGGCACGGGCCTTTATTTCACCAGCTCTGGTACATGTTTGTCAACTGAGCTAAATGTAGCGTTATTCAGAGCGAGCATCACGGTAACAGACAGCAGGATACGGCCCTGCTCGGAAGAGAGCTCCGAGCTTAAAGAAAGCTGCTCCTGACAGCCCCGGTTTCCAGGGTGGATTTCATCCCTAGTGCATCCCTAGTGCATGTTGTTATTGTTCAGTACACTTGCAAAACCTTGGATTCCACACAGCTTTCCTGTCCCCAGCTTCAGATAACGTGACTCTCATTAAAATCGACAGGCAGTGAACAGGAACTAGTCCCAGCTCAGCAGATACACTGCCGAAAGCCCACGAGCCTGGAGCTTGCTCTTGCTTACCCCGCTGTAAACTGTCTGGGCCACATCCTGACCTTTGGAAGGTGGGTGCAAGTCTAGAGTTAACACCATCGATTGTGGGAGCGTACACCTGGCATTAGACAGGTTTACAAGAGATCAGAGCCTGCCTGTGCTTTTCTCTTTGGATTTTCTGCATGTTGACCTTGGCTCGGGTACATACAGAGCAAGGGTCACTTTCAAGTCCATTTCCAGTCTCCTTCCGAGGTGCTGCTGTGCTCAAACACCACCTTTGCGGTCTCATCTACATGCTGCCAAATATAAGCACTCGTTTTAGGATTATCTCAAAGAGGGAGCAGCCTGCACTTGTCAGATTTGGCCAGTGGTAGGTCACCTAAGTTGTTCTGGCAGGGGCACGAGCTGGGCAGAAGAACCCAAGGCAATGGACCCAACCATGCTGGGGCTCAGGGGCAATGGGGACAATCGTGTACTCAAACCACTGATGTGATTTCTTCCCTCTTTAGAAAGATGTTGCCTCAAGAAAACTTGCTGAATTTCCATGCTTCGGGAAAGGTGTTGTTCCTGTCTTAGGTCTTGAACGGAAACAGCCTTCTTGGGCATCTTCATTTTCTTTTGGATTCCTATTTCTGAATAAGCAAACAAAGAAGAAAAATAGCACGTGTTAAGCTGAGCTCCATGTATCTGAGAGCAGAGCAGGAGCCAACATGCTGGGAGAGGTGGAGACCCCATATATGAATGAACGTGCATGTAGCCAGAGCTGAACTGGGAGCACTCGTGAGCGTGCAAGGGCGCTGTAGGATGGCACCAGAACGGGGCCGGGGGGAAGGAAGCGCACCTCTGTCTCTGTTCAAGAGGTTGAAGGAGGATTTGCATATGTAGCATGCATATAGCTGAGAGTGGAACAGTAATTAGGAGTAAGTGAAGGTGAAGCTGAAAGAGGAATTTCATGTTCTGTGGAAGATCTTTCCGTGTAAGCTATTGTTCAGAAAGGTTATTAGCAGGCGGCAGTACAAACTGTCCTGAGCCGCACGCTCTGCCTTTGTCTGACTACAGGATTTTTACAAGCCTTTTTTTCTTTGAGAGCTGACAGCATAATGGTCCTGGACAATGCCAAATCATCATCTGCACGCTCGCTAGGGGAGCTGGGCTTTTATATGAGAGCGAAGAAGATAAAAACAGCACACTCAAAGCAGGACAGAAATGACTGAACAAGGGAACGAGAGAAGAAGAGAGAGACTTAAATGCTGTTTGCTGGGCTGGCTGTTTTTTCTTTTTTTTTTGCCTTCTGTTTTCTTCCCTTTAATTTCTTCCCCTCCCCTTCGCATCGTGTTCTGGATGTCTTGTTCCAGCAGCACTCCAGTCATTTTGTGGGCCTGTGTTTGCAGAGCATGAAGGGTCTGGTTGTGAAGTAAATACCAAACAGCAGCTTAAAAAAATGGGGGGAAAAAAGCACCGTACGAGGGAAGTCGGGACAGATGTTGGCTCTCCTTCCCCAAGCAGCATTTCTGCTCCTGACAGGCAGCCCCCCAGACTCCACCTGCAGTTGGACATCACTGAAATGCTTCTCTGGGGGTATCACACAACTGAGCCCTGCTGGGTCAGGTCCTTAGCCTGGACAGGTCTGAAGTGACCAGGGCCAAGAGAAAGACAGAAAGTTGAACTTTCATTTAAAACAGAGAGTCATTTAAAACAGAGAAACTGCTTGAAGCGTCTCTGCTGCCAGTCTGTGTCTGGGAGGAGGAGGATTTCCTTCAGTCAGCGGGGCCCTGAGTTGCCCCAGACACACGACGTGTGCTGGCAGGGATGGCATCTGGCTTTATCAGCTCTGTTGCTGGGAACAAGCTCTGTATAGTAACACTGTCACGCAGGAACAAGGCAACACATTGCAATTCATGTCAGTAAACCCTTTATGCTGTTGTGCGTTACTGTTAAAGATATGATTGTGCCTGGCATTATGAAGTATTTTAGAAATGTTTTAGGATATTTTAGCTCACTGTACCAGGCCCATTGTCTGCTTGCCTTCAGCAACAAATCCAGGCGCCTTACTAATCTTAAGTCCAGCTTTACAGGGCAGAGGGAATCCTCTAAAATAATGTCATCCTCCTGCATACAAAATCATCAGAGCTTTTTGGTGCCTTTTATCTTAGACCCTTCCAATGCTGATACCAAGAGGGGAGCAGGTTTTTCCCCCTTCCTAATGGGATAAAGCTGCTGCTCCCACCAAGGTATGAAATACTGCAATGTGAATATTTAACATTCAGAGAGCTGGAGAAGTCTGCCATGAGCACTGGGGTGTTGAGGGTGAGGCAAAGAAATATTTCTCTAGATAGCTGCTTTGCTTCTACGGAGTGGTTTGAGATGTTGGGAGGATGGAGATGAGGTGTTATGGGTGTCCTCATGTATAGCTCTACTCTTTCTGCCGCTATCTTTGCCAAGCTATTAGATTAGCTACCCTGGCTGCATTGTCAGAAGACCTGGAGATCAGTGTTAGAAACCTCACACATATGTCTGGAGCCCTTCCTGGAGGTTTTTTTGGCTTCTTGTGTGCTTGCTCGGGAACAGTATGTTTTGCAAAGAGACTCAGTTTAGCTTTATTATTTGATTGCATATAAAGAGCTTATTAAAAAATGAGTAACAATAACCATGTAATTAACATTACATTTGTTATCATCTAAGTCCTGTGTTGACTGCTGATGTTTGGCACAGGCACTGACATGAAATTTAAAATGAAAAAAATAGCCTGAATGAAAATTTAGGTTTCGGAGCATCTTTGAAGGCTTCAGCAGTACAGCAAATTAGTGCTACTATGCTGACTCTTTCTTGGGACTTACACTGAAATCTGGCAGAAGCTGGTTAGTCTGGACACGTATTCTGGAAGGAACTCAGGTACTGGGGTTGAGGGCTTCCAGAACAGCTCCCTTTCCTTCCTGGCCCCAAAAGAAGGAATCATTTTTTCCAGAAGGAGGCAGTGGCCTTCTGGCCTGACCGCTGCAGACTCTTCAGGAGTCTGCGCTTCAGGAGGTGCCCTCCTGTGTGAGCTGGGCTGATGGAAACCTCCTCTCTGCCTCTGCCACCAGACCGGCTGGTGTGATCGAAGAAACAGAGTCAACTGAGGGCACTGTATTGCAGCTGATAGCAGAGTAAAAGCCTGAGTCTGCAGGTCCTCAGGATGCTGGTGAGATGCACTAAACAGCGAGGTGGAGGCAACCTGTGCGCCACCTGGCCCTGGTCCCTCATTGGGAAGAGGACTGTGATAGTCCTCCGTATTTTGAGGAGTGAAATTATTAGCTGTGCTGGTGCGTGGGCCTCTCTGACTTAGGGTCCTGCTGCTCCCCTTGGTACAGAGGTAAAGAGGGAGCATGAGAGCACGACCACCAGAGTATGCCCGCATCTTCCAGCAACAGGCTTCACAGAACCGTCTAGGAGAGAGGGAGCCAAAATACAAAACAGCTTCTGTGTCAAAAATGCAGAGAAACAGCTAGATAAGTATCCAATCAACCAACAATACAGCAGAGTACTTCAAATCATTTTCCCTGGGCTGTAAAAAAAAGTTGCTCAGGAGATGGAGAGACAGGCAGGCAGCAGCAGCTTGCCAAGCGTTGTACGTTTTACCTGGCCCTTCTTCTGCGAGGTGCCATGCCAGCTCCTTTTCCAAAAGGAAAGAGTAGGCCAGCATGCTCTATGCTCCTGCATTAAAAAAATTAAAATTGTATAGTATTTTATTTATCAAACTTCTATTTCTTTTTTTTTTCCTTGTTGCCTTTTTCCAACATTGCTCTCCAGCTGTCATAGTCCTTCACCAGTCCCTCCACACTGAGTGCTCAGGTCCACTTTCTAAAGCTTTCTGGCCTCCCTTTCTACTGAATAATGGGAGAGACAAAACCAGAAGGAGCTCCCACAACCTTTCTGCAGCCTTCCTGCAGAAACAAAAAAAAACAAAAAAAACAAACAAACAAAAAAAAATCTGAAGTCAGTAAGTAGAAATGAAAAAAAAAAAAAAACAACAACAAAACACCCACACCTAACTGTTCACTATCACCAGACTGAAATGAAAGGAAACTACTGCTACCAAGCCCCAAGATAAAAGAGAGACCTTCCCACCTAACTCCCCTCACTGAAGCTTGGCTTTAGATGCAGGTTTGTGTCGTGCTTTGTGCCCTGGCAGGCTGGGATGCTGCCGGGCTCATCAGGGAAGGGGGAGCAGAGATGAAGGCCCTGCTGATGGCAGCAGCCTGTCCTAGCCTCCCAAGTCAGCACTATCCACTGAGCCAGAGGAGAGAAGCAGGCCCCGTGCTGCCCACGGTTTGTACCAGAGAGGAGGAGATAAGTCAGAGATGAAAGGGAACGCACCAGTCAGTCGTAGTGGCTCAGAATAAATTGCTGCACTCTTGTCAGCAAATTACCTTTTTCTGCAACCGCAGCCCTCTCCTCTCCCCACACACTGCTGCCTCCCCCTTCTTCTCCCTCTGTTTCTCCTGGAACTGCTTCCACCTTTGCCCGAAGCTCTGTTATGTAGCATCACCGCACTCCTGAGCATAGTGAGAAACGTACGGCCATGATTTGTGACTCAGGACTTGAACGGCCAGAGATCAGACCTGCTCCCTTGAGCGACTTGCACCATCCTGTCCAGAAAGGGGACATGCCAGCAGCTCTGCCTCCAGCACCCTTTATTCTGTCTCCTGTGATGCTGGCAAGGTTCCTAAGGGGACACCGTGAAACCATCCAGGGCAAAGATGGCTTTGCTATCAGCTCTTGTGCTTTCTTTGGGCACAAGAAACTTTTTCTCCTGTACGCCTGTGCCTCCATCTCCAGTCTCTGCCTCAGCACACTCCCCCATGCAAATCCCCCTGCCCCTCCTCCCCTGGGTCCACCTCTCAGCACTGCACATCTGGTGGTGCAACTGCTCCTCTCCAAGGCCACGGTCAATTAAGCACAGCCAAGTGCAGTTTGGGCCCAAATAACTTGGTGGGCTGGGATTCAAGCATCAGTGGGGACGGACGAAGTGACTGCCTCAGGCCCTGCGAGCAAAGGGCCTATCTCAGGTAGCTCCAGGAGTACACGCACGGGTGCCTCGCCTCCTTCTGTGCCAACTTTGAGAAGGCCAGCAGAGCCGTGCTGCCTGAGCACAGCCCCTCAGAAAGCACCGTAGGCAGCAGCACGTTGCTGCTGACTGAGGAAAGGGCGCGCCGCTCCTTCCCTGCCATATGCCAGCCCAAGACGCTATCGGAGAGCCATCTGCGGGCCTGCTCCGAGATCGTGCTGCCTCAGCCTCTCCAAGCAGAAAGGCAGTCTTAGGAGTGATGACTATGGAGAAAATAACTATAACAGGAAAGCAAACAAACAAAAAGCAACGCTCAGAGCTCCTGCAGCACTGCGCAGTCTGTTCGGGCAGGCTATCATGTCGCAGGAGAGCAGCATTTGACCGATGAAAGCTGATTTGTGTTACTGAAAGAACATGTAATGTCTTTTTGGATAATATCATCCCTTTCTCTGCGTCTGAGTAAATCTCTGAGCTTTTGATTTCCCTTGGCTTATCCTGCTGTGACACTTCCTGCGCAGTGGCACAGGATAAGCTCCCTCACCTCTGCGCTGCTCGGGGGATGATTTTTTTTTTTCCTTTATCAGGGCACACTCCAGAAAAGCATTGGATACCGGGCTAAATCTGCCCTCCTAAGATTTTACTTAGGAAAAAAAAAAAAAAAAAAAACACATAAAAGCTTTTAAAAAGCTTCTCAGGAGATAGTAGGCAAGACAGCGCAGAGCTGTGCTCCTTGGCCTTATCTCCTAGGTGTCATGGGCTGCAGTGTCCTAGCAAGCTGCAGCAGCTGAGGGAGCAGCTGCCCTCAGCCTGCAACCGTAATGCCATCATTAGTATAAAACAAGGCAAGAAATGCTGGAATTGTGCCACTGAAAATACGTTTGTGACTGTGCTGTCTGTGGCAGCTGAGCTGAGCTTGCCCCGTGAGCAGCCAAAAGCAAGACATAGGGAGATAAGGGATGCAGAACCACTGGGAACCCATTAAAAAAGGGATGCCTGGGTGGAGGACACAGCCCTTACCCGGCAAAAGGCTGTATGAGGGGAGGCACAACCAGATGATGTGGCAAGTCAGTCTGGAGCAGGCCCTGAGCAGGATGAGCTGGGGCAATCACAGCTTTCCTGCTGCTGGGAGTAATGTGTTGTTTTTTTTTCCAGCCTTGCTTGGAAGCACTGTTTTAGTTGCTTCTCACCAGGGTGGAGGTGCAGGCAGCAAGGTACATGGCACGTTTGTCACCATGGAGAAGGGAACTAGTAGCACCATGCGGAGGGCAAGTCCTAGGGAAGGGCTGTGAATCAGGCCAAGTGTGTTATTTTCCAAAGCCGTCTCCAGCTGAGCTGCCTGTCAGGCTCTTTGCACTGTCCAGGATCAGGGCTTGCACCAGGTGCTCCAGGAGCTGCTAGAAGCTCACTGTGGGCAGAGGACGTGGCCCATTCCCTCTGCTGCCCACAGCCCTTCTCCAGCATGCAGCCCCTCCATCTGTATCCTCTTAAGTGCTGGAGCAATGCCCTGGTGAGGGTGCTGAGCTTCCCTCTGCCAGCCTGATCTTCCAGATATTTCTTTCTTGTGCTGGCTTTGCCTCCTGGAGGACAGAGGAGCTTCTCAGTGCACAGCTCAGGTAGGAATATGCACGCTGCCTCTGTAGGGGCATCTCTGAGGAAGGTGGCATATGTCCCGCATCCTTTTCTTGCCGCTGCTGGCAGAAGGAGCACTGTTGCATTATGCCAGCATTTAAGAAATAATAATAATTAAAAGCTTTCTGATGAACATGGTTAATTTCCTATTCTAAAAAGCTGCTAAGGCAGCGCCTTTTGTGCATTAGCATATTTGCAAGGTTAATGTAGTGTACTTAATAAGATAAATAATGCTTGTCATGATATTTCAGGCCAATTTTAAGGGGAGGGAATAAAAAATATTTTGCTTAACGTCTTAAGTTTTTGCCTGGTCAACTTCAAGTTAACCACCGAGCTGCCAGTGACTGTGGAGGTGCGCTGTTCGCCGTTCCCCTCGGCAGGTGCTCACTAGTGCTTGCAGCAGGTTAAAGGAGACTGTCAGAACACAGATGGCACAGGTGAGCTGGAAGGGGGCTCTGGGTGACTGCCGTGACATCACTTTGGGAATGTGGCATGGGAAGGGCATTAGGAAGGCAGCGAAGCCCTAACAGGGTGAAGGAAAAGGATAACGGGATCAGGGGCAACATCTGTGATGGAGCAGGAGGAGGCGGTGGTGCTGACACGTGGGAGAGGGTCTGAGGCCACAAGACTGGCGAGCAGATGGCAGCACTAATAAACCATTGACTGATGCAGTGGGACCACGAGGCTGGAAGAGGTAGTGGGGGATTTCTCACCAACCCAGAACTCTTTATTTTTATTTATTTTTTTTTATGTCCTACTCCAAACCTTGGTGTACCATTTGTTTTCCTCCAAATGTCCAGAACCAGGGAAGCATTTGAAAAATCCCCCTGTAAGACACGGAGGGCCATGGGAGACAATCATAAACCTGCTTCCAAGCTGTCAGCCCTGGGCAAGTCTCAGGTAATGATTAGCAGAGAGCCCTTGTGTTCCTAATGGCTTCTCTTGCCTCCTCTTCAGCAGGATGATTGCTTTCTTAGGCTTTTTAAT
The DNA here is from genome assembly GCF_963932015.1 of Anas acuta. Taxonomy (NCBI): domain Eukaryota; kingdom Metazoa; phylum Chordata; class Aves; order Anseriformes; family Anatidae; genus Anas; species Anas acuta. Next base: position 119,015,623 of record NC_088979.1, on the reverse strand, counting down.
AATATACAGTAAAAGCAGCCGCATCTTTAGACAAATGAGGCCACAGTGGGCAAGGAAGAAAGATGAGAGAACTTCCCAGGCAAACGATCCGGAGCACCTGGCTTGCTACTCCCACATGCCCTTCCCTTCTCTCCCCTCCTCCCCTCAGCCAGTAAAACAGACCAACCAGCTCATTATATCCTCATAATGATGAGGAGAGGGAGGCAGAAGCGAGCCAACAAAAATGCAGGTAGTTGGTATATAGGAGATGAATAAATAGATACACCACAGCCAAAGGATGGAGGGGTGGATGGGTATTTACCCGGCATGGACAACTGGACCAGTGTGGTGAAAGAAGAGGGGATCGGCAAAAGCAGCTGAGAAATGAGGGCAGAGAGGGGTGGAAGAAATACAATAAAGAAACTATCAGACACGGCGAGGAAAGAAAGATACAATAAAAAGATGGAGGGGGGAGAGAGATGCAGGTGAGGAAGAAGGAGGACGGGTAAATAGACACAGCTAAAAGACAGGCGGCTGAGCCTGGTGGAGGGAGGAAGGAATAATGTGCTGTTGTAGGTGTCTGAGGGGGGAGGTAGGGAAGGGGTGGAGGAGCAGCTCCAGCGGGTAGATTGATTTTGATGTTAGCTATATTACAGGTCAAACACAGTCCTCGCACCACATCGACTCCACATCTGTTTCTTCTTCCACCTGCCTGTCAGCCCCCTGCTGTGTCCTAGATATTTTCGGCAGGACCCCTCTCAGCCCCGGGGCTGGGGGGAGGCCGGAGCACCAGGTGAGGCGCGGAGCAGGCCACGTGCCCTGCAGGGACAATGAAGCCAGGTTCCTGGTGGCCTTGCAGGGGTGTGATCGTGGCTGTCAGGACTGTGAACACCTCATGGGGAGTGTGAGAGCATGAGCCCTCCTCCTGGCCTGTCCCCTGGCCTGGAAGCGTGTCCCACCTTGGGAAAGACAGGGACAAAGATGCTCTGAGCGCAGCCCCCAGGGTCAGAGGGATGCTGGGGTGAGCCTGGGAGGCTGCCTGGCTGGCTGGATGTGGGGTGAGCCATCCCGTCCCACACAGCACCTTTAAAATGGAGGCAATGTCAGACTGTCACCCTGCTTGGCATACAGAATTGCTGCCCTGTGTGTCTTGCTTGTGATGGTGGCCTGTGTCAGGCCATCAGCTGGCTGCCTGGCGCTACAGAGGGAGCCATTTCTTCAGCCTCCTCTCCGCACATTGCACAGCTTCACCGGCCCTGCTGTGCTGTGGACGTTTCCCTCCTCCCCAGGGCTGCTGGATGCAGATGCCAGCATGGGGGAACCCAGCACAGAGCTTCCCGTGCCCCCAGGGTGAAGCTGTCACCCCCCAGCACAGGACACACAGCCCCAGGAGTGAGAGCCTCCTGCAGTGCTGCACTGCAGCCTCTCATCAACGAGGCAAGAAGGAGATAGAAGCAGCCCCCCTGCCTCCATCCCAGCTGGTGGTTTTCTTTTCTGACTAGGGTGCCAAAAACAGTGGCAGCAACCTCTTCAGAGGGGCTCTGCTCCCCTGCCCCAGCACCTCCCCAGGGCTCATTCCTGGGGGGGAGCAGCCCCCTGCTCTGCTGATCCCAGTCTCATGGTAACTGCGATGCGCTGAGGGTTAAACACCTCGCTCAGAGCCCTCCCTGCTCTTCCCTCCCCTCCTGTCTGCTGGCACCCAGTGGTTTGTAATCATTTGCTGACTCTTTTTCGTTTCTCTCCCTTTGCTTTCTTCCCTCTGCATTTGCCCCGTCCTGCTTCCATCCCCTGCAAACAATGGTGGGCAGCGTGGTGTGCTGCTGTAGAGGAGGTAGGGTTGCTCCAGGCAGTTAGCCACACATCCAGGAAAGGATCCTGGAAAAGAAAAGGAAAAAAAAAAATAAAAGAAAACCAGGGTTTTCTCTATTTGCAGTTTCCTTAGGGCTTGCTAGGGTGACTAGCAGAGCTGAGGCGAGGGGAGCACAGGGCTCAGGGAGCAAGGGTGCTGGGGGTGAAAGCCACTGCTTTAGGAGCAAGGAGTAAACAGAAAAAGAACTGTCAAAGCTGTAAGAGGCTCGGGGATGAGATAACTGAGGCAGACACAATTTAAGACCAAGGTGTATTGTGCACAATGTAGTGGCTGCCCAAGGTACTCAGCCCAGTGCCGTGGTCTTTGCTGTGCTCTGCAGCTCTGGATGCTGCCCTGTGGATTTAACAAAGTAAGGAAACCCAGAAGAAATGCAAAAGATAAGCAAATCTAACTAGTTTAGTTGTTCTGAGCAGAGAAGAATAAAAAAGAAAAGGTCACATTCCTCACTAAGTATTCAATTGCACACAGAAACACCTATGCATGCATGTGTACGTACATAGATTCAGACAGCTTAGGAGCAGCAGATAGCCCCACGCTGAAACTCCCCAGATTTTGGCTCCTGTCCCTAAGCCCAGTTCTTGGCTGCCCTTCCTGAGTGTGTTGGCAAAGGCTCCATCAGCTGCGCTGCATTGATGGAGGTGTAGCAGAGGTTAAGAGTAACACCGGGGAAGGCTTTTGCCCATTCTGTGCATCATCTGTCAGCAGCACGCTCTGGGTCTGTTTATGATGGTGATCAGATAGCAAAACTTCCAGAGGGTAATGTCCCACCAGAAGGCATTTGTGCGCTAGGCATGGGAATTGAGAAATGTGAATGATGGGTGAAAATGTGAGCTGGTATTTATATATATATAATGATAGCCCTTCACTGGGAAATGAAACCCAGCAGGGGAGAAAATACTGTGTAGATTTCAAAAGTCTTCACATGTCCATGCACTAAAGAGCATTTCTTCTCCTTCCCTTGTTCAACCCTGACACTTTAGATACCTCAGACTTGAGCAGTCTGTTTGAACTCCCTGCTGTTCAAAAATCTTGAGGAGACAGCCAAAGCACTTTGCTGCTGATGCCTTTCTTCCAAAGCTTCCAGGAGCCAGATGAGAGGAGCATCCAGGCTACTCGCTGCTCCTAGGAGAGCAGGCAAACTCCCAACTGCCTCCAGACCCCGTTGTGCGTGCTGGGGAAGATAGAGCTGCTGAAGCAGGGTCCTGGGGGTTGTCCTGCACTGTAGCAAGATGCTGACAAGGTGAGCTTGCTTAGGAGGTGGGAGTTCTGTCTCCCACGGAGATTTCTGTTTTATAAGAAATTTCTAATAGGAGCTGGACCGATTTCTATCAGTAAAACCCCGTTTTACTCAGGCCCATATGAATGCACGCTTTCACAGCAGCATTTATCTGTGTTTTTGAGTCTCATCTTCTTACCTTACAGGTGTAAACAATTGCCTATTCAACAAAAGGCGAATGAGATTTTCTTTCACTTTGAGCATTATCAGCAGAAATATCCCTGTTCCCAATGGCAGATTTTTTTTACTTTTTTTTTGCTGGGAATGGCAGATGAGACAGAGGGAATTTTCTCTGCTGACCCTCCTGTGTTTCTGTTATTTGGAAAAAGCCTATTTTGCCATGAAAAACTAGTGAATCACGCAGGGAATTTATTCCCCCATCTCACTTTTACAGCCAGTCCTTTGTCTATAATCAGGATTTTAAGAGAGGGAATGAAGATCCTGAGACAGAGGATGATGGGAATCTCTGCTCTGGTGAATTTTTGTACATGCAGATCTCAGACAAATGGAGCCACGAAGCTCAATATTTATTCATATTAAATAGATTTTAACAGCAGTGACTGGATTGTACTAGACATATTAAGTGTGAATCAGTGAGTGAGGTCATACTGAGGATATCTAGAATCAGAAGAAAGTCAGGATCTTGGGAACTGATCCGATTTTAATGCACATAAGTAGAGATGGTAGGGCTTCTTTTTGCACTTGGCGCAGTGAAGTATTGACAAGCTCGCATGAACTCTCCACCCTGGGCGTAAATAATTACAAAGGGAATTGATTTTGAATCACGTTTTATATGTAGAAATGTACCGCTTATGAAGTGCAGTGCAACATCTGGTATGGAGCGTGTCTTCGTTAGCACATCAGCATTTGAGTTGGAGTCCTGGCCGTGCTTTGGAGGCATCTCTGCATGCTGCGCTTTGGTTCCTACAGCAGGATGGTCTCTGGACATGTCCTGTCTTCCTTTCAGATGAAGCTAAACTAGGAGGTGCCAGCCATTAATAGTGTTTGGTCCGTGGGACCTGTCCCATGGTCCCCAGCTAGCCCTCAGTAAATTCCCTGTGATCTCTAATGCCATTTTGCTCTGTAAATCTGCTCCTTTTGCACTCCAATCTCAGTAGCACAGACACAGTGGTAGGCCAGGCTGGACCCTCCAGCTCAAGGACCCAACCTCCAAAACTTCTCAGTGGAGTTACAGCCACCTGGAAGACTATGAACGTGCCCATGTCATTATTTCATCTGGTATTTTCCCCCACCATTGGCAAGTTTCTATGATTTAGACCTGCTTGTGATCTAGGCTCACTACCCATTGACTGTACACAGTTTATGGTGGTCAAAAACCCTTAACGATGACCCCAGACCCTTGGTTCCCCCACTTCCCTTATGCTGGCTGACAGCTGCCTTTGCCCAAGAGCATGCCTGGTGATTTATCTGTGTTAGGTGAGAAGAGGTGATGCAAAGAGATCACTTACAGCGTGCTCCGAACATGGCGAGGCTGATGCTTTTCCTGATTACCTGCAGGGAGTCCTTCTCTCTAGGGCTCTTCACCAGGAGAGCGCTGCAGCATGGTGCCTTCTGCTCCTTTGGCTGGAAAACACCACAGCCCTGCCTGCTCATCCATGCCCAGACCCAGCTTTCTCTTCTGCCAGAAATTGTGTGTTTGTGCCCTCTAAGGCCACACTGACAGCAAGAATCAAGAGACGGCCTTCAGTTTGCCTGTATGTGTTGCACCCACCCGGCCTGTCCATTCCCATGCTGCTTCAGAAACGGTGCTTGCTGGAGTTCAAAGGGTAGCTGCAAATATTGAGGGCAGTCGCTACTTTTAAGGGTACCATTAAGCCATCATGCTCTTTCTCATTTCCTTTCCCCAGCGCTGCAGAGAGTTGCTACTTAGCTGGGATTTTCCAAATAGCCTAATGGAGTTAGCCATCCAGAGCCAGTGACTTTCTGTGCATAGAGAGCATCTAATTCTCTTAAAGCCCATGGCAAATCCCAGCATTATTTCCTATGCAGATGACTGCTACACAGAAGCAATTAGGAAGATAACCAGTATCTTCTCTTTCTCTCTTCCATTTTTAAAGCTGCAGGGGAAAGTGGCAGTATTTTGGTTACAGATAAGTATAAACCAAACCCTTAGGTGTTGGCAACCCAAAATACTTGCATGTTTCAGCTTTAAACTAGCATCTAGATTTGTATCTTGGATATGGTCCCTGGCTTTACTTCTTTGAATAGTAAATCTTTTTCACAGTTTGAACTGTGAATATAATTTAGCATTAATGTACCGTATATGTCTTTGATATGGCCGAAAGGGACAAGTTATGTATCTAGGCTGGAGCAGAAAGACGTATCACTGGGTTGGCAGGATCTTTACCGCCAGAACAGTAAGTCCAGGAGTCTAAAACGCAGGAGACCTGGAGGATATTTAAGTCTGGAAGCGTGAAGCATGTGGCATCTAGTGGTAGCTGCTCCAGATCGGTATGTAGATCACGAGAGATGTTTCAGGTGTGGACATGGGGTGCAGCCCTGGGGTGGTGGAGGAGGCAGAAGAGCATCTACTGCGAGGAACCATTTTCTGCAGGCATCCTGTTGGGGGTGCAGCAGTGGGGAGATCCTGGTCCTGTGTCAAGGTTACTCATTGGGTGGATTATTCTACTTTTCGGCTGTGGGAGAACGAGAGAGGAAAAGGTTTTCCCTTTGTAGGATTGTTTATAGTTAGAAAGCTGAGCAGCAGTTCTCAGCGTTATATGGTCATGTTAAGTTATGGTCTGCTTTTCCTTCTGCTGCCTCACTTGAGAACGAAGGAAGGAATTAGCACTCGCTCGATCTGAATGGTAAAATTAATCATGGCTGCGATTCAATATGGGCAAAGCAGCTAAACATTTCTGTGCTATTTTTAAGTTTGGATCTGAAGCGCAGAGTATATGAAACCCAATATAAGGGCTGAATTTCTGGGAGCAACTTCGTTTCCAAATGTGAACGTACCAGAGTTGCCAGGAACTGGAGAATAGGTGCAGACAGGCAAGCCTATTTTTAAAGGATAAAAAGTCCCTCTATTATTTTGCAGTTGATCTTAGCTGTTGGTGGTGAGAGCGAGGGATGACCGAGGTCAGAACAAGGCAGATGACCCAGGTTTGGTTAAGTTTGACCTGTTATTTTCCAATGTAGTCTGTGTTTTTCTCAAGGACTGGCTAACTAATCGTGCCTCTCCTTTCCATTTCTTTTTTCAGGGGGGTCATTATTATTATTATTTCTTCTACTATTACTATTATTATTATTAGTTTGCAGTGGTTTCTTTAGTCGTCCGCGTTGGGCTCTCTCGAGAGCAATGAAAAGAAATCAAAGTGCTTTTGTGAGTTGTGACAGAAGAGTGCAAATAGATTGATTAAAAACGCTGTTTCTTTTTTTAATTTAAACTGAGCGGAGCCTTGTGGGTAATGTGCATAATGTATGCTCGGTGGTAACAAGCTCACTGTGGGGAGAGAGGAGGAAAGTGAGAGAGAGAGGAGAAAAAAAATGGAAGCAGAGCCAGTGTTGTTCTGCCTTTAAACACAAGATTGATTTTACATTTTCCCTCTGTGTCACTTTCATTACTAGCAAATTAATCCTTCTCTCTGAGGCCTGAAACTTATTTCTGGGGTTTCTCATAAGAAAATAGCTTTTGGTGTACTACCTATTCTTAAAAAGGGAGCTCGGGGCTTGGCTACACGAGGAAGTTGCACCCATTTAACCAAAGGTGTAATTTTAAAATTGACCCTGTTACAGAGGTGCAAACGGCTGGCTTATTTTCATTTTGTTTAACGCCGCCGTGCATCTGCCTCTACTGACAGAAATACAGCGCTCAGGAAATGATACAGGGTTGCTGAAGAGCGGGTGGGTAGCATCAGCTTCACTAGATGAGAAAAAGTTTCCCCTTCATAACTATTGCAACTCGTTCAGATAAAGAAAGAATCCACCGAGACCTGTGGCCAGAAGGATCAAGCCCTCAAGGAACCCTGTAAGGAGAGGAGTGGGAGATGTTCCTCACCCTAAAACTGCTCAGCAGCACAACACCACTTCAGAGCATGAGGGTCTGCCCTGCTGCTGGAACCCTCCAGGGCTCAGGGAGCTTCCTGGCCTAATAAAGGGCCAGATTATTGGGCACTCGTTTCCACTGATTTGACACAATTATGTAATTAAACCACTGGACTGCCTGAAGCTACAACTATATTGCAAGTTGAGCAAGCCATTTCACCACTGCTGGCTTTCTAGCAAAGGTTTTGTGAGGCCACTCTTTCTGCGGTCCTCAGCACCAGTCTTAGAAATTCAGCCTTGCTTTATTTCCATTTGAATTATCTGCCATACAGAGAGCTCAGATCACCTGTGAGCTCATTACAGGAGGGTTTGGGCTTCTTTGAGGTCGTGGGTTTGGTGGCTTGTTGTTTGTTTGTTTGTTTGTTTTCAAGTTGTGCTTTTTTCAAACCCAGGAGATGCATGCTTGCTGCTATTTCTTTACAGTCGTTGGGTCAGTCAGGTCATTCATTGCCTGGTTGGCAAATCCTCTTGCTGCGTTGTTTGACTTGTCTGTTTTGGTGCCTCTGATGAAGTAAGAGGGCTCCTCTGATTCAGATTTGGCTCAGAAAGCTGGAGCGTGATCTATTGCCACTCCCTTTGCTGGGTCAACTTTGACACTTTCATTTACATTTACTTTAAGACGAGCCGGCCCCACTTTTGGAGGACCACTTGCCAGGGGTTTTTCGGGTCTGTCTGGATCCGTAGCACTGCACCAGCTGCCATATCAGGGCTGTGGTCTGAGATCTCCAGCGGCTGACTAACATCTGGATGAACGCAGCAGCAATTTTTCACCATCGGTTGCTGTCACAGAATGTAAGTGTAAGAGTATGGTCTTCTGGGCTGACTTGAACAGGATCCTGCAGTCCCATCGACGGCAGTAATTAGCTTGGGAAGGGTGGGAAGACAGGCTTCATCTTTCCTGTTGAATATCAAACAGCACCCGAAAATAGCCACTTGCAGCCGCAGCGAAGATTTGCTCCTATCAGTGAAAATCCAGCCTGTTTTATCTGACCATGGGTCAGGTGTTTATTTGGATTAACAAACAAAAGGCATGCCAGATGCAAGGAGGAGAGAGACTGCTTTTAAATCAAAAGGACTCTGATTTTTTTCTTTTCCCTCTGAAAACTCTAGTGGCAGCATTTCAAGATGCTTAGGCTATGTTTCAGTGAAAACGGCTGCCAGCTTTTCCTTTGCTGTGTGGTGGCCAATTCTAATGGAGGATCTGGTATGTGATTAGGCTTCTTAAGTGGCAGGTGGGGGAGTGCATCCACTTACGGAGTTATTGTTAAAATGAGGAGCTTTGGGGACTTCTCTGCAGGAACTGTGGGGTTGTTGGAAATGTTCCATCTGATTTCTCAAAAAACGCTCACTTATAGCCTGGCAAACCACAGTCTTTGCTGCTGTCTTTTGGATTTGCTAGAGCCTTGAGCAAGCCATTGGCTTCTCTTTGAGCATACACTTGTTTAAGTACACCTGTGCAGAGCAAAGGGGAAGAAGTGGCTGGGTCGTATTCACTGCCATTCTCACTGACTTGAACTGAAGGGTAGCTGTGAGCATCTGCGGGACTCGCTGCTGCTTGCTAGACGCAAGGGCTTGCAGAAATGTTGGACTGATTATCTTCTATGTGAACTGTGGGGTTTATTATTGACCTCATTACACCTGCCTTAGCAGAGGACGAGAGATGTATACATCAGAGAAGTTCAAAAGTCTTCATACCGAGACCAAGCTCTGTTCCATTTAAAATAATTTGCAAAAAATTCCCCCAAAAGTATTTTATGGGAAGAAGCGATATTAGTCTGGATGCCTGCTCATATTTGCAGGGTTGTCAGTGTCACTTTTAGATACGCCGTGCTCTACCCAGTGGATTTCTGAAAGAAGATGTCAATTGGCAAGCCCTGGCTGATGCAGAGATGACCCTGAATGGCAGCAGAAGAAAGCAGAGTGCCCATGCAGCAGCAGGCGTGTGGGTTGGTGCCTGGGAGTGGGAGCCATCTGTCTCAGAGGGGCTTCAGGAGGGCAAGGAGCGACAGCACAGGCAGAAGCAGAGCCGGAGGGCTCACACTCCACAGGATTTGCCCTCAGTAGTGCTGTTTGTACCTGGTACGATATAAAGCTCGTCTTTTCCCGCTACCGAATGCATCGGCATTGCAAAGGAGGGAGAAAAGATAAAGATGAACATCACAGAAGTTGGAGGGAGGGAGGAAGGAATTTATGCTGTCTTGTTTATCAAGAAACAGAATTTCACTGGGACACAATACCAAACTACAAGCGTATTATCCTCTTGCCTTTCTAGCTCCAGCGCCAGCTCTTTTCTTTTCCAGGTGAGGCATTATTGTGTTAATACTTGTAGGAGGAGGGAAGAAACGAGTCCAAGTGCCCCTGTTTGAAACGTCCTATCAGCGCATAAAATATGTCTGCGGATTTGAGAATTACGCTGACTTCACAACAGTAAATTTCAGATAAATAATTTATCTCCTGCAAACACATTTCTGTGCTCTTACACATCCATTTGTTTCTGGAAAGCGGCGGGGGCGATGGGGAGGCAGAAGCGATTGGTGCTCGCTGGGGAACTTCCCGCGGTGCCGCCTGTAGCTTGGGTGTTGTTGGCCGCTGGAGGTAAGGTTTTGTTCTCGCGGCCACCAGCTCCCCCAGCACAAATAAAGCCATTTTGGAAACAAGAGGCACCTTGAGCTAAAACTGGCATTTCTCACCGTATTGGCAGATCCAGCCAGCAACTGTTGATTTTAAATGTTTAATGAGCAATATGTTGCTGATTCTGGTAATAATGTTGTGTTTGCCTAACCTTTCTCGGTGTGCTCCCTTCTGCTGTACCGCTGGCAAGTTGCCAGGAGAGAAGGAAAGGGAAAGAAAATAAAAACCCACGGGGAAGGTTGAAGCAGGGCCGAGAGAGGAGGAAGATTGAACGACTTAAGGAGAAGGGGCATAAAAGGAAGGGGTAGAGCTTAATTAAAGGGAAGAGATTGCAGCAGGATATTGATGCCATGTCAGTATTAAACTGGGGATTGCAGAGGAAGATGATTTTTCCCTGCAGAGGTATTCTTATTCATACTGAGGGTATTGGAAAAGAAAGGCTGGTTACTAGCACAAGACGAGCAGGAAGAGCTGCGTGGAGCTGAACCCAGGACCACGGCGTCTCCTGAGAGTTGAGTCAGCTGGTTAAAAGCAGATGAATCGAAAGAGAAGAAGCTTTGTATAAATCAGTAAGATGTGCAGTTACTTCCACGTCAGGCTCATACAAGGCTCTCTCTAAAGACTGTCAGCAGTGTGCTGTATTTTTTCCAATTTGTTTTTGTTCAACCTGTGGCTGAAAACCCTGAGTCATTCAGCATAACCCTGTTTGACACTGGGTAAAGAGGTTTTTGTGCACGTGTAGGTATTTCAGGATACGATTGAGGCCTTCTTGACCAGTGGAGGTAGGAACATGCAATGGAAACGAGAAAAAGGCTGCTTTTTTAGTAGTAGATGGGTGCTGCGTTTGCTGCTGTGCTCATCCTAGACAAGATCCTGCCTCTGTTCACGTGAATACTGACCATGAATATTGCTTGCTGTAGAAGACCCAAGCTCTTGCTTAATTTATAACATGACTTTTGTGGTAGGGGAAGTACAAGACTGAAAACCCTGGCAGCTGAAGCCTTCTGTCTTCAGGTGTGGGGCAGCAGGGTCAAACACTTCCCCCTCCCTCTGCCTCGAGTGTGAGTTATCGGGAGAGTTATTGTGCACAAACTGGAAGGTTTTTGTAATATCTTGATTGGGCTCTTGAGTGAGACCAGGCATTTTCTCATCTTTTAATCATTACCTGTTTGGCTGATGCTTAAATCGATGACTGCATGTCGAACACTCACTGCCCTATTAGAAAGCCTCTTCTTGTTTTACATAATGGCTTATTTATTGCTTCCATTGTATGTACAGTACCATCTATATTGTCCAAAAGGGAGATATAGATACTAGGTCATACGTGGTGAAGGAGGATTTTTCTCTTTTTTAATGAGGGGAACATCAGCTTTGCATTGCTTGTTATATTTTCGTTTCCAGGCTGCTGCATACAAATTGTTAGATAAAATTGACCACACACCAATACCGTGTATATAAAAGTGTGTGCTGAGACACTGGCAGACAGAAGCAGAAAGCAGCAGGACTCGGAGGATGTGTCCAAGAGCAGCCCTGCCAGAAAAGGGGCAGTGGTCCACCCAGGCCACTGTCTTTCCTCCAACAGTGAGAGAGGGTTAAGAAGAAGACCGTGTCCTTGATTTTATAGCTGCTTGACTGATTGTTTTCCTTTCGTGGGATAACCTACCACCTCCTTAAGTTACTTGCTTCCTTGTTAAAAAGCGAGCGTGAGCCGTGGATGTATGTTCCACATCAAATTTTCCATTTTTAAGGGCAAGTATGCATGGGATTGCTGGAATTACCTTCTCTCTCTACTTTTTACTACCTCTTTTACACCACCATTATATCTTCTGTTGTTTGCCTGCTTCTTGATAAACACCCTAAGGATCGAAGCTGGTACGCGCAAAAGATTTTTTTAGTTAGCCTTCAGCTTTCCACCAGGGTCCTCAAGTACAAGTAGATGCAGACCCTTACAGGTTCAAATCAAACACATCTTCAGTAGGTCATCTTCAAGGAAATTTCCAGCAGCCGTGCTCTTCCACAGGTGATGCTCTTTGCTGTCAACACCTCCCAGTGATTTCTCTTTAGCTGTAGCACAGTCCGTTAGTTGCAGGGGATTTTTTTTGTTGTTGTTGTTCTGTTTTGTTTCTACCTCTCTGGTTTAATTCCCTACAGCTTTGAAGTGGAAGAACCTTTTCCACCCGTGTGGTGTGAGATGGGATTGTGTGTCTTGGAGCAATCTCCACATGTGTTTGCCGTATAACAGGCAACGATAGAAGCAAAACAAAGCTGCAAATGCAAGAACTTTTCTCCCGTCCAGTATTCCTCTGTGAATGTTTTTTGTCAGTGCAGTAGCTCAGATGAGTTACAGTCGGGTTTTGGTCGTAGACAGAAATATGAGTGGAGGAAGAAAAGAGTTGGAAGTTATGAAAAAGAATAATAGGGCAAGAGGAGGAGGGAGAGAGGGTAAGAGGGAGAACTGATAAGGCAAAAAGAGGTACGTGAACTGGAGGGAAAAAAAGGGTGAGGAACTAGAAGCAGGGGGGTGATGTGTCAAAAGCAGGAGAGATGATGCAGACCTCTGGGATGGTGAGGTCTGAGACTCGTGAGTTTTTCTTGGCAGGGCAGAGCCCTGCAGAATTCAGTATAACCTCTAGCAGGGCCCTTCAGTTTCGGGCCATATAAACAGAGGGAGGTTTATTGCGAATTCTGGTTAATAACTTCCTCAAAGGGGAAAACTCCTGTATTCTCTTTGAAATACAATTTCTTGTCTCGTAAATTGAAACAGCTGTGACTGTTCCCTCTGCACACAGAGATTTTTTTTTTCATCTTTTTCCTTTTTTGCTGGGTGTATGCGTGTGATTTTGCTTAATGATTTTTCCCCGCAGAAGGGCCCCAGAATGTGGTGCTGTATACAGGCTTGTGATCAGTGTCTTTGCACAAGCACAAGAAAAACGCCTTGGGCATTTTCTGCTTTTAGAGAGGAACAAGTGTTAGGCTATTAGTCTGAATCTAACTTAGACTGCATTTCTCCTGAGAAAACTCCGTAGGAAATCCTGCAGCCTCATTCCCTAGAAAGGCCCTTGCCTAAGCTGAGATTCAATCTATCGCCTGCCCTCGAGTCCTGGGGTGGAAGGGCTGTTAGCACTTTCCCAGCTCCATGCAGACAGCAGAGGAGGGATTACAGGTGAGCATCCCCATTGCCAGCATTGTTCCCATGCCAGCTTTTAAGGCTGCATGGGGTTGGTGATGGGCACTACAGTGCAGGTGAGGGCTGGGCTTCCTGCCTGGAAATGGAAGTGAAGCCATCTCCCTCCTCTGAATGCTCTCTGCCAGCATCAACACATCTCTAACTCTGAGGGCTCTTAAATGTTTGCTCTTTCTTTTTCTCTTAATTGAAAGAGCAAGGCTTGCCTTTAGGCTACTGCAGAAATCATCCACTCTTGTGGATGACTGAGTGAACAGAAAGACAGACAGGGAGTCAAGCCCTCCTGCCTCCAACTCGCTGTCTGCTCCACGTTGAGGTGCTCGAATCCCGGAATCATTAGGCAAGTGATGTATGAGTTAACACAACACGCTGGCATGAGCAGCATGTGCAAATGTCCATAGGAGGCTCACATTCAGAGGGCTATATGTCAGCCTGCAGCCAATTTCTGTTTGGCAGGGGCTCAGGAAGGATTGTGATTTAAGTGAAGAAACACCAAGGCAGATGTCTCAGTCTCTCGTTCCTCCAGCTCTCTGCCATGACTCTCCACATGTGCCTCCAGCTGGAAGAGGAGCAGGGAATAGAAGAACCAGGGATTGGCACCAAACTTACCCTCTCTGTCCCTAGCCTCCACTGTCAAAGATCACGGGGACATCTTACCTACCTGCCTACCGACTTGTATGTCCCGTGGATGTTTACATACCAGCCTTGGGTTGCATGTGAACAGCAAAATTGTTTGCTACAGATCAATATTACTCCAATACATCTGAAAGAGTCAGGGCTCGGTAACCCCCTGTATGTTGTACTCCCAGCCTACACTAGATACTTTCCTCACTGCTTTTCCATGGTGATTCACCTTGCCTAGACTAACCCTCTGCACCCCCTCACTTTTTAATCAACCTTTAATCTATACCTCATGCTCTTTAATCTGTCTCATTTCCTTATCTATTTCTTTTTCCTGCAGTCTTCTGTCTCCCAAACCATCTTCTTTATGCCTTTTTATTTCTTATTTTGTCTTGCTAGTTCTTCCCCGGTTCTCCATTCTCCTTCCTTCTCTTTTCTTCCCTCTCCTTCTTGCTCTTTGTATGTACATGTAAGCTCATATTGCCTGAAAATTATCTCAGGACCTTCTGTTCTTAAACCAGAGGGGAAAAAAAATAGTCTGTAGGTGAATTTACCATTTTAATGTAGTTAAAAATCCTCCCCTCCATCACCCGTTCTGAAATTGCAGACTGCTGAGATTAGTGGCATAAAATCCCACCAGGATATTGACATAACCTATAAGCCGGGAAGTTGTTTTAATCAAACCCAGCATCCCACTTGGAATGCCGGACTTAGAAATACAAGGACAGCAGTTTCGAGAGTAGCTGAGAAATAAGGAAATAAGTGTTTGGGGAGAGGGGGTTTGAAAATCATTTTTTTTATTAATTTGAAATCTTGTGGTCAGAAGTTGCAGGGTATTTTTTTTTCCATTGAGTCCTTGCCTACACAGAGTGCTCGGATGGAGTATTGGTATTGGAGAGGTGATAAAAAGGAATTCGATTGGGTGGCTGGATTATTAAGAGGGGCTGTTATCCAGTAAAAGTGTCAGAGACCTCAGCCCACGGGGCATGGATGATTACTGTGGATGAATTCCTGGTCCTTGGAGGCCAGGTGGGAGGGCACAGTTGTCGTGTTTCCCCCCGCCATGCACTCCCTGAAAAATTTAGAGCAGCCTTGGATGAGGCATTCATAAAAGTGTCTGTTTGGGAAGCAGTGAACCAAAGAAAGAGCAGGAGGTAGCCAAAACGATTTGTCAGTCTCGATCTCACGAACCCCACCTCTCCCCGTGTCCCTCCCGTTGGTTTCTAAAGAGGCAGTCTTTGTCTGCAGCCTGTGTGACCGGCATCCCCAGATCAGGACAAGGTATCCACAAGCCATTGCAGATGCCTCCAGTGGCAAATCTGATAGAGGAGAAGGCGTAGCAGGAAAGGAGAGGTGATGGAAATCTGTGTCCTGTGGTTGGCACCTCTCCCCCATGCTCCCAGCTGGTGCCCACCAGCTCTCACCGTGCTGTCACCTTCTCCTAATGCCCAGACCTGTTACTAGTTCAGCTCTGCAAGGTGTGCATCCTCTCCGACCTACATCCACAGCCCAGAACGAGACCAGCACTTACCAGGGTTAAAAATGAATAAGCACAGAATGTCCCCTTTCTCTAAACTCACACCCTGATGATACAGCCCCCTCGGGGAAGGCTTTTCAGCGCACAGACAGCTGGTTTGCGGCTTTCCCTGAAGAAGAGCGTGGGGGAGGAAGGTCCAGCCCAGCACCTAGCCCTTCAAATGAAGTGACTTGTCAAGTATGCAACTGTGGCTGCGATCTGAGAAGCAGTAAATTTAGCAGCACTCACTTCCACTGACAGCCTGTCATGTGCTTGAAACATAAATAGTGGTGGAGACAAATCACTGCTGTTTTCCTATTAAGCTTTGGCCCACTGGCCTCCTAGCTTGCCAGCAGCATTTCTACCTGGTCTGCCGCCGTGCCTCGTCTCAGGGACAGATGTGCCTCCCCGCTGCAGGCTTTGGGAGAGTCGGGATGGGAATTATCATGCTGTTATTTCCTCAGGTGTCCTTGGTGTCAGGGTACTTGCTCATCAGCTGATGGATTTTTCCCTCGGGCCGTGCGCTGGCGGTCCCTCCTCCCGGCACCCAAGGTTGAGGGGACACGGACCCTCTCCCTAGAGTTCTCACCGATCTCACCCCTGCCCCTGGTTTCTTCCATGTAGCCTTGCAAGGTCGTGCTGATGGAGTAAATGAGGCACTGATTTGAATAAGAGAGTAGAGGTGACATTTTCCAGTGCACCTGAGTGACTTGCAAGCACAAATGCCATCGAAAGCCACTGGGTCTTGTCCTGTTAAAGCATTTAGAAGCTTTTGCAAGCCCTGCTCTCAAGCATTAATTATTATATAACCATTTAATAAAACATGCCGTCAGAAGCTTACATTAATCTTTACAGAGATGAGAGACATCCCTCAGTGCTCTAAATTGGGGAACTCGGAGCAAACGGACTCAGCACATTTCCCCGTCTTCCCTCTCTCTTCCCAGGTGTGATCCCTCTTCCCCTCTCTCCTCGAGGAAGATGAAATCATGCCAGTGATTAAGGTGGCCTGCTCCGCGTTGCTTTAATTAGAACAACTGCTGCTTTAGTTATGGTGAAGCTCTCACCGGTGCGCAGTTGCAAAGGCACGCTAATGAAACCCCCCGCCTCTTCAGGAAATTCGCAGAAAGGAGCCAGGGAGTGCTCCAGATAAAATGAATGGCTTTTGCTAACCCCTTGGGTCAGTGCCCTCGGGCTGCCTCTGGTTCCTGTAGGCTGCACTCCCTGCCAGGGACTCATGGCAGAGCAAGGGGCTGGGCTCCCAGAGGAGAGAAATGTGTTTGGGGACAGAGGAAGGACAGGGGAAGGGAGAGGGAAGTGGATTCCTGTCCATAATGGATGCAGAGAGGTGAAACCCAGTGAGACACTTTTTATCAGCATGGTTTGCCATGATGTTCACATGCCAGCAGTGAATAAAGCTTTGAAGTTTCCTGTAAGCATCAGGAAATTGAGACAAAGGCAATGAAATATCTCTTTGGTTTATCCTCTGACCCCATCATAGACGTACATGGGAACATGGAAGAAGTCAGAAATGAGTTGGTTTGCAACCAGTTCTTCTGTTCGTCATCTTGGGCTTCTCCTTTTCTAATGAACACCCTCCTTTCCCCATTTTCCTGAAGGAAGCCGTGACTTGCAGTAGTGCTGATGCCCAGCAGCTGCCCTGCCAACTGCGAGAGCTGTGTCTGGGAGCTGAAAGAGCTGAAAAGCAGGGTCTGTGTTTCCTCGCTGCTTGCCTCCCTGTCCGATTATACAAGCTGCAAGATCAGTCACTGGGCAAATGCCGCCTTCCTCCTTCGCAGTCAGTGCCCTGCAAGTTTGAGAGAGAGCCTCCTTATTCTTTGGAAGGCAAGGGAGTGTCTAACAGCCTAGGAATTACATACCCTGCACTGAAGCAGTCATTTGTCTGGACCAGTATCACTATGAATCAACAGCAGATCCCTCAGCTGACAGCATCACGGGAGCCAGCCCAGCCGATCAGAAGTCCCTGCAGCACATGAGCCCAGACAGTTTTCCTCCCAGCCCACCCCACTCTGCCCAAAACATCCGTGAGCCTTGCCTCGATACCCGGCAGTGTCAGGCAGTCTCTGTGCTGGATCTAATTGAGAAACATTGCAGCAGGGAGAGTGGTCAACAGGAAAGCAAACAAAAAGATTTTTCAAGGAGCTAATCCACCTATACAAATATTGGCGCCAGCCATCACAACACACTGACATGTTTTTGAAAGGGTAAATCTTGCTGAGGGGTGGCTTAACTCTTTGACCCCATTTCCTCAGTTGAAAACTAGAGCTGTGTAAAAGATCAGTGGCGAGATCCAAGCTGATACGGAAATCCCTGGTCTTTAGGGTTTAGTTGTGAACTCGGTGCTCAGAGTAGCATCACTGGAAACAGGGATGAGCTATGGGAATTGCCATCTCACAGGATTCAAGGGTGCATGATCCGGCCATGAAATGTTTGTCTCTGGCTTGCAGAGAAAGGGCCACAGCAACATGTCAGCTTCTAAGGTAATGCTGCTTCCTATTTCAAGTATATTTGGGACAGTCTGTCATTTTTTAGGCCTTTTTCAGAGTTTCAGACATAAAAGGATGGAATTCTGTGGGCTAAATTGAATCTTTGTGTTGTTTTATGTGTATACATACATACATATATATATATATATATAATTTTTGCGTTAGGTTGAAGTTCTGGGTTCATTCTTACCCCCTCATCCCAAGAAGCATGAATGGATATGACCCAAGGGAACAAACCCATTATAATTACAAACATGGGAACGTTTCCACGGATGCCTCCGAAAGCGCTCCAATTGATTCTTGCACAATGGTGCATTGAGCATGTCTTGCTCTGCGGGAGACACACGACTCTTGTAAGGAGCAGAACAAGGACATTTAAAGATGCCACCAAGCACAGACCACCCCTGTAGTTCTTACACGGGCCGACTGGCACAGCCAGTACCACTGCGCATCATCACACGAGCTTTCCCCAAGGTCTGGGACTGACATACGGATTTGTGGAATTAAACTCGGGACGTTGCAGTCCATCCCAGCTCTCTGCTGGCAGGACAGATCTGTTCTTTGGCCTTGGGAAGAACTGATTTTCAAGCTACATAACGATGACAGCATGAGTGCTTTCTCCAAGATGAGAGAACTTAACAGGAAAAGGAGCACATAAGGCTAACTGAGAGTAAACCAGGTGACAGAGGATCTCAGCGATTCCTCTGGCTGATGATGATGTCTACCCCATGTTGTTGTAAAGTAACCTCCAGAAAGCAGCAGGCAGGAATTTGGGGATGCAGAAGCAGTGCAGCTATTGTTTTGTTCGTGTTTGTGTGTCATTTTCTTGGCAGTGGAGTTAGGTCTTGATGTTTGGTAGCACCGCCATTACATAACTCACATGGCAGCGTGCGACATTTAGGGAGCATAATATTGTAGCAGTGACATTAGATGACTTAATTTACCTCATGGCTGATAATTTACTTTACACATTGGCATCACAGCCAAGTTTTGTGCAAGAGCAATTCAGCCATCAAAAAAATGCTGTTTTGTGTTCATTTGAAAGAGCGTTAGCAAATTTGGGTCCAATTCGGTAAGTAATTTTGAAAAGAAAAAAAAAAAAAAAAGGATGGATATTAAAAACATGTATCATTATCTTTGACATGAACTCATAAAGTCATCTTGTCTTTAGACAAGAGGGAGTGGGAATTTGGAGACAGAGGCTGCTTTCACCCGGCGGAGTTTTACTCTCATGCTAGATTTTGCAGGGTTTGGGGGAACGTCCCCACGAGGCTTGCAGGATTTCTGAGCTCCTGGGGCACAGCCCGTGCCTGGAGAGGGAAGGCAGTCAGCTCTGCACGTAAGGAGAAAATGGGATCACTGCTGAGTAAGGTCCCACGAACGCCAGGGAAAACTGTGCCAGGGTGTTTCCTCCTGATCTGACTCATTCGCATTCATGGAGCCAGCGCCGGGCCAGAGCCCTCGCTGGCACTGCACTCGTTTTTTGGTTTATGTGCAATAGCTACAGACCTAAGGGCATGGGAGGCATGAGGCCAGCTTACACAATAAATACCCTGTTGTGCCTTGCTGCCTAAACAGAGTGATTATTGCTTTGCTACATCTGACCCCCCTGCCCGCGTCCCTCTGGCAGCGGTTATTTCACGGCTCCCGTTGCACAAGGGAGGCCGGTGCCTCTCTCCATCCTGCACATCTCCCTGTTTGCCACCGTCTCTCCCCCACCTTCTGCTCTCACTCTTTGGCTCAGCACATTTCTGTGTCTATAGCTGACCACCATTTTCTCTTTTTCTGAGCCCGTGAAGAGTCTCACTTTGTTTCCATTTCTCTCCCCCAGCCTCTGTCCTTCTCTTCGGTCCCTCTCTATTATCTTTCATTTTCTCCATCTATTTGTCTCCGTATCCCACACTGTGCTCATTTTTCTACCTTCCCTCCTCGCTGTAGCATTGTAGCACTAGCACTCCCTTTGCTCATCCACCATCTGCTGCTCTCCACTGATCTCTTTGCTATAAACAAGCTTCTTCAACTGAGGGACAGAAAAATTGCCAAGCTCATTGGAATCTGTGATGGGCGAGGAGATGGAGGCTGATAAATGAAAACTTCAAAGTTTTGAATTAAAAAAAAAATTGCCAGCTAGATGTAAAACAAGAAAATGATGTCTAAGGCTCCCATGGCTATTTTTTGTCTTTCAGAAGCCTTTTTGTAGGGAGTGTGTGGTGCAGAGGGAAGGAGGGAATTTGGGAGGGCAAAGACCTTAAACAATAAATGGACAGTGCAGAGAGAACAAAAACTTCTGCTCAATATTGGAAGTTGCTACACACACAAAAAAAAAACTTCAAATGGCATTTATTGATTTACAATCTTTTGTTATCCCCTTGCTTCTTGTTTTAGGCAGAGGAGGGCCCAACAAGGACACATAGCCCCTTCTGCTCTCCCCTTTTCACAACTACAAAGAGCCTTGGAAGAAGAAACAAATGCAGAAGCAGGGTGTCTGATCTTTTCTTCCACATACCAAATGCAGGCAGATAGCTTCAGTGGGCTTGAGCTTCAGTGTAAGAGCACAACTGTATTAAAACAAAAAGGCACTAAAGAAGTTTCTGCACGAGGAGGAGCCCAGCGTTGGAGGCACAAACGGGAGGGGACGATGGGCACGTGGCAGCCACCTCCGCAGTGAGCTGTCTGGAAGCACAGGGAGGGATGGGTGCTCTGGGAGGAAAAGAGCAGCACCTGCACGGGGAGCCCTCTCCTGCAGGGACTCTGGGACAGCCCCTCACTGGGACGGGGTGGCACCAAACCACACAGAGCAGTCAGAGGACAGCCCGCGGATGGTTTGGGCAGCGGGGTCAGGATTCTGCCCCCTGGCTAACGCACCCTAGGCAAATATCTTACGTTATTTGGAACCAAGCAGCTTGCTTGCCAGCAGCTAGCAGTCCCTCTCTTCACCTAACAGAGTATGTTCATTGTTATCTCTACCAGAGAGCATTGTCCCAACCCTCTCCCTCCCCGCTTTGATAAACTGCGCGGTGACAACCATCAGCTTCCTGCCAAAGCTGGCTCCTGCACGGAAACGTTTGTGAATTTACTCCGCGTCTGAAGCTTTGTTTCTTTCCCCCCTGCCCTGCTTTGCCTTGGAGGTTAGAGTTAATACGACTCACCTAATCTGGCTGCCAAGGTGAATTAGTGAAAACATCTCCGCAGCTCTGTGCAAGATATCACAACCTGACATTTTTCTAACACGCCGTGATATATCTTTTCTCTCCCTCTGATGTGTACTATGACACCTCAATCTTATATAAATGCTCTTTGTTAGGAATGCTTAATGTGCTCTTGGGGCGGGGGGGACAGGGCTGCAAGCAAAGGGGTCCAACTTGCAAATGAGCCAAGTCTGGATTTTGTAGGAAAATGGTGATGCCAGGGCTGAAACAGATCTCTGGTGCAGGGGCAAGAACAGAGCTACCACTATTTCATCCGGAGACCGACGGGCTGTCACAGAGGCTTCCCCTGAAGCGTTATGCTCATATCTGAGCCCTGGGGCAGGGCGATGAGGAGCTGAATGGGCCTATTGATATCTTCGGTTTCCCTTTAAAACAGATGCCTTTCCTTTCATCCAAAGGATGCTCTTCCAAAGAACTACAGAGGGCGAAGCAGCAGCTCATCATCTGTTGGGAAGGGTGTGTGGCTGCTGAAAGCCCTTCTGCTGGACATGGGACATGGTTTAGACTCTTAAGTGGATGCGTGTTTATCAGGGAAGAGCTGAAAAATATCTTCCCTTAGGAAAGCGTGTACCTTTTAGGATACAGTGGAGCCCCACTGATGTAGTGCTCTGACAGACAGACTTAACAGCACCCCTAATGAGGGTGCCACTCCATTAGAGCTGGTAAGTCACCCTCAACCCTCTTTTCATTACTGTGACAGTCCTGTGACAAGGGCAAATTGCAGGAGAAGCAAGTCCCACTTGGAATGAGCCCTGTGTATAAACAAGGCAGAACTGCAGAGCAAATGATTTGCAAAGTGGAGGCAAATTATGTTTTAACCTTTTCCCTGTGAGCCTTTCCTCAGTGTCCGATTAACTTTCCAGTCAACTGGCTGACCTACCAACTGGGCGGGCTGCTGTAAAAGGAGGCGAGTGTTGACCGCCGGCTCAAATTGGGGGTGGCATTTTCAAAGAGAGTTATTAGCAGGTAACAGTACGTTGGAAGACGATCTGGGGATTAAAGGAGATCTCAATCAAAAATGAATCACGCTAGGGCGAAAACACAAACTCTGTGCTGGCTGTACAAAGAGCAGCCCGGCGCAGAAGTGATGCGATCCTTCGGCTGTGGTAGTTCCTCATCTGAAGCGCTGTGTTCAGTTTGGGGTGTTGCACTTCCAGGAAAACGTGAACTTGTCAGAGAGGTCTAAAAGGAAAGAGCAAGAATGATCAAGGGTCTACAAAGCCTCACCTACAAAGAGAGGTTGAAAGACCTGACACCATTCAGCCAAAAGAAAAAAAAAAAAGAAGAAAAAAAAAACACGGCAACAACTAAGGAAGGAACATAAGTGATTTAAAGTTGATAAAAGGCTATTGCAGAGAAGGAGGGAATGATTTGTTCTTTTTGTCTATAGTGGCTCAAGGAAAAAAAAAAAAAAAAGCCTTAAATTGCAGCACAGGAGACTCAGGTCAGACTGCAGGGAAAATGGCTCCAGCGGTAAGGGTGGTGAAGCGGGGGAGCAGACGGTCTGGAGAGGCTGCAGAGTCTCTTTTGCTGGAGGGCAGGGCAAGACCATCTCCTTGAGAGGGCCCTTGGGTCGTGCTGAGATTAGGGAAGGGGTTTATCATGACTGTACAAGGACTGACCTAACGCTGCTCCTACAGGAGGTAAGATTCCCAAGTATATCCAGGAGTTACCCCAATAAAAAGCACCTGTGAAAACCCTGCCCTTCTTTTTCTCCACGAGCTCTCCCCTGGCTCTCCATAGCATCAGCCCCAGGGCACGGCAGAGGGTTGAGAGCAATGTCCCAGCTTTGCCAGTGGATTACCTTGTAAAGTACACAGGTGCCACGGGGCAAGGCCTTTCAGCAGCCTCTTTGGGGGTGGGAAAGCCTGCATCAAAGCTGTTGTAAATTTTAGACGTAGCAATGAGATTTCCACTCACCTGAACAGCTGGTAGGAGTTGGAAAGGGGATTGCTGGTTAGTCCTGCTGAAAGAAAGGGGGAAGCTTGTCTTTGCACGAGTTTAATAGGTACACATGCTGAGTCTCCGTGACGGGGGATGGTTTTCCCCTAGAATGGTTCCGAAAATTGCCTGGGAAAAAAAAAAAAAAAAAAAAAAAGGCAAAAATAATTGTGTGAAGGACAGTTCTGAGCAGATTGTGAAGTTGCTGAAGTCCCTATCTGTGGTGCAGAAGGCAAATGCATGCAGCTGGTGTGTGCAGCCAGCCTGACCTGGCTAATACACTGCAGCGGACGCGTGCCTGCCTGGTGGGGTTCATTTCTGGGGGCTCCATAGGAGAGGGGGCTTAGCTGCTGCTTTCACTCAGTGCTGCAGAGCCCAGGACGACAGCCCTGTTGTCCAGGCCCTGGTTGGACTCCCTCAAGCAAGTGCTGCTGTGAAGTGGGCAGGATTTCAGCAGTGCTCGGCACCCTTTGAGCGGAAATCGTCTTCCGGGCAGAGCCTCGCTGGAAAATCTGGCTGCTCTCTTAAGAGCCTGAAAGGGAGCCCTTGTGTGCTGGCCTTCTTTTTTTTTAAAAAAAAAAAAAGAAAAGAAAAATCTGGCTCTTACCCTTGAAGGCTTGGGGGATGCTTTCTCTACACAAACCCAGGCACGCAGCTGGGGCTGGGGGCTTTGCACTTGCAGCCCCCCACAGGGCGTGGGGGGTCTCCCATCACAGTGCTGCCACGGTAGTTCATAGTCTTTCCAGGAGGAGCCCTTTTCTACTTTGCTTTCTGAAGGAATAGCATAGATAGACCAATCCTAATATTTCATGCTTCCCTGGCACCTTTCATCCAGCGACTCCAATGTGCTTTGCATGCGTTAACCTCAGCGCCCTTCCCTGACCGGGAGGTGATGGCAGAGAGGGGCGATTAGCTGCAGTTTACGGCGGGGGAAAGCAATGAGTGCCTCACCCAGGGTCAGGCAGTGAATTAAAAGCACGGCCACAGCCCTCCCCTGGTTCCTGCCCCAGCGGATGCTCAAGTCGCTGCTTCCAAACCTGCCGTAGCGAGGCAGCACGGCCTCAGTGCGTCCTCTCGCGTGGACAGTAGGGGGAGGATTCGTAATGATTATTGGTCTTCGCAGATCAAATTGCACTTTGTTTCTCTCCGTTTGGATGTGTTTAACTGTAGCATGAGCTGATCGATGACACTTCGGGGTGGCGGTTGCTCCGAGAGACAGAAAGACATTTTTCACAGCTCCGCGGTGCCCAAAGGGCTGCTGACAATACAGCAGCTCGTCTGAGAGCCAGCCACCCCTGACCCAGCACGTCAGCCACAGGCTGACTGACTTCTCGCGGTCACACCACCAAACTTCAGTCTGAAATGGTGAAGATTTTGCTTTTTGGTCTGGACAGCCTACAGGATGTGCAGCACTTTGCTACCACTTGGATGTTTCCTTCCCCAGTTTTCCAAACCAAGCTTTCAATAACTAAATAAAATGCAAATATCTTGCTGATACAGCTTCTGAAATAACCTCAAAATAGCTCCCTCAATAGCTGTTGTTTATTTGCAGAATCGCTGTGGTGATTGTTCCTCCATAGGAATTCAGCAGAAGACTTCCCCAATCTGTATGCCAGGCAGAGCCACCATCTGTATTTTTCTCTTCTGCAGGCAGAGAGTTTGAAGGTGAGGAAGAGTATCTGGAGATCCTGGGGATCACGCGAGAGCAGTCGGGCAAGTACGAGTGCAAAGCTGCCAACGAGGTTGCTTCAGCAGATGTCAAGCAAGTCCGGGTCACTGTGAACTGTGAGTACCTCACGACGGGAGCAGGTCCATGGGGAGAGCTTTCCCCACAACCACGGGTGGCGTTAGGATAAACAGAGAAGCCTCTCCAGGTCTAAATTACAGAATCTGAAATGTGGGGCACTTACCATAGGGTATAGTTTGTGCTTTAAACCTGGAAATATATAAGAAGAGTGAGGGGAAAAGAGAGAAAGAGAGCAAGAAGCAGTGCACTGCCCCTCTCTCTCCCCTCAGTATGGCTGGCGATGCCTTGTTTTTACTCATTGATATTCGGGAGAACAGTAGCGTGAAGAGAAGCTTCAGCAAGGCAGCAAGGATAGATAAGGTTCAGCCGGCTCAGAGCAAGCGCGCCTGCCTGCACCCAGTCGGCTCGGCAGCGCTTGCACGGGCATCACGCCCCAGGGGCTTGGGGGGCACACGTGGGAGAGGCACGAGTTAATGAGAGGGGCCAGAAACGTGACTTTTAAGCAGGCTTCAGGTCATTTGCACAAAGCCCTCCGTGCACCAATGCAGCACAGAGAAAGGTTCAGCCAAAGGCGTAGCCACAGGGCTGGCTGTGTGGCTGGCATCCACACCCCACACCTCGATGAATCCTCACTGGGTGTTGCTGTAGTGAGTGGACCACATCGGCCATGCCTGCACACACAAGATATTTCAGCCTGCCTTTAGTAGCACAATCCTACGCGTGTGTACATCCACCTCGTATTTTTATGGCTCATGTTTGGCACTGGAGTGATTTAAGAGGAATATCCCCACCTGCCTGCGCTGTTCCCCTGCTTGGAGGTTAATACCTCGGCAGCAGGGATGGATAAATGGGACGTACAGCCTCTCTAGACCTGCTTCAATTTACTCAGACTATTAACTTAAACTGAAATTGGAGATGGTTACAGGCATGTTTCAGGGTGCGTATACGTGCCCTTGATTCATGGGTAAGCACTCCCTGGGAGTGGGTTAGGGCAGAGAGCTGACAGCAACAAGTGTCTCAGCTCATCTCAGCCTGGTTTGCCACTCCATGTGGTTTTAGCACCTCTTTATACCACTCTTGCTCTTCTTTTCTTTCTTTCCTTCTGAGCCATCACATCAGATCAACTCTTCTGTCTTGCTTTAGAAGTCAAGGTTATAGGCATTGCTTCCGGGCTCCCTGCAGTGCCTTCAGATTCCACACCATTATTTTTTTTTTGAATTATCTTAGAAAATTGGGTGACAGTAGTTTAATAAAGGCTGCTTGGTGGGCCAAATTTTGCCATTAGTATGAAACTATAGTAGCAGATTTTCTGAACTAAAGCTTTTTTTTTTTTTTTTCCTGTCTAAAGTATCTTTTTCTTTCAAAACCAGCCAAATTTATAAACCTGAGGCATTCCATGAGAACCAGTTAATGTTTTCAAATATTTCTGTGAAGCGTAATTTCAATGATGCCTTTAACATGGTTGAAACAGATTGTTTGTATAAAGTCAGTGTTTGATTTTGACTTTGTTTCAACTCATAGTAGCTATACTAGAGTAATATTTTAAACATTTTTACTGTCAGAGCACATGAAAATAAAATGATACAATATTGTAATATTATTACACAGCCTAATATGTAATGTGCACAAATTATTATTTCCTTCAGGACAGATCTTTTGTTGCCAAGTAAAGGGAAAAAACTCAGCGTTCATGAGGGCCCTGCACAGGAAAAAAAATAAATAAATCAGTCCTGTTTGGGAAATGAAAGCCAGATATTTGCATACGTCTTTCCTTATCTTGCTTCTTTAAATACACCACCAGCAGTAAAAATTATGAAAATCACAGTAGGTTTGAAAAATGGGACCTGCCCAACGTGAGGAGCTTCCTGGCCATCTCTTATCATCTCATCTCTCGCTGAGGCTGCAGAGCAGGCAGCTTGTCAGCCCCGACTGCAGGAGAAAGCACCATCTCTTTGCTTTGGTCTCACACTACCACCTTCAGGCTCCGTGAGTAATGGCTCTGGCACACTGCAGACAGGGAAACTGAGGCCTGGGGAAGAGCAGAGGGCAAACCCCAGTGAAAGGGGACCCACTCCTGGCTTCCCCAGCAGCATACAGCCAAACACGGAGCGGCTGTGTTTTCAAGGCGCACAGAAAGGTGCTGTTCATTGCATGACTCATCACATGCGCTGGATTTAGTGAGGTGGAAAAGGTTTTTCTTGCTGCAGACAGCAGGAAGATCTAGTGCTCAAACAAAAAAATCAAAGAAGGATGCTTAAAAAATCACCTTCGCTCTCCTTTATTACCCCTCCTCCTTTCCAAATTAAAATATTTACGTGAACCCACAGCCTTTGAATGTAGGATCCTATTTATGTACACTTATTAATATTTATGATGTTAGAGGGCGCGCTGCAATATCCCTAAAGCCCTGCATAAAATCCCAATTAAGGTCAGGAAAGGGATCACATTGAGATGGCTAATGTGTTCACAAGAAACTTCTCGCCATACATTTTCCAGACAGAACTATTTTTTTTTTTTCCTTTGACTGACACCATCCATTTTGATTCTTATTCTTGGCCTTTCCAGGGTGGATACAGACAGCGGAGCTGTATCCTGCAGAGGGAAGGTGCTTTATGGCAGCCTGAGTCTCAGCAGAGCTGAGCTGCAGCCCCAGACTCTCAGAGTATCCAGGCACCCGCGATGGCAGACAAGGCACTTCCTCCCTCTCAGCAGCCAGGTGGAAATAATTCTGCCTTTTAATTTGTAAAGCCTGTCACTTAACATTTCAAACACGGTGCTGAGAGGCACCTACCCTGCCCAGTACCTGGGCCCTGCTCCAGCAGAGCACACCGATGCTTCCCAAGTTTTGTTTGCCCGTGGCACGGCTCTCAGGCTGTGAAATGAGCAGGGCTGGGAGCACCAGGCTGGGTTGAGGACAGGCTTCACACAGAGCTAGCTTGAACGAACCCCTTCGAGCCTGTGACAAAGCGTGGTGTCCAAAAGGGCTCACACAGGCCTCGTGGCCTCGCACGCCTCAGGGAGGTGTCTCAGCAAGAGGTCTGGCTTTCAAAGTCGCACCCACAGCTCCTGCTAAAGCTCCTCTGTTTTGAGCTGTGAATGTCTTTCTGCCCTCAGCCCTTTCCTTTCTTATTATAGTGTTGATGTTAGACACGCAGGTTGTACAGAAAATAATGTTTGTGTTAGTGTTAAATTCCTACTTTCTTCCTTTCACTGCTGCTGCCTTCCTTTACCATTGCGAACATCTTTCTCTCATCTCCTTCCCTCTGATGAGCCCATGTGCACTAGAGAGCCACAGGTAAATATTCATAAATTACATAACTCCATCATTAACCTTAACTCTGCCTGTGTGTGCCTATGCATTTATGACAGAGGACCAGTAAAGAGAAGCATGCATATGGAGTGGTGCTGGCATAATGTATTAGGGGGAGTTCAAAGAGCAGGTGTTCTCCAGGGAAGCAAGAGGTGGATGTGCCACAGCATGCAGCAGCTACAGGCCTCCGCCAGCTCAGATAGTTTGCCTAAGGAAGACAGCCCTGAAGCAGTTTCACTGTTTCCTTCCATCTGAAAACATGACAAGTGACCCAGCGTTTCCTCCCCGCAGACCCTCCCACCATCACAGAGTCCAAGAGCAATGAAGCGGCCACGGGACGACAAGCCTTACTCCGGTGCGAGGCATCAGCAGTGCCCACGCCTGATTTTGAGTGGTACAGGGATGACACCAGGTAAGACCATTAGCCCTCCTTTTCCTTTTTCTTCTTTTCAGTCCAACAGGAGATCCTCAGAGCTGTTATCATCCCCAGTTCTTCTCCTCAAGCAAGTTACTCTCCATAAGCCCTATACATTAAGATTGTTCCATCAGCTTATTCAGAGGCAGCATGTTTGGGGCTGGAGGAGGCAATCCTTCTCTGTGCCAGGGATGCTGAAGGAGGTGCTAAATATGGGGCTCTTCCCTTCAAGTCAGTAATGGGCCAATTTGCAATTAAGACATCCAAAGTGTTTTCTTCAAATGTTCGTGCATTAAATGTTCATCCATGATACAGAAAATGAAATAGGCAGTGTTGTGTTGGTCCCCAAGTAAATAACACCACTCTGGCTGCCTTCATGTGGGGATGGTGCTGCTTGAGGTGTAAGGCTCCCCCCTCTCTGCAACCTGAGCCACCGGGGTTTGCGTGTGAGGGGAAAATGAAAAAAGGGATCTATCTGTTCCTTATACCTGAGCATTTACTTTGCATTTAGAAGTGGTTTTATTATTGCAGTTTTTAACCTGACCCACATGTCCAGGCTCAGCAGTGGCTCGCTTTTGTTAAAGCATGCATTAGAATGCCTTAATCGGTGTGTTTCACTAAAAACCTTTTCTCCATCTATAGACTAGCCCTCAGCTGGCCATGGTGCGTTCATTTCCCAGTGCAAGCCAGTGCTAGATAAATGCTTCCTCCCTTACCCTCAGCTTTTCTTTCTCCTCCACTACTTTACCAGTGGCATTTCTCTCCACTGTGTTCCTCCTTCCTTTCATTCCCTCCTCCTGCTTTCCGTCAGTGCCTCCTTTGTCCTCTTCCTTCTTACATCTCATCTCTGCCTCCCTCCATCCTCACCCTCCAGCTGGTCCAAATGACTTTGGTTTACCACCCACCCCCTGGGCTGTCATTTCCTCCCCATACACTACTGCCATTGCACTGCACGCCTCTTCTCCTGTCTTCCCAGGATAAACAGCGCCAACGGTCTGGAGATAAAGAGCACGGGGAGCCAGTCTCTGCTGATGGTGGCCAACGTCACTGAGGAGCACTACGGGAACTACACCTGCGTGGCTGCCAACAAGCTGGGAGTCACAAACGCCAGCCTATACCTTTACAGTAAGTATGGGAGAGGGTGAAAGGGGGTCCAGGTTGCTCTCACAAAGACCAGGCTTGGTAGTAAGCACACAGGGACACAAAACTCAGGAATGATCTGCTTGCCAACGCCCCGGGACCTCCAGCTGGGAACTGACTACTTCAGACACATACGTGTTCATACTGACAGTGAAACAAGAACACAGCCAAATTAAAATGTTTACGGTCAAGCCCTTTGATCGACTTTCTTTGCTGAAGTCAGGTTTTGTTAAAGTAATAAAAACATGTTTGTTTTAAGGCTGGAACCAAAGACCCCGTTAGAATGACAGGCCTTTTAATAAGGAGAGGAAAGGCCGGGGCTCGGAGGGTCTGTGACAGCTGAGAAATGACAAGTAATTCAGAGAGATGGAGAGACTAGCCACTGAGCCTGAGGAGAACAAGAGAGTCAAAAAAAAAAAAAAAAAAAGGAGAGAGAAATGAGTTTGAAAATAGGAGGAAAATGGAAAGGAAAGAAGTGGGATAAGACAGAGTGATTTAAGGGGGCATACTGTAGGGAACATGGGGAAAAAGGTAATCAGCAGATGAAATATGGAACAAAATTCCTGGGATCTCATTCTGCTACCTTTCAATTACTGAGTTTACAGCAGTAAACATAAAAGGGTGGAAGCTGGGACTACACCAAACTCCAGAACAGAATTACCTGCTGAGTCTGAATTTTGCAGCTGGTTCAAAACTTGCCCTAAATAAAGACCCTGCTCCTTTTCTCCCACCCATGTACACGTACAAATTGAGGTTTATTCAAAATCCAGTTCTGGATCCTAGGCACAGCACTTGGACTCAGCTTACAATGCACGTTATTATTGCCACCAGAAATAGACTGCAGCAGAGTGACCCACTCACATGAATGCACCCAAAGACCAAGAAGTGACATAGGGTTATATTCCTCTGATGTTTCCACACTGAATTAAAACACTCAGGCCATGACCTGCATGACCTTTTAAACAGAAAAAAAAAAAAGAAAAAAAGAAAAAAAAAGATAAACTATGCAAAGCTGTCTAAATATGAGAAGCAGTTTAGTCTAGTTTCTGCTGTGTGTGGTCAGATTACTGGAAGCACCAGGGAAAATAAAAGGGTTTTGGTTTGTTTTTTAACAGATGTAGTGGAAAAGGATAAAACCATTGGTGTTCTGTGTTTACCACCTCTGGATTTATTACAAGAGCAGTTTGAATTATTGCAAGATTTAGGAGTGTTCTACAGATTATTTTTTTTAACTAAAGAATCAGTATTATCATAAAATAACGTATCTTTGATTTCCTGCAGCATTTGGTCACAGAAACAAAGCAAATTCCTACTTTGAAATTCTTTTCACCCTGGTCTTGTGACTGTCATGAGATTCAAATAAAATCCTCAGGCAGCAATTTGGAACACAGTTTTCAAATACTCCAGATTTGTTCTTGCTGATATTAATATAATGCTAAGTTTAGAATCAATTATTTGTGGCTGAATTCTAAATTTGGCCCTCTCTGTTGGTTCCTGTTATACAGATGAGCTGAAAAGCACCACTGAAACAAAATATAAGATGAAATTCAATAATGTATGTATGCACACGTGATTTTAGATGGGGGGTTGGTTTTGCTAGAAAAGCATTTTGCATTGAGCTTCACCTCAAAGGATCTCAAAGGATTTGCTAGCAATGAATATTTTAACATCGCAAGTTATTCAGAAATGGGTGAGTGTTATTAGCACCATTTTGCAAGAAGAACCTAAGAAATAAGAGTGAAGGAGCGGTTTACCCATGGTCATAAAATCAGTGGCAGAACCTGTAAGAGATCCAGGGAGATCTTGCAAAGTTGCAGATATCTATACCAAGAGGAAACATGGCAAATATTAAAGATGACTTGCAACAAGGGAATAAAGAGAGGATTCTATTTTAGCCTCCTTTTGATGTGTATGGAGGTAACTTTCCTTCTGTCGAGTTGTTGAATGTTGTTTATCATTTTTACCTTAGAAATTCAAGTCCTATTTATGCTGCGAAGCACTTGAGAGCTTGTGAAGTAGCAACTTCACAAGAGCCAGAAGAATGGAGGTGCAGGAGCTGAGAAAGATTTGATGATTTCCATCAGACTGTTTCTAACTTTTATTTTTGTTGCTTAGTTAATCCCATTTCTTCAGTGCTCAGTGTTATGGAGACTGAAAGCCATTGTGAAAATTGCTTAATATTGTTTCTCTGTTCTTGTAGTTAGTGTGGAAAAGAGAGAGAGAGATAAAAATAATAAATTCAGGCAGGCTACAGTTGGTATTCCTAAGGTTAAAAAACCAGGGAGGCGATGAGTGAAGGGAATCAAGCCTCATAAAGATAAAGAAGTGGCCCAAAAAACCTACAAGCCTGGCTGAAAAAAATACTGAACTGATCACACAATAGCTGAAATGCACATTCCCAGACAACACACTCATGCAGAAACAAAAAGAAAAAAAGCAGTGCCAAGTTTGGCAAGGTACAGCAGACACAGAAACGTTTTGAGTGCTTTTCTTCCCCAGAACCAGAGGTTTTATTTCTTTTTTTTTTTTTTTTTAATAGAGAACAAACTCACTGTAGGGCAACATCCCACTAGGGAGGCAGACACAATGATGATTCCTCAGTGGCCCATTGCAGAGAGAAAAAAAACATGGCAGCCAGTAGTGAAGAAACAACTAGAGAGTTAGTAATGAGGTACTGGAAGCTTTGCCTGAGGTGGAAGGCAGAAGGGGAGCTAGCAAAATGATGTGAAAGAACAGTTTAGCAACAGAGAAAAATGGGTGACTTCCATTCCAGGAAATCTCAGCCTGCGTTGAGAAAGTCTTGGAGAGACCAAGTGCCTTAGATGTCGATTCCATAGCTAGAAGATGTATTAAAATACAAAAGCACCTCCCTTGAGCTATATGACTAGATAGCTAGAGATCTTCTCTAAAGGATGCGGCAGCAGGATTGCCTGCTGTAGGTGGGGAGATTTATTCTCCTCGCTCCTGGAGACTGAGTTTATAGCAACATCCAAATGGCCATGCTGGGTCCGACCAAATGTCTGTCTTACCCAGGAACTTGTCTCCAACAGCA
Source organism: Anas acuta (assembly GCF_963932015.1). NCBI lineage: Eukaryota > Metazoa > Chordata > Aves > Anseriformes > Anatidae > Anas > Anas acuta. The sequence goes on along the minus strand of NC_088979.1, from coordinate 118,983,160 downwards.
ATCTGGAATATGTTTGCAGAGAGCGTACCCAGAGAGGTACTGTTTGATGATAGAGCTCCTCTCATAGCTTGCTGCCGTCCCTTCAGCCCCGCTCTTATTGCTCACCCTGCTCTCTGCTGCATGATTTTGGTGTTTCCTATATTCTGGGACTCTGTGGACCACACACTGAGCCAGCACAACGCGTTACACCCACAAAAACATATCTGAGGTTTACCACCCACCCCTCAAAATGCTGCCAAATGTTTTCTCTTGTTACGCAGAGCTGAATTAGTTCAACAAGCACCAAAGCCCATGCAAGGCGGGGGGGAACATATCACACGTCCATGGACAGGAGGAGCTGGGAGGCACAACAGAGCTTTGCAGCACTGCTGAGCCAGTAGGTTAGTTCAGCTCTGCAGAGCCTAGGAACAAGGTCTGTAACCCCCAAGCACAAAACACCGTGCGAGCTGTGAAAGGGGCAGAAAGGGGCATGCGGATCTCCATGAAAATTATCTGACAGGGAGGTCAAGTCAGGGCTGCCATCACAGCATGACAGAGGTGAAAAGCAGTGCTACAGCTAAAGGGAGAGGGTTTTTTTTCCAAGTGAATTAGGAGGGAGGGAACTTGTTTCTTTGTCATTCCACTAAGCCAACAGAGTGCTATGAAAAAAAAAAAAAGCCACGATTTATATCCTAACCCGTGCAGTATAAAAATATATGTGTATATATATATCTATTAAGTGTATATATATATATATATGCCAGAATCACATCTGTTGCACAAATACATGCATACATAGGCTTACATGTGTGGGTATAATAAGCAAGCAAACATATCCACAGGCACACAGAAGCAGACACAGCACCTGGTGCAATCTAGCAAGGCAGAGAAAAGCAATGAAAGCCTTTCCAAATCAGTTGCCTTCTGCCTCCTGCAGAGCCAGCCCATCCCTGAGGATAAAACAGGAGACGACAGGGCAGTGCTGCACCTCCTTATGCAGTCCTGCTGGCTAAATTGTCTCAATTATGGGAGACTGCCACCTCAGCAGGAGCCCTGCCGCATCCTCTCCAGCTTGCATCCTCGGCGCCCTCCAGTGAGTTAGGAAAAGCAGAGGTGAGGCAGCACCTGGTAAGGCCAGTGCCAATTAGACGCAAGCAGCAGGCAGGATCCCACCACGGTCTCCTTGAGATGCTTCAGGTATAGCTACCATTTTAGTCCAGCAGTTTTAATCCCAGCCACTTGCCTCTAAATTGTCATTTCTTGCTGGTGCCCCGGCACAAGCGCTGGCTGTGTGCGCCCTGTTCCACCCCTTCTCGTGATGCTCTGCCCGTGGTGCTTCCTTGTGCCTGAGCATCTGCTGATGGTGGTGGCTGCTAGGGTTTGGAGTGCAACTGCGAGTGAAATCTGAGGCTCTCAGAGCAAACCCTGTGATTTCCCAGGGGCTGTCAATAACAGGGAGACTCGGGAGAGGGAAGATAGTGGTTAGGGTGACAGCCAGATGGGGCAAGCCTGAGACGCTGCTAATGAGGCAGGGTGGAGCAATAAAGGCAGCACGCAGCAGGCGAGGGGAACAGAGGTAGAGTCCTTGAATAGAAAGCAGCGTGATAATGAGGCCGTAGTGCTTTGCTTTAACTGCTTATGCTGTGCAGTCTGCAGCCTGCTGTGCGGGAAGAAGGTAAAGGGGAGTTGAGTTATTTAACCAAACTAAATAACAAGGAAGTCATGTCAGCACAACAGCCTGCTTTCACAGAACAATAGTCCCCTGGTGCTGCATAAACACAGAGATCCAGACTAACCGTGTATTTTCTACACAAGAGGCAATCTCCCCTGTGCCTGCTGTGGATTCAAACAGCCCCGCTACCACTGGGAGGGCAGGAGATCTGCCAGTGTCACAGAGATTGGATCGACCTGCTGTGTCCCCGCGGGCTCCAGATAGTCAGAAGCTAGCTCCTTGCACCAGGAGTGCTTTTTAAAGAGCGTTGGCCTCCGAATAGCTGGGACCAGAGTGTGATCAGAGAATAATAGCGGGCTGTCGGTGTATCCTGCCAAGCCGTATGCCCGTCAGCAGTGATCTTAGCACCATCCTCACAGGTAAGCCCGGAGACGACTCATTGCCCCAGGCCTATCAGCTTTTGCATAGTGACATATCTCTACAGCTGAGCGTCTGCCCAGCAGACAGCCCCTGAGTAGGAACACATCTCAGGCAGCACGAGGCGTTCAGCGAGCTCTGCGGTTAATGGAGAGAGACCCGGTCATTACTCAGGTCTGGTGGGTTTGTGTTCATGGTTCTGCCTGGCTCTGCCAACAGTTCAGTGTGTGACCTTGGGCAAATTGCTTCCTGGTGCTGTGCCTCACCTGCGCTATCTGCAAAGTGGGATTGCCACTGCTGTTAGCCTCAGACTGAGGTCTCCGAGCCCCAGTTTCCTTCGGTTTCTGTGCAGTTCTTTTGAGATCCTGGCATGGAAGAAGCAATATGTGAAGCCAGCAGCGATGTATACCAGAGGCCTGCTGTGGCATAGAAAAAGGATGCGTTGTGAAAACCCTATAACCAAAACAGCAGGCTCTGTGTGCTACCGGAGGCTGATCAATCTGCAAAAGCTCTGTTCCTGTAGGAAGGCAAAGGTGCAAAAGAAACAGAGTGCCCTTGAGGATTCACCAGGGTGACAACTCCCATGCTCTGATCCTCAGGGGACCTCTCTCGGGCAAGAAATCCATTGTGGAGAAGGTTCTTTGGGGGCAGTAACTACCTGTGGAGGACCTCCACAACTCACCTTTCTGGCAAAGGCTACCTTCCAGCCAGAGGTGCAGCTAAGAGGAGCTGTAGTGTGATGAGATGAGCGGTCTTGAAAGCCAGGGGGGAGATGTGGCCCATCAACTCCAATTAGCTTCTCTGCAGGTGCTTAATCCCTCTTGTTGTGTGGATATTATTTGTTTAGTTTTTCAAATGACTTCTGTCTGACTCCAAGTCCCAGGGAATGTTGATGTATAATAGGTGTGTTGCTAGCAAAATGCTCTGTATGAAACTTACTCTAGCTCATCTCATTTGGGGATGGACAACTCCATCAGGTTTGTATCTGCTGCTTTTGCTTGCTGTGAAAAGTGGCTTTTCTCCTGCATGTTGCTTATTGTTTTTTTTCCCCCCTTAGAACGAGTTTTACCCACACTCCCCAACCCTTTTCCAGGTCAGTATATGCTTTATGTCAAAGTAGCTCTAGCCGGGTCATTCTCCATCATCCTGATAAATGCCAAGAGCAAGGGATGGGCAAAACAGTGCAGGACAACAAGGGCCTTCCCATCTCTTCTACGTGCCATTTGTTCTCTTCTGCTCACCTTCCTCATCCTTCCCTTCCCCCCTCCCATTTCAGGAAACCAATCAGCTAAAAAGCAACAACCTTTAACCCAGGTTTGATTGATGACATTGTGTCCTCATCCAGGTCTGGACAGTCTTGAGTGGGGCTCAGTTTGTGTACGGACCTACTCCTTACGTATATTCCAGTCCTGTGCTTTCTTCCCCCACATATCCTGGTTTGGATAAAAAGCATAAACGGATCTAAAATGTTGCAGGGATGGTGGAGAGGACAAGTGAGAAGCTAAAAATTAAAGTGCTGCCTGGAGATTTTTTTACTTTAGCTGTGCAAGCTATTCACAGTGAAACACATTGTTTTCTCATTCCTCTGGCACATACCCCCAAATCTGTCTGTCCTGTAGTGCTGCATTCCATAGAATCATAAAATCATTAGGGTTGGAAAAGCCCTCCAAGATCATCTGGTCCAACCATCCCCCTACAACCAATGTCACCCACTAAACCATGTCCCCAAGCACCACGTCCAACCTTTCCTTGAACACCCCCAGGGATGGTGACACCACCACCTCCCTGAGCAACCCGTTCCAGTGCCTGCCTGCTCTTTCTGAGAAGAAATGTCTCCTCGTTTCCAACCTGAGGCAGACTGCATGAAAAAAAAAAAGCTCAAGGTAAACACATAAACCACAGTGAGGTGTTACAGACTGGTTTATTGCAAAGGCAGGGGGTATGAAGGGAAAACAGAGCCTGAGTATTTTTCCTGTTCTTGCCACATGCTGCTAAAGCATGCCTTAGGTCCAGGCAGCGTGGCCCAGATGTGCACATGAGGTTTGGTGTTTGGATGCAATCTTGATATTGTGGAGAAGCACAGAGACTCAGCACTTCCTGAAATCGGGCTGTTTCCAGGGGTTTGAAGCTAAATCAGCAATAAGGCAGCCAGTCCCCTCACTCACTTAAAACACTTTGGCCTAGGGCTCCTCAGGATCTTTGCTTCGCTGCCATATGATGGAGATAGACTCAACGCATGGGATGCTCTGAGGCCTCAATAGTTAACGTCTGTGTAGAGCTTGGAGGTAGAGTGTTATTATGAACCCATGTTGTTTTGCACAAGGGCACCTGCCCAAGTAAAGCACCTGCAGGTACTCCCATGAAAAGAACAATAAATGCTGGGTGTTACATCAGCTCCGTTTAACTACTCTGCGTTTTCAAATCAAGCTCTGCTCTTGGCAACTTATTCAGGCTCAGGATGTAGTCACAATTGCCTATTTAAAAGGCAAATCCGCAAACACAATTAAAGAAAAGTACCTAAAAAAGGAGGGGAAAAAAAAAAAAAGAAATCAAGCTACCATTAAAATTAAATCCCAGAGAGTGATTTGTAAATAACATTCAAGGAGCTGAAGAAAGGAGTAAAGTAGGCCGTTGGGAACCTAGTGTGGCAAAATAAATCCAATTAAACACCATTATCGTATGTATTGCAAATGAAACGTGTGCTTGGATATGAAATTAAAGTTGCTGAGGCTGTTTGGGATGTAAGGTTTTGAGGAGTTTTCCAATTTTGCTTGTTCTTTTTTTAAGCAGAACTTTCAATGACAAATATTTTTGTCTGATGGAAAACCCAGGGCTCTTTCTTTTTATGATTATTTTTATTATATATCCTTAAATTCCACAAGCAGGCACTGTTAATTCTTTCCAGAGCCAGCCCTGTTTACAGCTGGCTTTGAATTAGTAGTCCATTAAGGTAAATGATAAAGCAAAAACTGCAAGTGAGCAAGGCCCAGATTTCCATACCAAATGCCCCTCCTAATCAGGCTGCCAAGGCCATCCTGCAAAGCTTTTGTCGATCCTTTAAAACACTTTTCCTCCTTGCCTTTGAAGTTCTTATTTTTTTCCTTTTGCTGCTCCCTGTTCTCCTGAGATCATCTTGAAGGACATCCTGGTGTGACATCACTTCTGTGAGGAGGCTTCAGGAGTTTGCGATGCCAAACGCTGGGATATCTCCTGTGACCCAGGACACGCTAAGAGGATTTCGCAGAGGGGGAAAGTAGAATTTAAATACTCCGGACCTCATTTGGTTTCTGAAAGCCCCTACCAGCTTCTTTAATGTGGGCCTTCAGCACAGATACGGGTTTATCTCAACATTTGCTTTTACTTTGCTGTTCACTTTCAAAGGAACCTTAGGCATAAAAGCTTCTTGTTTGACCTTTTTCTCCCTGGGGGTTTATATTCTGAGATGCAGTCCTCAGCTCTCAAACAAGCTCTTCCTCAGTGACCACAATCGCAGCCTCTTCTCCCTCAATTTCCATTTCTCTTAAGCCTTGGTAACACTTCCTGCCCTGTAGGGCTTTGAGCATTAATTTTAAAAGGAAGGTGTTTTGAGATGAAGAACACCGTGCTCATGCTAAGCATTGCTATCATCAGCTAGCTGCTGTGAAAACATCTTGTTTTCAGGCAGGCTAGGGACTCGGAAGAAGCCCATTCAGCTGAACACATGGGACTTGAATTTGATGAGGCTGTATCCTAGGAGGCTGGTGGAGCCCAGCTGATTCAGCTCTCTGCTGATTTGTCCCCGGTAAATGTTCCAGCTCTCCTGATTTTCCAGCAGGGCACTTGCCCTGAAAAGTCTTCCAGGACGGTAACACCTCATCACATTTTCCTGTCCACATGATAACATCACACTGTAATGGGATGTCGGAACACCTAGCTGGCCTTAATCCATCATCAAGTGATTTTCTAAGGGGTTTTCTTCTGGAAAGAGAATTTGCTCAGTTCCCACCACACCTGCCAACATCATGGCAAGTGGGATCTCTGTTGTACCTCGAAAGCATCACTGTCGCTAGTATGCCACTGGTTCCATCTCTGTCCTCCTCCTTTGTCCTTTGCCCTCAGTCCTTTGCACATAGACTCACTCCTCTCTGATTAGCCCTTAGTGTCCACATCAGTATGGCTTACACAGGCTTCAAAACCTCTAAGTCTTCCTCTCGTGAGTTTTGTGGTGAGGTCCTACCACAGATTAACCAGGCACTTTCTCAGCATGGATAGCTCGAACCCCAGGAACCACAGGCGATGCCTTGTTGCCCAGAGGGTGGCACAGTCCAGTCACGGGCATCAACAGAACAGATTTACAGTGATAGTGTGTAAATAACTGGCGGAGGGGAAGGGAAAGGGAGAATGAGCAGTCCTGTGTTTCTGCCAAAACGCGCACTGATGGGAGAATGACCCTGTCCGACTGTAGCTCGTAGCTAGTCTCCATTTAGCTGTAGCCCGTGTAGCTTGTGCTGTCACTAATGCCTTCATCGGGTGGGTGGGAGCTGGGGGAAGGGAGAAAAGAGATGTTCATTTGTGTCTGATGACCAGAGCGGGAAACAGAGAGCACCTTTCTTCGGAATAACGTCTCAGTTCTCCTCCCTCCCCGTGGAGGTCCTAGCTACGGAGGAATTCATAGTTCTCCATCTATCACCCCCACCCATGGCTGCACCCCCATCACCTATTCCATTGCCCCAAGCTAAGCAGGCAGCTCTCCTGTGAGCTGGGTCTCCTTGTTTTGGCAAAATCCAAATATTTTGAAGCTAAGGTGAGAAGCATGGGGGGGGGATACATCAGAAAGTGCAGAGAGTAAAGGGTTAACACATGATTTGTAGGGGGTTGCTGCTTAGGCAGAGATATGGGAACAGTCCACAGAAACCAGTCCTCCCAGTACGATGTGACTGGTTAAAGAACTCGTCCGTCTCTCAGGTCTTCTTCACTGAGGCCAGAACTTGCTTTCTCAGATGGTTTCCAAGAAATGGTCAGTGAAAATCTGTCCTCAGAGCCTTTGAACCATATTTGTTGGTAGGGCTGGGGAAAACATAGCATAAACAGGCCAAAATAGCCAATCTTGTCCTATCATGATCTAACAAACCTGCAGACAGAAATACTGGTTGTAGGGACCCAGCTTAGGAGGGCATCATCACCTGATAACGCCCATGACCCTGGAGATCGAGCACAACTCAAGGTTCACCTTGCTCCCTGCCGGTGGTATCCAGCCAGATTTTCCCAAAAGCTCATTCTCCATTGCGGAAGGGGATGGCTCTGCAGGGAGGATCAGGCAGGCCAAGTTTCTTTCAGCGCTCAAGGTCAGCGTTCTTCCCTGCCAGGTCAGTAGGCTGCAAGTGCAGTGGGTGCCAAGCCTGCTGGGGCTTCAGGCCAAGGGAACAGAAAGAACAAGACAGGGCAAAGGCAGAAGGCCAGCATCATATTGATTTTTTTTTCTTGATATTTCAGAGGTACCAGGCAAGCAGTGTCATTACGTCTTATTTTGACCATGTGGTTAAAAGGGAATAAAAGTCAGAGGTGATGATAGTGTGCTCCAAAATGGCTCATAAGTATGGAGTGGGAAACAATATCTGAGGGGAAAGAGAAATGCCAAGAATTATTCCTGCTACTACAGCTACTAGCATTACTTGGTGAGCTTTCTGGATAGCAACAGACAGGTTCTGTTTGCTGAGATTGATTAAGAAATTCGAAAACATTCTAATTCTTTCCCAAAAAGTGTAAAGAAAAGAAACCAGCTTTTTTTTTTTTTTTAAGAAAAAAAAAAAGACACAAGGGAGAGAGAGAGAAATGGCTTTATTGCTTGATCTGTTTCTGTACTTTTTGTTCATTAATTTTAATTTAGATTGATTTATTCCAGAATGAGCCCTGGATTGCATATATTTGCATAACCCTTTCCGGTAGTAATGCTGTGGAGAATCCAGCGAGGGAGGAAGAGCAGAAGCAGAGGGTAGGAACTGAGACTGCAAGTCCCAGGAAGATATTCCTCAGGGCTGGGCCCTGGCACTGGGGTAGCGAAGGCGTTTCAAGGTTTGGTTAGTCACAAGTGCAGCTTTGCACGCCAAACAGCCCTGCCAAACGGAGGTCAGGGCTCAGCAGTCAGCTGGGAGGCTGGAGGGTGGGTGAAACCACTGCAATAGAAAACACAGAGCCCATGGAAAAGCACCTGCCTTGGAAAATCAGTTGTGCAGCAGGGACACAGGTCGATAGCATCAGAGCTGGAGCACGGAGATTGCCCTACAGAGCAGGGCTGGGCAGACCATGACCCTCCTGGGCCAGATGTCCCCTGCCTGGAGGACACTCACACCTTATACCATGTTAAGTGGGTTTTGGAGCTGTCTGCTGAACCTTCCTCCTTAGAGATTAGGAGACCAACCCAAACCTGCTGCACAGGAATTGTACCTAAATACTCGCTCTCTCCCTCCCCTGCCCTCCCGTGGTGAGCTGCCGGCTGGGCTGACGGGGACCCAAGTGTGGAGGGCAGCAAGGAGGATGAAGAACAGCCATTGTTGTCCTGATTTAATCCTCAAGCACGCTCAAAATTCCCTCGCACCCCCTAAGAGAAAACGGCCAAAGAGCAATTCCCACCTTCCTCCTCCTCCTCTCCCCCTGCTCCCGTTTCCACTGCGCACCACTTAAGAATTTGCCTAACAAATTGACCTCCCCTCTGGTTATTGTCCCAAGTGAACAGTCTCTCCATTCACTAACCCATGACGGTAAGTCAGTTTGGGAAGCAGCGGGTTTATCTTCCCGGCTCAGGCGCTGCGCCGGGCCCGCTGGTGAACCAGTTGCCATTCAGTGTCTGCTCTGCTGTTGATAAAGCACATTACACATGGCTGGGCTTGCATGATTAATACCGCTGTCTGAGCGCTCTCTCTAAAAACAAAAACAACCGGGAGAAGGGAGGAGGGGGGGGGGGATTTGGGAGGGAGGGGGTGCACAAGGGGGGGCGGGAAATAAATAAAAAAAAATCCAAAGAAATCAGGCTTGCAGAAAAAGCAGAGCTCTCCTGGCAGTGGGCGAGCAGGTCTGTGGGCAGAGCATCCCTGCAAAAGGGAGAAGCCTAGCGGCAAGGCAAGCGAAGGAGAAATGCGCTGGCCCTTCCCCAACATCACCTGCATGTCCCTTTGCGATTTGGGAAACGGGTGCATGGGCAGGAGCAAGGGCACGAGGGCCATGGAGGAGGATGTGCTGTGGCCAGCACGGCTTCAGTGAGGTCCAGCCAGGCTGCCTCTACGGTAGGTGTTACAGACACGCGTGCTTGCTGGTGGACCAGTACGCTCCTGAGCCAGATCACCTTATGCACGACGCACCCCCTCAAATCTTTCCCCTGCCAAATACCCAGCAAAGCTCATGGAAAACTGTAGCGAGGATAAAGTAAGCAAACAGACCCGCACAAAGCTGATGAAAATATTAATTTTTCAAGAGGTTCCGGAGTTTCCCATTAGCAAGCCTGCTTCCTAGGGCTGTGTATGCTCTGGGTGAGGGGAGCTGTGCTCTTTGTTCCTTAATGAGAAGCCAAACTGTTGCCACAGCCGGTCTGCTGTGTCTTACACATGTGCTTGAGATGTGAGCAGAGGAGTGTTTGTTTTTTTTTTCCTATCTTAGAAAAATTAAAAGCAGAAAAAGCTTAGATCTTCCCTGTGATGACCCCCCCAAAAAAACTCTGTGTTAGGTATTTTTTTGGATGCTTTGCTTGTAGGATGAAAGTCTTCAATGAATGGTTTGAAGACAAGGGAGTTGTAAGTAACTGATTTTGTATCAGTAGTTTGCAAGGTGTTAATATATATATATATATATATTCCAACTACTAGACGAGTGGAAAGGGTGGGAGACATTTCTTAGCCATGAGGGAACCGTGGAACTCTCTGATACCTCTAGGATAGATCTAGTGATGAAAAACCTTCGTAACCTTGAAACATAGGTGGTCTTCTGGCCACCACCGCCCTCACTGATCATGGTAACAGCTCAATTCCAGACCGGCAGTACTACATACCAGCTCCAGGATAAATGGTGTAAGCAGCCATCTCTTGAACAGCACAACCTTCTCAGCGTGACACTGAGAAATGCGATTTCAGGGATAGTCTTCAGACCTCAGAGAAGGATGGGTGAGCTGCATTGCAGAATGAATCTTCACTGTGACGCGAGGTATGATAGATGAGTACTTAGCGCACCATGAATGAGCTCCAAAACATGGGGAAGAACTGTTCAGTGCTAAAAAAACCCTATGAGCAAATTCTGAAATGCATTAAACAGTGTGCTAAGATTGATAGACACCAGAGACGTTGCCTTAATCTTGTTGGAGAGTTGCTGCAGGGCATCCTCCGTAGTTTACACAGCGGTACTTCTGCCTCTAGAAAAGCCAATCTATTGCCAGTGCCGTTACAGTCAGATTTTAATTACAGGAGCAGAACCCCACAGATGCTAACTGGTAGTGAGAATGGGCCACAAGCAAGTAACAAACAAAAGAGTTTCAGCATTGGGAAGAGGGAGTGCAAAAGCATGTCTTCTTCTCAAAGCAGGGGGGAAGGATAGGAAAGGAGTAAGGAAAAAGCCCCAAATGAACCCTAGTAAGTAGAAACTGCTAATCCCTAAAGCCTCAGAGTAGAGTGCAAAGCCTTGGAAGAAAGAAATTAATAACTTTCAAAGTATGACCTTGAAAATGGAATTAACAGTATTCGTCCCTTTTAAGCCGTCATGATAATAAAGATTTCATCTGCTGAAGCTCTAGCAAGAGAGTCAACAGACTGGAAAAATGACTTCTTCCAAGGGAGCTGGCAAGTGTAAAACCTAAGACCCCTCCAGGAGCCATGGAGTGAGGTGCCATGGAGAGACCTGTGTGGTGCATATCCACTTTCCCTTTGACCTCAGAGGTCAAACATCCCTTAGAGGATATTTTCATTCCTTCCTCGTTTTTGGTCCTCTTTGCTCAAGAAGCAAGACCTTGCTGTAGGCAAAGTTAACCTGCCAACAGCATGGAGCCCAGAGCCATGAGGATGGAGAGCAGTTTGAAAAATAGCAGGCTAGCTCCACTTGCTTTGCCATCACTCCCTTCCTTCCCATCACAGAGAAGTCTTTCTAGCCTGTCCCCTGCCTCCTCCTCGCCTAACCTTCATCCAGAAGCTCATGGGGTCCGATTTTCCTCTTATACTGGGTTTTACCTCATGTTCTTTGAGAGGATCCCAAGGGCAGAGTCACCAAAGCAAGTGAAGAGCCTGTAGCTTTTTGATACCTTTTGAAACTTCTCTCTGGGCTCTCCTCCATGAGCACTAGCAGACTTATCAAGCCCTGGAGTCTAGATAGTATAAATAAGAGGAAAACTGGGCATCTGCTGTCTTTTCCTATCTCCACTTTGTTTTACTCAGGTGATACAACCTGGGAGCCGGTGGGAAACTCCACAGTGGTGAGTGCAGGTGTGAAACGTGTAGAGGGGTGGGTGATTTTTTTCCCCTCTCCATATGGACCAGGAATATATCTACTCCCTGCTTGCATCTCAAAAAAAAAAAACAAAAAAACAAAAAAACTTTTAAAGGTTGGGAAGCCTGCTGAAAGTTATATATCCCCAGTTTTGCTCCTGATGCTGGCCTTGTCCCATCCAAAACAGGCAGTGGCAGCATCCACGGGAGCCCCTGGCAGCCTGGGAGCATCCCTGCCCAGCCGGGTGCCTTGCAGGGGAGGCTTCTGCGGGATTCAAGTGAGCCCTGAGATGGTGGGTGGTTTCATTTTTTTTTTCCCGTTTTATTTATTTATTTCCTCTTTATTTTTATTTTTTTTCCTCTGCCTTCGGCTGCCACCTGGTGGGGAGGAGGCGTGTGGCTGCCGCCGCCAGCAGCGCTCAGGGCGCAAGCCACAAACGCCTGCCCCTGCTGCAGCTCCCCCTGCTCCTGCGGGGCACAGGTGAACAGCCGAAAAAAAAATAAAAAATGAAAAAAAAAAGTTGAGGGAGACTGTGGATATAGAAGCCTTCGGGGAGGCCACACATTCAAGGAAGAGTAAAATGTGCTTCCATGTTGTGGCTGCCCCATCCCTGGAGGTGCTCAAGGCCAGGCTGGATGGGGCTTTGGGCAGCCTGATCTGGGGGGAGGTGTCCCTGCCCATGGCAGGGGGTTGGGACTGGATGGTCTTTAAGGTCCCTTCCCACCCAAACCATTGATTGTGTGATTCTGTGAAAATCAAGCTCTTAAGGAGCGTTGAGTGCCACTACCTGTGGCTCAGGAGGATGGAGCCAGCGGATGCTGTGGGTTGATGTGCTTGCACACCCAGCCAGCCCCCAGCTGATGAGGGTTGGATGAAACCTTTGGCCTGACCCCGTAGAGCTGGTCTCTCCTTGCAGTGGCTCCTTTTGGCAGGGTGTTTTTGAGGAACTGGTGAGCTCTTGGCTTTTTCCCTGGGGTTTGCAGTGAGCGTGAGAAGCACCCTGCTTTCCCTCCTCCCTCCACCTTCTCATCCAAGTCCCACCACCCTTCCTGCCCCCTCTTTTCCTGCACCCTTTTTGGCAGTAGGAGCATTTCAGCTGTATGGTGCGATGCAGCATACACACACCCGTGTGTATGGGGCAGATCGTTTGGTGTAGCTGTTTACCTGGTGCTGAAAGACTAAACCCTGCAGCGGTGCAAGGCTCTGAGCCAAAGCGGCAGGGCAGAAAAAGGTTCAGAGGGACTGCCACAAGCTTGCTTTCTTTTTTTTTTTTATTTCCTTGTAATTAAAAAATATTTTTCTTTCTCAAGCCTTGCCCGCAGAAGCAGTAGAAGTGTTTTGGCTGCTGCCCTTCCACTAGAGAACAAAATAAAGCCAGCCCGAGGCAAACACCCGGCGTGGGAACATTCCTCCCGCCCCGCTAATGCCTGAGCAGCGATAAGCGAGCGGGGCCTTACGGTGGGAAAGGTCAGGCACCCTTAATAACAGCAGGTGCCACCGGCTTGGCGTGCGAGGCTGATAAAGCTCTGGCAGCGCCGCCTAAGCAGCACGCTCCGTGCCAGAGTGCGCAGCCACTCTCAGCTTTCTGCTGCGGGAAAGGGGAAAAAAAAAATCAGAGGCCTTGCCTGCTCTTCCACACCGTGACACAAAAATGCGAAGGTGTTTTCCCAGCAGTGTGAGGGAAGGACCCCTGGGGTTTCTTTGTGTGAGGCTGGTGTGGGGCCAGCAGCACCTGCAGGTGGGCAGGAGCAGTGAGGGTATGGTGGCACGGCTCCATCCTTCCCCCAGCTGAATTTATGGACATATCTCGGGCTATTCTGCCTTGGGAGAGATACAGGACAGAGCACATGGTCCCTTCAGCCCGGAAGGGTGTGTAAATTGTCTGCCTCGTGCTGTGGCACTGGTGCGGATGACCAAGGCTGGATGTGGTTACCCCTCGCTAGCTGCAGGACAGGAGGAGGCGCGATCGCTTTGCCCGTGCCAAATTTCAGCCTGCTCCTTCCTGGTGTGATTAATGTGGCCCGACACGGCCAGCCGCTTGGAGGCTGGGGTCCCTCAAGGGTTTGCTTGTGAAATGGTGCCAGATACGCGTATGAGCCCAGCAGCAGCAGCAGCAACCCGATTCTTTTCCCTGGCTATGGTGGAAGAAAGCCCCCTTCACCAGTGCGCGGCCCTGAACTTGGCAGGTTGCAGGGAGTGATTAACCCTGGAGATGAGCTGGCAGAGCAAACTCTCAGGACACCGGCTCGAGGGTACCAAAGCAGGAGGACAGCGGAGAAGGCACCGCTCGTTTGGCAGAGCCCCCGGGGAAGGGGACACTTTGCTGCCGGGGATGCTCGCCAGGGGGCGGCGGAGACCGCGGCGTGAGCATTGGCCATAACCGGTGCCCTCGATGCCTCAATTCCTTGAGCTTTCAGGGCTTTGGTCTGTGAGCTGGCTGAAACCATCCCACGCTTTCACAGCACGTCTGGAGGTAAATGCGGTGCACCTGGGGTGGCCCCGAGCTGGCCCTGCTGCAAGGCACAGGGATCACGCACAGCTGCCAGGGTGGTGCATGGCACAGAGAAAGCTCTGTAGCATGTAACGGCTGGAAATGTTTTGTGGACAACACACCTTGCCTGGTGGCTTCTTGGTTATTTGCTGGGCCGGAGGAGTCATGTTTTGCGACAGCTTCCCTGCCAAAATGTGACGCACGTGGTCCCAAACACTCGTTCCCCCCAGCTGTTTGACCATGAAAGATGCTGTCTCTGACACGCAGGTTCAGGTAAGTGCAGCAGCTGAACGTGGACTCGTTCCTGAGTTCAGGGAGGGAAAATAATGTTGTAGGATTTGTGTGACAAGTCAGAAAATGAGCAGGGAATAACTGAAAAAAAAGAAGCCACAGATGGAATACAAATTTTCGACACGAAACAGATGATCTAATAAGTGAAAGGCTACATTAGGAAAAAAAAAATCAGATAAATACAAGTGCTACAGAATTTGAGGGATGCCTTTTGGTCACCACCTAGACTTTAATAGCAACCGTGCTGCTGGGCACCTGTGCTCCACCAGCAGAGAGGGGCTCTTCGCCTGGCAAACTGCAGGCTGTGAGATGGAGCAATTGCATTTTGCTCCCTTCAGGACCTCAAACAGGGGTGGTTTGTTTGTTTTTCTCCTTTTTTTCACACACACCCATTAGAAATGGCTCTTTCTGGTGGTAAGTGTGTCTTCCTTCACAGTAGGATTAGTTTCAACAAATAGGCCCGTATCTATCTCCACACTTCAGCATCTTCTCCTGTAAAACACTGCATCTACGTGCACAGATAAACCCCCACGTGTAAATAAAGACAAGCGTGTATTGGTGAAACCACAGCCATGTACACCTCCCTGCCCATTACAGGGGAGAGGCTGCCAATGCTTGGTATTGCGGGGTGAATTGAAAGCAGCACCACTGCCTTTAGAGCCATCCAGAAAGAGGAAACCCATCGATGAGAGGATGGATGAGATGTCAGGAGCGTTAGCACTTAATATTCCTGGAGCGAGCCTGCGTTATTTGTTGCTGCGGCACAGTGCTCCTCCCTGCCCCCTCCGACAGACCCGTGTGCGCACGCACACACATGCAGGTTCATTTCCTTCCCTTACCAAAAAAAAACCCTAATTTTGCCCTGTAGGTGCCACATTTTGGGACTGTGGCACCTGTGGGCACTAGGACAGGATCGCAGCCAGCCCCAGCACCCGAGGTCACCGCGGGCAGGGGGGACGCACTGCAGCGGTGTGAGCGGCACCGCGGGGCTCACGGCCAGGGTTGAGCTTTCCTCCTTGCTCCCAGCTTGGCTCCTGCAGGCTGGGTGTTGTGTGAGGAGAGAGCATTGGTGGCATGCTCCTCCTCCAGCCCCTTGTCCCAGTGCCACGTGTGATCTTGTCCTCTTTTCTCTTCCCTTCTCGCACCCTGCAGGACCCGGCACGGGGAGAGTAGACAACGGCTCCATGAGTTTGGCCGTCCCACTGTGGCTGCTGGCAGCGTCCCTGCTCTGCCTACTCAGCAAATGTTAATACAAATCAGAATTAAAAAATAATAATAATAATAATAATTAAAAAAACAACAACAACAACAACTACAACCAACACGACAACAACGACGACGACAACACACAAAGCAAAACGCGTTATACAGGAGACAGAGCGAAGAGAGGGGAGAGAGAAAAAAAGAGAGGGGGAGAGAGGGAGAGGACCGTTTCTTTCACAACTTTTGTGTGTTCAGGAGCGAAGAGGGGGGAGAGGAAAAATCACAGCAAAGACGACTCAGCAACATTTAATACGACTTCTGACAAGCCGGCCGTCAAGTCACCGACCGTCTAGGAGGCACCACAAAGCGAGGGGGAGAATGGGGCACCAGCAAGGAGCACGTCGCCGGAGGATGCTGCGAAGTAAACACACCAACGCAACCCGCAAAGCCAATCGAACAGAAGATCCCTTTTCTTTTCTCTCCTCCTTCCTCTTTTCCATACTCCCTCACCTGCCTTCCTTCCTTGCTCCCTTCCTTCCTCCTCTTTCTTTCTTTTGCAGAAAGAGGTCTTTGCTTCAGCGTCTGTAGCCACTTAACTTTTTGGATGCCCTTGGTCATTTTTTTGAGCCAACGCTCAGGCGGTTCATACTTTTAGGAAAAAAAAAAAAAAGAAAAAAAAAACACAACAGAGCAAGTTATCTGAAGCTCTCTGCACACTGGTGTCCCGTGAAGAACCCCTTCCTCTCTTCACCTCATCCCGTGCTCCTGTGCACCGGGCCCTTGCTAACAACCTTCCTTCCTGTACCCTCCTTCCTGCAACATCACGCTCTGGCCTGAACTAAAGTTGTGTCAATTCAACCGAAACCATACTTTTCTTTCCTTTATTTTTTTTTTTTCTCTTTAATTCTCTTCCTCTCCCCCTCGATTTGACTAAGCGTCTTTCTCTTTCTCCGGGGTGTGCCTGCGTGCGTGCATGCGTGCATGTGTGTGTGCGTGGCTCTCGCGCTCTGTCTCCTCTTTTTCTCCTGCTCTCTCTAAGCATGCACGAGGAACAGTCCATGTGTACATACGCTCATCCCGCTGTAGATAACGTCCTGCCTTGTAAGTGTGAGACCAGATGCTGAGAGATCACTCGGGCAGAGAAGAGGGGTGAGGAGAGAGGGGCAGCTGCAGCACAGGTTCCCCTGGTGGCCCTTCTCCAGCGTCCTCCTGGCCACCTTGCTTGCAAGAATCAGCCTGCATCCTTTTTTAACCTTTTTTTTCCCCTCTCACCTGGACCTGCCTGGCTCTCAGCCTCCAAGTAGCAGCACAGCAGCTCCTGCTACACCTCAGTGCTTGCACACACTCATGTGAGTGAATGCACAAGTGTGTGTTTGTCCAAATACATAGAAAAAAAGCAGTACGGCGTGCAGAGAGGTGCCTGCTCCTGGGGAGGAGAGGCTGGGCCGGTGCAGGTGAGGGATGAGACCTTGGCCATTACAGAGCAGCCTGTCCTGTAGGCACAGCGTGTGTAGGAGCGATGCCTCGGGTGAAAGCCATGGTGTGGTCATGCCTAACCATCTCGGTGTTCATGCAAAAATCACGCCGATGCCCCCTTTTGTTGTTGTCCTCATCATCCTCCCCGTCACAAGAGGTGTGTGCTCTGTAAGGGTGTGCGTGTGCGTGTGTGTGTCTTACACCACCGCTGTGATGAAGCTCACTTTGCAAATCACGCAATTGAAACAAATTGGGTCAGAAAATGTCCAGGACCTGTGAATGTAAGAATAAAAACCAATGCCAGGTCTGAGATCCCGGGCTTATAAAGAAGGAGCTTGAAGTGGTGCAGCGAAGAAGTGGGCAGTGCAATCCCCTCCCCTCTTCCATTTCCCATCGGAAGGGCTTGCTGCAGGGGGATGCTGCTTGCTGTCGCCCTCCTTGGGGCAGAGTTGTGCACGGAGGTGCCTGCAGGAGAAGCTCCAGGGAGACCTGAGCAAGGAGAGGGAGAGATCAGGCTGTGAGATCTGGGGGTGGGAGGGTGCTCTGGCTGGTGGCTGGGAGGTGCCACAGCAGCCAAGGGGGTAAAGTGGGGGTTTTATTAGGTAGCCTCTTGTTTTGGGGACAAACAGGACTTGAGATAGCCCAGGCAAGACGATGAAGCATCCCGTGTCGATGTTGTATGGCTGCTCAACACCGCTGGGCTTCAAAGCACCAGCAAGTGTGCTTGTCCCTCTCCCAGAGCAGGAGGAACAGCCCCGGCTGCTGGCTGCTGTCAGCGGGCACTGCTGCTGCCTGCATCCTCCCTGCTGAGCTCAGCTGTCTGGGGCAGAGGCGGGCAGGCAACTGAGCAGGCAGCCAAGGGCTGCTTGCTGACAGCAGGATAAGCAGGGAAATGAGAGAGAGAGATGAGAGGCTGAAGGCTGGGTGATGGCAGCCCTGCTATAGATCTGCCGTGGGCTTGGATGGTGGTAAATCACGCTCAGTTGCCACTTCTCCGGGCCCCAAAGCCATACCTGGGGCATTTGTGCCTTGGTGCTATAATGTCCTGTATCCCTCTGAGTATTTGGTTACCTTCTGGCTACCTTTCAGGAGATCCTTGTCACTCGGTGTCTCGGTCACAGCTCCGTGTTTCCTGCTGCAGCAAGGGCTCCTCCTCCCCTTTGGGGTGCCCCCGCAGCCGTCAGCTGATGCTGTTCCCAAAAGCCGGGGCTGGGAGCGCACTGGGATGGCACCACATCACCTGGGTTTGCTGTCGCAGGCTTGCTGTCAGCAGGTGACACCAGGCTGCTGAAGGAGTTTTGGGAGTGTGGTATTTTTTTTCGGTGTTATATTTTTTATTTTTGGCTGTCAAGGCACAGAGGCTTTTGGTTTAAAGACAAATACATTACTAAAAGCAGGACACTCAATTTCTGAAGCCACCTCCCCATTATCCGCAGGAAATTACCCCAACACTTGGTTCAAGTCTTGCCTGCAGGAGCCAGGCAGCCCCATGCCCCGATGGTGTGGCTGCACAGCAGGGTTAAGGCCAGCTGCTTGCAGACCTGCCCGAGGAAAGCCACGAGCACAGAGCAGATCTGTTACCTACAGCAGTGCCGGCATCCCGCTCCTGGCCATGCCTGCTCCTAGAGGGGCTGGGGGACCCCATGAGCTGCTGCTTGTCTCACCGGGTGCTGTGAGCATCCCCCTGCTCCTCGTGGGCATCGCGATGAGCGCTCGGACAAGCAGGGAAAACACAAGCCCCTGTTCCCTTTCTCCCCCTCCGCCCTTCAGCAGAGGTGTTGCAAAGGTGTTTCTCACGTCTCAGGCCCTTTTCTCTGACGCTGTTTCTCCTCCTCCCCTCCGCTCCGCGTTCATGTTCCCCCCTTCCCCATGCCCTGCGGAGAAGCCGTGCTCTCGCCTCCCGCTGCCCCTCAGCTGGCCGGGGACCGGGGAGACGGGAGTTTGGAACGGGACACCAGTTCCTTGAGCTTGTCAGTGTAATTGTGTTTGGTCGATGGAGATTTAACATTTAGTGTTATAAAAAGAAGCGAACAAAACGAGAAAAAAAAAATAAAAATAAATAAATAATAATTGTATTTCTTCTACCGGTTTGTAAATATTCCGAGAGTTACATGAGATGTCTGGTAATGTCCAAGCAGAGGAACAAAAAGACTTAGAGTTAATATATGGCCCCACACTTGCTAGCAGATTTCTAACCCTTTTCAGACGACCGAGAAGAGGGGGCGAAGGCAAAAACCTTTCTGAAGGGAACTGGGCAGCGGGAGCGCGGCCACGCGTGTGGCCAGTCGGACAGACGGACGGACGGACGGACAGACAGCAGAGCGTCCACCTGTCCCTGAACTGCGGGGAAGGGCGACGTGGGGCTCCCCGGCCGACACCTGTATCTTGGCACTCGTCTTCATTTTCCTCCGTCTCCAGCCCCGCAGCTCGCGGGTGCGTGGCCCCCTGCATGTTATGGTGCCGTTCACGAGGATCTCATTGGTGACATGCGTTGTGTCCGGAGTTAGTCCTTGTCTGCTCACCTTTCCCACACCACTCATTGACTGTCCACGCTCCCGTCCTGCTGCCTGCCCCCCTCCTGGCCGAGGAATAGCCCAGCCCAGCCCCGTTTGGAAGATCCAAGCCCACGGCATGGAGAAAGGCGCTGTCATTAGCTGAGCACAAGCTGCACCTCTGGAAGGGATCTGCAGGAGCACCAGCGAGCCCTGAGGATTCAGCAGCGCTGGGGAAGAGGAGCTGGGAAGGCCGAGGAGCTGCCCTAGGGTCCTTCTCAACCCTGCCAGCGGGGATGGTTCAGGTCCACCTTTGTACAGCGCTTTACCACTTGAGCCCACGGGTACAGGGAAACATCTCTCCTCCTCTCGAGCCCTCTCACAGCTCTGCTCCGAGCCCCCCGACCAGCAGCCCCCCTCATCACGGTGCTTGGCACGATGTAGCAGCCCGGCCGGTCCCACGGAGGAGGTGCCAGCGGGGCGAGCAGCTCTGTCCCTGCCTTCTGATGCTGCACAATCTCACTGCCTCCCTGCCTCCAGCACGCCAAACTCCCCGAGTGAGGGCTGCCAGAAGCAAACCACCCCACGGCAAGAGCAGGACGTCAGGCAGGGGAGCGATGGGGAAACCAGGTGGTAATTTCCAAGACACGAGGCCAGGCAAAAAGGCTGAGTGCTGCCCATGCGCAGAGCTGCCAGGTTGACAAGGGGCAGACAGACCATGGCCTCTCAGCACCAGTCCCAGAGCGCCTTCCCTTCCAGCGGGATGCCCAGAAGATGCCCAGAAATATTTTTTTTTTCTTTTAAAACTGCATGACTCCTGCTGACTGAGAGCTGCGTCGCCATTAAAGCCTCTTTCTCTTTTTCCTTCTTGCAACTTGCCAGGACAGCGTTCAGGCAGCTCCTGCATCCCCCCAAAACCTCTGCGTGGCGGTCAGGTTGCTCCCACGCAGCAGGGGAGCAGAGGGCGGCTTGGTGAGGATGCTCTGGTAAGGCCCTCTGTGCCTCTTGGGGAGTGCGTGTGGCAAGGAAACCAGCCAAAGCCGGGCCTGGGAATGAGGAGCAGCTCTCCTCGTTAGCCCAAGGTCCTTCCCTTGGGGCAGGGGTGGCTCCCAGGTGGGGCAGGATGTCCCTTCCCCACTTACTTGTGCTCCCCGTGCTTGCCTCCCAGTCCCTTGGGGCACACACACGACACATCCACATGCCTAGGGGCTGCTCCTGGACGTGACATGGAGCCTGTGGATGGAGACGAGGAGCTGGGCGAGGCCGGCAGCTCCCCGAAATCAAGACGTCTGCTCCCCGTGGTAGCCACACGCACGCACACACACACCCCAGGCTCCTCTCCCCCCCGCACCACGGCACGCAGCCGGGCCCACGCTGCTCCTCTTCCTCACGGAGACCGGCAGCAGGCGTGTGTGCACGTGTGTGTGCACACGCGTGTGCGAGGACAGGGAGGAAGGAGGGGAAGAAGAGCCAGAACCTGCCCCCGAGGCGCCGCTGTCGCCTCCCCAAACCTTTCAGCTCTCCCAGCCGGAGCCGAGTTTCATCCTCTAGACCTTGAGAAGGAAGGGCAGTCCCTTCTTCGTGCTACACGGTGGGGTGGTTAGAACTCTCCTCATTAACAGTGTTATATACATATAAATATATATATATATCTATATCTTTATATATATTTTTCCCCGGCACTGTAGACATGAGCTGAACTTCTCTTTACCGAAACGAGAAAACGGCCCTTTTATTTTCTGCCATTGGTTTGTTTTCGGAACAAGCTCTGTGAAAGGAAACTTTACAGGCGCAAGCGTGTGTGGAACAGAACCCGATCGGCAACGAAACACCCCAACAACCGAATGAGCCAAACCCAGCGACGAAAAATAAGTAAATAAATATTAAAAAAAAAAAAAAAAGCTTTTTATTTTTTCTTTTCTCAATGTATTTAACTTCTGTTATCTCGTTTCTGTTTCTTTACATGTATGAATGCTCTGCTCTTCTGTGATCTTAAAAAAAAAAAATACAAAAAAATACAAAAACGAAATAAACGTGAAAAGGAGGCGACGTTTCTTCATTTCCCCTCCCTTCCTTGCGTCCCATCGCTTGGCTCCTCTCCGACCCGGCCTAGTGGAGGCTTCCCTGCCCATGCGAGGGACACGAGCAGACAGAAACTGAGGAGATCTGGGTGTCCTGGGGGAAAATGAGGCCAGTGCTTGCTGCCCTGGTGCTTGGAGGAGCTTGGGGGCTCTGGGCTGGGGTATTGGCATGGGGTGCAGAGGTGAGGTCTCCTGCTGAGCTCTGAGGGAACCAACCCCAATTTCTGGGGCTGCCGGGGCCCCACCTGCACACACACGGCCAGGGAAGGGCTCCGCGCCTCCAGCACCGCGAGGCCGAGGCTCAGCAGAAGGTGGCGAAACCCTGGCAGGCAAAAACCTCTGTTTTCATTAACATTTTAAACGGTTATTTTTAATGGTACATTTAACTAACGCTAACTTATCCATGGGAAGAGAATTTGGCTGTTAACGCCGGCATCTGCTTAACAAACTGAGGCCTCGCGTTTGGTGAGGCATGAGCGCGGCACCAATAGCACTGCTGGCTAACAGCAGCCTCGTTAGCATTAATTGCTGCCTTTACTGCCACAAAGCGCTGCCTCTATCTGTTACCGCCCTTATCAGATGTGCCCCGTCCTCCCCTGGAAAGGGTAGGAGGGGAAATACCAGCAGTGAGGCAGGCATACCAGATATCGAGGGCCCAAATTGTTGGCGCTTAGCACAACTCGAGACTTCTATAGGAGTAGGAAAGGTGAGGAGGTGCTCTGGGGCCTGTGTGCAGTGTAGGGCCAGGACACGCCGAGGGTGCCAGGCCAGGCTGCCAGGAGCTGGGGCGAGAGCAGTGCTGGCAAAACCGAGCGGCACTTAGGGGGTGTCTGAAGGCAGGGGAACAAAGGCACCGGAGCCACTTTGTGCCTCTAATGATGGCTGCGATGAGGCAAATGAGGGGAAATTAGCAGCAGACAGACAAATGGGAGCTCATTTCAAGAGGCAGCGAGCGAGACAGGATTGCAGTGAAGAGCTCGGGAGATTAACTGGGTGGCGATGAAACTTTATCTCCCAAGGAACCTGCACGGGCTGCGCCCTCAGAGCGCTCCCTCCCTGGGAAGAGGCGCGTGTGGTGGGGAGCAGACCCGTCCCCTCCTGGTGCCATGTTAGCGCGCCGCCCTCCCCTCTCTGTTCCTGGCGCACGGTTTTGTTGAGCGAGCACCAGCCATTTGGCCCACGTGGATTATTTATGAGGGTGGGGACCTCTCACCGAGCAGTGAAGCAGCGGGGTGGGAGGATGCGGCTCAGAAGAGGCTGACAGCCAAGCAGGAGCTGGGCAGGGGCTGGCGGGAGGGGAGTAGAGAAGGGGGACGCTTCAGGCTGGTGCAGGGGTGATTTACCTGTAATGCCAGGGGAAGAACAGGGTAAAACGATCCCTTTGGGCTTTGCAGGTGTTGAGAAACTGCCAGTGAAGGGTGAGGCCTGTCCCTGTGATTTGGAGCAAAAGAGACTGTGCTTTTGGGACGGAGTGGGGCTGGGAGCTCGCCCCGTGCAGGGAGATGCGCGCTGATTGCCTCCACGAGCGAGGGCAGAGCTGCAGAACAAAGGGTTTGTAGCTCACGCCAGGCGCTGCAGCCCTCCGGTGAGACCGCGTGCCGTGATTTCTGCCAAGCCAGGCAAGGCACGCACTTGTGACGGGTCACTGGGACCTGCTCAGGTGGAAACAGAAAATGAGTTTCCCTCCCCAGCCCTCACCCTTTCCCAGCCCAGCTCTTCCTTTTTTTTTTTTTTTTTTATTTTCCTTCTTTTCATCACCTGTCTGCTCACGTTGCCTTCTGGTAGTCCTGAGGATGGGAAAAGAAACACAGCTTAATAGATAGGTGTTCATGAGGAGACTTGCAGAGGGCACCCGCATGAAATGAGGCACACTTGGGAGGGCACTTTTATAGGATTCAATACGCGGGCACGGAGCTGGCAGCCTGCAGAGGTGTCCTCCCTTTCCTGCGCACACAGGTACACGGCAGGACAAATCCATCGCCTGCTGAAAACTGCTTTAGAGCAAAACAAATAGATCAGGACTGAAGGCCAGGAGCTGAGCTGCTTTATGAATGGAGATGCTGTTAGAGTGCTCTGCAAAGGGGATAATGGGCCATCAGCTCAGGTTTCACTTTACTCTTAGCACTGGATGGTAATCCCACACAGAGTGAATTTAATGCAGAGCTCCTAAAAATTTCTTCCCACTTTTGCTCTTCCCTTCATCCAGTGAGAGCTGAACCTGTCAGACTCCGAGCCGTCCCATGGCTTATGGGGAAAAAAAATAAAAATGGTTCATTGAAAAAATATTTTATGGGGAAAAAAATTAAATGCTGCTCCCATATCAGTGCCAGAAAATCTTACAGGAGCTGCCTTTGGGGGTGACCATAGGTGAAAGTGAGGGATGAAGGAGGACACGTGGCCATGGTGTGCCATCCCATCCCATCCCCCTGGTGGGACAAAAGCAGGGCAAGGCAGGGAGCATCAGGGAGGTAGCTGCAGTCAGCCGAGCAAGCACACACGCATGACGGGTCTTAGCAATGGCTCCCGAGGCTCTCCACCATCACTCGGAGCGTGGCTTTCTCCATCGTGAGCAGGGCAATATGGATATCTGCCAAGGGAAACTGGGGTCTCTGCGGCAGGGATGCAGCATCCCCACCCCAGCGCCGGCTGTCAGAGCGAGGAGAAGGAGCAGCGCTCGGGGCCGCTGGTGGCTGAGCAGATACCCGAGCACGTGAGCCAGAAGCGGAGCTTCCTTTCCACCCGCCGCAGAGCAGGGCTTGCCGTGAGGCTGGCTGAACAAAAAAATCAAATCCAATTTTCCCCTCCAGCAGTCTCGGCAGCAGAGAAAGGCAGGGCTGAGCTGTTTGCACAGCGCCCAGCTCCTTCTTCGCCGTGCTCGGCTCTCCAGCAAACTCTGCAAACCCTGCAGTGCCCCAGGGGGCTGCCACCCTGACCCCCTCCCTCTTCCCTGTCACAGGATAGGGAGTTCACCCCCATCATCTATTTTTATTAATAAAAGAGCAATTCATTTCATTAATAAAAGAGCAAGGGGTGGGTCTGCTTGTTTGCCAGCACAGGCCCATCATCACCGTGTGCCATGGGGCACGGGTCAGCTGCCATGGGAGGGGGTTGGTGAGGAGCTGAGGAAGCTGAAAAGGTGTTTCTGGTCTAAAATGTCATCTTAAGGGCTTAATAAAGATAAACTGAAAGACAGACAGCCTTGGCTTGTGCAAGCAGGCCTTCTAGTGACTGTTTTTTGGGGGGAGAGATGTGCTACTGAAGGGGCGGCCATGTCAGGTCGGTGCCTTGCGGGTGCTCTCCTGGGGCACAGCACTTAGCAGAGCGCTCCCTGGAGTGATGCTCCGTAGGAGACTTTTCCCTGCTGGGTGCTTTGTCAGCAGAGATTCCCCAGAGATCATCCCCGGAGATGCTTTTACCCCTGGAAGGCAGCTGTCTTCACGGCATGTATTTTTAACAAGGCTTAAAGGTTTGTTTTATCCCCGTCCTCTTCCCCGCGGAACAAATACCTGGGAGCAGAGGAGCTATTGATCTGATCTGCACGAGCTCCTGAGGGATGAGCTCTCTTCTGAGCTCTGCCACAGCCTTTCGCTGCCCTTGGGCAAGCCGCAGAGCCCCGCTGCAAAACGGGTGTCACAACACCTCTCCAGGGGCTGAGCCCCGTGTTGCAATGATCCTCCTTCGCATGGCACTCCAGGGGCTGTGTGGCCAGACAGAAATGATGTGACACTAAGGCAGGAAGACTTCTGAGGTCTGGAGGCATCAGCAGAGCCGTGGGACAGCCCTTTGGTTGCCGAAACCAAAGCGAAAGGCTAGAGCTGGGTGGCCACGCAGGCGCCCAGGCGTTGCTGGATCATCTCCTTTGCCTGTGAGAGCAACCAACAGCCCTAAGCATTGGCGTGCTTAAGTGGAGGGTCTTGAGCAGCTTCCAGATTGGCACCTGGAAGGTTTGGCAAAATGGTTTCTGGCCATTTTATGATTTTCCTGTAAGAACAGAGGAAAAGGCACTTCTGTGTGTAGGAATCAAAGGTGGCAGAGCGGTGAAGGAGAGCCTGGACCCTTCTGCCCCCCACCCTGAGCACCTCTGTGCCGTCACCTGAGAAGTCACACCAGGGACTGGTTGCTGCAGGGCCGATAGAAAGGGTGATAGAAAGACTGATAGAGCGAAGGCGTGACCATGATCTCTGCAGGTTCCCCCAGCTGCCACCCAGAAGGTCCTTCAGGAAAGCTCTGCCCAGCCCTGACGGGTGCTCTTCTTACAGGAAATATTTCCTGCTGCCTCGCAGGGCACCCAGCACCGGGAGAAATTGTGCTGCGTGCCTGCTCGCAGCATTTTGAACCAGCCGACCCCCACATTTCTGTGTGGCGTGTACAAGTGGTTACCTGTTTTTTAGTGGTGTAAATAGCAATTGTTTCTCTCTGGGGGATGCCACATGAAGCGAGTTGAGTGGGGACGTGTTGGGATACATCTGACTGCTCAGGGAGAGATCAAGCACTGCAACAACTGTATCACAGGCACATGAGGTAAATAAATACCTTCTGCTACCTGGCTGTGCTCACAAGACTGAGCAGTGCCACAGCTCTGCGTGCCTCAGCTCAGGCTCCAGAGATGGGCACAGACCAAGCCCAGAAGAGCCCGGGGTGCTGCGAGCCACACGGTCTGCGTTTGGAAGGGACCCACGGGACAGCAAAAACAGGGCTGGAAGAAAAGAGACTGAAAGGTGAGGCATGCTTAAACCCGAGATGCTCTGCATCTGCTGGTGCTCTGCCGCTGCTTTGCAGACTTCCTTCTCCCTGCCCACCGCTGCCCAAATAACAGGCAGCCCACCAGCTCGGGTGTGCGGGCTCGGGCTCTTGATCATGAGCACCGCTTGGCAGCGGGGTAAAAAAAAAAAACACGCAGACTCATTCACAGCAAGGCTGTGCAGAGCTGCCGTGGCAAAGCCTGTGGGCGTGTGATGAATACCTAGTAATTAAGCTGATTCTAGGCAGGCTGATTGTCGTTTCAGGAGGATGGGGAACATCCTGCAAGCACTTACACAAACATCTGATTCCCGGGACACACGTGCGTGCGTGTGATGGGGAGGGAAGGGGAAGCAGCCTGATGAGTGTTTTGAGAGTAAGGGTAAATCAATGCTGCTGCATCTTCCTTTCTGAGAAAAAAAAAAAAAAAAATCGATCAGGGAGAAGCCAGATGAATGTGTGAGTTTATAATCCTGCTCTCTCCTGCTTTCTGTCTCTGATCCCAGGTGAACAGCTCGGTAGCATCAAGGCTGTGCTTTTCACGCATCCAGGTCCTAATGCAAGGAGAAGCCAGGCAGACCTTGGGGTCCTGGGTGAGCCCCTCTGGTACTTCTGCTGTGACAGTGCTGCTGGAGCAAAACCTGTTCTCTTAGGGCAGTCTCCAGATCCGACTGTAGTCAGTGAGACCCTTGATAAAACTTCCTTACAACATCCAGCGGCAAGCTTTGAGAGTATGTCTGCTGGGAAGGATGTGTAAATGTGGAGCAGGGAGCTGCACCTCTCCCTACCCCCAAAATATCAGATATTTGGATCTGGGACTTGTGCGGGGACATACCAGCTGGACTATTCGAGCCCTGCGTTAGAATCCAGCAGGTTTGGAGAAAATGTCAGATTGGAGAGGGAGAAAACAGTGAAATGGAAATGAGCACACCTGAGCAGGATCTGATTTATGTCACGGTGGGATGTGCCGTGGGGTCTGGCTGATCCTGCCTTGTATAAGAGATCCCATCTGGCCCTGACCTGCTGGGACACCTCCTGCAGCAGAGTGCGGTGGCACTGCTTAGGGCACCCTCTCCTCCCCGTGGGTTCTTTGCTGTACGCAGCCCCCAAAATACAGCACACTCGTGCTTTGTCTCGCCGAAGCTCTGGATTCCCCTGTATCTGAGCGCAGTGTTTGTGCAGAGGCAAGGAGGGAACTAAATTGCCTCCAGGCATTTTTCGTCAGCTTGTGCAATGCCTGCAGAGCTCCCGGCAGATGATGAAGACGGGCAGGGAGACAGGCATGGGCTGTGCGTCTGCAGCAGGGTCGGGGGGCAGCAGCTCTGGGTAGCGCTCCCTGCCTAATTGGTCTCCTTCCTTTCCCACTGTGTTAATCACCTCCCTCTGCATGCTGCCCTGGGCTCTTCTCAAGCCATTTTGAGGGTCTGGTGAGAGGGACAGGGAGCAGCCCGCGAGAGGATCACTTCCCAGCAGTCGCTGGTCAGAGCCTCGGGTCCCTTCGTCTGCCTCCCCGGCTCCCCGGCAGCCTACTTTCCACCCAGTCCCTCCTCGATGCTCTCTAATGGAGGAGGAGGTGAGCACGAAATGGACTGCTAAAACCCATGAATATTTCAGCAGAAAAAAGTCAAGGGACTCCATTAAATCCTCTTCAGCCTCTGCAAATGGAGCGGAGGGGGGCGGGCGTGCTGCTTAAT
Source organism: Anas acuta (assembly GCF_963932015.1). Lineage (NCBI taxonomy): Eukaryota > Metazoa > Chordata > Aves > Anseriformes > Anatidae > Anas > Anas acuta. Next base: position 118,955,186 of record NC_088979.1, on the reverse strand, counting down.
GAGAGGCTCCAGCGACATCCAGGCAGTGGCAGGAATGCACCCAGCAGCTCCCAGCCCGCTGTGACCACCCGGGGTACCCCTCATCCTGCCGTCCCCTCCCCAAACCATCCCTTCCACATCGTCCCCACAGCCACCCCGTGCTGCAGACGTCTCCTTCCCCACCCAAACCCAGTCAGGTCTCAGCCTGTCCCAATAGACCAACCCAATATTCCCGTACCCCGGTCATCCTCAGCCCCCCGCTATCCCACCCAGAAATGCCAGCTCCCCTTGCGCACCCAGCAGCCTTTCAGCTGGCTTTTAGCCCCGTGTCCTCGTCCCAGCAGCCTTCCCAGCCACCCTGTCACCTTCCCCCAGCCCCGTCCCCATCAGAGCCGCCTCCAGACAGCTTCCCCCGCAGTCAGCAAACAGCGAGAGCAGCGGCAGCTTTCAGAGCAGCAGCCAGACAGAGCCTGACAGCCCCATATGTTTCGGCAGAGACAGTTCCTCCCTCTAATGGGCCCAGAGGAGCGTGGCTTTCAAAGGATTCAGCGTGGAAGTGACAAGCTGGAAAGCCTTATTAATGGGCTCCCGGCTGGTGAGGGGAGCTGCCCGGCCGTGGCTGGCGGTGGCGAGGAGAAAGAGCCACCTTTCCCCAGCCACCAGCACCAGGCACCCCCTTGCACCACCATTAAACCTAGCAGTTTCTTAGCTTTGGCTGGTGGTGTCCCTAAAATGCTAGATTCCACCCCAAACTGAGAACAACCACACAGAGGAGGGCTCTGCCCCACAGCACCCACACTCATCCTGCCCCTGCATTAGCCGTGAGCACGGAGAGGAGGTGAGTGGGGCTCACCAAAACCCAAAGCCCAGACTGAGTGTGCGTAGATAAATGGCCAAGGATGGGCAGAGGTGGTGTGTGGGGGATCTGCCTACAGATCCAGCGGTGCTCCTCTGAGAGGACCAGGCTTTTACCTCCTCGCCTTTCTATTATTCATGCTCACCCTTCCGTGCCAAGCGAGACGAAAATTATTTCCTCTTTAATAAGCACGGAGAAAAAAAAAAAAAAGAAAAAAAATAAATCATTTTTCATAAATGAAAGCAGCCCTAGGTGCAGAAGCACGTAATTTCCTTCGTCTGGCTTTTTGTGCATGTCTTCAGAGGGCAGCAGCCCCTGTCAGTCCAGATGCCAGCTCCACACGCAAAACAGGGCAAAGTGTAACCGGTTAGGGGCTGTAAATGTCCAATACAGGGCGCTCCACGCTGCCTGTCGTGTGAGGGAGAGCAGACGTGGAAATGTGAGCGGTGGCAGGAGAGGCTCTGGTCTTCTGCCGGTGACCTCAGCAGGGCAGGGAAGGTGGCCAGGCAGCTCTGGAGCTGCTGGTATTGACCAAAACCACAAGAAATCACCACCTAGCGTGACACAGAGAGGTGCAAGGGGGCTTCAGAGGGGTGCAATGCCTTCAGCCAGGCTGCTGGGACTCCGTGGAGCCAGAAACACGTCCCTGCCCCGCAGAAGTCAAGGAGAAGCTGCCGCTTGCTCGGAGAGGAGGCCCCTGGCTGCTCCTGTACAGGTGTTTCACCCCACTGGAGCACAACCAATCTGCCAGGGTTGAGCCCTGCAATCTAGCGCTGTGGCTAATTGAAGCCACTTGATTTCGAATGCTAAATATTTGTTTGCACACAAGCTGGAGTCCACGCCTCTTTTGGAGAAGCCACGGGGCAACTGATGATTACATGCAAGAATACAGACATCTAATTGTGTCATTTTCATTTGTAAATTGGCACTTTGTCCAGAGCCCGTGCGAGATGCTGAGGTCTGCTCTGTTTCCCAGGCAGCTCCTTGGAGCCCCATCAGGAATTTTCCTGGGCCCTTGCTAAGCCAGCTGCTGTATTTCAGAGATGAGTTGCAAGTGATTTCTAAATCGTGGTTGCAGAGCTTCCTGCGATGAATAGACGAGATAAAAATGTCTGATTTCAGCTCTCCTCTTGAGCTGCTGACAGACACAGAACAGCATTAAAGGCAACAGCCCAGCACAGCTTGGGCAGCAGCCGCTGCTCTGTTCGTGTTTCATTGTGTTTGACCCAAAGCTGATACTGAAGGAAAGAACTTGGTGGGGCTTCCTAGGCGCTGAAATATATGTTCCTATTTCAAAAGCTTCTGTATTTTTCCAGTGAGCTACTGAAGCTTTAAATCTAGCGAGGAATTTGATACCTTTAGGTACAGTTGCATAATGGAAAAAAAAAAAAAAAAAAAAGTTTTCCAGATTGTCTGACTGTCTAAAAGATGTGGTACTCACTTTTCCTTAAACTTGCTGGGTGCTTTCCCTAATGGTGATTCACATCGCCATGTGTATGTCCCAGCAAATTCCCTTACCCAGAGGGGAATAACCCAGACCCAAAATTTTGCTGCGGGCATTGTGCAGATATGTGGTGCCGAAAGCACGGCTTTTCTTGGTTCAGCCATGTCTCAGGGAGTGTCCAGCCAGCCGCACGCTGGCCTTTCCTGGGTCAAGAGAGTCTGTGGCAATATCTGTTTCTTATTATAAAAATATCTAGTACTTCTTCATGGAGAGACCACATCTTGCATCAGGCCTATGTCTTCTACCTCAATAGATATTTAAAAACAGTAAAACATACCAGGCCTTTTACGTAACCCTGCCATTTTAACATAGCTTTTTACCCAGAGAGAATAAGTGGAAGGTATTTCTTTCCACAGCAACATGACTTGACTGGGAAGGCCGAGGGAAAATGGAAGGAGATTTTTCATAAAAGCACTGTAAATCCACACAAGGGAGAAACTTCTATTCCAGGAGCAAATAACTGCACACGACTACACGAATCTATAAGTGAGAGACTTTATTTGAACCAATTTTTCAAATACAGACATCTGTATTATTCTCACTTCTTGGGAATGTTTTCTGCTCAGTTTCGAAGCTTGCAACCTTAGGACAATATTCAGGACATATGTGTACATTAGATCTCTGCAGATGGACACATTCATAATGCACAAGTACAATGAGTGAGAGACTCTTTCCAGATCCTCACACAAGAGCATCGGAAATGGGCCGCTCTAATTGTCAAGTTCTGCTCTTATTAGCCTCCAGACAAGTCACAGTTCCTTATACTCTCTAGGCTGTAGCCTTCTTCTTCAGGCCCTGATTTACCACTGTGTTACTTCAGCTGTATGCCAGTGTAACTCCTCAAAATAGGGCTTAGGTGATGCATAGGGATGTGTTTTGTTCATTGGGAACAGGCATGAGCAGAAAAACCAAGCTATTAGATGAACGGCTATCCTAGGATTTTCTTTTGTGAGAGCAGTCTAGGTCTCGGGCTGGGATTTTGGGAAGTGACCGGTGGTTCTGAGCGTGTAATACACGAATGGTGACGTTCGGGTCATACGGGGGACCTGCAGACCGGGCCCCAGTAAGGTGTCTCCAAGTTGGGCACTCGAGATGTGAGCCACTCGGTCACTAGCCTGTTCTGCAAATCTCGGCCTTCACCTCTTCTTCCAAGTATTGCTCAACAGAGGAATGTAGTAATAAAGCATTGTAGGTAAGAATGCAGGCTCGCACATGACCTGAGATCAACACCCTGAAGAATGGATAGAGGGTAGTGTTTTCAGGACCACCTAAATGACTCATGATCTATCTGAAGCTCCATTTTCAAAAAACCTCTGGAGAATTTTAGGCCCCAGTTTGCTGCAGGCAGGATCTTGGACATCCTTCGGGATCTAGGAGCGTAAGCCTCTTTGAAAGCCAACGAAATGCAAAATGTTGAGCACCCACGTCACTTAGGTTATTCTGAAAACTGTACCCTATATACATATGGGTAGATAAGGGGCAGACTTTCACAGGCACAAGTGGCAGTTAGACATGTAACTCCCATTGATTTTTTTCCCCCTCGGGGACCTGGAAAATCCCCCCCCGAGGAGATGAATCCTCCTCTCGCATTCTTTTCACACCAGATTAACACCACTGGTTCCAGTGGAGCGACTCCTGAGTTACCCCAGTGTGAGCGAGAGGAGAACCAGTCCTGAGGTGCTCTAAATATCCAGTGAAAGTGCTAATGTGGCAATGCAGAAAAGCAGGGGATCTGAGCACAGGCCTGGAAGAGGACCCCACCGCCACCGCCCCATCTCACTGAGCTGCCGGTGGTCACCAAACGGACACCTTGGCCAACAGAGACCGCAAGAACATTCACTCAGACCCTTTCCTCCGCCTCTGCAAACCACAGCCTCTCCGTTTCCCTCCTAAAACACCTACGACAAACACCAGACCTTTGGTACAAAAAGCCTCACGTGCTACCAGGTGCCATTTGTGGAGCGCAGGAAAAAAAAAGGAAAAAACTGACCCGCGGGGAGTTTGGTATGAGCTACCTCCTTCTATTTTCTTCCTTCCTTCCCTTCCTTTCTAAACCCCTCTCCTCCAGTCATGGCCATTTCTTTCCTTTCGAGTAGCACGTTTGCCAAGTGATGGTGCTCGTGCCATCACCACAGGCGGGCTCCTTCTAACTGAGGCCTCTCACGGGGCTGCGTTAGGGTTTGGGGCTGGAAAACACGGGGTCTGAAGGGATCCCAGCAGGATGCACCTCTCCTCCCTTTGGATCGCAGCTCGCGGTGGAGCTTTTTGGCTGATGCAATGGTTGCAAGGGCTGTGGGGTTTATACGCTACCAGCGCGGGCAGTCCGTGGATGCCACAAAGCAGGCCAAATTCACGCGGATGATTTGCAGCATTGATGGGGTGGGGGTGGAGGGGTTACGGCTCGGATTTCTCTACGCTTTTCCAAGGCTTTATCTAGATGAGGTGAAATATCAAGAGCTGGCCTACAGCTGTTAGGAGCATGCGGTGTAGGTGTGGGTCACTAGCATATCTTCCTACAGAGGCATACGAACAGCCCCCCTTGGACTCAGCACTGTACGTGAGGTCAGGAACCGTCCTCCCAGCAGGAGTCCCTCTGACATCCTCTTCCCTCGCCACGCACAAAGTAACAACCACAGACACCTCCAGGCAAGAGAGATACTCCTCCGGGAAGGAGGAACGGATGCATACTCCCTAGGGAATTCGCGTTGGTTGTTGCATCAGGAGCAGTAGAAGGAAAACTCCAGCTACTCGGCTGGGTACTCTTTGCTCCCCTCTTCACTTCTGGGACCTCCTGCCTCTCGTGCTGCTCTTAGCTCACTTGATACCCTGCTAGAAAAACTGTTCCTCAAATAACCCTGTTCTTCTTCCAATTTCCGTCCCATGCTACATCCTTTGTACTGGTTCCTTTCAGCCTTTAAAAATCTGGCTGAAGAGGCAACTCAAGGAAATCCAAATGCTTTTCTCTGCTCTCTTCCTGTACCCTGAAGACAGCCCAGCTTCCTATACAAATCTTGTGTACTACACATTAAACCACCCCATGCTCAAGGCAGAGGGTTTGTCTGTGCGCTCTCTCTCACGCTCTCTTTGCCCTGACTCTCTGGCAGGATCAGGACATAGTACAATAAGAAAGATAGGGGGGGTGCTTGGTTACAGCCAGTAATTTCAAACTGGAACCAAGGGAGAGGAATTAGTATTTGGATTTTTTTTTAGGTTTGCAGTTGGTAACCACATACCCCGTTCTCTTCGTGGGGGGGAGAAACAAAACACAAAACCCAACCCTTTGTTCTCTAAGCAACATGGCAAAGTATGTTCTTACAAATGGTGGCAAAACACACGCCATGCCCCAGCCGTCAGCCAAGGGGGAGGCAACATGCGAAATGCAAAGGTAAAACGTCCCCAGGGAGAGAAAAATGCTTCTGTTTATCAAGGAGGGAGGAAGGTCTATGTCCAGAAGGACACGAGAGGCAGTTTTCTTTTCCTTCTAAAGTAAAAAATAGTAATAATGGAACGGAGGCAAGATGAAAGGTTTGGGATCTGAAGTCAGAAGAGCAGGGAGACCAAGCGGTCCTTGCAGACACGGACAAGACAGTCCTTAAGAAAGCCCTTTTAAATGGTCATGACAGGAGATGAGGCCAAACAAAAAGCTGTGCTCTCTCCTTCCTGCCTCCTCCCAAACACCTCTCCCACCGATCCTGAGAGCTGAACCTCAGTTCTCTGCATGCACTCACTGCTAGAGACACGGGGCGTCTGCAACCTCCCGGCCGGGCACCCGGCGTGCTACGAACACCAAACACACTCTGCGCCTCTCCTCCCTCGCCTCGGCCCCCGTGTCCCTCCCCATACACCATCCGCCCCACGGCAGGGACGGGCAGGCTCGTGAGACCTGACATACGGTCCAAGCAATGCCTGATGTCCGCGCTACATTTGCTGAATTGAGGTCAGGCTGGAAGGTGTCTCAGGGTTTACTACCCATCATGACATGGGAATATTAGCATATATATCGTTTATGAAGTTTATGACACAATACCTATCTGTCAGTCAGCCCATCTTTCTACCTATTGAGTCTGTCTAATCTACTTTAGCTAGCTACGTTTCACTATCTCTATCAATCACCTATTGCTCCATATTACCTAATTTCTTCCTGTCTCTCTCTCATCTTTTTCACTCTAACCTTTCTTACTCTAGCTATACTCCCCTCTCTCTCCCTATCATCCATCTATCCGCTCTAAAATCTTTTTCTCCCTCCTCTCTCTAATCCCTGTTTTTTAAAATCTCTGTCCAATCTCTCTCCCACTCTCTCTTTCCCTCTCTTTTTTAATCCTCCCACTCTCTCTCTCTCTCTTATTTCCACACAAGGCCAGGAAGCGCGTGGAAAAGAGCCCTGGCGCATTTTGATGGCACTTCCAGTGAGCGGTCTACGTTCAAAGCGATCCTCTCTGAGGAGACACCGTTCATCTTTTCTCCCTATTTCCAACAAAGAGATGGAGGAGAAGAAAGGAGTTGGGCAGTAGGAGTAGGCCTCCAAAGGCTGCGGGGCTGCTGCTCCAAAAGGCCAGAAAGGGACTCTTGGTCTGTCAGCAGACCCGTTTTTTTGGTGTTATCATTTGGAGGCCAATTTAATCCTGGTCCTGCCAACTGTATTATATGGGAATACTGTGGGGTACACTGGCTGTCGTTGCCAATGCAGCCAGGGAACCTTGCAATAGCTGTGGGAAAACGTGGAAAAACTTGGGCCTTAACCGAGCTTTAGGAAAAGGCTTTAAAAAGACTTTAAGGGAAAAACCCCTCAATATATATAAAATGTTTGCTCTCACCAAGAGAGCCTGGGCCCAGCAGGTGTTGGGTGGGCACTGGGGACAATTTTGTACCCTGTGGGCTGTGGCCGTGCAGGTTCACGAGGTGGTGCAATGCCGCCGTGACAGGCCTCGGCTGCACTTCCAGATGGCTGCAGGGGAAGGCCATAAAGCCCAGGCCCACACCAGATCTGGGTGAATAAACCCAGGTTTTGCTAGGCAGCAGGACGGAGAGATTTCTCCAAGCGCTGTCTGCTGGCTCTTACGCTACCAGACCGTGCCCTGGCTGCACACCTATTAATGCACTGGCCCGATTCCTGTTGCCAAACAGAACATTTTTGGGGGACCACGCCACGTTGCTCAACAACTTCTCCAACTCCAGAGAGGGGTGAGGACCCGTGGGGCCCCTCTTGGCCCTTGGTGTGTCCCCTGGCACCTTGGGGCCTCAGCTGGGACCCGTGGGGCTGCTCTGAGGTCGCCACGCTCCTAGGGGCCTCCTAGAGGGGCACCGATTTTGTTCTTTCCCACTTTGCTACTTTTGTTATTTATGTTAATGCCTCATTCAGTGCTGATGCCTCACTCAGAATCCAAGCCCTAAAAATCCCCTTGGTGATGCCAGGGAGAGTGGCCGGGCACTGACCGGTGGCTGAGGAGCAGAGCGGGGCCACGCAACAGGAGGCCCACCAAGACCGGTCTGTGTACGCAGGCCAGAGGGTGTACGGCAGCATAGAAATGCGACACGGCGGTGTTAATGATCATTATTCTCATTTATTATAATTATTGTTCAGTTTGAAAAAGGAGCCTGGAGCCAAGCATTACGCTAATTGGCACATATTATTTTTTGTTCTAGTTCTGAAAACAAACTGGGGTTTGGTATTATTTTTCGTTCATTTGTTTGTTTTTCTTTTTCTTTCGTTCATTCCATCACATTGAAAAAGGAAGAAAAGGATTATTATTATTTCTTTTTTTTTCCTGTTTTGCTTTTGTTTTAACTCACTCGGTAAGTCTGGACTCCTCAGATGAACGGAACATTGCACACACACACACTTGGAGAAGAGAGAGAGGAGAGAGAGAGAGAGAGAGAGCGCTCGTGGTGGGCAGACAGACACACGCACGCGCCAGGTCAAAGAACTCTGATACAGTGCAAGAATTTTCCCAAAATGATTGGATCATCATTACCAAAAAACTCGCCATAACAACACCAAGAAACAAAGAAATGTTTAAGCCACACTGTTTGACTGGGATTTTTCCTGCTTTTTTTTTTTTTTCTTTTTTTTTTTTTTCTTTAAATGTTTGCCACACAGAGAGAAAAAGGGTTTAAGTGGGAATGGGAGAGGGACGGACAGGCTCACAGACGTGAGCAGGAAGGGGGGAGATCGAGATTGGGGTGGGAAGGAAGGATAGAGGATAGGGGGAGGGAGGGAGGGGCAACGGGGAGTCATTTCTTAATGTTCAGGCATTTTCTTGGTCCGCCTTGCTCTCTTCTTCTTTCACCTCTTCCTGCTGGGCACTTTCAGTAGGTTTGGTTTCTTCTACAGCATCTAGTAGGGAAAGAGACGGTCCAGGGTTAGTCAGCCATGATCTACAGCATCCTGCTCATGCACACAGCCATTGCATGACGAACTGCATGGCTTCAGGCTTCTCTCTTCCCGAAGTGACCAGGTCTCACAGTTCCTGGCATTTCCATGGCACGGGAGGAATGTGCCAGGGCTCAGCCCGGCAGACAAGCACACACAAAATGCCTCCAGCCCCACCAGAAACCATGTGCAACTGGAAAGCAACCATCATTCATTACACATACCAATGAAGCCCTTGGCTTATGTGCTAAAATCAGCTAGATCAGATACCTGTATCACCTGTTTATTGAACCCACCAGCTGTGCCAACCACCCCATAATTGTTGCCCCCTAATTTCTGCTACTGGCCCTCCCAGCTGAGTCTTGAAGAGGTCATGAAGAGAAAACTCTGCCTGCTCTTGAAGCTCTCAAGACCCAGAAGGAAAAAATAATAATAACCTGTAATTCAGACTTCTCTTACACCAAACAGAGGTCTAGAGAAATGTCTCTAAGCCTTCAAGAACAGGACCCAGGAGGCTGTCACTGTCTCCAGTTTTCTGGGCTCTCCTTTCAAAGGCAGAGCTGCCCCGGGGGGAAGCAATGGATGTAACTTGAGGCTGGGTCTGCCTGTCAGTCAGACACCTTGCACCAGAATACTGTTTGCATGTTAAAATGTATGCCACTAGCAATCCCACAGCAAGGAACCAGACAGGGAATCAGTACTGGGACAGCCAGGAGGGACAAAGCAAACTGAGCACCACTCAAGCTGGATGATCTTGCTGCTGGGCTCATCCAGCCTAAGACACATTTGTTTCTGAATTATTGCTGACCAGGTCTCATCCTCCTTGGATCAGGCTACACTGGTGTGTCCCCGACCCTCTTTCAGAAGCACCGCTAAGGTCTGTGCACCGTCTGGATTGGTTTTCACAAGTGAAGGCGGTGGTTCAGCCAGTAGAATAATGCACAAGGGATTAGTGCAGTGGAGTGCCTGGTCTGCTCTATATCCCCTTTTCTCCCCATTCCTCAGTGACTGCCCCCCACACTCCCCCACACTGTGGAGAAGTCAAGCAAGCAGCATTACTCCAGATTTGGGTTAAAAATGGAGAAAAGAAGCACGTGCCAAAGGGCTGGGTGATTCAGGATGGAGCACAAGGTTGGTATGTCACATACCTCAGTGCTGGCGCTCGATACACCTCCATAGCATCACTGGGCCTGCCGTGGTCATTCATGGTGGGCTCAGGGGTCTCTGAACCAGCCAGTTCCTGGCTTCTGCGATGGGCTATCAGATTACGTTGTACCAGCAAACAAAATGGGCCAGGGACTGCTCTCTGGCCCTGAGGCCAGCTGGCACCACACGGCTCCTGCCCATATGGCTCCCCAGAACAAGGGTGGATGTGTCTGGGAGCTGTCTGGGGCAAAGCTAATTGGCATGTTCAAAACCCACACCACGGCCCATGCTGTCAGCTTAACAATATTCATGTTCACATGCCAATGTTTAGTTAGTGAGGATTAGCATCCTCACACCCGTGTTTAGCATTAGTAAGATTGCGAACCTCTCCTGAATGAGACCGTTTATTCATTCTTGCCTGGTCCATTCGATGCCATCAGATGGCAGGCTTGTATTTGCTTCCAGCACTGCCAGTAGGTGCTGCAATTCTCACTTCCCTGTCCCCCTCCGCTCCTCAGCCGCTCATTTACATGCCTTCCTATGCACCATTTCCATATGGCTCACCTTTGAGGTGTGTGTAACTTCCCACCCTGAATCAACTACGTTAGTTGCTCTACTTCTGGACCTTCGAATAATTTTTCGTAGTGAACTCCAGCTGCTGATTTTACAAAGAGCCTGTGGGAACATCTCCATCACCCAACACCAAGGCCTGAGCCCCTGCACCTGCAATTCCCTGTCAGCAAAATCTGTGCACTTGCTTTCCCTTGACATTGAGCAGCAAAACAGAATTACATTCAAAGACTCCTTCTATATATAGTACAGCTACAGCCACGAACCAAAACCAAAATAGGTTATTGATTAAAATAGGTTCCAATTATAGTTGGAAGGCAAAGCAGGCTAACTTGCACCAGTTTGGTTAATTTTCCTGAATTTTCCTGAATGATTTCCTTAATTTTCCTGAATGATTCAATCTCTGCAGAGGGAGGGGATTCCTTTTAACCCTGCTCTTCTCCCAGGCATTAGTAGCAGGACACGTGTTGAAGTATGGAGCTGAGAGCATGCATGACCATCCACACCTAAATGTAGGCCAAACGACTATTGTTAGCCAGCAGCTTCGCTAGGAGGCTCTGAGAGATCCTTAGTAAGACAAAATGTCTGCTTTCCCATACAGTAATGCAAGACGAATGAAAGATCATCGAAGGATGAGCAACACAGCTTCAGGAACACAACCCCAGCCACTGCATTTCACTATATTTAAAAATTTCTTCATCTTCTCAGTGAAAAAATCTGATTTCCAGGGAATGCCCCCGGCACCCAGAGGCTCCTGGCTGGCAGAGGAGCCTTGCTGCTCCTGCTGCTCTTCTCTGGGGAGCAGCTGGTGGTAGGCAGAGACTGCACTGACTTCTGCCAGGGCTGAAATAGCCTGGACTGACTCTGAGGTCAAGGAGCACCAGAAAAGCTACAAAGTCAATTTGACACATATTTTAAGTCTTGGGAAGGATCAGGCAACCCAAACGCTGGACACATGGCAAAATCAAGCCAATTTCCACCTTTGGGGATGGCCCAAAATATAAACAAGAAGTCTATCTTTCTGATGAGAACTATCAAGCAAAATTCAGCTAGCCATTCTTCCATTCTTCCTCTTTTCTTTTCTTTCTTTTTTTTCTTTCTTTCTTTTTTTTTTTTCTTTCTTTTTTTTTTTTCTTTCTGGTGTGGTTTTGAAGCAGTGAGGAGACATAGTATACACACAGGTGCACCCTGCTGCCACTAAGCTTTGTCTTACCTCCTAGCAGGTTTAGCATCGTTTCATTGATCTTTAGAACAAGGGGAAAGAAGCAACCTGGTGTTATTATTCTGTAATGAACTTCAGACAGAGGTAACATCACAAAGGATAAACAACCCAGCATAAAAAATGAAGTTCAAGCTGTGGCACTGCTAAATCATAGCAGTGAAAGAAGAGGATTCTCTCTGTGCGATGGGAGCATGGTAGCGCAACCCTACTGACATCGGGGCCAGCTAATAGCAGCTTCTGATTCACAAGAAGAGGTGAGACAGTTTGTCTGACTCACCCTTCGCCACTTTGTTTGATGCAGGCTATTTCTGCAGCATGGTCTCCAGGGTTTTCTCCAGCCTAGTTTTCAGCGTCCCAGAAAAGGGCTCTTAGGTGTCCCTGGGGAGATTATTAGGTAGCTATCCTGGGGGATTTCGTAGATCAGAGAGGATCTTTCTTACATTGTTTTTTTTTTACCTGATACTAGGCTTGATTTCCCACTTTCTTGAACTCGGGGCTGTCGCAGCTGTTGGTTTGTAGCAGACAGGTACAGTTCACAGACAAAACTACAGCCTTGGCATTGCACATTTGCCTTGCACTTTGTTGGACTAGGTGTAAAAGGCGACAAGAAAGCAGGTGAGAATTCGGGGTGTTTATGCAAAGTTTTCGGTGTCCTGCTTGAGGCACAACCACATGTCATCCCAGGTAGCCAAATTTTCACCTGTCTAAAGCTGGCCCCTTCTGAATGCACCGGTTTTGTGAGGTCTCCTCTTGCAAGATGAGAGCCCCCTGTGTCCGCTTGCAAGGGAGAGAACAAGCAAAAAGCAGTGAGCTATCTCTTAAGATGGACCTGGACTGGGGCAGCGCAGAGAGATCATGAAATGGGAAAGCTGAAGTGGAAGATAACAGGCATCTTACCTAAGTGCAGGCATCTACGCACAGACATCTCCAGCTGGTCTTCTCACCCTGTGCTCCCTTTCCAAGCAGTGGAAATAAACACAACATTTTAAAGACTATTAACCTAACTTATTTAGATGCCTACTATAGGAAAACTGGAGTTGCAGCCAGGGAACACCCATGTCTTTATCAAGCGAAGGTGTCTAGCATGGGTGAAGACATCCACATTTGTTCTAGAGCATCCCAGCCACAGAGACAAAGCAAAAAGAAAGGCCCAGGCCCAAAAAATGAGAAAACAACATGTGCATGCATTGAAGAAACAGTACAGGAGCGAAGGCTGAGATGTAATATTAAGCAAAAGAAGACTGGGGAGGGGTTTGTATTGCAGCTTTAACCTTTGTTTCAATCTTTCTAAATCTACGGTGATTTCCTCAGTCCAAATCATCCTATAGCATAAGACAATTTGGCATTGGTGATGAGCTTCCATGAGCTGCTACCAAACCTGCTTCATTCAAGCACACTGGATGGGGCAGCCTCGAGCTGAGAAATATTTGGGGCAGCCTCGAGCTTAGAAACATTTGGGGCAGCCTCCAACAAACCTCAGGCTGTGACTGTGCAAGTGCTTAAGGGATAGAGCTGTTTGATGGGAGAGGCTGAGGTGTGTTTGCTTCCCAGCTTAAGGGTCTGTGTCAAGAGGTGCCTCAAACCTACCGCTCCAACAGGTACCTTACAGGGAATTGTAAGTGCCTTGCCCACGGAAGAGAAATGATACAGAAATGAATTACACATCCATGCTGAAATAGGGTCTTAGAGCGCTCCTGCCCCTCAGCACTCCATTTATTTCCTGGAAGGGGTGAGAATGATGTCTGTGAGCCCTGCTGGTGAGCAAACGCCTTGAACATATGCAGCTCTGGTTGCTGTAAAGCTGAGGCAGGCACGCAGGCAGCAGTATTGCTGGATGGTGGCACTTCCAGCTGCCTTTGCCTGTGCTGTGCTCTAATGGCTGAGCGTGCAGGCTCCTCTCCAAGTCTCTCCACTGCCCTACATTAGAGAAATTAGGTTGAGTGGATTTCCGGGTAAAACACTGTCTCTTGGGACCTGCCCAGCTCCCGTCTGACTTGCCAAGATTAATTAAATCAGAGCAGACATCAGCTTATGACCATAGTAGCAGTAACCTCTCTGCTGATCATTTCTTTTGTGGCTGGTGGCTTGGGTTTTGTTTTCCTTTTCCTCTCTTTTCCACTGCAGATCTTTAAATTACCACAGCTGATGCCAAGATAAAAGAAATTGCACAAACACTCTGGGACTCTACTACAGATGCAGGGATTTTGCTTTTGCTGCTTTCCCACTGTTTGCATAATTATTGCTGATATTGATTGTGCTGCTAGAACATGCCTTTGTGCTAAAGCATTGCCCATGCCTCCTCAACCGCTGCTCTTTCTCTGGCTCCAGCCACAAGGTGGGTCCTTTTGCCATGCTCCCTCCTTCCCCCATCCACCCTCTGCCAGCTGCAGCTTGGCCAGAGATGGGACTGCAAACCTGTGCCTTGTCTGGTCCCCTCCTATTTACTTCCAAATATTAATCTGGGTCTTGCTGCCCTGTTATAAGCAGCCTTCATTTGCTCCAGAGACGACTCTGTTCAGAGACATTTTTTGGAGGGTGAGGAATGCTGCAAGGCCCCGTTTGAAATCCATGACCTAAGCATCTCCTAGTTTTAACGACATTTGGGTCCAGATTTCGATCCAGGCTTCACAGCTTGATTCATCTGTCCCGATCCATCTGTCCTCCTAGCCAGCCAGGAGCCAGTTCCAGGCAGACAATGGTAGGTCTGAGACTGCTGAAACAAGATGCAGTTCGGGTTCAGAGCTGTCGCTTATGCAGTTCCCTTCCCGATCCAAGTTAGCCCATTGCAGTCAGCCCTGCTATGTGCCATACACAGTGCTAAAATCCTACGCCCTTCCCGCTCGCTGCTTCTGAAAACTGACAGATTTTCGCTGGCCCAGCAAAATGCTGAGAAGCGAAGCAGTCGGGGATTTTGGATGAGTGGCTGTGCCTGGCCCAGGGGGCCAACATGCATGATTTCTCCCAACCTCCTCGCTTGCTACAGATGGACCCAGGGTGCTACATGGTTCCTGTGAGCCCTGGGGGTCTTGAAGGGCACGTGGCACCTGGGAGACCTGCATCTCCTCAGCACACCCTGCAAGCAGGTGGTGGGGTGGGATGTCCCTGCCGCAAGTAGCAGGCAGGAGGTCCCAGAGAGCTGCCCTGTAACTGCTGAAAAGAAGCAGGCAAAGAAGCAGGGAAATGAGGGATTTCCCCTCCTTCCTTCCCCTCCCTCCCGGTGCCTTTGGTCCCCAGCACCGTGGAAATCCCACCGTGCGTCGGCATCCTGCAAGGGTGGGAAGGGGGGAGCGGAGCTGGGGGTGCACGGCAGTGGGGAGGGGGTACCAAGGGAGTCAGGCTCCTGGCTCCATTGCGAAGCATCTTTCACAGTGTCTAGACACCAGCTGCCGAGTTGCCATGGAAACTCCCAACTTGGGCTGCCGGGCGGGAGCGGAGAGGTCTCCAGAGACATGGGAGTGGTGGAGGACGAGGGTGGAGAGAGGAGAGGGGGGATGTTCCTCGCGAATGTGAGGTGTTAACCCTGTTACAGCTACATTGGCAAACATTTTTGCTTCCTGAGGAGCGGGAAAGGAGTGGCTCTCCTCTCTCCCGGTGCCGTTTCCTTCCCGCATGCATGGATGCAGCCAAGCCTGAAGGCTGAGACAAATGGCATGCCTGCTGCTGGCAGGTGTTTTATTCCTGCCTAGCGCCAGCACTTTTGGCCCAGGCTTCCCATGCACAGTACCTATATCGATCTAGCAAGGATTGCAATCCAGCTAGGACTGGAAGAAGCCTACGGGATTGGTGAGGTTTTTCAGGCCATGGGCTCTCCTGTACCAACACCTCATTCTCAGCTGCCATCACAGTTGCAAGCAAATGCAGCCCAAGGGTGCTTACACTGCTTGACTTTCCAGCAGGGTGATGTACTGGTCTTTTTAGATATAATATACAGATCATACAGGATATATACATATACATACAGATCATGTAGGCTATAATAACCAATTCATACATTTACGACAAACGCGGACCTTTGTGAAGGTCAAGAGCTGTCTCCATTGTGACCTTCCCAAATTGCTTCAGGCAGACAGCAATGTAAGCACTGGTCTTCATCACCATAACGATGGCCTAACTCGCAGTCGTGGAAGTATTTAATTTTTGTGGCATCCCAGCAAGGAAAGCAAAGGCTTTTATCTGTATTTTAGAGGGAGCACAGTATGAAGAGCTGGGCTGTGGTCACCCAAGAGCCTGTGGTGTACCCATGAGGCTGAGTCTCCTCAGCTCTTCCTTCCAGCCTCAGCCAGCTCCTCCGCACACAGCAGCACCTTCATAGGTGCTGCACCTTGGTCCTGTTACTCAGCAAAAAGGCCTGTGATTTCTGAAATTCCACAAAGTCCTAATTTCAGGCCAAAATGGTGCAGCAATCTCAGTAATATCCCCACAAGCCCTCACAAGATGGGAGGGAGAAGAACGGCATTCATTACTTTACCTCCCTGAAACAGGAAGACCTGAGAAATAACCCACCAGTTGTTTGCTCTTCACCTTCCCTGCCCCTGTAGATTTCACATGGGTCCTGCAGACCATAAAGGCTACCTTTTTAAATTCCTTAAATACCTTGCGATTCGAACAGCTTGATTACAGATATTTTTACTGGCTTCCAGCTGTGGAATGTAACACTTGGCAGCTGCTCTTGGCTGATGCATTGGAAAACAAGAAGTCCCCATCTCACAGGAGGATGTGGATTTTACAGAATCACAGAATTGTCTAGGTTGGAAGAGACCTCAAGACCATCGAGTCCAACCTCTGACCTCTGATCTCGTGCAACAGTGTTCTGTTGTGTCACCCAGCTTTTCCTTCTTGCTGGGTTAAACGCTGGAGGATGGTTTGGAAACAGAATGCATGTGAAAAGAGAGTACCAGGGTCTTGACAAGATGCATCCATTTATTCTTTAGCCTCTTTACTGTGATTGCCCTATGAGATGATAGGGAAGAAATCAGAGGAAAGATAAGAAGAAATGGAAACACCCAGAGCTGATTGTGGCCACGTGCACCAAAGGTGGCCTTACTGAAGTGACTGATAGTGATTGCCATACAGCCAGGACAATCCCAGAAAACTGATTAATTCTGGGAGTGAAGCTTACAGCAATCTGGGGATGGAGGTGCACGTTTGGATAGTTCTGGCAGATGCACAGAGAGTAGCACAGCAAGTGACAGCTCTGCTGATCAGCCTGGCAATTGTGGTAGGATCAGTAGGGGAAGAAAAATGAACCCAGAACAATGGCAGCCTGCTGGCATTCATGCACTGCTGATCCTGAAATAAAGAGGGCTCAGGACAGGAAGGAAACGTGCAGTGCTGGAGCTTTTGGGTTCTCAGTCTACAGCTCCCACCTTGTCATATAGGGCAGGCTGTGAGGTTGCTCTCTTCCCCTGCCTCAGCAATGTTGCTCAGGGAAAAGAGGCCAGAGGAGGAAATCTTCCATAATTGCAGCAAAAAGGTCTAGAAATTCCTTCGGTGCATCCAGAATTAATGTGCTGCTCCTCCCCTTGTTCTCCTCCCCCTTCAGCTGTCAGTGACAGGGAAACAAATTGCTGCAGCCCTTACTACAAACCACACGCCCGCCTCCCTTCCCCCAGACCAAAAGACATGTGCCATTCATAAGCAGCCTGACTGCTTGTCTCCATTATTAAACCCTAGAAGGCTGATAAATTGGGGATTCATGGAGCCTGCAAGCCTCCAACAACCCAGATTGCCATGGAAACCAAAGGCAGCCTCCATCTCTAGCAGAAGTGATATTGATCTAGCTGAAGGCAGGGAATTACAATCAAGGAGAGGATATAAAATGTCTCTTTTTCTCCCCTTTGCCATCCTCCCATTTTGTGCTGAAGCGAAAGAGAAATTTCATTTAGAGATCGTTAGTTTGTTGCAGTCCATCTTCATATACCAAGGCTCTGCAAATCTGATGCTAAAATGAATTAAATGCCTGTTGTCAGGCCTTCCACAGCCTTCTCGTCAATAACTGTCCCCAGCAGTTGCAACATCAACAACACCAGCTCTTTGCATCAGGATATTATTAATATTTCCCATGTGCACAGCTGGTGTGCACACATGCGGGATCCCAATGTGCTTGTGCAGAACGGGCACCAAAACACAGCTGCAGCTCTCTGGGAGGCATTTCAGGCTTAATGCTGTTCCCACTGAAGCTACTGGGAGCCTTTGCTGTTTGTTTCAATGTGAGGATGTCACCACACAGGTTCTGACAACCTGGATATAGGAGGAGGGATTTTGAACCATGAACATGTGTGGGGAAATCCACAATCAGAGAAAATGCGGAGTGGCAGTGCTGGTGCAGAGCAACCCTCCTCTCAACCCCAAATCCATTATCTGAGACTGCTTAATCACAGCCCTCCAGGGGTGGAAAGAGCAGGATTCACAGCACTCATCCTGAAAAGCTGGATGGACAACCGGGCACCTTCCTAGCTCACGCCACAAAAGCCTGATCCTGCCTGGTTTGTGACCTCACAGATTAGATCTGGGGGGTGTGGTCGATGCCAGGCTGAATATAAGCCAGCAGCATGCCCTGGCAGCCAAAAGGGCCAACCCTACCCTGGGGTGCATCGGGCACAGCACTGCAAGCGGGTTGAGGTAAGGCATTGTCTATCTCTGTTTTGTGCTGCTGCGGCCTCGCCTTGAGTACTGTGTGCATTTTTAGGCTGCACAGTATGCGAAGGACATAAAACTATTAGAGAGTGTCCAAAGGAAGGCAACTAAGATGGTGAAGGGTCTAGAGGGCAAGAAATATGAGGAACAGCTCAAGGAACAGGTCCCTTGGTTTGCTGAGCCCAGAGCAGAGCAGGCTGAGGGGAGGCCTCATGGCGGCCTGCAGCTCCCTCAGGAGGGGAGCGGAGGGGCAGGCGCTGAGCTCTGCTCTCTGGTGACAGCGACAGGACCCGAGGGCACGGCATGGAGCTGGGACAGGGGAGGAACAATCCTGGGAAATCTGTTCCTGTGAAGGGGCAGCAGCTAGCATCAGTAGTTCTGGGTTTAGTTCAAATGAGGGAGTGTTTTTTACCCTCTACCAGGTTGCCTTCTGCAGGAGGGACTTTCCGTCCTCCAAATGTTGTGAGCTCTGCACCAAGTGCATCAGGGCGGCTGCCCCACAGTAGTCATCTTGGTTTAATTGGCTTTTCACTAAAACAGTTCGATCAGAAGGGCAATGAACTGATTAATGAGAGCACCCAGCAGGTCGGGGACACCTCATAGGGGCACAGCGTGTCAGCCCCATGTCTCGTGCACAGCCGGGCTACACCACCCAAAACGCTGGAGCAGAAGGCTCATCTGGGTTGTGAGTGGCACAGCTGAAGCTTCCTCAAGGTGAAGCAGCCTGTACTCTCAGCTTGGTTGAGAGTCATCATTTCGATGACAACCATCACAGAAACCAGCCCTATCTAGGGCAAGAACTTGGCCAGGCCTGAGCTGCTCTGAAATTGTACTTGAAGTGGAGGCAGTGGCCCCACCGTTTTGTGCTCATGTTGTCTCCCCTGGTCCTCTGGCTGATCCTATTCACTGCAAAGGTCCTTGGCTCAGGTCCTGCGTGGTGGTCACAAAGAGATGTTGTGGGATTTCTACTTGAATGAACACATCTCTCTCGCTCTTCCTCTCCTGATGGAGCTGTTCCACTTCCATAAATCATTAAATATTCATTGGGCCAGAGGAGAAGATTGGCTCCGTAGCCTGGCTGTGAGGGCATTCATCTTGAATGGGGGAGACCAAGCTCTGCATCCCAGCCCCAGTAAATAATAAATAATTTATACAAAATGGAACATCTCCAGCAGGAAGCATCAGGGGAAACATTGTCCACATAGCCAGCAGCCCAATGGCTTGCTTGTTAAGCTCCCTGGATTTCAGCTTCCCTCTGTAAGTCACAGGCCCATCTTGTCTTCTGTCCCCTTTGGGGAGTACCTGATCCTCACATACGAGCTACTATAAAAGTAGGCAAGACTTTCTCTTACTACTTTCATCTAGAAATACCACCATTGGGGTGTACTGGTATGTTATGTTTGTTATTGACAAATTGAGGGGTTCTTTAATGAAGACATGCTTCACAGAAAAAAAAAAAATAGCCTGGCAGGACTCAGAAGCTCTGCATGGAGGTAGTCTGAGCTGCAACAATGCTCAAGCCCTTTATTTGGTAGAAACACGTGTGAGTGTTTTGCTAGAGATGAGGACAAGAAGTATACTACATCATTTAGGAATGGCTGGAATTTTCTCTTTGTTCCCTGAGGTAGAAATCAGTGACTCCATCCATCTTTCTCACAGTCATTTGGCTTCAGCCATGAAGAAGGTTTCTAGCCGGAGGCAGAAAGAAACGTTTTCTTTCTCATTTTGTGTGTCTTTATTGAGTGCAATGAACACTACTGGGTTAGCATCTCTTGAGACCAAAGCCTGCCGTTCATCCACAGAACTGGTGCTATTCAGTGGCAGTGCCATGCATTTCTCCCCAGTGACTTGCTGCCGGACATCAGGTGTGTTCAGGAGAGGTTGTGTCATGGACAGGAGGTCAAGTTTAGTCCCTGTGCCTGGCACTGTGTCTGTTCACACTGGTAAGTCTCCAGATTAAGGCTTGACAGTGCAGGGACAGGTTTGTGCAAAGAGTACCTTCACCCCCAAATAAAATATTAAAGGCATATGTCAAAACTGCTTATGCTGTTGAAGGATCTTTTAGTCACTGGTCCCTCACATAGTAGGAGCTGTACACGGGGACAGGATGACCAGGTATGGTACGGAGGCGATCTTGTGCCAGTGCATACTCACTGTTTGGCAATAAAGTTACTTCCTTTCACTGCGCTTTGACCATCTGCATCCCTTAACATAACAGTTGAATAATAGACTGTAGACAAAGGACCAGACAGGGTTTCTGTTGTGCACATTACAGCAGCCTCTGATCAAACCCCATCAATGCAGAGAGGGTTCCACCACCTCTTCCAACCACAAGGGAAAGCAGAAGGGCAGTGCTAAAATACTACACTGAGGACTACACAGGGAAAGAAACATACAGATCATTTGCAAGCAGATCTGAAATGAAGACCACAGAATCCTTCACCTTGCTTATCTTCCTGAAGTGCAGCTTGGCAGAGTCCAGCCCAGGACTGGGTCTTAGCTCTTGTTTCAGTATTGATGACTGAAGATTACTCTGAATCCCTTACAACACCCATGCTGAAATCACATGTGAAATCCTCGCCTTACGTAAACTGGTGAGGCTTAGATTTCAGCCATGTAGATATAGCTATAGCTGGGGAGTGTTGCCTCCAAACAGGCTGTAAAAAATTGAAGTAAGGATGGAGGAAGAAGGGAAGCTCAGAGAGAAATTTGGGGATAGGCAAAACAAGCTGTCAAGACTCTTTTATTTCTAGGTCCAGACCCAGTGTGGGGAAGGAGTCTTACACTTATCAAAAAACTAGGCAGCTGTGGACTTATTCCACACAAGCTTGCATTCAACTTTCCTCCTCCTTCTTAGAGACTTGTGTCATTTCCAAATCAACAGGTGCCCAAATTGCTTAAGAACAGCAAAGATATTTTTAAAAATAACTTCGCACGGTTCTAACTTTAATTATTTTTATTTTATCCCATTTTTCATCTCTTCAAGTAGTTATCCAGAAAGGTCTTTGAAACATTTTTCACAGCTGCCAAGACAGTTCTGCCAAAGTCAGCAGCACTGGGGAATGCTACTGCAGACTGCTCATAGCTCTCACTCCTGCTCTCCCACCCCTTTCCCTGTCCATGCAATGCATTGACAGTTATGGTTCTGCAGCACTGCAGCACTTTAGCATAGGGATTTGGATGCTCTTCTAAATGTTAGAGAAATTTTCTTCTTCATTAAGTCCTGTAGGTTATAGGTAATGTCCAGTCATCATCATTAGCATTCCCAATTACTGTGTCTTGCTGAAGGAAGACAGAGAGGTTGAATAGCAGCTTACACCTTCTGTTTTCTTTCATAATGAAAAGAGGACTCATTTGCAGTTGCCTTAAGGTACAGCTGGAAAGTGAGTGGTCTTTTGAACGCTGGATAATTGGGACCTTATGACCTCTATCTAAGACTTATTTACATGAAGCCTTGAGTCTCACTTTTTCTGTCATTAGGAGATTTTCCTGTCATTTTCCTTTGCATCTCTGGGCCCTGTCCAGGTTTCTGTAGCTCTTTTCCTGACTACTCTGAAGCCCTGCAAAGGGCAGGTGTCCAACTCAGGGCTGCCAAGACCTCAGATGAGATTTTCAGCTCTGTTTCAGTGTCCCATGCTGACAGTGATGTCACTAAAGACACAGAAAGGAAGAAGACACATTTCCACAGACCACATATTCACAATTGGAGATGATAAAATCAAGACCTCTTATATGGTATAGAATATTAGAGCTAAAATGTGTGCAAAGGGGAATCTTCAGCAGGGAATACAAAAACAGGAAGAAAGCCATAGCTCTACTAACTTGAAAAAAATCGACCAAACTTCCCTTCAGAGAACAGCTAAGCAGACAGCAGCATCACTCTGTCACATAATTTCCCCCCATACATTAACTTCATGCATCTCATCTATTTCCTGCCTGAAAGACATTCAATACCAAGAGAGAAAAGCTAAGGAATGAGGAAACCCTCCTTTATGTCAGGCTTGCAGTACGAATGCAGTCTTGAGAAATATTCTGTGCTTAGAGACCTGTTCAAGTTGAGCTAGCTTGAGTTAGGCTTTTGGACAGTCTACTGGTGGTCCAGAACTGGACAAGGAACCTAGCCCAGACACCTGATGCCAGCACCTGTCTTCATGCCAACCATTGACTTGTAGACCTCCTGCCACTGCCTACGTTTCTTTGGTTCTCTTGGCCACTGCCCAATCACACAGACAGCTATGCAGAGAAATATAATATTTTTGTGGTACTTTTACAAAAAGGAGAACTTTCATGTCCACAATAGACCTGGATATCGTTGCAGTCATCTATGACCATTGGGTAGCTGTGTTCAAAAAGCCAAGATGTTAGTGTGCCTGAGGACTGTGATGAGGAGAAAAAGAGAAGACGTAATGCCTTTCTGGAAATACATGTATACAAGTACAGCCTCTTCTGGATTGTATACAACACATACAATGTTTGTCACCCCCTCTCATAAAGGACATTTGTAGATTTAAGAGATTTAAGTTCATCGAAAAGCAACAAAGATGCTAAGAAGCCTGGGAGTGCTTTCACACAAAAAGCAATTGAAAACATTGCTTGTGTTTTTGTCAGGAAAGATAGGAATAGCAAGGGCAATGGTACTATGCCATCTGTGCATATGCACATACAATATGATGCTATATAGGATGAGCAACAGTGTAAAGTAGGGCTACCAGGAGCTTTTGTTCTCTCTCTGATGAACATGAGTAAAGAAAGATACTTAGGGCAATGGTGGCCAATTCATCGGTGATCTTTCTAACCATTGTACAGTTGGTTGGAGTTGGGAAAGCTGTTAACGCTTAGCCACGTATTGTGCATTTATATATGCCACGTAAAGCCCCAGTTATGATTAGTATCAAGAGATAATACATTATGTTTTAACTGTTAAGCCAAATCCTATGCGACAGAGAACACGGATGGATCCTAGCTGTAGAGGGGCAGTTGATCCCAAATCTGCCTACAGCAGCATTTGCTGCTATCTCCAGCTGGAGAAGTACAGTGAATGGATGTTAGGTCTGACCCACCTTGGCAGTTCTTACGTTCCTCTGCATGGACCCACAGTCCCTTAGGAGCACAACTTCACCTTACCAGACTCCATGGAGTTGCTGCAGAGATTGGAAGTGATCACTGAACTGCCCCAATAATCCAGCATTAATGCAGCTATCATACAGCACTTGAGGAATGTCTAACTAATCTGATCATGCTGACCTGGTGAACTTTCTCAGTCCCATCCCTCAGTGCACGGCAGTCATCTGTACCACAGGGCCAGTACTGCTGTCTGTAGAGTGATGTTCCTTGGAGCTGTAAATTCCAGCTGGTACTCTGCAAGCTTATATCTCTCTGAAAAGCTCAGCCTACTTGATCCTAGCATAAAGAGATGACACTGGTGGTGGTGCAGAGCACTGCTGGCAGCCACAGCAAACGGCTGCCAGTTAAGTCTCATTGTCTGTCTGTCTGCTCTGTCCACTGGTCTGCTATTTGAGCATTTCTCACCTGAAAATCTGGCTAGCATTTCTGGCAGGAAGGCTTCTTCCCATGTGGGGATTTTGGAGCATTTTCTGGAGATGGTCTGAGTGCAGTTGTAGTGGGTCACTGCTGAAGACGTAACAAAGAGACTGATTTCATGCAGAACCTAGGCTGAATTTAATCATGGGCCTTGGCTGTAGAGACTGGTATGCTAGTGTGAGTGACCACTATACAACAAAAGCACATACTGTGCCATCAGTATGCACTACCTTTAACAATACCATCTGTAGAGCTCCTTCCTATGGAAATGTGTAAGAGTGTATCACCCTCAGCAAACCCCACTGTATGCACCACCTAGGAAGTTCAGTACTGTACAGGTATGAGACCAATAACTTTGCTCACGTACAATAATGCTATAAAGATGTGAAGAACAGGGAGGCTGGCCAACCTCCCAGTGGACAGGAACTCTGCACAGCGTGCTGTGATCATTGAGGAGGGGCTCTTCTGATACTGCAACAGCTGTGGTTATGTAGGATTGTTGTCATCTTTTCTGTAATTTCCATTCTCACAAAATAAACCAGTTAACCAGCCTTGACTGTCCACACCTTTCTTATTGAGGTCCTGAAAGAACCGGTACCCCCTTAGTACAAAACAGTGATTAATTTGCTCTGCTCTGAAGGCATTTTCCAAAGTCAGCCCACACCTTGTCATCAGTAAATATGCTTAGTGCCACCTAGGATTTCATTAGAAGAGGTCAGATCCTGCTTTACCAATGGCACTGCTCGCACCTTTACTGGGTAAGGAACATCTCATTTGGGAAAAAAAAAAAAAAAAAAAAAAAGCAGATCTGAGGCACTCATGGGACCAGAGACCCTATTTCACTCTGCAAGAGAAAAGGAAATCCTGCACCTGCTGCAGGTGGCGTGTAAGTTTCCTGTTCTCTGGAAAATCATGACATTCTGCTTTTCTCACTCTGCCCCTCACAAGTTTATCTGAACTGATTTTCAGGCTCTGAAATACATAACACATGTACCCATCTAGGCACAATGCAAAGGTTAAAACTTTCAAAGCAGCTGAGGACTAGGCACATACTTTGTCATCTTTCATCACGGAGCGGGCAACCTAAATTGCATTTATATTCTTGCTTTTTTGCTTGAGTAGTACTACAGACAGGAAAATGCTGGCATGCATGCTTAGAGTTGTTCCCTCTGGGGCAGTCACAGGAAGACTGGTGCATTTGCATTGCTTTCTTCAGCTGCCAGGTGTAGCAGCAGAGATAAGCTCTAGTGAAACAGGCATGGCAGTGAGGGTGTTCTGTCTCCTGCCAGCTACCCATGGGCCAAGACTAAAACTCCGGTTATACAACTGCAATCCTCTTGCGTGGCGTAGGCTGTACCCTCTGGCTTGTACGTGACAATAGACAGTCTCCCTTTCCAAATCTTTATATAGCCAGTGCTCTCTAGGTGCAGCAAGTATTGCCCTTCAATCAATATGCTGATTGAACTGAAAACAAAGAACCAATTCAACTCTAAACCATGAAAAAGGATCTGTAGGGACTTGCTCTCTCTAAGGAAGTGAAGAGAAGATAGTGCCTCCCAGTGCTCCCAGCATGCAGGAGACAGGGCCCAGGGGGAACTGTGGGCTCACATGCATGCAAAGCAATTGTCATGTGGCTGATTTTTCATTTCAGCTGTGAAACTGCTCCATTGTAAAGCTATTTCATCAAGCAGGAGAAAGCATTCTTCATTTCCCAACAAAAGAAGACCAATTTGTTTCCTTAGGCACAATTTACTCTTTCACATTTCTGGGCTTTGTTGTATCCTTACCTGACAATCTGAGAGTGCTTTTGATGTGAGAGCTAGCCAGGTTTGGAGCTGAGCCTTGGAAAGTATAAAGAGAATCTAACATTGTGTGGTATTCACCTTCTCTCCTCCCCGTATGGCACACAGTATCCCATCTTCTATAGTCTGCTGTGCTGGGGGCTGATCTCCTCTCAAATATGTATTAATGTGGACTCTTTGCAGTGACTTTGATGAAGACTTTTCAGATTTAAGCCAATGCAAAATGGATTAGAATATATCTTACATCATGATCCATAAGTAATGTATAAATTCCCTCCTACCAGTTTTGACCTCTTGAGTAGGTTGGCATCTCAGGCAGCCTCTCTAAGCATAATTCCAACTCGAAAGAGGCAAAAGCTGGATCATAAAAAGAAAGCTTCTTGACAAGGAAGCTCAAATAAGAGAACAACATCCTGGCATGCAAGTTGCCCTCCAGAAGTCATGAAGAGAACTAAAAGATGTCCTTCTTCCTGCAGTCCTCCATAAGCTGCTGAACAAAGCCCACTAACTCATTTCATGGCTTACTCAGATCGGAATCCATCTGCTTTTCCCAGCGGTCATACAATGAGGATCGCTTAGAAACTGCCCTACTGTACAACTGGGAATGCCCAGGATATGAGAACAACTAACACTGGATACAAGACAGTTGGTCGAAGCCATTTCCTAAGCCATTACCAACAGACAAGTCGAGGATGTAGAACTGAATAACAAGGAGGGCTGAGGTCTGTCAGGGGAATTAGGGAATGGTATGAAGAATCACCAAGCCTCTCTCCTGCTCCAGAAACATTAAATATTAAGCATTAAAGATCATGCAGTTCTCTTTATCTGTTAGTTAGCCCTTTCCTCTCTTACTCTCTTTTTCGTCCTGCCCTTAAATGAAGGGAAAAGTCTCTGCATATCAAGTGTCGTTGACTTTTTCTCATGTTTGCACCAAGGAAGACATCCACAGATAATGTGATACAGCCATTGTAGTAAAATTTGAGGCAGATGATTATCACAGCACAGAAGTAGCATGGTCGGCACGCCTCACAGTAGTAGCAGCCAAGCATGCTATGGCAACCAGCCAACCGATGACATTGGCGAGGAGCCAATTTGATTTATTTTTGGCAGCTTGACACGGCGTGCTACTGTGCCAGTCTTCGATCTCAGAAACGATAAGAAATGACCTTTGAAAGCCAAGGGGACAACTTCTGGGAGAAGGGGGATTGATGAAGCTGAAAGAGGATCTGTCCCCAGGCTGGCGGAGTACTGAAGTGGCAGATGTTTGGTAGCCCTCCCTCTTTCATGAATGACCAAACTATTGCAGCCATGCCAGCAACTACCAGTGCTGTGTTTGCTGGGGAAAGACTGGAAGAAATGTTGTGGCATGTCTTTAAGCCTATGGAAGGAGTGAGTACCAAGAGAGAAACAGAGGCTTAAAGAGACGAGAGGGAGTAACACAATGAAGATGGGAAAAAAGAGAATTTAGGCTTTCTATTAAGAAACATTTCCTGTTTGTGGGATCTTTAATATGGTGATGATGCTCTTCTATGGAAGATGCTTTGAAGCAAAAGCAGCTTCTTAGTATTCTGAACATTGTACTGGAGAGTATTTTAGAACACAGCCCAGCATCCTCAAAAAGATGGACAAGGAGACCTATTTAATCTCTCTCCATTTCCTTCTTGCATGGCTCAGGGGGCACTTAGCCAGCTGTTCGAGTTTCTGACTGGAAGGCTGATATCACCCTTGAATTGGAATTTAGAAAAAAATCTATAATCATTAACATTTTAAAGAGAATATCAGTTTAACTGTGGCCACACACCTTCCATGTTTGCCTTCTGCAAACATTTGTAAGCTTGAGTATTACTGCATGCATAGTGAATGAGTCTGAACAGATGCACATACTAGACTTGAATGGTCAAATAATCACTAAAAGCTCATTTTTAAATATATATTTGATTGTAGATTTTATAACTTATTCCATTGGCTGGTTATTTACATAAGTATCATGTGCAAATGTGTATTAAATTGTAATGTTCCCCACTTCGAATGATGCTAAGGCCAACAAGACTATGGGGAAGATAGCTGCAAATAACTCAGAATACTGAATAGAAATAAACCATTCTTTGATTACCAATGATTGAAAACAGGTAAAATTAAGCAAATGAAATAGCCTGCTACTATAAATTTCCTATCTCCAACCATTAAAGCAGATTAATCTGAATAAAAATAGGATATTAATGCAAAACAGAATCACTATTCCTGTTTAGGAATAAGGCATTGCAGATCTTAACTAAGAGTTAATTTGCACTCATTATTCTGTGTACACAGAGCCCCAAAACACTGATTCACTCTGTCCTATTTTTACCATTGATGTTTATACCTTTGCCCATGTATAAAAACAAGTACAGCATGCAACATACCAAATTGGATTTCTCTAATCACATAACATTTATTTTGTCACTCAACTCATCGTATAAAGTGAAAACAAAGAACTGGAGACCTGGATCACAAAAAGCCAACATGGCAGATGCAAGTTCAAGGCTTATCTCTAGAAACGTTGAGCTGAAAGGAAGTAAAACAAGCATCTCTTTGTTATTATGTTCATTCAGCTTAGAGTCAAACTCTTCAGGACAGCTCCCCTCGCCCACACATTAAATCACAAGTGTTTTGCATGAGCTCTTTTCTCAGTGCTTATCAGTTGTTCTGGATAAGTTCTTCCTTATCTTTCCACTTTGGAGAGTGGGTACAAAGTTACCTGAAGCCCTGAGTTACCTATGAAGATGGAAGTCTAATTAGAGTGCAGGAATTGTGATTTGTGACCAAAAAAAGTAGTGGAACAAATGAAACATTGGTAAATGTTTGACTGGATGTTGGGGCTCTATAGCATTTACATAAGGCTGTTTATGAACTTCAAGCTAATAGACCACATTTGTTCCTTAATGAGCTAATGAATGCAGAATACCTTCTACAACTGAGTGTCTCATGAACGTGGAGGCCAGTTATGCTTGGCTCTTCCTCTTGACTGAGTTTCATACAGTGCCTACTTCTGATGTAAACTTTCTTTTATTTAAGTTATCTTTCTTTGATAATGTAAGGAAGGTAAAGAATGAGAGCAAAAGTATCCTCAGGCCTTTGACATGTTTTCTACAAGTCTCAGTATTGTAATTCAATAACAGCTTTTCTTTATGGTTTGTAAACACCATGCCACTGCCAAAAAATACTCACTTTTGCCTCTCAAAACTTTTCACTTCTTCCCAGGGGAACTAGTTAAACAGACTTGTAGCTTGGTCAGGAGCAAAGAATTGAAAATACCTCCTAGAGCGATTGTTTGTATTCAGCTCTCTCTTCTGTCCTCATTCACAGAGCTGTCAGGGCCTTTAAGCTTCCCTTTCCCTACCTGATCCTATTACCATGTGGGCCTAACCCACATGGATGTGGTTGTACCAATCACATGGATGTGTGTTGTACCAACAATCTCACCCATTCACAGGCAGATGGAAAAAAAAAACCCTGTTGGCACCTTCTTTTCCATCCTACCAGCAAGGATGAATGGCCTCCTGCAGTGAGGGCTTTTCCCTTAGGGGATGTCCAGCTTAAGCTGGTTGCCCCACTGGAGCTGCCTGTGTTGGTGTGACTGGGGAAGCTCACCTCCCTCTTTAGAGTACGAAAAGCATGGGATCTCTCCAGGCTCCTCTAAGCCCCACAACTGACTGACTCCACAAAAAAAGGGCTGGATGGGAAATCCACCTAGAGGAGCAAGAGCCTCAAGAGGAGATGCAGTTTTTCTATAAGCTGCTGGGAAGCAGAGGAGAGGGTGTTAAGCAAGAGCATGCACATCCCCTTCCCCTAAAATGGATTCCTTTGTTAACCCCCATTCTGATTCCTTTGCTGGCTAGACACATCCCCAGGAGACCAAGGGAGGCACATCCATTTCTGGAGAGGCCCCCTCCCTGCCGAGGCATTCACTCACCTGTCTTCTCTTCGGTTTGGCTGCTCTCCACTGTCTCCATTTGGGGTTGCGCTGTTGCCTTGGCAGTAGCATCCTCTGCGGCAGGGGTGGTGGTGGCAGTGGTGTCAGCAGCAGGCACGTCGGCTTGTTTAGGCTCCTCTTTGTCTTGGGCTTCGTCAGCCTTCAAGGACGGCGAGTTATCAGTGGAAGCTTTAGTGGCACTTTCCGTTTCGGCGGCGGCGGCAGCAGCGGACTTTTCCTCCGAGGAGGCAGCAGGAGTGGCAGCCTGTGGGGCTGGCTGCTCCGAGCCCGTGTCAGCGGCTCCGTCTCCTTTTTTCTCCTCCGCTGGCGCGCTGCTGTCTTTGCTGCCCTCCTCCAGCTGGGCACTGTCAGCGGCAGCAGCCTCTGTGGCAGCGGGAGCCTCGCTCTCTTTGTTCTCGGCCGCTCCGCCAGCAGGGCCTTCGTCCTTCTTGTCGGCGGCCTCGCTCTCAGACGCTGGGGCATCCCCCTTCTTCTCTCCCTTGAGCTTTTTCCTTGTTATGTGTCCGCGGAAGCTGGCCTGGATTTTGGTGGCTGCCTTATGGGCTTTATCTTCTGGTTTGATGCCATCTTGCTCAATCTTTTGGTCCCCATCCTCATTTTTTTCAACCTTGGAAAGAGAACAAGGGAGGAAGGCAGGGGAGAAAACAGGTAGATAAGTTAAGACTTCCTCAGGTGTAGCCCAGGCTCTGGTTTAATTTAGGGTGTCCCACCTTCCCCTCCTCCTAACAGGTGACACGATTTGAAGCAACCTTCCCATTTGGCATGGCTTTGAAGCCAGGTGGCTCTAATTTCATCCTAGGGCTGAACAGACACAGGGGTTTTGTAAAGGGAATTTCAAGCACCTCATCATCTCTGTCAGCGACACTGAGAGCACCTTGGCTGGGTGGAAAGGCTTGCACCAGCTGGGTTGTCACTATTGCCATGATTTATTTTCCCATCCATTTTGAAACGTACCAGTCTTCTTCCCCTAGTCATTTTCAAAACACTCTCCAAGGGCAAATTTCACCCTCTTTCCAAATCCACCTGTGCCTTCGAGGCTTTGTTCCCTTTTAACGCTACCTTGTTGCACAGGTGTGTGACTCTAATGACACCAAGTGCTTTGTGCTTTATAGCTTTTTGGCTCAGGATTGCCCGCAGAGAGTAGTACTGCTGCCCACCCTACGGCAGATGCGTGCTGCCAGACACACACGGATCCACACCTCACAAATGCCCTGTCTGCAAGCACTTCAAGCACTTTTTCTCCACTCCCCACTCATGGTTTCAATGAAGGAGTAATAGGCAGATAGATATCAGCCTTTCCCATTCCAGCAGATGATTATTATTTCTCTGTTGGGTGGAATTCAGCTTTACAACACAGAACAGACATTCCCTGTGTTTTTTAGGCTTAAGACATGCATTATAGTCTTAAATGGGACCAAAACAGAGCCTGTGCTTCATGCTGGTCTGCTGCAGACAGATAATGCTCTGCTTGCAAACTCCCACTGAATGTACAGGACATTGCATGCTTCAGCCCAGTAATTTAGCAGCTCTTGGGCAAGTAGCAGCTCAGCTGCATATTGATGAAAGGACACCATCCTATTAATATTCCCAATGGGAAGCATTCAAAAGAGCCACTCTGAAGCAGAGCCACTGGCCTCTTTGCTGTCTGCACCTGATTTCCAACACTGGCTCAGGTCACAAAAGACAGAAAATGAGCTGGCTGAGAAAGATAGCGAGCATTTTTGTCTTGTGTGGGAAGAGGAAACCACTCCTTAGGCTGCTGCAACTGAGAGATGCCATATGGGGAAAGGCCCGGGACCAGAAGAGCAGAGAGAAGACACAGTCCATCAGCACACTCAAGAGTGCAGCAGGAGTAAAGGAGAAGGAGAGCCTGGAAATGCCATGCATGTGAAGAGGGTGGCAGCTGATGGGACGCACTGGCAGCAGTCACTGGGAAACAGGCTGGAGGTGGTCATTCCCCCAAGTACTGACGTGAGACAGGGTCAGGCACCCACGTGTGGGCAAAGTGGTGCCAGGGAGCCAAACGCGTGGCCACCAGTATGCCAGAGGTGGTACCCACCATATCCCTCTGGGGACACCAGTTGGGACAGTCCCCTGCCCTGGTACTGGTGCCCAAGCAGGATCATCCCCTAGAGATGAGCTTAAGTGGGTATGGTGATCAAAGTATGAGCAGCCCCAAATCATCACGAGCTGCTTCACACACCTGAGGATGGGTCTGCACACACCAGGACAGAAACCTGGCAGCAAGACCAGCACACTTATGTAGGGGATGAATGAAAAAGCCTTTGAATAAATGCACAACCGATAGTAATACACATGATTTGGCATAAGAGGTTGTGTTCCTGCTGGCACCTAGGAGCAAAATGGTGGCTGTACCTACCAGAAGGGCAGAGCTGAGCAGTTACAGCTGCGCTTCCCCGAGTACACTAAGTGATGTGGTCTGGAAATTGGGCCTTTGTGTTCATGGCAGCTCATCAGGCAGCAGGGAATGGATATGTGTAAGGACTATGCAGATATTCTCATGTTGTAACCATTTACCTGTGTCTTTTTCTTGTACAGCTAATGTTGCACTGTGTTATTCAGCATCTGGGGAAAGCTCTTCAACCTCATTTCAGCACAAGGGGATGGAAGCAAGTCCAAAGTAGCTTTAAACTAGCATGTCTGGGGAACAGCTGTGATCCAGACATGTTATGCAAAGTCCTGCACAGGTTCATCTACCCTGCTCCTTAGGCAAGTTTTGCAGTTTGCACGAAGTCCTGCATCACTGTGGCAACATTATGGACTAGCCTGTTTATGGAGAGCTTGAATATGTCTGCATTACACTGAAGCCACAGCAGTATGGGCATGGACTAGGTATTCCATTCTAGCACCAGGTAACACTTGGATGGCCTAGCTTTGACTCTCTCTCATTAAGGTCTGTGGCCAATTTCAAACAGCAGCAGGACTGGGAGACTGGAAAGATACCTACAAGACAGTAAAAGTCCTGTACTGTATATCCTATTCCTGCAAAACCACTAGTGAACATGACAAAATTGTTAATCCTGGAACAAAAGATGAAAACCATTGACTGAAGGGAGACCCCACTTGCCACTGGCCTTGCTGCTCTCACATCTCAGGTACCTTCTGAACCAACCAGGACGGCTTTGATGAAATGTGACCTGTTGCATGCCTTGGTGACTTCTTCCTCCAGGGTTCCCCTGCTACCTGGGCTATGTAGCCCTGCAAGGGCTTCTCTCCTTCCTGCTGCTAGAAGGAGCCAGAGGAGCCACGGGGTGGGCTCTCCTCCTCTCCTGACAGATGACATCCTGGAGAGCTGTGACTCTGCTGCCCTGCAGGGCTCACCTTTTACCTGGCAGGGAAAAGCAGAGTGCTTTTCCTCTCCAAGGATGTCAGTCTGAAAGCTCCCACCCACACCTACTGCATTACAGAGCTAAAAGGCTCTCTTGCTCTTCTGATGACATCATTGTCCTCTTATCCCAGTTGGGATGACATCAGGTTTGAGTCCTTGCCAGATCGCAAGGTTCACGGTTGAAAAATGTATTTCCAATGGGGCACTTTCAGCATCAATTCAGATATAAAGGATAAGGAATATGAGGCTGGGGCGGAGGTGGTGTTTAAGGTCATGAATGACAGAAATGTACTAATAGCGTGTCTGTGCCAGCTTGGATGGCTCTTAGTGGCCCTCAGGAATCCCATTTCTATTCAGGTTTTCCCCACTGAAGCATCCTGAGCATTTGAAATTACTTATTTTCAGGCTACTGGCCCGCAGCTACTTCTGGGGTAGGACACGACATCTATCTGGTATGTATGTCATGTTGTGTAACAATGGGCTGGGTGAGAAACAGATTGTTCAGGGGGAATCTTCTGTTCGCACAGAAAGAGACAAGGGCTCTTCATCTGTGGATTATGCACACAGCAGATAAACCTTAATTAAGGAAGCTGCTCAAAAATAACCTGTATACAATGAAGCTCCTGGAAAGCAATTTATCTTCCTTGGAAAGCTAAAAGGGTGAGTCAGCTTTGCCGGGATGTATTCAAAAGCATCACAGTGGAAAACAAGAAATCTCTGTCTTATCTATCTGTATGACAACTTGGTCATAGCACTGTGGCTTCTAGTATAAAAGTGGCTATTATTATTCATGTTTGTACAGAATATAGAGCCCCCAGCCAAAAAAAAATCAGATCTGCTAAGGATAAGTTTCATATATTGTTATTTAACCACAAACCCCTTTCATCTACACATTTATGTGTAAAGGAAACTCGTACTTAATATTGAAATATTCGTGATTTTTTAAGTGTGCATTCAATGTATTCTCATTTCACATGGAGAAAATGTCCTCTGTTTCATCTAGTGTGAAACAAATCATAGATCCTTCAATGGTAGGGCTTGAATACACTGCGGCTGGTTGATACATAGCTATATGAATGCAATAAGGGATATACATAGCCAAACACATCCTTTTTCATTTGGACATCCCCATGTACCCACTGAAGCCAATGTGGAAAGCTTCGCCCTCATGAAATGCACCGCTAAGCTTTTATGCTGCTATCTACACAGCCCACATCCTCCTTCCGATCTGAGAGGGATGATCCTCTCACCATCTCCATCTGCTTGTCTGCCACACCTCCAGGTTTCTAGGACATCCCTTCCCAGGCAGACTGTTCCTGTGAGTGAGACTTTCCTTGCTCTCACATAGCTCAGATTAGGAGATGAGAAACGAATGTCGAGGACACAGATAGGGAAGGGGTTGTTAGTTCTTAGGTAACAGGAATGTGGAAATTGCATCGATCCACGGCACCAAGATTTCTAATTTGGCCACCTTTCTACCTTCCATCTCCAAAAGCAAAGCTTACAGAGGCATCAAAACATGACAAAGAATGAAGAAGGCATTGCTTTAACCTCTAGGCCCATCTAAACACCCCACGTGCTGGTATGGCAAGAAAGGTTGTATGGAGAAATCAGATGTTTTCCAGATGTTCGGTGTATTTGCAGCCACACAGGCAAAGCAAGAAAGGAGGAAACTGTGTTTCTGTCTTTGCTTGCTGTCTATCCATTTCTCTCTTGTGGTGCACCTCATTGCCTGGCATCAGAGGGACTGATTTGCCTTTCAGAAGAGCAGATAGAGCAATGTACTGGAACCACAGAGGATGGACAGAGAAACAGCCACGTGGCTTTGTGTTTTGGGTGATGGGATGGAGAGATACCCTCATATTAAGGAAAAAAGGCCTTGTACTCCATGCAAAGACATAAGGATCCCAAATCATACCATTTCCATGACACCTGCACTAAGGTATGTGTGGAAACCTTTCCTTCTGTTGACCAGGTGAAGCACTGCTGAATCAACTGGTCACCTGGAGTATTTGTGGGGTCAAGGCACATCTCAGCCCATGCTCTAATCTTGGCTAGAGCACAACATATATTTGGACTGATGTCATTCAAGGTCACTTGGGCCCAGACTCACAATGAAATTTAGGCACCTGATTCTCACTGATTTCACCAGACTGAGTCACCTCGAAGCTTTTGTGGGCCTGGCTCAGTGACCTGATTTGTCTCAGAGACAGCATTTAAGGAGCAAAATGCATTACTAAAAAAGACCAGCTGTCTTCCCAGAAGGAGTGAAGCATGGACGCATGAGAGAGAAAAGACTTTCACGCCTTGTGAAGTGAGGAAGCAATTTAGCAGAGAGAACAGCTTTTTTTTAACCCAGTTAAATGGTGTGAAGACACCTGGCTAGAGGATGGCACCTCTCAGCACAACCTGTCTGCGAGGCGAGGAAACAAACAGAGTTCCTTTTTTTTTTTCCCAGGCTGGCTATGGTGATGGTGGGAAAAACACCCTTGAGAGAGAAAAGGTTAATTCATGTCTCCAGAGGCTTATGCAGGATGGTTCCCCAGTGTGTAACTAGCAGGGTATCAGCTCTCTAGTTTCAAATCCTCTAACAAATGATCGAGTTTCCATCCTTTTCTCTATGAGATCCTTTCATACATGAAATTTACCCTCTATTTTACGGTACCTGGAACGGAACAGGGTAATGATGGTCAGGCAGGTGGGTGGATGTTATGCTTTTGTGTATGGTGACTGAGAAGAGAGGTGGAAAATAACCTAAATTAGACCCATTTCGGTATTTTCAGTGTGCCTTCTCAATAAATCCATCACACATTCCTCACTTGGTTTTTGAATCTCTCTTGCGTTTGTCACTCTGTCAAGCTGGTGGTGAACCACGGTGTCATCTACTGCCTTGAAGCTCTTATAGCTCCAGTGGTTAAATGGAGAAAGGAATCAGCAATGCCTACGCTTCCTTTACAGGCTAGACCAGAGAAAGAAGAGCCTTGCACCTGAAGCTGATGCAAAGTGGCTCATTTCCAGGGCTTTCCTTGAGTCTCATCTGGGCTCTGTGTGGCATGTCTGTGGTCGGGAGACACAGGATGCATCTGCTCATCTTTCTGCTCAAAGAACCCAGAGAGAGGACTGGTTTACGGCCCACCAAAGTGGTGCTGTTACAGTGTGATGCTAAAGGCATGTGTTTAATCTGGGGCACAGCCTAAGTGT
This sequence comes from Anas acuta, assembly GCF_963932015.1. Taxonomy (NCBI): domain Eukaryota; kingdom Metazoa; phylum Chordata; class Aves; order Anseriformes; family Anatidae; genus Anas; species Anas acuta. The sequence goes on along the minus strand of NC_088979.1, from coordinate 118,919,037 downwards.
GTGAGGACACTTGAGAGCACAAGGTCTGTGAGGACTGTGCTGAAGGTCTTGGGTGCTTGGCACAATTAACATCCATGCTTCAAGGATCAACAGCCTTGCTTCAGGTTGGATTTTGGCATATACTGTGCTGTCAGCTGTGCCCGGTCTCCTTTTTGGAGGGAAGTACTTGTTTTGCTCCAGAAGGAGACAGAGTAGATGTTCAGATCAATGGGCCAAAGCCTGGGAATGAAGCAGGAAGGTGCCCAAGCAGACAGTGTAAATTCTCTTCCAAAATAGACCATGATGAAGAAATTCATCAGAAGGGTGAAAAAAGTCATTTGAACTATGCTTTGGTTAGAAAAGCCCATTCATAGAAAATAAGATTTGTGCCGCAGATGTGCTTAGGCAGACACAAACTGGATGTCACTGGACTATAGAGAAGTTTCATCCAGCCTCAGACTGTGTGGTTTGGGTGGTCCCATTCTGGGTGGTTCTGGCAAGGATGGTTGCTGCTGTGGGAATTGTTTTAAAGTATCACCTTCACACTCTGAATCCCTGCATTCTCTGCTGACCATGAACACGTAAGGAAATCCTGAATTATCTCCCTCCCTCCCCACCTTTTCTCTCTCACCCTCTCTCTTCCTCTTTTCATGTTTAGTTTTAGCCTCCATAAAAACGTTCAGGGATTTGTTAATCTCTGATGGCCCAGAGCGCCCGTCCCCCAGTGAGGGCTGGACACATTTCCTTCTGCTCTAGCCACAGCCAAGGGCCAGAGGCTAATTTACAGCTCTGAGTTGCTTCCCTGAGATTTCATGCAGGCAGCTGCCAAGCCTCCCCAGAGCTCAGGGTTACGCAGTGTCTCTCGAGCCACTTCCACATGAAGCAGCAGCTCCTACCCCATCCCCTCTGTGGGAACACACACAGGTCTGCACACAGCTCTGGTGATGGGAAATGTCCCTGCTTCTCTCCAGCTTGAAGAAACTGCAGGCAGAGATACTGCAAGCCCTTCCATTGCTGGTCTCCAGGGTTAATTTGACCTTTCCTGGGTTGCACCTAGGAATTGTGAGGCACTTTGTGCTGGGACCATCAGTCCATGAGCAGCTAGGCTGAGGCCCTATCACTAGCTCAGCGCCCACTTGTGCTCCCTGCTGCTTTCCCCAGGGTTTTTGCAGCCAGGAGAATAACAGTGAAAGCCTCACCCCCAGGACCATCCAGTCTCTAAACCTGCTTTTGAACCTGCCTGTTAGCCTTGGATTTCTTCTGGTACCTCCTGCTGGCAGCAACCAACCCTAATGCCATGAAATCACTCAGTCTACTGACAAGGGAGAGTAGAGCATCAAGGAGGTTCCTCCCTGCCTGATGATAACCATGGGGCTGTATTCATTCTCTTATTATTATTATTATTATTTTAATTTATTTCATTGGGAATCAGGGCAATTATCTTCTAAGAAAGCACTTATAGGTTTGTTAAAGGCAAGCAAACATCTCCAGCAATTAGGAAAAGCAAAGTGCAGATTAATTCCCAGTGGCTTGGGAAACTGCTTGGAGGGTGGGCTCTGCCCTTGCAGCACAGCCCCGGGCCTTGCCACTCTGCAGGTGAGCAGGGATGGGGAGACGTGGGGCTGAAACCCACGGTGCACAGAAGAGGCTCTAAAGGCTGGTCTGGTAAGGGGGAGGGCTGGAGGAGTGAGATGGCAGAGGTCAAGGGAGAGATGGAAAGGAATGAGAGTGGAGGAGTAGGAACAGCACAGGAACCAAATGGGGAGGAGAAAAGGAAAGGCAGGGAAGAGGTAGAAGCTAGCCAAAGCCAAGCCACTGAATGAAGAGAGGTAAATAAATAACAGGCACACTGAGAGGGATGCAATATGGAAGAAGGGGGAGTGCAGGTGAGATGGAGAAAAAAAAATCACTGATCCACATCCTAAGGCCATGACAGTGAGAAATACCCAGAGAAAATGGGCAGCTAAATAGCTGAGCAGGGTCTCCTGGAGCAGATCGGCATGACTGTCTGTGCCACGGCAGAAAGAAGAGCTGGCAGTGCTCTCTCTGGCACGTGCCACCTCGCTGCACAGCCCTGGCTGTCATTTCCATGGCACTGGGCTAGCAGTGGTCCTGGGGACCCTCCATGGGCTTCTCTCCAGGAGCAGCCAGGTTATTCCTGCAAGTAACAGTGCCCTGTTGGGGAGCTGGCCCTGTCCATAAGCAGAGCGATTGGGTTGATGTCTGACAGCTTGGGGCAGGGCTTCTCCTGCTCCCTCCCCATCCTGGACAGGGGAGGAAGGAAATGAGATGGAGCAGCATCTCTGCAGTGGCAGGGAGACACAAGAGGGGAAATCCAGGTGGGGAGTGAAGGGCGTTCATGTCCCAGGTCCTTCCCTCATAGCTCTGTGTCACCCTACTTGAAAAGCACAGAGGGCAATGCTTACTCTGCTCTTGAAATCAGATGTTTCGCTGCGGAACATCTGGAGGAACAGCGAACATCAGGAGGAACAAGGTGCTTTCATGAATACCTTGTTCATTCAGCACAGACCACCCTGCCAACCATGCTCGTGTCAACCAACATTTCCTTAGGAAAATGCTTTAGGCTGTGCAACAGCCTCCACTGCCTTCCCACACTGCTTCACAATGAACTGCCCTACAATGAAATGATATTTCAACAAGACCTCGCATCCCTCACCACTTCACCACTCAAGAAGTCACAACCAGCATTCTCGATCAAGATCTGGCAAGAGCAGTAAAGTCAAAATTGCTTTCTTACTCTTCATTATCCTCTTGTTCAGACCTCCTGAAAGAGCCTAACCCACAGCACCACCTCCAGCCAACAGCTTCCCCTCTCCCCAGGGAGCAGAGAGCAACCTTTCAAACCACCAGAGCCGCTCGCAGCACAACCAAGCAACCAGGCTTCAACCAGGCTTGCAGGTCTCCTACATAACTTGAGAAACTTTTTTTTTTTTTCCTCAGCTTCTGGTTCTGAAGAGTTCAGTGGGTCTCGGTGGCCCTGCCTCTCCTTCCCAGCCAGGACTGGCTCAGCTTCTTGCTCTGTGGTGCTGCCTGACCTCGCTCACACCAGCCCTGGCACCACTAGGACTGGGGTCAGCCTTGTTGCTGGAGGCAGGGAATGACAGCACTGAGCTCTGGCTCTGATCTTCACAGCAGCTCAGTTCCGTGATTTGTGTTGTGGCTCTTTGTGCCCATCTGGGCTTGCCTGACCCAGAGATTGCCATCATGCATATGGATGTACTTTTGCCTCTGGCTGGCCCTGGCCTTTCCCTCTACCCACCCTCACTCCAGTGGTACCACTGGTGCTGATGGTTGCCCACAGATGATCTGCAGGGCAGGAAACAGGGCTCTCATGACAGCACGCGTATGGACTCACTACAAGCAATGGGTAAGACATAGCCACCTCTTATAGATCTGAATTTTTCACAGCAGCAGCACGTCTTGGGTGTCAAGAGACCTTACAGGAATCTTTTTGTGAAATTGCTCAGCCTACTTTTTTTTTTTTTCCCCTTCCTTGTATGTGTTTAATGTGCAAGCAGAGGCAGAGAAAGGAGAGAGGTCCCCTATCTCCTTCATTCTTAATCTCACCTTTGTTAAGTTAAATTGCCCTTGAGATATCACACAGAGGAATAGTTCCGTGGGCCCACTATGAGCTCTCGGATACTGCTGGCACAGCAAACCGTGAGAAAACCTGGGCCTTATCTCTCTGTTCCTCCTATCCTGAAGTTTCTACAGCTTATTAACAAACAATTGTGTTGAGATCTTACTGGAATTTCAAGGCCAAATGCAATGTTGGATGGTTAAAGTGGGGGCATAATCCCATTGATTTCAACATCATTTTCACCAGGGGTAATTTTCACAAGACCTCTGTGGTCTGCTGCTCCAAGCTACATGGGAGAGAGGACATTGTTATGTTCCAAAAGGACTCTGAATCTAATTGAATTAGCATTTGTAGTGTTGCAAGAGTCTCAAATGCATGGCGTTGTAGCGAGACAAAGGATTGTGCAATATTTAAGCTGTGCTCTTATCTATTCCCTCCTGTCGGCGCAGGATAAGAACATCCTGAAAGGAGGCACGAGTGTCTGTCAGAGCCTGAAAAGGTCTCTGGGGGTGCCTGTATGACACAGCTCAAGAACCTGGGCTTGTCTGTCTGAGACCACGCACCGCACCGTTTGTGCTGCTTTGGTGTGTTCTGGGGGGGCGTAAAGCTGATGAACCAAGCCCGTGATTGCTGCTGTCACTGCTGAGTGGCAGAGCGCCCAAGGCTTGATGCTGTGCCTTACCCCTCTCCCGTCCTTCAGGTGGGACTGTCACCAGAGCACAGACACGGCTTTGATTGGAACGATCCTTTGGGGCCACAGGCAGCTGAACGTGAGGCTGAGCAGCCTCAGGGCTTAATCACTTATTCGAGAGACTGGCACTGAGCTATGGGAAATGCACATGTGGCTTCAAGCCATTTTGTTTCCTACTTTGCTTCTCCGCTGTATACAACTCTATTGAAACAGGGGAAGGGGGGATGCAAGCCTGCAGTGCATGCTGAGATAGACCCTTTGTGGACACTGCTAAGTTAGTGCTATAAAAACCTCCAGCCAAAAGGAACATTTTGAATAGAGGTGAATACAAGTTGAAAAAAAAAAAAAAAGAAAAAAGTGTTTGGAATCACCTCTCCTAAGGGCTAGTATATCACAGACACATCTAATTGACACTCAGAGATTCCCCTAAGCTTCCCGCTGTAGGTGAGCTCTTTTGTCTTTCCAGTTTTTCACTGCCTGGGCATCCCATCTTTTTAAATTGTTATTATAAGAGGGCTTCAAACAGCTCAACACATCTTGGTCCTAAAGTCTTCTGGCTTTTTTCCATTCTTCAGTCAGGAAGCATGGCAGGAGCCTCGATGCACCATGCATGGCAATGTGTTTTCCCCAGGCACTCAGTTTAGATCCCTGTATCTGTAACACAACCTTACTGTACATCCAGGCACTCCTGGAGCCCTCCTTGTGGAAGGCTTTACTCAGCAGCCTGCCTGGCAGAGGTGATGAGGGAAAAGAAGACCCTTGGAGAGAACAAGGAGATGGCTGGGCTGGCACAGAGCTCCCTCTACTTCCTTCTGTTCTGCTGCAGATGTGGTATGGAAAGTGAGTTGTTATCCTGAGCAGAACCTGTGGAACAGCACCTTCATCCTTCATGGTTCAGCGCAAAGACAGACAGAAAGAACTGGGATGAATGCATGGACAGTCTAACATCAGAAAAGCGAGCAGTGTTTCATCTTCTGCCAGGAAGGACCAGTTCACACCGCACAGCTCTGTCACAGAGTGAGGAGCGAATCATTAGAAAGCCCTGACAGCCAGCTGGATCCTCTCCAGGGCCCTCTCAGCCCTCCCTGTGCACTGCAGCAGGACTGATTTTCTTCGTATTTAACCAACCCTGCAAGAGCAGTGTTTCTTATCAGTCTTTGGGCATTTCCCCCAAAGACGATTCTCTGGGTTTCTCTGACAGCTTATTCCCTTGGTGAACTAAATAACTCCTTTCCAGAGTTTCACTCAGCCCTCTGCTTCTTGTCTATGCTGAGAACAGCTTGTTTCTGCTTTCTTAGTAACACTCCTTTGTATGTCAGTAGCTCTCACCTTTCATACCATCCTCCTTTACCAGGCCATTCTTCCTAGCTCTCTTAACTCCTAATCAGAGTTCCTACTTTGGTTACACAACTCACATTTGTTCTACTGAGAAATGACTAAAATGTCTCCCCAGCTTTAATGAATAATGAAACACTACACTCACAAAAATAATAATTAGCGACGTAGCTAAAAATAAATCCGTGTGTGGATCAGACTCCCGAAGGCAGTAGAAAAAGCTGCAGCCATGAACATGGATGGTGACGAAAATAGCTAAGAACTCAGTGAAGAAAAAAAAAAAATGGAAAAAAAAAGGCAAAATGAAAAAGTTTGGGGGAACTTATGAATGGTTGAGTATCCTATAGATAGATAGCAAGCCATGCTGACTGTTAAACACAGTCCTGACTGCTCTGTTTCCCGTCAGCCTCCCCCAGATGCTATTCAGCACATTTAGAAGTTTTCTGAGGATGTCAAGAGGTTGGATAGCTGAAGCAGGCTAGGACAAATAAGATGGAGTGGAAGGAAGCCAACCACTTTTCAGAGGTTCTCAGAGAGTTTCCATCCGGGCTCCTATTGTACTAACAGTGAGCTTCCAGATGAAGGGAGAGGTGCCCACTGTGAGAAGAGCCAAATGCATGAGGATTTACGATGATGACTATAATTATTATTTCTACATCCTTGGGATATATCTCCCTTGTGGTGCTGGGAAAGGAAGCCGTGAAACAAGCAACAGGAGGCAAGACAATGGGAGTGTGCTGAGCACAAGAAAGTGCTCAGGCAGCACATGCTGGTTCACAGAGGAAAAAGAATTCAGATACTATAGGGACCAGCTTGCTTTCTCCTAGCACCATATGAAATATAGAGCTGCTGCTTAGCAGAAGACATAATTCCTGCTTCATCAGGAAATCGCAAGACAAAACTGGATCTTGCCAGCCCAATTTATTGACCCATCAACAATCACAACTCTTAGTCCTTCCTAAGTTGGAGTCAGGCAACTTGCAGGTCTGCTCAAACGAAACAAAGATTACAGGTATGCAAATGTCTACGTCATGTGGCCAGGTTATGGCATTGTTATATTCCACTTTTCAGATGAATTTTTGCCTCAGCCATGAAAATAGTCACAAATCCCACAAATTCTGTTACAGTGAGTGATTACCTATTCAGCTCTGGAATGTGGCTTTTCTGTTATTTGTGGGATGGTGTTCTGGTTTTATTTGTATGTTTGTACTCTATTTTTCTCCTTTCCTGTCAGACAGAGGAAACCGTATCATGAGTATCACAAATGGCATGTCACAAATACACACATAGACACACACACACAGATACATGTATATAAATAGTGGAGTACGTCAATAATATGCAAGAAATCTACTGCCTGAAGTCAGTCTGCATAACCTATTCACTAAATTCTGCTGAAATGAAATCAGAAATGAAGCATGGATGCAGAATATTTTCAAAGAGATTAAATTCAACAAAAGTCATTCGAGCCCTTCCAGAAAAGAATGAGTTCCAAAGGCACAAACGCTTTCTGAACTCTTCCAGAACAGTCACTAACTCAGGGTTTGGGGATCTGACTAATCACTAGCAACATCTGAGAGCATTCAGTGTAGACTTGGAGAACCTATTGGGGCTTTCAGGTACTTAATTTTTTGATCTCAGTGCAATGCAGAGGAAAAAGAAGTTGCCTGTATTTTGCTTTGGTTGCAGAAACAATTATTTTGAAGCCTCAAGAAAATATAACACATCCCCTCTCCTCCTCCCAGATGCTTGCTTTCTAGATTGTACTTTCACAGCACTTTACAAACATTCATGAATTATTAACATTTTAGTACACATTTCTATGCTTTAGTTCTAGTGGGTCAGCATAAAGTTGACTGAATGAGGAACTAAAAAACTAGGTTTTGAGGAACCAGTGGTGGGCTCTTCACAAATACCTATTTGCCTTAATCCTGTTGAAACCAGTGAGAACTAGGCACCAAGGTTCTTCGAGAAACTTGCTAGCCTCCTGCCTATATAAATCTTATTTGTTAGGACAGTTGTGTAAATTACCTGATAACACCCTGACACTGTTTTGAAGTAGCCTTGTAAATATCTGCTGAAAGATTGCAAAGTAGAACAAAGGAGCTTAAGGAAGACTTAAAGCTTTAGTAGGAATTCTGGATATTTGAAGCTTAGGAAACTCGGAGGAATAAAAGGATTACAGTAAAGTCTCGGTCCCATTTTTTGCAGTCAGAAGGTAGAAAATGAAAATTCAAGAGGCAGAGGCTTGCCAAAGATGAACAGGATCTCAGGGTTAGGACAGCTGACAGATGGCTCTTCTACAGCCCTGCCCTACCTTTGCTGCAGAAGTCCTCTGTCATCCTGGCCCTTACATTTCACAGGGCAACTCCTAGCTGCATGTTCCTCATCTTTGAGTAGCTGGCTTCAGACACTCTGAGTCTGATTTGGAGCAGTGCTGAGCTCTCAGAGCTGCAGCGGAGATTAAAGGGAGATGTTTTCAGATATGCACCGTAAAAAAATAAAAACTACTAATAAAAGTCACTTCCTTTGTTTCTCAAATTTGGTACATAAAAATAAGGAATCCTGCTAACCAAATTCTCTTTGTGTCAGTTCTCCATCTGCAAAAATGGAGTAAAATGCTCAGTTATCTCATATGAGCACTGCAAAGATTAACTAAGTAATGTTAGCTAAGTGCTCGGAATTACAAGGCAGCCCAGGAGAAAATTAGTATTTCTGATTTCAGAGCAGAGTTTGAATAGTATTTATTGAATAAAGCTGTGGGGTCACACGCAGACATAGTATGAGAGAACAAAATATTGAATAACTGCTCATTAAGTGAGCACTGTCCATTCTGTGACCTGAATGTGGTAGGAATCCCTTGAAAGAAAAATAAGATGTGTTCCTGTTATTAGGAGGGGATTGAAACACACTCACAAGAAGAGGCCATACTGAGGTTTCACAGGCAACTGCCTTTCCAGCATTGGCTAATTTCTGAGTAGTTGACTTAGCAGCCTTAATAACTTTCTTCTAATATAGTTTCTCTGTGGTCTTTTTCACACATCATACCAGTTCACGTTGCATCTGAAGTCTAAATCCATTTCCAGTCCTAGCAATGCAGGATAATTCAACCAATGCTATGTTTCTTTCACTTTCTATAACACAATGAATTAAAGCATGGGAGCTCAAACTAACTGGCCTACGATTACATCTGCCAATGCCCAAGAGGTGTCAAAGCCCTACCATGTAACACAGGTGAGGGGTTTTCAACAGGCAGAAAACAGCAGCTGATCCCCGGGGTCCCAGCACCCCATGTGGGGTGAGGTGAGGCCAGGTGTCCAGCTGAGTCCTAGTGCTTTTGGGAGCTGTGGGCTTCAGAAGCCTCAGAGACCATCCTCCTGCATGGAGATGCTGGTAGAAAAATAGTCCTAGCATCAGCAGAGTGTGCTGGCAGTAATTTGACATATCTCCATTGCCAGAGTCATACTTCAATTGCTTAAAAGTCACTGGCTGGCCATCCTTGAATTAGGAGAGGCAGGATTATCAGTGGAAAATGAGACGTTTTCCTTAGCAGAAAATAAATTAATGGGAAGTAAGTCTTATCCGGCAATTTAATGAATGCACAATTACTGCGTCAGGGAAAAGCCCCCTAAAGATTCCATCATTTAATATGTACAAAAAGCTACTGAACTGAGAATTACTTTGTTCAAAGGATGAGCTGTATCCTCGCCTAGTTTTCAGCAACTCAGTGGCTACCCTGCAGTGTCAGAGCTGGAATAGCAGGAGTGCTGCAGGGCAAGAGCACAGGATGTTGATAAAAGTGGAGCAAAGGCATGACAGAAATCCTGTTCAGCATTTTCCTATGCTCTGGATAACAGTGCTATTTCACTGCCACCGGCAGCCAACTGACCTCCTGTTTACACCACAGTACTTGCAACTTGTTTTTTTTTTTTTTTCTTTTCTCTAAAAACTGTGCCCATCTCCAATTCTGATTAGTATCTCCAGGCATTTCTATGCTGCTCGGAGCTTTCACAGATTTCCACACAGCAGAATCGCTCTTCATGGTACCCCTAAGAGGTACTCAGTACACTCTGTCGTCTGCTGCGCCTGACAGCAGGAAAAGCTTTGAGGCAAGTACCCCAGAGACGAGTTGAAAAATTACAGGTTGGAGATGTTGGCAGCAATGCTACCATGCTGTGTGAAGCTGAGATGCCATGGATCACATGTGAAAGATGGGGCTGAACAGGGCTGGATATGAGGAGGCAGAGCAACGGGGAATACATTTGCCTTTCTGCAGGGTCAGGTCTACAAAAGACCACAAAATCTCCACCACCTCACAAACGCTACCACAAGACTTATATTTCCATTACCTTCTTGGCAAACATGCATCTGGTTCGGCTTAGAGAGCCAGCCACAGATTCACTTTGCAACCAGGCCTCTTGCTTCCCCATGAGGACAGCCTCTCCACTTCCACTCTTAACTGGAGAGGAGCAGGGTCCTTTTCCCAGACTTGGCACCAGAACCTCCTCTTTTGGCCACCTCTGTCAAGTGTCTCTCCAGATCACTCAGCCTTGACCATCAAGTCTGCAAAACTGCTGACAGCCAGAGGATTAACTAGAGGAGCGGGAGGAGGTCTCCTGAGATGCCATGACAAGCAATGACAAGCAGAAGGTTCCCAAAATAGGAGATGGGGTGCCTTCATAGGGCATCGGCTTCAAGTCATAACCAGTAGTTAGATTTTTGGGGTTTACAGTGTCATGCCATGCTGACATGTATCAGGAGAACAGACACAGGCACGAGTCTCCTTCCATGCTAACAGAGCACAGGTGAATTCCTTTCACTCACAGACTTTGGGATTTCTGCACTGGGATTTCTGCATTTCCATTTCAGGCTCCGTTAAGACAAAACTCTCCCCTGAGCATGGTAGGCTGCTTTGTGTCCCTGTGGGAGAAGCCAGCTTTTTTTCTGGAGATAATTCATGAACGCTGAGGTCTTAAAGGCAACGCATCGGTTCATCAGCAGCCAACACATGTAACAATGGTGGGAAAAATTCCCACCTGCACCTGGCCAGAAACCTGTGCCCCATCTCATGCATGCAGGTGTTCAGAGTCTCTACAGTAACAACCCCAAGCAGGCTCTCATTAATAAAAGTGTATGACCATGGATCAACGAGGCTCCCACCTTTTCTCTGCCTGCCTGTAAATCCCTGTTTGAAGGCTCTGATCTTTCTCTTAAGCCCATCCTCAACTGGAGCTGATGTTCCAGGCAGACTGAGCACAACCTCCCCACACAGAGACCCTCCAGGGTAACAAAGGGAACCTAAGCTTCACGAGAACAGCATCGAGGTTGGGACACAGGACCTACAAAACCATAGACCTTCCTGCTGCCTTCAATTCTCCAGCTTAGCCCTTCTCTGTAGACAGATGCACGCCCCATTTCCACAGACACAAACATGAAGTGACCAGTAAATGAAGCAATCAAATGATTTACATTACTCAAGCTGCTTCTAGATGCAAGGGAAGGGAAGAAGCAAAAAAAAAAAAAGTACTTTTCCCATTATCTCTAGATTAATTCATTCAAGGCATATAAATACTAGTGTAAGCACTACAGGTAGCATATAGAGGGAAAAACAGGCAGATGATTCCACTTTCTTCTGTGCCTCAGTTTCCACACTTACAAAGGGAGTAATAACAAGAGTGGTCAGGGCTTGATGTATTAGAGGTCTAAAATGACTTCTTGTGGCACCAAGCAGAAATACAGCACTAGTTTCAGTGATAACACATTTGGCCCATTTTTGTCCACTTACTCTGCAAGCCATTGTTCATAGGCACAAGCACAAAGTACCGTGACTCACACATTACATAAAAAGCCTGTCTTAAAATCATCTTCATTGGCACATGGTAAAGGCTGAGGTAGAAAACATAAAATGGAGACTACCTCTGAAATCTTGCTTTTACTCCTTTGTGCATATGCCTGATGACAGTTTTTATCATATCACTTTTTTTTTCCTGCAAGTCCTCCCCACCCCAGCTAGTACAAAGGATAGACAAAGCTCACTGAGTGGGTGCATTCAGCATTTTCTCTTCATCCTAATTTCAGGCATGGCGAAGTGCATTATTTGCCATACATCTGAAACCCAGCACTGAATACAGAATTACTGATTTCCTCATAGGCTTTTCCACTGAGCAATTTTGCTGCAGCGTCTCAGCGCTCCACGAGCCTTAACAGATGTTCTCACAGGGGAGGCAGGTGAGCTTGTTGCCTCTGCTTTACAACCACTGAAATCAGACACAAAGAGGATAAGGCCAAAAAGTCCAGGGCACCCACTAATTTTGGGTCCCCAGACTGAGATGCCGTGGATTAGCATTTCCCCAGCTCTGTGCACGCTGGGAGCAGCCTTCATACAATACCAGCTCCGCATTTCGGCAAGTCAGACCCCAGGTGTCTCAGGCTGAGAACCCAGAGAATGAGAGCACGCCAATTAGTGGCCACCCATGGAAAGCCTCATTTATATGGCTTTTTCAGTATCACATTGGAACTTGTGGCAAGAGGCAGGGAAGGTTCAGGGGCAGCATTCAATTGCCATAACATGAGACCATTCTTCTTCTTTTGAACAGCCCCCTGCCCAATTCAATACACAACCTTCATCATTGGCAATAAGTGAAACAGGAGACTATAGAAAACACCTTCGTTTATGGCAAAACCCATTCAGTCCCTAAGTATATCCCATTCTGTACACTGAATGAGGCTGCAATCCTATTGAAAAAAAATATATACCACTATTTGACCATATAATTAAGGACCACGTAATTATGCCTGTACATGAGGGAAGGCAAATTAGAGAGGGATTGGCAACTCTTTCAATTAATCATTTGACTACATCCAAAGCATCTGACTGAAAACTCAATGTATGCTTTAAAAAAGCGCTTCGTTTCCTATTTTAAAACTGCAAAACAAAAAGAAAGAAAATTGGAAATTCCATCATTTGAAATCATAATGGCTTTCTCTCTTCTTGTATTATAAAGTCACAGCAGTTGCTTATTAAATAGCTGCAAAACAAGTGCACTTTCCCAACTTTATTCTTCTAATATCAACCTCAGATATAGCCAAATAAAAAATAAAAAATCACAATGCATATTTGAAGAAGATCCCAACCAAGAAACTTCTTATCCAAACAGGAAAAGCTCAGCAAAAATCTATGTAGTTTGTAATGACTGTCTTTGACTGTTCAAACTTCTCATCCCCCAAAAGCTGGGTAATCCTGACTACAGGCAGGATGTCTTGCTCCTGCTTTTGTGTTGTGCAGAGGCTTTGGAAGAACCTAGGAAAGGATATCTTCCTGAGGGCTGTATGGACTCAGCACGTGATAACAGAAGATACTACAGGTCAATTTTATTTCTCCTACATTCTCGTGCAGCAGTACTTCTTCTGCTGTGTGAGAAAGTATCTGGGGAAGGTGAAGTCTCTTTAATGTTATGTCTCAGCATGTTTTATTTAGTATTCCCAGCTACCGCTGGGACGCATCATAATGGGAGCGGAGGGGATTAAGCACTAAAGGTGAGTGCTAGTAGGGGTGCAGCACTCCAGTTGGGAGTTTCTGAGTGACTGCCACATATATGCTTGGAGACAATTTATGCCAGGCAGGTAGAAGAAGTCACCAACTGATAAATCCCTTGTAACAATCCTCTCCTGAGGATGATGAAAAGGGAATCCCAGTGTGGAGTTCCAGCAGATGTCCATGTTCAGAAGACAGATGTTGGAGCTAGTCTAAGAAGAAGATGAGATGCCTTGCAGAAACCATAGCCTTAAGTCCTCCAGAAAATATGGGGAGAACTAGGCACCTCAGTATCATAATACAGCAAATAAATCTTTTGAACCTGCCTATATTAAATGCTGAAGACAAAATGGCATCTAAACTTTCTGTGTTTAGGCATCTTGCTCTTGTCTTAGACATCTTGCTTGGTTATCAGGGAAGCATCTTCTGTTTTGGATTCCAAGCCCTGAATCTCAGCCCGGAAAAGGACAACAGCTATAGTCCTACCTGACAGCATGCAGTTGATAGGTGTTTATCTAGCATCTCACTGATCACACTAGCATACCTAAATAATGGGAGATGTCAGTTCAGTTCTCCACTGTACCTGAAGGACCTCAAGTCTTTCCTTCCCCCTACAAGCCTATTCAGAGTAAGGTGCTCCTAGCTTTTACTGCTTAAGCTCTTAGGCTTTTTTTTCATGGATGAAATAAATACACAGGAGGCCAGAGACAAAGAGAGCACAGAAGTAAATATAGCTTGATTGACCATTTGGTTATGCACTCTTCTGCAAAAGGACAGATTTGGTCCAGTTCTTGCTTCAGTGAATGTTTGATATTAATCATAGAAAATACTGCTAGGAAACCACAAGAGACCATTTAGTTAATGTATGATATACTTCTGATCCTCTGGTTCAGAAGTACCTCCTACAGCCCTTCAGTGACTGGAGCTGCCATAGCTTTCTCAGACAATCTACTCCAGTGTGTCACTATCCTTTCGGTGAGAAAACTCCTAAAGTCTAGTCTGAATCATTCTGACAGCCCATTAAAGACCATTACTCCTTGTTTTATCCACTCTGGATATGAAGAGCAGATTATTCCCATTTTCTTGCACTTGTCATTTATGTATGTGAAGACTAGTATCCTGAGTCCTCTCATCCCTACTCCTTTTAAGAAAACACAAATTATTTCAATCTTTCTTTACAGATTACACTTCTGTTGACCTCCAGCAATTCTCATTGTCCCAGTCTGCACTCCTCCTCAATGGACCTTACTTTTCTTAGAGTGCAGTGAAGGACAAAGCCTGTTATTTCAGCTGAGACTTACATGTGCTGAGCAGAGCTGAAGGCTTATTAGATGTGTCTTACAACCTATTTTCCCATTTGCACAGCCTCATAAGATGAACTTGTGGTCCTCTACAGATCCTGTCTCCCCTCCTGAAGGACGGCTAGTTGTCCTGTTGGCCCCCATGGGCATCTGGGTGCAATTTGTTAATTCTTCCCGTGCAGAGTAACTTGGATTCCCTCTGATGCTTTTCAAACTAGGTCCTTGTCTGGACAAGATTTTCTTGAATTCCAGTAATTTTTGCCAACATATATCTGGTTCATGCCATCTGCACATTTAAAAAACATTTCCTCTAGCCAGTGATCCAGGCTGAAATTAAAATATAAAGTACAATGTACTTAATGAAAACATTATGCACTAACAGGCCACAGCTCAAGCTTGTGGCAACCCGCTCAATAGTCTTCTATTTCGACAGGAAATCAGTGAGAGTTACTCGTTGAGTGGGATTAGCTACACCAGTTCTGCATCCCTGCTGTAATGTTTTACTTTGGACCATGTTTCTTTGCTTCACTTATGATAAAAGCTTGTGAGATAATGTCAAAATGACAAGATATGACAACTACTTCCCCTGTATCCACAAGGCTTGTTATAGAAGAAAGCTAAATTAGTTTGACATGATCTATTCTTGACAGATCTGTGCTGGCTCCTAATCATCTTCTTTATTTGATTATTTCCACTTTTTTTTTTTTTTTTTTTTTTTTTTTTTTCTCCCAGGAATGAAGTTAAACTGAGTAGTCTGTAATTTATTTATTTTTTTATCTCATCCTTGGCTTTTATTTCAGCTTTCAGACACCTCACCCAGCCCTCGTGAGTTTTCAAAGCTCTCATACCTAATACTTCAGAGGTTGCTTCCATTAGCTTTGTAAATAAACTAGTAAGATTTGAATCAACCATCTCACATCAGTATATCCTGGCTTGTTCTACCCCTTTTCTAGATCCTGATCTTCTTCCTTCGTGGCCACTGTTAATGGTTCCAGCCATCTACTAGCAGTGACCCATGTTGCTGGAGACATGCAAAATGGCCATTAAGCACCATGACCTTACTGACAATGCATGATGTAAAGTTTTAAGCAAAGCTCTTTCCTCCCCTCCATGAGTATCATAAACACTAAGGTAAGATGTCATTCTTTCCCTCCTTTCCTCTGGCCATATTAATATTTGATTCTTCTGTGCAAAACAGATCAGTGTGCCCAGGAAACACTGCAAAAATTGGGTCCTGGCATATTCTGTAGCCTAATAGCACATTCTCTTTGGAGATGGGGGTTCAGATCTACTGAGGGAGAAAAGGTGCATTCACCACATTCCTGGGTGAATATTTTAACGAAAATGTTTCTGGATGACAGGAAGGTAGCACATTCCCTTCGTCTTGGGTACGTTCTGTGTGGACACTTACCCATTTTGGCTGCCCAGGGAGAGCAACCAGAAGAATACTTGGTTTGTAGATCCCAAAGTAGCTTAGCTGGTAAGTAGATATCCAGCTAATTATTATTTTTATAAAACTAAGGATCATCTAAGAATGCCAGTAAGCAGTCTTTAAATGTTTAGAGGACTTTATAGGTGTATGTGTAATTATCCTGGGACTCGAGGTACCTCCACAGTTAGAAAGGAAGGAAGCTCTACAGTATAAATCCCTTATTTCTGGGTTCAGAACAATGGTAAAATAACTGTGATATACTTCAGACTCCTCTTTTCAGCCACACCCTAATTAAAAATTAATGAAATTCTACAAGATAAGGCATTGTGTTATGGTATCTTTTCCTGTCTTGTAGAATCATATGACTTAAAGGGAAAAAATAAACAAAAAAATAAAACTGTAAAACAAAATTAACTTTAAAGGAAGATTTGCTAAAAGATCTTACAAGGTTTTGGGGCTATTTTTTCATGGATTTGTCAATTCTTTTGTTTTCCACAGAGTCATGTACACTGGCATCACAATGAGAGGTTCTTTTTCCTGCATGCCTATAGTTTTACCATATAAGAGGGAGAGTCAGGTATTGATTCACATATTAACTTTTCTAACTATCCTCTGGAAGTGATCCAAATTCTGTTTACTTCATGAAGGTTTTGGTTAGCTTCAGTTCTTCAGTTATTTGGGGGGAACATCTTTTTTCCTTTTGCTCCATTCTTCCTTTTCTCAGGATTGAATCTCTTCTAGCTGGTATTTCTGTCTGGCCTTTGGACACAAAGGAAGGGCCTTTTGGCAGATCCTGTGCTTCAAGTGGGATTGGTTGCATCCTTGCCATGCTTTTTTATTGCATTTTTAAAGGTTCTGTCAACATTAAACATCAGTTTTCTGTTGTGGGTGTCTGTCCTCAAAACTCTACGTAGGGTTTGATGTTCCTCTGGGTCTTCCACTGGAAATGCAAACAGCAGGAAGGGTTAAAAATACTGTTTTTTGTCTCTAATCAGGAAAAGTCTCCATTCTGACAGGTTCTGACTCAGTCCAGGCCTTTGCAAGCTGCCAGTCTGACTACTCCAGTGCAATAAGCTAAGAAGGGAATCCTAACCTAAGAAAGCTGTCGCTGGTTCTGAGGAACACAAGTGCCATTTCAGTGCAGCTCTCTCTAGTCTACAGTGAAGTGTCCCTGCTGAGGGCAAGCTTTTGGTCCAGCTTCTAAAAGCTCCTTTACATCAGTTCCCCATTGTTGAACTCCCCTGAGTTCCAGTACAGCCTCCCAGCCACACCACACCCTGCAAGCACAGTGGAGCATTTTTCAGCAGGTGATTTGCAGGAGGGGACCCCGCTTTTACATGAAACTAAATACCTGCAAGATTTACTTCAGCAAATCAACAAATCATCCTGCTTTCTTTAGCTCTACCTTTCCAAACCTAGGTAATTTTCATCAAACTGTCTGTAAGTCCACCGCTGAATAACTGGCTCCTAAAGCTGTGGGTAGACAAAAGAGAAAAGCAGGGCACCATGCTGCCACAAGCTCCCCACCCTTGACTACTTAACTTTGCAGATTTATAAGGTCATTGGATACTGCTGATAAAATAAATAGATTAGCCTCCATTGAATAGTCTAAAGAAATGGATGCCAATTGATAAGTCTTAACTATAAGAGTAATCAAACCTAATTTTTTCTGGACTTCATGAATTATTAAAAACCATCCCAACTGATAAAAAACAGAAGTTCCTGAGACTATAGTCTCACGCCTAGGCAACTATGAGAAGAGCGGAATAAAACTATCTTCAGAGCTGGGTCTAGATCCAAACACACTCCTCTGTATCCTTAAATTTTAGGGACAGTCACACCAAACGAATAAGATTCCTCCAGAGCCTATTAGCTCTACAAATTAGCAGCCTTGAGAGAAAGATGCCTGCTACAGAGATAACGTTTAAATATTGTGAGATGTCCTGGCTTTCTATAAATATATACCATGATTATGACTGGAATTAATTCAAGAAACTTTAGAAGTAAGACGAGTAATGAATGGGATTGACATTTATTGATTATAATTTGAAAGAAGATAAGTACATCCTGGCTCCCCTTTCGAGGAATCAAAGCCAATCAGCCCTGGTGGGAGGAAGCCAGGCTCAGCACATCCTTTTAAGCTAGCAAGACAGCTGGACCACACCCTGGCACCCACGAGGGGCATTAGTAGCTGAGGGACAAGCTCAGAGGAAGCATGAACCCTCAAGAAAGCAGGAATGGTGATACTGTCTTGTATTTCTTGCATCGCTCCTATGGGAGTCGTGCCCCTCCCCAGCTGTCTGCTGGGGCTGGGCAACTTTTCACCTACGCTGACAGCAGTGTGAGAGGTGAGGATGCACCACGTTGCTGCCTCTGTGCTCATTTACAGCAGCTGTGACAGCTGCCCAAGTGGAGGAGAGAGATCTGGGGATGCTACAAAGGCCAAGTGGAAGCACAAAGGAAGAACCCGTGCACTTTCTCCTCCTCCCTGCTTCCCTGCTTATACCAGAGCCAGGAGGGGTGAAGGGAAAAGGACCCTGATGGCAGTGGCTGATGCTGCCAGCAGGAGTCCCCAGGAAGCACAGCTTAATGGAGGGCTGGTACCCAGGTGGAGGAGAGCAGAAACAGCAGGAGGACTGCATGGTCAAGGAAGCAAGAAGGAGGCAAGGAGCAGAACAGATGGGGGAAGAGACAAAATGATAACAGGAGGAGACAGCAGGATCAGTGTAACTCTAAAAGCACAAATTCCTTTTGTTATATGCAAAGCAAAGGAGTATTTTCATGACACTCTCTCCACCCCACACATATTGTAGGCTACACAGGCTGGTACACTGTGATGGTGGGGAAGAGCTGGCACATTGGTGAAGGGCAGGGGAAAAGTTGTAGCCCTATTGTCAAGCTCTGGTTCATTGTGATAAAACCTGGGTGTGGGAAGATCAATGGTTTGTGTCAGAGGAACTCAAATGGCTAGTGAACAGCCCAGACCTGTGGGAGTGACTGAGGGTGGATAAAGCAATGCTTTGCCTGTTTAAATCACCTTTCACCTGAGGGCATCTGAATCCCTTTTTTCACACACTAATTATTTAGTTTCCAAATTAAAGAAACACCTTGCAGAGAGGGCCATGACAAGCAGAAAAACTATGCCTACATCAAGTCAGAAAACAGGTTAATAGTACTGCTAGGAACAGAAACCAGCTCTCCCCAAACCCATTCCTATATACTATCTACTAGCCTGTGGTGCTTGCAACCGTGAAAAGCTGTGCAGTTTTACAAACACACTCAGCAGGTGACAGAGAGAGCCCCAAGGATATATGAACACCTTCTCCACAGGAGGCCATCAGAGCGCTGAGGTTACATGACATCTCCTGGCGTGCTCGGGAGGATCTTGGAATTACAGATGAAACGAATGCGGGTGGATTTCAGCCTTTGACTTTGGACTTCAATTGTTGAAAGATGTTTCACCAGGATACCTGCTCTGCTATTCTGGTATTTCCACCATCAAGGCCAATAAATCTTCCACTGGGCTTTCTGGATGGCCAACCTCCCCTAACCAGCCCCATAGCTCCCTGTACAGAGCTAGCAGGCTGTGGCTGTTGCCTTACAGTTGGCCATCGGTTCTT
Source organism: Anas acuta (assembly GCF_963932015.1). Taxonomy (NCBI): domain Eukaryota; kingdom Metazoa; phylum Chordata; class Aves; order Anseriformes; family Anatidae; genus Anas; species Anas acuta. The sequence goes on along the minus strand of NC_088979.1, from coordinate 118,899,544 downwards.
CTGAATTCAAGTGCAGCCAGATGTGGGCTGCTGCCAAATCCATCCCTGAGACCTGCCAGCCTCACAGCAAATAGGAGAAATGCAGAATGACTTCCAAAGGGCACAAGCACACAGCAAGCTGCCATTAAAAGGTTTCCCAAACTGAGATGGCTTTAGGCTGCATCTGTCATCAGAGCTAGCACTCATTCTCAAATCCAAAATAAGCTTTCCCTGTGTAGGGAGGAAGCCTGAAGCAACAGAAAGGGGCAGTCATGTGAAGGAGGAGGGGGCAAGAGGAGAGTTATACAAAGGGAAGGATGCAACACATGGATTGAGCAAATGGCAGTCAGCAATGCACCACCAGCACTAATGCACCACTGGCAGCATGCAGAGGTCCCAGGTTGTGTGCACTTGTTGTAAAACCAAGCAGGCTCTTTTGCTTCATGCTGTCTCACCCCAAAGCCCAGCAGTCCCACACACGCTCCGTTTCCTCCACGCGTGGAGCAGGATTGAGCTGACCCAGAGAGCACATGCCTCTAGGCACGAGGCCAGTGAACCCGAGCAGGTACACACGCCCTTGATTTACGTCATGCAAGGTTATCAGCCTGCTTTTATCTTGCAGTGGGCAGAGGGCCAAGTCCACCTTCCCACTAGCACAAGAAGGCTTTGCAACTTGGCAGCTCTGGGCAGCAGGGAATTCTCCCTCCACATGGTGTCTCTGGGAAATGGGGAGGGGGAAGAGCAATGTCTGCGTGGGGCAGCTCCTAGATCCTGGAATGGCATTGCAGAGTCCATGACAGCAGGCCTGAAATGAGAGCAGACCTGAGGTGAAGCCTCTCTGCACTTTTGTCTTCTCGTCAGAGAAAGCCCCACGACTGGAGGAGGGCTCCCAGCCGGAGTGACCCTTCTGCAGGAGAAGGCCTCACCCACCACAGCACAAGCTCTGGATTCAGACTCAGCCTGAGCTTGGGGCAGTGCCCAGGCTCCACACAACTCGTGACTGCAAGGCAGATACTACTCTGCTTAACACACGACACGGGAGGCCCAAGCGATGCCCACCCTCTCGGTGTGGCAGGGCAGCCAGGGGCACGTTTCCTCATCCTGAGGCAGGAGCAGCTGTGAGATAACTCAGATCCTCTCAGCATCAGGCAGGACAAGCCCTCAGACGACACGTGTCAGTGTCTCGGGCTACACACGTGTACCCAGCCCTGCACAGGCCTGCTCAGTGGGGATGCCTGGGTGCAGCTGTGGGTACCGACTGGTTTCAACTGGGGCTCCTGTTCAGGAGCACGTGGCAATTTGGATCAACAGACTGGTTTCTTTCCTACCAAGCATTACTGCTGTCCTTCTCCCCCTGGAAACTCTGCCTGCAATTAGTTCCCGAGGAAGGGGCTTGCCTGTGCCATTAAGCACAGCTACATTACGCGATCCAGGAGAAATCAATGCCCCTAATCGTCGGCAGAGGCAGCGGAGGAGGACAGGGCGATGGGGTGTTTCTCTGGAGACGCTCTTCTCAGGAGAAATCCCAGCGGTATTGCCCCAGGAAGAGACAGAGTAAGGACCTGAAGTAATTAAACTCCCATGCAGCAATTGTTTACCGAAAGAAGCGCAGAAACCTCCCAGCATCTCTCAGAAAGGCAGAGGCAGCCGCTAGGCTCTCCCCAGGTGCAGATGAAGTGCCTCTGCCCTGAAGTCAATGGTCTGTGGTGATTTACACCACGCTGGCAAGTGGAGGGAGGAGGGGCGTGGATGGCCACCTTTCCCTTAAAATGCCCGTTTTTCCTCCCTCCGTGGTGGTGTTTAAAGGCAAGACCATGCCTCGCAAGTGTAGAGGCATCCACACATCGCGGCATAATGGAGTTATTCTAAATGAGGTCGGAGATATTTTAATATCCTGAGGCAACAGAACCTGAACTCCGCGTGCATCTTCCCCCCTCTCTCCCTTTTTCGCCATTTCCTCCCTCCCGCACACCTCTGCAGTTCCTGGAGCGACGAGACACCTCGCCGGCTGGCTGCGATCGCTGAAAACACTTCCCTAATGCCTCCTCCTCCTCCGATTGCATTAAGCCGCATCTTTTAGAGGTACAGCCCTGTTTATTCATGCTGCTCGCGTGGAAGGGGAAAGCAATGCAGACTGCCTCTCCCCCCCTCCCTCCTTCTCCTCGCTGGGTGTGGCAGGTTTAAACCTTTGCAGCCGCCGGCTCACCAGCGCTGGGGCGAGGAGCAGAGGACGCAGAGCAGGAGGGAAGCCGTCGGATACGGCGGGTGATGAATGAGCCTCATCGCACCCACAAGTGGGAAACCTGCTTGCGGGTTATTGTTTAATCACTCATGCGAGCCGGTGCTGAGCACATACCCCCGTAACGCCCATCTGTTCGAGGATGCGGTGCGGTGCGTGCGACGCCCGCGTTCCTAGCCACCTATCTAAGCGCCCAGCTCTGCGCATCCCCGGCTGCACCTCCTTCCTGGCAGCAAAGGTTTACCTCAGATTTTCAGAAATCACCTTTTCGGGTATGCCTCCTTTTAGCTGAATCTTTTGTGGGCACAGATTCAGAGGTGCCATCAGCTGCGGGCAGAAATGACAACACCGAGCGATCTACATCTCTCATGGGTGGGCACAGCCAGCCAGATACTTCGCTGCTCACGCTGGCATTGCACCCACTAGAAATAATAACCAGCAAGGTACAAGCGTGTGAACGTATCTGTCTGCGAGGGGTGGGAGGGCAGTCACATACAGGCACACCTAGACATGGATGTGAAAAGCTTTCTTCCACGCCCAAGCCTGTAATTTCAGCATCCTGCTCTTTCACTGCCAGAAAGGCGGGACGCCGAGGGCTTCCCCCAAAAAATAATTTGAGGAGAGCTGTCTTTATTTCGGGAAGGAAGCTCCTGTCTGTCATGAAGCACCTATTCCTTATTTTTTTTTTATTTTTTCCTTCTGTGAAAGGTCTGGGTGGGGACACAGGAAGAGCACAAGCTGAAAACCGAGATCTTTTTCTCCTTCAAATTAAAGCTTCCCCTGATGTATCAGCACATTGCTGACCGAGCTGCTGTATCGCCAGTTTGGCAGTTTTGGTGTGTGTTCAGGTATAGGAGCAGGAGCTGGGCTCTGAGCCCAGAAACGTTCACAGAATCTGCACATTCAGGATGTATGGCTGCATGGGGATGAGAAAGCATGTGCGAACGAGTGCCTGTGTGCTTCTGCATATATGTGTAGTACAGAGGCGAGCGGCCGGAGAGCGAGGATGCGTGCCGCACATGCACGCGCAAAGGGGTGTGTACCATGCGGTGGATTAATGTACAGTGTGCGGCGAGAGCACTCCGTGTGAGCAGGATACCTGCATGCCACGCATTGCCAGGCGTGTTCGAATACAAAGCGATAGGAGTGGAGGCAGCGAGATGTAAAGAGCAGGCACATCGGGAAATTAATCGGGAAATTAATGCCCAGCCTGTGACGGTATGGGCAAAATTACCCCCCTCTCCCCCAGTAGCTGTCTTCTGACTCTGAAGAATCCCAGAGCTACCTACTTTATTTCAAAATTTGCTGTGCACCTCCGCCCACTGCTCTGTCACTCTGCCTCTCTGTCTGCCTGCCTTTGCCTCCTCTGCTCTTTTCATCCCGTATTTGCCGGCTGAACGTGCTCTGCTGGCTGGCTGCAACGTGGTTCCCCCCCCAGCCACCACCACCTCCCTCCCTCCCTCCAGATTTTAGTGAACGTATGGTTAATTGTGGAGCATTTGAAACCTGCATGGGGAAAAACACGGGATGACGCAGGGTCCCTTTCCATCCTGCTCGCCTGCCCCTCCCCATTATTCTACAAAATCGCTCCTTCGTTTGATAACGCACGGATCTCCATTCAGAAACACACCTTAACCTGGATTTTCTCTAAACGCTCTGTAGTAACCAGAGTTAATTACATTCAGTGTGCTCGGCTATTGCTCCCCAGTGCTGCAGTGCTCTACTGTAAGAGACACAGAAATGCATGCATATAGAAAGTAACCGCTGTGGTTCCACACCTCACACTGAGTTGAGCTCTGCTCCCAGAACCAAAGCTCTTTGTCGTTACCTACAGATTCATAATTAGGGGAAGTTTCCAAAATGCCTTATGAAGATCCCCAGGGCCAGCTCCTGCCTCCAAGCTCTGACTGAATAAATCCCAGATCCTCCCGAGGAAGTCCAAGGAGCTCAGCCAAAATGGGCTCTTTCGAGCAGGAGCAGATTTGGACTTAACATGAAATAAAAAGGGGAAGAGCCGGGGGGTGGGAGGGGGATAAATGATGTAGCTTTTTATTATTATTATTATTAAATTTCCTTGTCATTTTGGTCATGAAAATGTTGTCACTGAAAACTAGCCGCCACCCAAATCTTCTTAGCGTCCCCGTTTGGTGACGGGAAAAGCCAGGTGGTACCAGTAAAGAGAATGAGCTGGTTTCCAACAGGTTCACACCGCGAGCCTCCCTCATCCCAGCCGAGTTGGGAGCTGACAGAGGCGTGGTCCTCTGTCTCTCTCCCAGCTGGTGCAGTTGGCTAACTGGTTGTACTATGGAGGGTATTGCAAAGAGGGTGACTCTCCCCTCCCAGGGCTCATGCTTTTGTTATTAATTAATTACACTTTTCCTTATACCGGAGGTTTAAAACGAAAAAAAAAAAAAAAAAAAAGGCTTCAGGTTAAGTCCTGCTCAGCTTGTTGTAACACACACAAAAAAAAATATGAATGCACCTGTCCTCCGAGCCACCTCGCAGCACATGCACATAAAGCATCCCCCATTCATCGGAGCCGTGAGCAATAGGGAGCGTTCTGACCGGGGATCAAGGCTCACCGGGCATCCTTTCTTTTTCGGCTTAAGACGAAGAATTGCTTCCTTTATCTCCAAGGTAGAGGCAGATATCATCACGTTTCCTGCCAGCCCCCCCACCCCCCATCCACACCCTCCGATCCACGGACCGAAAACCCTCGGCAATGCATCTGCTGACAATTAAAAGAAGAAGAAGAATAGAGGGGGGATCCTGGTAGCTCCCCAAATGTGGACGTAGGCCACCCCCCTTTCCCCACATCGCCAGCCCCGGAAAGGCAAAGCAGTCGCGCTGAAGGGTGTGAAAAGAGCCTTCAGTCGCAAGATGCTAAAGAATTGCAAAAGAGACATCTGCTGAAAGCAGCTGAAATTTCCTCCCCCCTGCCCCTGCCCCTGCCCCTACCCCAGCCCCTCACACACGCAAGGCAGACACGCACCCCACGGACCCCCCGAGAGCCTGGGCGATTTCTTAGCAGAAAGAAACGTAAAAATCTTCAGCTCTACCTGTTTTGTTCTTCTCATACAGCACAGCATGATCGTATTGTCCCCTTCCTTCCTTCTTCTTCCTTCCTTCTCCTCTCTCCTTTTCCTCTTCTCTCTCTTATCTCTCCCCCCCACCCTCTCCACTCCCTCCCTCCCTCCCTCCCTCCCTCTCTCTCTCTCTCTCTCTCTCTCTCTCTCTCCCTCTCTCGCACACGCACACGCACACGCACACACACACACCAGGGCAGTTAGCAGCGGCTCTAAGGTCCACACATGCACACGCCGCCTCTCCCTGCCTCCCTCCCGCTATCCCTACCCTGCCCAGAATTGTCCCCCCAGCTCGTCACCTTCCCCACCCCAACCCACCCCACCCCACCCCCAGCCCAGCCTGCTCCTTCCCCCCCCCCAAAGTCCCTTTGCCAGCCTCATGAATTATTAACATCTCCAATCTGGACCCAATTACCCAACGCCTTCCCCACTGTACAGAGGGGGACACTGTGGCGGGGAGGCAGCGGGTGGGTGGGAGTGGGGTTTATATGGGGGAGAAATGGGGTGGGCGCGGAGGGGAGAAGAGGGAGCGGGGTCCTCGCCGCCGCATGCAGTGTGCTTCATGCCCAGGTGACGTGCCGTAGGTGGGAGCTAAAGGGGAGTCGGAAAATATGGTAAAATGGCTGTTAAAAGGCCCCCCCCCCTCCCCCTCGCCGGCACACTCGCCAACATATATGCACGCGCTGCCTCCTTCCTATGTGCAGGCACAAACCCCGCAGGGCCGAGTCCTGCAGCACGGAGCGGGACAACTTTCTCCCCCGTCCCCCAAGTCCATCCCATGGACTTTGTCCAGGTGCAGAAAATGATGCTCCTGCTACAGATCTGTGCTTCAGAAGAGCGCCAAAAGCTACAGCCATGGTCCCTTCCCCTTCCTCTATTCCCCCTCTCAATTTCCCTGCCTAAGTAATTCCTGTGCCTATTGATCCCAGCCTGCAAATTTCTCCGAGTTATTATAAGGGAGATGTGCACATTCACACACGCAGCCCGCCCCTGTGCACGTGTGGGAACAAAAATATATGGATCTGCATGCACGGGAGATCATGGCGATGCCGGGGTCTGAGTGAGCATTAATGCACGCGCACACCCCCAAGCACACGTCTTGGAAGTTATAGCACGGTGTTTTCTCCAAATGTATGTGAGCAGGATCGCTATATCTGTCATCACGGAAAAAAAAAAAAAAAAAAAAAATATTCCAGACGACGTCTAAACCGAAGCATGAGATTGTCGAGCATGTTAAAAATATAAAAAGGCTGCTGGATTTTCAGGATTTCATCTACCAAAATTCAAATTTAGCTTATTTTATTTGCTGTGTCTGGGAGGCACAGCCGGATGCTGTTCTCTTTCATAGTACTAATGTCACTACATCAACTTCTCTGCTACGCCCTGGAGTTGCTTCTAATTTATTCTTAATGTTAACCTGCTCACAAAAGAGAAGAAAAAAAATTGTCTTGGGTTATTATTAAGTATATCCAAATCCATTGTTAACACAAATATTGACACGCACCCTTCCACAGATAAATGCATATATAGATACAGCTTCTGGAATACCCCTCAGCACAGGCTCCTCCATAATCATATTCAGTTGCTATGACATCACTGCAGTTCCCAGCACCCTATATATTTTTTTTTTTTTTAAGGAAAGTAAACAGCATTTCAAAGAGAATCTACCTAGCTATCTACATCCGTGTGTAGTTTAAGGGAAGCGCCTTTCGGGGTTAAGCAGGTATAAATGTTGGCTCTGGTTTTGCAGTGTAGAAAAGGGAAATAATGGCATGGTAATGAGATTCAGAGATGATACTAAACTGGGAAGAGTTGCAAACACCAGCTGACACCGAAGAAGACCACAGGATTAAGTAACGAAAATTAGATTCAGCTTCAGAAAATGCATGCAGAGAGAAAGAACGCCAACTATGCAATCATTAAAAAAAAAAAAAAAGACAGGTAAGTGGATCTGCAGAAAGCAATGGGCATCAGGTTGGAGGAAGGGGTGTTGGTGGCACACACCACTGTTGGTAACACCATGCCAAGGCTCTGAGAAGCGGTGCAGTGACATTTTGGAATATGCCCATGGGATTTAGGAGGCTCTGCCCCAGCTTTGGGAGTTGCTGGGGGCTCACCGCCAGAACGAAGTCAGCGTGTCGTGAGCTTGTGTGCGCTTGCTAACCCACATGAGTGCTCCGTGTGCCCCTGGGAGATGGGATTCATCTGGCCAAACATGCGTGGCTCTATCTGAGAGCGTCACCCTGGGCTCCCTTTGGTGGTAGTGAAGAAGAATGGGAACTTCTCGGGTGTGATTCAGATCATCCTATAGCAGGAGCCTAAACTAGGTCAGATGAATCACGCCTCAGGAGTGTTTGAGAAGCTCATGTTCTTCCCACTGAGGAGGCCTTTTTAGGGAACCTCCCTGCTGTAGGGAGCCCTAGCGAGGAAAGCCTGCCTGCCCCCCCCTTTCCCAGACACCCACCCAGGGAGGGAGCAGGCTGGCAGCAGAATGGCTGTGCTGGTACAGCCAGCTGGGGGCAGCCCCCTTCCTCTACACACCTGGGGTGGTTTCTCATCACCTTGAGTCAGATCCAGAGTCAGAGCCACCTCTCTTCATGCCCAGCCCCACGGGCACTCTGTGCTCTAGCTTACTGCAAACCACTTTTGTCACATAGGCCAAAACCCCTCAGTGGGTTCCCCGTGCATGTGGAGGGGTGGTGGGCAGCCAGCCCACTGCAGAGTCACGTCTGAGTTCCCTCTGAATTAATCTGCTCAAGTAAAAGAGACATACGCTGAGACCCGAGTTCCCAGGGTACTTCAGTTCCTGACACCCCTTTTCTTTCAAATCAGGACCCTTTAAGTACCTTTAAAAGTTGGACTTTAGATTCTTTAGCCAATTATATGGTTTTGACAATTACATCCCAACATCCCTTGTCCTGTCATCTTGGCTATGCCATCACGTCAGCCTGTAGGGTAAACTATCTGATAGCAACACTCAAGGAAGAAAGGATGAGTTTGCAGCAGTGAAAGAGAGGCTGAAGGGAATGAGGCATTTGAGTAAGAAATTAAAGGCAGACACTTCAGCCAAGGTACTAATGAGAAGCAGAAGCAAAACTCAAGGGAAAGAGACGTGAATCCCCATTTCTTGATGTCACCAAGTCAAGATAGGACGCTTTCATCCAGCTGACACTTTTGTCTCTTCACTGTGCTGCCAACGCTGGCTCATTCAGCTCTCCTTCAGAGTTTCTGGATAACGCTGCTCTGAGCAGTGTAGACATGCCCTGGAAGGCCCCTCTGACCTTGGCTTTTGAATGTACACAAACAAAAGGAAGAGCAGGCCAAAGAACAACGTGAATGGGGCGCTGGGGAAGGGGGCTGGCAGGAGGGGGTGAACAATGCACCTAGATTTTAAAAGATTCATCTGTGAGACTTGACTAAATGACAGCTAAGGAGGTGAAGGAGCGTGATATTTTCTAAAGCTGCAAGCCTCAAGAAAGGGAAGGAATTACTTGGAGTAATACATAGCCCACTGCTTGGTGCGTGCTGCATGTTCCTTCTCTGTGAAGGAGGGTTTGGTGCACATTACGTAATTATTAAGATGACTCCTTTAATTCAAAGCCATGTTTTCAATTTAAAAGGGTCCAGAACATTTCAAAGCAATGAGACACATTGGTGGTTGTTACAACACAGGGTGGTGAACTGAGAGACACAAAGCACTGCTTTTTCCCTGCTCACTTCTGCTACGAGTTTTAGCAGTGCCTGAAGTTACACCAGCAACTCAAGGTCCATACTGGTGCAAGGAAAAAGCATCTTTGGCTCAGATGCTAATTTAGGGGCAAGAGGAAGAGCTGATAATCACTTTTAGTTTGGAGAACCAGTTAATTTGAACCAGCTTCTGTGACTGCAATCAGGCCAACCCCCCTGGCCAGATGAACTTAAATAAAACCAAGAAAAAAAGAAGATAGTTTGCCTCTAAGAGCTGTCCCAGTGGTAAGCAAGCTAAGCTGAAGAGGCGTCTTCTCCAGAGAAGTACTGTGAAAGTCCCGCTACTAGGGATATTTAAAGCCTCAGTAAAAACAGCACTGAAGTGAGGGATTTGCTTTCATTGGGAGATAGACTGGATTTTCTCCTTATTCATATGTTCCACATATAGTGGTAGCCTCGCCTTTTGTTAGCCAAATTTCATGCTGGAGGGAAAAAAGCCAATTTCATAAAGATTTTTTAGGATCCTCATTTGAATAGGCATTCCTGAAAATCCCACTGCTGGCCCACTTGCATTTTTAGTATCCTCAGTAGCTATCCAACTCTGGTCTCGTTTGGGCTCACTTTCAGTCATCTGTGTCTTATTGACACAAAATAGTGCAGGGTAACACTGCAACCAAACTCCTGTTGTAGCCTGATTTATATGGATTTATGACATATTCATTGTATTATATTTATATTTAGATATATTTATAAACTGTTCCGTGATACCACAATCTCCTTGGGGGAGTACAGTCTTCAGCGCAAGGATTACTCAGGCCAATTTTTGGATTTGAGTTAATCCTGAATTATTAATAATAAGGAAGGAGAGCCTAGTTTATGTTGACCTAAGACTGTGTGCAACAGGTTGTAATAAGCGGCTTTAAGCCCATGCTTTTCAGCAGTCACAATGGCAGCGTGGCACTGCGTCTTCTGAGGTCTGAAGCCTTCTCTGGAAGGCTTTTCTGCTTCAGAAAATGCCAGTACAGAAATATTTCATTCAGTTTCATGACTGCTTGGTTGCTCATCCTGCACCACAATGAACACACAGGACGTTACTAGCACCTGTTGCTAACGTGTTAGCCAAAGAAATATGCACAGATGCTCTGCATTTATTCCCAGTGATTTCTTCTTTTCTTCCCATGCCTGCACAGCTGGGCTCGCAGCACCGAAGACACCTGACTTTACAATAGGGAACATAATAAGAAATGGCCTCAATAATTTCCCTGTTTTTGTCATTCTTAGAAAAGACGTGTTTTCTCTAACTCGTGTGGCATACACTGACTGGAATATCTGGGTGCGAGCAAGGGTAGAAAGATTTTAACATGCACAAACAATGGTCTTTATAACCACAAGGTCGCGGTTAATTATTGTTGAGCTTCAGACTCATCAAAAATACAAACACAACAGTTAAATCCCAGCATGGCTGAGTGCTGAAACCATAACTCTTCCATAAAAAGAAACCTCATCTGTTTGTCTGTCAAAAAGAAAAATGTCATCACCGAGAGCGGTCAGCCTATCAGCTATTATCCTCAGCGTAGCAGTAGTCTGCCGTGGGGGAATGTGATACTTTACAAGGCAGACCAAATACGAGGCAGGATGACCCAGGAAGCCACCTCCTTCTTCTCCAGGGACCCTTCAATCTCTGCTGCTGGGTCTACACAGCAGTCCCTCCTGCTGTAGCACAGATCCAACAAAGCAAGCTTTGGACAAGAATCAGTTGTGCCCCAGAACTCGGCATGGCCCACCCTACTCTGCTTTTCAGGCTGCCCCCATCATTTACTCTAAATCCTGCAGTGCCAGGGCTAAGCTGCTGTCAGCATCTGGGCTGGTCACCTTACAGCGATGGGTGTGATGGGATGGGGACAGAGACAGATGCTGAGGTGCAAGTCCTGCTCTCTTCAGAGCATAAAAAGAGCAGAGAAGTCCATCCCAGCGCTGTTTCACTCTCCTGGCTTCTTCACTGATACATTGCCATTCCTTTAACACCCCACTGCTGAATGTGGGAGCTGCCCAGTGATATCAGCATGATGACACGACAGTGTGATAGTGTGTCACAATTTCCTGAGCCTTCTTTGGAACATCTGCCTTGGCTCCGCACCTGCCTGCAACCCCCCTCCTTCAAGCCAGAGTTGGGATGATGACCTGGCTGCTCCAGCACTAGGAAGGTGGGTGGCAGGGACAGGTTCATCCTCCTTCCTTCCTGTCCCTGCAGCTGATCACATTCTTGCTTCTCCCTAGCAAAACAATTGAGTTGAGCAGAACCAGTCTGCATGCAGGGAAGTACATGGAGTACCCCTGATGAAGACGGGAAAAGGGGTAAAGAAAGGCTAAAGAAGCCATTACATGCATGCTCTTACATGACACTGCAGCGGCTACTGTGGGTGATGTTTCCAGGAATGAAGAACATCCAGCAAATCAGATCTGCCCTGGCCTTCGGACCTTTAGGAAACGCTATTAAGAATTTCTCATTGTGGCCAAGCTTCTATCACAGGCATATATAAGGTCACCAGGCCATGCACCAACCGGGATCACAGCAGCAGTGTCCACAAAACACAGGTAGGGTTGATAGAGGTGTGTTTGCTTTGCATGAGTGTGAGGTGGTGGAGTGAACTGACAGGATACCTTCATTTGTCCAGAGCTGTACACGGGGGAGGTAGAACAGCAAAAATTCAGAATGAAATGGGCAGGGAGACTGTAAACATCCACATGGGTAAAATAACTGCGGCTCTGTTGGAAATAAAGACTGAAGCATTTTTAACACCCACTTTAAGGGTCCAAAAAGCAGCTCCCCTTGCCTTGACTTCGTTTAGGTCGGACACAATATGGAAAGAGGAAAATCCATGTCCCTCAGTTTATCCAGCAGGCATGGCATATGCAGGGGGTTTGTTCCCTTGTAGCAATATCTGCAACGCAAACCTCACTGTATCCAACTACAGTGGAAGAGCTCCCCAGTCCAAAATGCAGAGCACAGGACTTGGACAGACAATTGGCCGCACCATAGCCAAATTTTATTACAGTTCCCTTTGAGCAGAGTCCTGCTAGAACTGGCAGGTAGACCCACAGGATTTTTGATGCAATCCAGCATCAGACCTATATTAATTGCAGGCTTGCAATGCGGACACTGCAATGGTCTTACAGGGTAGAAAGTGCTCAGTTTGGTCAATAAAATGATCCGCATCGGAGAATGGAAATTCACAGTTAAGATTCCCACAGCTCAGCGTCCTCATCACCTCACTCCAGTGGCATCAGAGCTCTGCTTTGGTGTGTGGCCGCATGAAAAAAAAAGAGTTCTCCTACGCTCACAGTTACGTTGTGCCCAGCCTTCACAGTAGTGCCCTGCTATAGCAATTATTATTTGCTTTCCAAGACCCCACTGTTAGCCAAAAGAATTCACCCCAGAGGGCAGGAAACACAGATGGAAATTTATTAAGAGGCCAGGACTGTGCAGGCGGGAATCCAAACCTGCTGCCCTGTGGATGGAAACCGCGTCACAGGGAAAGGCCCTGTTTTAGCTCAGCTCCACAGGATACAGAGCTGTGTTTCTGGAGCAGGTTTTTCTGGAGGTTTAGAAGCAGCTCCAAGCATAACAGCGAATTTTCTGACTGCGTAAATCTGGGGGATTAGCTCCTTCCCCAAGTGATTCTGGTGGCAAGGAGAAACAGAAGGTTTCTGGAGGGAGGCAGCTTCATCTCTCCAGGCAGCTACACAGTCCCCCTCACTACCTGACAGAGCTGTGTTATACAACATCGGTGGCACAACGCATGCCTAGAACTGCGACTTGCTAGAGGAGCTAGTCCCGTTTCACTCCTGCTTCACCCCTTTGCCCTACAACCTGCACTCACCATTCACCCAGCTTTTCCCACCCTCCTGGTGTAAGCTGCCATCCAGAACTGCCAGCTCCCTCCTTACGGTAGGTGAGGCACAACTCGACATGAGCAGAGGCCTGAGAAAGGGAAACGTAAGCCTGAAGAAGGCAGTGGGAAGGAGAAAAGGAGGTGACAAGGACCTGCAGTCAAGTGAGCAGGGATTTTTGTGCCCACTCAGGAAATAGCACAGGAGATACAGTACTCAATGGAGGTGGAAAGGTCTCCTTCAGCTCAAGGCAGAAAGGAGGAAAAAAGCATTCACCCGGTGCCTACACCAGGGAAGACAAGTATGTTGATCTTGATGGTCTTTTCATGAGTGTTCATCTCAGCGGGGTAAAAATAAAATTTATTTTAATATTGTATGCTGCAAAATGTGAAGGGTAATTCTGCCTTGTTACCTTAATTTATTCAGCCAAAGAGGAGGAAAGAGTTCATTCTCTGTTTGTTATGAAAGCTTTGCTCAAGTATGAACAATGTTCCATAGTAAATGATGGAGAGTTTGACAATCTTACCTGTATCGTATGATCATATATTGAAAGGTTCTATTGTTAAGAACAGATACAAGAGAATACAATTTCAGCTGCTTCGGGAACTGTAATTCCGAGCTTCCTCATTTTTAGAGTTCTTTCTAAGTCAGGGATCCGTGTTTCCTCAGCATAGCTTTTTGCATGCAATTTCTCTGGCTGCTTTCTAAAACTGACATAAGTCTTCGGAATGGTAGGAAATCAACTTTTAGACATCCAGCTTTCTCAAAGTTAGCCACAGCACAAAGATAAGACTGGCATGGCCCTTCTCTTCAAAAACAGCCTTGAGTTCTGCCTAAACCTTTAAATGCCACTAATCTCCTTCTTGAGGATAAAAGCCTTAAAAAAAAGGCTCAAAACACCTCAGGCAACACCAAGCACAAAGAGGCACAACCAGGCAGTGTCAGGTAATCTCCATGTTACACAACACACTCCAGACCTCCTTCCTTAGCTGTTAGCCACCAGCATTGAAGGGAGGGCAGCATGGTCATTTTCATTCTTGCATTAAGCTCAACAGATACCAAGATGTGGCTTGAGGCACTGTGATGCCCTCAAGGCCTTCCAACATTCCTGCAACCACTGGGAATTAATAGGCTAAAACTGAACCCAACAGAGAAAGGGAAGCTGCTGAAATGCATTGCTCATTTCGCATTGTTGCTTGAAAGCCAGCGAAGGTTATTAAATCTTAGATCTTTGGTGAATGATGCCTCCTTTATATGTTTAGTCATCCAAGAAGTAAAATGGTCTACCAAGGGTTGTTTAGCTACCGTGTCTGACTTAATCTTGATCACACTGTGCCTACTGAAAATGTTAGGACATAGCTGCATCTATCTTTTTACCATCTCGCCAAACTCCTGCAGTCTCTTATTAGATCTTCTTCACACACTGCTCAACCTCAGCAACCCAAAATTTGCCTCTTTATTTCCCAGGACATCTATGGGCCCTTTCCATGTAAGTACACTGGTCTCACATCCCAGGAAAATTAGAGGATGGTTTTGTAATTTGAAAACTTAAGTCATGCTAAGCATTAGACTACAACTCCGTTCCTTTCCAAATAAAAAGTCTAGGAATCATTAGTTTCACCTTTGTTATCTTAAAACTGATCTTAAATCCTGTCTTTCCTGTCACTTCCTTCAACTTTCTATTGTACAATACTTCCTGTCTGTCTCAGTAGCAGTAAGGTCATCTACATATCAAAGACACCTGTGCAGGATTTGTCATTTCACCTAATCCTGAGAATTTCACAACAGTTTCTGCAAAGACATTATAAAAGAAACATAGGAAATGGTAAACCTTTCTGCCCTCTCCTGTGATGTTAAGAGGGATTGAGATTCTACTCTGTAGGGGTTTTTTTGAACTGCAAATGGAAAATTGCCATGGCTTAATAACTTTATTGAAGTTATTAAAATTGTTTAATTATATCCAACGCAACCATGTGTTTTTGTAAAATTTATGCTTGCATGCTAGTCATAATCTCATGTCTTTTTTATTATTATTATTTGCTGGTATTCTACTTTTCATTTGCTGGAAGTTATTGGATCTGCTGTGAATTTTGTATTTCTCAGAACCTTATTAATTCTACTTGGGTATTAATTCTAGAGAAGGATCAAAGATAGGACTCCTCAAACTGCCAAAACAAATAAATAAATAAATAAAAAGCTTTGATAAACATCAGTTTGGCTGCCTTTTTCAAATTTGGATACAGAACCACTTCCTCTCCATTTTTTCTTTTTTTTTAATTTTTTGCAACATCTTAGTGAACCCAATACACTTAAACCATTCTTGACGTTGAGCGTATTTCTTTATTTCCTCTGTCATCCTGCTAAGGACCTAGGAGGATTTGATGCTTTGTTCTGAAATCAGCGCTCATTGCATTTTTTCCACCAACATCTCAGTTCTGTAAAAGCTAATGACCTAACAAACTGAAGTAAAGCTTCAGGTAAAGCAACACCTCCTCCTGAAACAAATGAATGTTTTCATAGACTTTAGAAAATAATTTGTTAATGGGGAAATATATAAAGCTGAGCAACAAACAACCCTTTGTCAATGTGTATACACTTAAGCACAGGCAACAGCATTATCCATTTTTCTGAGGCTCAGCCCAGAGTTCATATTATTTAAAATCTATTATCATTTGCTGCACAATGTTTAGAAAGCACTCGCTCCTTTCTTTCATGATTTCAAATAGTTCCGTATCTGTTTTTAACTGCAGTGGGATATTTACTGCTCCTAACACGATTTGGAACCTTGATAAATTTACTTCAGTTCCAAATTACCACATTCCTAAATGAGAATAAAATTCCTCATCCATCTTTCTTTAAGTCCCATTGAGATACATCATAGTTCATCTTTATGATTAGTCACTGCTGAACATATCCATGGTTAAGGTAATTACTGTACGTGATGAAGATACTGTTTGAAATGTCTCAAATATGATCCTTTTCAAGTCTGGTGAGGCAGAACTCTTTCTCTTATTCTATGACACCTTTTCATACAGTATCCCCTAATCTACCCCATGTTCTTATCTTTCCTCTCTACCACACCCCCTTGTAAACTCTCCCTGTCAGAGCCATTGCCTTGAACCTATGCAGTCCCTTCATTTGACCTCTGTAGCCCTTAATAATCTTCTCTGACCTAGCCATAATGCAAGAAAAAAAATTTGCTGTGGCTCTTTTAGAGATAAGAGTCTGTTTATTAGGCATTCTCTACCTCAGAAAGCATGACATCTGCAAACTGTTGGAGACTGGAAGCATATTTGAGGGAAGCATCTTTGCTGTTTTTTTTCTTACTACTCTCCAGCCCAGTTGTTGGCCTCTGAATAAAGAGAGTGGACTAGATGGACCTTTGGTCTACCCAAGGATGGTGACCCTCTAGCTGCCAAATGGACAGTAATGCCCATTTCCCTGTCTTTCTTTCACTAATTTGAAACCCCCTCTGCCTTCTACCCAAGAGACAAATTTCTGGAGATCGAACTATCTTTGTAGCTTCTGCCTCTTTATCAAACAAAGTCATCTGGGGTGAGATAGTGAGCTGAAGAGTCCTTATGACAGGGACAGACCAGCATTCTGACCCAGCAGAACAACCAGCACATTGGGTAGGTATCTTTGCTAATGCAGTGCAATTTTAATATAGCTTGCTCCATCGGTAGGTTTCCAAATCAACGCAGCATTTCAGACCAATCAGAACCTATTCTTACAGCAGCTGGCTGCAAACATATTTCTTCTTCAATTTATGGACTTCCCAACTGTTACTGGGCAGCAATATTTAAGCAAATGCTGCGTTGTACAGTGCATTTAACCAACGGCATCTGCGATGCCTGTGGTGCAAAGGACTGCTTTGAGCTGCAGCAGTATTAGGGCTAACAGCCTTCATCCAGGCTTTCCCACTTAGCAGGAAGCAGTTGCACAGCCATACGAGTGAATTACAGGCTTACTGTTCCTCATCAAACATCAGCACAGCCATTCAGCAGAATGGCCATATTCCTGTAACGAGACCATAGAAAAGTAGTAGCTTGAACTGCACCGTGTATTTGTGCTTCCCCTTATTTATCGCCCCTGCCGCATGGTTATTCAACAGGTGCCCTTTGAGTAAGGAGCATGTGGCACAGAGATGACTGGAAGGCAAGGCAGTAGAAAAGAGCAACACAGGAAGCAGTTGTGCAGGGTTTATTATAAAGGGCAGCTAACTGATTCATCAGTGCCCTCCCTAGCAAGCCATGCCATATAAATGCTATTTCGAAATTAGCCTTGTGGAATAAGGATTAGTTGGCAATGGTACGCATGCTTGAAGTGTGAATATGTAATGTCTCCTCTCCCTAAAGAAAGGCAATTTTTTGTTCCCTCCAACTGCATGGTTTCAACTCAATTTACAATGTGTGCCCCAAGGCCATTTTTGCAGCCAATTCTAATTTAGGAGAATTAGCAGGATTTTCATTCTCTAGCATTGGACTGGCATTCTGGCTCGGACTCTCACCCAATGCTGGAGAAAGAAGGCAAAAGAAATCTTATAACCCAGTGTAATAAGACACTGCAATGGCAAGAAATATGAACCAGGGCTGCCTCCTTTTGTAGGTCTTGCAAGGAAAAACAGCAAATTTGCCAGGCTACAGATTGCTGTGCTAGCATGCAGTGAGGTTGAAAGAGCATATGGGAGAAATGGCTGCTTGGCTGTGGTGCACCTATTGCCAGCCCTGTCATTCAGGGCTGTGGAGACGAGATAAAGGTTTATTTTAGTGCCCTGACAGCTGACAGGAACTTGTCATATTGCAGAAGCTGCTGAATCTCACTCAGGGAGAAGGAGAGGAAGGGAAGAGAAATCAAAAGCAATCACATACTTGGTGCGTGCTAGTCTAATCTCCTGGGGGCAAGAGATAGGGTGAGGATTCTTGTGTATTCTGTGTGTACAGCACCTTCGACAAAACCGTACTAAGAAATGCAAAAAGTAGACAGCAAAAGAAGGTGCCAGAAGAATCTGAACTTTGTTTTACGTTGTATTCGTTTTTCAAATGATGTGGAGAAAGCTATTGCTCTTGGGTATGAGCAAAGCTGATCTGGGATTTCTCTGTGACTGTCCAAAATGGGGAGGAACCTGAGCTATCAATGTTCCCAACAAGAGTAGTATTCACTCCCACAGCTCCAGACTTGGAAGACAAGAAGGAAGGAAGGGGAGAAGGAAGAGGTAGGATTTTTTTAGAGAAAATCTTAACTCTTCCTGCAAAATTGGAAGAATTGCACAATGCTTAGGCTGAGAAACAAAGCAAACAAAGAAACAAAAACCCCATGGCAATGTTTTGATAAAAACTTTCTGCAGAGAACAAGTACTTTGTTAAGTGCATGTAGACACACAAAAAAAAATCCCATGAAATGGTTTTGTCTACATTGTTGAGCAAGGTCCCTCACTCATCTTGCTCTCTCTCTAGTTTAGACACATGATTTTAGACACATTCCCTCTACTGAGTCTTCCAACAACCTACCTTTACTGCTGCCTTCACTGTTAATTGCAAGTAGTTCATCATACAATGTCCTTTAAGCTGAGGCACTGCTATGTCACCTCCCCTTCCAGTAAGCATGCAGACTTTTTCCCCACCAAAGTCAGCAGAAGTGTGTCTTGAAAGGTGCTCTGCATCTTATCATATCAGGCCTACGGGCTCCTGCTTCCCTGAAGCAGGAGACCTCCTTTAGACAACATTAGGTACAATGGCAAGCATACTGCTGCAGCTAGACAGATGTGTCAGCTCCTTTCTTTTGTTAATACAAGTGCAAATAAAAAGAAAAAGCGGACCTGGATTTCAGTAGCAGTCAGGAATAAACTGGATTCAGCTTCAACAAGCAAGGCATTTGAGTCAGATTTATGTGGCTGCCTTAGAACATAACGTCCCTAAAAACAGAACCTGGATTCACTCCTTCTCATTGACATAATGTGTCAATGACACATCTTAATGTGCCGCTGGTATCTGATTGTTCCTCATGTTTCCTCTGGCTCCACACAATAAAACACCTTTTGAACACGCACCTTGCCATCTTGGAAGCTGAATAAACTCGGTCTGTGCCTGAATCGCTGAAGGAGTGCAGGGAAGAAGGCAAAAGAAATCTGCCAGCATGGCTGAGAAGCTTATCTTGCCTTGGCTGGGTTCACTTTGGTTTCCCTCTCCAGCTTCTTTCCGTCAATCGCCGTACTAATGTATCCCCAAGGGTGCTGATCCCAGAACAATATGCTACAAAGATGATTACAGTCTAAAAAAGAAAAGAAAACCCTGTCACCATGGATGTTATGGGTTTCAGCTTTTCACATTTAATCCTTTAATTGGTCTTTCTGGCAAGAAGAATTTGATACTTGGCTTTATTGCTGCATGGATGAGCCCTATTGCAAATCCCATTGGGATGAAGTTACAGTCATTTGGCAGTAAGAAGATCCTTAGCAACCTCTCAAAAGCCTACCCAGAGGGTTCCTTGTTGACATCACAGTTTCGGTGTGATGTCATAAAACCTCCTAAGAAACAAAAAAAAGGCTTTAGGACCTCTGGATGCTCGACGAGACTGCGGGTAGCCCTTACCCTGCTATTGTATGTATCAAGAGCTACTTTAAAGGAGAGTTTGGGTCTTGGCTTGCAGCCAGAATGCTGATGAATGCAGAATACAGAACAAGGCTGAACAGCTGTATGCACAACAAGAACAAATATTTTAAAGATGTTGAGTGTGGGGGGACAACAGAGAGAGAGGGCATCGTGCTGGGGTGTTTGGGGAGGTCTAACCTAGAAAGTCTTCACAATTTACTACTGCGTTATGGACAGTCCTACAGGCTACCTTCTTGCTGCTGGGCAGATCCAAACAAGGGCTAATCTGAGTAACAGACTCTTTGGAGGAGAAATTTATGTCCTATGGGAGCATACAAGTTAGATGCCTTGGAACCTCCCCGCTAAGCATCTCAATAAAATTTAATCTCCCATGCCCCAGGCCAAGAGCAATAGCAGCTTTTTCGCATTCAAAATGAGCAGCCCTTGAGGTACGAAAGAGAGAAATGACTTAATTTAGAATAAAATGAAACACAGAAGCTCTGATTCACAGTCCTATTTAGGAATGACTGGGAACTCTTTCTTCTCTAATAGAAGGGGAAAGACTTAAGTCATTGCAACAAGTACCCCTCCAAGAAAGAAGAATATTTTCTTCCAAGTTTAAAAGTTCCTGAGTTAAAAGCTGAGGATTTGGCCCTAAAAGCCTTCCCCGAATCAGTCAATTTGTGCTGATGTAACTAATGAGGTGTCTGGATCTTACGACCCATTGTCGTGGTGTATGTGCAAAGAGAAGAGAGCAGATTAACACCTATCAAGCTAAAAATAAAAGCGTCACCTCCGAGGTTGGGCCTATTGTGCTTATTGCAAGGGGTGGGGTAGGATTGGTAGAGCTGTGCGTCCATCGTGGATGTCACCATGGCACACCCACGCCAACATCTCCACGGAGACACAGCACATTTCTAGCTCCTGCATCACCAACTTGTTGCCAAGGAAACAAGAGGATGCAAAAAAAAAAAAAAAAAAAAAAAAAAAAAGAAGAAGAAGAAGAAAAAAAAAATCTCAATGACATTCAATTTTCAGACAGTCAAGAAACCCCTGAAAGGGATTTTAAAAGTGCCTGAGAAGGAAATGGAAATTGGGCTTCTAATTACAGATTCTCAACCAACTCCTTTTTATTCCCCGGTTATTCTGTCTGCTCACGTCACTGTCTTCCTGCCATTCTCTGTCTACAGAGGTACGAACGCCAGACATCAGTGAAAAGAGAATCAGAAAGAGCTTTCCTGGAGTGAAGGAGGAGAGGAGGGAGGGAGAGCGGGGGAGAAGGTTACTCGATAAAAGCAGCAGTGGAGATTCCATAACTGAGGGAAGGGTGGTGGACAGAAGCTGCAGAAAGGGAAACGTGGAAGAAAGACAGAGTGGGAGTGAAGATTTCTGCGAGAAAGGGATGGGTGCAGTTGGCAGGTGGGGGTGTACATATGCATCTCTACACCCAGATGCATGCGTATTTTTATATATGCAGCTGAAAAGGCACATGTATACACAAAGGTATGTCTAAATCCACCTTGGATAGTCAAAAACCTGAGCTGTATAACCTCCCTCCTCCCAAATTAATAAGTTGACTAAGAAACCAAGCACTTAAACATGGAAACATGTCTTCACTCTTTTTTTTTTTTTTTTTGATAAATTACAGCACCACATTTACAGGCTTCCTCCACAACCACAACCAAATTTGCATCCTTTCTTAAATGACAGCCAGCATTTTCATTCAGCTGCCTGACTACAGGAGCTCAGGCTGTAAGGAAAAGTAGTAAATGTAATGAGAAGCACAAAAAGGTGCTGTGAGCTGGCAACCCTGGCAGTGCGCATAAACACGAGAGCACACAGGAGGAGCATTAGATACACCTGCCTCAAAGTGCATGAGTGACTACAAAGAGGATTTGTTGGGGTTTTCTGCACAGAGATATGGCCACCAAGGCAAGCTGTAGTGGGGCCAGATTCCACCAGCACTGAAACCAACACGGTTTCAGGACAGAAGTTAATTCAGAATTAGCTGTTGTGGGGGATGAGCATGGAGAAGATGAACTGTTTGAGTAAATACGTGCCTATCATCTTACTTGAGCATGGGAGACAGGAAAGGTTTCATCATGTGGTAACACAACGTGGCACAGATGTTTAATGGCTATCCTTTATGGCTAGCAGTACTGTTTGCATTTGTCTCCCTGAAGCCTTCTCTTCTCCAAGGTGAACATCCCCAGCTCTCTCAGCCATTGTTCATCGGAGAGGTGCTCCAGCCCTCAGATCTAATTTGTGGCCCTCCTCTGGACCTGCTCTAACAGCTCCACATCTTTCTTGTGCTGGGGGCTCCAGACCTGAGCACAGTACTCCAAGTTGGGCTTCACAAGGGCAGAGCAGAGGGGGACAATCACCTCCCTTGGCCTGCTCCTCTGTTGATTCAGCCCAGGATTCAGTTGCCCTCCTGGGCTTCAACCATGCACTGCTGGCTTGTGTCAAGGTTTTCATCCACCAGAATCCCCAAGTTCTTCACCTCAGAGATTCTCTCAATCAGTTCAAGTCTGTTCTCATGTCTGGGATCGCCCCAGCCCAGGTTCATCATCTTGCATTTGGACTTTTTGAACCTCATTAGGTTCACATGGGCCCACTTCTCAAGCTTGTCCAGGTCCCTTTGGATGGCTTCCGTTCCCTCTACTGCATCAGCTGCACCACCCAGCTCGGTGTCATCTGCAAACTTGCTGAGGGTGCACTCAATCCCACTGTCTATGTCATTGACAAAGATATTAAACAGTACCAGTCCCAGACTGCCTCCGATCTTCACCTCCTTACTGAGTTCATCTGCACTGGTGAAAGAGAAGCCTCTACATACTTTAAGGCAGATTGTCTTCCCCTTGCCAGAAGCAGGTGTGAAGGAGGGTGCCAAGCACTCCTCTCCAAACTTGTGTGGTGACAGTCTTGGCAGTCTGATAGCTTTTCCTAAGGTTGCCATGACATGAAGTGATGGGTCCATGAATCACTGTTGTGGAGAACACCAGCCTACAAGCAGATGCTGCGTTCAGATTAGCAGAAGCAAGTCCTGGCCATCCAGGACTAGAGTGACAAAAGTGAAGACCATGGAAAGCAGCCTCTGCTTCTTGTCCTGCTGCCCAGTAGACTGAGCCCTTGTCCATGCAGGCAGGACACAATGTGGGCACATCTGAGGAGGCCACCTCATCCCACTAGAGCTGTAAAGACAAGGGGTGGTTGGTGCTGAGCTAAATATGTTTAAGAAATAGGGAAGCAGAGGCTCTGTTGTCAAGATGAAGGGGAGGTCTGAGTCGAGGAGAAGACAGTAGAAGGCTTTTTTCTCTCTTCAGCACATGAAAGGGACTATGCTGTTTCTCTATCACATGGCTCGGTCAAACTTTTTCTCTGACTTATCCAAAACGTTACCATTTCTCATCACAGTTTAAACACTATTCAGGTGATGTTTTTAGCATACAGTTTAGAAAATAAATTTAAATTTAGAAATTAAAAAAAAAGGATGGAATGCATTCTTTAAAAAAATGTATGTTTGTGTCACAACTTCTAGCTTCTGAATCACCAGTGACATGTTCATGTTTCCTGGAGGGAAGAATATTTTTCTGGTAACTTACTGTTTTGAATGAATTTATCATAAAATACCAAACAAGTGTCATTAAAATTTGCTTCAGGCAAAATACAAGCTCTATTTTTTTATTATTATTATTTTTCTGTTAGCTCCAAGTGCTGTTCATCAATGAACTGAACACTCACTCCAATTGACTCTTTTTTCAGGGAGGAATTTTATATGTTATATATCCTCAGGTATTGTTTTGCATCTTCAACAAGTATTTTAAAAGCATAAGTGTTTTGAGTGAAAATGTATAAAAAAAAGGTCTAGGAAATTCCACAGTTTTTGGAAAATATTTCTAAACCACTGCAGTGGTTTCCACTGTATATGAAACAGAACCAGAGTTAACAAATTATCTGAAATACATAGACACATGGATACATATATATACTCTGTGTTATTTTATGTTAACATTTTCATTTTGTGTAATAGACACATATTGCATCTTTCTCCTAGGACACATGGTATGAATTTCCTCTCTTTAACATACACAGTGTAGGCTCTCTTTTTCCTATGCATATGTACACATGCATGCATTCTATAACACATTGCATCCTTTAAATGCATGTAACCAGTGTAATCGCACCCTCGAAACACAAACAAACAAATCTTTTACCGTAAGCCCAACTACACACATCTGCAAAATGAAATCTTTCAAACACAGGCCCCGAAAACACAATTTTATCTCCCTCTAATACATACTGTCGTTCCCTTTTCTAACACAATGTAATCTCTCTCTCACTCACTTTCCTTCATGCACACAGACATGCAAACAGACACATGCAGTGTAATCTTATCTCTCTCAGATTCAACTACAGTATCTACATTATTTTCAAAATTGCATAAACACTTTCTGCCTGACATTTTCATTTGTAGACTCCATCACTCAAAACTACTAAAATGCTTGCAGAGATGGGAGGATGTGGAGGGAAGGCCTTGATTATACAAATGCCTGTGAGCTCACATAAAGAGGCCTTTTCTGGCAAGACTTTCTTTTACAATGGAGAAGATGTTATAAGTAACACTTCCACTTTATTGGTTACACAGTGCTTCTTGTTATGATATTACACCACCAACAAATAACAAGAGAGTCAACTTGAAAAAAAAAAAAAAGTCTGCTAGATCATAAAAACAGATTTTTTCTGTGTTGCTATCGTTGTCAAATATTTCATTGATATGCTCAATGATATGTGCTGCAAGCAAATTACAATATGCAGTTACACCAATATTTCCTGTGACATATAATACACTGTAGGCCCCGAGATTTCAAAAGAAAAAAAAAGAAAAAAGAAAGATGTATAGAGGAGGTTCCACCTCCACTTAAGCTATTATTTCTACAACAAAAGTCTACGCTTAAATCACTTGTATTAGCAGGATTGTTCTAATGGGAATATTAGATGAATCTCTGCCTTTGTGAGCTTCCTTACACAATGGAGAGTGATAACAGTAAGAATTAGGGTACGCAAGACAGAGCACTTCTCTTGCATGTCAGTGATTCAGAGCCAGGGCAGTTAGCTGGTAGTTTTGGGGGGACCTCAGCAAAAGAGTTTCATATCCTCACCTGGATTTCCAGTTTTTAAATTACCTCATAACCAGAACAAATACCTTACAAAAAAAAAAAAAAAAAAAAATGACCTTTTAACTGAAACCAAATTAAAATGAGAATGCAGTGAAGGACCTAGAGCTGGTCAGTGATGCTACAGACTAGCTAAAGGGGAAGTTTGGCAGGGCTATGTTGGGCTACGAGGAACTTTACTACCACCATAGGGGAGGCTTTAAAGGAAAACTGCAGAGGAAAAAGTTATTAAAAAAAAACACCAAAAACTCAGAAAACCAGCTTCAAAGCATTTGCTCTAAATAAGCACCCTTGAATAAATACATCTATGGTCACTAACATGAAGTAACTTGCCACAATCCCTAGGAAAATGCTACTTTTGGGTCATAAGGGGGATTTTGCCAGAGATTTTGGGCCAAAAGATTAGTATAGCTTAAAAAGCACCTCTTTGGAGATAGAGGGAAGGGAATACCTTTGTGGAGCCCAAACTCACAAAAGTCAGGCTCCACTGAGTGCTTGAAAAAGTGAAAATATCTGTCCTACTATCAGGAGAAACAAAAGGAGAGGTTTTCCTTTCAAGGCCAGTGACACTGTTCAGATTAACAACACCATGCTTTGAGAACTCTGTCTGCTTACCTGTATGGGTGCAGGGCCATGCAGCTCCCATCAGGAAGCCTGCTGAGCCAGGACCAGCTGGGATCACAGGCAACTGGAATGGACCTTTGATAAAGGCAAGTCATAGGAGAGACACCAAATCCCACCTTAGGAGTGTGAAGGCCTGGAGCTTGCAGAGCTGTCCTCAGAGGTATGAGGATGGGACTGTGGTACCTCTGGCCTCTGCTGTGACATCTGTGGACAGCACAGTTACATTATCAGGATTGAACAGTTCATATGAAACATCCATGCCCAGCAGTATTCTGGCCCTTGTTAGGCTATAGTCCCATTAAAAGTCTGAAGCAGTCGTTCCCTGACAGTGTCAGCACAGCCTTCAGCTACTACACAAATATCTAAACCCCAGCACATGACAAAACTAGACTATGTCTAACCACTTTTGACAAGACAGAAATTGACTCTAATCTACTGCAGGAAGCACATATCACCACAGAGCTTGCAAAATCCATACAGTGAGTGTTAATGTCAGCCTCTTTCTGTCCGCAGAATTGATAGAGCAGGAGCAGATGCACTGCAAACTTCCCACACACACCACATACTCGTGTGCCTCTTCCCCCCTTGCCCTCTGAAATAGATGTGAAGTGTCCACGATCCCATCTGTAAGGATGTTTACAGCACTGGCATGCTGTATTGCATTATTGCACTAGAGGATAAGAGAGCACTGCACAAGCAAGACCTCATCTCGTGGCCCTTGATACAGGGAAGCATCCCTAAGTCCCCTTTCTACAGTAAGAAACCCAGGACAGCTGTGTGGAGCAACCAGAAGCCTACTGTGGCACATGGAATTCCTGACACTGCAGCATACGCTGCCCTGTCTGCTTTCCTGAAATATCTGACAGCCGCCTGGTCATCTGCTGCATAGAAAATATTCCCCAGAAACCAGACCAGGAGACTAGCTCCACTGTTCTCAGCAGCTCCAGACTTTTGTAATTCTCCCTGGCAACATCAAATATCCTGACATTAGGAACCGTAATTATTTTGAACGCTATTTGGATGTCATTCCTGCTGGAGGAAATTTGGTAGGTCTCACGCTGCTCAACCACATGAGGACTGTTGACCTTAAAACCTTACTTGGTGGTTGTGAGGGACATTTATTTCTTAGCATCACCTTAGCTTCAGCAGTCCTCTGAGGACCTGCAGGGAAAAGTCACTTGTGAGTTAGTGAACCCGCCTGGAAAGCTGTCTGCACAGCATCTCCTTGTGGTGCTGTCTTGGCCACTGTTTTGTCACTAGGAACAAGCCCTTTTTTTTCTGCGCTGCTTGCCACAGGTCACTTGGTCAGCAGTGCCATTGTCATTGCCATCTCCCTCTCAGTTGCCTCCTGACCTTGCTGTTGTTCCTCCAAGCCTGGGCAGAGGCCCTGCTGTCAAACTTTCTAGGTAGATCTCAGTGTGGACTCCTGCAGCTCTTCCATTTTTATCTCTAATGAGATTGACCCACGGAGGCCACTCCATTGAGTATTCAGGAGAAAGCCACTAATCAAGCTGACAGACAGCCATGTGACAAAGCTTCTTCCTCTCTCTCTTTCTGTTCCACACTTTCCCTCTTCTTTTCTGTCTAATCAACCTAGTTATCTATCTTTGTCACAATAGTAGTTAAGTAGCTCTTCAATATTTCCGAAATAGAAACAACCAACATTCTCCTTCTTTTTTTTTTTTCCTTTTTTTTTCTTTTTTTTTTCTTTTTTTTTTTCCTTCACAGGCTGTAGGAGGAATTGTTCAATTAGTTTTTAGGTGGCGTGATTTGTTTGCTTGTTTATACACATACTTGTGAGTGGGTGTTTTATGGATGTGTGTGAAGAGCTCGGTGGGGGAGGGCGAGGCTGAAGAACCAAGCCGCCTATTTACTCCTGAGAGTGGAGAGATGCATGACCTTCCACAGCTGATGGGGCATGGACATAGTACAGCACAGCCCCTGTCAGTAATCTGTCTTCTGCTTTTAACTAATCCCCAACAACAAATCTGGGCAATTGCCATGGAAAGAAGAGATTTAATGGGGGAGGAAAGAGAAAAGAGCAGTAATTGTTTCTGACTTGGCTACTTCAAGATCACCTGCCCTGGGTAAACAAGGTGGTCCCTACTGCTGCCTGAACATCTAAACTGGAGGCAAATGCTGTAGAGAGGGTCAGTACCTTTTATTAGGCTGACATCTATGGATGGGGAGGAAAAGAGCTTTGAGGCACACAAGCTTCTCCTGGGTTTGAAGTGGCAGCAGAGTGAAACACTGTGTAGATCTTAGCAGAAACTTTGACACTGACAGTGCTCTGAGACACAGCAGAAGCAGTTTCTTGGACAGTCTGCTCTTCCAACAAATCGCTTTTACAAAATTTCCCTGAAAAAAAAAACACCACCACACAACACACTTATGTCATAAAGTAAAAATATCCTAAAATATTTTGCTCCCATCAATGACAGATACTCCAATGGCTCCTAATAACCACATTTACTGGAACAGCTTTCATCCTTTTAACAGCTCTTCCTTTCTCCATGTACCATATGTTGTGTGCGGATTCTGTAAACAGAGAGAGCCGGAGGCAATACTGAGGGTCTCCTGCCATTTTCGAAGCTAACTACTACTCAAGGGATAAAATAGTACCAAACATGATGTCAGGGGTTTTGCAGTGAAAGGACATGGCAAAAGAATGCATGTAAGTTTGGGAGAAGGTATTTCCAGCATCGGATTCACTGGAACAGTGTTACCTCTATCCGTATTTAGGGACTTCATGTAATGCTGGGATGACTGTTTTCAGATTTTAGGGTAAGTGGTATGAAAGAAAAAAACTATCTTTGTTCACCCTAAGGCAGTCTGTGCCTAAGTTTGTCCAACTGCATACCAGCCTTTCAGCATTGACTTGTGACAGATTTCGCTTATGTTGCTAGCAGTAGAGTAGTAGATTAATTTCTCTAAAGCCCTTTCTCAAACATATGTGTACATGGGAGCTGGGACAGAGGGCAGAAGCAAAGGTACTGGAGGAACCCTATAGTCCTGCAAGGCTCATTTTGCAAGAATATGAAGAAAGACAGGAGAATGATGACCCAGCTGGATGTACAATTAAGATGCCCATGCAACAAAAAGACTTCCTCTTTAAAAGCAACAGCTGATTTAGGGAGTCCTTAACTTCACAAAGCAGAAGGGAAGCAAATGTGCACTACACAACAGTACAGCTACAACGAACCATCCTGAAAAGTCATTATAGTGTCTCAGCATCAGGATGTCAGTGGGAAGTCATTGCATTTCTGTGTGAGATTGGCTTAAAAATCATGCCATTTAATATATATATATGTTCATATGGATATATATATATATATGTTGGTGTGTATTTTTAGTGTTGTCTGCAACTCTGAAGACCAGAAGTCTACATTTACAAAAATGAAATCTTTTATTATCATGTAAGCCTCAGATTTCAGTGGCTGGGGATTTTAAGAAACACCTGAAGTATCACTCAGTGCACAGTGGTGACACCGCCATTCCCAGGATAGGTCTGTTACAGTGTTTGTATTAATGCATCAGCATAGTTTCCCTTCCACATGCCATCTCCTTTCCTTAAAGCTGTAAATTTCTGGACTGCTGAGGTCCTTGCTCTGGAAGGTTTATGAAACATGAGATCTGAAACCGCGTCAAAGTTTTCTCCCTACAAGGGAGACTAGAAATGATGGGAAAGTAGCAGGAGTTGCACCCAGCATTTTTCTCAAATATAGGCCTTTATGCAAGCACTGGAGGAAACACTTCCCAAATGACGCATGCCAGAGGGTCTCCACTAGCCCTTCCAGAGGAGGAAAAGGCTCTCTTGCTTGATATTTCTTTCCTTGTTCTGCTTCACCAAAAGAAAAGGCTGCATCTTTCACCAAAGTCAAGCTGGCAAATCCCTTGGCAGACAGCAGACAGATCTCTCTGTTTGCTGGCCCTTTGTGACCAACTTACATAACACCACCGAGTGATGATGCAGATGCTAAAGATGGCAAGACATTACAGTGTAAACAAAGGCTCCTGTGGCATCCTGACAGCTCCACCTCTTGATTACTGCACACCAAAGGCGGGAGTGAGAACAGCATGGCTCTATCCCCATCCCACTCGAACCCCCAGGTAAGATGGTTGATGTGTGCATGAGATCTGTGCAGCGCATCAAAGCCTCTCCTCCAAGTACCCAACACTGGAACAGAGACCAAAAAACTGTGAGCACCGTAGGCTCTGGTGGCCGTACAGTAATGACAGGGACATTTCACACCCGCTGTCTGCAGCAAAAGCAAACAATGCTAGATCACGAGGCAGTGGGTCTCTTGAAGAGCTCCCTGTGCATTCCCCAGAGCGGGGAGAAAGTCAGAAAGCAGACAACCAAGAGCCGGGTGGAGCACTGCCCGCACCCCCAGCCCCCTTCCCCTCCCCAGGCGGCAAGCGAAGGAGGGCGAGTGCTAGGAAAGAGGCAGGCTGGCTCCCCGATGTGAGAGCCCTGCTCATAAAACTCAATTAAGTGGATTACAGATGAGCTCATTCCCAGCGGTGGGTCACATTCCATTAGAGGCAGGCTCCATGCCAGGCGGACTCAGCGCTGCTCGGATGGATGGCAGCGCGGGCTGCCCCACCGCTTACCGTCTCTGCCTCTGATCTCACCGCACCTTGCAGGGTTTCCTGCCCTGTGCCTGCTCGTTGCTCACCCCTGCTCACTTTCCCTGCGAGATAACCAGGGGCAGCACTCAGTCTTGAGGAGGGACAGGGGCAGCCAGGCTCTCCGAATACCTGCGGTCTCGGGGAGTGATGTGGGAAAGGAAAAAACTCAAGGAGAAAGAGTCAAGGGGAACAAGGGGAAGCTGAGCAGAAAGGGAGGGTCGGTGAAGAATGATGGCAGAGTTCAGGCTGAGGCAAGGGAGGACGGAAACCACCAGAGCCATAAACTGGATCAGTGGTATTTCACGTGAAAGGGAGAGCAATCAGAGCTCTCAGCTCGCTAATCCCAGAGGCTTTTTCACAGCAGAGGTATAAGATTTCAGCATAGTCTGCTGCATGGATGTATATATACCACCTACAGCCACTGCACTCCAGCATTCATTAGGGTGTGTGTGTGTTTGTGTATCGGGAACAAAGGGTGTCAGAGGTGGATTTGTGTGTGGGAATAACTGTTTGGAAGAGAAAGTGGGGAGGGAGAAGAGAAGGTGAATGAACCTGTGAAGGGTGAGCGTGTGTGGGCGGGAAGGCAAGAGAAAGCTGGATGAATGAGTGTGTGGGTGTGTAATAGATGGGCTAGAGTAAGTCAAATGTTATAAGCACCTGCAGGCATTTTGCCAGATTCGAGACCTATTTTGACTTGCCTTGTGCATCCCACTTTGCTTTTCACTGTTTGCAAACGTTCCTGGCAGTGCAGCTTAATTCGTACAAATAGCAACCAGCCGACAGAGAGCCAAATATGTTGTAAAATAGGCTGAGGAAGAAGCAGTTTTCTGTGCAGATCCAAGCAGCAGGGGCTTTGTACCATCTGGAACTTGTGTACCAAGTCCCAGGCAAAGGCCTACAAGGGAGATCAATCTAGTTACCTCCCCACCATTTGCCATCCCACGTGAGGAACGAATACTTCAGACCAGTTGCAGAGTGAGACATGCTGTCTGGACAACGATCCTCATAGGGCGTGGGACCCACACAGCGCAGGCATCTGCTGTTCTGGCACAGGAGACCTCGGTATCCACAACCTCAGAGATAGCTTTCTGCTTTATCTCAGAAGAACTGAGAGGAAGACAGCAGCCGTATGTTTCCTTACCTTGTGTGTGACAAGTGAATTCAGTTTGGCAGTGTGAGACAGCAGGCTTCCTAATCATTTTACCACCAGTTTACCGGGCAGTCTTGGACACCTCCCCTCACCCTCTCCACAACTCTGTTTCCTAAGCTATAAAAAACTAGCAGTAACAACACACACAGGAGATCTCTTGATGAAAAGCTCTGTGTAAGATTCAGGTGATGTTATTCACCTACACTAGCAGACAGCGATTGCTAAACCTCCTGTGCATTCTTTGGCAGCAGTATCCAACCCCGAATTACAGGGGCTCCAACTCCAGGTTCCCTAACTCTGCTGTTTCCCTCAGCAGACCATGACCCAGGTTCTAGGTGTCCATCTCAGGACCTCCAGCATAATACATAGAGCCCATCAGAGATGACGAGAGATCTCACAGTCCCTTGACGTGTCCCAGACTGTTCTTACCTCTCTGCCCTTGGCAATGTCACCACCTGGCTGTACGTTGGGTGTATTAGAGCCCAGGATAGCTGGGATGCCAAGGTGCTGTGGCCACATCCCTTCTCTCCCCACCACAGCTCCAGGAGGATACAGGGCGATATACAGCAGCCAAAAAAAACCTGACCCCTTGTCTTGTATTCTGTTTTTCCCTTTCCTTCTGATGGGCTTTTCTTTATCAGCATCACTCTTTCTGCCACCCTGACCTGAAGGTTATCTCTGGCAAGTGCTGTGTGAACTGTGCAGAGCTGCCTCACTCCGCTCTGTCTTGCTGCAGGTTCCTGTAATGGCTGACAGTACTCTGCTATATCCTCTTGTCTGTGTGCATGAATTAGCTGGCCTTTTCATTTCACCTTCAACAGAAACAGTGACCTGTCTGTGCAAATAGCCCCCTCTCCCTTTAACTAGAGGGAAGACAATATATTGCCTCTCTGGGGGACGCAAGAGAGAAAGAGAGAAAAAAACAGAGATGCTATCTGGGTGCCAAAACGCAATGTATAAAAAGCTTTTTTCACTCTAATAGTATATCAGGTCCTGCCCCAAGAGCTGCTATTGAACCGCAGCCAGAAATGGTGTGGTTCTGCCCAGTGTGTTTTTCTCCCACCAACCCTCCCTGGCCCACCCCTGCACTCTCTGCTCCGTGAGTGTATTTCATTCAGTGAAACATTTTAAGGCACTGCCTGCAAGGAGGATCTTTTGTGAAATACCACAAGTCTGCCTTCTAAACCTTCCAGCTGAATGAGAATAACTGCTGCGGTTGCCACGGCACAAGCTATACAAATATGATGCTTGTGTTTAATTACACTGAGTGGCTGGGGCCACTGCCTTACTTTGCTCTGGGATACGTTCTTCTGAAAAGCAGCCAGGTAATTCAGCTGCTGCTGTCAGCTCTACAGTGTCTTGGGAAGGGAGGAGGAGTGACAGGGAGGGAGGTTTCTGCAGGGTTAGCTATGGCAAGCAATCCTGAGCTGAGGGTCTCAAAGGATGT
This sequence comes from Anas acuta, assembly GCF_963932015.1. Classification (NCBI taxonomy): domain Eukaryota; kingdom Metazoa; phylum Chordata; class Aves; order Anseriformes; family Anatidae; genus Anas; species Anas acuta. Next base: position 118,867,042 of record NC_088979.1, on the reverse strand, counting down.
GGCTACAAGCAGTGCAGATCCCCGCGGCAGTAGCAGAGGTGACTGGCAGATTCTCAGGAGCATAGGTAAAGTTCAGTTATGATGTGGGGATTTGAGCTGGACTAGTCCTGTGCAAGAAGAGGAAAGAGAAAGAAAAGAGGACTGGGAAGGGAAAGAAGACGGAAAGGAACTAGAATGCTGATCCCTTGAGACTCCAGGAAGAAGAAAACAGAAGCAACTAGGCTATTTCTCAGATGTTGGTAACATCAGGCCTCATAAATGCTGTTTTACACATCTCAGCCCTTCTCTGAGTGATGTTGCCAAATCTGGCTTTCCACGACTCTGGCAAAGTTGACAGGAGGGTCAGAGGTATATCATTACTTCACACAGCTACTGCTTATTCTGCATGTTCCCAGAGTTGGTCATGGGTAATTCTGTCCCATATAACTCCAGAGGTGAAATGATACGGCCACATGCGGACAGCTTTGAGACCCAATGAATTCTGCTCAAGAATAGGGTAGATTAACCTCAATGCCATGCTATGTTAATATGGCTAATTTCCTTCCAGGGTGCTTGTGTCTCTGCATGGATAAGCGCAGATACAGCAGCTTGCCTGGTGCCATGTACCCATGTATCCACAGTACAGTGCTGCCTTGCCCATCTGAACATACCTTGTATCGCTCATTCATGCATGATGTTTTCACCTTCTTCATGGGCTCCATCTTTCGCATTGCAAGCAGCTCTTGGACTCAAAACCCCTCTCATCTTCAACCCATTCCTCTCAATGTGCTTCAGTGATCTTCCACTACTTTAGTGAAAATCAGCCAAGCTTCACACTGACTCTATGAAGATCTGAACAAGGAAGAATCCAAAGGTTTATTGTTGTTTGTTTGTTTGTTTGTTTTTCCTGGTTCAGAACCCTTGTATGAGAACCAGTGAGTGGCGAGTCTCTACACTATGGCTAGAGCTAATCTTTTCCTATCTAGACATGCAGTAATTGAGGACATTGCCGGTGACTCAGGGCAGTTTTATTGATACCCTTTTGGGGAGCAACCCGTGATTAGGGTTTTTAGAGGGGAGGTTCCAGGGCTCTGAGGTTGATACTTAGGAATTCCTGAAGAGGACTGAGTTTGTAGGGATTGGTAATATATTTTTAATTAGATTAAGGGCTGCTCCTGGTGGGTGGTAGGAAGAGGGGAACACCACCATGAAAGCTCTTGGTACACCTGGAAATGGATAACAGAGTTTTACCCAAATGCCTCAAGAACAAGCAAAACAAAACGAAAAAATTTCATCAGATCCTTTTGGCCTACCATTTAACACACTTACATTAAGTTTATACAGAAATATATGCTGTTATATTTATGCCTACCTATAATATAGACTTGAACATCTGGTTGGCATCAAGATCTCAACTACAACACGGTGAATGGCAACCTCTACTCAATCCAAGACATTTTAGACTTAAGATGCAACATAATCTGCTATTCAAAGAAAACCCTGCTGCTGCCTTAGTTTATGCAAGACTGTTTTTTGGAAGACACTGCCTGACAGGGACACTAATGGGCACTTGTGGTGTCCTTTTTAGTGTACATCTAGCTACCAGGTGGCCGCCATGCTGATTCCAACCAATTCACTTCACGGGCATATGTACAGTTGCCACACAAATCACGATCCCTGCCTTTAAAAGGTAAAGACAGCTGCATTTAACCCACTGGTCATATGCCGCAGATCCCTGGGACTGAAACTTTCCATTCCTAGGAAGATGCAGCATTGCTCAGTCACCATGGTGATAAGCACTTTTCTATACGGTAACAACCATTCTGAACTCTGGAACTTACTCCTGTACGAATGCTAAGCCCATGTATTTACACAGGCAGTTTGTTTTGCCTGCGAATCCCAGCTGTGCTTTGCCACATCTCAGCCTTTTCTCCTCGCTGAGCACCTTCCTGAACACCCTGACCTAAACCCAGAGCATCTCCGAGGTGCCCCCGTGCTCCCTGGGGTGCCATGGGGGCTGCCAGCAGAGGAAGCGGCCGGGCTGGCCCGCTGAATATTTTACAGGGAGAAGGGCCGGTGTCCTTCAATCTTGCCACAAGGCAGCTCCTTGGAGGAGGAGGATGCGGAGCCACGTTTAACGAGCCACCAGGCCAGACCTCCACGAACACGAGTGCTGCCGACAGTGCCATCTCCACACCCTCCTCCTCCTCCTCTTCCTCCCCTGCACACCCAGTCGCTGTCCTGAAACAGGGATGCCCCACAGGGGACCCACAGGCACCCTGGGGCTGCGGGGAGCCCCCTGTCTCCCAGGCAAAGGGTCAGCGCCTCCGTCCCTGCACCACCATCCCTGCCGCCATCTCTCCCCGCCCGCGCTCCCCCTCGCGTCTCTGCAGCCATCTCCCCTTCCCCCGCCGCGGTCACCATGGAAACCGGCCGCCATCAGCCGCCGCCTGAGCCCCCACCGCCATGGCCGCGCGACCTGCCCGCCGGGCCGCCATTTTCTCACCTGGCCTCCCCCACCGCTGCCCTGGGGAGGGAAAGGACGGCTGGTGTGATCCCAAACCCGTATAGCCCCCCTGCCCGTGCACATAGGTCCAGCGAGCAGCAGTGGGGCTGTGGTGGGGCTGTGAGGGGCTGAGCAGATACATCCCTCCATCGCCCGCTCTTGTGCTGTTGCCCCAGTTTGTGCCCTGAAAATTGAGGTTTAGGCAGAGGGTGTGCACCTTTGGCAGGCCAAGCGCGTCTGCTGCTGCTGAAGTAGGGTGCGAAGCTGATTTCAGGGCTTCATTCTGCTTTCTGTGTGCCCCCGAGAGCATGGCTTTCAGATGGAGATATGTCACACGCTACCACCACCACCAGCCGGTGCCATGAGCACCTGGCAGTAATGGGCAGCACTCGTGGCTCAACAGTTCCCTCTGCCCTGTGGAGGTTTCTTTTCTGGTGAGGGCTTCCCTTCCCTGGGGACTTAAACCAGGGATATATCTCTAATTTGGGATTTATTCATAATGTTATTTTGACCTAGCTGCAGTCCTGTCTTCCTCCCTAATCTCAGCTCTCCTGGATCTCACCCTGTTCTCATTCATGTCACTGCGTATAGCTGTTGAATCTTTCTGCTCAATTTCTCAGTAATATTTCACAGAGTCCCTAACTTGCAATTACACACCAGAGATCAAAAGTAGTGATTCTTCATGCACATAAGCTTCTTCTGAGACTACGATTTTAGCCACGTACGAGAAGCAGCCCTGTTGTCTCAGCTCTTCTAAATCAAACTGGTGGTGGCTGCCTGCTGGCCCCCAGATTTCCCTCTATGTTGTCCCTCAAATCTTTCATGCCTTTTACCCATCTCTGGCATTGACTGAACTATTTGCAGCTCAAGATCTTCTTGGCTGTTGTCCTCCCAAGCCCCCACACTGAGGGTTCACTCCCCAATACGACACAGCACAGACACTGCAGCTGCCGTTTGGCTTCAGCCAGGGAATGTCTCCCCCACACTGCCGTTAGTTAATTATGAGATCTGATGTGGTCTAATAGGCATGAATGTTAAACGCAAACCCCCTCAGCTGCAAAATGCTAGGTGTAGTTGCTGGCAGCTCTCTATTTTCTGCTCCTCTCATATTTTCCTATTACACTAAATAAATATGACCCTTCCTTCTTCCCTATGAGAACAACCTATTTACCAGGCATTCAAATATATAAGTAATGAAGGCGATAGAAGTGCACACTAATGGAGCATTAAGGCTGTAATTTAAATACACGCAGAGCCTAGGCTATTCAATCCCTGTTATGTGATGTTAGGCCAGTTCTCTAGCTCCAAAGTCCAGAGGAAAGGTATAAATTGGAGGAAGGAGGGTGCTGGGAGTTACACTGAACTCTTCAAATCTGTTGGGCATAAAGATTGCTACTGAGGTATAAATAGATATTACCTGATTTTGTCTAAACACAACTGCACCTGTTCCTTTAGAATGAGCTCTTTGAGAAGACATCCATGTTCTCATCACTCTCCCAGCTGACCACAACAATTAAATTGCTGTAGCCAGAAGAAGCTCCAGTTGTCTCATAGTGCCATCCAGTAGCCACCAAGTTGTGTAGCAGCTAGCTATGTAGCTAGCTAACCAACTCACTGCTTCACGTCATTAGACCTCAGATCCAATCATGAAGTCCATTGTTCAGATAATCAACAAGCAGAAGAAATACGGGATAAAAAAAAAAAGGGGGGGGAGTGGAATAGATTGGAGGGAGAACAAAATCAGATTTCACTTGGAGTTCAGAAGTTGTTAGGATAAGGAGAGCACAGGCAAAGAGAAAAAAAAAAAAGATCCAAAGTTAGAGAATATGAAAGGTAAATGGAAGTAGGCCTGTTCTACATTTCTGCATGCACTTTTTGCAAATACATCCTAGTGTGTATGTTGGACCATCGCAGTCCCTGATAGACTTAACATGTAACATGTAACATGTAACATGTATCATTCCTAAACTTGTACTTCCCATGGCCTTCAAATGCTTCTTCATTAAATCCAAAATCAGAGAAAACAGAGCTTGAAGTGATACCAAGACATCTTGTGGTCTGCTTTATTTACCACGAGCCAGGATCAGCTACCAAGAAATGCTCACACTGATGACCATCTTTTCTTTTTTTTTTTTTTGGTTATAAATTTTTTTTGGTTATAAATTTACTGAAATGATGAGATGTTAATCAAACCATCTGACAGTCTGGGTGGTAGGATAAATCCTTAAGAGAGATTTAGTGCTTGTAATGAGGTATCATCTTCAGGGACTTGGAGCCTAGCCTTTTTTTCAGGCTTAGTTTGCCTTCAACCTAGCATAGGAAAGGGAAGTTTAGGGGTAAGTTTTAGCTCTCCAGATCCTCTTCAGAAAGCTTAGCTGTATTAGCCCATCGCTTATGAGTTAGGAATCCTTCATCCTTTGTACCTGAAAATTAAAATTACTGTAAAACAACCCCCCAATTTTGCTTTGTATGGACTAAACCTGAGGAAGTAAGGTCAAGAAATGCAATATGTAAATTAAGCCACCTGTTTACCTGGCCTGCATGTACCTTAAATAGTGGAAAGTTATGAGACCCTCCTATTGCTACAAATAATGGGGTGCGCAGGGAGATCAGAATAGGGTGAAGAGGCTTATGAGAGCCACAGGTTGCTTAATAAGAAACTTTACACCAGACAGAGGTCTGCCAGAAGCATGAAGGTCAAGTTGGCTTCAGGGCTCTGGGACATGGGAGCCCAGGGGACAGCAGGAGCAAACTAAGGACAGAAGGTTGGTCCCATCAACGTTATACCAGCCGTTTCTTGTCATTGTTCCGATCAGCCGGAACAAAAATTAGCTTTCAACCATTTTTAATTAAAGTTGGGTTGGATTATCTCTCTTTCACAGCAAGCACAGTCTCAGCTATAAACAGGTTTACACTGCAAATGTAACACAGAGACACCAAGAACAGAATATCCTCCAGAGACCAAGCCTTGCTTTTGGTGGTGATTCACAGGGGCAAATAAGGACAAAATTAATATATATAGGGGAGAAAAACTGACATCGCTGTGGAAACCATTTCACTTCATGGCATTTTAAGTTTCAACTGTAAATTCCTGACAATGAATCAATGTAGTTTTGTGTTATTCTACTATTGCAGCCAGCCCAGAGTGGGCCATGATGACGAATACCTTCCAGGCTATCTCCATGCGGCAGAAGCCCCTACTGTTCCAGCCAAAATGCCTGTAGTGGCAATATATGCTTTATGTGGTTCAGCTAGGGCTGGGAAACTTGATCTCATAAACTTCGTCAGCATGAATTATGTTTTTATTGTATTAAATTGTGTCCTGGCGTTCGCCCATACACCACATGACAGCCTGAGCAAACACGTAGTACAAGCCCCTCTGCCAGAGCGTGCAGGCATGGGGGCAAAGTTATGGTTGTTGTGAGACCTCCTATCTCTAAGCCTGTCCAATTTGGTCGTGATTGACACCTCAGCTGTCATGTTTCATCAGCGTAAGCTCCCCCTCCCCTGCCTCATCCTTCAGCTTTCAGAAGGTAGGCGCTCGGTCCCACGTCTGCTCAGAGGAAGCGCCATGACCTACACGTCTGCCCCTGACCTTTAGCCTGATCAATAAAACTACAAATTGGTCTTTTCTTACCCTCGGCACTTTAGTCATAAAATCCCTATTGAGATGGAATGAAACACTGAACTTTATGTCTAGGCGTCATGAACATATTTCGAGGCGGGGGAGAGAGACTGGCAGTATTTCAGCCATCAAATATATAACCCTCTTTCGCTTGCTCACTCTCAGTGCAGCAAGCCTGTGTTTTATATTTGAAACCTGTGGAACATCCCTATTGGTTCCATCTCCATATATTTTCCTAAATACTCCGTAACAGAGAGAACCCCATGTCCTTTATCAGCTCTTCTTTCCGCCACAGCCTTCCCCCTTTGGTGACTCCCTTCTTTATATTGCTGTGCACAGAGACAACTGGCTCTGGGTCTCTGGAAAGCATCCTCTGGGCTACAATAGAGGAAAAGCCACTCTGGCCAAAACTCCTAGAAAAAGGAGCTTTTACCTTTGCACACCAGCAGCCATGCACGTGAGGTGTAAGATGCAAATGTACTCACAACTGTGTTTCTGTTAAGAAGGACCTGTTTTAGTACCAAGGCTAGCCCAACACAGTGGAAGATGCAGGTGAGCTGTTTTTCATCTGTGTTTCCTGAAGGAGCTGGAGACATGGCACAGGCAGTGTGCTCAGGGAAGAAGCGGTTAACACTGTCATCTTGCTCTTGTAACCTTGCTCAGAAGGCAGAGGTGAGCCTTTCGCCTGCCACATCCAACTCGTGCTCAGCGCAAACAATGCAGCAGGCGTTAAAGGCAGGCAGTGCTGCACAGGCGCTGCTTCAGTGGTTTGTGGGCAGTGGATGTGTTAGGGAGGCACTGGAAGGAGAGAAGAAGAAACGGCCCATTCCCACGGGAGAAGGGGAGGGACGGGAGACACCTGGGGTGAAGCACAAGGACAGCCCTTCCTGCTGAAGGGTGGTGATGCTCTGAGAGGCAGAGGGAAGAGGGGGAAGAAAGAGGGGCAACGCTACTGCATGGAGCAGGGTATTCATGGGGAAGAGGGGATCATTTTTGTCAGAGCAAACAAAAAAAAATAAAAATAAAAATAAAAAGAGAGAAAGAGTGGAACCCCAGTTTCAGAGCAGCATTGTTACTGTTATTTCTGCTGTCAGACGTTTTGTCACGGTCACTGTCAGTATGGAGGCAGGCAGCGTGTGCGGACAGCGGAGAGCACAACCCAGTGTGCTCATCTCATTAGGCCCTGCAGCACTATCAGCAGACCTGAGCCTGCATTTGCATTTCTGCAATAAGCAGCACTGAACCTTGGTGACCCAGGCCTGAAAAAGCGTGTAAAGACTCTTTTTTGCATACCAGGAACCTTTATCAAAAATCAGAAGTCTTAAAATGGCCATAAAGGTGTGTTTAATGTGTTACTTTACACCCACCGCAGAGCGATGTGGTGGGAGGACGGAGGCTGTACTGTGCAGCTTTGTGCACAGCTTGGGAGATCTTTTCCATCCTCTACAGTGAAAAAGCTGGTCGAGCCACATGACTTCTTCATGCTGGCAAGATAGTCATGTATTTAGCATGCACAGCTGCTAGTAAGGTTGGAAACCATACTTTTTGCTCAGCTGCATCGCCACAGAATGGCCCCGAATAACCTCCCGTGTCACTTCAGGGCTTTAACTGGCAGAGTGAAACATGCCTGTGAATCAGAGGAAGGAACAAGATCATTGCAGACTCTTCAGATTCCTTTTTGAAAGTCGGGTCGCTTCTTATGCCAGGAATGCTTGGCATCGTGTCCATCCATCCACGAAAACCAGAAAACCAGATACAGTTAATAAGATGGACCAGAAGGCCAGGAGCCTTTCAGTTCTCGAAAGCCCAAGAGGAGTGGTATGAAAATAACACCACCTCCTATGCATCTCTCCCACACTGATGTGCGCTACATAGCACTGCTGAGTCTGCAAACATGATTTCCCACACCTCAGCTCGGGGGGGAGGCCAGAAATACTGTGCTGGAATCACAGCACAACACATGTTTGAGGCAGGCAGGTGGCAGGTTCAAAATGGAGCAAGGAAACTGCTCCTTTATGCAATGCACAGTTAAGCTCCGGAGTGCCTTTCATCAGGATTTTATGGATGCTGGAAGTTCCTGTGAGTTTCAAAACTAATTGGATACAGTCCTGGAAGAAACAAACATCCGAAGCTATCTGATGCAGCTCTGCTGCTGTATTATACAGGGAGTTCTTGAGCCAAAACTTGCTGGAGGGTGGGAGAGAATACATGGAAAAGGTTGTTATATCCTCTCCCTGCTCTGTATTCTTAACAGAGTACCACTGTTGGCCACTATCAGGGAAAGGTTTCCAAACTACACTAAATATTTTCTTCTGCTTTAGCTGTTGTTACATATTCTTACATAACACAGGCTGAGACTACAGTCCCCTGGGTTTACACACTTGGCAAGGAAATCCCACCTATGGGAAACAGAGGCATTTCAAAAGAGGCTTCTAGTGACATCAGCTTTCAGTGACATCAGATCTCTGTATATCATTGCAGAGTGAAGACCCACAAACTTCATGCCATGTCACTTAGTCTGGTCCCAGGCTTTTTTTAAGTCATACCTCTGAACGCTATTTTTTTCTATTTTCATTACAGCTTCCTGATTTCATGGACAAGTGCCCTTTCTTCTAGGGAAAAGCTTTGGAATCCAACGATGGACAACAGACCAGCTTTGGAGGGTGGTTATAGCTCTGTATCAGTGTCCATCTTCCCTTTACAATGCCATTAGGGGCCACAGGAGCTAAATATGTAGAAGATAATACACCACTAGCAGCCAGCTCTATCTGCAAAACAACTTTCAAGCACACCCACCAGGTTCATATGTAGCCCATTCCCTGCAAAAGAATGCCAGCACCGATACAACTGAGGCCTGTCCAGGACCAAACCGTGGGACTACTGCACCAAGATTTTAGCAGAATCAGGACTTCATACTCCGAGTTCCCAATATGTTGACTGGTGTCATATTTGAGCGTGTAACTTGAAGTACTCCATATGACACACAATACGCTGCATACCAGCAGATTTGTGTTGGAATCGATCTAGTTGTTCTCAGTTCTTTATTCATATGCTTGAGCTGCGCAAGGAATAAACATTTCTAGTACCAAATTTAGAACGAATATATTTTATTGCAGACGAGAAGATCCTATTTGCTTTTGGTGGCAGTGCTGGGGATTGGTAGCGGTTTACTGAAGGCACAAACTGTGTGTTTGCGTGTGTTAATCTCTTACTGCTGTACTAAACTGCTTCCATAAATCTTAGGCTGAACACTGCTTTCAGTTACACCACACAGAACCAGTAATTCCCACAGCATTTTGAGATATATACACTACAGCACAGTTTGATCGGTTGTAGTCTCGGTGTATTTTACGGTCATCATTTCTATAGGTAGAACACGCACACGCTCCAGATTATTACCTACTCGACCAAGTTCAGTCTTGCTGGAATGCAACTGATGCTCACCGAGTATAGCCAGGAAGAACAAATTCTTCACACCCATTATTTGAGATGATTTATGTGGCATTTATTGTGCTGGGTTTGGGGTGTTTGCTTGTCTTGTTTTTATGGCATATTGCTGGTCAACTCATAACGTATGCTATGCTTAGAGCGATGGATAAAACATCAAGCTCACAGAGGAAAAATAAGAACAGTATTTACATTTCTTTTTTCCTTTTTTTTTTTTTTTTCTTTGCTGTTCTTACACACTCGTATGTCAAAATGCATTTCTTGTATCCTAATCTACATCAAACTGTCCTGCAGGAACATTCATTATTCTTTTATTGTCAGCAAAACACATTGAAACAGGCGTATTAAACATCTGGCCAGCATACATTTATGTGGCCCAAATGGCATACTTAACTTCTGCAGTACATGAGAATTCCTTTGGAAACAAAAGAAGTCTTGCCTCTGGTTTGGGAGACAACCTATTGAATGCGAGCTGGTGTAACTAAAGCAGTGGTCCCTGCCTGAGACAATGGGTAGCTTAAAACAATGCCTGAGACGTGCAAACTCCTGGGCTCCACCACTAATCTCATCTAAAGTGCAATGAGGGCACTTAGTCAGAATTAACTAGCTTGCTGCCAAGCCCCAGTGACTGACAAAGCAAGCTTAGGACTGGAGATAAGGTGAAAAATTAATATTGCCAAAAGAAGGAAACGCAGAAGTGGAAGGACCAGAGACATACAGAGGAGCAGGGAATAGGAAAATAATAATAATAATAATAATAATAATAATAATAATAATAATAATAATAATAATAATAATAATAACAACAACAACAACAACAACAACAACAACAGAGATCTGGAAGGGATAGAAAAGGCAAAAAAGTGTGATCATAGGACGTGGGCATGTTTTCATCCCCACAGAAGCCTCCATGGAGTGGTAGGATCAAAGAGGGAGCTGCTATTTGCAGCTGAGAGAGGTGTGACAGCAGGCATGGCTGGTGTGAGGCTGCCTGGCAGGTAAATTCCTGTCCATTGGGTTGCAGCCCCAGCAGCTGAAGGGTTTTCAGCCCCAGGGAATTTCCCTGCTGTCAGCACATTATGGGGTGAGAAAAGTGAGCTCTGCAGCGGTGCAGAAGGACAAGGGAGCAGGTCCCAAAGGCTGAAAAGAGGGGAAGCAGGGGGAGGAATAGTGGTACTTTTGGTGGCAGTGGGAATTATGATTGCTGCTGATGTAGAGGACAGCAAAAGCAGAAGATAGGTAGTGCCTCCTCAGGCTAGGAGAGCCCAGGAACCCAGTAAAACATGGTCCGCCTGTGTCCTTTTTCTTCTTTGGTTTTAAACTGGATTGGTTACACTGTGGGTCTTGTCAGGTGCTTTGATCACTTGGCTTCACAGATTTCTACAAGTATATGCCCACTTCACAGATTTAACTATTGTCTTCTGGAGTAACTGGATATTGCAGTGCTGAGCTCAGGTCCAATTTTGAAAAGCTGCTCCAAATGGCTTAAAAGCTTGAATTATATTTGCCAGAGTAACTTCAGCACTTAGGAGATCAAATTTTATTACACGTCTATTTCACTTGGGCTCCCAAATCACCCTCTGTGCTTTAAAAAGTGTTGCTTTATATTTCAGAGGCATTATAGATAAGTTAAGACTGGGGAAGGCTCAGAGGGGGAGAAGTCTTGGATGGGAGAAGTCTGTGGGTGGCAAAGGAATGGCATGAAGTAACACAGGGTTAGGTTTGGTTTCTCTGGGGCAAATTAAAAGGGGAAGACAATGATGATAACAACAATAAGAGTAACAAAAATGTCAGCAATAACGGTGAGGTTGGAAGGATGTTGGATGATGTCCACCCTCCCCTCTGCCAAAGCATCTGCAGAAGCAGAGCTGGTGGAAGGGTGCCTGGGTCCTTGGCTGTCTGCTATTATCTGTAAAAATCAGTGCTCTTATTTTGGTCAGGATGAATAAACGTTTCCAATGAAGCAGAATGAGCAACATTTTCTCAAGCAAAAAGAACGGGGCAAGCCTAAGGTGCCAGCCTCCTGTCTCAGGCTAGTGGCACCTTGCTCCCTGTCCTGGGGACACCCAGCCCCCTTGCAGCCCAGCCGAGCCCTGCCCATGGCTGCGCCTGCAAAATGTCCACTGCTCTGCCTCCCTGCTGCAGCCAGCTGTTGCTAGGGAACTGCTTAAAGTCAAAAAGACAGCGCAGGATGAGAGGGGAGCAGCCGCTGAAGGATGGCAGGCTGGAGGCTGGCGGATGGGGAGGGGAAAGGGGGAGGGCGGGGAGAGGTCCAGGGGAGAAGAAGGAGCAGGGCATGGGGTGGGAATTAGTTCTCACCTTTACCACAGAGCAGCAGCTCCCTGCCCTGTGCAGGCCTGCCTTTTGCTAGTGCAGCTTCCCTTGATTTAATTATTTTATTTTATTTTTTTATTATTTATTTTATTAACATGGCAGGGAGAGAAGGAAAGTCTTTCTTTTCATTTAGCATGCTTTCACATCATACGTTGTATCCAATTTATCACCCCTCCCTCCATTACTTTCCTCTTGCAATTAAAAATAAATAAATGAGTGATATTTTCACCTTTTCTTCACTGTTAAGGATCGTTATTCTTTTCCACTGCAGCACTGAAACTGTGGACGCACCTCATCTTAGAAATTCAGATTAAACCAAAACCACAGGTTAGTGGTTTTGTTTTTGTATTTGTTCTCCAAATTTTTTTTCTTCCAGGAGTTTTCCTCCTTCTTGGGGGCTGACAGGTGATCTCTGTCCGTGAAGCATCAGGTCCATCCAGTTATTCACCATACAGAGCTACCTAAGCTCCAGACAAGACCTGCTTTATCCATCCGAAAGGCATTTTTCGAAGCCATCAGCAGGTTACCCTCACACAAACTAGTTCTGCATTAAGTCTGCCCAAGCACTACAAATCACTTTCAACCCATGGCTAACATTTGCATCCCATGACATCTGACTGCCCAGCAAAGTGGCCGGACCCCATGCGAGCGGGTACAGCTCTCTGTGTGGATCCAAACACCTTTTGGTACTCCAGCGTTACGCACGAGATGCTCCAAGGTCTGTGTGACCTCGCTGCCTGTTGTGTGGGTGGGAGCGCGGTAAGTGATGGCGTTTGAATTAGAGTGAATCCTAATTGTGGGCAGTGCTAATGCTGTCTGATTGGCAAGCAAATGCATCTAAATAAAGAATAAAATCATGAAGTTCATTGCTGGACAGAAATAGAAGGAAACAAAATATTCATTGCAATTTGAAAAAATAACATCCCATGGATAAAAGGATCGGTAACAAGAGATATATGCATAAAGTCATTAAGGAAAATAAAATAAGCTATGTGTGAAGTTTCCAAGCTCAACTGTGGTTGCAGAACCTTCCAAGGAAAGCCATGGGATATAATAAAAAGCTCTGTTTTATTGCTCTCAAATACTACAATGTATAATTGACTTATGGCAGGGGCTGGTCGTGGGATAGGTAGTATTTCACTTCCAAGCGTCTGGTCCAAAATCAGCCTTGGTTAGCGGTGATTGAATGTTATTAGTGTCTGATGGGTCTTTGGCACAACCCGTGAAATGCATCGGAGGTTTCAGCGCACTTCCTAGTGGACAGGTGCCCATACCACTAAAACCACAGCTCATTTGGAGCTAGCTGCACTCACTCACATTGGCAATCTCAGTGGTGAGGCTGAATGGAGCATGGAGCAGTTTCCATTCTGGTATTTCTTCCTGCAGAGGAGACCAGTCCCATGCTGAGGTACATTCACATAATATAGGGCTCAGTGGCCTTCTCTTCTATCTCTTCTGAGGACAGAGCAAGAAAGCATCTTTCAGTTTGTGGACCAAGGGGCATAGAGGAAGATCACTGACCTTGCAGAAGCCCATTCTTCCAAGAGAGAAACCAGAAAGGATAAAAAACCCTATATTGGTACCTGGTCTCTTCTTCCCAAATGGTTAGGAAGGGAAATTCTGCCTTGTTTGATCTTTAGTGATTCCCTCTGCAGCACCAAATGAGTCCTGGTCTTGACCGGGCTCTTCTGTGATGCCTGCAGTTCTTCATGGCCGGAGATATGGTTATCAGGAAGCATGAGTCACCCTAAGGATGCAGAGAATAAAATGGCTGGATAGGAACCGTGTCATTTTCCAAACTTGGAAGGCTCTCTCCCTTCTCCCAGCTCAGTGACAGGCAGGAGAACTGACCGCTGGAAAGGAAGCCTCTTTGGCACATCAGCTTGGTCTTTAGAGGCTATTCACAGTGCTCCATAGCTCGTGTTTCTGACTGACATTTAAATTTAACATACTGCTTTCCCTGCATCTCCCTCCTCCTGTCGCTTCTTGGCAGGCTAATAAATCCACCTGGCTTTTGATGGCTGCCTGTCAGGCTGTCTTCCCCCAACCATCTCCAGACCCCGTTCGTTCCCCTCAGCAAGCACACACGTCTTCTCCTTTGCTCCTGTATTTATTTGCCGCTCGGCCTTGCAGTATCTGCCAGGCATTTCAACATCTGAGACTGCTATTATCCCAGGCAGACTGCAGTGGGTGGCTTTTTCATTAACCTCTCCGCTGACGTAAGAGAGACGCACTGTAGAAAGGCCTTGTGAAGATGGAGAGTGAGCCCTGGTCAGCGAGGCTGGGAGAAAAGGATCATCCAGCAGCTACTGTGTAAGAAGCTCAGGAATTCCCTGCTGTCGTGCAAATCCTGAATAACTCCTCTGTCAGATCCTGGACTGTAACCAAAAGGCACCGCCCTGCTGATGCTCAGTAGGATCTTTTAGTAAGAGAGGTATCTGCACACAAAGCTAGCTCCCTGCCAAACCTGTGGCTACAGACCAGCTTTCTCGGTGCCTTCTCCAGCCTCTTCCTACATCCCAAAGCAGCAGAGTATTCTTTAAATCATCCCTCTGAAGGAGCCCACACATTGCATTAATGATATGGGCAACATGGCCAGACAAGCTTCCTAACCTAGGGAGCATTTGTCTGATCCTGAGAGATGTCTCTAACAGATGCAAGGAGCATCATTTGTAGCCACTTGTGTCTCCCCACTGATTACAGAGAGAGCCTGAATTCATGTGCATATCAGATACCTGGTTTTTAGATGTCTAAGCTCAGCTGAAACAAGCCTCGTGCTCAGCAGTCTCAAAATAACAACAGGATGATTTAAATGGTGGAAGTACAAATCATCTGAAGTTATGGTTGCCTTCTTAAAGCTTCACGGTTTCCTGAAAGTAATGGATGCATACCAATATTCTGCAGTGGGCCAGATTTATTAAATAAGGTAAAAGACAAGTGAAACCAGAACATGACACTTGGTGTCCAGAAGTGGTTCCCTGGGACCACAGTGTTTGTGTAAGCTTTGAACTGGAAAGGAGCTGAGTTGATATTAATTGACTAATTGCCTTTGCCCTGAGCAGATAGCGAAGTGCATCCGTAGCTGCTGTCAATAGGAGACAACAGCATGGTCAGTGGGGTATAAAGCAGCAAACAATTAAAGGTTTATTCATGCTGCCTGATAGCCTGAATAACAGAAGGGAGGTGGTTTGGTCAGATGTGGTTGAGGGGAGAGCTCTGTAGTCCTCACCAGAGCAATGGAGGCTGGAGAAGGAAGGGGACAGACCATGGAGAATGGCAGTGCTGACAAGGCAATATTTCAGAAGAGGCAGGAGAGACTGATAACAGAAGACACATGAAGAAGTTGTAAGAAGGGCCTTACAAGTTCCAAACAGAAGCAGCATTTCTTGACACACGGGGATAGAAACACCCTGTGTCTGCAGCATCCTCTTCACCCCACACCGTTTTCTTCTTCTGTGTGTGTGTCTTGAATAATTCCCCTTTCCCCACGCCAAAAGTTTTCAGCTCTCATCTTCTTTCCCTGAGCCACTGAACCTTCCTGCTGTGATCCATTCCCCCTCTCCTTCCTCATCCATTTTGGTCACTTCTAGCGAGCAGTTTCATGTCATTGAAACCACAGTTCCCCTCTCCCGTGACGTGGAGGTGGCAGCTTCACATCAGCAGCATCAGAAGCAGCAGTTTTAATTTCCTTATTTCCTTAGGTAAATTAGATTCCACCTCCGTGGGCTCCTGTTTTTGGCAGTCACCCTTTTAACTTTCTTCCTGTTCTAATATCGATACGACCTCCTGGGGAGGAAAACCCAGGAGGTGCAGCCTGGGGGATTTTCAAACGTATTTATTTCAATCACAACCATGAAAGGCATTTTTGTTTGTTTGTTTTTAAGACAGAACCAGGAAAAGAAGATGGAGGTAGGATGCAGTGGTGTCAAAAGCTGTGGTGGTTGTGTGGCTTGCCACATTAGCAAGTACTGCAGTGTAATAGGGACAGAGCTCTAAAGCATAGCAGCTAGTACTGAGGATCTGATGTCTACATTGTGCACATTTTGGAGGGTTTAGGTTGGTCTAGCTGTAGTCTGGTTCCATGGGCTGAGTGCCCAGAAGCAGATATATTCCTGAAACAGCTTTTTCCATTTAAATGGGCAAGTAAATGGGGAACAACCAAGAGATTCACTTAAGAAGTGCACCTTTGGAATAAAATACAATTATTTAGACACATGGTATGTGGCCCTAAGTATGCCTCCCTCCCCTTCTGTAAAATAGAAGAAATTATGTCCCTTTTCCCCCAGGAAAAAAGAGTATTATTAGCCAGAGTCCACTTCTATGTTCAAGTGCAATCCCCTAGCAATTGAGAATGAATACTGCATATTTAGAAACATTACCACTTGGAGAGCGTATAGGAATGCCCTAAAAAGAAACATACCCTATGTTAACTATATTCTCTGTGCTTTAATGATCCACCCACATCCAAAATGTTGCCTCCCTCTTTTTTAATCCTTCTTTGGACTCAAGCCACATTTACTTGAAAAAAGAAGCTTTTTTTTTTTTTTTTTTTCCTTTGCATTATGTGTTGCTGAGAGCCCCTTGTGCGATGCTGAGAACCCTCAACGCCTGCTGACTCTGGTGAAAACTGATGGCACTCAACACTCAGTAAAAGAGCACACAGTCTCCTGCCTGTTAGCAAAGGATGTGGAGGGCAAATGGCTGTGCGGGTGTGAGCACGTCTACAGGGAAAAGAGGAAGCAGCTGTGTATGAGGAAAAAAAAAAAAGAATGACCAAGGAAAAGAGTTGTGTGTATGTGATAGGGGGAGACTAATACAGTTAAAATTGAAGTGATAAATCATACCTGAGATTCCTCCTGAGACCTATAAATAGGAAACTGAAAAGCATTTCCTTCTATTTATTTTATAAGTGCTATAAACTTTATCAGCTTTTAGTATTGGAGACTCGTGCAATATTTATGGGCTGTTTACTTTAGAAGTTATTCAGAGGTTAGCGTCAGGAGGCTAATGAAAAAGAAAATTGGGATGGGTAAAGGGAAGAGGGCTTTTCCTACAGCCCCATAGTAATAAATGCATCACATTTGAGTTGCTTGGCCTTCTTCCCAATGTTCTTTGCTCCAGGATGCCTCTATTTCTCTAGCAGGTACTTACCCTGAGCTTCACAGCTCCACAGGGGATCCCAAAGGGCATCACTTATTGGTAAAAATGAAGACAAACTTGTTCAGGAATTCCTATGAGGAAACTCGGAAAGCGAAGAAGGAGATTGCACAATGGGACTGGCAAAGAGGGATGCCTTAGAGAGTGTTTCTGATAGTTAGACAGTTGGAGATCCTCTAAAGATCCTCTTTAGGTGCTCTAAATGTACTACAAATGGGCCAGAATCCAAGATCAGGTAGTCTTCTTTTGCAGTACAGAGAAAGGCTACTGCAGGGGTGTCCTCTTACGATGGGTAAGTTGAGGGCAGTATTTTGGGACTGGTGAGTAGGCCTGAACAAAGTAAGGACCTCCTCATCCCGCACAGAACTTCACACCAAGCACAGTCCAAATGTTATAATTAGTTTCTGAATGTCTGGAAATGTTATTTTAACTTTCCATGCTTATGCATTTTTATGGATGGCTTATCTATGCTCTTTTCTTTCAAATGGAGACAACAGCTGTTTTCAAAGATTTTACCCAGAGAAAGATAAAATCTCTTCACATTTATAGCCGTGAGAAAGAGTTTTCCAGAACCTGTTGCTACATACAACCTTCTCTTGGAAAAAGATGCAGATTGTTCACATAAGGAAACACGAACACACGGAGACTTCTGGGCTCAGTTAAATGAAGGAACTCCCCCAGGAAAAAAAAAAAAAAAAAAAAAAGCTGTGGATACAAGCCAAAATTGAACAACTCTAAAAAGCACATCTTACAGATAGGATGGGAGGCCCAGTCTCAAATGAGGAAGGCACAGACAAAAGAGGTGGTATCGGCAAAGCACAGGGATTTTGTGCTGCCCGTTTTTTTCTGCACACAGCCATAGTGTAAAAACTGGGCTAAGAAGACAGCATGCCATCAGGCAGCTCACACATCTCAAAGATGGGGAGAGTAACTTATCAAAAGCTCAGTCTCTTCCCCATATCAAAGAGGAGACCAAGAGGTGTCTAACACACCTTTGTAAATAATTAAAGACAAGTGCCCTTAATGAGTCTGTAGTAAGGCAGAGAAAGTACAGACCATGAACTAATGGGAAGCTAGACGCAGACACGTTCAAAAAAGAAATTAGATTTGTTTGTTTGTTTGTTTGTTTTTTAACAGTGGAGGGGCCCAAACAAAAGAACAAAGTACAAAAATGATGTACAGATAATATGCTGACTTTGGTGATTTTCTGAAGTTCCCAAATCAAGATCAGATGCTCTACTGGATGGTGCATTTTAACTACACACAAGTTATTGGACTCGTTACTAAAATAGCTGTATAAATGTCTGGCATGTGTCAGATTAGATGATAGTATATTAGTCCCTGCTGTCTCCAAAACTGTAAGTTTGTGAAAAAGAAATTACTTATTTGTGCGGATGTAAAACACTGCATTGTTTGACTATAGAGACCATATCCAAAAATAAAACCTTCTGGGAAAAGATTCTAGTGAACATGTTTTCTTGCCTGTGGCAGCCTATATACTCTAGGTAAACCTTTTTGCCATTGAGAATTCAGTGGGAATTATGCCTTTAACTTCAGTAAAGATGGGGTTTAAACAGGTTCCTCTGCCAGCAATCGCCTGTTACCTTCTAGGAAACTTCAAAATATTCTTGAAATTCAGCAGTGCCCTTCCTGCCTAGCATCAGGTGGAGTAGCAGAAAAATTTGTGCAAGTCCTTCAAAGACAGGATATCTTCAAGGATAGTCTGTACATAAAACTTGTTTTGCATACACTATCTTCAAAGTTTCTGCTGCCATTGACCCTACAGGAAAAAAAATGACCACATTATTTTTAAACCACTGTTTTACAGATTAGTTTTGATTTACTTGTATGGGATTTAACAAAAGAGTTGGAAAAAAAAGTTATTTAGAGTAAATAAACCACAGTACATGTCTCCTAGGATTTTATGCCTAGGCCAGAAAGTTAGTTATGGAATAACAAAAGAGAGAAAGAAGAGGAAAGGAAGGTGTTCTCAAAGGTATACAGCCAGCGTTATACTTAGAAAAGGCTGAAAGAAAAAATAATGATGACCCACAGTTCAGCTATCATAAGACAAAGGTCCAAAAAGGGGAAAGGGCCTGAATTACTGGAAAGAAAATGATTAAACGATCCTGCTCTTTACTGGCCTAAGGAAGATGTAAGTGAATACGTTACTGTTGAAACCAGAATCAGGACAGAGATGAGGAACAGTCCTTTCTGGCAGACAGTTTTAGCCACAACATAAATACCGATCTGCTAGAAGATTAAATCAATAAGAGGCTGTTTTCGTAAGTGTAGTATATGCATGTTATTAACTGAAACAAGATGAAACAATTCTCTTCCTTGCATATCATGCCTTTAAATTCATAGGAAACTTCTCGCCTTTGTTTCAGGGAGTGATATGGAGGAGTAAAGATTTTTTTTCTTTAAATTCAGATTCCCTTTGAAGCAGGGAGACCTGTGCAACCTGAGACTTAGGAAGTGTCCTTCCTGTTCATCTTCATACTCAGAAATACATCATCAGAAGAGAATGTACAGGAGTAGTACTTTGTCCAGGTGTAAACATGATACCAGAGAGGTCCAGCTCTGTCCAAAGACAAGAACCACCCCTCCCTTCAGCCCACCATGAGGAGGTGGGCAACAGCTGCCTGGGTACCACACTTGGACCAAAGAATCAAGCACCTTCCCCCATGACTGTGAAAAATTTGGTGGTTAGAGTTGCACATGCAGGAGGGGATGGAACTAGCACAAAGCCTTCTTCACTCATAGACTCCTACCAGCAACCCAGGAGCTCCTCTGAGAGACCTCGAAAGAATTTCTGCAAACTCTTTGTCCCAGCTGTGGAAGTAGGTGCCTAGTTATGCCAAAGGGTTTAACAAGAAATACTGAAATAAAAAGCCAAAAATATCAAAAGCAAACAAACAAAACACCAAAACCAAACAAACAAACAAAGGAAAATGAAAGACTGTGAAGGCAACGGAGCAAAGACTAAAGTTTAATTATTAACCTCAAGAGTGATGGGAGGTATGGGTTGATTTTTTCTTTAAAAATGCCACGAGTGTATGTCTGACCAAGACCCATTACAAAGGAATGTGCAACTGTTTGTCAGTACACATACAGCCATGTACTTTGAGAATAATATACATTACCTTGGGATAAAGTAAGTATGTCCATGAATACCACAACCATTGAAGCACAGTTTGCCACCCATCTGTGATACTTTGCATCCTGTGACTGAGTGAAAACTGAGAAGCTTTCTCTGCATCTGGGATGCCTTCAAGGGGTCTCTCTGGTGAAAAGTCCCTGATGCCTAATCAGGGTTGAGCCCACATCTCTGTCCTTCCCTTGCTGAGACACTGAGATGCTCTCTCTCATCTGCTTGGTCACTGTACAAAGATAGTCTCTGAGACCTGAACTCCTCACAAAAAGAGCCAGGAAGAGCTGTATGGAAGTAAAAGCAGCCAAAAGACAGTCGTGAGAAAGAAAAAAAATTAAGTAGAGAGCAGAAAGAAGATGAAACTTTTGTAACTGTTTATAGCACTTAAGGGAACAAAATGGTCACTGTCCATGAAGACAAGCTCCTTGGGTGTCTCTGGAAGAGTGCGGGTGTAGTTCACAGAAAACACTGCCATACAGGACCATTCTGCTGCTGTCTTGAGGTTTACGCAGCAATGTTTGCTTGCTTCAAGAGCAAGAAAAGCCATCCAGGAAAGGTTTGTCCATTTAGAAAGAAGGTGATGACTTTCAAGTGCAAGAATCAGACCTGCTGTGATGGGAGAAGCGGCAGTGTGGAGATGACAATGGCTTTCTCACCAGGTGACAAGACCATAAATGTCAATGGGCATTTCATTAGAGGCAAGGGAGGAATGTACAGGCTAATGAAAGGCACGATGCTGACAGCAGCTTCTCCTCAGCAACATTTCCGGCTCACTCTTCTGTCATACAAGCAAAATTTATTGCCACTACCCAGTGCATTAACCCTTAAAATATTGGCTAGGACCCAGGGAACAGCCATTTCTGTGCAAGCTATGTCCAGCAATAGAAATACAAGATTTGGTTGCAGGGAGAAGGTTAGTAATATCCCACACACACTCTGCCAGAGATCCCTCTGCACCCAACACTATCCAATTTCTCCTGCCAGTACCTACTGTTGTAGCCTGCAAGCCTACAGCTGGTTCTTTCTTCAGAAATTTTGGTCGTTCATGAGAAATTGAGGTCTCTGTCCTCACTTCAGGGCTCTCACTGCAGGCTCTGGTAATATGCCAGCTCCTCCAGCCCTATTTTCCACCTCAGCCTGATACTGACACAGGGAGGCCCTCGAGCAACTTCTCAGGCGCTGCACTGCAAATGAAGATGAGCGAGGTAATAAGCATGTAGGCCTCGTAGTCTAAAGCCAACCATGCTTTAAGCATGTGACGACCCACACAGACTTGGGAACTCTTGATATTTGGAAATAGAAAATCTTTCCCCACCAGCTCTTCTTTCATTAATTGCAACCACTCTTGTTTTTCTTGATGGCCTTCTGGAATATCTCCAGGTGCAGGGTATCCATGGAGGTAACAGTGGTAACAGCTACCACTGTTACCTCCATGGATAAAAATCTATTCCAGTTTGTGCTCGGCTCCTTGTTCCCAGCTTCCCCTTCCTCTCCAGGGGCTTGTCTCCCCCTGTCCCGCTGCCTTGGAGAAATGCTGAAGCCAGCTCCTAATTAAAGCGCTCACAATTCCCCACTGGAGCAGTGGCGCCAGGGCCTGAAACCATCCTGCATCTGTGTCCCCTGGGGACAACCAGGCCGTGCTCAGACACCTTGCTGCTCACTCTTCCTATCACAGGCTCTCGCATATTGGCTCCAGCAGGTTTCTTCTGTGTTTTCTCATCTGTGCTAATCTCTCTCCAGCGCTGCGGGCAGGGGATGGGGAGGTCACTCAGCAAATGAAGTGATCTCCCCACCCTCAAAAAAAAAAAACCAAACAAAAGGGAGAAAGCCATAGGGGGAAGTGGGAAGGGCTGGAGCAGTGAGACAGCTCTGCCCTGCACTGTGTTCACGGTGACAGCATTTCCATTTGACTTGCTATTGTCCTTTGCCGAGGCCCAACACACTGCACAAGGCAAGCCACCCAAACGACACCAAGCATGTAATCCACTTACTGCCCAGATTAGTGCTTTACAGGAGCCGTGTCCATGCTCACGCTGCCTAAGTCTCATTTGTACAAATAAGGCAGACCTCACATGGCTGAACCTCCTGCAGAGCCACCTCAAAGCCCTGTGTCAGTGTAGATGAAGTTGGGGTTTGTCACCTCATGGAGAGGCAACAAGGGTGAGCCCTCACTGCCTGGGGAGGGTGAGCAGGGGGCAGAACTCGGGCTGTGAGAGGTGCCATCCTCTGGGGTGGCAGGAGGACAAGCAGGGATTTCTGCTTCTGAGGAGACAGTGCACACCAGCCACTGGCTCTTACAGCTTGGCCCATGGGCTTGGCAATAGCAGGCAGCCTCCTTCTCCATGGATCCGAGACAGAAAAGCAGGCAGAGGGACAGGGACTGCTTTGCTGCCACCAGCAGTCTGCTGCCCTAGGCAACTGCCTGCTTCAGCTGCCTGTAAAGCTGGCACTAATCACACCGGCCTCGAATAAAGCTTAGGCTCAGGGGACTTGGCTGCTTTGGAAATTGTTAGCCTGTATTTCTCTTTCAGCTGTGACAGACAAGGAGACAATGGGGCAAGGGAGCCAGGAAAGCCAATATCACTGGAGTTGCCCAAAAGTTTCGATTCAGTATCTGAGAAATTGCTGTGGGAAGGTGGAAACACCTGCACAGAGATTCAGCCTAGCAATGTCAGAAAATTGCTGTCAGGTGTTTTAAGAGAAGATCTCAGTGAAAAGAGAAAAAATAGAATAATTCATCAAAATTTTCTGTGAAGCAAGTTGAGCGTTCCTTATTGATTACTGCAAACTGAACTATTTCATCCCAGAACAAAAATGGTCTGGTTGACAATAATGAATTTTTGAGTTTGCAGTGCTGTTTTGGTGTCTTGTAGGAATCCCCGTATGAAATGACTTGTGCTCCTAATTCACTTTACCTGCTGGGGTCTTCAGGAGGACTGTGTCCCCTACAATGCCCACCAATGTCAATGGACTTCATCGCTGTTGCAGCTGTGTGCTGCAGTGCCTCACCAGCCACAGTGTCTGGCAGGGGTGCTTGGCTCTTAAGGGAAATGAGACAGCCTCCAGCTTACTCACAAAAAGGAAAACAAATGGAAATGACATGTACAGGAATACATTGAAAGATCCTTCCAGTCACAATCTTTAGAGCTGGAGGCTTGCATACTGTTTCATTTGCTGATGAGTGAGTTTGCAGCCAAAGACTGACCTCACTGAACTGGGACCATCAACAAGTCCGTGAAAATAACATAGTGTTGATCAGAAGACTAAACAATAGCTTATGGTTGAAGTCATTGTATAGATAATCAGACATGACTATCAACAAATCCTACAAGCCAGGGGCACTTAAAGAACAATGAGTTATTGTTCACCAGATAAAGAATCGCCAGAATTGTCAGGTTTAGATAAAAGTAGTTCCTTCAGATAGTGCTTAAATAAATGTATATCTTCTTGTTATATGAAGTAATGCAGGGCAGGGATTGAAATGGATCCAGAAAAAGAATAGACAGGTTTACCACTGGTGAGGATGCAACTTTATAGTCTATCTGCCACATTTCAATTTCCTTACCTGCTAACAGCTGGGAGCTGGGAAGATGTGCTTAGCAAAGATTGGTCACTATTTGTTCTCTTCCCTGTAGTCTTCCCTCAGCACTTCCAGGTGGCCAGGCTGAAAACCTAAAAATGAACAAGGCAATCTTACCGCCCAGTGGTGAGATGTCAGTTTTTAGGTTATGAACTGCCACACAGCAGGGCACCAGCACTCGACGACGTGTGCTGTGTTGCACTGGAGTGAAAATGTCATCCAGCATCAGTTCAGACAAATGCAGCCAACTGACAGTAAGAAATGCAGTATGTTCCCAATAATTCCTCTCTCTGCTCTCATCAAGGAGTAGCTATAATCTCTCCCCAAATCAAAACATAATCTGCTTAATAGGAAGCTAATAAAAGAAATCCCATTCTGAGGGGAAGAATGACAGGGAAATTTTTAGGCGCATAAATTATTAATTTTAAAAAGTGTGTTGTTGTTCAAAAATAGCCCAAGCTGCTAATACATAGTTTGGAGTTGCTTTCTGGACAACAACCAAGGCAGCCTGTCGAGGAAGGCAGTCGCAAACCTCATGCTTTCATTAAAGACATGAGCGAGACTTATGCCGGAGACTGTAACAGTCTTGTTGCCTTCTGTGTGAAGCTGTGCAGAAAAGGAATATCCACTTAGTTACTGAATAAGTAGTCAAACTAGAACCAGATTTCTTCTCAAAAAAAAAAAAAAAAAAAGAAAAAAAGTTTTCTTCCTATGCAGAGAATCACTCATCTCAACAGCCTACAATCAGAAAAGAAGATGGATGCCATCCAGCATGCTAAAATATCTCCTGTTACTGCTCCTAAAAAGCTCACATGTGATTTGTCTGTCCATTAGTGGAGATACTTCTATTTTCAGATGTCCAACGCAGACACACGTCTCTGGAAAACAGACTGACATTCCCATCCCGATGCGTCTATCTCAGGTTTCCTGTAAGTCTCATGCAAAAACTTACCAGCACCAAAAGGATTAAAATTCCAGTCCCTGTACCCAAAGAATATGGGACCAAATAATCCCCAAACTCCTTCTCCCACATTCCCATGCTTACAGTCATGACCAGACTTTAAAGACAGGACAGAGAGGAGCTGCCATGACTCAAGGCCAAGCTCTTTCCTCTTCCCGCTATGAAAGCACCACTAGTTTCACCACTGCTTTTTTCCAACAGTATTGACCAGTTTGGTTAAGACCTAGCAAGCTGTAGAGTCAGCTGCTATTTCACAGCTAAGCAAAGAGACTTGGAAACCACAGTGTTGGTGCTCGCTGACTGTAGTGGGCACCAACGCCCCAGATGCATTTGGGACTTGCTGGGATCTGATTTGGCCCTACACGGCCCATCTTAAGCTCTCTCCATGGAAACCACCACATTCCTGGGCACAGGGCCACCTTTTCCTGGGACAGTCTGGTTTTCTTCCAGCTCAGCTAGAAGTGATTATTCCCCTGACAAAAGCGGGTAATATTCTAAGTAACAACATGCAGGCTATAAACAGATTCATCTCTCCTGTATTTCAAGGAAGCTTTCTGAGATTTATTGGCCATTGTCAAGACAAAAAGAATGAGCCTGCTGAGATGTGGATGCCTTGTAGGATTGTTGACCTTACTGTTTCTCACCGGGCCTGGAACCAGAGAGACAGCAAAGATAGCAAATTCTAATAGTAGGTACAGGGAGAGATATAACAGGATAAAAAATACCGCCTACAGTAATATGCTCCATAGACATTTTGTCGACAAGGCTGAGTTTATCAACGTAACAACTGCCTTGCTCACACAGAGATGTACCCTATGTCTTTTGCAGCTAGAACATGTCCCCATGCAAACCTGCAACTCCTGCTCCCCATCAAAGTCTCTGAATGTGCACTGCGCTGACAGTTTTGTCCCTCAGAGCCAGACATCTTAGCCCAAGGGACTAGAAAAACCCCAGACAGCATCTGTGAAACCTGCCAAATCAACCAAACCTGGCAGGAGGGAAGGGGAGAAAGAGCTGCCATCTTCTCAGAAAGAGATGCCACCAAGACAAGCAAAGTGAGGCAGCACATTTTCTCCTTGCAGTTTCCAGTCAGTGCAGTAACTCTGCATTACCTGGTGCTTCCACGCCATCAGGACATGCCAGTCCCACTGGGCTACTGGCACCTGGGGGCGAAAACACTCTGCCTCAAGAAATAGCCAGAAGACTCCTTTCAGTTCTCTGTTTCAGAAATGAACCTGATTTTAAAGACTCCAAATCTTCTACAAAATGGGACTATTGCTTTCAAGACAGCCATAGCAAGGGCTGCAGGGGTGGCACAGAAGAACCGGAGATTGAAAGGGTTCTGCCTGAGAAAGACCTTCCAAACGTCTAAAAATAAAAATAAAAATAAAAAAGAAAGGAAACCTCCTAATTTTGAAACAGGATTGCAGGCTTATTTGCTGTCGTCACTGAAAGAAAAACAAACACACAAATACACACAAAGGCCGAGACAGAAAGCGAGGAGGTAATTCCTTCCCCCTGTGCTCTCCACGCCCCATCCCTGAGTCAGTAATGAGCACCCTTGGGAGCCCAGGAAGGGGGAAAGGGAACGGTCTCAAGTAACACCACAACCACAGCACGCTGAAGGGGGCATTGGTGCCTCATGTAAACGCAGGGCACCGAGCAGGCCACACAAGGCCCAATGTGCCACCCGGCACACCACAGAGGAGAGCTTTGCCTGAGCTGCCAGCTGCAATGACATGTTGCAATTCACTGCAAGCCTTGCATGGCTCCAAAAGGCTAGGAGCTTTGTCACCGAAGTGAGAGCAGCCCCAGGGAGCCTGGCAGTGAAATCCTGTTGTCACAGGGTCACCACAGAGAGGTGTCGAGCATCAGCCTTGTGATTGTGGCTGCCATCTTCGGAACCACTTTTCTGCAGGTGCTCAGAGGAAAGCAGTTTGCACCAAGGCTGGAACTAAAAAAACAAACACAAAGATAGATCCGACCGCTAATACAACGAAGCTGAAAGGCCAAGGGTTTCTTTTTGATTTGTATTCTCTCCACTGACCTGCGACCCAACTCTGACCTCTCCCTCTGACCCCTCACCTCTGGCAGTCGGGGGGGGGGAATTAGTCACCCTAAGTAAAGACACTGGCCCTGGGACTGCAGCCTGTGCTCGTTTCCTTGGGACCAGGGCACCGTAATTCCCTGCAGCATGTGCTGCAGGTCATGGTGCTCCTCCTGTTGGTCATCCATCTTCCATGGTTCCTCAGCAGAAAGGCAATTTGCTGAAGGGTGCTCGTGTCAGAATTGTTCCTGTCATACAGTAGGTGGGCAGGCTGTCCTGTTTACATTGGTCCCCTGTGATTGCTTTTTTTTTTTCCTAAGGGGTGGCAGAGCTTTCTACTCCATTAACACTGCCGAAAATGTGTGACACTGCCTGTGAGTCGTTTAGGGTATGCGGGGCTCCAGAAATTTTGTTCCATCTTATGACTGAGCCTCGGCTGGACCAAACACAGCTGGGATCGTATGACTGACTTCTTACTAAACGAGGAGTTAATCTCATCAGAGGACCCGTTCAACAAAGGCTGGCTGCATTTCCTCAGGGTCTGCCCTGGTCCCATGGGAGGGACAACAGGGACAGGGAATTGAAATGGATGGCTCGCTCCCACCGCGGCCTCCTCAGATTTGCAATTCAATTCAATAAAAGGTGGAGCAGGCTGCTGAGCTGCCTGCGAAAGGGTCAGAGGGTTCAGTAGCAGCAGGAGGGAAATGGAGGCAGGGTGCAAGCAAGAGAAGAGCCAGCATTATTCTTCTTCAGTCCAGAGTGAACGCTTTGCCCCTGGGCAGGAGAAAGAGCACCTCTCTGATTGAATTACAGCAGGACCTGAAGAATCAGCAAGTGCTGGATGGCTGACACCCATACCATTTGGCAGGCATACACATGACTCAAACCAGGGGGAGCAACAGCTTACAGGAAGAAAACCTTTGCCTAGGGTACTGAAAACAATCTTTCTATGCTTGTGTCCACATCCCTGTTCTACCACCTCCAAAGCATTCATAACTTTCCACGTTACAGGCAAAGACAGAGGCAGTGCATTATTCCAAAGCATATGAGACAGTTGGATTTTTTTTTTATGAGTTGCAAGGGGCTCCTGAGACCAACCCAGAATTAGGTAGTGAAGTGTGCTAGGAGACCACTGTGACTTAGCTCTTTGCTCTAATCCCTTGAGAGGATGAGGTAATGTAGCAGATCACACGTCACATTAGTTTGCAGTACAGTCCCTGGCCCTTATCTGTGATGATAAAGCCAGAGCTAGGGATTGCCAGCACCAAGCCAGTCCTAAACTGGGTGATAAAGACTCTTAAAATGATACACTTTTGTTTTAATGTGTATTCTGTATCAGGAAGGGGGGCCGTGGGTTGTGGTTTCTTGCTTCATGTTGGGAAGGAGATCAGGCAAGATGACACAGGTGGATCTTTCCAGCCTTCAGAACTGAATCTTCGATGGGTCCATTTCTTTCTCACTCTTTATTCCCCCCTTTTTGTTCTTCTTGTTTTGTTTTATTTTGTTTTTGTTTTTGTTTTGTTTCTGACTTGCTGCTGCCCAGTATTTTTACAATGGGCGTCTTCAGTCAGCGCTGCATGCACCTCTTTCCTGTGAGTCTTTCTCAGGACAACCTGATGGTGACAAGAAGCAGACATATCAATTCCACTATGTCCCAGCTCCGTTTTCCAGTATTGGCCCATTCCAGAAGAATACATAAGAACTAAGCAGGAAACTTCAGCCTGCACTGTGGCATGACAGAAGGAGCAGCAGAATGCAATGCTGAAGCTTCTGTGGTAAATACTTCATACTAGAGAAAGTATATCCTAACTCTATCCGTAACTCCTATCCTATATCATATATCCTAACTCTATCCTATAACTCTATCCATTTCCAGAAAAGGGGAAAAAATAAACATAAGACTTGTCCTTCTCTTGCTGCTTGTTTCTGTAACTCCCCAAGTGGCAGCACTCTCACACATGCTTTACCTACACTCCCTAGCAAGGATGATGCATGTTTTCTGCCTTTATCTTCAGCTTAGCAATGCAATCTCTTGATGGCTTCACCACTCCCTAGGGTGAGCCTGAATGCTTTATGGCAGATTATGAACAGCACTGCTTAGACTTCTACTAAGATTACCAGTCCTGACTAAACTAGATCATTCTGTGGAGTTAGATCTCACCTAAACATGCTATTTTTCTGCTCAACAGCCAAGCAGGAAAGGTGTTTTTTCTCGTATTTCTCCTATGCACTGATTTACTCATTTCTAGTGTATTTCACATCAGTCTTTACCAAAATATTTAGTGGATAGGATTCATCTGCATTGCAAAACCATTTAAGAAAGCAAACCATCTTTGCCTAAGATCAAGGCCAAAGCCAGGGCCTCTTCATCCTTCTCTGTTCATCAGGATTTAATGTTCATCTTTTTAGAGTGCTCTGGCTCGGGCGGCTTCAGAATAGTACAAATTCCGGCTGCTCTGATCTTATGGATTCAGAACTCAAATATTCCCATTTTCATGGGTATACGCTTCCTGTATTTTGAACTATCTTTGAACTTTGGTTCTGAGCAAACTTAGGAGCTTCTACTCATAATCAGTGAGATTTCATCCAGTGGGAAAATAAAAAGGGGGAAAAAAATGAAGAAAGAAAGAAAAAAGATGTTCTGTATGGATTAGACAGAAAATCAGCCTTGGGTTCAGTCAAAAAGGTCAGGTGAACTTCTTAATGAGCCCTACCTGAGTTCCTGAGTTTTACACTTGTAGTGACAGCTGAAACCAGTCCAATTTCAGCCCATTTCAGGTTTCATTTCAAATGTTTCATATACTTCTAGACCCCACCATTTTCAATATACAAAATTTGGTTATTATTCCTGATTTAGAGTAGACATACATCCTATCACAAAAGAAGATGGCTGGACTGTTAAATCTCTTCTCGATTGCTGCACTTTGACAAGGCCATCTTTTTTTTCCATAATACACTGAGGTTATCCCACTTGGAGTTAAAGAAGCTACAGAAGTCTGTGTTGTGAGGCTGTGCCTTCATCCTGAAGATTCACATGTTTGGAGGGCCCTTGGCTTGATGGAGGCTGCTCTAGGTGCCCACAAGTGCTGGGGCCCACCCAGCAAGACTTCTGGTTTCACCGTCTTCTGCTGGACACAGCAAAACACTGCTTCTTGGGCAGCTGCACATCCACCCCCTGAGAGCCTGTGCTGAGTTTCTAGGGCATCATAAGAGACTGATCCTATTTGCATGTGGCCTTCCAAAAGGGAAACAGATCAAGGACTTGCACTCACAAGGTGAAGGGACCAAGGTTGTCTGATGCCAGCATCCCAACCATCCGTCCTTACTGGGTGCTGCTATTCTTCCTGGCCCACAAAAAGCAGGAAAAGGCCCAAAGGTCTTTTCTCCCATTATTCCTCCTTCGCCTCGTGCTACTTTCTAGTAGTATGAGTGCCTTATAGTCCAGATTTCTAGACTCCCTCTGACAGGTTCAACCAAAGTATTTCTTCTTCTCTATCTCTCCTCCTGGAGGCTCTTTCACTGGATCCCTTGAGCAGGCTGCGTGTGTTTCACTGAAGCCTGAATTACACTTATACGGTGAAGAGAGGTGGAAACCAGAACGGTTTCTCCAATTTGCTGCAAGCTGATGGATAAAGAGAGCGTGGGCACGATGCAACAAAATGAGAAGCCGAGGCTTTGCCCAATGCATCTTCAGTCTTCCCATCTAGACAACATCTGCAAACTGAGCTGTCTTCTGCTTTTTGCAACAGATCAGAGCAGGTGCACAAAGAGAAGCGGTGCAATCCCCGTCCATGGAGATGTTCACAATTTCCCTGCATGGAGCCTTGAGCAACCTGGTCTGCCTGGCCCTGTTTTGAGCAGAAGGTGGGACAAAAGACTTACAGGGGTCTGTTCCCACCTCCATTATTCACTGATTCAGCCATCTTTCAAGTTGTTTGGCTGACATATTTTGGGGCAATAAGAGAGTTGGAATGGAAAGTGTTCATTATAAAAATACAAATACATAAATAGATATATTTATAAATAATAAATATCTTCTCCCATCTAAACAATCTTAGTCTTTATTAGCTCTAATGGAAAAGAAATGTGAACTCTATTTTAGCTGAAGCTGTTGCATCTCCTTTCTGCTTCTCCAAATCAGGTCAAAAATATTCTATTATGTCTTGTGTCTGCCTTTTTTCTCTTAATATTTTTTAGCTATCTCAAAACAATTCAGCTATACCATGGGTCTAAAGTTCAGTTCCAACTCAGATATTATTAGGATCATCTACCATCTAAGAGTTCTGAAACAGAAAGGGTGAAGGACTTGGAAAGAAGAAAATTCCAATTAAAAAGAGGAAGTGTAGAGCACAAAGAGAGATTGTGAAATGATGATGAGTGAATATAGGAAAGACAAGCAGAGACTGTTAAATAAGCAGCAAAAATGCAAAGAAATTGAGATTTTAATAAAAAAATACATGATAACTAAAGTCAGAAACTATTTTTTTTCTCTGGATTTTTTTTTTGTCTAAAATATGAATTGCTAGTTGTTGTTTTGTTGTTGTTGTTTGTTTCCTAAAGGATCACTGTAAAAAAAAAGAGCTTTCATCAAGCACGAAACATTTTCAGTACAAACAGGTAAAATAGCTTTTTAAGATTTTTTCTATTTCTTCTATTCGTCTTAAGAAAATTATAAAGGAAAAGATTAATTATATGATTACAATAATATCTTCCACCAAAAAAAGTTTCAGACACCTTATGTGTGGCTGTTGTCACACCATTATCCTTCCAGCATTGCTATTTCACATTTGATTGTAAGAATTTCACACATGTTTAGTATTCCTTGGGAGAAAAAACAAACAAACAACCAAAAAACAAAACAAAGCACCAGCAGATTATGAGGATAAAATAGCTTCATATCTGAAAAGGTTATTGCAGAGATCTACAAAGCTACAAATACCACGACATCAACCTTCTTCCTCTCATTCACCACACTCCCCCCTCCACCCCCACAAGTAATTCTCAGCTTTCACTTGTGTTCTCTGCAGCCATTAACGAAATCTTTCTTCCTATGGCACTGCCAAATGAGCTCTTCAACACACAGTAGCAAGGGCAAATAATCCATCACCTGGCCCCTCTGCAGCTCATGAAAGACTCGGCACCAGACAGTCTTACAATGCAAAATGCTGACTTTCTATTTTTTCCTAGCATAAGGCAGTAGATGCAGATGATGATATAAAGGTTAAAGTAATTTCTCTGCAATATTTGCTAAAGAGCTGTGCTGGTAGAGGGAATATCCTGGGTAACCCCGGGTTCTGAGACAATGGTTTATCAAAAGCCTTAATTTGTAAGAGCTACCGATCAGGCAAACTGGTGTTATCTGGAGTAGGAAGGGACACATGAAATGAGGATCTAACTTCAGCCTGAGCTCTCTCCCTGCCCTCCATATTCTCTGTTGTTTTTCTTTCTTGCATTAGCTTTCTTTAGCATTGTGCCATTAAGGCACAGCAGCCTGAGGGAATGCCTGGAGCAAATATACAGTTTTTTTTCCTACTACAATGTACAATCTATTTTTTCAGGATCATAAACCAAAGATACGCTTCCCATCTTTGCCTATAGGACGCTTTATGAAAATGGTTTCCAGGATTATTCCTGTGTTGCCTTTTTATTTTTCTGGGGTTTTGTTCTTCTCACGCGGAGGAAGTGAGCTGGAGAAGCCAGCATCATGCCGTTCTCAAAATATTTGTCTTCCCAGAAGGGAGAGCAGCAGGGACTACAAGCAACAACTCTGGGGAAGAGGAGGGAGGGGAGCGGATTTGCTCGTGCACTTTGCTTCCACACAACCCAGCCTTACTCTCTTCAGCTGAATTGACACCTTTGTGCCCCACACACCCCACATCTGACTAGCCATAACCATCCTACCATGCAGCCTCGCCCTCCCTTATCTGTCTTTTGGTACCCTGAGCCATTGCATGGCGTTTCCAGCATGCCTATGTAGAGAACTATTGTTGCTGTTTAACAGATGAACAAGAAAAAGACAAAACATTGTAGTAGCTGTGATCTGAGCCAGAATTCAAATGCTTAGGGGACTTTCTTTGCCAAATCAATGAACAAACAAACAAACAAACTCTCTCTTTTTTTTTTTTTTTTTCTTATTTTGGCTCAAAGAAAACATTTCATTCAGTTCAAAAGGAAATGTTTCCTTTCCATTTTCAGTAAGTTTAACAGCAACAAATGATGGGAATAAATGACTGGAGGCAGACATTGCTTTATTCAGCAGCGCAGTGCTAAAACACACAAAGCACAGATGGACAGCATTTGCCATCTGAGGGGACTATGAAATACTCAGGGCTCCTCATTTTAGGTCTACCTCCTCTGCTGTAGAAGGTTCTTATGCAATTTAAGGTCAATCTTCACATAGTTCTGCTTTGTACTACACATGCAGTGCATGTAGCCAACCTCTTTAGAAATCCAGCACAAAAAGGATTTAAATATGTTATAGGAAAGTGGAGCAGCGCCAGCAGGAGTGAATAAAAGAGATTTATCCTAGAAAATCTTGGGTTGAAATATAATTTCAAGCCAATGAGGCAGAGACAGGGATGGAGTCTGTCTCTCCATCAGTGTGGGTGGATGCCTGGAGCAGACGGCTGTGTTAATATGGGCCCTTCCTCATCAGCCTCTAGTTTAGGAAGCTTGGGGGGGGCAATAAAACACTTTTTTTTGGCTATTCAGCAGATTTAGACATAATTATTGTATGGCCTTGACTCATTTCATGATTATGAAGAGATTATTTACCAAAAACATTTTTTTTTTCTCATTCTGAATTGTGTGCTATGCTCTTTGAATCAGGGGTGGCACTTGTGTCATTCAGTACAGTCATTGCACAGTGCCATGCTAAAACCTGAAACTTCCTCAGGGTCTTTTAACACTACCCAGACACATCCAACAGTGGGAAAAATAAATAAAAATAAAAATAATAAAAAAAAGAAAAACCCCAAACCAGATGACCCACTTCCTAAAGATGTGTCTACAGCCAAGTTCTTCCCAGTCCATTTATCCCAAGATTTTTCAATACGCCTTAAAAGAGTTATTAGTCCAAATGATACTGACATTTGTTAAGTGTGGTTTAACTCATTTCCTAAATCTCCAGTGAAAATCTCAGCCTTGAGGGAAGGGGAAAGCAACAATTTTCACCTTGGGAGTCTTCAGCAATATTAAGACTGGCATCCGGAGGCACTGAAAGTGTCTGGGGAGGCGAGCAGTAAGAGCAGTATCTCAACTACAGTTCACCAGTGACCAAGGTGAATTTTTCATCCCCTGCCTCTCCACATCTGGAGCATGTGGGTGTCAGTGGCTCGCTCTTTGCATCCTTTCCAGTCAGGCTGCAGAAAGCACTGAACTCCGTTTCAGTTTTGCTTGTAAACGGTTCATTCCCTGGGAATCTGGCTCTCCTTACAGCACTTTGTTCTTTAATGTCTTTTTTTTTTTTTTTTTTTCCTGGAATTTAAAAGTAATAATAACTACAGAAAAGGTCCTGCTAGGCTGCTCCGAATGAATGAATTCCCTTTAAAAAAAAGCTGTTGGCATAAACGAAATAAAGACATCTTCTGCCACGGTGCCCGCACCCCCTGTTGTATCCAACCAGCAGTATGAACTCTCTGTATAGCAGAGATTGTAACGTGACAAAATCTGCTCATGTTAAATTATGTAACACTGAAGATCTGCTTATTACACTCTGCACCCTTAAATCTCCACTAGTACGACAGGAAAGACGTGTGTGATGAACTTTGATGCAAACTTGAATGTTCTTTTTTGTTTTTCCCATAAGGAAATGAAAATTAAAAGTCATTAAGCATGCTTTTTGCATACAAGGAAATACTGCAGGATGCGGAGCTGTATGGTAAGCGTGGATGAGATTGCTGTATGGGGAATAATTGAATCGATGAAACCTGTTTGCAATGCCCAGCTGGCATATGCAAGAACATCAGCTGAATTTTGAGAATGAAAGGTGAATGACGGGGAACGCCAGTCCCACGACCCGCACAGGTGGAGCAGTGCAGGCTTCAAGCGGTGCGAGAATCAGCGCTTCCCAAATCTAATTTTCAAGCAGAGAATTCCTTCGAAAGGAAAAGAGAATTTCATTTTGCAGAACTCAAGTGCTCCCCGAGCTCCTTGCTGATAGTGGCAAGCAGGCTGAAATATTGGCAGTAGATTTTTAGCTGGGTTTCTAAGGAAACCAGGCTTTTGTGAGCACACAGGAGCGCATGTGTCCGTGTGCGTGTACGCTAGCCTCTCAGATGCCCTTCACCTCCGATAGCTTTTGAGCTTGTTGGCTGATCTGAAACCATTCCTGCTGAAGGATGTGGGCATTGAAGGTACGGTGTTCTTACAAGTGTCATGGCAAGAGCTGCTCGCACAAAGGATGCACTGTTCATTCTGCCTCTGACAGAAAGGCTAACAAACTCGCCCTTTTCAGACTTCGAGGAACCCAGGATCCTGGACACCGTGCTTCTTTGTTGCTGCAGTTCACGGATGTGGTTGTTTCACCTCGTTGAAGCATTGCCCAACAAGCACCAGACTGAGCCCCTTCATAAGGCTATCCTACCAGCCCCTGACCACTGACCCATGCTGGATGTAACTGATACTGGGATTATAGACACAAACGTGGCATTTTCCTACATTTCCTCGTGTGCCAGGTTTCGGAAGGAGCTGCAGGGCTGAGCATGCAATTGAGTCTCAAGTGAAGGGGTTTTGGGCTGTTAGATGCCCTCACCTGGGAGCAGGTGGATTATTTGACCTAAGCACCCGAAGTCCCCTGGCTTGGCTGCTTTTGTTGCTGCTTTTCCTCTCCATGCTGACTCTGCTCTCTAAATGTATCCAGAGAGGAGGGAGGGAACGAGGGCGCCAATGAAGCGGAGATGTGCTTAATGCAGACACCATTAATAAATCACTGATAGTTAAGATATAGATTGGGTGATGGGTGGCAGATGGGAAGGAGGAATGTCAAATTGCTTTTCTCATATAGATTATTGGATTAACAAGGAAGCAGCGGGCGTGTGGCAAACCGGTGTAACAAATTACTATCATAAAAAAAAAAATGGAGCTCATTGCAGGCTGGTAATAATGCCATGTCGGCCATTAGCTCTCTGGAGAGGTACTCAGCGCGCAACATCCGTCTTCTGGAAAAGAGACGTCCGCTGCAACACCAGGGTGAAGAAGGCCCCCATTTGCTTCTCCTTTCCCCTCCCCCTGCCTCCTACCTCAGAGCTCACGCTGGAGAAACAGGGTGGCCAACAGCAGCAGCAGTAATGAATAATCGCCAGAGCTTTTAATAAGCGCTGCTAATTATTCCCCCCCCTGCCTCCGACCGGGCTTCTGCAGTCCCCTGCACCAGCGCAGACGATCCTGGCGTGAGATCAGTAGGCAAACAACAAGCTGCCAGGCTGAGTCCGCTCGCAGGTCCCAGTCCTGCTCCATCTGAAGGCAATGACTGAAATCCCCTTTGCCTTAAACAGGAGCAGATCAAGTCTTGATTTTCCTGCTGTTCCCGCTGCCCAGCACATGCTCCTAGCCTGCAATGCAAGAGTTACCTACTGCTGTTGTGCTGCAAAATGATGCCTCCTGATAGTCACTCAGTGCTTCGAGATAAGCCTCAAGCTGGCTTTTGTCCCTTCTGTCAGAGTCCCCATCGCCTCCTCCCAGCAGTGAGGTATGCCAGTAAGCAGAGAGCCAGTACAGCAGGAGAACAACAGTCTACAGGTGTCATGGGGATAATACGCCTATCTTCTAAAATGAATAAATTCAGTCATGGTGCAGCTGTGAAAATCCTTTGTAGAGAAGAGGAGGAATGAACAGAATAGCACAGCACAGCGTAGCATAGCCCAGTACAGCCAATTTGATCACCGGTCTGCTATTACAGGTTCAGTCACTCTGTTCCACAAACCTCCTGCTCAACTGAGGCTGGGTAAAACCACATTTTTTTCCCTTCCCCCCAGCCTGGTTCTGTGTTTGGCCACCCTCCCTTGATATCAGGGAGGCTGCACCCTACTCACGCTCCCTCCAAACACTGCTGCCAGCACATGTGAGAAAACTTTGCCAGTCCTCATTATCCAGACTTGAAAACCAAGTGCCTCTTTTCTGCTTCCCACACCACCATGTCCCTTCTCGGATGGCACTTTAATCTCTCTGGAGACAGCATGGCCAGAAATGAGTGTCCAAACTTTGAGTATTTTTTTTAGCTTTACAACATGCTAGAGTTACAGAGCTGGCAAAATAGCACCGTGAGGCCTTCCTCTCACTTAAGTGATATTTTTGAGTAATATGTAACTTTGAGGTGCTTCTTTGTGAAACCTTTACTCCTTTTGATTCACGAGTGTGACAAAACCAGGTTTTAGAAAAGCGAGGAGCAGCATCCTTCTGCCCACCCCATCCACCATCAGTCCCTCTCCTTCCCCATCCCTGGGTCTCCATCTCAGCCTCCTTCCTGCCAATCTGATCTCCTCTCGTCTTCCCCTTGCACCCTGCTCCTCACAAAATCCCTGTTCTTTTGTCACAGCCAGTCAGGATCTGTAAAAGCCTTCTGATTTTGTTCAGCTGCTGATCTTTCTAGTCCAGGCTCATTTTGGCCAGAGGCCTTGGAGATCAGGACGCAGAAAGGGCAGAGAAAGAAACGTCAGGAAGTTTGAAGAGGGTGTTTTTCTAGTTTTCTAGTGGTCAACCTCCACGTCAGAAAAACCACTGGCACTGTTGGTCCTCAAAGGCCTTCTTGCTGGTCACTTTCCTGAAGAGGCCAAGGAATAACCAAGCTGTGGAGACACAGACGTCACTGGCGGACTGGCAAGGCCACCAAGGCCTTCCTTGTTCATGCCACCTCAAATCGTGTACCTGATCTGTGGTCACTCAACTCCTGCTTCCAGAGATGTTGCCTGGCACTTCCCACGTGCACAAAATTAATGTTTAAAACTCCATTAAGGACAAGGTGTCTTGTGTGTGCATGTGTGTGTTCCTCTGTGTGCATGTCGGTGTCCCAGGGCTGATGGGACCAAGTGAGGGCTATCATTACAGCCAGGCCGCAACCTACCACAGGCGCCAAGGGCTACCAGCTCTCCATGGAAACTCTAATCCCTGTGAAACGGGATCTTTGTTTGGTTTTGTTTTTAAGAAACCCACAAAAAATATAGCTGAGAGATTGTAAGCCTAGATAGAAAGATTTAAGAAGACAAGAACACCATCTTATTGCACAGACTGCCTCCAGCCCCAAACAACCAAGCTGGCTTTTAGGGTTTCCTTCTGGTGACACAAGTTATTTATGCTTTCCACCCACCTCTGTGTCAACA
Source organism: Anas acuta (assembly GCF_963932015.1). NCBI lineage: Eukaryota > Metazoa > Chordata > Aves > Anseriformes > Anatidae > Anas > Anas acuta. The sequence goes on along the minus strand of NC_088979.1, from coordinate 118,828,937 downwards.
CACACCTCATCTGTTGTCTCTCCTTTGTCAGTTTAAAAAAAAAAAAAAAAAAAGATAAAAATGGAGGGCAATTTCGTCACCTACACATCTTCCCCCATATAATTTATCCTGGATAGATGAATAGAAACAATGACAGCGGTTTAAATGTACAGTGGAGAAGTTGCTTGTCCACCATATGCTTAAGGCAAAAAATAGCAGCAACACCCACTGATTATGCAGCCAATATTATAACCTTACATATACTGCTCCGCGGAGTGGATACGGGAATGACAGTGCCGTGACATACCAGTTGAGTAGTCATTTACTGGCCAATCTATAGCTTCAACCATTACCCACCACGCTTACAAAGCAGAGGAAGCAGGCACGGCTCTGGCCTGGTTTTCCGATGCCAAATTTCACACAGAATTTCACTGCCTTTATTGTGGTATTTGAGCCACAACTTTAGGGCTGAAACAAAAAACTCTGGGTTTCTGTTTTCTGGGTAGAGCTTCCAGTCCAGTCTCTCCAAGCAATTGATCACCTGCAAAGGACTTCACACTTTGTAGGAAACATGGGTATTTCTGCACGTTTTCATCTCCTGAGATGCAAAGAGAGCACAGCACACGGCACAAGTGGTAGGGGGAAGCAAGGAGCTGACAGAAGATGGGCATTTGTGTTTCCCATGAGATGCTGCTCCTGTGCAGGGGGGCACACAGAACAAAGACAACGAAATGAAAGCTGGGGATGGGGGGAGATGGAGTTGGGCCAACCTTTTCCGATTTATTTGTTTATTTGCGAGAGAAAATGAGGTGTTTTCCTGCTGAAAATCTTCACTGTGGTAAACTCCCATTTTCTGACTGAGGAATGTTTTTATCTGAACTATATGAGTGCATTTACTTGAGGTCACTTTGTCAACGAGAAAAATGTCCTGTTTTGAAAGGGAACTGATGCCTCAAGGATTAAGACAAACAGTGTCTGTAGAGCTTGTGGACTCCTGAGTTACAGGCTGGAGCAAAATGACCCATTTATGACACAAGAAACAGCAAGGGCCACTAAAAACCATTTGGTTTCTGTGATTAAATGAAATGCATTTATCAAGCCCCTAAGGTGCATATAAAAGTATGAGATCATGCCAAGTATATAAGAAGACTGTCGTCTAACATACAGGCAGGGTTCAAATAAAGACTTCAGCTACAGCATCTAGAAAAAAAAAAAAAAAAGAATGCCATCTTCTTTCAACATCCTTGCATGGTCTGAAAGCTGCTTGTCCACCAGTGGACCAAGAGCTATCCTTCCCCTCTCAGACCACTGAGGCAGGTGGCTCCAGACCAGAGGATCTTCTACCCTACCTGTGGCCCAGAGGCTGCCAGCCCATATAGTTTCCTCCCAGTTGCGGTGCCAGATGCACCTGCAGGATTTGAAGAATATAGGTCTTTAGGCAGAAAGCTAATCTCTTCAATTTTATCCATTAATTAACTAGATGCCGACTGCAGAGTACAGGTGTTTGGCGGTTTCATGGGACACACACCACAGAGCCAGCAGCTGCTGTTATATTACCTGAAACTGCCAAACGTTCCTCACTTTTACCCCAGCACAGAGGTCTGTACCAGAGGTGACTGAAACGCTGTGACTGTCTGTGCTGCAATGAGATTTTGGTCAGCCCTAGCTGTGGAGGAGGCTGAAATTTCAAACTGATCAGCCCCAGCAGACCTAGCTGTTAGGTTTAGGACAATGTGGCCCCAGCTGTCTTTGTGCCTTGGGTTTGATACGAACTCAGGGATGCCCCATGGGACCTATGCCAGCATCTCTGTCATCACTGAGGTGCTGGTGAGCCCAGGAGAAAGGGAGGCTGGGGGCTGCAGCAAAGGCTCACAGCACCTGAGCCGCCCCTGCCCAGAAGTAGGGGTGCATCACATGGGCTATGGTATTGTGGTGGGAAGGAGGGAGAGGTTTATTCATCCTCTACAGAATAACACAAAGGTCTACAAAGTGGTCACAGCATCCTCACATCTCAACCCCAGTCCTCCCAGGGCACTGTGCTTGAAGCAAGTTTTGGTAGCCCATGAAAATGGGACTGAGAGAAGCAGTGAGAGAATGGATGGGAAGAGAGGGGAGCAGATCCAATGCCACAGCTCTGGTAGCATCATGTGCAGAAACTGGGCAGCCGTGAGTGGCTTCAGATGAGCAGGATACTCAAGTTCCAACACAAACAGTCTCCCTTCCCTGAGTGCCCTTTCCCCATCTGTTCTCCCTTCCCTGGCTTCATCTATATTGGAGATTCTGGTCTGCAGGTGGGAGATAGCTGCTGGGGATTGCAAATTGGACCCATTTCCGGACCCATTTCCTCTGCTTTGCCAACTGTAGACACTACTTTAAGAGGAAGGATCTTAAAAATGGTGTAACAGATTGCTAGAGATGCCCATCACCCTGTCATAAGCATAGCACAATTGAGAGGAGGCAGTGGTGAAACTCCAAGAGGATATCCAGTGAGCATCCAGGCTTGAACTTTCAAGGGAGGCTTAAGAGAATAATGCATCCAGCTCCCACAGAGCTCCTCTGAAATCCCGTAACTCCTGGCAGAGACTAGATCTAGCACTCATCCTCCTAGTTTGTCTGCAGGAGGATACGAAGTGCCTGACGTAGGCACAGTGCTGACAGAACAGCAGGGTTCCCTGCCGAGGCCACCAGAGCAGTGAACAGACAGCCAGGTCTCCTTCCCCCCGCACCTCCAGCTGATTAGCATGCTCAGGAAGGGTTTTGTACGTGCAAGATATCTGTGAGGCCTTCTGCCAGCTTTGTGCCCAAGCACGGATTTTTCATGATGCAAGTTACCGCTTTCTTCTAGCAATTATTGATAATGCTCTTGGATGAATTACAGACATTTAAAAATGAGCTAGATTGTATGTGTCTGTCTGTACCGTCCCCTTTCTGTTTCACCACCACAGGATCTACGGCTTTGAAATGCTGATACATATTCATTACAGCTTCTAAGACTTGAAAGGCATAGCTAAAGGGAGAGCTCTGATCAACAGGAATGTGAAAGAGGCAGTGAAAGCAGGCGATGTGACTGTAAGCTCAGTGAGTAAGCAGCATCTGAGCAGTCAGTGCAGGGCACGAGGTACCAGGAGTTCTGGATTTTGGCTCTGATTCTGCTGTCTCTGATGGCTGAGGACAAGAGCGTGTGCCTCGGCTCCCCTAGCTGCAGGATAAATGCAGCAACATTTACCAGAACTCCAAAGCATCATGCTACAATTAATGCAATCTCAAACTGGTTGGGAAATGAACCCAGCTATCACCTTTCTTGTCATTACCAGTTGTCAAAATAATGAATCCAGTGAGAAATTATTTGAGGGAAAAAATAAAAGTAAAAAAGTCAGAACAGGTACCAAAATTCCTAAGATTTTTTCCAACAATTCCTAAACTAGAAGCTAAAATAATGCTGGATGGAAGTCTGGAGGGATCTTCCAGATCTGTTCCTACAGGCAGGGATGTGGTGAGAAAACGCAGGTGAAATACGAGCTTGTGTTTCTTAGGACCACCGCAACAGTGCAGGTGTGAAAGGCAAAGCAAGCTGTCTTTGTGCCAGTGGGGCGGCACAGTGTCAGTGCTCTCATCTGGCTCTTTTCTGCTTTTCCACTGCAGTTCCTCGTGTGCATTTCTGTGGTGTGACATTGTGTCTAGCACGAGAAGACTTTTGGCTAGTGGTCTTCATTTAGGGGAAGACAGAAAATCACTCTGGATAGGAATTCAATTGTTAATTTGGAAAAATCCTTCCTAACTGCTGTTTAATCAGAACTACCGAGAAACGCTGGCTTTTAGCGAGCTAGCACTATTTCAATAAAATCAGTGCTGCTGAAAAATTCCCAGGCAGGCCTGGCTGTGACATCTGAGCAGTCCTGCCTCTCCTTGACACGGCTTCAGAATACAAAGCTGTTGCATTTGGGACATCTTCAAGCTCTTGGGTGAAAGCTCATTCACCTGTTAAAACTGCCTAGACTACTCATTTAGTGCCTTTGCCATTGAAACACCACCTGCAATTTTCCCCTTTCTTCTTGAGAACCTCTTTGTGCTTGTGCTAAACATGAAAAGTATTGAAGTAACAGCAACAAGCATCAAGACAGAGCAGGTTTAATACCAGCAATGCTTGAGTAAGCTTTTTCCTTACAGCTCCTGATGTTAATATGTCTCAGATACTTTCCCCAGAGATGAGAGAGTAGCTTGCGGCTTGTTCAGTTTCTAGCCTCTCTGCCAGGCTTGCCAGTGAAAGAGGGAGACAGTTTCCGGCACCGGTGGTATTTCTGACGTTCACTGATTGAGTAGGAACTGGACTGAGACTGAGTTCGTTTCCTATCGGCTGACAGCCAGTCAGCACTTGATAGAAATTTGCAGTCCCTGCCAGTGTGGGCTGGGTTCATATTGGCAAACTCTACATGAAAATGCTGTCTAACCCATTACTAAATTGTTGATGCCAAGACATCCCCCATCTCCTCATCCATTTTGTCGTCTCTGTGATGAATAGCCCTTTGGTATAAAATAGTTGGGGATAAAATGGCACGGAAAAGAACAAAAAAAAAGGTGTAGTCTTAGGTACATTATGAAATTTGTTGCAGTGTTGGCTGGTTGGAGGGCTGCTCCTTGAGCTGTTCAAGAGGCAGCAGCCAGGGCAAAGGAGCAGTGGTTTGGGGAGTGAACCCAGCTACCTCACTGCTAGGATGCCCTTAAGGCAACACCACCTTGGTTTCCTCCACTCAAGACTCTGAACACACATTTCGGTGTCCTTTGTTGAAAGGGACTAACCATGCCCCGAGTGTTATTACAGCCACTCCTTGCTGAGGTCATGCCTGTGACAGCTGATGCTCCGTCATAAACGATCACAAGTAAATCAGTGGCTTTGACTTGCAGTGGGAAGATAGTTATGTTTGATGACAGACTGCTTTCATGTGTCTTTTATCAGCGCCCTTCTTCCCAGATAAGGAGACTGTCAGAAAGATAGCAGCAGTGGTTTCGGGAGAGCCAGCTGCTGCTGGTTTAAATTAATAGAAGAGCAACCTCTGTTCACATCTCTTGGTGGGAGGCGCTAGGGGAGGCTTAGCCACAAGGTCCATGTTACTCATGACACCAGCATCTGTGCTCCAAACTACCACCTGTGTTATTTCTGCTGAGTTATTTTTTGAGGGTAGATTACACTCCAAGCGGGCTGCATATTCCCTTCTGATAACAGGCTTCCTCATCTCACAACATCCCTGTCTGCAAAATCCACCAGGCTCAGACCGCTCAGGAGAAAACAAACCCTAACCTGGAGCAGGGGGAGTGGAAGTGAGCACAATGATGGAAGTTGTTTCAACCAGCTAGCCAGGAGAGGACTGCAATTTGAGAACAGCTGTGTCTCTAAAAAAAACCTGTGAGTCACACAGGAGACCACAGCTAAGTGGTGTACCAAGCATTGGAGCTGCTATGGACCATCAAAGTAGACCCTGAATTTCCAGGTCCTAACAGACCAGCGTGGCATAGACCAGGGCAGATACAGATGCCCATGGAGAGCGTTGCAGGGTACCAAAAGACTTAATTCAGACAAAACCACAACGTGGCTCCTTGTTGGTAGTGGAGGAGGTGGGAAGAGTAAGGATGGGAGCGTGAATTCCAGGCCATTAGGAACAGGGAGAGTAAATACAGGCCAGTAATTAAAGGAACTAGTTACATGTTGTTATGGGTGCTGTGATAATGTATAGCTGTGGGCAAAGAGAGGTGGCATGGGAAAGAGTAAAATAAATCTTTATGAAAGGAATTCATTGCCCATGCAAGAGTGCATGCATATCATATGCCAGAGCCTGGATCTGTGCTGCTGGCTGCCTTCCCAAACCAGTGCACAACAGGGCAAGAGGGAAATTACAAACCTATTTCACCAAGATTCTGGCAAGGGCAGACAAAACGGGCATACATTTTTGCTCAGAAGGGAGAGGCCAGCATGGTTTTTTACCCATTCAGTAAGTCCCAGAACCAAAAGAGACAGCAGTCTTTTTTTCACATGGACAGTACATCTTCCTCCTCGCAGTGCCAGGGCCTGCCTGTGCCAGAGGTTCATAAAGCTGAGTCGAGGGGCCAAGTCCACCACTGCTTCCTCTTCATATCACCTCATTTCAGCTGTACAAGAGGAGGACAGGAGGTACATGAGCTTGAGCTGCCTTCAGTCCAAGTAGTGTGCCTCACTCTGCATGTATTGGTGTACTCACATACTGTCACCAGCCCCAGCCTCAGGCAGCAACAAATTTGTCCCTGTTGGCAAGGGGCTGTCCTCCCAAAGTGCTGAAAGATGTCTTCAGAGTCTTCTGCAGGCCCCTTCTTCCATTCAGCCTCCTCCAGCAGGAAAATTGCTTCACTGACCAGGCAGAAATCTCTATAGACATAGCTAAGGTCACAAGCCTTCTCCATCCCTAATGTCCATCATCCCCGTGATCACAGCTACTTGAGGGAAGTGAGTCTTCCTGGATCTCTTCAAACTTCAGTGTGGTGCGTGAGGGAGCCCTTAAACTATGCCCACAGCTCTCCAACTCATAATCTAAGATGGGTCTCCTTCCTTTTCTTCTCTGGGGGGAGCAGAAAGCTAAATTGTTGTTATCTCTAACTTTAATTCATTTATATATGTAATAGCTGTTTCTCTGAATTGCTAGCAGAAGATCAGTTCTCATTATATTGAAGAGAAAGTTTCTCTTTCCTATTTTCACTTTTAATATTAGGCACAATGAATTCTTATGTTGACTGGCTTTGGGCGAGAAAGTCATCAGCGAAGCAGCAGAGGAAGATGAATATATATGTATATATATAGTGTGTGTGTGTGTGCATGTGCATGCATGCGTGTCTGTGGATCACATCTGAAAAATAAAATCCTTCTGTATGCTAATTTTTCTCTTTGAGTTTCCAAGACAACAGCAGTTCTGCTCTGTGCTGTCCCGGTATAACTCCCTGGTCCCCTTGCTTCAGAGCCAGCCTTACAGTTTGTAAACACATTGTGTTTTTTTCTCCATTTCTGTAGCTTTTCCACATGCTTCTCATTGCTCATACTCAACAGTCCTTCCCTGGGAATCTGTGAATACCAGCACACAGAAAAGTTAGCTTATAATAAGCTATTTGTGAACCTGCAGAGAGTATCAACCACTCTGGAGTAACGGCCTGTGTGAGTTTTCTTTCTCCGTGTTGCATGTACAGTCACTCATGCTGTTTATTTTGCCAAATAAATAACCTTTTTTTTAAATAAAAGCATGTCCACAGGTAGGTACTACGTTGTCACACTGTAAAGACTGGACCTTAACCTGGGATAACATTAGTATGGGATACCTTGTCCTGCATCTGTATCCAAAAGGTCAAAGGCATTCCTAGGCATGGGCTCTCGTTAAATTAGTACTCTGGGAGGTCTGTCAATAATGCATAGCAGTGCTTGTGCCCCAGACCACGTAGTAGGATTTAGGAGTGTTTTTTTTCCTGGACTGGCACAATCACTTAACAGTTGTCATTTTTTTTCATAGGCAGGTACCAGTGGACATTCATCTTGTCACCTCTGCTTATCCTCTTCGGTGTGGGGTTTCCTGCTAATACAGCTATGCAAGGAAAGAGTGCAAAAGCCACACAGCAATGCTCACTTTCTTCCCCATTTTCCTGTGGTACAGGTCCTTCCAGTGTCAGAACTGGTCACTTGCTGTGAAACACAAGACCAAGGGCCTATTCTGCTACCCCTTGTCTGATAAGGTTTTTCTCCAGCCCCTGAGATCTCACCCTGAGGAACACTTCCCTAATTTTCAAACTCTTCTCTTCACTATTGCCCCCTTCATTTCTGTTGTGAGCATCAGTCCAGCTCCTTTCTTCCTTAGCTGAAAACTCAGATCATTACCGATCTCCTCCCATTTATCTCCTCTGTCCCCCAGCAAATATTGCCGTGAAAGATATTGATCAGAAGGGTTCAGGAAGATGCAGCAGGATATTCCAGGAAACCAGGGACCAAACAAGATTCCTAAATACTGCTAGGAGGCAGTAATTCAGATTAAGATTTAGGAAGGCTTCTTCTCCACCATTTCTAGTAGTTCTCATTTCTCATCAGTCTAGAAGAGCAAACTCACTACCTCATGGGGCATGAGAGTGCTGGTGGGATATAATCAAGTGCTTATGAAAGCAGTCCGGTTCCTGCGGTGTTACAAGAAAGCACAGGAAAAGAATTGAATAGCTGCATATTCTGCGAAGAAGCTGTGAATCAGATGTTCCTGCTTATCTTTATCCAGGCTTTATTTTCCTGCTCTTTAAAAGAAGCTTGTACAGAACAGCAACAGAAAAGCAAACCCCAGGTCCAGACCTGGTTTAGTACAGCTTGGATTTGGTGCATTCAGAAACCTGTCCAAATTTGATGCAAGTACATGCAATTCTGAAAAAAATCCCCTTGGAAATAAGAGTTTTTCTTCCAGAAAGCTGGCAAAAGTGGTCATATTTAGTGGTGAGAGGAAGTGAACAAAAATTCTCCAAAATACTGTCCAAGGTTATATCTACATGCAGCAGTGGAAAAGTGATAAGCTGCACTGCTAGACATAGGGCTTCAGGGAGAACCAGAGTTAGCAGAAAAATACATCTATGCTTATTGGCTGCTACAGATAATCAGTCCAGAAATTTTCAGCACCCTGGCAGATCCCAGCTCTTCTCGCTCAGTAAGCTGGTTATTACATCCATGCACCGTGCTCACACAGAACAGCGAACAATCAGGGCAGCTAAGAAGCACACGTGCACTCCCTCAGTTCCCAGCAGCACTGTATGCAAGACTGTCAGCAAAGTGGCTTTGTCTACAGGAGCATGCCTTGGGATCACACATCACAAACCTGCCCCTGAACCCAGCTTTGGACTGTGCGTATTTAAAAAGCACAGGAGATCAAATACGAAGATAAATAATATCAAATAATAAATGAAATAAATATGGAAAATTCTTATGAGTAATATTGCACAGCACGGACCCAATTGATGCAAAACTGTGCTGTTTGTGAGTGGTTTAGGTCGCTGCCTTTGCCAGCCTTGACTTGAAGGGAGATAGCTGAGGTGGTCAGGAAGGGAACAGCTTGATTCTCACCTTCAGAAAAACAGCTTGGCAATAGCTATTTGCCTGAGATACAAAGCTGCATCTGAAAAACGCTGTCCCAAAGAAGGCAAAGCCCAGTCTGAAGACACTCCTCCTAACAACATAAGTTCTGCCTGCTTTCTGTAGCCCCATGATTTTATCTGGAGCATCAAGTCTTATGGAGCATTGGCCATATGTTGGCAGAGTCAGTTTTTAAGGACCAGGCTCCAATTTTAAAGAGAGATAGAGGTTTTTATACAGGCTATTAAGGCACTTTTTAGAGTTCAAGAAAAGATTAAACTGCCTTACTTTGGCTGGACATTGTCTGATCACACTCTAGAAGAGGGTCAAGCACAATCCAAGTCTTCTGTCAGTTCTGTTCACACCTGGTTGTCACTAGCAAGTGCAAAGGTCTTTAACAACACTATCTGCTGGGGGAGGAAACAATGTTCAGTGAAAAACAGGTCTCAGTGAGTCACTTGCAGTTACATGTACAACCTTCCTCAAAAAGGAAGCATGTGCTTGAGTGATCCTGAACTTACTACTATGATTTAACATACTTTTCCCTACTCTTGCAATAGCCCACAGTGGGATTTGCAATATATTGCGAAGACACCTTTTATAAACTGCTGCCTGTAACAACCGAAAAGATTAAAATCACCAAAGACTAGCTGAGTTGTGGATGAGAATTTTAACACATTTTACATTAATGTGGGGGTTTTGTATTGGGAGCAGACATTTGCAGTCCCTGTTTAGAAATCTTTGTTGAAGCTTTTACCTGGCTAAACCCAACAGTGTCAATTTTTACCCAAAGCATTAAATTATCCCAGCATTTCCAATAAAATAATTACGGATCAAGCTGACTTAAGAACTTACTCAGCTTTCCTGGGTTACAGAAATGGTCCATCTAGCCAGGAGCATGTGTCCAGCAGTGACTGGAAGAAAATACTTGGAGAGTGCTTCTTCAGAGAGCACAAGTCACATGTAGATCTGTAACATCCAGAATACTCTGACATCTCCAGCAGGACTGAGATTTCTTGTACCATTGATATCTTTATTGACCTCAGTATATTCCCTTTCCCTGAACTAGTCCAGACCCCTCTCAAGCCCATGTAAGCAAGCATATAGGATCCACAGCATCTGCAGCAAAGATCTCCACACATATGATGCATTTGAAGACTTCGAGTGTTTCAGCTTCTAGTGTAATTCACTGCTCCTCTCTTCTTATACCAGAGAGCAACCACTCTCCAAGCCATTTGTGAGAAGGTAGCAAGGGTCCTGGATCACCACTAAGCACATCTCTCCCAGTAGGTGCAGAAAACCCCTTGACTGGACAGACTCATCCCAAGCATAGGAGCTCACTTAAGCACTAAGTCAAAGCCAGGCCCAAGAAACATGGACATTAATGAAAGGGTGCAGTCAGGATACCCTTCAGAACATCTAGCTCCTCATTGCTGGACTAGTTCATTGCAATTCTTGGCAGCCCTTTGTGGGTTGATACGTGCTTCTTTAACCCACTTTGGCAGCCTACGTAAGCCCTGCAGGAATTTGGGATCGAAGGGTGTCTCTATCATGAGAGATACTGGTGCCAGCCACCCTCTGGTAGTTACAAATCAAAAGCACTTCTTTCCTCTATGGTATTCTTTGAAGTCAAAGGCCACAGGGATCTTTGTCTTTGCCTTGTGTGTCCTTTTAGCTCCAACATGCTCTTCACTTGCACCAAAGGATGCTCATTGAGAGCCAAGGGGAGAGGCGTGCAGCTAGACTGGGAAAGACAGGGTGAGTGGGACACATCCCACATGAGTAAATAACAAGAAGGACGTGGCCAATGTTTTAGTTGGCCCTGAGGCCAAGTAAGCTGAGCCGAGGGACGAGCAGTGAGCATCTCTGTCCATCTCTATTCACAGATCAGCCCAACAAGTATACAATATTTACTGTTCTGGGATAATCCCATACCTAATTTCAGGTGTGATGCAGGAAGGAGCTATGATCAGATGTGCTGAACAAGCAATACAAGCCTTAGCCCATGGAGCTCAGCTTATTCTCCCTTATCACTTCTCTCCTGGTAACCTAAGGTTAAAATAAACAGTATAAGGCAATTGTTTGTTGGAAAAGGGAATTAAACAACATTCTCTGGGTGTTATCTGCCAGCTTCTCTCACACAAACACCATCAGCATCCACATGCACTCACATGCGCACACACACACACACACACACACACACAGAATCTACTTAAAAGAAGGGAGCTGCTTGAAAATGTCAGCAACCTGTAGTCATTTTTTTGCCCTCAGAGCCACAGAAAATACAGCTTTTCAGGTCGGGACCACTATTTGTATAAACTTCCCCTAACAGACAATTGTTTTACCCATCCTAAAAAACATCCAGTGCTGGCAATTCCCACAGTTTCCCTAGGCCATCTATTCCTGACCTCACATATGTTTTCTTTAGCCTTAAAATTTGTTCTGGTATTTAATCTAGGTCTCCTTTACTGAAATTTAAGATCAATACTTCTTTTTTTATCCTCACTGGAAAAGAAGAATGCTTCTCTTAGTAGCATTTTCCTATATATTTTAAGATCTATGTTTTGCTATTCCTTCTCTCTAGCCACAGTCTTCTCTTCTTTGGCTCCAACAACCACAAATCTTTCAGTCTTCCCTCACAGGTTGTGCTTTCTAGACCTCAGATCGTTTTTATTCCTCTTTTCTGCTGTCCTCACCAGATAGCCTGCATATTTCTTCACATGCAGCATGCAAAACTGGATGCAGTGTTTCAGCTAGGTTTTACCTGCTCAGAGCACAATATGACCTGCTATGATACTCTTTTAAAGCCTGATATGATGTCTGATGTCTGTTTTTTGCTGCTGGTGGCGGCATGTTGTTGTTTTTGTGTTTGTTTGTTTATGACAGAGTGGTATTTGCAGAATATGCATAGGGATCTTCAAGTCTTACTATGCACTTATTAAATGGAACAAATGGTTAACACTTTAAGAAGAAGAGGTGACAAGGTACAGTGGTGAAGCAGGAAAAAAGGCAGAGCTTACAGACTTATGTTTTGATGTGGAGGAATGATCATTTCCTTGTACAATTTTCTGGCACTACTAGAGCACTGGATTGGATTTTGAACGCTGCATTGTATTTTGGATGCTGAAAGCCAGAGAGAGATTGACAGCATCAAAGAGAAATTCATAGAAGGACAACAAAAATGATCAAAAACTTACAGAGAGAAAAGCAACAAAAAGTAATTCTCTACAATTTAATCAAGTGATAATTTCATGGGAGGATTACAGATATAAACAAGCCTCAAGGATGGAAACACAAACAATGCAATGGTTTTGAGTACTGAGGGACAGGAAGCAGATGGTCATAAGCAAATGCATTGACATAAAATTAATGAAAACACCATTTCAGTGTAACCTGGCAGAGAATGGGGGATCTATTAGGCAGAGGAATAATTGTCATAAAAAGTGATGGAAGCCCCATTGCTTGCAGAATTTGAAGCCATACTGGACATGAGAAATGGTAGACAACAAGGGAAAGGTCACTGGAGCAATCAGAACTGGAATATTTTATCCAAGAAATACCATTCCTGTTTTCAAAGAAAGAAATCTATAGATTATGTATATATCAAGGGAAAGACCACTCACTTCCAACCCCACTGCCATGGGCAGGGATGCCACCCATTAGATCAGGTTGCCCAGGGTGTCATCCAACCTGGACTTAAAGTCCTTTTTGATATGTTGGAGTTTCCTTGTCACAGCATCATTTGATCCTATGTGAAAAAGTAGGAAGGGGTATTAGTCTTTTGGACTCACCAGATATGGGAACCTCTTCATGATGTCATGAATATGGGTCCCAGGCAGGCAGCTAACCTCTCTGGAGAAATCGTCTGGATGGCCAATGTGCGCCTCAGTGCCCCTCAGAGAGGAGTCTCCGATGACCAACACCCTTCGTGCCTTTTTTGTGGCACTGGTGCTGATGCAGGTGGGACACTGAGCCAACTTCATGTGGTCTGGGTCACTCTTTCGATCCTCAGGAGGTCTGTTTGGGTGCAGACATCTGTCTGCAGGGGTTGTGCCTTCCCCTCTTCCCCGCTCCCAGGCAGATCACCTCAGCGGGTGACTGCAAAATGGCGGCTGCGCCCGATTTAAGTAACCCTCACGAGGGCTGACGAGGTCAGCGAGAAGTCCTCTTCTGACGTTATTAAAATTAGGGAAAACCCTACAAAAACTACCTCAGGATTCCTAAGGCAGATGGCAGTTTTTATTTTACTAATAAAAGTAAGTATAGGCTTGTCACAGACAGGAAGAATTTGCTGCAGATCCATCAGGAGCTGGGTTAAAGCAAGTGTGACAGCAATGAGACAGGTGAATTTTTTTCTCTGATCTGCTGAATCATTTGTTTCCTGTGAGCTGCACTTTCTGGGACGCCAAAATGTTTGGTGATCTCAAGCTGAATTTGCCAAATAATTTCCTGTGAAATGAGACTAAGGAGAGGAAAGAGGCTGCTGGTGTCACTCCTGAAGAGCATGGCTGAGCCATCAGGCCGTAAGCCCCCAAACTAGGCCGCTGCCAGTCTTTCCAAGCTGTGTCAGACCCAGCTCACACTCACATACTGAGAAGGAGGAAATGAATATTTTGTTATTTTGTCCTTGTGTGACAACAAGAACTTTTGGTACTCCTGCTTTCCTCCAGCTCAGGGGGGAAGCCTTACTCTGAATCAGGCATAAGATGGATCACAATCTAAGCCAGTATGGACACCATGGTCTGCTGTATTAGTTTTACAGTTTAACATGGGAGTGATGAGGAAAAGCCAGAAGAATCTAGAGAAGATGATGACAGAAAACTCCATGTCCAGCAGTTGCTTTGTCCCCTCACACTGTGAACCCTAGTGGCATGGGGTGGTTCAGGAGATGGCTGCCATAAGGCTCGAGAGATGAGACGTGGAATGAATGCTTTGTGCTTCTCCTACAGAGGGGTAAATGGCCTGGATTTCCTCCAGCTATCATGGCCTACCACCAAAACGCAGCATGATCCCCTCTCCTAGTCCAAGCAACATTATTCTGTGGTAAAACTGGCAAGGAAAATTCAGATTTCCTAAAGGAAAAATCAATCCCTGCTACTTCAAGCTGTAAACAAGAAGCCATACACTTGTTCATACATGTGCAGGCTCACACGTGTACCCTTCATCTCGTGGCCTGCAGTTGGGGCTGAACTGCAGACCACAGGCTGGCAGCCCTTCAGAGATGGGCGAAGCCAACCCTGCCTAGACCAGAGGACAACAGGGAGCCCTGGGCCCGATCTGCCATGATTTTTCATGGTCATCTTCACAGAGGAAGGTAGGGCTTCATAACTCACACCTGGTGGCAGTTCTCCATTCCTGGACATTTATGCTCTAAGTAAGCCAGCTAGTTTAGCTTTTGTCATGGGTGTTTTATTTTTTTTGGCAAGATCAGCTGGAGTAAAATGCTGTTCGCACATCAGCAGGCTTGTCATGCCCTCCCTGTCACATCAATCAGAGGACCTCCGTGAATTCAGACTGCCTTGCCTTGTGTCTCAGCGCTGGAACAGAAAGTCCTTTCCCCTTGTGTCTTTTGTCCCCTTTGTGAATGAGCAGCCAGGTTGTTCTACCACGCACCGTAGGACGGCAGGAGATACCAGCCTCAAAGCCCTGCTGCACGAAGGAGATGCTTGAAACGTTGCAGAACAACGGGGTGAGTGAAGCCACATCCTTCATTATGCCTGGATTTGTAATCAAGGCTGACTCCAGACAGTATAGTTAATCCATGCTCCCCGAATCTCAGCTGGAAGAAAATGGATTAGCTTTACTGACTCTGCTGAAGCTGAAGCAATTTACCCTGGCTGAGGATCTGATTCTTATCCTCACTGTAGGTTACTGTGTGTGTTTCAGCACACAGCACAAAAGCATGATTTTCGAGCTGACCAGGGGTCAAACATGCCTTTTGGGCTGGAGGGAAGCAGCAGAACCTAATCCAGGCAGTACAATTTCAGTGTGCATTGAAAAACACAGTGCAGGAGAAAATTAAACCCCTGTGTCACCTCATGTGGTAAAACATCCCCCATCTCCCACCCCATCTCCTGCAGCTGAGGCACCTTTCCTGCAAGCACAGTTGGTGGCTTCCTCGATGCAGGCAAGCCAGCAGAGCTCCCAGCCTGGTGGGGTGGTGTTAAGCAGTACTGCAGAGCACACTGCAGGGAACATGCGAAGTTGTAAATGAAGGCCTTCCTAATTAGAAGGTGGTCAGAAGCACACAAGCACACACAAGTTCCTGGTCTGGGGTAAGCTGCTCTCCTACAGGCTAAGGTGATGTTAAAAGGCAAACCATCATGTAGGAGTCAGTGGAGCAAGTGAAGCAGCACTTGCTTGTAGGGCACTGCTAGCTGCAGAAAGATGTGAGTAAGGGCCAAGAAAGAGGCCTGAGTCAGCGAAATACAGGAATATTGTGACAAAGGCTCTTGAGGCTACAGGGGCAATTCTGAACCACAAGCACAGAACGGTAAGTAAGAGAAGATTTCAGAATATTTGTGAAGTGTTAGTGTACCATTTCTGGAAAGTCTGCATAGCTGGGACTCCGTAAGACAGAAATGTGCAATAGTCAGGACGGGAAAGGTACAACCTACAGGATTTCAGTGGGGTAAGTCACTGTGGCAAAGGACTAAGGAGTGGAATCATGAAGATCCTGTGGCTTCTAGCTGGAGGCGCAATGCTAAACCAAACTAAACACAGTGGGGGACACACAGCAATGAGGTTAAAAACTAAAAACAAAAATACAATTTTAGCTGTAAGTAGAAAGATGCTTTTTGGAATGTGCAGACACTAGAGGTTCTGGTGCAAAAGAATATGACTGTAGCGGGAGTGATGGACTGTTGACAATCCTCCCCCGATAGCTCTTCTTGGATGACCTGTGGCAAGAGAATAGCAATGATGCTGCGCCCTCTCCACATCATGGTCGGATCCAGCCCTTGTAAGAGCACAGACATGAAGAGGAAAGAGCAAAGGGAAAGTCTCTCAGGGGAGATGGGGGGATATCCTGTAACATAAAACTGTCTTGGATAAAGTATTCAAAAGTGCTTGATAGGAAAAGACCAAATAGGACCTAATAATATTCTCTTAATGAGGCAATTTAGCTGCCCATAATTCTGCCCTGTGCATTGTGCTCTCCCAGCACAAAAGTTCAAAGAGTTGTCACAACAGGCCATCAAAGCAGGGTTTTATAATGAGTCATATTTCTTAGGGACTCACTATGGGGCAGATGTGCTGAAAAGAGCAGGAAAGAGGAAAATATAGGATACAATGAGAAACTGGTCATCCGGCTAGATAGACACTAAGCCATATTGCTGCTTAGTGTAAAGCTGTACTGTACTACATGTAAAAGCAGTAGAGCACTTCTGTAGACCACGGTCAGTTCTGGTTTAAGAGTGGATGCACTTCAAATTCAGTTTGACATCTTTAGTGAAGAGACTTTAGAAGGTTTCATTTCCTCAGTTCCCCCGCGAGCAACCGTTTCCCTGCTGCTCGAGGAAAATAAAGCTTTCCCTGCCCACCTTGAAGGGAAGGCCTGGATTCAATTAACTGGCAGAGAAAATGCTTTTCTCCCGCTCTCCCTTTCCTTAAGACAGTGGCTGTCCTTACGCACGAAGGTCACCCCCAGCACGTTAGTCAGGGGAAAGGTACGGAGCAGGGGAAGCTCACACTGCAGCAGCTGCCACCTCGGTAACCTCCACAAACACAAACATCAATTGTGCAGAGAACGGTAACTGTTTTAAATAGGTTAAAGAATAAAGCCTGGTTATTTAATTTAGCCTACATGCTAGGTGGGTCAATATCTATCACTCTCTCCCCATCCTTCTTCCCCACCCCTCAGGTCTCTGAGGGCAGAGGTTTAAATCCCAGCTGAGGAAACAGGGCATGCTTCATTTAGTAGCACTGCAGCAGGGTTTCTGGGGATGTCATGCTTCTGATGAGACATTAAATCAAGGTAAATACTAATCTCATGGGCATCACTGCTTAAGAAGCACGAGGAAGAAAAAATAACAGAACCTTCATGGCTCTTGTGCTTTGACCTCCCACTACAGTGTAATTCCTCAAAGCAAGAAAGCCCAACTGCACGTGGGACAGGAAGTATCAAGGTTTCTGACTGCCTGCTTGTGCTTTTTTGTTTGTTTCTTTGCTTTAAGGGGGTGTTTTACTGTGAATAAAGGGTTCTGTTAAAAATAAACAACAAAAACATACAAAATTTTCATCAGCAAGAGTAGGTAGATGTTGTCCCAAGACCCTGTTTAGCATTCAGGTCACACGACTGCCCTCTCTTCTCCTTTGCACCCCTCATTCCCTTGCTCCTTGCCCTACAACCTTCTTCTCCCCTTCCACCCCTGCAGCACACATGCACCCTCCCACCCCACGCCCTTACCAATCTTGCCCATTTTTCCTCTCTGATGGATTCAAACACTGCTGGAAGGTCTGCAGCTCAGGTCAAGCTGAACCTGCACAGCAATACCACAACATTTCTTTTACGAGTAAGAAACAACAGGTGAGACAGCTGCAGTATTTCAGTCTCATCTTGCCTTTTCCCCAGCCAGCCTCCAAGTCCTCTCCCAGCAGGTGCATGTTTTTTTCTCTTTGAAATACTCGTGATGCACCTGGTAGTTGCTGGAGATCCCTAGTGCAGTGTTTCAATAAATAAAAAAAAAATAAATCTTTTTTTCAATGCGCAGCTACTTTACAGTAATTCTCGTTTAATAAAAATGCTGCTCTGTGGGAGAGACTGAACTGTCCCAAAGACAAACAAGGAGGGAAAATCTTTCCTGCCATCAATATCCTTACAGAGGCTTCCTCACTTTGCTTAGATGGGAGCACGGAGAGCAGAGGGTAGCAGCTGCCTCACCATCCTCTGAGTAAAGAATTTCTTCTTGTATCCTAAACCTACCTCCTTTTAGTTTAAAGCCATATCCTACACAAGAGCCAGCACGTGTCGAGGAGGGAGCTGCTGTTTCCCAGGGGCAATTAAGAACCTCATCAGGCACCTCACCACACAGCTCTTTGGCCAATTCACGTGTGCAGTGATGGGGTACTGCTGTGCCCACCGTATGTGACAAGGGTCCACGTGTGACAGCACAGGTCCAGTGCAGGCGCTGCTGCATCCCATCACAACCACCACCCTGATGATGAGCAGGGAGAGGTTTCCTCTAAGGAAGCAGGCAAAGTGCAGGGTGAAGGAAGAGAAAAAAAACAAACAACACATGCCATTGTAATATTTGGGGTTGTATTTTCTGACGGGTAAAAAAGGCACTCAAAACCGTTTGATATCATCTCTTTGTGGAGAACAAACAATTCCCTTCCTTCTTCCTCTGTCATGTGGAATTAACAGATAGAGCTAAAGCCAAAGCTACTGATTTCATTAGGCGTACACTGGGGATGAATTTCTCCCTGCATACCAAGCATGTCATTGCACATGTTTAAAACTTCCCTTTGACCACGTCTCTTCAATTACCTTCCCATCTCCACACCTCCCTAAACTCTTTGAACAAGCAGCTATTAAGCTCCTGAGCTCCCCAGGCTCACTCCTAGAGCCCCTCCATCTGGCTTTCCTCCCTTTCCATCCCCATCCAGAAATCTTACACTGGCTATTTCCTGACTCACACCCAGTTTCTGCCTGAAACCTTGCTGCTGCCCCAGGTGCTGCTGTTCATTCCCATCCTGAGAGCTTCTCTCTGCTGGAACCCTCACAGCTCAGACCTTCATTCTGCTTTTTTTCCCCCTTTTAACCTAATCTGCACAAGACCTTCATACAGGCACGTGGCCCCATTCCAGGGACATTATCTCCCACCTTGGTGATGACTTTGTTATCATTTTCATCCTTCCAGTCCCCCCTATCTGTCTGAAGGTCTGCTCTGGGGCATCCTGCCGTGCCCTACTGGTGCAAGATGGTGGCTGGGAGAGCCTGGATGTCAGGCACTAGAGAGGCTGGTGTGATTCTTTGCCAAGCTCGAAGAAATACAGAGAATGTTTATGAACCCCCTAGGACCTCAGGGCAACTTTATCCATCTCTCTGGTGACTCCTCCTGCCTGCCTGAGCCGCCAGGTGTTTGACTGAGGAAAAGCACTGACCACGTCCCCTGGGAGCCGTGCCCAGGGCTGGGGTTTGGCTGAGGTGTACGTCCCAAGGAGCCCACGTGGAGAATTCACATGCCTCCTCGTTCTCACCTGCCTCTGCCCAAGGAGGATCCTGCAAAAGGGTTTTGGCTGCTCGAGCCTGCAGCAGCGAGCTTTGTAACAGCAGACTGAGCATCCATCCCCCGCGCCTGAGCTTATCAGCCCTGCAGGGACTCGAGTGCCTTCCAGGCATTACGTGTACCCGTGGCTCTCTTTGTACTCCCCAAAGATGACAGAAGAGCGGACTGAATGAGCGTGCCAGCATATCCACATGACGTGAACCTGCTCTCCCCGTGCCCGTGCTCTCCGTCGCGCACAAAAGCGCTCACGCCAGCCGCCGTGGCACACCCACCCTCCGCTCTGCCTCTCCCTTCCCAGCAGCTCCTCTCCCATTCACAGCCGCAGCCGTGCCCACGGCCACGCTTTCTGCACACAGAGCCTGGCTTTTTCTCCCGGGCACACCCACCCCTCGCACTCCGCTCCCTTTGTCTCTCCTTTCCCAGCCACCGAAACTCGTCCCCCTAAAACCGTGCACACGCCCCAGCTGGGTCTGGCCTTGAGCTCCCGAGGTGGAAGGAGCTGGTTCCTACCTAGGAAGCAATATCACTGCCCCTTGTGAAAAACAAATGTGTATATATATATTTATTGTATATATATATGTAGAGATTTCTTTTCTGGTGAGCCACTGCAAGGCAGGGGCTGGGGACGCCTTACGGTGTGCCCGTAGCGAGGCGCTCCGGAGAGGTTTTACCCCGCAGAGCAGCAGACCCTTTTGGTGAAGGATCAAAACCATCGGTCAGTGGGAGAGTAACGAGGCAGCCTTCGTCACCGCACTGCAGCGAGGAGGGAGCGCAGTGGGGCTCTCGGAGCCCTTTTTCTGCTAGGAGAGAAAAATAAATAGCGCCGGCGCTGCCTCCCGAGGGCTTCGGATGCAGTTGCCACAGCAACGCTACATCTGAGTCAGAAGTATTAGGGATCTCCATGGCAACAAGTGTCTCATTGCCATTTCCAGAAAGCTGCCGGGTTTGGGCTGCAACCATCGCAGGGCAGGGATGGGCACCCAACCCTCTCTGGGGCAAACCCGCTCCGGGGTGAGTCCTGCGGGTAAAACCACTTCACCACGCCGCCTCGCCCGTGTCTGCCAGGCTGGATGGAGCCACAGCCCTGGTGCCACAGCCCTGGGACTCCCTGCAAAGCCTCAGGAGTGAGCAGATTTTTTTAACCCGTAAACTCCAGACAAAGGAGGAGACAAAGCTCTCCGCTGTCTGCCGGCTCTCGCCCTCCCCTCCTCGCAGGAACCTTCATGCTCCTGTGAATATTGAGCGGAGACAGAAGCCCCCGAGGGATTTGCATTTCACACTCGCCGGCAAATGAGCAACAGGAAGAGCACACCGAGCCCCCAGCACGCTGCCGTTACCAATACGTGCACCAGGCACGCCGAGCCTGAAATTGCTCCTTCCTCTCTCCCCCTCTGCGGGGAAGGACCAGGCGCTGCCTTTGTGGTCAAGATGTCAGCGCTGCCCGAAGGCAGGTTCCCCAGGTCCTGCGCCTACCAAACCACGCGTAGCAGGGGGTCTGCGTGCCGGACCAGACCTCCTCCACGTGCGCCGTGCCCATGAAGTCAGACATGTGTGTCCGTGTGGAGCATGGCTCTGCATTTTGCATGGCGTGGTGGTGCCACTGCTGCACTGGCTGGGGGTTCAGGCTCACGCAGGCAGCGCAGTGAGGCACGCTGGAGACACAGGCAAAGCTTTCAGCACCACCATATTTTCCTGGGGGGAGTTAGGTGCAGGGAGCACGGGCTCTGGCCTGCAGTGGGAGGAAGGAAAGCACCTCTACACCTCTAGGTGCTGGGATTTTGGCTCTCTTGCCTTTCCTGCTCCACACAAAGAACCCGTAATGGCACCTTAACACCAGAGATTGCTTTACTGGACAATGTGCAGATACTTGAAGGGCAGAGGAGGCATTGTTTTGCTTCACAGGGGCTGCTGGATATGTGGGGTTTCACACCAGCTTGATAGGCTGGCAGGAGCACCTGCTTGTGCCTGCAGCCCTCCAGCCCATGTTCAAGCAGGCACCTGTTGGCAAACCCTGACAAGGGACACCCTGCATCCTCCAGCCATCACCAGCTCCCAGAAAAGGAGACACCATCTGACCTAGAGATGCCAGAGACCCTAACATGGGTCCCTAACACCCAGGACTGTGTCAGGTCATCTCTCACTTCACCCTAAGCCACTGGCACAAGCACAGCTCAGGGCGTGCCAGCGAGCTGGACCTGCCTCTACCTCTGAGCTCCTCCAAGCTGAGCCGTAACACAGCTCCCTTCTGGCAGCTTGCTTGCCTGGAGCTATTGCAATTTGAGCGAGCCAGTCTTTTGAAATATTTTTTATATCACGGTAACTAAATTAGTGGGGCAGTGACAAAGCCATATCCGCTGTGGATCGGAGGCTGCTGGGAGAGACCAGCGGCAAGCACTCACCTGCAAGCAGGAAGGCTCCCTTCCCACTTGGGACTTTGAAAATGGATGAGTGGTTACACGCAATCACGATTGCTACCTAAATGGATAGGAAGCGGGTCTTTACGGTCCTTGAAAGCCTGCAGCTGGCTTTCCTCAAGACAAGCTTTAGGAAGAAGCAACGTGGCAGCGGCAGCAGCCAAGGCGCCGGGGGATTTCCACCTTCCACACCAGTTCTTTGCGAGCTTCCTCACTGCTGTGGACCAAACAAAACCGGGTGGAAATGGCCAACTGCTTTCGCCAAAAACAATGGGATCATTCTTCTGAAAAAGATAATTGCCAAGGTAAAGCTTGCCCTGCTCTCCAGTCTCCAAAAAAATTTATTTCTCTTTGCAATAAGAGGAGAGGTAGAGTGCTGATGAAGGCTATGCCCCCTTCTTGCCCCCAGCAGCAGTACCATGCTGCTGCCAAACTGAGCAGGGAAGTGTGCTGTCCCTTCTATTTCTGCGGTCACGCTGGCTGGGGCTTGACCTGGGCTTGGTGTAGGAGTTTGCAGTCCTTCCCCGTCCTGCTTCTTCACCTTCAGTCCATTCATTATATCATGAATAGGTGGTGTGCATGCTGCTGGCTGTAGAGCTGGGATTTTCTATGTATGTGCTGCTACCTGGGCTTAGGTCTGATTTAAACCAGACCCAAACTGAAATCTCTGCCTCAAAAACTACAGAAAAAAAAATCTTTATGAAGAGATTTCTATAAGTAGATTTTTTTTTTTAAATATATCTGAGACTCCTAAGTCATTTCAGAAAAAGAAAATCTTCATAAACCAGCTTCCCTTCAGCAGGGCAGCGGTGGGAGATATTTTCTAGATAAGGAGGTGCCTTTTTTTTCATTGAAATGTTATCATTAGTCCTCAGAGTGAACACACCTATTATGTTGACCCAGGGCCATCCACAGTTCATTCTTTCTCGGAGATTTCATCTCAGGTGCTCTTTCTGCTGACAGCGCTGTGCCCAGCAGTAACCCACAAGGCTCTCCACGCCGTTCTCTCCGGATCACCACATAGGCGCTGCCGTAACGGATCCATAAAACACCGTCCCCTTTCTTTTTAATAGGAGGAAGAAAAAGCTCTGCCCAAAGTCTCAGGTCAGTTCCCAGCAGATTTAGGGCCAAGCAGCAGGGTTTTTCCCTGTTCCCTTCTCCAGATGAAGAGGAGAGGTGGGGGCAGTGGCTGGCTGCGCCCCCTCCCCTGCTGCCCTGCTGCAGGCAGCTGCGACCGCACGCACGGCCCAAAGGGAGGGAAGCCTTGTGCAGACCTGTGTAATATTGATACAAACACATGGCAAATTACCCTCCGCTAATGACAGAATTAGGCTATTCTCATGTATGAGTCACCTGTGTTTTTGTTTTTGTTTTGTTTTTTTTTCAAACATATTCCTCGTGTGTTTATTCTTCTATATTAGAGGAATGACAGCATGCCCGCTGACCAGAAAGCCAAGTGCCTCACCGCAGCCCTGAGATGGGCCTGGCTTGCTCAGAGCCCTGCTGCTCCTTCCGTTGGTCCCACGGCCCTTTGACAAGCTGGAAGAAGTTGGGTTGTGTCTAGGAGCAGCAAAAGAGGATGTCTCACGCCAAGGTCCACATCTGGACCCGGCCTGCGAGGGCACAAGGGGCTGGGGGCAGTAGGAACGGCAGCTCAGCTTTCCTGCTTTCGGAGGTTTCTCTCCACAAACATTTGCCTCAATCAGCTCCCAAGGAGAAATGAAACACCACGGGGACCAGCTGGCACTCTCCCACTCTTCCATGGCCACAGCCACTTGAAAAGCGATTTCGTGTGCCCACGCAGGGACAGCAGGAGCCTGTATAGGGGCTCTGTGCCCCTCTCCTCATCTCTGAAGCCCCCCTCACACCCTTGTGTGTCAGGGTTGGTTTTTGTTTGTTTGTTTTTTTCTTTTTCTATGTGGGAAGAGAAAGAGAGAGGCAAGGAAAATGTCCTGATTGCTGGGTATTTTTTTTTTTGCTGCTGCAACTGAGTTCTGGTTAAGTATTGACTAAGGCAAGCAAAGCAATTTTAAAAGGATTTTCCATTCAAATCTGTATACAAAAGCTTTATTACCAGTCCCAAATGCTGGAAAATCACATGTCAGGCCCCATCAAAATCATGACAGTGGTTTAAATCATGGGTTTAAAAATAGATGTGTTGGCTTATTATTATTTGCTTTATGGTTTCTGAATCATTAGGTTAAACTGGCATCAAGCTCTTAGCGTTCTTCCATGCCAAAAGCTCTAAAATCTTGCTCTAAAAATATTAATAAAACCCAAGATCCTTGACTAGTCATGTTCCTCTAGAATATGAATCTTCACGAAAAGAAAAAAAAAAAAAAGCTCTGTCATAAGATCCCTGCTAAAACCATGAGACCTGCCAGCTTCTTTCTTCTCCTCGAGGTTTTCAAATCTGTGTTTTATCTGCTTGTTTCTGCCAGCAACGAGTACGTTCGGTGACTAAGCTGCACAAAGGCCAGGTTTAGTTTTAGGAGAAAGTAACGCTTTCCAGTTATTTAGGGGCTGGCAAAAAGCCCGAAGGCATCGCTGATAAGCCAGCTATCAACAGACTTCCAAGCTGCCACGTTGCCTGCACATTGCTTAAGGATCAGCCTCCCAAAGCAGACCCAACCGATTATGACCTCGGCTCCAGTCACAGAGGTGCACGGCCCCAAATATGACCAACCCTCGCTTTTTAGGGACGTTTTAAGGACCCACACCACCACGCTAGGTCCCCCAGTACGAGCGCAGGGTTTGGGAGAATATTCAGCTGTCAGCAAAACCAAAGCCTGGAGGTGCAGCCCCGCTCTGCCCCTCTGCGCTGCCCCAGCCACCAGCCCTCCCGAGGGCCGAGGAGCTTTGAGAAAGGACAGCCTGGCTTTTTCTGCAGCAGTGGTGCAGTCCCCAGCAGATGTCAGGCTCACACCTCAGTCTTGAGGGGAAATTTCAAGGCTGAACAACCAGGCTGGTGCTTAACTCATGCTCACCCAACGTTTTTTGCACGGCGCAGAAATATGAATGGATATGGATGTGCCGAGCCGTCGCTGCTCCCTCACACCACCTTTATCACTCCGGAGCTCAGGTGCTCATCAGTTTTTAATCCATCCCTCTTCACTATCTAAAATCAGAGGGTCAGAAGTGGATAACCTTTTAGAGACAGGGATCAGAGACCTGCCACCAGCACTGGTAGAAGGAGACCTCGGTGGGTGCGGGCAGCCGGTGCAGCTGCAGGAAGGACCCCAGGGAACCTGGAGGTACCAGAAGGGCTGAGGCGAGCAGCCAGGGGATGTGAGCACTGGGAAAGAAGAAATGCTGAGAGAGGCAGCTGGGGGAGGCTAATAACGCCTGCCTGTCAGGGGAGCGATCTGACAGGCAGACAGCCAGAGGAGGGGAAAAAACAGCTCACTCGAGTCCATGGACCCATAACTGGGTTATGGAGCTATGTAATCCACTTAAGCTCTAAAACTGTCCTGCCTCCCTCCCCCAGCCTTTACTCTCCTCTCCTTTACCTCTAATATTCAGAAATGTTTCCTCGAAGCTTCACAGGAAGTCTTGACAGCGGTTCAATTTGATTAGAGCTCGCTGCAGAGTTTTCCCAGAGGATCGCGGGAAATGCAGAGATACATACCCCCCAGAAACCTGCAGGGTATTGACGAGTTCATACGGTATCTGCAGCACGGAAGAGACCTGCTCTGTAAGAGGGGCACGCATGCAGCAGGGAGACAGGGTTGGTTATTATTTTTTATTTTTTTTAACCTGCATTAGGAATTACATGTGGACGCTTAATGCAGTTTATTTGAAAACAGCTGTCTTCTCCATTATGTGTCATTTGCCCTGAGAGAGATTGGAGAAGCACAAGACGCGAAAAGCCTCTTAGATCATCTAGCCCATCACCCCACAAATGAAGAATTAATCCCATTAAGGGCCACCATTGACTTTGGTGGCTTCAGGATTTGGTCCTAATTGCACAAACACAAAGCCATTACGAGGCTGCAGTCTGACAGAGGAACTCGCTGTCTTTTTTTTTAGCGTATATCATTTCTTTAATTAAAGGGGCTCATCTGCATGCTAATAATTAAAAAATTACTGTCCACCTCTTTTCTCATTTCATTCTTAAATCCTGGCGTGCTGGAGGCAGGGGGTGAGAACGTGCAAACGCGCCTATGTACTGTAAGATCAACAATGCACAGGCACATCAAAAAGACAGGTCCTTGCCCATCAGGGATTATAATCTAATTTATTATATGGGTTGCAGCAGCACATTACAAGCAAAAAAAAAAAATCATAGCAAGGATCAGAAACATAGCAGCAAAACCTAATCAAAAAAGGAGGGGTCCACGCTGATTTTCACATCATTTGGATCAGTAAGGCACAACAGCTGAACACAGTGTTGGCTATGCACACATTTTGTTTGCTCTCTAATTATTAATTTAGAAAGGACATTCAGTCAGGTGATCAATGTCCCTGGGAGCTGCCTGGAAAAAATAAAAAATAAAAAATAAATAAATAAATAAAAAGGAGCAATGAGGGATCTATGGAACGAGGGGGACAGTGTCCAGAAGGGTACAGAGGGAAAAAGTAAGAGGGAAGCAGGAGGAAGACAGCAAGGATGAATGCATTAACAGTGTCATTAGCGACTGGTGATGGACCACAGGGTGGGAAAGAGTGCAAAGAAGCCCTTTAAGAGGAGGGCAAGAAGTTCAATATTAAAATAAAATGTGAAACTCAAAGAAGGAATTGTGGAACTAGGGATTCAAACTAGCCTTGCTCTTTCTTCCTCCTTCTGCATATTATGTATGGCAACTAAGGGCTCAAAACCCTTGCATACCAATTAAACCCATTATAAAATAATAGCAACAATACAAGTATAGCAAAAGATTACTAAACTCAAATTTGCACCTTTTGATTCAGTTTTGGACTGAATGAATTTGCATTTTTTGTAGATAAACTGCTCACTTTGGTCATCTCCCCCAATAAAAATGTGTCCACCAGTTGATCAATGCTAATGTCTTTCAATAAAGGCTAATTAAGTAATGCTACAAGATTGGACAGAGCATAAGCCAAGTCCCAAGCATGCCCTAGAGCCAATCTGAGAGGAAAAGAGAAAGGGCTCTTACCCTTATGAAGCTACAGGGGATTATTTCAGGTACTGCAATCTTTAATAAGACTATCAATCAGCCAGGAGGGATGTTTATCCATCTGTCTCCCACCACATCATACAGAGGCATTTATTCCCTGGACACAAACAAATAATGAATTGTTCTTTGAACCAAGAAGAAGATGAGACCCACCTAGACACCACTTCAATCAAAACGGAAAGCACCAAGTCAGAAATATAACCCAAGGCAAGACAGGGGAGCAAAACAGACTAAATGGATGTATAAATGTTTGTATATAATAAAAGCTGGGAGTGGAACAGAAGAATAAACCATAGCAAGCCTCAAGTATAATCCAAAAGATTTCTCGGAGTTGCTAACGGGACAGATACAGAAATTGTAACTGGCACCTGCTGAACATGTGCACAGTAGGTAGAGCAAGGAGTGGGAGCCACGACTCCAGAAATCAGAGTGCTCTGCCTCACACTACTTAAATTGAGAGATTAAAGGAGACGCCCAGCGCTCGGTTGTAGATGAAAGCTTGGAAACACAAAGCAATTGCACCCTAAAGGCAAGTGAAATGAACTCAAACCTTGTTATTTCAAAACACACAATTAGCTTAAAACTCTCAGGACTGATCTCCGTGGGGACAGTCTCCTGTTTGGTGAATGCTTAGGATTGTAAAAGAGCTGCCTAGAGGAGGGGAAAGGAAGGAAGGCTTCGCTCAGCACACCACATGAGCCAGGCGAAAAGGGGAAGAAAAGATGAAGAGGACAGGCATGAGTCAGGTGTTTGTGATACTCGCAACATCCTTCAACTTTGCTTTGGCTCTTTGCTCTATTTTCTTCTCCCTTCTGCACAGCATGAGAGCATACCCCGCAAAAGATCTGTAATAGCTTATATCTGTATGTTCATATGATATTGCACATTGCGTCACTATTCGGAAGCCTCTACATGCATTATATTCAATACCATACTATTTCTATAGTAACTTAAGCAAAGATTGACTTGTTATTGAACATCTTATTGTTATTACTTGACTTTGTGAGGGCGAAATCTTTTAAACTTTTATTTATGGAGCAGAATATGAAGAAGCAATGCATATTTTTTAAGCAAAAAATGTCTTGGCATGGGTTAAAAGGGGTGCAGCTATTGAGCTTTCTAATGTAAGCTCTCCTACTTCGGAATGCAAAGAACAGTGTCCACCAGTGCAGAATTCCACGTGACACAGGGAAAACATGTCCGAGACTCAGACTGAGTTATTTCACTGTTGAGTTCAATTTTGTTACCAATGTGCATTTTTTAACAGTTCTGATGCTAAAATCTTCAGGTCTACATGGGCAAATCAGTGGTTCTCATCCTGAAGTGACAAACCATTGATAATCATCTTTCCTCAAACATTAACAAATCTTGTTTATTCCCATAACCCTATAAACTGCAGTAGAACCATTCATAGTGGTAAAGTGGCACAGAGATGTCAATGGAGGTGTGCACTGAGCAGGAAAGCTCTGCTTCCACACAAGCTTAACGCAGAGTCGGTACAATAGCAGAAGGTAGTCGTGGCAGTCTAAGGAAATCAGCAAGACAAGCTGTTGGGAGAAGTAATATCTTTTGTTAGACCAGTTGATATGGTTAGAAAAAAAAATGATAAAGCTTTCAGGCTCTCCGTCTTGTCCTTCCCTCCCCCTGCAAATACATCAGTCAGTCTAATAAAAGATATTGCAACTCCTTACAACCCTTGCTTCACTTACGGAGAGATGAACCTGTGATCGGGTGAGAAAATGTGACAAGCAGGATTGGCCATGCATGCAGACTGGGTCCTGAATTATTGAAAGGCAGACGGTTGTGTGTCTGCCACGCTAGCACACAGAGATGAACAATAAGAGAGGGAAATCCAAGGAGCAGTGTCTACAACCACACGTGTTTCACTCTGTGTACCTGCCTTTCATTTGCATCCATGCTTATTAGTGGCTTAATGAAGAAGACATTCTGCATACTTAGCCTCACATGCTCTGCCTCTGTGTATGGGCTCACTCCTGCTTGCTTTCTGCTGTCTGTCATCCAAGTCAGCTTTAGCAACAGCTGAGGAAAATATAATGGAGATTCAGCCAGGATTTAGCCCGTGTTCCTGCCTATGTCTCCGGATTGGACCTCAAGATGATGTAAAGTGATGGAGACCCATTGAACTCACAGAGTTCTGCTGACTTATGCCAGCAAAGCATCCAACTTGTTTGCTTATTAGCTCTTTATGCCTTACATGATGAATAGTTCCTGGACCGACAGATAATAAAAGATGTATTTATGTAAACAAGAGAGAGAGAAAGAGAGCATGCACTTCGATGTTATGTCAGGCTAGAGTTCATCTAGAAAGGATTTCTCCACAAAAAAATATGAGTTGAAAGGCAGACAGACAGATACCATGTTTCTTTGGAAATATCAGGGCTTCAGTTAAACAAAAAAACACAAAACCTTCTTTTATTCTTAACAGTGAATGTAAACTTGTTGTGAAAACAGAATTTCCATTTGGCAACACAGTTGTTGTTTCAGGTTCTGCTGGAAAGCATTCAGCCTGAAGACAGTCTTGGGTTCCCAAAGGCTTTTCTGTTGTGTTCCCCTCCAGAAAAAAAATGTGTCGGTTCACCTAATAAAGAGATTTTCCAGCCTAAAAACCTTGCCTCACTTACACCTTTAAGCACTCATACAGGCTGCCTACAACAGCTTATGGCCACTGTCCATTAACGCTGGCTTGCCATCCTCAGATAATGTGAGAATTACACGTGTGTGTTGCAAATGCATGAGAACATGCAAGACCAGCATGTGTTCCTCCCCAAAAGGGAAAGTATGAATCAGTCACAATATACAGCTGCAACACAACAATAGCTATTGTCCTTTCATTTTCTGTGACAACTGGAACACAGACACCGAACAGCAGGACAATGGGCTTGTGTCAACATGCAGGGGGATTTTAGAGTGCTTACAGATATGAGTCATCTCAGTCTGCTGTTGAACACGAAACCTTTGGCGTTACAAAGACTTTCGCAGTGGTTTCATTCTCTTTATTTTGGTCTTAATTACTTCTCCCCGTCACCTCAGATAATGCGAATGGAATGCGCTCAGCACTTGCAGAAGAAAAAAAAAGGGGTTCTCTCAGGACTGGTGAGCACGGTCAAATTTCACTCATTCTCATTTCACTTAGCAACACTTGCTCCATGACATACAGACACAAGACCCCACTCCCAAACAGAAAACCTACTAGCATTACAGATGAGGAAAACGTTGTCAACATCCAGCGGGAGACAAAACTTTGGGCTTTGTTATAGGCATACACAGTAGTACAAGTACCTGCCCAGGCTAATGCTTTCCAACTTGACCCCTTTTAATATATTCACTAATACTCTCTAGTGATGGTTGTTCTGCAGTGCCCCCTTTCTTTCCTTGCCAGGCACTTTTCCATTATTGCCTCTTGTGTCTCTTCTCATCATTAAATGAAATATTCTTCTTTTGAGACTTAAATGAGAAAGCGTCACCCTACTTTTTATTTTTTTTCTTCTCCATTGTCTCTCAAGGTGCACAGTCATCTCTAAATGCAGTTTAAGATCACCGATTCTGTATTTGGTAACAATCTGGCAGAATTTGGCACGCTACACTGGCATGAGGTCATTCGGTAGAGCAGGGACTCTCTATGGGGATCTGTGGCTGTCTTGTTTGTTTTTAATCTGTTCCTCCCAGGAACTCTTCTGCTGTTTTAGCTTTTTATCTCACAAATATTTTGAGTACCATTCCATTTCTGGAGAGATTATTTGCTCCATTGTCCTAAATAGTGGTGTTACAGTCTCAGCATGATTCATAGGGCTGGCAAGTGAGATTGTGCTTTCGTTTGGAAGTTGTGTTTCATTGCCTGCTACAGAGAGCACACGTACCTCTTTGGGAGCTTAGGGGTGGTTAGGAACATTTGCAACACCAGCCAGATTGCCACCAAAGTGCAACGTCCATTCCCATATGTTGATAATTGTCCCTCCCACCCATTCACCTCGTATGCAGCTCATCCGTCTTATCCAACAGACTCAAAGCACCTCCTGCCCTGATCATGACCCTCTGTATTTAAGTCATTACAGCAAGGCACTTGGAACACACTGGGGATATGGTGAAAGCTGATCACTCAAGAAATACAGCAAGCCTGCCGCAGCCAACTCTGTCCGGGTCCCCACTCCACTTTTATTTGAGTCCCTGCCACGGGAAGTATTGAACGGGACTAATGCACAGCAGAAAGTAAATGCGCACTGAAGAATCGCTCAAGTTTTATCTAGCCACATATTAAACGATCTTGAATTTGGGGCAAAGATGGGCAAGGGAGGAAAACACAGCAGTGAATTATCTGTCTGATGCGGCTTTGGAAGTGAGCCCGAGCAGCCAAATCTCCGTGCTTATGTATGCGCGTTGTGTAGGGAGAGGGGAGTGCACAAAGGGTGGGGAAGCCAGGCAAGGGGAATATATCTGTATGAGCTAATCTGTTTCTTGCTTTCCTCCTCCCCTCCCCATCTCCTTTTTTTTTTTTCTGCCTGTCTCCCCTGGGGGATGACTCACACCTGCTCTGCCCTGATCCTACCACTTCCCATCAGAAGCACACAGTCACTCTGATGTCACCCAAGCTGTTCTGTGTGAGATCCCCGCATCGCTTACATCTGCTCATCGGTGTGCCAGATTCAAACACACAGAGACAAGTGCTGTGGTGGAGAGCCTGCCCATAAGTAAGCAGAGCCTCCTGAAATCCAGCTGCCCGCCTATGACACGCTGATGTCTGGATGGCATCTGAGAGCTTCAGCTCGCTGGGAACTCCAGTTAGCAGCAGATCATCGAATCTTCTCTGTGTCAGAGTTGGTCCTCAGGAGAACTGCTGGCAAAATGTTCACCAGTTGACAGCAGGTCCTCAGATAGACTAATGACTTCTCAAATCCAAAGGTTTGAGTCATTTCATCTCCCTCTGACCTTATTCCACCGATGCCTCCTGCCTCTAGCTAAAATATACTTTCTTGCTCTGTATAAACAATCACTGTGGCATTCTCTATACTTTTTACTCTGGTTCCCAAACACCAATGAATGAAAAATCAGGATCTCATCACAGCGATGGCAACCATTATTTTAATTTATGTTTTAGAAAACCAAAGGCATGGAGATAATCAGTGACTTTCCCAGAGCTATTTGAGAATTTAAAGACAGAAAATTGGACAAGAGCAGGGTAACATGACTTACAGTTCTGTATGTGAGAGCCAAGGCTGTTCTTCAATGCAGTCAGAAGGATGTGCAGGCTTTTTGTGTCAGTGAGCTCTGCAAAGTTTTACAGCTCAGAGTTTCTCTGAGAGTTTCAGGTTCGGGTGAGTTTGTATACTTTAGGGACATTCAGTGATACTATCTGAAGCTGACCTCTTTTATGGCTCAAAGCAAGGCTATAAACTGAATTAAGCTCAGGAAACTTTCTGGAGTTCTGGGACCCCACGCCATCTGAAATATTGCCCAGGAAACGCTGCATATTATTCTGAACATGGCTTAGAAAGTATTATTCACCCTTACCATCCTATCATTTATTTCCCTTCTTTGATGGGTACACCAGAAATACGCATCAGGGTGGTACCCACTGCTCCTTACAGACGTCTCAAAGGCAGGAAACGTAGTTTGACTGTGAGCTGTCAGAAGCAAGTTCTCTGTGTGCATAGATACTGTACTTATCCAGCGCGTACCTCTAAGCAGACAGCTAGAATTATCTAAAGAATATGACAAATGAAGGCGTGACGCTTTCCCTACCTAGGAAGATGTTTGCCTTCAGACATGAGCCCTGTTCTGTGCTCTGACAGTTGCAGGCTTAAGGTTGATCTCCGGGAGAAGCCAGATCTCAGACGTGAGCCTTTCACCGTGGCAGCTAAAGCCCCTGAAAGAGACTTGCTGGGAACATGAAGTGTCCCCTTCAGCCACGGCTGTCACACCAGCTCCTAGGGAAAGTGGTGGGCAAGCCAGCTGCCCGCCAGAGCACGCCTGACCTGATTTTTGGAAGTGCTGTGGGCCTTTCTTGATGTGAGCCCACCCTTGCAAACAATCAGGAGTAAAAAGAATTCCCTTTCTCCTTAAGACGGGAGAAGCAGCCATCCCTTTACAATTAAAATAATCACGAGCATATGTCTGACTGCTTGCATAAGGCAGTAAAACTACATCCACAGTTGTATTTCACTCTCGTTTTCTTTGGGAAACGCAATACTGAAATAGTGCCTTGGCCTTTCCCGGTGATAATTTCCCTGTGCTCTTATAGGAGGGATAGAATAACAAAAAGAGTTCAGCACGGGTTTCCAAGAAGGCTTTTACATTTATATAGAGAGAAGGATGCATACGCTTCTTTCTGGAGATTTTTATCTCTGGTTTGTTCATTCATTCATTGTTCCAGATGTCACTGGAAGTCACAATAAAAGGCCCATTTTATATATACTCCAGAGCTTTTCTGCAATTCACTAGTCCCTCGCTGAGCCTCAGGATTTATGCTCTGCCTTCTTGCCTGCCTCTCCTGGATGTCTGTCTTCCTCTTCCTATCAATTTGTTCAAGCTGTCACCTACCTATCACCAGAGCTTTCTGCCCCCTACTTTGCTGTTTTGATTCATCAGCCTGTGCTTCAGGTTTCACTCTGGTATTGATCAGCAGAAGCTCCGAGGACTATGAGATCTACCCAATCGCTCCAATTTGATCCCGCTCACAGTTAGCAGGCAGCCTCACGGCCCTGTGTGCCCAGCTGCCTCAAAATGTGGTGCAGCAGCAGTCAGGCACCACCTCTCAGCGAGTAGTTCCCTCGGGATTGAAGAGAGGGCATGTGGCAACCAGGAAAATAACCCTTTGTAGTCCTGGTTTGCAACCCATGGCCAGGCACTTTAGTTGGGGACCAGCTTTTATCGCATCCTGGGTTATGCAAGAAGAGATGTGAAGCTATCAAGGACCATACCCAGTGCTACCAGCCCAATGGTGGGATGATGAGGCACTGGCCACATCTACACTTAGCAGATCCCGTGACTCTCAAAAGCCCTCTCACAAGTCAGGATTACCACAGGCAACTTTCTGCTTGCTGGGGTATGTTTCAAAGCACTGTTCACCACCTATGTATCTCCCCTACCTCTTGCCCCTTTATGCTGAAGCCCAGGAGGTGCCATCCTGCTTTGCTGTGGCACTGAAGCTCCGCTGCCCAGACACAAGATGTGCCCTCTGCTGCCTCATCTGACGTTGCCAGGCTTTACTGCCCACCTGCTGCACTCACACGCACACTCACAGTCCGGCTAAACTCCTAATAAAATGTGATTGATCAACATTTAAATGCCTCTATTGACCTGCACTTACACTGATCAATGTTTCCAAGAAATCTGAAGTTCCAGCCCACTGAAGATGGAGCCTGGCCTCTGACAAGTGATTTCTTATGCTGTACCATATCCTCTTTGGATCAACACCTTCAGCTAGCATCTCCGTGGCTTCAGGGAAGAGCAGGTCTGCGCCCGCTCCCTCTTCAAGGACCTGAGCAGCTGGTCTCTTTTGGAAAATCAGGAATGAAAGAACTTGGTCAGAAAGCATAGAGAGAAAAGCTGAGTGCTGTTAGGTTTGTCAGGGATGAAGAAGGAAACTGCATCTCCAACTGGCTGAAAAATAAGGGTTCTAATGATGGCAGAAAAAAATATATATATTTGTCTCATTTTGGTGTTATAGGGCTCACAGAGAGGGGAGCTCTGATGCCTGGTTCATAGGATGTGTTCCTGTCATCTGAAGACCCTGTGCTTTCTGGCAATCCATGCCTGAGATTTCCCCTCACAAATCCACAGATTTTTGGTATCGTCTTTTGTACGTGTTAACCTTTGATATCACCATTCATCTCCGTTTGCAGGCTGTTGCTCCTGTCAGCTAGCAGCTGCACTCAGATGATTCTTCCAGTAGGATTCGCAGGACAAAAGTAAGAGAACACATGGCATCAAGTGTGTGCACATGGCCCTTGCCTTTCAAAACTGATTCATTAATATACATTTCTTCTGGAAATTTTACTCCAGAGACTGGCAGCCTGCTATGGTTGAAAATATTAGGACTCCCTAGGAGATGAGTGAGCAGAAAATACAAACAATCCTCAGGCTACTGTGAAGACTCAGAGTCTCTCCACAACTTGGAGACACATAAAAGCAGCAAGTGCCATGAAGATGGTGGGCACACGCTTTTTTTGGGCCAAGAACCTTGAGCACCAAAGGAAGCTACTGGAAGCTGGTTCAAAGCAGACAAAGGAGGAATTGTTTCTCACAACACAGAGCTGAACGGGGGAGCTCCTTGCCACAAGGCATTGCTGTGAACTGAGGTAGATTCAGAGGGAGGCTGAACAAGCTGATGAATAAAGAGACTCAGGTGTACCAAAACAACTCCTGGTTCAGGATGTCCCTCAGTTGGAAGCAGAGTTGGAAGCATACACAGAGGAAGTATTACACATTGCTCTGACACGCTTTGCTAGGCACCCACTTTTGGCCAAGAGCAGAGGCTGCATACTGGGCCAGTTAAAGCATTGCTTTGACCCGGTACTGCTGCTCTTTAAAAAGAAAAAAAAGAAAAGAAAAAAAGCAAAAAAAAAAAAAAAAAAAGCTTCATTTTTGTCTGGAAAGGAAGAGGATAAGCATTCCTATCACAGAAAAGCACGTGCTTTTAATTGGAGCAACTTCAGTCACAGCTCCTTGGGAGAAACAGGACCTGAAAGCATCTGCAAAGGAATCTACAGCTCGATAGAAGGATCCCCGGAGCTAGGAAAGCCAGGCTGTGATAAAACCCTCGGGAGCCCCATGTTTTGGAACTTCTGAGGGGCTGAGAGGAGAGTGGTTCAATAGTGTTTGCATCACATTTGCATTGTATTAATTTCACACACCTGTCTTCCTCTGGTGGCCTGTCTGGGCCAAGTATAGGAATTTTCCACACACTTTGATACCCAACTCATCTTTAGGATGAGAGAAGCACTCACTGCCTACAGCTAGCGAGCTGGTGCAGGTAGGGCACACTGGCATCCCTACTGGCACTGCATTTTCTCAGTTACCTGCTTGCTTTCTGCACACGCACTCAGGGTTAAACTGGTCTCTGCATTTAAGAATAGGGAATGCTTTCCACTGTCAGACCGCTGAAAACTGCTTTCTTTCTTTCTTTCTTTCTTTCTTTCTTTCTTTCTTTCTTTCTTTCTTTCTTTCTTTCTTTCTTTCTTTCTTTCTTTCTTTCTTTCTTTCTTTCTTTTTCTTTCTTTCTTTCTTTCTTTCTTTCTTTCTTTCTTTCTTTCTTTCTTTCTTTCTTTCTTTCTTTCTTTCTTTCTTTCTTTCTTTCTTTCTTTCTTTCTCTTTCCCATAAATTTCCTTTAAGTGTTTTTGTACCTATACAAATACCCTACTATATCAGTGATGTAGCATGTTAACCGTGGTGACCTGTCTCCCCTGTCCTCTTCCATGGAACTTTTTAGTTAGCTTTTGGTGTCATGATCAGTCATAAGTTTGTTGTAAGGGTATAGGGATTTATCTCATCGTTTTGAGAGGAGTAGGTGTTGTGTATTAAGGCACAGTGGTCCTATCCTAGGTCTGTCTGTGCTCCCAGCACCTTTCTTGCATCCAGGGACAGCCTCGGTGTGGAAACTAGCACCCAGCCCCCTTCCTCTCTTATTTACCTACAGCAGGTCAGGATCAAAATGCTCGGTGCTCCTACATCCTCTCATTTGTGACTCAAGTCTCAAAACCTGCTTTTATGTTGATGAAGGAGGCTGTAACCAGAAATGAAGAAAAGAGAGACCTTTTTCAAAGCTGAAAGGCCAAAGTCTCTCCCCCATTTGCTGAGAGCAGAGGCAGCACACGCTGACTTTATAGATTCCTCTAAACAACCACAAATCTCATTCCAGGCACTGCGCTTGGCATCTACCTCCTGCTCCTTTTCAGCCACTAGGCTTCCCTCCTTTCCCTTTGATTTTTCCATTATCTCCGATGTATGCTGCGTGTGCTGGCCACTCCTTCAATTGAAGGCCATTACTTTGCTGAGATTCAAACAGGCTGCCACCTTTCATCAATAACAATTTCCCTTTTTTTTTTTTTTTACCCTCCAGAAATAAACGCCTGAATAGCAGACAAAGGAAAGCACCTCTCACATAAAAGTGGAGCAGAACTAACGTATTTACTGTATTTGCCTATTTTATTATTCCTCGGAGATGTATTAGTTTAACAGGTTTATTTATGGTACGTGAAAAGTTAAATATTCCTTTGTCCTTGGGATTTACATAAACTGGTGCAGTGTGAGATTCTGGGGCTTTTAATGAGGTATTTGTCAAAATACTCTCACTGGTAGATTTTTTTTTAATACCCTTGAGACCATAAAGAATCATTTTACTACAATACCCTGCTTCTCTTGGAGCCTGTGTGAGTGGCTTGTAATATCCTGCAGATGTATTCCCTCTAGACTGTTGACTTTGGAGCAGCAAAGGAGAGAGAAGCAGAGCCTGGAGGATGCCTTGCAGACCCTCCCCTGGGCCAGGAGTGATTGGGGCAGCAGGAGCAGGAGCTTCGTGGATCCTGCACGGCTCCTTGGTGGGAACCCTTGTGTTGCTGCAGAGCCCACCCAGTGGTCACAGACTGACACGCCAGGAGTTAAGATGCTCAGCAAGGTTCACCCAAGCTGTTATTGTAAAATCCTCCAGTCCGGGGTGTCTCCTCCCCGTGCTGTCTTCTTTAGCAGAGTGAGGAGAAGCAGCTTAATGTCAAAGACATAAGAGCTGGCCTTTACCATGTGGGCTTTACCACAGGAGCCGGGTCCAACCCACAATTTCTGTGGATTTCAATATCAGCCCCAAGAGGCACAGGCAAATATGAAGTAGTGGGAATATATTTGGTGGGTGAAGGTGTGCTTGGTGACCTGTAACCCCAACAAACACTGACAGGTTCAGTACTCAGGGCATCCTTTCTCAGGCCTGGCAATAATGTCTTAACCTGCTACCTGAGGTGCTGAGCTTGAGGTGCCACGCTCAAGCAAGCCCCTGGCCTCCAGTATTTATTGACAGAGGTGTTTATGGGTTCAGGCCAAAAATACAAGAGGAACGGAGCACAGAGTCCGAGCCCTGGTGCTCACAGCCTGCCAGAGGGGTGACCAAGCAGGGATTGCAGGCAACAGAGGTCCCTCCTTGGCCACAGGATGAGATGGACAAGTGAGAAGGAAACTTGTCCCAAACACAGGGAAACACGGGGAGCAGGCCCTCTCCTGAGACTCCAGGCAGAAGAGAGGGGAAAACGGGAGGAAAATGGGAGTGGGTTATGTAAGGCACGTGGATCCATCCATTTAAGGACACAGATGGGGACAGAGAGGAGACAATTATGTAACGACGTTATTTACAGGTCTGACAAAATTCTTTGCAACTTCCACGTTTCCTTTATTGTGCAAAGCAAGCCAGACGGGGAGTGAAAATTAAAGCCAGTTAGGGATACCTTCATTCATTCATTTTTATTTCAGTGCTTCTTTTGCAAGCTAGAAAGCACTGAAAGTTCCTTAAAAAAGAAGGGAAAAAAAAAAAAAAAAGGCAAAAAAAAAAAGCTACACCAGAAAAGAAACTAATCCCTATTTATCAACTTAGTGGAATGAATCAATATTTACTTCAAAACATGCTAACAATGTACATAAACACATCCTCATTCTTCCCCAATCTGTGTGGGTGTTGATTTCCGGCTGCGGCTCACTAAGCACAACCTGGATAGTACTTAACTCCTGTTGATCCCAGGAGGAGATAACGTGGGCTCAGCTTGCACCACAAATCAGCGCCGAATCATATCAAATCCCCTCGTGTTGGCAACTGGTAGAGAAACATTAGGGGCAGATTAATTCTAATATGGAGCTCAATGCCTAAAGACATGCAGAAAAAGGCCCCCCAGGCAAGGGAAATGGCTGGGGTGGATAGTTCCTTTTCAGGTCTTTTTTCCAACTGTATGTAGAGAAATCACCATACAGGATGCTGACAGAGCCAGGGCTGTGCTAAGGTCATTACTTCAGCATGAATTCTTTGCCATATATCTATGGGTTTCTTTCTAGCAAACTGAGCAAGAGCCAACCGAGGATGATCATTCCTTCCATTGATTTAACATGCTTTTGATCAAAACCCACCAGGTAAACACTATAAAGTACCAACTAGCTCTGATTGCCCTCAATTCTCACTGAAATGTCACCAGCCAGCATCTCCAGAGGGGCTCCAGGTCCACTGTGACAGGCAACGAGTAATTTGCTTGTTTTTTTCAGGCGACACTTCCAAGGTCATCCGAATCATACGTGACTGGATGTCCATCTCTACAGACACAAACACCTCCTTATTTTCATGTTGGCCAGAGAAACATGGTCGATCAACCATGTCACACACAGTGATAGACAACAACAACGAAAATTGGATGCAATATTATGGAGTAAGCTTTCTATTTACTGTAGGGCTGTTACAGCTCCTAAAATATTCATTCAATTTTTAATAGGTTATCTGTTAAGCTAAAGAAGAAAAAAAAATGAGTGCAGTTCTCCGAAACTAAATAAACGCTCCTTCTGAATGGAAGCTTTAAATTTCAGAGTACATAGCTAGCTCTAAAAGCTGAAGTGTACCCATTCATTATTCATAACCACTTATAAATTTTAAGTAATCTGCTAAGAGTTATTACCTAACACTTGCTTTCCAGTGTCCAAAACATGCTTACTGCATGTAGGCAGTTAGTGGGATTTTCAGTGAGGCAAAGAAATGAGACCGATGCTCATTTAGGTGTTCTTTTAGGTGGCTGAAGCTAGGTAAGATTTGCACATTTATAGTCCACTCTAAGTAATATTCTTGGCAAAGACAAATGCAAAAGGACTACAGTACAAAGGGCCCCAAAAACCTACACGGTAGGGCTGGGTTGTTACTAGGATGGCATTCAGCCACAGGTACTAAAGGTCCCAGCCTACCTGCTTCACCCTGGTCAAAGCACAAGCTGCACTGATCGAGACAAAGGCCTGCAGCCCTGGGCTTGGGCTTTTGGAGATGCATCCAGTCTTCTTCACATTTCATTCACTGCCTCGGCTGAGGGCCAGTGCTGACATTGCCAGGTGGATGTCCTTTGTTCGAGGGGAAAGACGGAGCCATATCTTGGGCAAGGCGCAGCACATAGACACCTCAGGGGACTCAAAACATTTCTGCACGTTCTCTATTCCTTGACCAAAAGACAGCAGAGCTGTGGCCGTCCAAGTATCTGTACAGGATGAGACAAGAGGTCCAACTGGGAGGTACTTTGCACCCGAGAAGGCAAAAACTGCACCTAGGAGTTAGGTGCTGCCACCCAGACACCCTTGTCCTCTTCGGTTGCCCTTTAATTCTCAGAATTGTAAACAATGTTATCTCCAAACCTAGGATTAAGAAAGGAAGATAATCTGTCTCTCTCACACACTCGCTCCCTGCCATGTCTTTTTGCCTTGGTCGAAAATCCGAAAGCAAGCCGAAGTGCTAAAGAGAGAAGCAGCTGCGCTGATGTCAGAGCTTCTCCGAGGACATTTCCCAACAGGCCTGGAAAAGGATTACACTGTAGCTGGTAACAGTAGGGGATGTTGATTTTCAAATCCCTTTTATTCAGCATTTGTGTCAGCGTTTTCATGCGTGTTACCACTGGGCTGAGCCCGACGTAAATCTGCTCTTGCCTCTCTTCTCATTAGCATGCACGAAGCCGACGTTAGCAGAGCGGGCATCCGTGCTGAGAGGCACCAATCCTTTTATACCGCCTTGGGAAGCAGACAGAGAGCAAGGTGACGGACACAGCCGAGCACCTGGGCTTGGCGTGGCCACACAATGTGGCACGGGATGGGGCTGGCACGGTGCTGCCTGGAGGCAGGGCATGCGACAGCCGGTGTGTCAGGAGCTGCTGGAGGTACCGCGATTTCAGCCCTGGAAAGCAGGGCAGGTCCGTTTTCCAGCAGTGAAAATAACATTTCTTTCTTGCCAGCTTTGTCACCTGCTTCTACATCCAAAGCCAGAGAACAGGTGGCCTGGCCTTTTTGTTTTTCACTCGCTGGCCCACATCAGCCCCACAGGAGAAGGGCCTCAGATCTTTTCCATTACCGCTCCGGATGGTGGCTGACTTCTGTAGTTAATAGACATCAATGTCCTGGCTCCTCAAAGGCATCAGCAAAACAGCAAATGTGGAAGAACATAAATTTCTCAGCTGAACAAAATCCACCATTTGTACAGCTGAGCCGACGTTTCTTTGTAATATAGGTTACTGTGACAGCTCAGGCACATTTGAATTAAGCTCTGCATTAGCAGTCATGCTAAAGGACAAGCATTTCATGTGTGCCTGTCACTGCTCTCACTGGACTTTCTCTTTTTGTGCAGCAAAGCGACTGCAAGCAAGACATTGGAGCAGACTCCGCAGCAGATTCCACATCGCTAATGACACTGGAAGTCTGCGAAACTGGTGTCTATCAACAACATCGCTTGTGCTAAATTAATGACATGTACCAGAAGCAATGAAGATTGTTGCCTTGGTCCCATCTGGGTCCTGTGCTGCAGAAACAGAAGATGATGGAGCTTTTTGGGGAGAAATATTTGGTTCTCCAGCCAGATTTCTTATTTTTTTCTTTTATTTTTTGGTGGTGTTTTTTTATTCTGTTTTGTTTTTTGAATAAGCCACAGCACCAAGCCCCAGCTGCTTTCCAATTCTTCTTCAATCCTCTGGTGAAATGCTCAGGTGAAGAAACAAAGTGTATTGCAAGGAATGTTGCCTTGACATGAAAAGTGCAGTGCTCTCCTCCAGAGCTGACTTCAGAAGGTAGAAGTGGGAAGACCATGTCCCTGTTCTTTAGTGAGGTCAGAGTTGGCATATAGGTGGAAAATGCTTGAGATCCCAGTGTAGAGGTTTCCCCCAGCTTGTCTGGAGCACCAAGGCAAATACTTCTACCTGGATCCTGATGTCTTCATAGCTCCAAACACCTAGAAGAGAGATAATACAACAGGATGCTAGGGCGTCCCTCCAGACCCCTTCATGCTGTGAGCCATGCTGGAGCACTCCATTAAGCTGAGGACAGGGGAAGCTACCAAAGAGCTGGCAGCTTTGCTCTGCCTGTGACAAACGCTGAGCCCTCAGGGGTGTGATGACTGTCATTTAAGCGTCTTCTCCAGATGCCAGTGTTTGGCACTTCCTCCACAGTGCCACCTCCATGTGCTCAAAGGTAAAGGAGTACCTTATAATTCAGATTGCCTTTTTAAAAGCAACCAGACTCACCCGTCCCTTGGTGTTACTGGCTGCAGAAACTGTCCTGCCTTATCTGCATTAGCCCACGGAACCAACAGGTTTGTACGGACTATATTTTGATCAGCTTATTTAATCGAGCTTCTGTGGTGGGGATGCAGCACCATCTTCTCACACCTTTTTTTCAGCCAAATCAGCAGAGCTTAGCTTCCCTCTACCCACAAGTTGAGCACAGAGCTCTATCCTTTGGTACCTGAACAGACTCCCAATTACCTTGCAGTCAGAAATATGAATTCTTCCAGCACAGTATGCAGTACATACAGTAGTTTGGGGGGGACAAGCTTGCCCAAATGGCATCTCCAGAGAAACATAAACTCTCAGGTTAGCCTGCACAGGGTGGCCAGCATACCAACATCATCCTCTAGCTTCCAATATTGCTTTTTCTAAATTGCGTGTGATGTTCCCATCCTCCTAAGAGATTCAAGTGAAGGATGGGGAACCAGGACATCCAGATGTGTGTGCGGTGTGATGGTCCTGCTCATTTCCCCTCCAAGTCTGGGGGAAAAACCTGGGCACTATACGTGTATATTTTCTTTCTCCTTTTGTACTCTTGCTGACAAAGCAAAACATCACAATACCAACCTGCTGGGATGCATTTTGTGTCAGTGTTATGATTTTTTTCTGAAAGTCAGTAGAATGGCCTCACAGTGTATTTGGTGCCAACCTCACTATATTACAGGTATGGGATTTCTTACTTCAGGAAAATGCCAAACATCCCAAGCAGAGATGCTTTACGGCAGAGCTGGGTGGGTTTGGATTTCAACAGCTGAATTTCAACTGCTGGTGGGTTGATGGTAGAAAACTTCAACTCTCTTTCTTTCCTTTATTAAAAATAAATGATTTAGACAGACATCACATATTACAACTCTTATAATACTTTTCTGGCTTCCTAACGCTGAAGCATCATCAGATTGACACTTTCCAATAACTTAACTGGTCAGCAAGATCAGCTTATATTTCTCTCACTTACAAATTATGTTCCTCCTTGCACAGTAAGTACATTCATTGCTTCAGACACTTTCACACTAAGACTTCAAGACTGATTTAAAAAAAAAAAAAAGATCTGGTTTCTGAGGGTATTTCACCCCTCTGCAAGAAGATGCATTCAGCCCCTGTACCAGATGCGTTTCAGAAAGGGCATCACAGCAATGCTGTTGCTGGTGACGTACTAAATGGTCTCAGTTGCTCCAGAAGCAGACTGCTGAAAAAAGGGTGCATTTAGCCCCCTTTTCCCATTTTTCCTTTGTTGTCACAAACGTTCACAGAGCACAAGATAAAATGGATTGCAACACTGAAAATCAGCCCAACCACATACAAAAGCTGGATGCACAGCCACAGGGATGCTCGCGTTTGCACAAGACAGGGCTGTGAACATGCTGCTAAGGTGGCGTAGAGGGAGGGCTTCTGCACCAAAACCAATTTTTTTTGAAAGGAACTTGTATTAAAAACTGAAAAGCACATCCTAGAGTAGCTTCTGCTTGCTTCCCTAGCTAAGAAGGGAGACTGGATGCCTCACACCATAGTAAATACCCCAAGTACTGGGTACGTCTGCCTATCAGAGCGATGGCACCACCTCGCTCAGCTGCACTGTGTTAGCTCTTTGGGGTTTAGGGACACCTGTCAGGTCAGGATCCACTAGCCCAGCGTTAACTCATTTGTAATCCCAGCCCAGGGCCAAGGTTTAAAAGAGGCATCGAACAGTTCAGTGCTTTTGGCTTTACCTGCTGGGTGGTGGAGGTTCAGTGCTGGTGAGACTTTACTGGCAGGTCAAGCAGATAAGGTAAGCACAAGGGTAGAAAGAAATGGGAGTTGAGCAAGTGAGTTAAGGCATTGAAGTTGACTTTGTGAGTATTGCTTACTCTGCTGAGGTTGTTAACTTTACTTTGGGATTTTTAAAACTAGAAATGTTTGGCCACTACCTGTGGCATCCAGCAAGTGAACATTCATATAATGCCTGCCTAGGCAAATATAAGCTCTTCACCTTTTCCTTTTTGTGATGCTGGTGCAGGCACATGTGTATACCCAGTTTTTTTCCTTGGGGGAAGAAAAAAATAAAATCAATTCTGGGTTAAAGAGGAAACATATCTAGCTCGGTTGGCATTGGATTTCTGGGTTTCCTTTCCCAGCTGACTCTATTTTCTGTTTCCTGTGTCCTAGTGAAATATCAATCTGTTTGCGATGGAGTGCATGAGGCTTTTCCTGCAGTTAAAAATTAATATCCTTCTGTTAATCAAAACAGAAACAAAAATACCTCTTCTAATATTAATGTTTATAATCTACCTTTAAAAATACATCTGTGCCCTCCCACATACACCCCCTCCTGCTTCTAAATTAATTGCTGGTGCTAACAGTGCCATCTCTTGCATGAAACCTAAAATGGAGTTTTCTGACCATTTATAGTCATTGTGATTCCCGGAGCATCCTCATAAAGCACGGACACTCCAAAATCTGATGTCTAGCCACATTTTTTCCCCTTCCGCTTCATCTGGC
This sequence comes from Anas acuta, assembly GCF_963932015.1. Taxonomy (NCBI): domain Eukaryota; kingdom Metazoa; phylum Chordata; class Aves; order Anseriformes; family Anatidae; genus Anas; species Anas acuta. The sequence goes on along the minus strand of NC_088979.1, from coordinate 118,784,317 downwards.
TATCAAGTTGTTTGTCAGTTTCTGCCTGAAGATTTATGGTTCTGAGCGCTGTTAATTGTGCTCTGCCTCAGAAGTAATCTGTGCTGTAAGGTGAGCAACATGGCTTCCTATAGAAGTTCATGGAGAACTGAGGGGTGGGAAGGATGGCACTGCATAAACAGCAATTATTCACTGGAAATACCTCCTGAAGAATAGCAGGAGTGCTCCTGCTTGCAGTTGTTGAACCTCTATAAAAACAGATACCCTATTTTTAATGCGAGCTTGTGTAATTACAATGAAAGATGAGGCAGTGAAAACAAAGTGTAAGGAAATCTCTCTAAATAAGAGGCTGCAGAGGGCCGATATGTTAAATGCCAGGAGCACTCATTGAGAGAACAACCTCTTTTAAGTGCTAAGTGTGCTTAAGCAGTAAACCATCGATGTCCTTTTTGTTTGTGAGCATTAGTTAATAACACAAGATGTCAATGTTGAAATTGGCAGCAGAAAGCCATGCCCGAGCCTGTGCTTTAGTCACCAGACTCTGTGGCTCCCTGCTGTGCAGATCAAGATGCAGGAGGGGAGCTGGGTGCTGCAGTGCTTGGCTGCCATGGCCCTTAGGGCACAGCCCAGGCACCTGGGCTAGATTTAGCCTCCCTGTGCAGCATCTGAGGGGAGATAAAGGGCACAGAATGAAATCTGCAGAAACCAGCTCATTGAGTGAGGGTCAGCAGGAAGCTGCTGAAATCCTGGCAATTGGGAAGCAGTGGGGTGAGTGTGAGCCCTCTGCCCTGCCTGTGCAGTCACAGCATGTAATCAGGTTCATCTTCCTTCAAAGGTCAGGAAACCAAAAGATGTCAGGAGGTGGGAGACTTTAACAGAAAAGCAGTGGAAGAGAGACTTTAAAAGAAATGTGGACCATTTCCTCATGTTGTGTCCCAACATGATCCCACAGAAGGATGCATCCTACACATGCATTGCTGTTAGATGCTCTGCTGGATGCATGTGTGTTGCTATCCCTACATGAAGCATGCAAGCAATTGTTTTTCTCCCTCAATGTAGCCAAAGAGGATTCTCCCTAAAAGAACACCTTGTGCTCACACTGGTTGTGACATAGGGGGATTCAGGTACTTTGAAGAAAGCTTACTACTTCCCCTCTGGTCAGGGTGAGGCAGGAACACAGAACAGAAGTGCTTCAGTCAGGCACAAAGAGAAGCAAAATTAAGACTGGAAATGCATAATGTGCAAGTTCAAGTGCCACCCACATAGGGATGCAGTTTTCATTCTCATTCTTAATCCCTTCTGTGGAAAAGGCAGTAGGATAGGTCTGTCTTTGGAGGGGTTTATTTTTGCTTATGGCTTCGTACAAGCAGCACTGTGAAGATCTCAGGTTTGGGGAATTGTGCTAAAGGCATGTATTATCCTCCTTTTCTCTCGAGGAAAGCAAAGAGACCAGGGAGGGCTGGTGAGAAGGGGTATTGAGCTGTGCACTTCTGCCTAATTGCCACTGTAGGTGCTCCAGCCTGTTACTGGATCTGCCTAGTCCCAAGCCTCTGCATCGCGAGCCTTCTGGCAAGTGTTCCACTGCTCTTCTGTGTTCTGCCAAAAGCTTATTGGATATTAATGTGCCTTCCTGTGGCTTGAATGAACCTGCTCCCTTCAGTACTTTAAAGAAATACAGGAAAACCACTGATCCCATTTGCTTTCAGCATGCCAAATGTCTCTGCTTCCCACTGAAATAAGTCTGAGGGCTGCGAATCCTCATGCTTCTCTCAATGTTTCACCAGAGACAAGCATTATCAGATGACCTCTGCACTGACCATTGCCACAACTGGTGCAGAAGCTAATTACTGGGTGTGGAGAGTCTCTTCCATCTTTCTGCTAAAATCAGTCAGGATCAGAGCTTTAGGTAAAGATGAATGGCTGAGTGTGGGGTTTTCCCTGTCCTCTCGAGGAGTGCAGAGCACATCCAGCATCCCCTGTGGCCCTGGCAGGCACAGGCTGCATGAACAGCACTCTGCTATTCTGCTCGTGCCCAGTTTCTTATGAGACCAAGCTCTGAATGTCCCTGGCTGCTTTTCAGTCAGCAGTCACCCCTTCAATAGCTCTGATCAATGGATCACACCAAGCTTTTGCTAAACTCTCGCTTCGTGGCTTCCAGCTCGACGCTGGGCTTGTTGTACAGTGACTGCAGTTGTTAAAGGCCTCTGTCCTGGAGAGCACATTTTTCTCTTCATCCTTAAACCCAGCAACCAGTGTCATGGTGATGGTGAAGTTGACAGCCAAGCCTGTAATGCAAATGGAAGTGGAAGGGTAGCATGTGCTCACCCACTTTCAGGAGTAGGAGTGTCCAGTTGTGATGGAGAGCTGACTGTGAGCCAACAGCCAGAGCACAAACTGGTGCTTGGTCTTTGGGCACATGGTTTAGTGGCTAGGATGCGTCTATCTGTAACATTTTCAGTGCTCTTTGGATCCATCCAGCTGTTTAAATTTGACTTCCAAGGGTATGGTGGCATGAGCTCTTCTCATCTTCCATTTATCCACTAGGCACTGTCCCCCAAGTATGTTTAGACAAGGATTGGTCAACTGTACTCTGACAAATGCCAACTTGTTGGCTTTCACTGTGTATCTTCAGGGCCTCTCTCCTTCCTTGTGGCTTATGGAAGGAGCAGATTGAGCCAGAGCTGACTTGGTGAGCTCTGCAGTGTTTAAGGGTACCAGCCCATGGTGGTTCAGTTTGACTTTTCTTTGAAATTCTTCTAGTAAAGTTGGTGAAAAGTACTTAGGAGCTTAAATATTGCAGTGCTCGGAATTTGAAGGATGTGAACTTCTAACAGTCCTCAATTTTCCCTTCTGTCTGCTAGGATAGTTAATTACATGTAGTTTAAAAGTATCACCAGGAATTATAAAGAGAAGGTATTTCCCTTTTTAAATAAGGCTGGCAGAAGGGCAGGGGTGAAACGGCTTGTCGGGTCAGTAGTGGAGCTTTGCAATAAGACCTACTTATCTTGCACAGTGCTGTAATGTTCTCGGCGTTTGATTCAAGCCACCCTCATCTACTGCTGTAGTTAAGTTCAACTTCAGTGAGAACCTCATTCTTAAATGTTTGCAACAGTATAAGTAGTGTGCATTAGAACTGTAAATCAAATGCTGCACTGAAATTATTTCAAGAGAAAGCTTCTGCTTTTTTTTTTTTTCCCCAGCACAATCTAAAAGCTGTATTGATGTCCTGTCTACCATCTGTTTTACATATGAACCTTGTGACTCCTAGTCTTTCAAGCTCATTAATTAGACCAATAATAAGCATACCACAGCAGCTCTGAAGTGAAATGCTGGTGGCACATCTCTGTCAGCATGGGCTTGTTCTTTTTTTTTTCCCCAACTCTACAAGTGAGTGCTAGTTCCCTGAATGGGGAACCCTTCTGTGATCAGTCTCTTCCCTTGCTTAAAGAAATGGTGCAGCAGTAGCTATTTGCATTTCCTCTTGAGTTCTCACCTGTTGCAGGTGGAACCTGAGCAGGGAAAAGCTTTTGTGTGTTTTTTCTCCCTTGCTGCAGCATAGGCCAAAGAGGGATTTTCCAACAGCACCATGCTTCCTCTGAGCTCATCAGAAGCTCAGTGCCCGAAGGCTGCCAGAAATAAACTGCAGGCACCAGCGAGAGCCTCCACAGGCATCCTCGGTAGATCATGTAGAAGGCTGTTTGAAGGAGATGCAGCTCTGGGAAGCAGAGGTCTCCATTTGGTATGCAAGTCACGTGCTAGATGCTGGACTCCCTTATTTCCATCCACTGTCTGCTTCTTAAATCCAGTTTTAGCATTGCTTACACACAAATATGAGACAGTAAGAAATGTGGAGCACCTGCCCACTACTCCCATGCCTCCCCTCCAGCACCACCTTGCAGGGTAAAGCTAAATGCATTATTTTCCAGTCTGAAATAGAGGTGCTGCTCCCTTTTGGTGCTGTGCCACCACCTGGGCAGGGATGCTCGCTTCCAGGAGACTGCCACACCTTGCTGGGATAAAGGCAGGCATGGGCAGCTGGGGGTGGCAAGCCAAGGATGGGCTCGGATCTTGTTTATGGGTGTGATAGTGTCCCCAGCGACCCCAAGATGTAAATCAATTGGCATCTCCCTAAACAGATGCATGAAGTACTGAAATGAATGTCTGCTCTAAAATGCCATCTGATAAGCACGCCTTTTCCTAGAAAGAGTCTGTGGCCAGGCAGCTCCCTCCTTCCCAGCCGAGGGAGAATGCTGCCCTCTCTTGGCTGCGGAGACGAGTGAGGTTTGCCACCAGAAACTACCCCACAGGGGCTGTTGGTATGTTTGGCCACCAAAATGACACCTTAATCCTGGGCTGCAGGAGATGCAGCTCGCAGGGAGCCTGTGGTGTAGCATCAGGATGTAGATCCCCAGCTCCAGAGCAGTGAGGCTTATCTGGTGCAATGCACAGGGCTGCTGGCAGGGTGTGGCACCCAGCGAATGCATTGTTGGGGCTTCTCAAGGGTTGATCACCAGGGGAGCAGATTTACCTTCCACTTCCCAGCAGAGTCTGAGGGTGACAGGACTTCTGTCATTCAGCTGCTTGGGATTTGTTTAACACTTAGCAAATTTCCCTCCTAAATTGCCTTCTGCAACTCTTCTGCCTTATGAGGGGTAGAAGCCAGCCCAGGCAGCTTGAGCACTGCTTTGCTCGTCTTCTGTTTCCTCTGCTAGGCTGCTCTCAACCCTCATCCCTTCAAGATCAGACAAAGAGTATGGTTCTCTTTGCTTCCTCTCCTAACAGCACAGCTGCAGAATGGCTTCAAGCTTCCCTTTGGGCACAAGAGGGGGCAGAGCTGCACAGTGGTGACAGCTGGCTGGAATTAAATTTCTCACTAGAGGTGAGCAATGCTAATGAACATGTCAAGAACCCCCTGTGAGTGGACAGCAAGCTCAAACCTGAGATGATGCTATCAAAATGACTCTCCCAACGTGTGTCTCGATGGAGGAGTTGCACTGGAGGAGTTGCTGTGGCTTCTAAGCTCAGCCTGAATAAGGTTAAGCTACCTGTGAGCCCTGTGCTGCAGGAACACAGCTCATCCTTGCCCTCAGCACCAGCTCTGAGGGCTCTACCACAAGAAGCAATAGTGGACAACTAAATATGAAGAAGGTTTTCCCAGCGGTGACAGCAGAAGGGAATCGAGGAGGCAATTCTCCATTTCAGAATGCCACAAGGCTTGGCAACCCCAGTTTTGGAAGAATACCCTGGAATTGACAACGCCACCACGTCAGGGCCTTGCTTTCCGAGTGATCATGGTGGATCGGTGGCTCTGCAGTGATTCAGAAGGAACACCGCCATCTAGTGCGCTTTGAACACAGCACTCCTGTACCACTGAAAGTAACGGGATGTGGGGCTGTGCGCGCAGAGGCTGGAGGCACTGATCGATAGCAGGAGGCATTGTGTTATTGGTGTGTGAAGAAATGCTGATTTAACTCACTGGTGATCTAATTATGATGTGGGGGTGAGGGGAAAGAACAAAATCAGATGCTACTTCTAACTTATTTTGCATTAGTGTTCCTTTAGCTGGAATCTGTGGGTGATCTACAAAGCCTGCTTCCACAAGCTCTGTGAAAGGAAGTTTGTCCCACGCTGCCTTAGTGATGTCTGATCCTTACCTGCAGTGAATAACCTGCCAGGATGGGGGCATCCTCCCCATCTTCTGTGCCCACTTGCCCCAAAGCTGTTCCCCAGAGAGAGTGATGGCTCTAAGGACTTGTGTGAAAAGCTGGGATAAATTGCATGGACCTCTTAAAGAGAAAACCTGAGGGGCTGTATCCAAACAATTGATGGATTAGAAAGCCTCTGCAGATTTCTCCTTGTTCAGGACCAGCTACCTCTCATCCTAGCACATGTTATGTTGCAGGATGGCAAAATCCTGCCTGTCCTGGGGCAGCTGCATGGAGCTCTGCACTGTGTGGCTTTTTGGGGGGGGTCTCTGATGGGGAATGAGGTCACAGGCTGCCAGAGGTGATCCTCAACAAGGAGTCAAGCAGACTCATTCTATCAGACACATTACAGGTAGTCCCCTGCTCCATTTCCTTAGTGCCAGGTGAAATAATGTTCTGTGCAGCTACAGGGATGGCTTAGTCTTCCAGTGGCAGGGTTTTTTGTAATGTGCCCTGCTCATCTGACCTGTCAGGAGACCGTTCCCTCACTCAAGGAAGGAAAATGTGACAGTTTTTTTGCTCCCCAGTTTCTCCCATGTAGGAAGGAGTGATCTCTCCCTCCCCATCCTGCCTCTGAAGTAGGTGAAAGTTCTTCCATGGAGGATCATGACCCTTATGGAGGTTGTAGGAGGATTCAAAGAGAACCAGTGTTTATGCTAGCCTTGAAATGGCTAATTAGTTTTAATTCTTGGCAGCAGCTCAGAAACTACAGCTGTTTCTCATGTTCCTGCCCTGCAGCAGCGAAGCTGTTGCCTGCAGCCAGGGGTAGCTAGCTGTTCCTTCCCAGTGCAAATGTCTTCAGCCAGTTCTTACACAGCCATGGAGAGGGCTGAGGGTCACTTTTTTTCTTGAAATGATGGGAAGATGTGTTCAAAACAGCTGCATTTGTGTGTGGGCAAGGAGGGAAGCTATGAAGACCTAGGTCAAGTAATAGATTCTTCACTTCCCCATTGCTCTTGGTTAGTGAAGCGTTGCTGCAGAGCTGGGTTTCTGTTGGCAATCCCTCCCAAACCATTAGATCACCTTCCTGACTTGGTCTTCTGACTCAGGTATAGCTACTGGATGTCAGTGTAAGCTTTCAGACTTTTTTTTTGTGCCAGGAAGTGCACCCAATTTGTCCCACAGCAGGTCACTCAACAACGTGTGAGCACGCTGTGTGGATTGCTTACATCCTGACCAGGCTGGTGGCTCTGCTCCTAGTCACAGCAGAAGTATGTGCTTACTTAGCAACAAGCAGCTGATGAATTAATCTGATCCCTCCACTAGATGGGATGGCAGCACCATAATTTCGAAGCACTTATGGTTAAAATGTGAAGTTCCAGCACAGCCTGCTCAGTGTGACGGGTTCCCGTGCCAGACACTGCTAGCCAGGGGCTATGAAAGGTGAAAGCACTTACTTCCAGATCCTCCCCATCAGAAAGGGCACAAAAAAGGAAATGATTCAGCGCCCCAGAGCCATGATACACAGATGACTGGGGCTGACATCATCCAGCAGTCAGGCAACACGGTGCCCCTGCAACCCTGGAGGTCATATCCTAATGTGAATGTAAGTGAGGCAGTGAGCAGAGGCTGAGAGCTGTCACTTCTGCCTTGTCACTATACGCAGCGTGTGCTGTTAGCTGTCCAGAGAATGGAGATGAGCTTGTTCTGGGAAGTGGTAAGAGCTAACACTTACAGGTCTCTAGCTTTAATACTCCGTGCAATCTTACTCCATTATTGCCAGTATGGTAATGTTCACCCTGCCCATAATTGCAGTTCTCATTGTTTATCCCAGAGTAATGCTAGCAAATAGCATATGACTTAACAGCTCTATTCTTCTTGCTTCGTGCTCTTAACTGTGGGCAGAAGTTTCAAATATTACTGCTTTCTGATAGAAAAAGATGCAAAGAGCAAGATGTCCAAGGACTCCCAGCAAGCTGACAGCACAACAGAGCAGTACCTGTATGTTACAATTCCCAGCCTCCTGAACAATATCCTACATGATCAGGGCCCTTCATTACATTAAACTCCCCAGGAAGCCAGACAGACCCTTTAGAAAACATCTTGGGTTCTTATCTTGATGGTGCAGTAGACTAGACATTGATTGTCTTGAATCTAATTTTTAAGGTACATTTTTAATGAAATGTGAAAATCAAGTCTTGTTTATAAAAATATAACACAGAACTTAGTGCTCAATATTTTAATCTTTTTACTTTTGATTTTCAGAATGACAAACATCTTTGCCCTGACACCACTTAAAAGGGTTCATGTATTGTCCATCTAAACTGGATGGTTGAGTCGAAGGCAACAGGAGTTTGTGGGACTGGGGAAGGTGTGAGGATTAAGTGAGGTTTCTGGTGGTACAAGCATGAGTTGGTTAACAGTGAAGTGATTGTATGCTTTGTAATTTAATGCCTAGCATGTTCCAGAGTTAATGTCCCCTGGAGAGGAACTGAATATTTGTAATTCCCCCCAGTCTAAAGCCTCAGAGGCCACAGAAGCAGTCAGGCAATGCTGCATCAGGTACATTCAGCTGATGCTTTCAGTGCCTCCCTGGTAACCCCAAGGACTTGCATTCTCAAGCATGGTTTCATGGCAAAATAAAACTGTTAATAAAACTGTTATTCCCAGAGAATCAGGGAAAACTGTGGGCCCTCTGTCACATCTACTTTGAGCTAAGGGCCTCTCGACTTTATAGTGGTACAGCTTTGAATTTCAGTTGTTATTCATGGTGCTTGTTGCAACCACTGACTGTCACTTACCTGAACAACAGCAGCACCTGTGTATAAACATCCTGACAGCACTGTCACATACCGGATCCTGTGAAGAAGGCAAAAATCTCTGTTCTACGCTTCTTTTCTGCCCCACAGTGTAAACTCCACTGAAAAGTGTTGGGTTCTCTCAGTGTATTAAAGACACTTCAATTCCTGTGGGACAAAGAAATATTACAGGGTCAGAAATGTAGGTATGAGTCTCCTGGGCATCACCTTGATGTGCTAGCACTGCTCCTTCTTAGCAATAATCACAGCAGCAACTGAAAGGGCTAACTCCAATGACTCCTTGTGCTTCTGCTATGCCTGGGCTGAGTGCTATCTCACGCTGTTGCATGAGGCTGTGCTTGCCTTGGCTCCTGATTGTCCATCTCAGAAGGCCTGTGGGTCACCTTTGTGAGCTGCCACCCTCGTTATTGCTTCATGCGTTGTGTATCCTACTTGCTTTTGGGACTTGTGGCTTTTGTGCTTTGCTGGTGTCAGCATATTTCTAAGGGGACAGCGTTTTGCTCCCATTGCAGGCCAGCTTCCCCTGGATCAGGCAATACCCACCCTGCCTGGGGTGAAGCAGCTAAGACAGATGCTGGCCACCTTGCCTGTTGGCATTATTTGTCTAGCAGTGATGTTCAGAAACTGTGTTCCACAACAAGGGCCTCATTTAACAGACAATAACACACAGATAGTTCCCACCCACAGAGAGCTCACTGCCTAGGGTTATGGAAAAATATATCAAGCAGAGGTCAGAGAATTGTAAAGGGCAATAATGCAACACCGGCCACCCTGCTTTCCATGGGCCTCTTGCCTCAGGGGTGACAGTCAACCTTGCCTGCCTACAACCAGCTGTCTTCCTTAATACATACATACACACATGTGTGCACACATGCAGGCTGCACATAAATTAAACAGCCTTTGGAGTGCTAACAAACAGCAAATGCTAAATTCAAGCCAGATGTGCTCCCCTCCCTAGACACCAGCGAGCAGCTTCGGGCTGGAGCTCCATGCTGGTGGAGGTGATTTGGAAAGCAGGCCTGGTGGGAAGGCTCCAGCTCTTGAAATCCAGAGGAACCCTCAAAGGCCTCACTTCTCCTACAGCTTAGCAGAATTCCTGGATGCAAGCTCTGTCCTAAAAAGGGGAGAGTCTGTTGTCATGTCCTTGAACTTTTCTTCCCAAATGTATCATGCTAAAGCAAGTAGGTGAGGGGCATTTATGTATATGGTATGGGTTATGTTCTACTTGGATGTTTGGAAAACAAAGGTGTGTAAGTTTTTAGGGTGTGACAACAAAGAGGATCCTGGTCTTCTGCATCCAATTCTGTGGAGGCATCTCCTGGGGCCTTAGACCTTCAAAGCTTTTCCCATTAACATCAGCTCTGAGTCTCATTCACTGTAGCAGACAACTGAGTCAATGCAGGGCCGAGCAGCTGGAGCTCCTGTGTGGGTTGCAAGATGCACTGGAAAGCCCACTGCAAAGCATCCAGCTCTGTGGCTTTCAGATGGACGGTGAGCCTGGAGAAAACATCAGTGGCCTTGGCACTCAGAGCGAGTGCCTGTGGGAAAGGAGCGATTAGAATGGGCTCGTGGATTAGGAAACCTTCTGTGAACAAATTTGGAGTTGCCCTTGAAGTGATATTTCTTCCATTTCAAAAGACTGCTGCTTCTGAGTTGTCCCTTTTGATTAACTAAGAATTGCATCAGTATCCGCGTTATTATTACTAAATAAAACTGTTTGAGTTTCAGTCCATAAAGTTTGATCAAATGCATTTTACTATTGCTGTCTAAACATTTCATCTGGTTAATGTCTAACTCCAAGTATTTTTTTAATATTTGTACTTACTAAATTATTCGGAGAGAAGCTACTGATCGCAGGCCAACTGCTGATGTCATTTACACCAACAATTAGCCCAACATTGCTCAACTGCTGTCAGGTGCTGCCAGGGTCTGAGGCTCTCATGTTCTCCCTCCTTTCTCCCAACAGGTGGCAGTCTCTTGACTTTTTTCCCCCTCTCGGTTTTTTCTTTTTTTTTTTTTTTTTTTTTTTTTGTGGTAAAAGGCAGCATAGAAAACACCCCTATTGTATGTTTGTCTCGAGAAAGATTTTTTTTTTTCCCTTTTGTACCCCTTGATTTAACTCTTCCTTGTCAGGCTAATGGCAGTGGGAGGGAAGAGCCAGTCCCTGAAGGCCAGAGAAGTAGAGGAGTGGATTTCCCTTTTAACACATGAAATAATAGTGAAATAATAGGGATGGTTTCACAGTCAATATGTCATGAAATAGCTGTCAGAAGTCTGAGTCAAACATAATGTGAATGTTCACAGAAAAATGAGGCAAGCCCAGCTATGACATGTTTTGGGGGCACAGCTATCTATTGCAAACACTTCTTAGAAATTTATTTTTTTTAAAAAAAAAACAGCATTGAGTGGCTAAAAACCCCTGTCACCTTCCACACAGACTTTCAAAGCCTTGTTACAGATATGAATTAAGGCTCATCGGCCCTGCAAGGCACGAACTATGAGTCTCTTACAGCTGGGGAAGCTGAGACACCAGAGGTGGTCTAGGCACAATATTAGCACTAGGTGTAAGTATTTTGGTGAGGGCTGAGATCTTTTTATCTTGGTGCTATAACAGTCCACTCCCCACTGTGCCAGCAGTTATAATGGTACAAAGGTACATTATAGTGGTAAGATTATTCGCTTTGCCCACATGAACACATTATTCTGATAAAAGTACTTTAATACCAATCTAGTTGTGTTAATACTAGAGTTTGTACAGCTTTACTGAACTGGTACAGTTAAAGCAGTACAACCTTGGCATATAGATAAGGACTAAGTATCTTATCCAAATATATGGAGCAAGTAAATGACTGATCTGGGAATAGTACACAGCAGTCTTCCTTCCCAAGCTGCTTTTCAGATTGCCTGAAACCATTCTGTTCACATTTCTCCTCACCAGAGGGTAACACAAAGCATCATTGTTTGTCAAAATGTCATGGCTTAAAAAGAGATGCCACCCTCTTATTTATAAAACTAAGTGGAAAAAAAACATTCAAGAATGTCTTCTTTCCATCTTCCTTCCAGTGATACCTGACGTTAGTAGGGCCTGGTGATAGATGCTTGCACAGAATTACTTGTGAAAGGTTTGTTGTGTTTTTTGTTTTTGTTTTTTTTTCATACATTTACCAATATTCATCCCAAGTGGATGCTTAAAACAAAACATTTTCACAAAAAGATTCACCTTTCCAGCTGTCAGGTGGATGTGTGACAGTGGCTTAACACAGTGCATCCATCTACCTTAGAGTTGCACGGTGGTACTGCTCCGAACTCATGAAGTACTAGAAATGGCTCCGTCCCTAAGGCATTTCAGGAAGCCTCAGATCACTCTGGTTTCTTTGCCCTGTAGGTGTCTGACACAACCTGCTGGGTCCTGCCATGGGGACAGCCAGAAGGTGTCAGCCAGCTGTTTTATTTCTGATTTTGCATCTCCATCTGAGCCGCCGCATCTGTCGCTGTTGTAGCATTCACACAATGCATGATCATGCTATTGTCCTCCACAGATTGGCCTTCCTGAGTTGTCTTCCTCACATGATCACTAAAATGTGTCTTCCTTCTTTACCACTCAAGTGTTTTATGGGCAGAGTGGGCTAGAGGTGGAGTTCTTCTCTGTGAAGACAGCAGAAAGCCCCCCAAAGCACCAATAATATAAGGGTTGCTAGAGCAGGCATAGGCTGATCTGAAAATGAGCCAGACTGGAAGATGTGGGGTTAGTCATCAAGCTTGAATTAAATATCTCTAAAGTCCAGGATTTTTTTTTTTCTTTTAAGTCTACTTTCTGTGGAAAAACACTCTGCTAATTCAGTATTTCAAGACAAAAATTAATTTTGAATCATCCGGATTTCCCTTGGGAGGGAAATTCTGCTTTTCAATGAGCTGGAAGTGATGTATCTTAAAATTCCCAAGCAACAATCTTATATTGGTATTTTTAATTCTGAAGGCCATTCCCATGAGTTTCTAGTATTTTTAAAGTAGGTCAGATTCTGAACACAAAAAAGCTAAAGAGTTATGCCCCTTTCATCTTTTCTTAGGAGCAATAAGCCTTTTTGGTATTATTGCTGGCTTAAATATTAAACAGGAAGCAAATTACATTTCCAGTCATTAAAGTACAATAGAACAGCTCTATTGTCTGAATCAGTGCAATATTAGGCCAGATTGTCACAGAATGCTCAAGAATGAAGTCATATTGTAGGAATGTAATAAATTAAACTTCTTGTGCTTTTACTGTGAGTTCTGCCTGACGAGAGATTACTTCTTCATTCCTGTCAATGAAGAGAAGAAATTTGGGCCCCAAAACTTGAATGTGGTAAGCAACTATACAGAATTTGATATTCACACACATTTAGTACAAAAATGCAACCCGTTCTGATGTTGCTGCTTACAAGACTCTAAGCTTACCGATCTTAGTATTGTGTGACCAGAAAACTTATTTTTAAGATCTGTTTTAAATGACTCAATAAATAGAGGAATTTGCATGGGTTTGAAAGGAGTTGTGCTCTGTAGGGCTTTAGCCCCAAGGAAAGCTACACATGGGAAATTGTCCCCTTGTTGTAATGCTCCTCTAGTCAAATGCATGCCTGTAAAATTGTAACACTAGGAAAATCCTGAAGGATCTTGGAGGGAAAATAGCTGACAGTATCTGAGAGCTGCTGCCTGGTAGCCTCCCGGAGGTGGTGCCCTGACTATTTGCTACCTAAACTAAGCAGAGGATGGAAATTGGTGCTGCTTGGAGCAGCACTGTGCTCCCCCTGAGCTGACTGACAGCATCCTGTCCCTAGGTAAAGCAGAAGTTGCTGGCTGTTGCCAAAAGACTTGGATTTTTGGGCAGCTTTCTCCCAGTGGTGCGGTTCCCACCGAGGCAGTGTGCCACTCAAGGTCTTCCATCCTTACCTTGGACAGCTGTCCAGACACAGTGGTTGGCCCCCATCTGATGTAATTTTTAAAGCACTCAGTACTGGGGATTCTACAGCCTCCAAGGATGCCATTATACCACTGAACTCCTAGGAGGTTTTCCCAACATCTGAGCAAAAACATTCCCACAAAGGAAAGCGGTTACTTTTTGTCTTCACCCGGTGGATTTGGAGAACAATTTATCTTCTTCAGTAATTTTACTTAATGCAAGAACTTTGTAACATTCCCCTCTTTATTCTTTGCTAGACTAAACAAATCCAATTCCTTTGCCCTTTTTTCATAGGTCCCGTTTTCAAAGTCTCTTACCGTTGTCCCTTCGAACCTTTTTGTTCTCTGCTCTTCAGAGCCTCCTCTAAATGCAGTGTCTGAAACCGAACGTGGAGTTCCAGCTGAGGCTTCCTTGGCACTGAGTATAGAGGAACCGCTTCTTCCTGGGCTTAGTTTAAGTATGACTCCTGTTTGTAAACCCTAGAATGAGATTTGCCCTTTTTACCTTTGCTTTGTGTTTCACTTGTGGCCTAGCCTGACCTCTTGGATCCTCCTCGGGAATATTTCTGCCTCCGTAGTTATTCCTATTTCAGGAGGAAATTCCTCAGCTGTTCCTATAGTTGATTTTTTATAGTTGATAGTATTGTTTCTATACCATGCTTAGTCTGATATTTAATAGAATTGCTGTTGGTTGCAACACTTCATCCGTTTAACGCAATCGGCTTGCATTATAACCATGTTTTCAGAGCGGTTTGTAACATTTTCAGGCATCATTTCTCAACCAAAATTTTTAAGTTGTGCTATCCCACAGTCATTAAGGACAGCATTAAATAGAAGCAGACTCGCATCACCCCTGGAAACATTCCTCCCCAGTTGTGTCAGCAAATCGCCAGTACCTTGCTGGGCATCTGAAACGGGTCTTATTCCTACCAAAAACACAGCCTTGTGATCTGAGGTGGGCGACAAACGCCGCCCAAGGAGAGGAATCTGCTCCTCCGTGCCTTTTTAGAATTACCTATCCTTCTGCAGCGTGCCCTCTCCTCATATATCCACGTATTATCAACTATACCTGTCGTTATCTCAAGATACTGTCTGGGAAGTTACCTGCTCTAACGGTCACATAATTTCTCATTTAGAAAAATAACTCAGCTGGAGGAGCCTTCAGCTCATTCTAGACACTTAGTTACAGACTGTGAAAGATTTATGTATATGAAGTGTGCTCAGTTTTACTGTCATGCGCCATTGTTTTGACAGCCCAGATGAAGTTCCAGGTATGACATTATCAAACAGAATATGCCCTAGAGAAATTATTTTTCTGAGAGTTTTACTCCACACTCTCTCAGCTTAAAAATGCAGAACAGGCCACAGGAAAATGGGAAGAAAATTAAAGCTTTGATTCAGCAAAGAACTCTGGCGTATGCTTACATTTAAGTAGTTATGTAGTCAGATTATGCTAGTGTTTAAAACCCAAGTAAAATACCGAGCTGAGTTTAATGGGGCTCTTTCCCTTCTTTAAATGCCACTTGTAATTTGCTCTACTAATTACTCCTGTTACATTAAATAAATAAATAACCCCCCTGCAGGGGAGGGGGTTATTGATGGGCTAAGGGTTGAAGGGTTACATGGGCTGAAAAATAAAGGGGGGGTTCATTTGGGGTGACCCACACGACCAGAACATAAATTAAAAGGTAATCCTTTTTTCAGGGAGTGTAGTGAGGGGCTGGGGAAGAGAGATGGCCTTGTTTGGTGTTCAGAAATGGTGTAAAATAATGTTTTAAGGGAGTGTGAGCTGCTGGAAGTCCTGGGTGTGATGAAAGGAGGCAAAGGAGCTGGGCACTCTCCCAGCATCCAACCATCCAGGCAGGAGATGTGCAGACAGGCAGCAGAATCACCCGAGCTGATGGCACCAGGAGGCTCGGCTGTGCAGGAAGGAACCCAGCGGGGTCATTTCCTGGAAAACCCTGGTGCCAAACTCCGATGTGAGAGATGGAGAAACCAGCTGGAAGGGGGGAGATCTTCCCCACATGGCTCCCACAGATGGGTATGAATGCAAATGTGGGAGGCATCTTGGGTTAAGGTGATAACCTCAGACTTTGTGGTCCGTGCAAAAGGGAGGACAGAAGAGCAAACAGCTGATGGAGGGATGAGGAAACCGGAGAATGATGCTGGATTGCACAAGAGCAGGCTGCAAGAGAACAAGGAGATAGGAAGCTCGGGGTTCTTCAAAGGGATGATAATAGCCAAATCTAAACTAACCTAGTGCACAGGAAGGAAAAAAGAAATACGCTGAGGCGAATTTGGCTAGAGCACGAGACCTTCTTTGACCTCAGAAAAAAAAGAAAAGGCGGAAAGAGGAAGGTAGGTCAGAGTAACAGAACTCAGACAGAACAGTACGGGCATATAGGATTACGATCAAAAACTGACGGAAGCAAAGCATAAAGGGTTTTTAAGGACAGTAAAAACTTTATAAATACGTTCATGTGATGCTTTGAAAACTCAAAAACTGAAGTTATTCAACAGGTTTTCTTTATTATGGTGCTGGTTGTGTGGCGGATTACGGGGGGTAACACACCAAGGGTTGCTGCCTGTGCACTTAATGTGGTAAAAAAGTAAGGTTTTGGCCTCTTTGAGGGAGTGGTGTGGACTGGATGATTTTAATCAGTTTTAGGCAATCAAGGGTATTTTTTTTTGCATGTTTTCCACACTCAGGTCCCTTGTGAAGGAACCACCGGTGCAAGCCTTGGGGACTGAGTGAATCCTCATGCTGCTTGTGGCGACGGTGCATTTTGGGGCTGCTTTGTGCCGGTGTATGCGAACCACTCCTTCACGGTAAAACCACCACAGCTGGCTGGGGGGGGAAGGGGGGTCTCAAACCGAGCCCTGCGGACCCGAGGCGACAAGTTCCTCCTCGCCTCCCTCCCTCCCTGCCTGCAGGGCAAGGGCCGGGCTCTCCCAGCGGCAGGAAGGAAACAACCCCGCGTCCCTTCCTCACGCACCCCGCCCGCGCCGCCTGAGGCGACCCCGTTCCCGCCTCGCCCAACGGCCGCGCCTCGCGCCCCCCCCGGCCGTTAACCGCCCCCCCCCCCCAACAACCCCCCCAGCCGCGTGCCAGGGCGGGGGCGGAGGGCGCGGCGCGATTGGCCGGCGGGCAGCCAAGCGCGGCCCGCTCCCTCGCCTCCTATTGGCCGAGGGCAGGGAGCGCGCCCCCGCCCCCCTTTCTCCTCTCCCATTGGCTGGCCGGGCCGGCCTGGCCCCGCCCCCCCGGGGTCATTTAAGTTTATGGGGGGAAATAAATAAATAAAGCGGGAACGAAGGGGGGGGGGAGCGCAACCTAACCTGCTGCTCGGGGGCGGAGCCTCCCGCGGTGGCCAATCGGAGCCCAGCTGCCGGCACTGAGTGACACCTCGGCGGAGCCAATCGGAGAGCCAGGCGGCTGTTAGCATTCCCGCGCCGGCCAATGGGAAGCGTCGCACTTTTGAGCGACGTTTGCGCGGTCCAATCGGAAGCGCGCATAGCGGGCCGGCGAGCGCGGCTTCGCCTATCGAAAATCCCCCCGCCACGAAGGGGGCGGGCCCTGTGTGTGTGTGTGTGTATGTGTTGGGGATGGGGTGGGCGTGTCCCAAGCGGGGAGTGGCGGGGCTCGCAGCCAATGGGGGCAGGGCCTTGGGGGTGCGGGGGCCAATGAGGGGGGCCGGCTGCGGGAGGCGCCGAGCCGCTGCGCGCCGAGGGGGAAGATGAGAGAGGTACCGCGCTTCCGGGGTCAGCGGGCGGCGAGGGGCGGGGCCAGCGCGAGGCCACGCCCACCGAGGGGCGGGGCCACGGAGGGGGAGCCGTTGGGCTCCAACCGCCGCCTGTGAGGGAAAGGGGGGGGGCGGGGGGGGGGATGGCGGCCCCGGGGCTGAGATGTGAGGAAAAAATGTTAATAAATGTTAATAAATGTTAATAAAGTGAGAGATGGAGAGAGGCTCTCGGGTCCAAGTGGTAGTTTGGGGTGGAAAAGTGTCTGTATAAGCACCTCGACTGCGGAACAGTCCCGGAATCTGAGCGCTTCTGAGGCTTCCTGAGGGCTGGGGAGGTGTCGCACCTAAAATTAAGTCCCACATGGAAATTAAGTCCCGCATATAAACTACATCCCGTACACAAATCGCATCCCGTATAAAAATCCTGTCCCTGAAATCCCAGCACTAACACAGAAGCGCCGTTCCCCTTAGCATCCGAGGGTCCCGGGGCGCTTTGCAACAAAAAACGACTTAAAAATAATCCTGTAATGTCTATTTAAAAGGCTATTTTATAAAGCAGGGCCAGCCTTCTGTAAGGAGCTCTGAGGTGAGAGCGTTTCTAGCAGCGGGGCTGCCGTCGGTGGCCACTCCGAGCCTTGACTGGAAGGAGCCTTCCCTCCCCAGTGGAAAATGCGGTGTCTGTAAAGCTGCAGTTTTCTGCAGGAAAGTTCCAGTTTTACTGGAAAAAAAATATAATAAAATAAGTTTCTCTGACCAGAAAATTGAAGCGATGGTTCGTGGCTACCTGCCTCGACAACCTCTGTCAGCTCCGCCGTCAGCTCCTGTGAGGGAGCTTCGTGTCCCCCCCAACACACACACACACACAAGGAATTGCTTAGACCTTTTATTCCACAAAGGATGTGAGAGCTTTACTTTTTGTCCCGAAACGCAACCGAGCGTTGTTTTTTTTTTTTTTTTTTTCATAGGATGAAAATTCCAGTGTTTGGCCAGCCTGAATCAAAACTTCTGGAAACTTGGGGCCAGATCTTTGGCTTGTACAAACTGGCTAGCTCCATTGTGTTTAGTCCACAGAGGATTTGGCCCTAGTTAATTAATGGTTCACCCGAGGTCGTGCAGCGAGTTGATTTTAAAGCTGGGAACCGAATCCGGAGCTGTTATTATTCAGTCCTGTCATATATCTTGAAGTTTACTGCACAACATTGTATTTTTCTTAGACAAGCTGGATTAATAAGAGCCAGAATCCACGAGACTCTGATTGCAACTTTTCTTAAAAATCGTGCTCTGAAAATCTATTCAATTGTGATCTTACTAGAAAAGAGAGTAAATATGTTGTAATTAGTGCATAGGTGACACTGACTACCGAGGGAGAGAGAGGCCTGAAAAACTGCTTTTGTTATTTAAACCTTTCTTTCAAAGTACAAAAGCATTTGATTGGCACTTCACTGATTTAATAGTCCATTTGTAATGCAGGAAGAACATTACAGAAGATTTTAGCATTATTTTAAATCTCATCATTTAATCTGTAGGTGTTTAAAAAAAAAATCCTCATTTCTAGCTGAGGAAAACTTTCTGATAGCACGTAGAACCTGCGACTAGTCAGTTGTTCGAGGTATGGATGTCTTGTGGCTTCCAAAATAAAATGGTTTATAGTCTTAAAATAAAACTTGGCTTGTTTGTTGTGCTAGCACACAGAATCTTTCTGGCCAAGGATTTCATGGTAACGCTGTAATGTTAGGAATGGCATCCAAAGCCCCCTGCTTTCAGATCAGGGGGCTTCTAGCATTCAACCTAAAAAAGAGAGCAGCTCAGATCCTGTGCAGCAGTGAGGCCAGGTGCGTAAGGTACCAGCTACTTCATTCAGTATTCTGCATTTACAGAGGCTGTCTTTCACCTGTGCTTGCATAAATCTGCTTTGTAAAGGTTGAATTCTTTTTCTGATTCACACGTGGGGAAGAAAAGCAATGAACCCAGACTGCCTCCCCACGTTTCTGTTTGAGAGTGGAAAAGGACTCTGTGAAGCTCACAAAGACTCGTCTTTGCCTTCCAAATGTTTTGGGGGTGACTTCAGGGCTAAAATCTTATAAGATCCTGAATTAAACAGCAGTGAAACGACTTGCCAGTGTCAAAAAGCAGGCAGTGACAGAGTTTGCACAGACCCTCTGCCTCCCAGGCCACAGCTGCACCTATTGGCTTCATTGTCCCATCCCTCCCACGCACATGCATGCCTGGCATTGTTTTGGAAATACAGCAGAAACTTGATAATTCAAACTGATGACTCGGAGAGCCACTTGTGGAACTAATTTATTGGGTAAATTAGTGACTACATGTGCAGGCAAATTTGGGAAAGAAAAAAAAAAAGATGCTGTGTCATAGTGTATGATTTGTTACTTCAAACAGCGTGGTTTAATTGTCACTGCATTAATTTAGTATTGTGGACAATATTTTTGTTCGATGTTTTAAAAGTAAGGTCTTGAAAGGTCTCAGCGTGGTTCTATCCTGGTTGTTTAAATCTTTGAGGGGAATTGGGTTTTCAGTTCTTCAACGAGGAGTTATAATTTGGGATTAGAAATTAATCCGTAGCACCTATTTTATGGTACAGGATTTATGGCATGCCTCAGAGGTTAAACCATAGCCCTAGTAGACTGATCCGTGCTGTAGGCTTATTTGATTTCAGCAGGACTGCCTGACTAAGACAAATAGGATTTGATCCTTGCTGGGTAACTCTGGTCAAATTCCAGGTGCCTCTTAAGACTTACGATTTCCATCTCGGTATTAGAAAATAAATGTGTTCTCTTTGTTTATTTTTCACAGGACCTCAGTATTGTTCAGTACAGTTTGCCATGTGAGGCTGTAAATCCTTTCAAGCAAGGTGGGGTTTTAGGTTTGCAAACTGTTCCCAAATAATCACACCTGTACCGTGAAGGAAAAGGCTGTCCTCTGGCCAAGTTTGGACAGAATTTAGGATGCTTAGTTAATTGAGATTCCAGAGCAACTGGAATTACTAATATAGAAGATGCTAGGGAGAAAAGTAATTATTTTTAATTTGTTCAAAGTACCAACTTAATGTTAAATGTTCAAAATTAATCTGTAATTGCATGCATAGTAGCCCAAGTAATCTTACCAGCAGTTTAAACTCTCGGAAGAGGCAAGCTGTTGTTGAAAGTATGCACAAATTATTTTGGTATTAAAAACAAAAACAATACAATGTCTCAGACTGGCAGCTTTTAGTAAACTTTGTTTGTTTACCCTTCCATAGTCATGCTGACCCTTGATCGTAGGTATCAGAGCAACACAAACAAAACAAAATCCAGTTCTTTAATTTTCATGAGCAGTGTACTCCGAGATGAATCACTGAGCAATCCCGAAGCAGAAGAAAAGAGTTGTCATTGACAGGTTTTCACAACCAGAGGTGATTTCTGTACTGCTTTGTGAAGTCCCACATTTTGTATCCCGAGCAGTGTGAGCAGAATAAAAAAGGAGTTCAGGGAGTAGATTATTTTGCTCTTACCAATACTAGTAAATACTTGATTCTACTCTGATTTTCTCAGATAGTTCTGAAAAGTGCCTCAAGAAATACCTAAATATAACCTTTTGTAATCATATGTTCTCATCTGGGATAGTTCTGATTGTTTTACTGTTTATTCAAAAAAAAAAAATAATTATCCCTTCCTATTATTCCTTCCTTTTTCTTTCTTTCTTTTCCCTTTCCTTCTTTCCTTCTTTCCTTCCTTCTTTCTTTCTTTCTTTCTTTCTTTCTTTCTTTCTTTCTTTCTTTCTTTCTTTCTTTCTTTCTTTCTTTCTTTCTTTCTTTCTTTCTTTCTTTCTTTCTTTCTTTTTCTCAAATACGGGGTCCAACCCAATTATCGCTTCTTATATTTTCATAAAAGCACACTGAAGACTGAGTGCTTGTTTACTGGTTTTGGTTCCTGGCTTAAGACTTGGAACCCTGAAGCTCTCAGCTGTGCCACGAATAGCATATTTGACTTTAGGGAAAATTGCTCCGTCTTTGTTTCCTATCTGTAACAGGAATAATGCTCGTGTGCTGTCATCACAGATATTTGCAAAGGTATATGTACATGGAGAATTCTGAAATGCTGTTGTTATGGTTATGTAGACTATCTCAGTAATAACTTCAGAGACTTGGTGCCAAGTATTCCATTGGCTATTCGGTTTGACAGTGAGTGCCAGTGTTAGTAACTTCATAAACTTCACTGTAGTTATTCTGGGTTTGCATCAGAAAACAGAACGTGGCTTAGACATGAATTTCCTCTTTGAAATAACTGAAGTGACATCAGTGGAATTATACAGGAATGATTTTGGCATTGATATTACTGCCAGACACGGCTCTGAGTGCTTTGGCCTCATACAAAGCGAGCTGTCTTAGCAGTACAGGAGTTCAAAGCTCCTTCTGAGTTGTAGTATCCTCTTTACCATTTTCAGTTTTCAAGTACTGCAGCTAGCAAGTCGCATTGCTGCAACAACCTGCAGGGCTTAAAAATGCGCCTGTACACAAATGACTTAATCCCCTCACTACCTTTGGCACATCCATAGGTCTAAAGCTTAAGGACTTCCAACTTTTAAAGTTTTTTTTTTTGTGACAAACCGCAGTCAGAAACGCCGGCTGTTTTTCTCACACGTAGCACTTTATATTTCCAGACGCTGTAAATACTGGCCTTCAGCAAGCCTTTGTGTCACACATCACTTTATGGAAGAAGAAAGCAGAAAATCCCCGCTGTTTCCAAAATGGGTGATAACTTTTAACTCTTTGTATTTTTTGCAAGGTACTGAGGCTTTATTTCCGTCACCAGCACTGCTCGCTCTGTGCTTTACCCTACGGTAGAAGTCGGAGCTTTCAGGAAGAGTGAAACAGCAGCAAAATGCTTTAAAACAGGCTGGGAGTGCCTGGAGTTTGGTGTTCAGGCCACTAGAAAAGCTCTTCTTTGGTAGTTTTAAGTGCAACAGAATGAAATTTGGGGCTGAAAGAGCAGGTGCTGTTATTCTGTACAAGCAGCATTGCCTGTTTTGTTCGGCAGTTTCCCGTTTCGTCGCTGTAAAATAAATAAATAGAACCCTTTGTGCTCTTTAGGTGGAATTTGGAGGTTGGGTCCCGCTTCTCTCCAAAACTCTCGCAGGACTTCTCCCCCCATTGTGGCGTGTGAATAACAACCCGCCAGCTCAACGCCAGGTTTTTGCATCAGGCGGCTGAAAAGAGGCGCCCCTATTTATAGCAGTCAAACATTGGCAGGTGCAAGACTGGTGAGAAACTTTAGTCTCACACATCCCAAGTGGTTGTAGGGAAGAGTCTTCTGTGTGGTGGAAGCTGGGCCACGAGAATCAACAGCCCTGCTCGGTGGCTGTCTCCTCGTTTGGATCAATCAGCCTGGCTTTCCAGGAGGGGGTGTAACCAAGAAGGGCCTGATGGTGCTGCTTGCAGTAATATACTTAGCTATGGCAGCTTTAGCTATTATTTATAGAAGCGCTAATTATATCAATAGAAATAGCAATATTAATACTGTTAAGTGTCGGAATCCACGCTTGACAGCATGAACTGAACGCAGCTACTGTGAAACAAAGCAGCCAGCTTGTCTCCCTTGTCAAACCACCAAGATGCGGTTCAGGAAGAGTACACACCCACCGTAATAGCTCGGGGTCTCACCGTTTTTGCTCATCTTGTTTTATCGCTCTCCTTTCAAGCTGCAGGCTCCCGAGACTGGCTGTTCCCAGGAAGCCCAGCCTGCATCCCGAGTCGGTCCAGGACATGCAAACTGTGACTAAAATGTCGCACTGGGTTCCGGTTCAAAGCTGTCATTCTGCAATGCTGGCAACCGAGAAGTGTCTCAAAGTTCAGATTTGGGCCCAAACTTTTCTTTTTTTTTATTGAGCCTCTGCTCTTACCGCTTCTTGTTTACAAAATAGTTGGTGAAAACTCACATAGATTTCAATCCCCGCAGTTACGTGCAGACGACGTTGTAACCAGCCTTAATTGGCATCTTTTAAAGGGCAGAAATCATATTACCAAAAAATAAACAAAACTAAAAGAAAACAAGAGCATATTGAGACTCGTTTTCTGGCTGCTTTTTTAACATTTAAAATGTGCTTGATTTCCTGTCAGAGCTCTTGTTACTTCTGCCTACCTCTTGTGACAGTGTTTTAGACTGACTTCCCACAGGAGCTTACAAATCAAGCAGGTTAATGTCTTCATTAAAAGTGAATAACAGTTTACTTTGGGAAAAAAACATATTAAATATTTCAGGATATTGAACACCAAACTACTATTAAGCTTTAACTAATGCATTTACTTTGCTGACACTTGCTCTCCGATGGGACACGTAGCTCAAGTTAATGTCACTAGAAGTGATGTTTAAGGCTTCACAAAGAAGTGTTTCCAACCCCTTCTAGATGATTTTACTCCAATTCTATCGCTCTGTACTTGAGAAAAAGTTTTAAATAAGTTATTTCAGCAACTTGCCATCCTGATTTTGGAAACGCTCTGGCTATAGATGTCCCCTCTGAAGTCTGAAATAACCCTTTCTATGTCCTAGATATATGTGGTATGTCGTGTAAAGAAAGTGACAGCCAGTTGGCCTCCGGACACGTAAAGAATGTCCTTAGTACACGTTGCCTTTGGGAGGAAAATACAAAGATTGTCACAGACGGGAAGTCACGTTCACAACGCTTCTGTCACCAGTGCTTGTAAACCCACCTCGAGGTGCCACTGATGTAGTGGAAGTGGATCAGCAGAGCAGAAGTGGAGGCACGTGGCCAGTAAGTCAAGGCTTCTCGGTTGGCAAGTGGTGGTGTTCTGCCTGGGCTGCTGTTGCTGCAGAACTGTTTGCTTATATCTTTCTGCCTCTGTGCAGAATCCATTTGTGATGATGCCATGTGGGGCACGGGGCAGGCCATCAGCAATAGGGAAGGGGGTTGTTTGGGTTTCCTTGGGTTTCCTTTGCTCATGTTGCACTGCATAGTCTGTTGGTGTGATTTGCTTTAGCAGCTCCTTTTGGTTTTGTTGTCTTCTTGTTTTGCTTTTTCTTTTTGGTAGTGGGTTATTGGGTGTTTTCTCCTTTTTTCCTTTTTTTTTTTTTTTTTGACCTCTTTATTTGGCAATCCTATGGTTTACTTATCTACTATCAAAGCCATGTCAGACTGTGGTGCGTCATTCTTTCTGGATCCAACTGCAGCAGCACCCCAGTACATGAAGCAATCAAACAACATTTCTTCTCTGGCAAATTTAAACCGCTCCCTTTGAAGTTTGCGAATTTATCCAAAAAGAAACAAATCAAAACCAGTTTCAGCTCTGTGCAGAAATAATACTGATATTCTCTGATGCTATTTCCCATTGTTGATCTTTAATAATTCTGGAACTTTTCTGACATCTCTGTAAGCTCTGTGAGCAGGTGATCTGTGAGTAAATCTCCCTGAGGAGTTACAAACTTTCTTGAATTATTTACGTCTACTGTAGGAACTCTGTCTTGTATTGCATCCTGGGCTGAGTGTGGGGACGATGCAAGCTGAATGACGGAGAAAGAAGCAGGGAATGTGCCTATAGCACATAAAGATACCTGTAAGTTTTATGCATACATTATACCAAAATTATTCTACTGTAATGCTGCTGGCTTCAGCAGAGTTTACTTGTGGAAAAAAAAATTGCCCACAAAACTTAGGATCTTGGTTACGGCCATAAAGAGGTCATTGAGAAAGATGAATGGCTTAGAGAATCATTTATACAGTAGGGCAAAAGTACAAAGCCCAGTTTAACTACTGCTGGGTATCTGAAATACATCGTTATTCAGTGGTGAAGCTCTGGAACGTGCTTAGCTCTATCCTCATCACAGCTGGCAAATTTGGCAATTCCTGGTAGGCTACTAGGTAATTAATGCGTGTGCCTGGAATATGATTTTTTTTTCTTTACTTGCAGCCCCATTACATTTAAGTTCACGAGATAAAACAATTTTGTTTTCATTTACATAGCTCTTTGGGGCACTCCAGTTTTTGGGTAAACAAATGCAGCTCAAAATTGCTTTGAATTTACGTGCCATGCACATTTGTTCACTGTATTGTCATTCTTGCCCTTTAATTGGGTGCATGTGTTACATTTCTGAGATTTTTGCATTTGCCGTTTGAAAATAAAAATTGCGTTGCCTAGTCCTGACTTGCAGGATAAATGAAACAGAACTGCTTTTGCTGCTGAGGTGGCTCAGCTCACATACTCGCGTGGTGTCAAAACATACTCAGATTCACAATTTGTTTTCTGAAACAAATTTCTGTGCCTTGTGCACACTCGCCTCACATGGACTTTTGTTACAGTAAAAAGTAATGTTTCGGGCAAAGAATGTAGACTTGTGTGGTTCTGGTTGGCCCGAAGGGAAGTCATCAGAAATCAGGGATTGAGGTGAAGAGGGTCTCTAATCCCACTTTTTGGTGAAGGGGTCGTGTTGCTGGTGCCATATCAGAGATGTTTGCCCCATCTTGCCTGTCCTGCACCTGCTCTATGGATGGTGTTATCTTGGCAGTTTTTCTTCCAGTTCAGTGCTGCTCCTAGAAAACACAATAACCCGGGCTTTGAGAAAACAGTTTAAATTAATGCTAGCCAGATTCCCAGATCAGCATTAACATCATTTGTGTGTATGTATTGCAATGGAACTAGGCAAGTCCCAGATGAGATCAGCGCCCCATCCGCTGGTGCAGGGGTTTTACATCCTGTAAAATAGATTCGCTGCCTCAGGAAGCGTATAGTTAAATGAGCAAGTCAAGCAAAAGGTGAAGGGAACAAAATATTGTAATTCCCACTATAGTGACTGCAGACTAAGACACAGAAAGATTTAGTGACTTGATCAGGATAATCCAGGGAAAGGAAAGCGAGGTTTTCAGAGGCAACTAACTCCCACTAAAGCAAGCATGGGAGTGATGTGCCAACCTGCCATTTGTGCCTTTGAAAATTTCCCCAGGGAGTCTATTGTAGAGCCAAGCATTGAACTCTGATCTTCAGTCCCCCACCAGACAACCGTTCTTTTCTGCTTTAAGTGGTTTTAATTGAAAAATGCCATCTGAACAGTGTCTGTAAAGAATTACTTTTCCTCAGAACCTCCAAAAGAAAAGGAAAATGATGTGCTGCAGCAATAAATTAACCAGTGATCAAAATAAAAACCACAGTCTTGTTATGAAAACCAGAACTGGTGGGTAAATACTGCGAATTTATGACACCACTGGAAAAAAAATCTACTTTGGTAAATATTAACACTATTAGAAGTAAAGAATTTTTTTAATTATTAAACTATTCAAACTCTTCTAAACAGACTTCACATGCAGAAGCTACAATTTTATTTTTTTAAGAAAGCAAGCAGTTCACCCTTGCTTTCCTGCGGGCACTATTTATATCTGTGTCGGTGTTTGTTTCAGCGAAGAGAATAAAACTGAAGCCCACATGACCCTCTCATACTCTCCCCAAATAGCAATAACACTTTTCCTTATTTTTTTTTTTTTCCAGAGTTGTAGGAATATTGGCTCACACGTTCTCATTGCTTTGTGAGCAGGTTGACGCTCTCCCCATTTTACAGTTTGGGAAACAATGGCTGGACTCAAGGTTATCCGAGTCCAGAGAAACTGTTAGAGTCAGATTACGCTGCTGGAGTGACCCATGTTCAGGCCACTCCAACACGTCCCCAAATAATATTTTACAAGCATGAGCCATCTGTGTGTGATGAGATCAGACGTAAGGAAGTCTGTAGTTGCCAAGAGAATTTGAGTGAGCAGAATTGTACAACTACAAAGAAATCCTACTGCATCAACAAAGGAAGCTAAGAGAAATATTCCCACTGAGCTCTTTCAGACTGTTTTAATTGGACCATTTGTTCTTGCAATATTTTAAGGGTTCATTCTTCCTTTTGCACATCTAATTAGTACTGACAGTATTGCAAGTTCCGTGTTCATTATGAGTAGCCTCCAAAACGGATAGTCCCATATTTTGGAAAAGAGCAAGGTATTTTTTCTGCTGTGCCTCCCTGTGCACCTGTAGGGGAAGCCAGCCTTTTTGACCTGGCTGCATCACAACTTCCTCCCCCTCACGAACCCCCACAAAGGTTCCCCAGACAAAACTCCCCCAGAACTCTCTGTCAGCTCCTGACCACAAAGTACTTGCTGCGTGTGGACCTCAGAGGTAGGATGGGCTCATTACTTATGTCATCCTGCTTTTATTTGTTTTATGGAGTACTTCACAAAAGCAAATAAATGCAAAGGGTAGGCTTTTCAAAAGCTCTCAGCATCAGTCTAGCTCTTCTCTCTTTGAAGACAACGGGGACTTGACTTGACTGGAGATGGAATTAAGCCAACACTGAGCATTTTCAACAACTCCAGTCATCGCATCTCCCCAGAGAATTTATGATCTAACAAAAAGGATTAATTGATTAGCGCTCAAGTTGACCAATGGATATGAATCTTTTGCTTTCGAGAACAACTCTGATTTTGGAACAAAAGTCTCCTGAGTTTTTGTTTTGGTTACTACGGGTTAAGTTCTGTTAGGGTTTCTCCCAGTTTGTTTTATTAGAAAATGGTATTTATTTGACTGCGGTATGCTACCTAAAATTGCTATAATTTGTTTCTTTATTTCCGTAAACATTGGTGTGTTTATTTTGGATGGGTGGTTAGTTAAAAAAAAATCATAAAAACATATTGGTTACCTCTGATATCTCATTTTCTCTTGTAATCACTGTATGTAGTTTTTCTATAGCACTGATTAAAAAAAAAAAGTTGGGGAGGAGAGACATTAGAATCTATTTTCAGGATGGCATATCAGACCACACGCACTTATGGGGTAGAGTAGATTTGTTATTTTGGGCAGTACTGTGGAACTTATGAGAAGCTTTCTTTTTTTATACAAAGTTAGTTCAGAGTAGATTAAAGTTTATTTCAAACTCAGCATATTTGACCTCAAGCATCATAAGAGTCATGTAGAATTGGCTCATGCTATTAAATTCCTACAGTGAACTCCATAATAATGATTAATTTCTTTCATAAACTCTCTTCATAATTAATACAGGTTTCATTGTGGGCACTGCTATTCTCATATTGATTATCTCCACAATTTAGATTGGACTCTTAAAATGATGTCTTTGTTTACTCTGATGACCAGACATTTATTTTATTTGGATAACTCTCATCATTTGCAAACTGAACTGGGGATATTGCTACCATAGAAATTACAAATATTTCAGAGCCGTTTCTTGCAAGAGCAGGGATAATTTTTTGGCACGTGAGATTAATAATACTTTGGTGTTCTCTGATGCCTCTCATCTGAGAATGTGAGTTCTTTATGAACATCAATTAATTAAGCTTTAAGACACCCTCCTGAAATGGGGAAGCATTAGTAACCTCTTGCACTGATGGATAAACTCAGATTTAGAGACATCAACTGACTTAGTCAAAGTCACCTGGCAAATTATCGTGAATATAACCCAGTTTGTTGACTACCAGTGTTTCTGTTGTGAGGAGTTTCTTTCTCCTGGCATGATAATTTTTGACATGGCATAGTTGCTTTTGGCAAAATATGCTTTTTAAAAAGTTATAATGACACAAGATGTTTTAGCTGCCTGAAGAAGTATGCGCCTTTCTTGGTGTTTGTTTCTTCTCAAAAATAATTCATTTTCAGGATTCTCTCATAAGCTGCGGTTAATATCAATAAACTTTTCAGACTTTGATGATCTCCTTTGGAAAAGGGGTGTCTTCACGATTCTGGGCAACTACAGGAGAAGCAGTTTAAGGGCAAAAAAGCAGAAAATAATGAATGATGAGATTGAGAGATATGAGCATATTGAGGGAAAAGAGCCACAAACCAGATTTTGCAGCATCACAGCGCACACTTTATACAACGCTGTGCAACAGGTGAACCTTCCTCTTGGTCTCTCCTGTGTCTTAACGACATAAGTCCACCTCATCACTATATTTAAAAGCACTTGGGCACAGCTCCAGTCCTCAGAGAGCTCAGTGATGGGGACAGTATATCTTGCGTGGGTGTGTTGCCTGGGCTCTACAGGGTCCTGAGCCCCTTGGCGCTTGCTGAGCTCTCCTTGTTTTGTTAACTTCAGAGAAAAGTTGCAACGGGTGGCAGAAGGCAATCTCCAGAAGGCCTGGGAGAGGAGCAGGAATTCCAGTTTTTGAGCTGAATTCAGCCGTCCTGCTGCTGCCAAACCTCTGAGCAGGGAGGGGGAGATGTGGATGTAAGAAGCAGCACGTATATCAGTATCAGCGCGTGCAGTCCAACGGCCCCCGTGCCTGAGGACAGCGAGTGCAACTAAGGACAACGTGGAATTTATAAGAGTACCTCACATGTTGAGATGCTTTATAGTCCCCCCTGTGAATAGCCTAGCAAAAACCATATGTGAAATATAAATACACTGGGACTTAAAAACAGAGCTGTATTCCAGCCTTTTAAGTTAATTTTATAACATGCAGCATCCGAGGGCTTAATGTGTGTTGTATGCGGTGCTAGCCGACTAGCGCGGGACTTAATAAAAGCAGTATGTACTGGAGACACCAGAGGGGCTGGTGGAAGACGGGGGAAGAAGATGGTGGAAATATCACATTTTAGGGAAAGAAAGAATCCAGTTTAAACCAACTGGCTGCTTGTTTCCTTCAGTCAAAATGCAACAATGAACTCCTGTTGTCATGCTGAGTCAGTTGGCAGTGACTCATTTTATCAGTCTCAAAATTGTCCGGCATTTCATCAGAACTGGATTACACAATGGGTTTTTCCTTTTCCCCCTCTTTTTTTTTTTTTTTCCCAATACACTTGTAATATTAATAGGCACATAAATCATCTGATGTTAACATGTTTCCTCATTAACTTTTACTTTTTTAATTATAAAATTAGTAATCATGCAACTTCCCGAGGAGGGAAATACAGTAATCCCATATCTGACTTGAAATTATAAAGTGCAAACTTTCTTGGTTGTGCCCTTCTCTCAGTTAAAAATAAGTTAAAGCCTTTTGTTACTTTCCACAGGATATTGGCATAGCTAACATATGCTCACAATTGTTCGGCCGAGGTATGTGTTCTCTATTGGGTGTGGAGAGAAAATTTGTATGTGGCAACAGCAGCCAACATATCAGGGTTGATTTTTCTCCTCAGCATGACTTCTTTTGGCTATTTCTGCAAAAGCCTCTTGGAGAAAACACTCCCATGTAGTATTTTATTTGCTCAAACATTGCACATGTGATGTGATTTATTTTGTGGGCATATTTAATCCTTAAGCACAAAAAGACCCGTTATCTAAAGTACAAAGAGTGTGATTCCCTAATTAAAACTGAAGAACGTGCTCCTGGACTGCATAGTCTGTGAAAAAGTTTGGTCTAGGAGGTTTTACATCAAATTCTGCATACCAGATCCTTTCATTTTAGCACCTACGATGTTCCACATTTTCAGTCAAAGCAATATGAATAAACTAAAAACGTGTAAAAAGTGATGCTGAGTTGGCTGGACAGCAACGCATCTGTTCTAAAACCCAGCATTTCTAAGTCAGCCACCTTGTCTACCATAACATCTGTATCTTCCACTCACACGATTAAATTAATTGTGCTCAGGCAAATCCGCTTTGTATTTGTAGGTTTGGGGCAAAAATACGGACCTGCATTTTTTAATCTTAGAAGATTTGAGATATCTGGAATATGTTCCGTTCCTGCCCCAACCTCTGCATCCTATTTTGTGTTTAATCCCATCCATCTGTGTTTGGAATCCATCCTGGTGGCTATCAAATGGAAAGCTTCCAAGCGTCTTTGAATAGTTTTTTAATTTTGTTCTTCAGTGGTTCTAGTTCTTTGTTGTTAATTAGATCAAACCACATTTCCACTGAGGCTGTAACGGTAGTGTCATCAGCCTGTAATCTGTCAAGTCCCTCTGAAACCTGCTTCAACTGCTTTTGCAAATTTAGTACCTCTCTGTAAAGTTCCTCGCGGAGGAAAACGTTTGCTATTTTTTGCCAAAAAGTCCTTCTGGTTCTCACTGCCGATTTCAGTGTACTTGTTGATGCAAATGTAGATAGAGGTGCATGTTCCTGAGAGCAACATGAAGTGTCACTGGAAACCAAGGACATCGGTCTTCCTTTTTCACTCAACTTAGCCAGGCTGTGAGCGATTGTGGAGCAATTTTTGTCCATAGGCTCTACAGTACAGTTTTGGGAAAGTTTGGTTACTGCCTCGTAACTCAGTGTGGTTGAAATACAGCACTGAGCAGCCACATAGCAGCAGAAGAGTTGTTTTAAACATTCTTGTTTCAACTTTGTTTTTGCTGCCTAACCAAAAAGTAAAGCCATCTTTCTCATGTTGTTCTAGTTGGTCTCAGATGGTATCTTTGGTAACATTGCACCAATATTTGTGTTTTTCATTTCAATCCAGAACTGATAGCAGCAAACGAGGACATACATTTCATTGTCTGCATGCTTGTGGCCATCAGGAGGTCATTTGTCATGGTCAGCCAGCTATCCTGCAATAATGTCACTGTTCAATGGTGTTCCTTCCTTCCTTCCCTTTTCTTTCTTTTCTTTCTTTTCTTTCTTTTCTTTCTTTTCTTTCTTTTCTTTCTTTTCTTTCTTTTCTTTCTTTTCTTTCTTTTCTTTCTTTTCTTTCTTTTCTTTCTTTTCTTTCTTTTCTTTCTTTTCTTTCTTTCTTTTCTCCCTGTTTCTTCACTTGGAGTGTCTTCTAGTGGACAGCTAAAATTAGGAGTCTTTAAAAGAAATGTTTCAATCATTGCTATCAATTGCTCCTTTTGTGTTCTATGGAAGGCAATATCATTAAGATAAAAGAAGGTTGCATCTGTCTTGCTAAGTAGAGCTTTTCTTTATAGCATAATCAACTAGTAAGCTCATTTTGGGGTCTTCAAGACACAAAGGTGTCTAATGTTGAAGAGCATCTAGGAGGTTTGGAACAGATTTAAATTGTCATTGCAGCTACGTTTAATAATGATAATGCTAGCACTAAAAACATCTCACTTTCAGGATCATCAAACTCATCAGAGTTCTGCTTCATTAGTTTCACTTAAAAGAACATCTCATCGTAAAGGATCTGCAGAAGTGAATTGTCTGCGCTTTTTGAAATGGATGCGAATTCATCCCATCTTCTTGAAAACAATTTTTGATAGTGGCTGCAGTATACTGTCAAAGAATTATCTCAGGTTTTGTATTACTTTGGTACATGCACACCGTTGTTTCCTGTTGCTTTAACTTCAACTTTAAGAGAAGTCAAATAAATGATTTTTTCCTATGTGTTTTAGCCATTACGCTCCAGTTTTTAACACTGGTATCTTTAACATTAACTGTAGAACACGAAGCCCACTCTCTGGATTTAATAGTTGGGATTGAAAACCTGGGTGAGATAGCTAGCTATCCTTAGAACCTTGTTATAGAATACTCTGACGACTTAATGGCAGTTTTTAGATCCTAAAAATATCAGAAGATCATGTTCAAAACCGGACCCATTTATTACTTTCTTTTTAGTATCTGATGACAAATGACTCCATCAACCAGCCACATCTCTCTCATCAGGCCCTGATAGCGTTGCTTATTCCCCATGTGGTTAGGCTAAAGTGAACACTTTTTGCTGTCTTTTACAAGGGACAAAAATCATAGCACTTTTACCACTTCCCTATTAAGTTTAAGAATGTTTACATTTTTCATTTGCAGATTGAAATTAGAGCCTAACGTTTCAAGCATTGTGTGTTTCTCTTCTGTGTTATTTTCATGTAAGCATTTCTAAGTGGCAGATCCCAAGCAGTCAGCACTAATAGAAAAATGCTACCGGATTGTTCCTGCACCTGACATCGTACATATAGGTATCATGACTCATGGACTCTTGGCCAAACTCGATAGAAGCAGCAGCAGCAAAATGTAATAACATTTCCCTTGAGACCATTGTGTGGTGCTTGAGGAGTGTTCTGCTGTAACTTGTGTTGTCTGCGTTTTCAGCGCTCCTCTACAGTTCGTGCTCTTGAAAAATTAGATGCAGGCCTGGTATCTTGGGGCAAATAAATTTCTGCTTTTGAGACCATCTGTAGATTTGTCTATTGGGGCTCTGTCTCATCCATCAAACCTACCTCTGTGAGTTTTGCTGTTTAAATCAGAGAGGGCAAAAGGAGCACCTCTCTAGAAGCAAGTGTTCCTCAGATGCTTTCAGTTGCTGAAAAGAGAGAAATATGCTAATTTACCAGTACCACACACTTTGTGCTGTTTTTGTCCGTATTTGTCATTGGCATATTTGGTGGTCCTGTATAGCTTACTATTTTCTTCCTTTCCCTTTCCCTTTCCCTTTCCCTTTCCCTTTCCCTTTCCCTTTCCCTTTCCCTTTCCCTTTCCCTTTCCCTTTCCCTTTCCCTTTCCCTTTCCCTTTCCCTTTCCCTTTCCCTTTCCCTTTCCCTTTCCTTTTCCTTTTCCCTTTCTATCTCTTCCTCTCCTTCTTCACTTCTTTTTCTTTTTTTTTTCTTTTTCTTTTTTTCTTTTTCTTTTTTTTAATTTTTTTTCTTTTTCTTTCTCTTTTTCTTTCTCTTTTTTTTTCTTTTTCTTTTTCTTTTTCTTTTTCTTTTTCTTTTTCTTTTTCTTTTTCTTTTTCTTTTTCTTTTTCTTTTTCTTTTTCTTTTTCTTTTTCTTTTTCTTTTTCTTTTTCTTTTCCTTTTCCTTTTCCTTTTCCTTTTCCTTTTCCTTTTCCTTTTCCTTTTTTTTTTCTTTTTCTTTTTCTTTTTCTTTTTCTTTTTCTTTTTCTTTTTCTTTTTCTTTTTCTTTTTCTTTTTCTTTTTCTTTTTCTTTTTCTTTTTCTTTTTCTTTTTCTTTTTCTTTTTCTTCTTCTTCTTCTTCTTCTTCTTCTTCTTCTTCTTCTTCTTCTTTTTCTTTTTCTTTTTTCTTTTTTCTTTTTCTTTCATTTTCCATTTCCTTTTCCTTTTTTTTTTAACTCTCTCTATTGGCTGCAAAGTAGTATGCACCTACATGCCAGTGTTGTCTTCTCTGTGCAATCTCAGACACAGCACTGTAGAATGAAAGCCCACCTGTCAGTTGCACAAGTAACACTCCATGTAATTGGTTATTGACATTTTCTCAAAGACAGGTACACATACCACCTTCTGAATGAGAAGAGCTCCTGAGATACTGTGGGGAGTCCCAAGCAGCTTTCTGGGGGTTGAGAGTCTGGCCAGAGTAGGAGAATATAACAGTGTGGCATGGTCTGCTTTTCATCTACCAAGTACTACTCCCTTCCTTGTCCCCACACAGACGGTCCTAGCTCCAGGACTCGACGCAGAAATTCCTGGGTTCTGATCTAGCCTCGAGTGAACACGAGACAATTGAGTACCGAAAGGAGCTAAGTTGGCAGGAGAGCGTGTGCAGGTGTCTGAAGTATAAAGCTATGCACAGAGGAGCAGGATTAAGGCTACAAAGCAACAAAGCATTTTAACTGTAGTTTTGGTGACTACATACCAAATTAACAACTCTTTCCAGACACGCACAGATACCTATGGTATGCTGACAGTTTCCAGCTGTAGGAAACCCATTTTTAGCCCAAGCAATGTTTTTGGAGCTGAAAGGGCTTCAGCTGGAACTCAAAACCATGAAGGTAAGGGTGGTCATGCCTACTGCAACATGGGAATGCTTTCTGATCATTGAATTGTGACAACGGAGGAGCTCAAGTTACAATGTTTTACTCCCAACTTTTATAGACTGCATTTGTTACAATTTTCAGCACCCTTCCCACTCTTTAATCTATACTTCAGTTAGATGTTAGGAAACAAATTGGAAATACCTTCCTTTACTCTTGTAGGGAGGTTTTATTATACCCCTTAAGGGGAATGAAATAACTTTCTGCACTTTTCCCTTATTTTATTCCCCATTTTGCCTGTCTGTTCCTTGATGGCTTTCACTCTTCGATCAATTCCATCAATTTTAATTGGAATTTTTTTCCTGTCTTCTCTTGTGATAAAAAGATATTTTCATGTAATCTGTTTCTTCGGGCCCAATGGTAAAAGGGCTGTCTTTGGGAATTCGGACATCTATTTTCCATTAAAATGAATGGAATATAGTGTTAGTATCTTGCAGGGATTTGAACACCTTTGAGCTATTGTGAAGCAAATGTTCATGTTCCTCTGAAAGGAAACCCTTGCTGGTGATGAGGATGGATAATCTTGAGCTTTGAGACCTGTGGATAGTGCTGGGAGCCTGTAAGTCAACTTTTTGGTTTCATTTGTCTTGTGCGTAACTTTTCTTTTCTCAGAGGAGTAGTCTGTAAAGTGATCCTAAAGAATTAACTACATCATTAAGTACCTAACATCAAAAACACATCGACATTGTTATGTTGTGGCTTCTCCAGAAAATGGTGTAATTTCTGTCCTCCTTATTTTGAAGCAGAGGTCAGATTGAGCTGACTTCTGGCAGTATGGTAAACTGGTGCTTTTTTTCCCCGGTGGTTTACTTCCTGTGCTCCAAAATTACAGCTTTAATTTAGGAGCTGAAAAGCTTGTAGCCTGCCTGGCTGTGAGGTTCTAATTAAAGATTGCACTAGATGTGAGCTGACACTTGGTTATTTGCAGTCAGCTTCCTAATACAAGAAGTCTCGGATGTTTGAAGCCGTGTTGGCTTTGAAAACTATTGACAGTCATTTAAATGATAACATTATTTATTATTCTAGTGTTTTTCAAGAAGTAAGGCAGGAAAAGAAATTAGATGATTCTGTTATGCACCTTGTGCATTGTCGTCACACTTTGATACTTCGAGCCCAGAGCAGTGTCTGGATTGAAACAGCAGGTTGGGAGACAAATACCCCATCAATTCTGTTTATTATAACTGTGTCTATTTTTCTCATACCAGTTTTTAAACTGAATGACCATCAACACTAGATGTGTGCTTGAGCGGGATGTGGTACCTGAGGAGCCAGCCCCAGTTCTGATGACTGAGGATGTGTGTTGCACCAGGTAGCTCTCAACAGGGCGCTCCCAGCTGTCCCCCTTCCCCAAAAACCTGTATCTGATAACCCCTCCTGAATTTCTGTGGTGTGTCACAGCTTTACTATCTGAATCTCTATGAATTCCAGACTGAAACTCTGCTTTTCCTACTCAGTTGGATGGATGCGTGATGTATAGTTTGATATTCCATCTGGTATTTCTCTCAGATGTGATTTTTCATTCTTCTTTGGTGTTTGCCCCACAAATGGTCCACTGAAGCTAGCTGAAACTTTCATGTAACTGTAGTGGTAGAGAATTTGTTTCTGAAATAGAAATCTTTAAGGTTTACTGACATTTATGATTCTCACATCTGCGATGTTATCATGGTATGGTAAAAACAAATGTTGATTCATTTCAAGACCACAACAGGGAGTGCTTAAAGTCATATTTGCATTCTGATTCTTACTGATTTTTTGTTGGCTTCGGGACAGCTGAACAAATGGAACAGTGGGACAGCAAAGTACCAGTTTATACAAAGTTATCCTAATCCCAACCTCTGTTTATTTTGTTGGTGCTTTCTTGTTGTTGTTGTTGCATACTATCAAACGGTTTCACAACGTGACCTCTGATTTTGAAACAAAACAAATTAAATGTTAGTTAGTACTGATTAGTGGAATATTAACATTGATTCTTTATTTACTCAAAAATCAGGAAATTAAAGTTCCCCTGGCAAACTTAATTATGTGTAATTGCACAGATATTACAATGGGGATCTCATTACATGATCATAGACTGTCTTGGTAGCAATACCAAATATTATAGTCCTTGCTAATAATTGCAAAGAAAGTTAGAGAAAAGGAGCCCTTTGACCATAAGATAATATCTAACTCAAGCTCTTCACAAAACCTGACTGAAGGTTAGCATTGAAGTTGGTACACTTCATTTCCATTATATTATTTTGAAAATATTTTGTCACCTTGTTCTGTGTGCTCTAGTTCTGTAATGAAAGACCCTTTTGTTCAAATACAGGTAAAATAAAAGAGTTGTTTGCCTATAGGATACTTAATTTCATTTCTGTTGGGTTGACAGGCTTACACCACTAACAACCTCACCAGATCTTCCAATTTTTGATAGGTCTGATTGAAAGAAAGGCTCTTATCTCTGTTCATGTGTAAGTAACACCTGAGGCTTAATTTTAGTTAATGCAACTTTTTGCTTGTAATTCCTCTGTCTTTAAATAATAATAAAAAAATATTTTCCATCCAAAATTAATTTCAATTAGTATTAAAAAAAAAAAAAAAAAAGAAAGAAATGTACCTTGAAATGTATCCTTTCATAGAGCTGAACAAAGTCTGTTCTGATTATCCAAAAATATTCTTTCCTAGGCTAAAACTGATGGACTAATTGTAACCAATTTTTTTTTTTTTTAAGTGAATTTACCTTATATAAAATAAAATAATATCCAGACCAGGACATTCCTTTTCTCTGTTACATCTAGTACATCTAGGGTTTTTTATCCCTCAAGAACATCTTGGACTAAAACTTCAAAGGCAATGAATACTAAATCCTGCCCACCTGCTCACAAAAATAATCCCAATGAGGTAGTCTGTAGATCACAGATAATCAAGTTGTGTCAAAGGGAAACTTTTACGCTGAAGACTGATGTTATTAGCCCTGGTGAAATGGGAGAATCCTTTCTAATGTCTCCCCTGCTTTTGGTACAAAAGTCACCAGTCAAGTCTTGGAGTTGATTTCTTGGACTAAAAAGGACAAAGCTTTGTTTGATGTTTTACTCATTTCCATTTTCTTTTGCTCCGTGGTCTCTGTAGTATTTAGCTTGCCTAGGGAGAACAGAAACAGAATCAGGAACTTCTGTATACACTCCCCATGTCAGAGTCAGTTACCCTAAACACCCCTGAAGGCCATGAACCTGGTACTTTCTATTGTCTGGATGTGGGATTTTAGGGGCATATATCCAGAATTCTTAAGCATGGTGGCTTAGCAGGCATTTGGGCTGTCTGAATCTGGGTCCTAGGGTAAATTTTGTGCTGAGCTCCTCGAAAGTGTGATAAAGCCAAAACCCTGTGAGTCCATCATTTTCCATAACTTACAATTCCAGTCTGCTTGGTAAATGCATTGGTTTCCCTTTGCCATGGAATACATGGAGGAAGATCTTATATAGGAACTTTCAAACAATGCCTATATTTGAGGACAAAAATCCTACATAAGCTGCAGGAATTTTGTGGTGAAGTGTTAGATAAGTAATGGCACTTAGCATTGCTCCTTTCAAAACTTACAGCATTATTGTACCTATGATTTTTTGGTGTTGGTCATACAGCGCTAGCTTTAAGAAAGTAAATAAGTTTCTAGTTTTCATAATGGTGCAAAAAAAAAAATAAATAAATACTTGGGAGTGCAATAGAGATTAAAAATAATAAACCCATACCTTTTAAGACAACTGCTTAACTTTTAGGGCCTACTTGAGAGTTTTGAATGTTTCAAGTTTCAATATTATCTGTCTCTTTTCTGTGTGTTCCATCCACTTTATTTATAGTCAATCAAAAAAAAGTTAAAGCATGGAATTTCTTTTTGTCCACCTAATACATACAAATTTATGTTTTTTTCTTTTTCCTTTTTTTCCTAGAAGTGGCTCTTTATTTGAGGGCAATAATCGCATATGCAATATTTTAAACAGGATGATAATTACATCTTTGAGGGGTACCATCTCTGAAAATGCTGACATAAATATTTTCCAGGTAGAAGGGATTCATGTTGATAAGCTTGTGCAAATACACTCAATTCACAAGCGTCCAAAACATTGGTAGCGATACTTACAATTTTCCTCAACTAGATCATCTTCATGCAAAATAAAGTCTGCGCATCTGATCTGATGTGACAAGCACTAGAATTTCAGAAGTATGTGGTGTGTGTTTTTTTTTCCTTTCCTTTTTTTTTTTTTTTCCTACTATATAAAGAGGGTAAAAGTGAACTGATGACCACCTAGAGCTTCAGCATTTTCGCTGTGGTTCATGTCATAACCACATGACTGCCTGTAATTATTATGACAGAAATCAAATCCTTCTGCATGCTCCCTAACTTTCTGGGACAAAAATAGAAATCTTTGATAGTCATTCTAGTTATCCAGTAGAAGAGAGTGATGGATGTGCATCCTGGCTTGTTTGTTACTATAATTCCTTTCAGATGGCAAAACTAATTTTTATTACTTGTTGATCAGTTTCTAAAGGATTTCCATAAGTAAATCATCAAATTTCTCATCCTTTAAATGCTGACTGAACTGCAATATGATTCTTTATAATCAAATTATAGGCAACCTTTGGGAAGCATGTAGTTATATAATAGAGGGTGTGCCATACAATGCAGTAGGCTATGTAACAAGATCCGATTCCATTGTAACTCCACAGCTTGGATGAGGGCCTTACACATTAGCTCAACAGCTAAATTGGTCACAAATTGCCTGCTGATGCAAATAAAGGTAATATCCCAATGCTCTGTAAATGGAGAGGATGAACACAGATGTAGCCAATGCCATCTACTTAGCTACAGGTTGTTTTGTGTTAAATAATTACAACACATTCTGTATATTTAAGAGGTAAAGTTCACACAGAAACATGCCAAGTGTGTGTGCATGTGTGCATAATGGAGAAATTAGGAGAGGCCATGTGGGAGCTTGAGGTTTTTTTTTTGTTTTCAGTTCTTGAACTCCAAAAAGGAATGGTGCTATGATATCAGTCTTCTCGACTGTGCTTTATTACGACTCTCAGCCCTTGTAGATGATGATTGATGATAGGAATGATGATGATACACACCAGTATTGATGGGTATAGATAACAAGGGATTGGCTATGGTGGGGCAAAATTTCTTCCATCACAGATACCTCACTGTCACAGCTCACTGATGTAGCAGCAGTACTGTTGCATCTGGCATGGAAAACGCCACTTTGCATCTTTTGTGCAAGGTGGCTTAAGTGCTGTAAGGGAACAGCCACTGTGCAAAGCATTCCTTGACCAAAGTGCTGATATTGTCATCAGAAAAGAAAGTGAGCTTTTATGGTACATGGTACTTATGACTGGGAGGCAGATTTTCACAAATCCATTGAAGTGGTTGGAGACATCTCATCTTTGCATCTGATCTATTATTCACAACATTCCTGGATTCAAAATTAAAAATAAGTAAATAAATAAATAGAAAAGACAGTTCGGGTTCAGCAAGTGTGCCCCAGTCTTGCCAATCAATTGGACTGTCTGAGATCCTGATCTATAGAGGCAGCACAGCCTGAACTCCTGGTCAGGAAAGCCTAACATCCCAATCCCACTTCTACTCTCAATCAAGTGGTTAACTCTTTCCACTTAGTTTTTACTGTCTGTGAAATGGAAATGACAGTGCCTGTTTACCAAATGAAATTGTGAGATTTGTTTTTTTTAATATGTATGTGCAGCAGAATGGATCAAAGCTGCTAAATTAAAAGAAAATATTACTGATTTGGAGGTCTGGCAGTAAGTAATGACTGCTGAGATGGGGCAACAGTTGCGATTCTTTGTGTATTGAAAGACACCAGGAGTACAATGTATTTTTTCCTTCTGTCCCCATCATCTTCACCAGTAAATCTGCAGATGTAAAGAGCATCTGTGTGGTTCTTCTACATTTTTGTTGACCCCCACTGATGTAAATCAAACACACTGTCCTCCTGTTATCCTCAGGTTTAGAAAAACCTATTTTAATCACTTCATACAGGTATCTAATTTGAATCAGCCTGCCAAGCTGCAGGGCTCTTGTGCCTTTTTAATTGGCATCTTTCTCATTACATTTGAACAAAGTTGCAGAGACACCGCAGGACATGAATAGAGACAACTGAATCACCGTTCCTGTTGGGCTGGCAACATGACGGTATGATATACCAGGGGAGTCTAGGAGATCTGAGTATGTGGTGAAGGGGACTAAGTGGAAGTAATCAAGTTCAGACACGTTGCCGAGTGTTTCTAGGTCCTGACGGTATTATCTGAAAGAGAACAGCGACAGAAATTTGCCTGAATTTTTTAACATCAGCGTGGTATCCGTATGCTAAGCCTCAGCATCATTTTGCTTGTTGCAATGCATGGGACAAGATGCACTTGGGATCAGCTGAACAACTGCTCTGTAAGGTCTGTAAGGTCTGTGAGGACCTTACAGCAGGGTTCTGAGCTGCTGTTTCTCATCCAGCTGGAAACAATATAGCAAAATAGTGTTTTAACCCATCACAATGATGGGCAGGATACCCAACCAGCCCATGGAGTCAGTCCTATTTAAATTTCTTTAGAAGTTGAGCATCACCTGATATATAGCTGCTAAAAGGTCAAAGTCTTTTAAATGAGGTCAGTCATATCCTCAGATATTGTTATAGGATGCAGGGACTCCTCTTCCAGTTGCGGTTGCCTGCAAAATACGTCTAAACTCACTACGTTGGTGAGCCTGGGAACATGAAAAGGAGAGGAGAGAGCAGAGCAGCACAGAGTATGTTATTTGGCACCAAAGCGCATTCCTTCCCTCTCAGTCTGTCATCCAGAATCTTGTCATGTGCAACAAAGACTTGCACAGCCGTACCAGTTCTGGTGGACACTTTTTGTGTGGTTTAGGTAGGATGACTGATGTATAAGACAACAGAGAATCAAACCATTGATGGTTCGTATCCATACAGAAAGGCTCACAGGTGAAGAACCAGCTGTGCAGATTGCAACTTGAGAGATTTATTATTGAGGTCAGATAGATACTTGGATTTTATAAAGGTTATGGCTAATTGCATTCATTTCTGATTAAGGGCCAAAACTAGCTTATATTGGGATCTGCTTAATATTTGTTTTCACACAATCTTGGAGAATGACATACAGCCAAACCCTGCACTACTCTGAATGTGCTTTGCTTCAGGTGTCATTTGAGGTTTGGTTCTCAGTGTCTCCAGATCTGGGTGGAATCAGGTTCAGTTTTAGGGTCCTTACTGAGATTCAGACTTTCTGAGAATATGAGTAAATTTACCCTGTGATCCCTGTGATCCTGGTTTAGATATTTGTATAAAATTTTGAGAAAGTTACAGGAAGTAAGGCTCTAGATGCCTCCCAACTTAAAGTTTTTGGATCTGGATCAAGGGCAAATCTGAACATCGTTCAAACTTACATGGTTCCAAATTAGTGTAACCTAAATGTCAAAATTAATTTGAAAATGTTCAGATCTGTATTTTATTGAAACTTGTTAAGTTTTGACTCTCTTCAGATTTGAATCTGTAAGGTAGGTAGGACTGAGGAGTGAATGTCAGTTTTGGGTCAAGTATGCCAGAATACTAAGAAGTTCTTATATCTGATATCCTCATTTTGGTGTAAATCTACTTTTTAAAATTGAAATTCTGAGAGTACTCATATTTAAACTGCATAGCAGTATGTAAAATCTTACGATTTTCATCAGCTGGCTTTAATACAGATCACCTTTATTATCTGTATTTTTCCCATGATATTCGCCGTCATAAAAGTCTGAGAGATGCTAGGCTGAGGTACTAGGCTGAGGAAAACAAAACACTTCATATATTTTTGGTACTATTTGCCCACGGAACTACAGTCAGGTCCATTTTACAGATGGAAAAACTGAGGCAGAGAGTGGTCATTTGGCACGTAGACGGCCATATAAAGAACCGCAGTTAGAAATAGTCTCCTAGATCACTTTCTACTTTTTTAACCTTACATACCCTTCAATAAGTTGAATATGGTCGTAAAGTCCAGAGAAGCAAATATA
Source organism: Anas acuta (assembly GCF_963932015.1). Taxonomy (NCBI): domain Eukaryota; kingdom Metazoa; phylum Chordata; class Aves; order Anseriformes; family Anatidae; genus Anas; species Anas acuta. The sequence continues at coordinate 118,741,521 of NC_088979.1, read as the reverse complement.
TAATGCCTGGATTTTGCTGTATGTATTTGGAGTACTTCAACTTGTAGAGCTACCTCTATATTTTGCATTGTGCATTTTGCTAAGTATTACTGAAGGAGTTGAACTAAGTCACCTAGTAGAGCTTTTAATTCTTTGTATTTTACCCTAAGGTAAGAAAGGTCATGTTTTGATGATGAAGGCAGTCACGAAAATTAACCTTTTGAGAAAAGATTAATCTTTCTCTATTTCCTGTACAGCTGTATAGAAAATATGGTGTTTATGAGTGAAATACAGAAATGTGTAGCAGCTATCAGTGAACTAAACTAATCAAATTCACCAGTCTGTTTAATATTATGAAGACTGTGTGTGAATCGTGAACATCCAGCCAGCCACAGGGTACAAATCCACGGGTCTAGGGGGTTTACTTGTCTCTTTTAGTTGGTAGGCTGTCCCTTTTCGATCGGTACCAGTTAGGCATATATTGCCTAATAGTGAATGTGGCATAAAAATGTACTTTGGGCAGCAGGATGTTGGAATAGGCCTTTAGATCAAAACGAGATTCATTTTACTTAATTTTAGCCTGCTAAAAGCTAGCTGCCTGGCCTCATCCAGCTGTGCAGGCTCCCTCCTCTTTTTGGGGGGTGGGGGAAATGGGATGGGTGGCTTTGTGGAGGTGCCTGTCCCTCCACTGGCAACAGGGGGAGCCTACGCGACTGGTTCAGACGGGACCCTTAACTTTTCCACGGCCGTGACTTATTGGAAGCCAATTCCGAGCTAAGCACCAAGAGATTTGGGTTCTCATCGCTTTATCCACTGATTTACAGCACAGCCTTGGGAATATCACTTAACCCTTTTTTTTTTTTTTTTTTTTTTTTTTGGACCCAGTTTCTCCAACTAAAATAAAGATACCCTGCTGATAAAGTTCTCGGAGGAACCTTTGTCCGAGGATGAAATACAGGTGCAAAAGCTTGTTTTCCTGCTCTTGCTACTTTCGCGTGGCTGTGGCTGTCATTAAAATCATCAGAATTTTTGTGAGCAGCACAAGTTTGTGTGCGAGGGGAGGCAGGGCCGAGTGAAAATTATTTTAGTAGCAGCGTCGATCGTCTTCAGCCATGAGAGAATGTTGTAAAAATAAAAATCTAGTAACCACTTACGTGTGCTGGGTTTCCTGGCTTTGTTGTCTCCCTTTTGCACCTTCTTTCTGTCTGCACCCCCACCCCCACCCCGTTTTGCCCCCCCAGCCAAAAAAAAACGCAGGGAGCGGGGAGCACATTTTCCAAACCAGACCCCTATTTTAAATAACCTCGGCCTGTTTGCAACCGGGAAAAATGTTTTGTTTGGTTGTTTTCTTTTTTTTTTTTTTCTTTTCTTTTCTTTTTTTTTTTTTTTACTTGAGAGATTTATTTCCGTCCTCGTAACGCCGTGTACTATATGCATTGCACCTGTTCAGCCATAAGCACGGCACATTATTATAGCTGTAGGGGCTGGAGCCTCCCGATGCCCGTGGATTTCGGCGTGCGTGTGTTTGGGGGTGCCGGGGCCAGCAGCCCCCTTTCTCTACTCACAGCCACCTCAGCGGAGCCTTCACCTCCCCACATTTCTCCCCTATTGTTTGGGCCCCCCTTATTGTGCGGGGCCAGCTGTTTCCCTCATCCCAAGCCCCCATCCCCGGCAGAGCTGCCTTTACACCATCCCCTCCCGGTGTTTAGTGGGGCAAGGCAGCAGTGGGGGAATACGCTGGGGGGGGTCCCCGCTTTCCGGGGGTCCCCTCTCCAGGTGTCCCCTCTCCGGGAGTCCTCCCTTTGGGGGTCCTCCCTTTGGGGATCCTCTCTCTGGGGATCCTCTCTCTGGAGGTCCTCCCTCTGGGGGTCCTCTCTCTGGGGGTCCCTTCTCCAGGTGTCCCATCCCTAGGGGTCCTCTCTCCGGGGATCCCCTCACCTCTTCGGGTCCGCACACCTCTGAGTGTCCCCTCCTCTTTGGGGGTCCCCTCCTCTCTGGGGGTCCCCTCTTCTCCGGGGGATCCCCTCACCTCTTGGGGGTGTCCCCTCACCTCTGGGGGCTCCCCTCAGGCTGTCCCCACTCCGGGGGCGTGTAGCATCCCCCCCCTCCATCCCTCCATCCCTCCCTCTCTCCATCCATCCCGGTCCCCCCCGTCGGTGCCGGCCGGGGCGCGACCTGTTGCGGAGCGGCGGGGAAGGAGGGGAGGCAGCCCGGGCGGAGGGAGGGAGGGAGGGCTTTGTCTCGGCTCCCCCCTTTGCCTCCCCTGCCTCCTCCGCCGCCGCCGCCCGCTCCCTCGCTCTCGCTCTCCCTCTCCCGTCGCCGCGGCGCGGTGCGGAAGGTAGGTTGCAGCGCGTGTGGTGTACACACACCGCCCCGAGCAGGAAAATGGACCCCTTAGGGAGGCAGGCAGGCGGTAGCCGCGCACGCTGCGCGCTCCCGGGGAGGCAGCGGCTATGAGGAGGCGAGCGGAGGACGGGGGAACAAGGTAGGCCGGCCAACTTTGGGAAGGAAGCGAGCTTTTTTGGCTTTTTGGCTTTTTTTTTTTTTTTTTTTTTTTTTTTGGGGGGGGGGACACACACGCACGCACACACGCACGACACGAAGCCTCCGCTCCCCCACGAACCCGGCCAGCCTCCCCCCCCCCTCCCTCTCACCCCTCCACCACCCCGGGTTTTAATTTGGAGGTGTAAGTTTGGCAGCCCTAGCCGCTCGCTGCAAATTGGGAACATCTACAGAAGGCCTTACCCTCTATAAATATATATATATTCCCCCCCCCCCCCCCCCCCCCCATGGACTTATTGCAGGGTGTGCCCCCTTATGATTCACTTTAATCACTTTTTTTTTTTTTCTTCCTCCTCCCCCCCCCCCCCCCAATCGCGAAGGAAACAAATACGTTTGTTTTCCAACACTAGTTCCAAGTAAATCAATATCTTTCACTCTTGTACAACAGCCCTCTCCGCCTGTTTGCGGGTCCCTCTGCCTTTTTCTTTTTCTGTTTATGCAGTTCCATCTGTCCGTCCATATATCATGCCCTCCTTATTTACTGCTAAACGGGCTTTTATTACTATTTGCCGACGACTCCCGGCTGTAATGCCGGGGCTAACGGTGACTCTCGTCCTTTGTTTTGTGCCTATCTATACGCTATAAGTTTAAAGTCCATGCCTAACCATACATCCAATAATAACAGCAGAAAAGAGAAAGCAGGTTCCACTCCTTCCGACGGGATTTTTAGCCGGAGATCTCGTTGTTTGTCTGTTTTGGTGTGGGGGCGGAGGGGGTTAATTTGGGTTATCGTACGTGCACTTTATATTATTATTTTTTTTTCCCCTCTTGGGTATTTTTAACATCTATTTTTTCATTATTAGTGTTTTTCCAGTTTCCTTTCCCGGGGAGAAAGGAGACGTATAGTGCAACTTTTTTGTGTTGCTGATCGAACGTCACGTTCTGGAGGCATCACTGGGTTAATAAGAATTCAAACTTTCTAAGAGGGAGTTCGTATCCTTGGCTGCCCCCCACCCTCCCACTTTCTGCATGGTTATGCTCGCGTTTCCGTCTGTATTGGCGGGGAAGGGGGGGGGGGAGGGAAGGGAATAGATATTTTTTACAGTGGTGGCAAATTATGAAATCTATCGAGCCATTTTGTCCTGAAATAGTAACTATTTATTTACCATTTTCCCTTCCACAAACACGCTGCTTATTTGTAATTTCCAACATCGAAGCTTTTCTCCGAATTAATCTTTTCTTTTTCTTTTTTTTTTTTTATTCCTTTTTCTTTTTTTCCTGGGGAGGGATTGGCGATGCGTTTCGTAGCCCATCTAGCATTGTCGAGTTTTTTGGAGCCCAGATTTATCGTGGGTTCTAAAGGCTGCTTAAATCGATCCATTTCAAATGGTCTTTTTATCTGAGCTCCTGTCATTTCTGTTGGAGAGTAAAACTGTTACTCTGCTGGTAACAAAACAAAACACACACACACAAAAAAAAGAGAAAAGAAAAGAGACAGTCAGTGGAAGTGAGTTACATAAAATGTTCTGGAGAATCCTAAGTAATTATAGAAAATGGACGCTGATCGGTGGAGATCTCTCAGCAATAACAATCACCTTTTTTAATAGAAGGTTATTTATTTAATAGCAAGGGACGGACTTCTTAAAAAAATGCATTAGGCCTTCCTCTCAGCACAAAGAAGTCCATAATGCTTTATTCCTAACCCACCTGGGACTGCCTGGTAGATTCTCCCAAACCTTCAGATCCTTTGAAATGTTTTAATAAAATTCATTATGTTACAGCCAGCGAGAACTTTTGCTGCCAACAGGTTCGGCTTTTTTTTTTTTTCTCCTGTTGTTTTGCTTTTTTTTTTAGCTGTCCTTTAACTTGCAGCTCCCCAGTTTCAACCGAAGTGCCTCCTCGCTGAACAAACTAAGTTAATTGAAATCCAAAGCAGCAGATCTATTCACTGGCACGACAACTGCAGAAACTACTTGCTCCATTTTATTAGAAGCTTTATTCCAGAACCCGAGTGAAACTTTTCAAGGTTTTACAGAGCGCTGTGCCAAGAATTGGTGGCTCATCTCTTAGCTAGGGAATGACATTCATTGCTTTTTTCTTGCTTTTTTCTTTTCTCTCTCTCTCTCTTTTTTTTTTTTTTTTTCCCCTTCCTCCTTTTTACTCAGGCTTCTTAGCCAGCGTTTTGCCGGTAGGCTCGAGCAGTGCTCAGGGCTCCAAATGACCTGTTCCTGCAGCAAGGTGCTGCCTCTCCTCCTCTAGCTTCCACCTCCAGCTCTGACACTCAGACCTGGGCCCGGAGGGGATGCACAAGTCCCGCCAGGCGCGCGGGGGCCCTGACGGTGGACGAAGCTCCCAGTGCCCGGGCTGGTGCTGAGCCCACAGCAGGATTGCAGCAGCAGCCCCCCTGGAGGGGTGTGCATGTTGTCGGGCACCTGGCGCTCCGTCCCGAGCCAGGGCAGGTCCGTGTCCTTCAGCAGCCCGGCTTTCCTCCGGCAGGGAGGCCGGCAGACCCGTCTTTGGGAGTCCCGCGCGCACACTGAGCGGAAGCCCAGCCTCACCTTTAGGTTTGAGGAAAACTTTAAAAATGACTGTGGTGTATCTCTTCCTTTCGTGAAGACCCCAGGGAAGAAAAATGTGAGCATAGAAAAGAGAGTCGGAGTGGGAGAAACATTTTTCGTGACGCAGTAAGGTCTCTTTTTAATCGTGAAAACTTTCCCATCAGAGGGATTTCATTTTCTTTGAAACCTAAGTATATTCTATAAAATAATAATAAAAAAATTAATAAGTCTTAGCCCTTCCTGACTGCACAAAGTCCGTTTGCAATCTGGATATGACAGCGAAGGGTGAAGTATGTCTAAGTAAACTTAAATCCAGTGCATGATGCTGTGGCTGGAACCCAGCGAGCCAAAAGCCCCTCGGCCAAGGGGCACAGCAGAGTTTGAAGGGGCACCAGGTGCCCAGGCTGCTTCAGGGTCTGGGGGCTCAGATGCCCCCAACCCACTCGGTGGTCCAGAGCGGAGCTCCCCGGTGTTGTCTAGGTCTCAGCACACTTTATTTTAGCGCTGGAGCAGACAGTTATCTAACACACCCACACGAGGAAGTGCTCCGGAGCAGTTATTTCATGCTTTGCCATGCCCTGTAGCTAGAGTAATTTTGGACTGAATGGCGTGTGCATGTGCCTCTTCCACTCCTGCGAGACGAAAAGCAACGCAGTTGGGTTTTGTGTGCGTGTGGTTTTTGGTTTGGGTGGTTGTTGTTGTTGTTTTTTTTAAACGGGACCAAAAATGGGGTATAAGACAATCAAATCCAAATACCAAACAAATACCACGTCAGATTAATTTTAATAGTAGAGGATTTTGCTCTTCTCTTACAGGAGGAAAAAATACCAATCTTGTTTATTTTGATAAGGACAGTTGTAGCAATTTCCTGAGTTGGATATATCATTATTATAAATATTACTCACAGTTTTCCTATTTTCACATTTTCTTCATAGGCCCAGCTTATTCATAAGGGAGAACAGCTGCAGAAAATCTCCAAAAAAATAAAATAAAGTATTATTATTTATATAAAACTTTGATGTAAATAGGGAACAGTATCTCCTGCTAGAGAATTCTGTGGGATGGCTTACAAATCCCATACAAGAGAGATTACAGTCTTAGATAAATTGTTATTTAAATCATTTCAAGAAAACCCTGTTCATTTTTGCAGGCCATATGAGGTTTTAAGCAGAACGATTTGAATAGGAGTTCTGTTTAGAAATTGATGGCATGCTGTGGCCTTATAGATTTTAGTTGGTTTCACTCCTGTCTCATTTTATAGGACTGTTTTACAGTGTGGTCTGTATGGTAAAGAGCTCCTACTGAAAGAGATTTGTAAATGTTAATGGAGAATTAAATACTGAAATTTAACTTCAAGTTACTTTTTTTTTTTTTACAGCAAAACTTTTAGAAAACTCGAGCCCTTTATATATGCTTTAAAGATTTTTTTTTTTAATGAAACAATGTACTGGAAATAGTTGTTTTTAAACAATAACTTGTTCCCTCTGTAAGGTCGGCAGTTCAAACCGTGCTGCAGAGAGAAAAGGATGGCAAATCAAAGTGAAACTGACTTCATTGATTGCGTTAGTTTGGCCCAAGAAGATTCAGAAAGTAAACAAACCATATCAACTGGGAAAAATAAATTGGATTTTTAATAATCTATCTGTTCCAATGATCCTAGTTTCTCGTGGTAAAAGAGTAGTGTTTAACTGTGCTCCAAACTCGGAGGGGCTGTTGTAATGCCTACACAGCTTTAACTTCAGCAGATTTTCACTGATTTATCCACATTTCAGTGAGGAGTGAATAAAGGCAAAGGCTTTTGTCCGGGACGGTTTTGGCTTTGACAGTGTCGCCTATATTCCTGGTTATTATTTATCTCAAAAGTTAATATTTAGTTCTAGCAGCACTGATCCAATTCTCTTTTAATAGAAAACTGGCATTGCTGGATGTTTACTGCCTATGCACTTGACGTTTTCATGCTTTTTTTTTTTTCCTTTTTGCTCAGTCCTTCAGTTTCTTCGTGTCCCACGGAGGCATTTTGCCTGCCTGGCTTTGGTGGACGTTGGGTTTGGGAAGGGGTCTCGTAAAAGCACTCCCCCCGGGGCAGGTAGGTTGTTGTAGGGAGGCGAGCCCCATGCCACTGCCAGAGGGCCGCTGCGCACCCCAAAGGTGTGTGAGGAAGGCCCAAGTTCTTCTGCCTCACACGCAGCAGCCCCTACATCTCAAAGCAGTTAAAATACAGCAGTGGGAAACGGGGCCAGTCAGATAGAGCTGTCTGTAGGAACAAATATGCTGTTAGCCTGATGGCTGGGGTTTGGCTTGGGTGAGGTGGGCGCCTAGGGTGCCAGCCTGAGGCCTGCGGGGCAGATGCTCACTGTAGGGAAAAGAGAGCCGCTGAAGGAGCTGGCGCTAGGTGGCACCACGGGAAGAAAGGCCATGGTCTGTGCAAGCACAAAGACCGAAAGCTTGTGGTGCCAAAGAGGGGTCTCTCCCCACCGCGGATATCCCACCCGCCAGGCCCAGGGTTAGCGCCACGGCCTGTGCTGCCCTTGCTCTGCTGCTCCTCAACACCTCGTATTAAAAAAGGTGTTGTAGAAGGAGCCAGTGCCACCGAATTTAGGCACTGGCAGCATCTTCAGGACTTTATTCATCAGTGCCCTGTCTCATACATGTATACCTTTCCTTGTGCTTTGGTGAAGTAAGCGAACACAGACCCCTAACTAACATTTTCTGTCTGCTTTGTACAAGTATAAATGACACTACAAAAGGCAAACTAAAGCCAGTATGTTCATCCTCAATATTTTAGCTAGTATCAAATCAGTGATTACATAAATTTGGATTATCAGGAGTTGATAACTGCGGTGAAGGGGCAAGGAAACCCGACTGGGTAGTGCATGTCCCCCTCTCCAGAGCATCTTTGGGACATCTTTTGCAGGTCAGTAGTGCTGCCATTCTGTAAGCTACGTCTGGAGATGACCTCTTAATGTTATGCTGCCGTAGTAGATTTATCTTGGGATTGTGGTAGAGCTAAAAATGCAGGCAAGTGTGATGTGCCAGTTGATTTTGAGGTAAACACGGTGTGGAAATAACTGACTTTTTTTTTTTTTTTTTTCCCACTATAAGACGGGCTTTTTAATACCTTGCTTCTAAAACCATCAGCAGCTGAAAGTATGGTCCGCCCCTTGTGGCTATTGACGTAGGACTGGGAAAGTTACCTTACGGACTTCAGAGTTGTCCTTTCAGCTGACTGAAAGTTAATTATTGATTTCTCTTCCCTCCCTAGGGATCCGTATGCCATTCTTTCTGGCTCGAAAGTTAGCGGTCCCAGTGCAGGAGTTTGGGAGTAGTGGTTTTGTGGCAGCACAAGATTTCATGGGCAGGTGGTCGGGAACAGGTAAGGTGGAGGCTGATATGTGGGAGAGAGAAGAAAGACACCTAGGTAAAAGCCTCTGTCCGCTAACGTGTTATGCGGGGTGGATGTGGAGCCTGTTATTCTCTGTGGCTTTGGCTCCTCAACCCCTAGCAATCTGATAGCTGTGTGAGTCATGGGCGTTAGTGACAGGGAGGAATGCTGACAATAAAAATAAAAACAAACAAACAGAAAGCCCCCCAAACTCATTGTTTAGGCACAAACACATGCGAAACCATGTTTAATTGCTAATGTGCTCCCTCTGCTGGTTCTGTAAAACTAACAAATGCTATTCCCAGGAGACCGGGCCACACCCGCTGGGACAGTGCCTTACAAAAAATTGCATTTAAATGAATGGCTCTGAGCTGTATTGCAATGAGCAGTATTAACAGGACAAGAAGCCTTCTTACAAAGTATGCTAAAGCCTTGTATACCAGGCACGACTGCTAAGTAAGGTCAAGAAATGCCCGTTCCACTAATTTAGCCTTTTTTTTTGCTTTGTTTCCAGTCTTACTTATATTCAATAGGCATTCATTTTTCTATAATTTCCCAAAGTTTGCATTTTCCATTTTGCTGCTGCTGCTTCTAGGATTCTTCCCATTTGAAGGAGTTTTAGAAACGTTCTCGTTGGTGCTTTTAGCTTCAGTTAGAGTGCACATAGGATCTGAAGAAGCTCTACTGTAGCTAAGGCTTTGGCTGCCTCCAATTCTTTCTGTCCCTGTCAGTTAAATCTGCTTGTCAGCTTTATACTGCTGTGCCCACTTCATCCTGTCCTTTGGCTCGAATAGCTGCTGTTTTTTCGGGATGCTCTTGAACATTCTTCCTCGTTGTGATGCATCTGTATTTCTTTTCCAAACATAGGCCGGATTGTTTAATATGTTCCCTACACAGCGCATTTCCCCAGTAGATCTGCTTTTAAAATCCAGCCTTTTGTACTTTCATACTATGGAAAATGTCAAAGTTCTGGATAAGTCTGAGTGTTGGATTAAAAAATGAAGAAAGCTTTATTAACTCCCTTAGAATATTTGGAATGTGTGGAAGATTTCTGACATGGTAATTATACAATGAAAGATTGTCCTGTATTTCCCGTATTTTCCACCTTGTGGACTGTCACAATAAAGCGCCTCATCTTGCAGCCATCCACAGATCAGTGGGAAGTGGGAATCGGCTCTGCAGAGCTGTTGCAGGACTGGGCTCAAGTTTTCAGTGTAGAGTAGTGAAAAGTTTCCTTTCTGCAAGTCTCATGCTTCCCATCTAGGTGACTGCTTATTAAATCTTTACCCAGTAGGGACAATAAACCAAACAGCCTGGTGGGTAGCTAATTGGCTGGAGTGACTCAAGCCACATATAAATCTCATTTGTACTCAGTACATTGACTCTCTCTGGCCTCATTGCTCTCCCCAGTATTCGTTCATTTTGAGACGGCTGGAATATAATACAAAGAAAATAATCCCTGGTTCTTCTTTCTCAACATGTCTCCTAGGATGCTCGTAGGATGATTCTCCATTATTTCCCTTTCGTAGGCCCAGCGGTTTAGGAACCCCTCCTCCTGAAACACAACATAGGGAATTGGCCCTCGTGCGGGCAGCCACAGCAGAGACATCAGGAAAGCAGAGCAGCGCCAAGACCAGATCACCCTCCTGTCACCAAGTCCCCTGACATGAGGAATCGTAGCAGGGGTTGGTACGGAGATGGCTTGCCCTCCTGCTGTACCTGCTTTGGGGATAAATAGAGAATGCAGCGCCTGGGGCTACCAATCTGGCACCTTTTGCTAGCGCTAAACTAATAAAATAGTTAGGACCAATGCAAGTTTTCAGTGAAGGCCCAGCCTCTGCTGACTCACGGGTGAACCGTGTGAAGTCCAAGCAGTGTTTTGTAATTTCCAGCATTTCATAAAAATACTGCTTACATTTTCCTCTCCAAGCCATGGCCAAGTTTTGAAAGCTTCAAAACTTGCTCTGATTGAATAGAAGAAGAATGTTTTTAAGGTACTGACATTTCCTAAATGAGTTGATTCTTTCTGAGCTATATCAACTTCAAATCATTTATCCACTAAGTCAGTCAAGCTCAGCCTGAAACGTTTCACTGCTGTGAAAGCAGCTGCTCCTGAATGAGGTTAAAAGCCAGTTGTACTCTTGCAGTACATTTGGCTGTTTTGTACTTTGTGCTGGGCAAGAGAAAGCTCAGTCTTCTTCCGTGGTGCAAGGCATTTCTGAATTCTGGAATTTACCTTTTTTTTTTCTTTTTTCCTGCAAATCTCCGAGTCCCTTTTTACAGGAGACAGGATCCCATTCAGAGCTTTTCATGATGCCTCTTAGATATTTTTTTTAACCTCTGTACAAAGTTCTTAAATATTTTAGTCAGCATAAAGCCATGCTGTGGTCTCAGAAGTTGTAGTGAGATTGAAGTATAGTAGCTAGAGTGACGTATGCAAGTACATAAGTACCAGAAAGGATAACTCACTGATTATGGAAGCAGGAGCCTTAGTTTGTTTCTAGTTTCTTGTGTAATTTTCAACAAGTCACTACGTTTCTCAGTCTCAGTTGCTTGTCTTCAAGATAGGGCAAATGAGGTTTTTCAGTTCCTGAGAGCAGTTGGGAGAGCATTAGCCATAGCTGTATTAGCTAATTTTATTGCTGTAAGAGTCTTTCTCTCCCATTTTTTTTTGCCTTATCACCCTGAAAGTGCATTGCCATCTTTTTCTTTACTCTACTGGGTTTGCTTTAGGAAAAAGGAGATGAGATAGGAACAACTTTTCTGGAGTTTCCTGGTTAAGGCTGGTTGTTCACGAGCATGGCTTAGTTGTCTGTAGGCTGTTTTAAGGAGTTATTAAAATCTGGTTGAGTAATGTTACTATGGAACATTGGCTTCGATGTGGGAGAAGGATACAAATGGAGCATTTAGGAGGGAGGTTTGGGAAGAATGTGAGCAGCTAGAAGAAATAAAAGCTGAGACGCAGGCAGGGGGCAGAGCTGTTCAAAGAAAATGAGGACAAAAAGTCTGAACTTCATGCAAAAAGAGGGGCTAACTTGGTCCCACTGGCAGGAGAGGGAGAAAATTGTAGCAGCAGGACTTGGTTCGAATAGGGCCAGAGTGAGGTGGGATGAGGCCACAGCCCTTCCCTTTTCCCTCGTGAGCAGCGAGCTGGAATAATCATCATACAATAATCATCAGAGGACTGTGCTCCTGGGATAAGAAGTTCCTCGTCAAGTTTCTGAATGTCTGTGTATCTGCTAAAAAGTTTGTAGGTCGTGCTTTGCCCTAAGTTACGTTTGTATAAAAGTGTCGTAATTCCATGAAATTTAAAAGAATCAACACTGAACTGAGAGCTGAATTTAGCTTTGTATTTCTAGCCTAGTGGCTGCAGCTGGCGTACATCTGAAGCAGTAAAGATGATACATGGTACTCCACAAGTGATTTGTGACCAGGAGACAGTTTTCTCTAGGACAGTGCTGCTGAATTTGACCTCATTTTTGCTGTGTTAGATACTGTTTCCCTTGTGGCAGTGTGCATAGGTGTATTAATAAGATTCCTACCAGATCTCTCCTTGAAATCTGAGCTTTGGAGGTTTGATGAAAAGGCTTGCTTTCAGGAGATGTTGGTGATTATTCTCGTCATATCCAGGCAAAGCCTGCAAAGAATTTAACATCCAATAGATGCTTTTTTTCCTTTTTTTTTTTTTTGGTTGATCTTCTGCAAAGCCTTAATCCTGAGACCTTGCCGTGATTTTTTTTTTTTTTTTGTATTGTTTTGTTTTGCTTTGTTCTCATTACCCACAAAAGAGAAGTGCCCGTTCTAAGTCTCTGCTAGGCTTTTTAGATAAAGGAGTGACACAAGTACTTCAAAACAGAGCGCAGTTATCAGCTGAGTTCAGCCGGAGAAGGGAACGCTCACAAAAGATTCCAGGACAGTTTAGCCAGCGATAGCTGCTGATACGAATAAACAGCACTTCGCCTTTCTGAAAAAACTTACTTAAATATCTTGTTGCGTTTAATGAAAATAGTCAGTTTTGCTTAACTCCAGTAGCTGAATCAACATTATGATTTCCATTTTTTAAATCAGGAACAATCGAGGCACAGAGAGAAAGAGGAAGTGATGCCTTTCTTTCTTCCTTCCTCAGTGTATTGTACAAGCAGATGGGACCTGGAAAAGTCAAGACCATGTTCCATGGACAACGGAAGCTCAAATGGTTCCTGGCCATATTAAAAACTGTTAAAGGTTTTTTTTTGTTTTTTGATTTTTTTTTCCATTACAATCTTATTCTACTTTCAGAGTGATATAAAAAGACCCTACTATAGGTAAACCCTACCATAGCTCAAAATTGAGGCCAAATACATCTAACATGTCCACTTCTCAACAAAGTCTTAGTTTTAATAGCAGATTTTTTAAAAATCCTTTTTAAAATTTTGCTTACTTATTTATTATTATTATTTATAATTGCTCTCTTAACCCCGTTAATGTAACTTCACAGGCTGGTAAGCAACAAGTCACTTTTTTTTTCCAATTGGCTTTCTCACAGCTGGGTATGTCCCAGTGAGATCCAGCCTTAGATCTGAATCCATTGTGTCCAAGAAAGACAAGTTCAAAACCTGGACCAGTCTCTTACCTCGTTTTGTACAATAATAATCATAGGGGAAGATTACACTTGGCTGAAATCAACAGTGGTGTTGCTTGCTTCTTGAAACAGTCATCAAAAGAAGCCTGAAGCTTGGTATCCCACACAAATATACAAGTACCTACAAATGGTTACGTTGTTCTGGGCTTCTTGTGTGTGCAACTGCTTGTCTGCATAGCTGCTCAGTGGGAGTTGCAATATGTAGAGGAGAAAATAGCCCCTAAGGGTTCTTTGGACACATATTTAAAGAGGATTGTTACTTGTCTGTTTAAACTGTCAGTGGAAACAAACATATGCAAGTAATAATGGAAGCCTGCGAGTACTGGATTTGGGCAGAGCACAGATGTATTACTGCTGAGGCATCTGTCAGAGAATGAACAGTAGGAGGAACTGAGCTATTTGTACGTTCAGCTTGAAAGCTGTGCAGTGAGTAGGTGCATTTAACTTTTTTGTTACTCAGGAATGAGATTCAAATCTCAATTCCTGAAAACTTGCAAGCAAGTTTTGGTTTCGTGCTACTTTCTGATACATTCCCACTTCCCAAAAGCCAGTTTTAATGTCTGTTGATGCTTAGAAGACCAGATTGGAAGGAGAGCAACAGAAAGTTTTATTAGCCAGCACAATTAATACTTTCTCCTTTGAGAGCCAAATTCGTCTAGTCTAGTATGTTTACAAAAGAAAAGGCTGGAATGCACAGTAAGGTTTTTTCTTTATCAGAGACATATGGACTCACCATCACTGGATATATTTGTGAGACACGATAACAAAGAACACTCCTCAGGCGTGTCTCACATTTCAGGACTCGAAGGGCAAAGTGGATGAACATCCCTTCTAGGAAACGGGTGAACCGTCTTTTTCATATGCAACCTCCAATTTCAGTAATCCTCAAGAAGCTTGTAAAAGCCAGGATGGAGTCAGTAAAATCTCATCTTATTAACCTCCAGAAGGACACAAAGAGCTTTGGATCTCAAGGCTGGTCTGGATGCCAAGTGCACCTCTTAAGTGCTCTCATATTGTCTCAGCCTGCTGTAACTTTTGGTAGACACAGTACAATAAGGTTCACACCGGAGATGAAGAGACCAGGTTTGCAGGGAGAACTCCCACCCGAGAGAGGCAGATCAAGCTGCTTTGTACAGGAAAGCCAATAAATGCCTTGTTTGTTCGCTGTTTGTTTTCTCTCACTGGAGATCTTTCCCTGTTATCCTTTCATTTATGTATAATGACCCGTTTCACAGACTGAATGGTCGCTGAGATTTGTTTGCCTCTGCTGGTAAGCACTGGTCCTACGAGAGATGTTCCTCAAGACAGTTGCATTTGAATACTCCTACTTTTTAGGACGCTTAAATCCCGTTTACATGCTAAACATGGGAATTTCTGCAGGTTGCACACTTGCTTCTGCATGCTATTGTGGTAAAAACTGGCAACTTCTTTTTTTTTTTTTTTTTTCTAATTAAGCATTTCCACTGTTATACATTTGCTTACAGAAATGAGCTTCTGCTTTTTGTTTTTGTTTTTTTAATTTGCAGAGGTACAACTTTTGCTGCATGTAATTAAGGCACACAGGGTCTTCCAAACTCCAAAGGAGCGCTTTACGTAGCACTCGATTTTTCTTTCAGGGTGCAGTGAACCATATATATCTACATGGGTTTGGGGGAAAGGAGGATTAGAGTCAACAGCAATGCAAGCATTCATTCAGCAAGCCCTGTGGATACTTATTTCTTAACCTTTTTATTTTTTTTCTCCTGTCTTTTATTTGAACTCATCTTTTTGTGGCCCTTCTTCCTGTTATAGTAGGATTAACTGATGTGTTTAGGGAGAAGTTCTCCTTGGCCCTATTGTTTTCCAGAGTTTCAAACATGCCAAGAGCAAGGTGAGAGCATCAATGGGGAGGCTGAAGAAAGCCTAACTGGGAATTTCTCTTGGCTGTCTGGGAAGCCTGGGTTCGTAAGCTGAATTTCTAACTGAACCAGCGTCAGCCAGAATGGGTGAGACACCTTGCCTACTCAGAGTTGTTCTCCAAGTACTTCTGTGGGGACACACCAGGAAAGATGCAATTCTACATGATTCAAGAAGAATTTTAAAGGCCCGTGCTCTATTTCTTAGGAAATAAGCTGGCAACAGTCCACTTTGCCATATGCCTAAAACTGTAAGACTTCAAATCTTTTTTGCTCATTGCTTCGTTTACAGAGCTTTTGCTCTTCTCTGTCTTCACTCTCAACATCTGTGTATTTAACAAAAGCAGCACAGTAAGCCGAGCAAATGCAGGGGTGTTCAATTTGCTTGGTTATTTTCTGCCTGAGCAGGTCATGTACCTGCTCCTTGTGGCAGAAGGGGCCATATGCCGTGGCTCCTTCTCTGCCACATGACCCGATTTGCTCTGCACACACCGAGTTTACCCTTATGTGTGATACAGGTGTAACATCCATGCTCAGGAGCTCCAAAGCTTCCTGGAATCATTGGGTTTACTTTGAATGCACCAGAACTAACTAATTTGGTTGGCTGAGGTGCATCCGATGTGTCCCACAGTTGTTTGACTGCATCCCTGGTAGTGCTGTGCTTGTGAGGGAGCACATCCTCGTCATGAGCAAGATGAATGGTGTGTAAACACAAAAAGGTCAAGTTTCCTGAGTACAATCCTCAAAAACTATTATTATTATTGTTATTATTATTATGGTTCAGGTACTGTTTATAATGGCCTTAGGTAGGGTACGTGTAAAAAGAGAAGATGTGGAAAACGTAACTAAAAGCACTTTTTGGATCTGCTGCAGACCATCTTATGGATCTGGGTACTTCAGTTTCACCTCTCTGCTCCTCCATTCCCTAGCTCTAAAATGGAGTGAGTAACTTCTTCATGCCTTCAAGCTTAACGAGCATTTTGCCGAGTGCTCAGAAAGCTTTGGGTGAAAAAGGCTTGGGATAAGTCAGTGATTATTGCCACATTTACCTTCTCTTGATCCAGGAGGAGTGAGCAGAAAATCCAAACACTTGTGTCACCACGAGAAATGAAAACGCACTCATTTCAGAAATTTTCCCAGTAAGGTAGTGTTTCATGCCATCTGGAAATTTCTCCGCAGACCTGTCTTGTGAAGCTTTAATCCTTTCCCCCTGTATAGTGTTTTGCCTGATCACGTCATCAGGGGAAGAATACAGAAGTGAAACAAAGGAGGGAAGTGCTAAAAGGCAAATTTGGGCTACTTCTGAACCTCGTGTTCAGCCGATGCCAGTGGAAGTTTAATTCCAGCCCCGGGTTGCAGTTAGCTTTCTGGGTAGCGGAGGATGAGCAGAGGTGGGTATCTGGGCAGGGAGGAAAACGTCGTGGAGAAGAAGCGAGCGTCTGCTGGCGTCGTGCGAATGACTGAAGGAGTTGTAGTAAAGAGGGTAATCCCCAGGCAATGGAGAAACGTGGCTGTGACACGATGAGCGATGCCGATGTGTTGTTTGTATCTTAACTCAGAGCGAAGTGTTCAGGAGGGCAGGATTTAGGAGCAGGGGAGAGGTGAAGCTGAGCTGGATCGGGAACAAAGGGTGGGAAAGCAGGGGAAGGTGCGGTTCTCCAGCAGCAACTGCTGGGGTGCCTGTGTTTATTCTGGAGTTTGTGGTGGAGCTGAATATCATCAGTGGCAGCGCCGTGTGTAGTGTTCTCGGTATAAATAGAATCCATAAATAGTTTTGTAGAGAGTCAGGATTTTATTTTGCTTGCGAAGTTGGACCTATTGTGACTCTGATTTCTTTCTGCCATTGCTTTCCTTACCTTATTGGTGGGCTAAAGTTTATATTGCTTAGCCCCAAATCACATATATTAATACGCTTTCATCTCTTTTCTCTGTTGCTTTGTTTATCTGTCTCCGTCTATCTCTCTGTGCGCCTGCTGCTTGTCTGCCTGCCAGTTTTTTCTTTGTCTCTATCACTTCATCATTGAACCCATCTGTGTAGAAAATGGGATATTTGGCTGTCTTGTATTTTTTTTTATTATTTTTTTTTATTATTTTTGTCATTTTGTTCCCTCAGACTTACGAGGATAAAACTCGCACTCCTGGGGGTGCCAGGCATTTCAGCTCTTGCATTTAGGAGGAGCCGTGATGCTTTTTGCGTCTGTTTGTCTGTCCATCTGTCTGCTGGTCTATAATAAGCTGTGCAGCGAGACAGCAGCTTACTATCTGTGTGTGTGAAATTAGCTAATTGGTGTTAGCAGCAATATTTTCACATGTTTTATAAGCAAAGTGCAGCAAGGTATATAAATGTAGATATGATCCAGAGACACACACACATACACACACACGCGCGCGCACGCAAGCCTGTCGCTGCTCATGCATAGACGCTCAGAAGTAATTAATGTTAATAAGATTTTAATGTGCTTGTGAGATCATAATGAGGAGAAATGAATGCTGTGATTAGAAAAAGGTAACTGTGTGTGTGTTTTGGCTTAGAACACGATTTCCCCTCTTTTTTTTATAAATCACAATTTCAGAACTTGTTTGTGATTGCATCAATCGGTTTTTATTTTCAAATTAGAGGTCTGTTTAGCCATTTGAATGATTAGCCAAATAAATGGGTAAAACCCTGATCATAAGGAACGGTGCAGATTTTTATTTTTTTTTCCCTCTTAGAAAGCAATGTGACAGCGCTGGGCACCCTCATCCTTCTAGCATTACATTTTTTTGATGCTGCTTTTAAAGCCTCATCAGAAGCTGCTCTCAGAGACAGTGCTCATTTTTTACAAATAGAGATGTTTATCTATAGGTGTCTGCAATGCATAATCAACCACTGAAACTATTGTGCCAAGGCACATTCCCGTTCATCAGTAATGATGAATCCTCAGAGTCCAGATGATCACATGATACCTTGATAATATTTTGAAATAATTAGTTTAAGAAAGCAGAACCGTATACATTTATTTTTTTTTTATTATTTTTAATCAGTCGGCATACAAATAAGGGAGAGAGGAAAGTGTTTGCAGGAAATATTTCACAAGCTAAGATGTTCTTTCATCCCGGATGCTGTGTAGTCACCAGACCCCAGGCTGGCTAGCATCCAGATGGACACTAGGGGTCCTTCCCTCCAGCAAATCAGGGAAAGTATTGTCCAGAGGGCTTTGCTTTCATTTGCATATTTATTATTGTTTTTATTTTGAGTAATAAAAAATACAAAAATATTAAAAAGTTCTTGCCTGATAGTTTGGGCATTGAGATATTTTTTTAAATTGATATCAAGAGATTATATATTCTGTTTTAAAACCATCTACAATTTAAAAAGCATGTTAAAAAAGTCCAGGCTCCTCACTGCATTCTACCCACTTCTTTATTTTGGTGGTGCCTGGCTTGGCTGGTGTTTAGAGATATTAGATCTGTGTTTGAATTCATGGAGTATGATTCATTTCCAGAAGCTGCCGAGGTACCACAACAGTGTTTGTGATGAGAAATGGTGGAAAGTGGTGGTATGATTGCAGTTTCCAAATCGTGATGAACAAAAACCAGCGTCAGGAGATACGACTTTGACATGACTTGAAGTCTCCGAAGAAGATGATCTGACAGTTCATTTATAATGAATGAATTTATTTTGGGGAAAGGAAGCATCAGGCAGTTTGTGTATTTGTTTATTCCTCTAAACACTCCGTGCAGCCAGCTGCTATACAGGAGGGCCTCTAACTCTAGTTCGTCATTCAGATAGCTCAATCAAGGAACGTAATACAGGAACTTTAATTTTCTAAGGTACCTTGGGATATATCATCTGCATATGTGTGCGCTTAAGTGTGTCTGTGCAAGTGCACTCAAAGCATCTCTGAAACCTGAACTTCCTTGCATTAAGGCCGTAATGAAGTATTACCCAACTGCTGCCAGTGTCCAGGTAATTTTTAATGAGCCTGGATGAAACACGGAAGCCTTTACTTCACCTAAGTGCTTATATAGTTTGAGAAGTGCTTTAAATTTTGACTTAAATAAAATGATCTTCTAAGCTAGAGCTGTAAGGAAGCAACTCATTTTCTCTAAAAATCATAGCTCCTTTCCATAGGTAATTTTATTAACGTCTTTTGAAAAATATAGGACTCTATGATTCTAACGTTAATCCCAGTTTAGGATTAGCATTGAATTGAATTAATATTGAATTCATGGAATATGATTCATTTCCAGAACATGCAGAGGTCCTACAACAGTGATTGCAATGAGAATTGGTAGAACATAGAGATATGGCTGCAATTACCAAATCCTGGTGAGCAAAAACCAGTGTCAGTAGATACACCTTCGACATAATTTGAAGTTTCTAAAGAAGATGATCTGACAGTTCAAATCCCACTTTCAGATTAGTGTCCTCTTGCAATTTTTTCATTGCTTGTTTCTGCTTGTTTCCTTTATATTAACATACCAGTTCCCAAAACTGGCTTCCACAAAGTTAAAGAGTGAGAGTAGGAATGGTAAACTCCAACACCAATAAATTTTAAGCTCAGAGCAGGAAGCAGCTAAGCTAAGGACTTTCTCTCTAGTTTTTCTGTGTCCTAGATGGAAAAAGAAATTTTAATGCTCTAAATATAGGAGTTGTAGTAGCTGAGCTGCCTTCAGCTATAGACTGAAAACTCCTTAAGAGAAACTCAGAAAGAGCTGAGGCAAATTGGCTAAATGCATGAAGTCAGTACACAAAAATGACTTGCGTGGAATCTTTAGGGGACTGCTTTAATTCAGGAGTAAATTAGTCTTAGGCCACAGTAGCTTAACTGAATAAGGAGCTACAGGGAGCTTTGCTGTTGAATTACAGCATCTACTGACAGCTTCGAGACAATTAAATGTGTGCATATTGAAGTCAGACATCAGTTGATTTGCCTTAACTTTCTCAGCACCTCCATGCAGACTTGGCATTAGAGACAGATAAGCTGTCCCAAGCAATTCATTTGATATTGGGGATCCAGAACAAAGCAAATTGCAATATCTCCTTTGCTCTGTGGAAAATATTATACTGCTAATTATTGCACTGTTCTTGTCAGAGTATCAATTGCCCTGCCTGTCCTTGGACACCATGGTTTTACGGTGCAGTTGTTGGAGGATCCACAGCTAATGAGGATAGCTTTCTGTTAGAGTCACTTTGTACACACCTATGCCCCAGTATTTGGGAACGAAACATACCAATGTAGAGGTACCATATACTTACAGTGACTTCTAGAATTACTAACAGAAAAACAAGTGTATCCACAAGTTCTGTTTCCCTTTTGCAACTAGCTGCCTTACTGACGTGTGGCTACTCTGGTGTAAGGTTAGCTCAAAGGTGAGAAAGAGGGATCTGCATTTTTTGTCTGGTTGTAATGGTAGAACAGAATATCTTGGGAGCATAGTAGTGGCAAGCCATCTTGGGAGAAACTCATTTTCTCTTAAAGAGGCCTATGCACAGTGTGAAAATAGGAGCTCATAAGCGTATGTTCAGATTGTGCCCTGAAGAATGTTTTAAAGTATGTTTGCCAGCCTTACTTGTATTACATTCATTTAATTTGACTTTATTCCTAAGTGCACATATAAGGTTAAAATGCTGTTAATTAAAGTTTATAATTGACAAACTGTGAGCTAGCTGATAGGATCTCCATGCTAAACAACATTAGATTTCTTCAATCATTTGCACAGCAAAAACCTCTGCAAATGGAGGGATTTTAAAAATATCTGGAGGTTCTACCTCCACCAGGCCAGCAGAGAAAGTAAGTGGTAAGTGATGAGCTTGAAGGCTTATTGAAAGTAGTCACCTGCTAGCCTCAAATTGGGTGTGTTTATTCAAGTGTGCTAGCTGATCTCGGTTTTTGTTTTTTTGTTTTTTTTTTTCCATATGATACAGCGACAGAGAACACATATATTCTGAAACTGTCAAGACTGAAGTTCTAAAGAACTGATTATCGCATCTCACTTGCCCAATTCCATATTTATGCTTCTAAATAAGTGGCTACATTTTCCAAAGTGCTCAATGCCCAGAAGCCCCTGCTGAGTGTGCTGGATGCACAGAACTTTTAGTAACATGGATTTAGAAGAGCAAATTTAGGTACCAGTTCTGAAATTGTTAGCCAGAGGACTTGTGGGTTCAGATGAGCTTAGAAATTCCAGATAAATGGTGTCACGTTTCTACCAAAAACTTTATTTAAAAAGTTGTATAATTGTAGCAAATAGTATTTACATGAAAGTGAAACAGACAGTTATCTATAGGAAGACAGGAGCTGTTGAAGAAACTAAGTAAGTTGTGCACATACACTATCACTTCTGCTTCTGAAAGTGTCAGAAACTTCTGAGCTAGATGAGGAAGGCCTTCCTCATAAGTATGGTAAAAACTGGTGATGGAGGAAGTTCCTGCCTTACTCTGCCATGGGATAATTGGCCAAGTCTTTGAACAAAGTAGGTACAGGTTTTCTACTTGATTAGAGTTCTGTTTGATGTTGTAATGGATATTCCTACCAGCTATATACAAATTTTTCCTTTTTAATTTTTTTTTTATAAGCTCTTGATCTCAGTGTCACTTTGCAGCAGGTATCATGCAATCTACAGGTTGTTTCACACATGAAAGGTATGGCTTAACTTTTTGGAAGTTTTGGAAATTTGAAGTTTCAGGTAATGTAAAGGCAGACAGCACTGAGCAACTAGATGGAGTTAGCAGCAGCAGTCACTGTAGTATAAATTCTTGGTATTTTATTTCTTTTCACTAGTGGTCATGTGTCTTCAGTCATCAGCAGAATTCCAGTGGCTCCACATTGGCTGCATTCATCACAGAAATATAGAAAATAGTTTATATATGTTTATGTATGTGCTAACTCATACACTTATGCCTGTATTTACAAGTAGTGCATTTGGAAAGAGCCAGAATGTACAAGCAGTGTTTGAGTAAGTTTGGGTAATGGTTCAATTTGTTTGGAAAATGTTGGAAGTTAGTCTTGCTCCCATTCCCCAAACAGTTCTGCCACTGACGTAAATAGGCCTAGGCCTTTTTATCTATGCCTGCATGAGTTATTCAAGAAAAATTGCAAACTACATGAGCCACTCAGATACCTAGCAGCTCCCAGCCCTGCCCACGTGGGGATTCTTACCTGACCACACAATAAATGTCTTTCCTTGGATAATTGTCCTGGTCACCTCAACAGCACTTAAGGCAAGCCATGCGGCCCCCTTGTTCTGCCTGTGGTGGTAAATCATCCTGCTCCACTCGCAGCTGCTGAAATACCATCAATATCAGGCTCTGATCTTTCCATTCAAGACTGTGGAGTGAGCAAGGTGAGCAGGGAGTGGGATAGAGGGGTGAGAGGATAGGGTTGGACCCTGGTTCTGTGGCGGAGAGGAAATCAGAGAGAGGGATGAAGCAGGGGGCAGTGCCATGGGGTGGGCAGTGATAGAAGGGCATGGAAAGTGCATTGTGTGAATGTGCTTTAAGCAGAATCGGTGTTAGAAAGGTGGGGAGGTGAGGGAATGGAGAGAGATCTGCTTTGAAGGACAAGAAGAAACAACACAGGTATGTTGCCACCTGTGCACATTGGGGGTTCGTCACAGAACTGGGAGATGTTGCCAGTGTGTTGGTACCACATGAAACTTGTTTGCTTTTTGAAAAGCTTGAAAATATTAAAACTAAATATAGTTGAGGCCCACTCCTTATTGGATTGTCAGCTCTTCCTTCTTAATATAATAGTCCAGTCTTGATCAATGCATTATTAACAAAATCATGCTTGAATACTGTGCCTGGGTACAATTATTTTCAGCACTCTACCTTTACTTCTTTCATTGTGTTCCCTATTGTTCCTTTTTCTTTCTCTGACAGTAAGCAGATAAATTGTTACATTTACTGCCGCCACTTTGCCATGACTTGGTGCTAGAATCAGACCAGCTGAAAGGCCTAGCAGGTACTGTTTTTGCTAATCTCAGGACACAATGGATTTATTTGCAATCATGTAGCACTTCCTGAAGCCTAATGGATTGACAGGCATGCTATAATGAGGTTGTCCTGAAGGATCGTTAGGGACACCACCAGTTCTGTCCTAGATTACTTGTTCAAGTACATGTCTTAATGAAATCCAAGCATGAAGACAAACCCTTTCTGGGATGAAATTTTGTCTTCTTAAGATATATGATAATTTTGTAATGCTTCGTAACTCTTGTCCTTCATACGTGGCTTTTCTGGGGGGAGATTTTCCTTTAGTCCTTGCCAGTTCTATTCTAGAACCCTCAAAAAAAAAAAAAAAAAAAAAAAAAGTGTAAGGAACACTCAAAGTCCTCTTCCCTGTCCAAAAGAGGATAGACTGTATGTTTTGTTATTCCTGACAAGTATTTGTCCAGACTCTTAAGTTATGAGTCCCATTTCAAGTGATCTATTCTAGTACCTCATTATTCTTACCCTTAGAAAGACTTTCCTGTTGCCTAACCTGAATCTTCTTTACTACAGTTTACTTCACTTACTTCTTTGACAGCGATTCCCATTCCCTATGCAACAGCTTTTTATGTACTGGTAATCTGGGTAATGGAGTCATTTCTGGGAGTAATTCCATTCTGTGTATGGTATCTGCATTTATGATCATTCATGCACTTTTCTGGATGTTCTTCATCTGTTTCTTGAAAAGCTCTGTCCATAACTGGACAGTTTGCTCTTGAAATTTCCCAAAACTGAGTAGAGCTGAAAGATCACTTCCCGTGTCCTCAGGGCTGCATGTCTGTTTAAAGAAAGCTCCAAATGATGATTGTTCCCTTGTTTCACCAAGATACTACAAACTTACATCAAGCTTATAATTCTCAGTAGCCCTAGATTCCTTTCTGAAAACCTGCTACCTTCTCAGTTATACCCCATCTTGTATTTACATCGTTAATTATTTCTGCCCAAGCACAGTACTTTATCCATACTCCCGTTGAATCTCATCCAGTGCCTCTAGACCATTTCTATTATTGCCAAGGTCATTTTGAATTTTATTCAGTCACTCAGTGCATTTCCAGGTTCATGTGGTCTGCAAGCTCAATAAACATGTTTTCTATTCCATCATCTAGGTTGTTAATGAGAAAGTTACATAGAACAAAACTCAGGGCAGCAACCCAGTTGTTGTAGTCTTGTATTTTGGTAATCACTGTGTGGATTCTCTTATCTAAGAAGTTTTGTATCTGTGACTATCTGTGATATCTGCATCTGACTATGCTTGCTTTGCTCCAAGCTTGCTTATAAGAATGTTATATAAAACTGCCAAAGGCTAAAATAAAGTTAAGATACGTGAATGACACTTGCTGCTTTCTACAGGGCTTCTTATCCTGTTCTGGAAGGAAATTAGGTTGTTTTGACATGATTCGTTCTTAAATCAATGTTGATTACTACTCATCTTTTTCAGTTAGGTGTTTTCATTGATTGTTCAAGATTTTTTTTTCTGGGAATTAAGCTTAAGTTGACTGGTCAATAATTCCTTTGTTCTTTCTTTTCTCTTTTTTTTTTTTTCTCACTTTTCATGGTAGGTAAGTAGGTACTATATTTATTCTTCCAAACTTTTCTTGTCTTTCACAATGTCTCCAAAACCGTTTCAGACAGCTCTTTAAGGATACTGGGATGAAATTCACCAGGCCCAAATGACTTGAAAAATACCTAACTTAGTTAAGTAGTCTAATCTGTTTGTTCTTCTGGAGTAAGAACATATCCCTCTTCATGAGTATTAAGCAAATTATCCATGTCTCTCCACTGGAAATTTTGAATGAAAGGTGACACAAAAAAAGGTGTTAAGCACTTCAGCCTACTCACATCATCTGTCAGTTGATCTTCCTCTCCATTGATTTACAGATCCACATTTTCCTTCATCTACCTAACGTACTAACTGAATGGCTTCTTGTTACTCTTGGTATCCCTCGTTAGTTTTGTGCTTTGAGCAAATGATTTTGCTCCTTCATGTTTGTACTATTTTAATAATTATCGTCTTCGTTTCTGATATCCTTCTGTTTTCTTTGGGCTTTTTTTTTTTTTTTCACCCACTTGATAGCAGTAAGGAGCTCATAATTTAATGATGATTTTATTGTAATTTCTTCGAAGAATGGTTATGTCTCTCTTTTTTTTTTTTTTTTCCTGTAGACTCTCCCAGAGACTTCACTCAACAACATCACTGTCCATGTAGCACTCTTACCCACTCCATCTGTCCATACAGGCTAGATCCCAGTCTAGAAAAAATGCCCATTTGGTCTTCTCTTTACTTTCCAAATAAAAGAAAAAAAATTCTCCCCAGTGCATTCCATGAAGTTTCTGGAAAGGTGTGATCTGCTGTTTTCTTTTCTCCAAAGAATGTGCATAATTAATCCATTTTCACCAACGTTTTCATGCAGACACTTCAGCTTATCTCACTAATTGTTTTGAAAAGTCAGACTCACCTTCCTGTTTGGTAGTTTGTGGTATTTCCCCGTCGTGGTGGAGCCTGGGTTCTTTTGCCTTTAATCACTACCTGTGGTTTTTCATGAGGTTTGACGCTCTGCACATTCTGGACCTCAGAGCGTGCTTGTGCTTTCTCAGTTTTACAAGGCAATACGCCTTTCCTTTTTTTCCTTGTAGGTATCCTCACACAGGTTATATACCCATATATGTTACAGCCATATAAGTAAGTCTGTCAGTTTTCTCTCATACTAATTAAGCCTCAATCTTGATGATGCATTAAGGTTTCTAGTTTATTTTCCTATTCACCAAACTTCTTGTTAGATGGACATAAAGATGCTTATCTAATAGATGTTTTTTTTCCAGTTTAATTCCCTCCTCCAGCAACCTCTTTTCTATCTCACTTACCTACTCTTTGCAGTTGCCATCCAAGCTACTGTAGTTAATAGCTGACAGATTTTTTTTCACCTGCCCATCTTAGTAAAAGACCTCCATTAACTTAGCAAGAAGGTGCTCTGCCATCCTTCTCCTTTTTTGTGAAGTGACCTGTCAACTTGCCCATAATAGCATTTCTCATGGTCCAGGAAGACAAATCTCTTAGAGATGCCATCAGGATCCGTGTGTGATGTAGTTATCGTTAGGATTTTGTCCTTGCCTGATCTGTGCTTCTGCTGTGAGGACTGGAAGGAACATAGATTCCTTCACCACTTTGCTTCTAGAAAATTGTAGTCACTTTTGAACCTCGTTGTCCCTAAAGCATTTTTGTAGATCCTTTGGTATTCATTATGCCCTCTCTGTTGTGTTGTGTCCTCTTCTGTTGTTACTTCTCTGAGTTGAAATGTCCAGGAGGCTATCTTGTCCTCACTTAAAAGCCACTTAATTCTATTGTAATTTGCATTTACTGACTTAAAAACTGGTTTATAGTATCAATATATTGTATTTATTTTCCTACACTTTTGGCTTCCACTTCTTTCTTTTTTTTTTTAATCTTTTTTTTTTTTTTTTTTAATTATTTCCTCCTCTTAGTTTGCAAGTTCCTTGCAGCAAGGTTTTGTTCTCTCATGTCAGCTATGTCCCAATAGACTTGCTGTTTTTCTCTCAGTTCTCCTTGTACATAATTTGCTTTTCTTGGTAGCTTTTTGGGAAGTTTTGCAGATCAGTGCCATTGCAACCATATGGTTCCCCATAATTGTGCTCTAAAATTATTTTGTCCAATTTTTGTCCCAGCTTTGTGCAAGTCTCCTCTATTGACTAACTCTGTTCATTCTCATTTGCTGTTTCAATCTGTTGTGAACCAGGTGAAGGTCAGATGGTCTTTCTTTAACCTTGGTTAGTTAGCTAATAGCAATTCCAGAGAGTTTGAACTGTACATCTTAAGGCAACAACAGATTTCCATAGTATTGAGCCAGCAACATTTGCAACGTTTGCCTGAGAGGAAATTTTCTTCACAGCAGATATTCATTAGCCCTTGACTTAGTACTTGGAAAGATGGAAGGACATCTGAACACGGATCTGCAAGTTTTTCCTTTTGTTTGTTTTCTTTTTGTTTTTAATAACAAACCATTGGAAAATTCCAGAGAAGATACTATTTAAATTATCTATACAATCTAGTTTCTTACATTAGTTCATTCAGAGACCAACATTTTAAAATGATAGTTGAGTACAGGTTTCTTAACTTCAGTCAACTTAGAGGAAAATGCAGTCAAGACAGCAATTTAGTCTCCCTCTGCTATCAGTGGAGGAGAAATACCCCTACAGAGCTATTCATCCTAAATATATTAGAGTTTTGGGGTGGGACTAATGACTCACTGGAGATGATTATGGTGGCTTCAGTGAGATACTTAACTTTTAGGAAGCTAATAGTTAGATTGTATGCATCCTAGATCAGATTTCAGATTTCATCCTAGATCTCTGGATCAGATTTCTCTGAAGAATGTTTCTTCTATTCAAGTATACAACACAGAAAGCTACCATGGTCTGTCTAGCTTGGGAGAGATTTTGTATGTTAGAATTTTCCAGAGTTTGGAAGGGTTATAGACCTTTTAAAAAGATTTACTTTTTTTTTAAAAAAAAAAAAAAAAAACAACTCAAGTTATCTTCTTCCCTTTTTGGTTGTAACCTGCTCCTTAATTTTGTTGGTGGTGAAGAAGCTGTTCAGATCGTTCATTTTGGTGTGGCTTCTTTTTAATAAGTCAACAATTTACTCTCCAGCATTACATGTAAATACTACTCCATGTTACCTTCCTCACATGTGACATGAAGATTAATGTTTGCACATAGTTCTGAGTATATCAAAGTTATCCCTGTAGGTGAATATTTTTACTTGTATTTTGGAGCATTTCATGATGTAGCCACTAAAAATAAATGATCCTGGACAACAGATTAGACATATTTGTTGTTTTTTTGGGAAGAGCTAATGTCATATTGGTGTTGCACAAGCTTTTCCTCTTCATCTCTGTACAGCCGTAAGGTGTCCATGACACTATTATTCTGGCCACTCTGTTGCCAAAAAGTTGTCAAGAAATTAGTGGAGAATTCAGAGAAGAGCAACAGAAGTTAAGAGGCTGAAGAGATTGAAATATGAGCAAAGATTACAAGAATTTATTATGTACAGTTTGGACTAAATGATGACTAAGACATATGATAACAATCCACAAGTATTTGAAGGGTGTAAAATATTAAGACAAAAAAAAAAAAAAAAGAATTATTTTAAGATGTTCAAAGGGGTAAAACTCAGCAAGGAAAAATTTCAGCGTGAACCACAAAAACTTCCTGAGGAGCTGCATGTGCTGGACTCGTGGAATGGAGTCTACAAGAAGGTGGTAAAAAGCCTACGATTTCATGCCGCCCAGGGATCATGCACACAAGCACATGGGTCTGACTGCACAGGTCATGGTTTGCCTGCATCCTACATCGTGCTTTCCTAAGGGCTCCTGAAGAGTGAGCTGCAGCACAGGGGCTTCGTGCTGGTGGCAGCAGCCTGCCTGCAGCTGCTATTTTTGCGGAGCAGCCCTTTTCCATCAGATGGCTGTACGTGTACCCATCCGTCTGATAAGCGTAGGCAGAATCAAGCTATCACCAATGGAATAATTAATCTCATTTTCAGCTCGCTCCCTGCTGAGGTGTGAGAAGTGCCCAGGGAAGAGGGTGGCTGAGATGACACCGCAGGAACTGGTCTGTTGGTGATGGTTTGCCCTCGGCAGCTGTCTTCCCACACGCTCTCCTGACCTGGAAGCAGAGGGGTTTCACAGGTAACACAAGTGTGTGCCTGTAGGAAATCTGGACATGTAGTTGTCAGAAGGACTTGCAGCCCTCTAATACTGGAAGAAAACAAATGGCCCATCCAGGAAGGAAACTGAATACCACTGAACAGAGCAGTTCTTAAGAAACAAGACTCAAATAGGCAGAAGACTCGAGGAAATGTAATGAAGAAAGCATTTATAGTGTCCTGGCAGAGGACTGAAATGACGTCTTAAGCATTTTCCTTGTCCTTTTACCCTCTTCTTTCATTTCTGTTATTTGGTGCAATCATATTAAAAACTGTTTTCACTTAGATTTTTTTCCCCACAATTTAAGAACCCTCAGCACCTATTTATTCAGTCTGATAAAGGCTGCAGGTTTACACTGTAGGCTTATTTTAATTAGGAGGTCTTTTATTGTCCTAGTGAATTGTAGTGAACTATTTTAAGCCTAAATATATTTAACCATCCTGAGCACTGATTAATTTGGACGGTATTTTTGTTTAATAGGGGCGTCTTTACTGTTTATAGCTTGTTTTGCACTCTTAATAGATATGGGCAGGAGGAGTGAGGACTACAGCTCTTGTTCCCCACTCTGCCCTCTGTTCCTCATTTTTATTTTTGTGTGTGCAAAACCATCATGCATGCCAGCTTGGGAAGCTGGCATCCCTCCTGTTAAGACCAAACTTGCTCTCTGTTGCAGTATAAATAGTGCTTGCTTCCAACTTCAGAGCAGTACCCATGTTGCATGCGTTCTGTAGCTGACTGTATTAAAGGGTTTTCCGTGTAATATAAGGCTTTTATATTTGTGGCTTTAGATTTGCTGGACAACTCTGATCACGCATCTGGGGATAGGCCCTTAAGCTTGTGTGATATTAGGGGGCTGGAATATTTCAATTCTGGCATGGCTCGGTTTAAGAAGGTCCTACTTTACTGGCATGTACAGAAGAAAACCAAATGCCATTCTTTAAAATACTCCAGATATAAACCTGGGAGCACTCCCAACTTTGGTAATCCTACATTGTCTGTAAATCACTGGAAGCAGAGGGGGAAATTGCACCAGGTGAACCAGATGTATTTGGAAATGTCATTTAGCTTGCTACTCTGGGTTTTTTGATTTGATAAAAGCACTTTGTTCTGCTTTGTATAAAAGCACCTGACCAGGCAAACTGAGACCAGTTGGTCAGACAGAGGCCACAGAGGAAGACAGTCAGGGCAGGCTTAGGAGGGGGGCTGATTTTTGATTATAGAAGTAAAGAACCATTACAGACTTTGTGGGCAGCATGTGAAGTTTTGCCATGACCTATTACTCCTTGGGCTTTTGAAAACGGTTCTCTTAAAGTTGTACGATAGAAAGCAATAGCTGTTTTCTTTAGACTTGCTAGAACTGTTCTCTTTCTGATTGAAAATGCTGGGCTGTCTGCCCCAGTCATCCCCTTGGGAAGTGCCCTTCCCATCCTTGCCTCTCTGGCACACGTGGCCAGCTGGAGGCTAAGCCCTGAAGAATAAGAATTATTTTATCCTTTTATCTGTTGCATTTCATTTTCGGAGTTTGGATGGTCTGCTTCTGCCACCGTTAGCTTCAGTAGGCAGGCTGGACGCACTCGAGCAAGTGTTGCAGAGAGGGATGCTGGGTTTTAGGGTTGTGCTGTGTTGCTACAGATCATGTCACCTCAGTGTGTAAACAGTCCAAAAATAAAAACAGCAAATGATACAAAAAGGAATCCAGTTATATTTTTATATCTCATTAAGTTTCGCTCCTCCTTGCGGTTTTATTGGCAGAGCTATCAGGGGAGTGTATATCTCCATCTGAGAAGAGGCGAAAAGATTTGCATTGGTTGTGTGGGTGGACGCTTTTTTTTGCCTTTTTTAACTTTTATTTTCTTTGGGGGTTAAGTGGGAAGGGGTCTAGGCTCTCCCACACCTGTCTCATTTGTGGATACCCTTATTTTATCACATATAGAAAACATCTGTTGATTTAAGACTAGTCACTAGTATCTTGCCCAGGGGTTCTTTATTTAGGTACTCAGCTACAAGAGCTGCTGTCCCAAGCTGTCATACACAGAGCAGATTGCTTACTATTGCTGTGAGCCAAAGGTATAGGGTATAGGTGGGTGGACTTGTTTTTGAACCCTGAACTTTTCCTGTGCGGTAGTGACAGACGAGCGGGTTGGAAAAAAGACAAGGGTCCACAACGAGCAGCTTTGGGTCAAGGCACGTCCGTCCCAGAGCTGTGCTTGATCTTGGGCTATGCTTGCACGATACTGTCTATGAGCGTCGACCTTTTTAGTCCTTGCTATTTAATGTGAGCCTAATAACTAATTTACACTGTTCTCTTTCGGTATTTCGGAGGTTCCTTGACTGCCTACCCCTAGTCTGCAGGGAATGGCCAGGACGTGGCTGGATGATTGTGTTGGAACTTGACCTGCAGTTTCCATCCAGACACCCAGCGCAGCCCAGGTCAGGGGAGGTAGTGGGAAAGATTATTGCAGGCCTTTGGTTTTAGTACACATAGATCCACTGAGGAATTCCTTACCACATATTGTTGTTGTTGTTTTCTCTCCTAGTTTTGTGCTGGGATACTCCAGCATGCTGAGCATCCACGTGATTAATGGCTCTTCTGGAAATGAATTATGGCCGTCAGAAATGCTAAAGCCCTATCCCAGATATGTTCCCACATCACGTTTAAGTTTATGCTCGTGTTATGGTACAGTCAACATTTTTGGCTTTAAGTTGGAATGGCAAACCTTTTTCTTAGGTTCATCAGTACAGAGTGTTTTATTTCTGTCAGATTTTGATCCTGAAAGCAGTGTTTTTTCAGACAAAAGCTATGGGTTTGGGTTTGATAGAACTGGAGTTATTATGACTTTTTATAGCCATAATCCTGGGCTGTAAGAATTCTGTTTGTCTCATGTCCCCTACGTAGGATTTCTGTGTAGTTATTTATACCATACTGGATCTGGGATGCATTCAGTAAGGGGCATGACTCCCCAGTGTGGATCTGCAAACATGACGATGCATGGAAAACTTCAGTTAGCATTTAATGAACTTCTTCATGTATTCAGTGTGAGGACATTGCTTAGAATACAAGCCTTGGCAAGGAGAAGTATCAACTGTTGTTGTTGTTGTTTTTTAACTACTTAAAGCACTGAACGTAAGCACACTTGAACTAGTAGCTAGAGAAAAGCATGTGACTTCGTTAAAGTCGTTTATCTAAGCTAGGATATTGTAGGATGGCCTTGCAAAAGCCAAAGAATGAGCTATTCCCAGTGAAAGAGTTTAAAAAAAAAAAAAGTCTTAATTAAAGAAATCCTTTAGTATGTACGAGTTGTGTTTATTCTTTCTCTGAAAACATCAGTGTTTCTATCCCTTCGCTAAAGGTCTCTTTATACAGCAGACAAAGATCCATAAGGAAAACAAAAGACATTGCATCTGGGAATTAAAAAAGGAGTTTTTCCTTTGTTCCACGTAACCCATACTGTTAATTCTAAAAATGAAATTGAATATTTTTCTAAAAACTTAGTATGCAGCTCACGCATTTCCATGGAATGTCCTTAACTATTCACTGACTCACTCCCTATTCATTTATAACTAATATATGGCACTTTTATTGTGGTTTCTAAAGTATGGAGGTTATATGAGTCAGATGCAATTTAGAATAGAGATTATCTTTAAATAATCAAAAACATACTTTGCCAAAAATACTTTTTTTAAAAAAGGAGGGGGGAATAAAAAAAGGAAAGAAAGCATTCTGTGTTCTCAAAATGTGGAGAGCTTTTAAAAAAGATTTGTTTTCAATAAATAAGGGGGAAGAAATGTTATGTAAACCTAAGTGCTTAGCAGACATCCGTTTACTTCCTTCAAGGAGACAAGGGGTTTTAAGATTTTCAGAGCTCATGAGAAAGGCACATCCTTGAGTACTAGCACCAAGGACGTGATGGAAGCATTTTTCCTTGAAAATTTGCAGCATGAACACATAAGGTTAGAGGTGGCATGAATGATAACTTTCTTGAAGATTTTAATCAAGGACATTTTGGAGAATGTGGGCGTTTGGATCTATCCTTAAAAATAGGAAAACAAAGTAACGAAAAACAAATGAAAACATACAAAGAAAAAGAAATAACTCCCTGACTACCCTTTCTTCTTTTTTTTTTTTTTTTTTCACTTCTTCCTTCTCCTTCTTAAGTTGGTTTTGCTTCTCATAAAGTTTTTCATTAATGATACAGTGTTAGAAAGGACAATTGTTAATTTTTTTTGCTGTGACTTTGAAGTCTGCTTGTTGTGACAGCTGTTAGGCTGGCATTTCCTGGACATCAGTGGTATTTTATGATGGCTTGCCTGCTTCCCTTCCTTCTTAGGGCTTTTCTCAGAAAGGAATAGCAAGCTGGCAGACTTAGATTCCTGTATGAAAAAAGCAGAAGATGGATCATATTGGGCTATAGTTGAGAGAATTGTGGGGATCCAAAGAATCATCAGCTTTTTTGTAAGGAAGTTGGCAATGTGATCTACAGACAGAATCAAAAAGATCTGAACGCTAGAAACTTGCACTCATCCTTCTGCTGATTTTTTTAAAGAGTTTGGTGCAGCAAAAGATCTTACTGGCCTAATAAGTTGATACCAACACAAGTAGAGGCCACTTTATAATAAATGCATATTTTTGCTTTCATAAAAACCGTACCATTGACTTAAAAAAATCCAAGAGTCTTGCACAACAGTATTTTCAACAATATATCGAGCCTCATATTTTTCAATTACAACAGAGCTTTTTTCCTCTGATGATCTTTTTTTTTAATAACCAAAGGAACAAATATGTCTTGGTTTTGAGCTTTAATCTGGTGCTTTGTGTACTCTGATGACCTCCTAATCACACTCTCTGTGACATGTCAATCTACTGCTATGGAAAGTGGGTGATTTGGGCTGTCATGAAAGTGATGATATGCTCATATATCCTGTGCACTTAGGACAGAAAAGTTCAAAGAAATGCATTAACCAAACGAATGAAATGTTATGGGAACCCATAATTCAGCTACCAAGTGTCTCTCTCCCAGTTCATGAGTGGTTCTTTGTCTGTGTTGTGACTTTAAATGTGAGCACCAGGTGTGAAGATTTCTGTTTATCTTTATTTAAGCAAAAACAAACACAAAAAAATTCAGAGCTGATGCAGATGATGAAATGTAAAGATGTGCGATGGGTTTAGTAAATAGTCATGGTGCATATGTCTAAACAAGGAAGGAGATTGTAGAATGTGGTATTAGTTTATATTGCTCTCCTTTCATTACTGTATAACCATCTGCCTCTCTGGCATGTTCCTTAAAATCTTACACTTCAGTTTGTAACCTTCAACACTGCAGTGGAGTTTCCTCTGCTGAGTTAGTGGAATCATCTAGATCTCAAGGTAAATGCCGTCAACATCCACAGCAAATTATTATTCATCACAACTGAAAGATAGGATTGACCTTTTTTATCAGATGAAGAGACCTGTCTAGTATGTAATTGGAGAGGTGTGATGTGAACGGGAGTCTGGGGGCAAGGATATACTCCTCTTGGCACCAATAGGACTTCCTCTGTGGTCTTAGATGCATTACCCAACTGTTCTGCATGGCATCTCCCATCTGTAATGTGTAGATAATGCCACTTGCCTCCCCGGTGAGGATTTTGATCGTTAGTTAGTGTTTGTAAGGGTCTGTGAAAATGCAAAGGGTTGTATAAAAATATATATAAAAGAATAAAAAATGTGTCGCCATTTGATGTCCTCAGTAAATTGAAGACTGTGTAAATGAGTGCTTCCACCTTCATAATGCAGCACCTTTTATGTTATAGTTCAATGAGTTGAACAGGGAAACATGACGTTGTGGAACTGTGCTTGTTTGAGGAAATCATGGTCCAATACCTTCAGTACACCGTCCTGGTTTTCCCCAAGGAACATTGTTATCATTTAACACATTACTGAACCTTTCTTCTGAACGTTTTTTTCTGAGGTTTTCCATCAGTTCAACTTGAGCAAATGGCTAGGAGATTTAGACTTATAAGGTCACATCTCAATCCACCTAAACTTGCTAGAAATCCCGAAGCAAGTCAGTTTGGTTCCTATAGACTGACTCTTGACAAATCCCTTTGGATGTGCCCAATGCTCTACTGAACATCGTGGTGAAGAATACAGAAACTTGTCCATGGGTATGGACTTGAGGCTTTAGAATCTCTGTTCAGCATTTGTCATCCATAAATTGGTACAAGGATCAGAACAGATTCATGATCTGATATGTACTTGTACAACATGAAATCATAAAGTGTATTAATCATTGTCATGCCTCAGTGAGTATGTGATGGTGGTTTTAAAAGTGGTGAATATTTCTTTTGAAGCATGGTCTTGGACGAAGGGATAAAAGATCAGGAGGGCCAAACCCATCTTAGTGGGTCTCTCTCTCTCTCTCCCTCTCTCTCTCTCTCTCTTTTTAATTATTATATATGGTTTTTGAAGAAAAGGAACTTGCAGCTCCTTGCTCAGGCGGTTCTTGAGTTGTGGTGTGGATGCTTTGAGGGTATAAACCACAGAGGAAGTCTGGATAAAATAGCTACTTAAAAAGAGATTAAGGGATTTACTTCAGTGCCTCTACGGGCTGTGATTTAAAGGGAGAAGAGCCCACTTTTTCATATTGCAGCTACTTTTATTAGCTACAGGTTTTAACCTCCTGGAAGGATTCTTATGTCTTTCTATCAGCCACTTTGGGGAGTTAATCCAGACCAGTCAACAGAACTGTACATTGCACTTGATTTCTTGGTAATTTTAAAAGCTTTTTTGTCTTCTCTGGCCATTGTAACTCCATAGTCTTTTGGCATAGATGGTATTGATGAGCAAGAATAACAGATAACTATACCTTAACTCCATTTTCCAGAGATAAAAAAAGGAGGGAAGAAGGCATTACATAAACTGGAATTGCATACAGAATGATGACTCCGGTTCAAAATGCTCTTTAAACTTCTCTTTGTATTTAGTTATTTTTTTCCCCTATAGAGGTTTATTTGGGACAGAAACTGAACTTTGTCTTACAACTTGCTTTGCCAGAAATGATCAGTGGGGACACAGCATGGTCAGCCTGTTTGGGTTTGCAGACTCCCTCAGAAATATACAATCAAAAACTTCTAAAAAATACACTACTGAATACTCGGTGAGTATGTGATCATGTGATATGTGTGTATCCGAATACTCAGTAGTGTATTTTTTAGAAGTTTCTGATGCTCTTTACCGGTAACAGAATTCTGTGTGGCAGGTAGATTGAGGATGGCATGATATTGGGCAGTTGAGATGGAAAGCGCGGTAGCGTTACCACTTTCAATAAGTGAAGGTTTTGCAGTAGTCCCAGAAGAACAATATTATCTGTCAGGTAGCAGATAAAGTTTGTGCTTGAAAGGGTTTTCTCAGTTGGCTCTTATTTACCTGTATCAGCCTACCCTGCATTAGAAACCTCCTTACATTTTCTCTCCCAGAAGCTTAACTCTGTAATTGTTTCCTATTTGTACACATTTATTTTATCTTTTTCAAATGTCAGCTCAGTATTTCAATTAAAGATTCAATCATGCCTGAAGTTCTTACAATCCAGTTTCAGGAGTGGATCATCCAATTAGGAGATAATGTCCTCTGCATTTCTGTGCTGCTTGGTTTACCTTAGGATCGGAACTACCCAAAGTCGCTTTTGAAAAGGAGTTGTTGATGCCTAAGTAACACTTTTTAAGTCAAATTTTGGAAATTGTATATTGCAGATGATTTGTTCTCCTAAATGAGAGAGGGCAAGGAGGTGCATTTAAACACCTGATTCATGGTCATCCATGCATCCATGCATCCATGCATCCATGAACTGCAGTTCACCTGCTAGCTCTTCACGTGTCTCTGCTTTGTATTTTCTTAACTAATTCTGTCCAAGACTAGACTGCTGGAGAGCAAGAGGTTAGCTCTGCACTGGGCAGATTTGAGCTAGTCTGTGTTGTGTAAGCTTAGGAACCAGGATTGGTCTGGGGTTCTTTTGTTTTTAAACTGTTTTGTGTCATTGTGTAGACATTGTCACTGTGACCCAAAACTAATTGCCTGATGAAGGGGAGTGGGATATTCCCCTTGTCTTCAAGTAGTTTTAGCTAAGAATGGGATAGACTGGGTTGATGACACTAAAGATCCTGTTGAAGTGAAAATAGTAATTAGTTCTCTTCTGTGCCAAATGTGAATTTGGAATTGGCATTCTTGTGCACTGTTCTTTGTTGTGTGCCTTCATCAAGAGGGCATAACAGCAGCAGATCTCATCAACTTTAAAAATGCCTGTGAGCACATTCACTTTGACGTTACTGAGGCACTGTGCCACCATTTTGGTTTCACCACTGAAGTTAAATGAAGACTTGAAGGCTTCTCAGCTCGCTGTAAAAAGTATACTGCACTAGTGAGTTTGTGAGCAAATGGAAGCTCTGCTTTCCTCTGTGCAGTCTCTGATTGCAGCATCGTGCAGGACAAAATAGATGGCCAAATAATCAGATGCTTGCTGTCAGCCTGCTCCCATTGTCTGTGATGATTTATGCTTGCTGAGAAACTGCCTGGTAGGGCTGAATCAAAATGTGAGGTTTCTGTGCTGGCCCATGCACATCACTTTTGTTTATGGTCTTGGTCTTGCCTGTGAAAGGGCAAAGAGAATTTGATTGATGCTATGATCATAGTTGCTTTTTTACTTGCCATCCTTCTGTTTCTTAGACTAGGTTGAGTGTTCATTAATGGGTTCCTTTGGAAGGCATAATGCTCTCTTTCTTTGGAAATATTTAATAAATGCAAGTAAAAATTCAGCACAATCCAACCCCTAGTGGTTTCTATCATGTAACTTCTTCTAATATCTTAAATTTCATTGTAGTTGCTTTTAACCAAAACCAGCCAGTTTTAAGTCACATTAAGCCCACATTAAGGTCTAACTTTGTATTTTTGGTCTAAAGTTTGGAAATAGAAGTGTCCGATACTCAGAGAAATATATATATATATATTTTTTTTTTTTTTTTTTCTGTGTAAATCAAACCCAACTTGATGGATTAGGTGGGTTTGGTTTTAGTTATTATGTGTGGGATAGTAGTGGTGCTGGAAGGAAAACGGGTGAAAAGGACAAAAGCTGTGGATTCAGGCTGGCAGACTATATTCCAGAGACCTTAAAGTACTCTTTGAAACTTTTGGAAGGTTTAGGTCTGAAGATTAGGGCTCAAAAATGCAAATAAAAAAATAAATGTAGAAATACTTCAGTCTAAATCTTTTCAATCTGGTTTTCTCCATGCTGCTTTCCAGCATCCTGTGTTTTCTCTTTGCATTCCATTCCCTGAAAGCCTTTTCTACTTTAAGAAACTGTTGAAATGCTTATTTTATGATCAGCACAGTATTTAAAGTTCTCCAACTTTGGAGGCAATGAAACCAGTGTTATGCCCTTCATTTCTAGCCCTACAGTACCCTAAAACACTGAGAGAGGTAAAGATGAGAAAAATATCGATGCACGTATCCTGTTGCTTTTGTTCAGTACAGCATAAACATCATCCAAAACTACTCTATTTTTTAACATGAAAAGCATTTCAAAATACTCATCAGGTCTGACAGATTGTATGAAGATTCAATCCCTGCATAATTTAAAGCATCAGATGTATCTTCCCCCATCCCCTCACCCCAAATTACCTGAAAATGGGTTTTGTAATGAGGGTAACTTTAAACAGAAGGCTGCTGGATACTGCCATAAATTTAATTCCATATAATTAAAAACAAAAAATCAAAACCAACCAACCAAAAACAAAGCAAAAAACAACCAACCAACCAACCAAAACAGAATAAAACAAAACCCACCACCTTATCTTTTAAACTAAAACTATGTTTTTAAAATGCAAATAAACCAGCTGTGTCAGAATAATCCAAGTAGAGATAAATAAACCAGCTGAGCTAGAACTCTTAGCCTCATATTTAGTATCAGAACTTTAACTTAGATGTGGAACTGGAGCATGGTAAGATTGCCACTTGCTAAACGTAACAGCATATGTGCAGGGTCTACGGATGAACCCAATTCTCCACAGCCTATGGCTGGTGCCCTAGAGCATCGATCATTCTCTTCTTATGACAAACTATTATTGTATACTGCATTTGCTAAGCTATTGTGGAGAGATCTATCACAGCCAGTTTGAAAATTTTTTATACTCTTCTCTCTCAGTGAAAAAAATAAAATCTTAAGTCTTGTTTGTAGTGAAGTGAGGTTTCTATGTTTATACGTTAAAGCACCACATGTTTGTCTAGTGGAACCTGAGAAGAATTCTCATCTCGACAAAGATTTGAACTTCACTGGTCTGTTTTGTACTTGAAAAGAGGCCTTTCCAATCAAAGGCCTTCCTGAGTACAAATGCCATGAACTTGGTGTAAAAGGGAAAAGGTCCAGACTAGGAATGGTCATTTCCCTTCAAGGTGACATCTGGAGGGCAGTGGGATATGGTCGGGCACTATTGTTGGAATCATCTTTTGGCTGTGAAAGAAGAGGGGAAACAGGAAATTGAAACTCGTCTTCTCATCTTTTCTGAAACAAAAATACTGAAAATAGTAAGAAATCTCCAGTACGTGCAAAAGTCAGGGCAGGATGCAGGTTACTGGAGGCCCCATAATTCCTCCAAGGTGTGAGGCAAAATGGGAATGTAAAGTTTAATGTCTTGATTTTCTCCACCTTCCCTCTGCACCCTCAGGCTTTAATTTTCAAGAAACCAAAAAAGAATTGAGATTTCAATCCTGTTATATGAAGCCTGAATCAGAGGACTTGATCTCTGCTTTGCTCCACTGAATCCCTCTGAAGTGAACGCACGTGGGAGAAATTGGATCTGGTGGAAATCCACCTCTAAAGCCCTGGTGTTGTTCCAACTTTTGCTGCAGAAGCGAGAACTTCTGAATTACCCTTAATAACATCAGGCCCAATATAAATGTGCAATATTTCAGAGGTGCCTAAAGGTTAGGCACCTCTTAGGTTTCTGCTTAAATCTCCATGTATTTACATTGAGGCCAGCTGGGGGGCTCCTACACTGTTTGGAGATCCACTTGGACCTCTCTCTTCCATTTAGAGCTTTCCTATTAAAAAAAAAATAATAAACATCATCATACTTCACTTGAAATTTATTCACTTCTCCGGTGAAACACAGTAGACAGCAAAAGGACTTGCAAACAAGTGTGTGCAAATACATCAGCAAAAGTGATATTTAATCATCGTATGCCGTAATGTTGATACTAGCAGAGATTACATTTGGTTTTAGAGTTTTTGAGGGGTTTTACCAAATTTTATTAACAATTTCCTGGGTTTTATAGCATTGATCAAAAAACTGCCTGTCCAAAGTAATGGAAACTCTGAGAATACTTTCAGAATGGTCAGCTGCCTGAGATCAAGTCCCTTTGCCCCAGACAGAGAACAACCATGTTGAAGTCTTTTATTTGACTAAGGTCTTGTCTCTGAGCCTCACGTGTCTTTTTTATCTTTCTTAGTTTTTCATGAAGGACTCAGGAGATTGATGTTCTATTGTGATACAGAATGGGAAAAAATGAAACTGTAAGGTTTCATGGAAAAGGGGGGAAATCAGATCCATTCTAGAAGATGCTGAAGCATCCAAATTGTAGAGCATGCAGCGTTCTGTGAACCATGCTCTGACCCATATTTAACATACAGGAGTTGGAGCTGGGAATGCTTGTTTGGTGCTAGTGCTGTAGCAGGCAAATTTGGGGATACTGGGCCAGTCCCAAACGCAGTGCTGTGCCACACCTGCTTCATATTCAGCCAAGCCAGAGGATTAGTTTGTGAAGTCTGTAGTGCACTTTCACCTCTTCTCCACCATTCAGAAGTAATACTGTTACCTTGCTCCCTTCTCTGTCCCTCCTACCAGTAGAAACGATAAAAAATACTTAGCACACAGAAAGAAAAACAGTAACTAGTTTTAGAGCATGCAGTGTTGATTGGCACTGTATGCATGTCTGTATATATTACAGTATTGAAGTTAGTGATGAGATATTTACACACTTTTGAATAGATCAGATTCTTACTCCATTTTCTTTTCCCAGTGTCCATTTCATAATGACTACAAGCAAAGGCACAATTGTGCTTCTTCAGTGATATTTATTTGATCCTAGTTAAGTAGGATTTTAAGAATTTTCCCTGAAACCACTGTCTGCACCAAAAGAACACGGACTTGGAAAGAGGAATTAAATAATGCAAAAATATCCCTTGATCTCACCAAAGTAGAAGGTAACCCAACTAGACATTGTTTGCTGCTCTTTTGCTTTGTTAAAGTGTGTTTATACTCTATTCAAAAGTACAATTAAGAGGTTATTAGAATTGCACTGAGAAGAATTCAGAATTATGGGACTGGAGAAGTCAAGAACATTTTGTTTTCAAGGGGAGAGTGGCAGTTTAAATTCATTACTTTTCTTTCTTACTATTGTTAGCTGTATGTAGTGCTTTCATAGCTGAATGCTGAAGAAAAAAATCTGTATATTGTATGTGTGATGGGCCTTTGGTTGAGGCACTTTGTCTCTCTGGTATATGTATTTCACATTGTATGTTGATGTCTCACACAGCTATAGAAGAAGGAGAAAGCAATAAGAAAAGTGATAAAATACAGACTGCAAGAGGAGAAAAATTTCAAGACACGTTTATAAAACTCTGAACATTTGTAGAACATCTTAGGAGCAGTAGTAAAACCCAGATCTCTGCCTAGCTAATTTTATTTAAAAAGGACTAGATTTTACATGGGTGGTACATCAAGCCACTGTATGTTATGACTTAAATGTATGTTGAGGGTATGTGTTATATCTTGCAATGGTGAAGGAGCATATATTAGACCTTATATTTTCTGCACATGCTAGTATTTTTGTCATAGGTATTGAGTTTATCTTGGCTAACCCACACTTTTTAAATAATGATGCGTTTGAGTTTTTTCTTATAAACAGGATTGCATTTTTGATGAGATTATATCGATCTGCTACCCAGCATTTTTAGCTTCAGAAAAAAGGAAAGCTTGAATTAAATATAAAAGACATATAAGTGTTCCAGTGGTAAACTTTCAGAGCTGTATTTTATCCTGTATTATGATTCAAAGGCTTTTGGCAGCTTTTTGAGGAACTGTTACTCAGTTATACTTGGTTATTTATGCATTTGGTGGTGTGCACTTCAGTATCTCATCAGTCCACAAGGCATCCGTGGCAGTAGCAGCCCTGCAGAAAGTCCTACAACTTCCTTTTGTGTGGGCACGTCACATCTTGTGGGTAACCAGGACATGGGGGAGAAAGAAACAATGCTGGTATATATTCAGGTTTCACTTTATTTTGGAGTTGAAATGTGTTGAGTGTTTTCTTAGGAAGTACAATGGAGGCTTGCAACTTCTGCCCCTCACTGTAACTCCTATCTCTGTGGCTCATCTTTTCTGACACTGGCTTTTGGGAGCGAGATAATGTGAAGAGGAGCATTGAGTGAAGAGCTCGTGAAGCAGCATCCTGCCTCAGAGATCAAGATAATTGCCATGTTTGTAATGCATCTTCTCATATATCATCTAATATAAAAAGAATCCTAGTCATTGGTCCTGTTCTGTTGAAGGCAATAGCAGAATAGTCATTATCTTCATTATGACTCAGGATGCAGTCCTGGACACGATTTCAGAGGATCCTTCTTGGAGTGTCCTCCCTTTCCTTGTTCGCTGACTGTGCTGAGATCCTGTCTGTACCTTACACCTGCTGAGCACTCCTCATGACAGCTTTTGTTGTGCATCTTCCATCTCTCTCTATTTACCTCACTACTACCCCAAAAGCAAAAGCTTAATTTTGTTAGTGTAATTGGGTGGGTAGTTCATCATTAACTATTTTTGTTTGTTTGTTTGAAGGCTCATTATTCATTCTGGGTGGAGGTGTTTGGCTTCAGTCACATTTATCTATCAGTGTCCGTGTTTCAAGGATTTCCATGGTATTGACATTTCCATTAGAGGAATTTGAAGAATGTTCAATTACATACAGGCTATGAAACATATTTACTTTTTTTTTTTTTTTTTTTTTTTTAATAGTCTGCCAACTGTTCCTTGCCAAACTTTAAACAGGGCTGCTATGACTCTTAGATATTTTTTATAACTGCTATATTGTAATATATACAAATAGTGCACATGCAAATAAAAGCTCATACCGGAGCAATAGAAGACAGCACTAGATTTTATCTGGAGGATTATTGTGGGCCTGTTTCTAATTTATATAATGTTTTCGTTAATAGCAGTACCTCTTTAAAATGCCCAATAAAACAGTGTAGCATTAGTTTAAATAGAAATTTCAGTCATTTTAGATATCCCCCTGTTGTAACAGGTCAGGCTTTTAACAGATGTCTCAATAACTTTGCTATTAGCAGGAATATTTCATGAATTAAAATCAGGCCTTTTTGTCTCTGTCACTCATTGAAATGACCTACATATTTGGCAGATGGAGAGGACTTGCTTGTGCATTAGTACTGATGGGTAGGGTTTTTTCATTTGTGTATTTTTGGAGAAGAAAGATTTAACATAAGTTAACATCGTTTATTTTTTATTAATACCATACTTCAGTTTCCCTTTACAGAAAAATCATATTAGGCACATCTTGCCTTTTAGGCGTAGACAACATCTAGGACATTTCTCTTGGGCACCAACCTTCTGCCTTAATGTAAACCTTTCAGTGAAGCAGTGGACAACTTTTATTTTTTTTGCAAGCGTATGGACTAATGGAGCTGAAGTAGAAGGTGTAATAATTCAGTCGCTGAATAGGCTCTAGATGAAATCTCCTCCTGAGACCTGCACCCTCCCAGGCCTTTCTGGGGTGCAGATTTGTCTGCTTACGTCTTTTCGTTCCTCTCCCTGGCATAGTGGCAGTTTCAGCATTATGCTAACGGTCTCGCTTAAAACAACTCACAGGCATGTTATGCCAGCACGTGTTTCTGTGTTCTTTGAAGAATCAAAAAGGACCTCTTGAGCTGGAAATTTCATTGACTCTCACGATGACAGCAGAGCCTGAGGCCTGCTGTGAAGAGGCAAACTACAGAGAGAGATTTAGTTGTAGATTTGGTCTGTTTATCTATTGCAAAATCGCTCTCTGGCGTCCTGTGCACTAGTGAAGGTTGAAATGATTGCTTATTATTTTTGTTGTAAGTTTGATTGGAATATAACTAATTACAAGAGCAAGTACAAAAGCTCCACACATAAATGTGCTGCCTGAGAAAGCAATATATCCCACAGTCATTAATCAAGAGATAAAAAACACTATGGGATCAAGTGAAGTTACTTGAGGGATACATTTGACTGGCTATCCTTTTTTTTCTTCTTTTTTTTTTTTTTTTCTTTTTCTGTGTGTATACTATTGTTGTAAGTCAAGGAGGTGCTAAGTTTCTGTGATTTCCATTGACATCAGTGAGAGCTGGAACTTAACATTTCTTCCAATAGGAAGAAAGTTGAAAGTTTGAAGTTGAGTGTATCGGTACTGTCTGATCAGATTCAACGACATTTGTCCAACAAATTCACAAAATAAATAGTTTTGGCCACGAAAATG
This sequence comes from Anas acuta, assembly GCF_963932015.1. NCBI lineage: Eukaryota > Metazoa > Chordata > Aves > Anseriformes > Anatidae > Anas > Anas acuta. Next base: position 118,697,348 of record NC_088979.1, on the reverse strand, counting down.
GTATTTTATTGCTGAACATTCTCCTTGTTTGCGTGGAAGTTTAACTTTTTGTACCCAGTGAGAACAGCTTACAAGTTAGTCGGCAGCCAGGAGAGGTTCCCTAGTGAACTCTCAAATCATAAGAATATGCCAGGGATCGAAGACAGAAACCACGAAAGGTATTTTGGTATCGTAACACAGCCTACACTGTCTGGGACTGTGAGTGGAGATATAGGTGAAATAGTTATGTGATGATGATGATACTACTACTACTAATGAGAAGAAATACTGCAAATTTCAACTCTTGGCTAAACTAGTTGCTTAGGATAATATGAACAAATGCATACAAAGGACTTGCTTTGCCTCCTTGGAATTTTAGGTCTTTTTATACTTAATTCAAGTAGAAGCTGAAGTCTGTCTGTCATGCTGGCCTAGTTCATTTTAACTTTTAAGACATACTGTTTTAAGGACCTTCCAGTGATAGAGGAACTGCCATCATTCTCCTTGGCCTGCTCTTTTATGTGCTTTCCACCTATGCACTATCACAGAAAAGTAACTGAAAAGAGAGCATACACCTTTTCAAACGAAAACCATAATTGTTGGGGTAAAAAAAAAAAAGTCAAAAAAGTCATGGGGTTAATCATCATCTTGCTGCATATCGCTGTTCTCAGTGTTCTCTCTTAAATGGGAAAGGAGATTTGTGATTTATTAGAGGTTTTCCTGTAACAGTGATTCGAAACACAGTCCCACAGAACACCACTGGATGTTTATTATTTATGTATCTAAGTCAAGGGGAAAAAAAAAAAAAGAAGAAGAAGAAAAGTAATGATACCCTTTTAGCATTGTTTTTTAACTCTTTTTTCTCTTTGCACGAAGAATGAGTATAAGGAGTAGGAAAGACACTTAGGCAGAGACAACAGGGGAAGGGATGTGGTACATCCTGCACCCATTAACACTGTCAATTAGCACCATTTATCTTGAAATTTGTCCAGCTTGGAACACAAAGTATGTACATCAGGGTTTGGGCCAGACAGAAACATAGAAAATGATGGTATTTGTGGAGACACTAGCCAATGTGGGGGTGAGAGCAAAGGCACACAGTAATTCTAAAAAGAGCTGCATTTTTTGTGTGTGAAAATTTGATTATAAGATGATTCTTTCAACATAAACACAATTCTCTAAGGACTTATTAATGCTTCAGTAGCATAGTGAAAAGACACTAGTGCAGTCCGCTTTAATAGCTTTCTGGCTTGAACCCCAATACATAATGTTCTAGTAATAGTTTATGGGTGACTGCAATAAATTGGTAGCAAGTGTTTTCCATTTTTTGGCTCTTCTTATCAGATCTGCTGGTGGAACATTTTGTTCTGAGAATATTGCAAAGGCAATTGATCTGCTTTGGATGTGTGCTCAAGAGTTTTGTGTCTTTTAAAATGAATGTATATATAAGCTTTTTTGTCATGTTCCGAGATGTACACTGTAAAAGCTGGGGGCCAGTAAAATGTTACAGGGGATCTGAGCAGTTGGTTAAACCCAGCAGGGCTCCACCTAGCCTAACTAATGTTCTGCCAGTGCTGCCAAAAAGGCACAGTTTTCCTCCCCCCCCGCCACTTCCCTTCCCAATACTTTCATTGTTCTGGTCTTTTCGTGTAAGAGTGGAAAATTTGTTCCTGTCCACGAAGGAATAAAGATGTTTCACAAAGGTTCATTTTCAACCCAAATGGCTTTTTGAACTAGAAAGAAACATAAGATTTTTTGTACACTTTGTGGTGGGGGGTAGAACCACTTCTGATTAGAGATGGGCCTGCAATGGTCACCTTTGATTTCTATTGGATTTGGAGCTGAACTTGACTGTAATTACAGAGCGAGATTCCATGGCCTCTATTATGCAGGAGCTGTTTCCTCTTGGTCTTCAATTAATTCACAGCTCCAGATCATCTCTATAGTGAGCCTAATTGAAATATCCTGCTTTCATCTCCACTCCCACAACTAGAAGATGAGTTTGGTGGCTGAACTCTGATCAGAAGTGCCTAGCTGGTTTCTGTGTGTAAGAGGCCAACCAAAAAACATCAGCCTGATTGCCTCTGGATTTTTATCCTCTGGATATGACAAATAAAATCAAAGGTACAGAGCATCAGACAGTAAGCAAACACTGCCTATTATCTGGTGAGTTGTGCCACTGGACAACCAGTGCTTGTTCCTAGCTCCATTTAATTTTCTTTAAACAAGCTAACTTGCTGGCTCTTTGCACAATCACCCAGCATAGTTTGTAGATGAGATTCAAAATGAAAATGGGTACATTTCTCTCAGATAACATTAAACACATGCAAAATTAATGGCGAGCCGAGTAGCTCCTTCATTCCTTTAGTCTTCTGCATATACTGGAACATTTGTTTTGTATAAAGGTTATATTGCAAAGATACTGGACTCGGGGCAAAAATCAAGTCTTAAGGAATGTAAACTAAAGTCTGGAGATCTCTAAAGCACGGAGTGAACAGATACTCGAGAAATATTTGAAGTAATAGAATGTGGACTTTGCCCAGTTAATGTTAAAGTATCCCAAATGACAGCAGGGGAGTCAGTTTGGTTGTCGCATCAAGCTGCAGAGAGAGCTGGAGATGAACAGAAAGTACCAAAAACCTGGTCCTGAGACAATAACTGGAAGTGCAAAGTGAATGAGAGTGAGAATTGATGAAAGGAGTTAGAAACAGAGAAGTGCAAAATAAGGGTTGCCATGCCAGAACCATTTTTACTGTTGTTTTTATTTTTGTCTGTTTGTTTTACAGTCATAAGCCTAATAAATGTGGATGTTTCTTCTCATATAAGTATTAACCGTGTTATAAAAGCATTGTATGGATTTACTGAAGCAGAAGAGCATCTTAATAAAAGGGGAGTCAAGGTGGACTCTGACCACAGTGGTTCAGGGCTAGTTTTAGGCAGATCCCATCCTGTGAATCTGGTCTGCTTTCACTGTTCCTTGTGAGCTTTTTTTCTTATTGTTTACTTACTTAACAGAGGAATTAAGATCATTTTATCAACGACTTGGGGGCATTGCTCTAAAGCAGTTTGATTTTATTTTCCAAGGAAAAAAAAAAAACAACAACAAAACAACAACCCATTTTCAGTGACTGTTCTGGGAATCTGTTGCATATTGCATTTGTGGAAGAGCTGCAGTTTTCTGTCTTTTCATCCTACATAACGGAGAAGAGGCTTCAGGCAGCGCTGCTAACAATGCACTAGGCTTTCTGTTTCTCTCTGCAAACAGAAATACATCCCATTTCCTGTTAGGGATTCTGGGCAGCATTGTCCAATAGGTAATTTCCTGTAGTAAACATTACAATAATTAGAGTTACCGTTCCAGAGCACTGAACTTTCAGTGTCTTTTTATTACTGCATCGCAGAAAGCATACAAGAAGCAACCCCAGTCAGATGCGGCTATTGTTGTTCATTTCAATTGTGTTAAGGCAAATATGCAATGTGAAGAATGTAGAAACTAGGCAGTCCTGTATTTGTAACCATTTACATTATTAACATGCCCTTAAAATACATGTGCAAGAACAAACATGCAACTCGAGACAGAAGTTGAAGAGGTTAATCCAGCAAGAATAGTTAAAACCCATTTAAATGAGTTTAGGAAAATATATTACAGACAATCAGCAAGGTCTAGTGCACTAGATAAAATTAAAATGAGCATAATATTTAAATTAGCAAAATTTAGAAATGTGGTGATGTTGAGAATGCCCTGCAAGGAGACTCGGTGAGATTTGGTTCACATTGTTTGTGCTGGCTTTTAGAGGGCAATATTTTCTTCATTTTATTTTGGATGGGTCAGAAGCAGAGAATAAGAGGGAGCATGTTCTGTTTAAAACAGAAAGAGGGAAAAGAAATTCTTGAGGTATCTTCTTTATGTTTACTGTATTTCTTCATTGTATAAAGTGGTCTACTTACAGTGCTGTTATGTGTTTGGAATAAACAGTAGAGTGCTATATTTCACTGTAAGGTCTGTCTATAGAAAGTGCTGGCTCTCAGATCAGCTGTTTACATTTTTTTGAAAAAGCTCCCATCTGTTACATCAAACTTGTTAATATAGGTCTACAGGATACAATAACATTAATGCTCTAAGTATCCAAATGAAATGTCAGAGTCCGGTTGCATACACTGAATTCAAATGTGGCAGTGTCCTGAAGCCACCCCTTCTACTAACAGGCCATTTAATAATCTGTGTAAGCATCTATAGATGTCTACGTCTTTGAAGGTCTGCGAGGGGCCAGATGTACGAATGCAGTTACAACATCCAATCCTCACAAAGGCTTTTTCACCACACTAGCATGGCCACATCAAATTTGGCCTCGTTTTTTTTGGCTCCGCAGCTACAGCACCATCAAGACCTATTTAAAGAGAAAATAGGCTTGGTAAGGGAAATCTCCGAGCTTCACGCTGTTCCTGGTAAAGTTAAAGGCAAAGTGACCGAATAAACAGGGTTATACCTTACTTTCATGTATATTTTGCCATTTATTAGCAGACAAACAAAAAACAGGCTTAGTGTCTTTTTTTGTTTCTTTTTTTTGTTGTTATGGTTAGCTTTGTTTCAATTTAATACATAACAGAGTCCTTGATATTTTAATTTTTTGTATGAGCCACTATAATTTATTCTTATAGTGGCCATCTGACTAGAATGAAGATGTATGCCCCTGTTTTGATCCTTGTAATGATGGAGGGTGAAATGTAAGTTTGTTATATTACCTTCTTGTTTCTACTCTTTTGTATCCATGGTTTTTTAATTTACATTGCATTGTGAATGAAAACCCTTATCTTCTGCTATGTTTTTTTCCTGCCACTCAAATTTTGCATCAACACAAAAGGTTTGTTCTTCAGTTCGTGTTCAGTATTTGGTCACGTTCATTATGAGGTGCATCTAGAATACACAGATCACATAATATACATAAAATATCATTTCTCACTGCTTTTTCCTTGATATCTTATTATTAAGGGCTATTTTTTAGTGGATAGAAACTCAGTCTATGCATAAAACTGCCTTCAAATGAGCTTTGCACATCTAATCATATCTATTTTTATTCCCAAATGCTCGGTGATCAACAGTGATTTCAAGTAGAATGGTTATAAATCATATTAGTCATAAACATGATGCAACTGGCTAAATAGGACCAAACAGAGGGTTAATAGTCCAACAATAATTAAAATAATCCTTTTCAATTCAGTAATAACTTTGGCCACCTGCCTTCATCCAACCCCCAACACCACCCTCGGTACTCCTTAAAAAAATATTCACATTACAGACAATCTTGTGTAACAGATTAACATAACATATCTGGAACATTACTCAGATTTTTGGGCAATGGCAATCTGAACATGTTCATAAGTTAAGCTTTTTTTCTCAGACAGCATCCTGCTGTTAACTCTTGACTTTGTAAATTGGTGGGGCTCTGTGTAACCGGAAAGCGCTGCCTGGGGTATCACACAGAGGGTTGTGAGGATACGAGTTGGAAGGAGCAGAAATCCTGCATGTTACAAGGGGTTTACACCGATAAAATTGTAACGACTGAATTTTTACCGTCACTTTCCGATTTGAATAGCTGTGATACCTATTTGATGTATGATTTTAGTCATGATAGTGGGTGACACAAATCTGGATGCACAGTTGGGTGTGCGAGGTAAACTTCAAAAACACAGTATTTTTTCGTTAAAAAAAAGGAGACACAATGTCACTAGTTCAGTGTTAGGAAGCCTTTTTTCCTTCTGTTCTTTATCTCACCCTGACTTGTTTTTCAGATAAGTTTTTCTTGCTTGCAAAGCGGGAATCATGCCAGGGAGATTTGTGATGGAAAGTGTTTGGGCCACCGGTTATTACTGTTGTAGTATGATATAGTCTTTGTTCATTGTCCTTTTTTCTAGGTGACCAGACCTAGACACAAAGTAACTTTGTGTTACAAAGGGGATTTAACAGAAAAGTCCTTTTTTTTTTTTTTTTTTTGTAACAGATTTCATCTTGCCTGTTGGTAAAATATTTGGCCTCTGTAAATAAGTGGTAAGTAAACAGTCGAGCAATTTTTGCTAGTACATATTGTAATTCCCATTTTAAAATCACCTAATAAAGATTGCCTTTTAAATAGAGCTATTTGGGTATATCAGGGGCATGTTGTACTAAACAAAAAAAAGAAAAAAAATCCCTCTGTCATTTGAAAGGGACCATTTAGCCTCTAAACATATTTGCTCCACACTAAATAATAGATGTTATTCTCAGATAAATAGAACATGGTTTATATCCTTCTGTTGGAAACTGTTTTGTTTTGTCTGAATACTTCACCCACTCCATGCACCTGCACACAAAACAACAAACAGGTTTGGGTAATATGTGTTGTAAATTTTAAATAAGTAAATAAGTTGTAAATAAGTAAATTTTAGGAGTGTAATATAATTTATTAATTTGATAAAGTTAATATTTAAATAACTTCTTAATCATTAACAAAAGTGGAAAGTTCAGAGTTAAGATATTCTTTTTCCTCCCTGCAAAAATAAACATTAACAAAACAGTCTAATACCTATGCATAATGGAGATTGACCTGGTTTGGAAATTTAACTTATGGCAGTAGAGAGATATAAAGATATTCATAGCTTCATATTCTGGCAAAGCATTATGATTACTTTCGTGCCCTTAAAAAAATGTACAAAAGTGTTATTGACAAATGAAGAAGGAATTATTAGCACGTGGGCTCTTAAAAGATTCTCATCACTGAGTCAGCTGAGACCTTTTCCATTTGTTTTCTCATCGTCTTATCTGGAGAAAGAGTAGAGGCCACACAGTGGTTTTTATTTTATTTTATTTTATTTTATTTTATTTTATTTTATTTTATTTTATTTTATTTTATTTTATTTTATTACTCTTTATTTTTATTTTCTTTCTTTCTTTTTTTTTTTTTTAAGGTTTTGTTTGTTGAGCATTCCTTTCTTTGGAAAAGGCAGGTCAAATAGATAAATTGTGCATGCATGGAAGAAGGTGTTAAGACCTGCAATGCGACTTTATTCCTAGGAAAGGCCATTCCATTACTTTGGCCCTGGAAGGTCCTTTTTAATAAGTGAGGTGAGCATCGCTGCCATGTTTCATGGAGCAGGAGACAGAGGTTGGAGTGCTCTCCATTGTGCTCTTCTGCCTAGCAGTGAGATGATGCACTGAGAGCTGGTCTCCAGCTGCTGCACTGGGTATTGATTCTTCTCAGCTGATATCAGATAACCATTCATAATGGCGATACCAATGCTGCTTTGGGCATTTTAGCATATAACTTTAATTTGAATCAGAAACTTACTAAAACTGAGAAGCGTGAGCCTGGCAGTGGTGTTCCTAGCTGTTGGCTCAATGCTAACTGCTGGGCTTGTGAAAAGTAGGCGAGATTCAGGATAGTTCACCACACAACAGTGCTTTGCTTAAACCGAAGACTTCAGTGCTTTTATGTGGACCTAATGGGGGCTTTGGGGCAGTATCCAAAGAGGAGAACTTTCAATTTGCAAAATTTAATTCTCGAGGTCCTGTAGCTTTCTCATACCCATTATGGCTCGAAAGGTGATCAAGTGAAAGTGGTGGTGTTTTTTCATGCAACTCCATTGCAATCCCGTGATTTGTTGAGAGAACTTTTTTTCCATGTTTTATTTGGCAAAAACACTGAAATACAATTACTTAGCTTTGCATGCACAGAATGGAAGCTGTTAGTCTAAGTCATTCTCGTGGTGGAGGTACTGCCGTTTTCATGCCTCTTGTCCGTTCTAATGCTGGAAGAGGCATCATTTGAATTTTATGTTAGCCAGCTCTCATTTTGGAAGAGCTACTTGAAATACTACTTCACATTTAGTTTAGAGCTTCAGAATCCTATCGTGTAGTTTAGTGCCAGATTAGAAGTGTGCAAGATGGCATGGAAAAGTCAAGCATTTTTGGACCCTGAATCTAATCTTTGGATTTACAGAGACAATGATAGAAGCATTTCTGTTCTTTAAAGGTTATGTCAGTCACAACCAGATTCATTTTCACTGGGATTCAGAGGTATTTCCTTCTCTGAATAGCAGGACTTTTGATCAAAGTCTGGTAGCAGACTTTCATCACCTTTCTTTGAAAAATCTCATTTTGATGTGAGTTTTATTTATAACCATTATTTATGTCATGTCAGCACCTTGAGTATTTCTGCTGGGGTACTGCTGGTTAGCACTATGGGCTAAGTGCAGCACCAGTTTCAGCTAGACCTAGGGACTTACTGCCATTTGTTCCCATTGTCAGTAATTCAAGAGATGGTGGTCAACATTTGGACTATGCAGATGCTAAGAAGCAATGAGGTCTGTTTTTTTGATATGATTTTTGTCAGTACATTAATCGATCTAGCAGTATGCACCTAACTTCTCGCATATGTTCACTAACACATATAGACCTTGGCATGCCACAGTTTTGCCTCTTAGGAAAGATATTAAGGGAACTTTGGGGAGATTTACTTTGTGCTAGGATAGGAATTTTTTGCTCATTCATCTAAACATCAGGCACTTAGTCATGGCACCTGGGCTATCTCTATTGATAAAAGAAAGGGAGAGGCTTCTCTGGTGATTTACTTAGCCATGTATCTGAGAAGAGAAGGAATCTCACTCTCGAGATGCTCACCTCGTTCTGGTGTCAGAAGAAACAACCTAAACAGTGTCTTTTAGATGGCCAAGGTTAGGTGAGATGAATTTACCCTTAATCCTTCTGTTTTTTTGTTTTTGTTTTTCATTTGTTTGTTTGTTCTACTGCTTCCAAAGTAAGAACAATCTAATTCTATTTGCTTTTTGCTTCGTTCAGAGTATATGTACTTTGAATTTCTTCATGCTAGAGTTACGCAAATGCAAAGTGGTATGATGTTTGGAAATGCTGAGTTAATGGGGCAGATGTAATACCGGGATTTTTGTTGTGGCTTTTATATTAATTAATAGATAGGAAGGAAGGCTTTGTTGTTAAAGCAGTGGAGTGTAACTTGCGATAAAAGTTCAGCACTCTGTCACTGATTTCCTGAGTAACCTAAAGAAAGTAACTCCAGTCTGTGTGTCTCAGTGCATCTGAAAAAGTAGTTCTTGCACTTCTACTTCTTGCTTGTCTTGTCTGCAGAGTTCTTTCAAGTGACAACTATCTCACAGTCTGTGTCACTGCAATGCCTGGTACATTGGTCTCACTGGAATCTCTAACTCTACTGTAAAATAAATAATTTATTACCTGAAAAACATAGCTTTTTATAATACAGTGTATTTCAAAAACTTTGTCTAGTCTCATTTTGGCCTCGTAAGAGGACAAAAACATGAATAATCCATTGACCTGTAACAAATGGAGAAAAACGTGGAGGTCGTTTTGTGTATGTTTAAGGAAAATGTAGATGGAAGTCATATATGTAGGTCATATATGCATATGTAACAAAATAATAGTATCAAATGGATCACATGCTTTGAGGGATAGCAACTTGAAGAAACAGATTTTACTGCATAAAGTATTTGTACTAAAGTGTTCGTAATTTGAAAACTCTACAGCATAATAAACATAATTCTTTAATAGGAATGAGTCGAATTGGTTTTTGAATCTCATTGATTTGAGTAAGATTACAGCAAATATTAGTTTAATCCCAAACTATCCATTCACTTTTGAGGGTCTATCTTCAGCTGAAAGTGTACAATCCCTCTTGAACTGTTTCCGTCAGACCTTAATCTATACAAACATTATATTTATTCTATAAAATATGAGGCATACTCATAATGGAGATATCTACTAGTTTGCAATATAGCTCCCAACATGGTTTTAATCTGAATACTGTGTGTTGATGTATCTCAGCTGAGATTTTTACTAAATCAACTGTCCTGATGTCCTTATAGCAGGATGAATGTTAGAACTAAAAAAAATCCTACTGATCTGAATATCTCAGTCTTCATATTGATTAATCTAATGGTTATTTTTGTAATAATATGAATTTTTAATTAGACCCATTCTTGTTACTTGGTTTCTATGAACCAGTTTTTGCATATTAATCATTATAAAAAATAAATACTGTATCTGTAATGAAAGATGGAAATGATAAGAAAAAAATAAAGGAAAAGGTGATAATCGGGATTGTAGCCGTATTGTGGGTATCATATTTAGTACTGTTGCAAGTGTGTACTTATAATTCCCCTTATATTTAGACTAGAAGAATTTACTGCAGCCTGAAGGAACTGTTTTCTGTCCAGAAGTCATTGCAACATGGCAAATATTGAATTTTTAATGTCCCCTACTGAATCTAACTGAGCAAAGATACATTTTCAAAGATTTTTTTTTTTTTCATAGAGGAAATATGAACTGAAATTTTGTATCGTGAGTCATTTTAGGACGTAAGTGTTATACATGTATTGGAATAACTATTAACAATTCACAAAAGTACAGGAATAAAAAGAATGTGAAATAGGATCAGTTTTGTTTTGTTTTTGTTTTGCAAAATAAAAATTATTTTGAATGTTACTTGACAAAACATCAGCTGAAGAAAGTGAGAAAAGCTTTGGACGGATATTTTGGCAGGGATACCAATAAAGGTTCTTTCGTAATAATGCCGAAAATACTTCGCCAGTAGAAAAAAATGCTTTTTCTGCGATCACATACTTTTGCAGAAAACAGTCTGGTATTTGCTAAAGCCTTAGCATTTGTCTTAGCTACCAATACTTAGAAATTTAAGAAGAACCGAGCTGAAGCCATTAGACTAAATCCATTCTTCATGCACTTCAAAGGTAGTAAGAATTGTTCTGGGACTGCTTATGGGTCCTTTCGCATAGGCTTAATTCACAGGAAGCTAAGGAATTTTCCCTTATGTGGTCCTTACAAATGCCTGTTGGTGTATCTTTGATTCACTTTATAGATAGGAGGAGAATGAAAGCCAGTGCACTTTTCCTCATAACTATGAGGTAAAAACAAACAAAAACTCCTTTTTGGTGATAATTCCTGAATATCAGTACCTCCAAAATAGATATTGCTGTAGCTTGATAACTGGATGCCTTAGTCAGAACTGCTCTCCAGCTATTCCAGGAAAACTTAAATCTGCTTTGGCTGAGTTATTGTCCTTTGGATCAACCTACTGCTCACTCACAGGGCATCTTTCACTGGCGCTTCCAGCTAACATTGCTTAAGAACACACTGGAAAGGGGCTGCATCATTCACGAGGACATAGCCAATCTACCTGCCTCATGAAAAAAGTCCCCAAAGTGCGCATAAAGTCTAGCAAATGTCCTACTTCGTCTTTGTGGGTTTGGTAAAATATGAAAGATTTTGGGAGATTTCCTGTGTATTTTGTTACAATTGTCTCCTTTGTGAGACTTCAGCAAGAAAGTCATCTTTTCCTTCAGTTGGACAGCTTCTAAGGCCTCCAGAGGAAGCTTTGGAATGAAAAGTTAAAAGAGGGGTGGGCTTTGTGCATATATCCCCAATTCTGCCTGTTTGGTCTACACATTATAACCTAGCTTTTAACTCCATTATAAGATCCATTTTTGTGTTTTCTCTACATCTTCTGTTTATCCCTGTTTTCTATAGTGTTAGGTATGTTTAGAAATACGTGTGTTACTTATACATTTTTCCTTATGTATCAAACAGAATTTGTAAGTCATTTATGTGAGCAGTACACAGTAAACCATTTTCACACAATGTACTAAATATTAAACATACAGCATAACGTGCTAATAAAATGTTGCTAACGTAAGTAGGCCACCTAAATTAGAGGCTAAGCCAGCTCTGTGTTTAACTATCTCATCTCCTGAATTACACCTTTGGAAGGTTTTAGCAGGCTGAGCAAAGTATGGTACATAAATATTGACAAAATTATTAATATCTAAAAGCAAGGAAAACAAATTATGTTGGACCATTTCAGCAGTTAAGAGTAGATGATACAATATCTCACATTTGCACAGTTTTGTAGAAACGATGAGGGAATAGTAGTCTGTTAACACCTTCTCAGATATTATCCTAAAATTCCTGTAGAGACTTCTGCTCGTGTGTGAAAGCTTTGGAATAGATTTTTGGTGGCATCATTCACATACACAACTTGAGTATATTTGCATATACGTATCCAGGGCTTCAAAAGCAATATTATGAAATTGTTTGCAAAGAAAGGCTAGTTAAGAAAAATTGTCTCAGATTCACCACCACGTTTCTTAGCGATAATGATTTTGCATTTTTCTGGATGGCAGTGACTGCATGGTTCTCAGCCTGAGGTTACTGAGACGGAGATAGTGTTGATCTATACTGCTGATTGCTGAAGACTTCAAAGGGTACGCGCCAACTTTTGTCATGTGCAGGGCTGTCACTGCTTCATCACACCTCCGGGAAGGAGCTTGGAACTTCCCCATTTTCAACACAACACCAGAAAAAGGGAATGCACAAGATCGGCACTGCCTTAGGGAGAATTATACATAGGAAGAAGGAACGTAAAGATGGTTGGGCCTAGACCAGTTGCTTGTAGAATCATCGGCGATGATTCTACAAACTTGTAGACCCGTGGCATTGACTTTTATTCGAGGGGTAGACAGGGTTTACTTCAGCAGGGTAGCTTTACTGAGTAAAGAAAATGGGCTTGTGCCTGAGACTATTTTATCCTTCTTTGTAGCACCTCAGGCTGGAACCTTCACCAGCTCCTCTTAACCCAGCTCCTTTCTAGCAGATTTACAGAAACAGGAGAGGTTGCATATGCCTCACAGGAATCTCGTTTTCACTCAGCTGCAAGTCAGAAACAAGCCAGCTCATTCACTGGTGAACACGTGAATACAGGATCTTTGTACTAAAACTTTTATTTCTGTATTTAAAATTCCAGCAGGGTTCAGTGAGAGGAAGGTATTTGAGGGTTAATAAGAAGTGTGTATTCTTCAAAACAACCCCACCTCTGAAAAAAAAAAAAAGTCCACACAGCGATATAAAATATCTGCTTTGTGTCCTAAAATAAAGCATGTGTTTCATGCTCTAAAAGTCTGAGGTTTGTAGCTGAAAAAGATTAAGTAAATAATTCAGAATTTGTTGTGTTTACCTGTTAATAATTAAGCAGGCTAGTCTGTGTACTTTTTATAGATGTTGAGCTTTATTTATTTATTTTTATATACTTGGCTTATGTTCTGATTTTTAAATTTGAAGAAGTTTCTGCCAAGGAGGAGATGAGAGAATAGCCATCAAGGAGTTAAGTGTTGCACAGTAACCAAAACCTGTGGGGACACATGGTCTCTGGAGAGAATGGAGAATTGTCATCTTTCTCTCTTTCCTTATGCTTTCCACCAAACTAATTTCCAATGCTTTGAGGAAATTAATTTTTAAACGTGATAATTTTTTTTTTTTTTTGACAAAAGCAGTACCTTTGATTCTTACTTTCTGATGCCAGTGGCTAGGGATAGAGGATTCTGTTACGAGGTGACATCTCAGTCAAGGAGAAGTTTCAGCCTTGTCCTGTTTCAGAAATAGAACAGAAATTTGAAGGCAAAAATAAGCCAACAGGCACATAATATTTCTGTTTTCTTATAAGTGAGTTACTTACATGTTGGTGAAAGGTGATGGCTCTGAAGTCTGAAATCATCTTTGTTATTTGAATAGGTACAGAGAGGCCAGCAGCAGTGTGAGTTTCTCTCACAAATATATTTAGAGTTGTTCACTGTGAGACTGTACTCTGTGGTAGCTGGTAGTTCAGTCTGAACAGATCAGTCAGGGCATCTTTACTCTCAGTGGTAATGAAAGATCAGTCAGGGCATCTTTACTCTCAGTGGTAATGAACAGGGCAAGAAGTTGCCAGGTTGCTCTTGAATCTCAGTATCTGTTTCTTGAGGGAAAAACAAAAAACAAAAAGCACTTGATCAGCAGCACAATTATTCTGTTTTCCACCCAGTAATTTTCAGTTACTGTTTACATAGGCTAGACCTAAGCGTAGATTGAAACAGAGTAAGAAGAGATTTGGGTTTTTCTTTTTTTTTTTCTTTCTGCTGAGAGGTAGGGATCCACCCCACTGTTGATCATTCCCTCCCCACCTTAAGCAAAGTCGTTGCCTAATTTTTTTAGTATTTGAACTGTTCCTTTGGTCTTGGCAGAGTAAGATAACATTTGATATTTTCACTCACCTTTTCCAAGGGTGAGAGAAAGCACAGGGTAGTGAGAAAAGTCAGTTGAAATGATTGGCATTAAAAGACAAAAGCTGCTGAAATGTGAGAGTGATCTTTGGACTGTATATTAAAAATCAAAGATTTAAAAAGACTGTTTATGTGAGAATTAATAGCCTGATTTTGTTGACAGTTGAAGTCTTCATCTGTTACCATGGCATGTTTTAATTCACTGTCTGCATTGGTATTTCCTTCTGAAGAATTATACATGCTAGTTACTAGTACCTCTAATATTAAAAATTCTGCCTCTTGTGTTCCAGGCAACATTTTCTGTTTCAAGAAAGACAGTACATAAAGTTAAGAGGAAGTTAAGCTGGTAGGTAGTGTTACAGAAGCTCCCCTACTTCCCTTTCTCCATAGCATGACTTTTGCCTGAAAGGTCATTTTGTTTTTCTCCTAGAGGGTTATTAATCCAAGTCTTCCGTATAGATAAATGTGGGCAAATAGTCCTCTTCAAGTAGAATTTGGAAGTGCACAGAGAATTTAAGTTGTTTTCTAAAAGATTTTATCCTGCGTTAAGAATGGTGCTGTAGCACCAAGTATTGTTTCTTTAAAAACCTTTCCTGCCAAAAAGCCAATTCATATCCAGTTTGTTATCTTACACTCACAGGTCAGGTCAGTAGTCTGTTTTTGGCAGTCTTCATGTAGAAATTCTCTAAAATCTGTCCTTATGTTAGAAATTTAAAGCTAGTCATTTGATTTATTTTTCCCCCCAGACAGAAAGCTTGACTCATGAAACAAGTTAAAGAGATCTCAAGTCTAGCTCTCAGCGGACAGAAGTCAGTATCATGAAAAATGTTACTACAGTCAGTAGTAATTGGTCTGTTGTTGGACATCCAATGGAAGAGGTTGAACCAGTCACAATATGTGACCACTCAACATGATCCTGCAGTTCAAGGGCAGTGGTGAGCCTATATGAGTAAATTTGTTCTACTCAAAGTACTGTCCTGGAAAAACGAGAGGATTTCAACCTTTAAGCTTGCCACATTAGCCTTTTTCATAAGCATTAGATTCACACTTGAGTTTGTTTTTGAAAGTGCATTGCTGTGATGCACTGTCCATTTTGCTCAGGACATACTTTACCCGATGCTCATGCCAGGTTGACTGAACCTCAAGAGACCAAGCAATTTACTGGTAGTCTTACCATGAATCATTGTCTGAAATCCTTTTGGCTGCTATATTCTTAGCATTAATCAACAGTGTTTCCTTTCATCTACTTGCTACAGGATTTTAGTTTGCATTTATGATGACTGTATTTTGGAGGAACTGGAGTAATGCTAAAATAATTTATCTTATTCTTTGAAATTCACTCTTTGGATATACGGTCTTAAAAAAGGAAGATCCTCACAGTTGTCATCCTATAATATTTTCTTCTTCTTGGGAAAGGTTCCATAAATTGAGAGAAATGTAAAGAATGTGCAAATTTTATTTACATATTTTATATGGAATGTACTTATCTTAGTTTCACTTAATCTGAAAATAGTTCACTGAATAGGATTTTTTTTCATTCATACCAAAAATCGAAAGGCCATGCAGCGTATAAGTTATTAACATAAAGAAGTGAACAAGTATATATAGTTCTTTCCTGTTAGCATTTGTAAGCTGTTGATATAGCAGAAGAGGCATTTTTAATTTAGCACTGTTTAAATTGTCCATTTCTGTATTTCTTATCTTTGTTGTAGATCTCGATTAGATTAGACATTTTAAAAAACAGCTAAGTATTTTAACTAATTGACTTCATCATTAAAAAAAAAAAAATCTGGAAAATTATTGCGATCTACCTCAAGACTCTGTGAGGATTGTGTATTTTGTGACATTGAAGTCAGTAAGTCTGTTTTGAGCCAATGCTGCAAAGTATTCACTTTTGCTTAGGACGTGGGGCTTAACTTTCAAGTGGATCTGAAATGAATTTCCTGAGTTGTGTGCA
The DNA here is from genome assembly GCF_963932015.1 of Anas acuta. Classification (NCBI taxonomy): domain Eukaryota; kingdom Metazoa; phylum Chordata; class Aves; order Anseriformes; family Anatidae; genus Anas; species Anas acuta. Next base: position 118,681,285 of record NC_088979.1, on the reverse strand, counting down.
TAGTTTTTCACGATGTCATACAGCTGCATCAGATTTTGAGCGTATTATTTGATATAATTTGAGTCACCAATAAGCTGTTGATCCAAGTGAAACCGTTAAAGGTAAACACAGCGGGTGGAATTTAAAACAAAATGAATGGCCTGTAATTTTAGATATGATAAGCTCTGTTAACAATCTTGGTCCTACAAATGGCCATCTCAAATATAAGGCTCGATTAATTTAAATTCCATATAAAAATAGTTTTTAAAAACTGTGTGGCAGAATTGTTATCACTAATTAAACTCTGGCATTCAAAAGTTTGGAAAGGATAAATTAATGGTAGTGAAAATAAACAAACGTAGCAGTTATAATGACACAGATCTTTGTATAGCACTTTCTGGCAAGAATGGTAACTGAGAAAGGTAGCTATGCATGCCATGGGTAGGTGTACAAAATTTCAAATGCCAGTAGACCAGAGAAGAGAAACTGAAACTTTTGACCTTGCAGAGCTGGTGGAGATGATGCCTGAGCACCACCACAAGTCCTCAGGGACTTTAAACCAGAAAAGATTTCTTTCGCTTTGTGATCGATTTTTCCCGTACTTTTTCCTGCTTTTCATCTCTTCTGATTCCCCAGCGTCGCCCTCTCTTCCTGGGCTCCCCCAGTACACTGTAGAGGCATTCAAGCCGCCTCTCACTGCAGCACGTAGTTTGCCAGCCAGTGCAGAGCGTTTCAGTTGTTAGATGAGTTAGACATTAGGCAAACAGCACCGTTTCATACCCACTAGTATCGCTCAAATCAAACATACCCTCGTGCAATACGTCTACCCGCATCTAAAGGTCAAAACCTGATCCTCGTTACTCAATATTTTAGGCCTCCTGGTTTGCTTTATTCATTGTCGGCGCGGAACTGACAGACTGTTCGAGATCCTGGTTGTGTAATGTTGGAAAGTGCTACCAGCTGCCGCCCGGCGTGTCTATTCAGGCAACAGCAGACCTTATGAAAGCTAAAGCACATGCTGCACGGCCTTAGTTCCAGCAGAATAAACCTCCTTCCCTGAAAGCGGTGGAAGCCACCATCTAACAGACTGCGTGCTCTGCGCACTCGCGGCTGACCCATGTAGGCCGGAGAAATTTCCCCAGGTGGAGAACCTGGGGCATGGTTTGCTGGCGATGATCAGAGGTAGGAAGCACCCAGGAAACTAAGGGAAGGCTGTAGGTGTGACATGAAGCTGTGAGTGTGTCACCGAGGTGGAAACAGTAGCACGTGTAGTAGCACCTGTAGTAGCAAGGATCTGGTGGGAAGTCAGGCTTGGGAGCTATCAGCCAGAAGGCCTGCTGTCATTTTGTCTTCTTTAACCTGAGAAAACAGTGCTTTGTGTCCTTTCTTTCCAAAAAAGAAGGTTGCTCCAAAAAGCAGTTCTTTCAGCTCTTTTCTGTTAACAAATTACTTTTAGCAGGTAGAAGATCACAGGTTCATTAACAGATAGCAAATCATCTGAGCTTTGGAGAAACAAGTCTGTGACAAATAAGTGCCGTTAAATCAGTTCTGCAGTATGGCAAGGGGGTCAAAATCTCAGTGGTTAAAATGCCTTTGTGGGTAGCTTTGAAAACCCCTCACCAGCAAAGGATTACAGGATTACCAGTAGGCTTGGTTAGCCCGTTCCTGCCGTACCTGAGCTGGTTATTAGATCTGGACATGGGTTCCTAGGTGGGAAGTCAGCACTTGGGAGCAACGAAAAGATCTTGCTGCTCCTGTGAGGAAGCAAGAAAGGCAGCTGAAGTGGGTTTGGGAGCTGAAACCTGAGTGAACCTCTCATAACAGGAACTGGATGTGACGCCAATTAGGGCCCTAAACCATGCTCTGAATTGGTGGAAGTGGAGTGCCCAAGTCTCATTTCTGACTTCAAAATAAATACTCCTTCCTCAACTGTTTGGCAGCCAGTTCTGAACATTTTATTAATTAGTGTTATATGGTTCTAAGTCTGCTTTTAATTCTTTTTTTTTTTTTTTTTTTTTCAAAAAACAGCCTATAGAGACATTTTCTGAGCATTCTAGTCATTAAAGCCATTTATAGCTGACAGATGCAAAGACATTATACACGATTCTTCATTTAAGGGGAATAAAAGAACCTCTTTAAACTCTTGAACTGTTGGAGTATTTACCTGCAACTTTTCCCACAAATGCATTTGAATGGCAAACATAACTGGTGAAACTTCAGTTGTGACACCCATTTGTTTTTATCCCTAGCAGGAATGAAACTACACTTAATGGAAAAAATGAGAGTTGTGTTGTTGTTGTTTTTTTTTTAAAGCATGAAGTCGTGTGAATCGCTCTCTGTTAAATTGGTGTTCGGTTGTGTAACGTTTCTTTCTGAAGTTCACCTATAACGTGACATGTTGGATACTAGTACAATTAGCTTATTTGTTCGCCACCTGTGTGCTAAACATTCATGTGTAGGACTTTTTGGTTCTTCCTTCATGTAGTTATATGTTTATATATATACAGCCTTCCACCCACTTCCTCCACTGAACTCCCAGTTATTGGACTGTAATGAAAACTGAAGGTATTGTGTGTGCAAATCTCTAAACATAAGCATTTTATTTATTTATTTATTTTTCTCTTTACAGCAGCATAAAAAAGAAGTGTTGAGAGCTGCTCTTAACCCTTTTGGAGTCCGAAGTCAAAAGGTAAAATCAAATGCTACTTTTTGGGTTTCTGCAGGTGTTGATACTGTAATTGTTTGGAAATGCTGTTTCCCTATCACATTTGAACTGAGATTTCCCACAGGAGAAAAGCAGGGGTACGATAAGAAGACTCAAAACATTATTAGATCTCTTTAAGAGCACCAGCATATCTGGGCCTAAATTATGCAGGTAAGTTACAACTGGTAAACTGCAATTATCTATTTTACTTAATATAAAAACATTGGCGTTAGGAGTCAGTGGGACTTTCAGTAGGGTTTAATATTGCTAAGGATTTAATGATTTTTGTCTCACTATAACTTGATAGTTTTTATGATATATAAAGTTTTTTTTCAAATTACAGTAAGACAAATCCTGTAGCTCTTTTCTCAGGCAAGAGTCCCTCAATGGGAGTTTTGCCTGAGTGAGAACTGAATGAGGTCTAAATAATTAGCAATTAAAATATTCAGTTATTGTGCTACTGTATATAACAAAGCACTGGAGGTATTAAAAATTGCTAATCTCCTCCTTATTAAAATGTTAACTGCTAAGCATAATACAGCTTTGCATTTTCTATCATTCATTTTTGCAGTTCATTAGTAGAGGTGAAATGTTAGTGACAAATAGTCATTTGAACTTTTAAGGGATTGACTTTGTCAAGCAGAAGTGTTTGTGGAAGCCATGGATTTTATTCAAACACTAAATAATGTACAGAGAATAAATTTTGATATAGCATTTGTGAGTATTTACATAGGAAGCCAGGTGGTAAGCTACTCATCAGTAGGTGGAACTAGACAGTTTTGATATTCAGTTTGTATACATTTTGTTCAGCAGCTTCTTGTAATAAACTCACGTAAAGAAAATACAGGTTAAGGACTGTCCATAGGGTATACTGAATAAATAATCTTCAGTGAGTGGGTTAAGAGACCAGCATGTGAATGACTCGGTAGCAGGTTAAGAAGCAAAGTTGGTGACATTGTTCAATTGTACACCCAGCTCAGTTAATTAGCATGTGAACTGTTTTGTTACTAAGGTAGTCAATATAAGGGCCAGAGTGTGCTCTCATCCTGTTTTACTGCACAAAAGAATAAAAAGAAGTGAGATGTATCTCCTGTCTCCTTTGGCACAAAGCAGCTGCAGGAGGATGTTGGGAGAAGGAGAAAGGTTTTCGATGAGTGAGAAAGGAGTGGTGAGTGAAGGTGATGACTGGTAGATGAAGAAGGTGAATATAATGTTACTGGAAGAATTTGGTGATAGATGAATTTCCCAAGGGAAGACAATTCCCATAACACTGTTCTTCTCATAGCTTCTCCCTGGAGTAGATTTTGTTACCTCTTATGCCTAAAGATTTCTTCTAATCTTTCTGAAGAGCCATTCTAGGCCTGGGCATTTAATCGTTCCATGTAATTCTGTTGGCAATTCAGGCCATGATTCTGCAAGGATTTACACATGTATTTCACTCACAGCATTATGAGTAATCCTGTTGAAGTAGATGAGATTAATTGCAGGACATAAAGTTAAGCATGTATATTAGTCATTGCAGGAAAAAAAAAAAAGGTGTAGTTTTATGTATTTATTTATTTGAGTATGGGAGACTTTTCAATGATACATAAATATGTGGGATTTTCTACCAGTTCTGTGGCTTATAAAGAGGGGTAGATGGTAACAAAATAAGCTTTTCTGCTTGTTCACCAAATCCACAATTTTGTCATGTTCTCAGCTGTAAAGTGTGAAAAAGAATAGGCTGCTATCATTTTCCTTTTTACATGCACAGTTAAACCTCTGGCTAGAATGAGATGATCATATAATTTATTATAGAGGAGCGAAGAGGACAGAAATCAAACAGGAAGACATGTGTGCTTATGTGGACTCTTGTTTATAATTTCATCAGATTGGTACACACCTCAGACATTTTATTTAGTGATAAGATATGCAGATTGTTCTGGAGCCAGCAGCAATACTTTCACCTGAATGTCAAAACTGACAGGGATTTCTAAATCAAACCTCGACAACAACTTGTATTTTAAAGCAACTGTTCCTTAGATATAACCAACTGCGGGTGAGTAAGTGCAGAATTGTTTTCATACTTCATACTTCCTTCTTGCTGTTGATTTCCCTCCATTCTCTTTTACCTCTGTAGAGGAAGAGAGTTGCAGGCTTACCTGTAAGTATTGGGTGTAACTACTGGCAACAGTGCAGAGGAGCTATACGTTTATGTGGAAGTAAGCACAAAGAACAGGAATGCAGACTGAAAGTGGGGAGACTTACAAAATGAGATTTACCAGAGGTGATATTTTCTGGTTTTCCAGATGCCTACGTCACACCTTCCATATCCTCATTTCATCTGGTTTCAGTTGGTTTCTCTCTCTTTGGTTTTAGTTTCATTTCATTCGTACTTAAAAGCATGATCATAGAAGCCTGTGGGTACAATGGAAAGTTTGAATGTTAGCTCGATCCTTGGGATCAAAATTCCTCAAAGCTGTGGGTGTTAGCTGCTGAGGTTTTGGTTTTGAGTATACATACAGTCATGTAAGAAAGGGCCACTGAAAATACAGCTTGCAATTTAAATGTTAGTTATGTTTATTTTTGGAATCCTTGTTCAAGTCAAAGTCCACTGCATGTGAAGTGATAACGGTTTAATCCTGTATATTTTCCCCAGACTTTGTTCTTCTTCTCCCTTCTGTGATTGTCTTCATAACATAACTACATCCGAAGTCTTCCAAGGGCTTTTTCTTAGAGCTTGTTTTCTTGTTGTTCTTAGTGTGTGTGTTTATTAACCAGGAAGACATTGGGCTGAAAACATTTAACAAGGGACAACAATTTACGTATTCCTGTTACTGTACATGGGTATATGTGTGGATGTGCGTGAGACAGAGAGAGGTGATTACAGAGATTATGAAAGATCGCTGTTTGTTTTTGATTACATGCCTAGTTGCGTATGTTGTTCTGACTCTCTGAGTTCTGTTATATCACTTGGTCATTGTGTCCTAATAAACCCTTTTTTGTGGTAGATGAAAACGTCTGGTCGGTTGCATTTTCTGCACCAGCCTCTTACAGGTGAGATTTTGCTTTCCACATTTAAATAGGAGCAACAAGTTTGTTTTCCTACTAGATGAGAAGAAGGATTTATATCTGCATTCATGATTAGAGGAGTTATGACCCGTCTATACAATGTAAGTCCCACAATATTTGCTCTGGGAATTGGGTCCCATAGGTTTCAGGGTCCCCAGAATTACTCTTTGTGGAAAAGGACTTCCAAAATTCTCAAGGCTTGCTACTTATGCAGATTTAGGCCACTGCAGAACATTTTGTTTACAACAACTAGTACTAGGACTTACGCTGATGTTGTGGATACTTAAATCCTGCCCACTCAAACAGAGGCACTTCAAAATAATTAAAGTAAATGAATAATCCACACACAGAGCAAAGCCTTTCAGAGGGAAAAGGAGTTTATTGAAAGAAGGAATTTGCTTTTTTTTTTTTTTTTTATAAATAGTTTTTTTTCAAGGTCTTCTTAAATAAACAGCAAATGCTTTTGTTGTAAAAAATAATAATAATAATAAAAAGCTTAAACTTTAATTTTCTTTTTTATCATGGATGATGAAGTTAAATCACTGAAAACTAGAAGAGATCATGTTGAATTTGATTTCCCAAAGCTGAAGTCCAGGCAGTAGTGTATTGCCTCACTGCTAAATGCTGACTGCGGTAACAGTGGGAGAAGTACAGTGGGTGTTGTGGTATGCTCATCTTTGATGCACCGCTTGAAAAGTATTGGTGGAAAGATTTGAAAGAATTTTGCAGGAATTTCTGGAGCTTTCTGGGGACTGCAGGGTAAAGCACCAAGAGAGGGGGAACAGCTATGGTGACTTTGATTTTTCCCTGATTGGCTAGAGGGAAACCCATTGTTTAGTCTTTCAACTAAATGGATGCCCTTTAACCATCTGCTCCAATATTAATACCATGGTGGCTCCGAACAACATTGGTACTTGCCAGTTGCCATTAAAGTTGTTTACTTCATGCTGTATAGAAAATAATTGCCTATAGCTGATACCAATAACCTTATTAGTCTTACCATAAACTACGCATACATATTTGATAAATGGGAATATTTGTCATATCCTTTCAACATCAAGCTTAACAGAAAATCTTTGCTCCTGCAAGTTTCTTCCTTACATGCAAAGTCCAGGAGGCGAAATTCTGCTTCTTTCTTATATTGACATTAGATTTGCTGTTTTTTTTTTCTGTGCTAAGTTTGATTCCAGGCATCCGGCAGCATTCCAGAGGGACAGGCGACCAGCATCACAGTCTGCAATGCTGCTGCTCTACCTGCCATGAATAATAGCCCACTGGGCTAGTTAATCATTACACTCACTTTTTCCTGTTCCTTCATAGCTGATTGCTGCCCAGGGGACATGGGTTACCACAGTCTGGCTGCCAACACAAAGTTCAGTGGTGTGTGTGTGTGTGTTTATGTTTACCTGCATGTATACGCACTGTGGTTTTCAGCAGATATTGTAGTAAATTAACAATGCCAGGTCAGTGTGTATACTTTCCTGTACAAAAAGAAAAGATGGGAGAGAGAATGTTTTATTTTGGTAAAGACATTTACAGTTCCTCTAATCAACACACTAGCACAACAGGTTTCCTTATTTAGCACTTTAAAAGTGGAGTTGGAGGATGTTAAATTTTCTTTCTTAGCGATTCATGTTGATTTGCCAGGGGCCATGATCTGACACATTCTCTCTGAAAAAGACAACGTCCCTGTCCGCTGGGAGTGAAAAAAAGTATGGGCAAGAAACAGAACGTCAGTGAAGTCTTTTGAGATTCAGAAGAAGGTATTTAACCACCATAGGTCTTGTTCAGATATATGCAGTTGTATTGACTGCTGGGGTGGAAGCCAAGACGAAACTTTCCTTTAAGTTAGATTTTTTTCATCTTAAGTGTGAGTCATCTTGTAATACCTGATGAATGTGGTACAGATGACACATTTTTGATGACACATGAGCATTTTGGGGACATAGAACAAAATCTGGTAATAAAGCCTTTCTTCTCTTTCATCGACTCAGTTTACCTTCAGTGGAAAGAAATAAATAGTTATTTTGCTGCCCAAATGTCAATACTCAGGTGTCCAAACAGATTAAAATACTAATCTTTAGTATCTCTGGTGTTTGTTTTGGGAAAGGTAGTTTTCTTCAGGGGATAGCTCAGGGCAGTATTTGTATTTGTTTTTGTTTTCTTTTGTTGTTGTTTGTTTTTTGCTTCTGGTCAGATTTTCTTCCCTGGTCAGATTTCTTTTATGTTGTCTTTTTTAAACCCAGTAGGCACTTGGCTACCACAGTTCATGCAAGTAGAATTTGGGCTGGCAAGGGACTAATTGTAAAAGGGAGTGGTATGTCCTTCATCTGGCAGAACAAGATTTTCTCTTCAAAACGTTACTGTGTCCCATAAAGTTCCATATATATATCTTCCACTGAGGAGTACTCTGAAATCCTTTCTAATTTCTTCCTCCCTCCCTCTTTCCCCCCTTAATCTCTCCTTTCTTCCCAATTTCCCTCCTTTCTTTCTCTCCCTCCCTTTCCCTCTCTTTCTCTGTCTCAGCATCTCCTTCTTTCATTCCCTACGCCATTTTTCTATTGATGAACATCTATTTTTCTCGTAGAGCTGATTCAAATGTTTTTATGGTGACAATGTGGTGGTGCCACTGAACACCTTCCACGTGTCTCATCCAACTTTGTAAACCTTCTAGTCAAGACCAACCTATGTAATGCAGTAGTATCAATAGCAGGACAGCATTACTTCTTAACTCAGTGCTATTAGAAATGTGGGTCATTTAAAAGACCAAACCCCTCTTTCTCCTGTACCAGCGAATAAAATAGCAGACAATAAAATGAGAGACAGCAAGAAGTCAGCAGCAGCATGAGCTGGACCATTTGCATGGCAGCAGCAAGCACATTTTAGTGCCAAGTAGATGATACAGACCATTCTGACTCTGAAAAACAGCTTTGAGCCCATTGTAGCCGTTCCCTCTGGTTGTTTTGAATCAAACCTGTATCATTCTTATTGATATTAATAGGACTTTGGGGATTATATGAGTCCCTTTGCCTACAGAAGGCATATCTTAAGGAAGGCAGAGGGAATTTGCAAAAGTAGGCAGTCTCTTCTGAGAGACAAGCAACTGAAAGCTTTTTTTTTTTTTATGGCAAGAAATCAATTTTGAAGAAAATAAAGGATCAAGAAATGTTGCTACTTCGTCACTCATAGAGTATTTTCATTCCATACAGATTCTGCCTTTAATTTTTTAATACTTTGAATTAATTGTCATTTGCAGAACTGTGATCAGAAGCGTTTTCCTTAGTCTGAATTGAAGTATGTTTACAGTGATGTTTATAGGCCCACATAGATGTTCTTTATGAGATGGGATTGGCCCCAAGATCTCAGTTCCCATGTGTAAGAGTTCTCTTGTAAGTTATGTTCTAACAGTTTGATTGGTAGGTGGTGAAAACACAATGTTCAAGTCCCAAGTGCTCACCTGAGATATAAACATGATTTGAACATATGCTTTAAGCCTGCTTGATATTCTGGAGGCCGTCAAACTGTAGGTTTCTCAGGTAAGCTCCTCAACCAAGACTGGAGACTCACATTTTTGTTTCAGAGGTCATCAAGGGAGCATGACCTCCTTCTTCTCTGCTGAGACACTGTACTGCAGCAGACTCTTGAATTCATTCAGAGGTGACTGAATTTCCCCAGATCTTGGAAAAAAAATGCTTTTTCTGAAGCAAACTCTGGACATTTGAAAAAACAGTTTTTCTTTGGTTGTCTTGCAATTAGTTTAAAAAATCTTTATCCTCCCAAGGTTCTTCATTATAATTGGTGAGTCTGAGCAGAGAGGTGCATGGAGGCAACACTGTAATGGGAAAAGCCTAGTTATTATCCACATTGAGCCGAGTAAGCAAGCCCACCATCCTCTCAGGTTCTGCAAAGAAGTGTGTGGTGTTTTTTTTTCCAGACAGTGTCTGGGGACGGGAGCTGCACAAATTTTTATTTTCATAATAATGCACACTTCCATCTTCCTCTCAGGGAGATCTACTTCCCATGGTTTGGAGATCTGCCTGTGGATTTTTGTGGAGACAGTTACACATGTATGTACACTCAGCATCAGTGGCCTGTGGGTAATCCTGTTGCCTCTACTTCTAGGACTTTGCTTTATAAACAGGTTCAGTCACCCAAACGTTGTTTATGGCAGTAACTGAAAGGCACCAGCAGGTGAGAAGTATCTTGAATATGCCCTTTCCTGGTGTTGGCCGCTTATATTAAGTATTGTATGCATTACTCGCTTAGATTTTTTCATAACATATGCTTGAAATCATGAGTTCTTTAAATTTTCAAGATCCTTAGAATCATTCTGTATTTTTTTAACTCATTAAATTAAATTAGCCGCTGGATTTTCTGTTCAAACAGTAAAGTGACCCTTCCTGCTTCTGCTCCTTTCTTGGATAAAAATCCTCCTTAGTTCTCTGAAAAAAAATATATGTGCATGTAAATAATTTTCATCCCATAATGGAGTCCATGTTTATTTGAATATTGATGTCTTAAATGGAAAAGAGAAGAATATACTGTCACTTTGAAAGCAGGTATTTACTGTTTCGTTACGTAGCTCTTAGTTTTGCATCATAGTTAGACTTGTTTTTAAATGTTTATATCACATTTTTCTGGAACACAGTATTGAGAAGGAAAGACCCTTGGTTACAAAATCTCACTTATTTTTTAGAATTCTTTTCCCTAACATCTAGTAATACAAATATAACATCCAGTAATATGGATGTAAGGGTTATTATAGTCTGGCCTGCTGTAGAAATAATACAAACCTTAAGAAAGAGACTTGAGCTTAGATATTAAAACTTGTACAATCAAAGCAAGCTGATCTGGATTTAGCTTCTAGAATTAGAATTTAGCCTTTAGATAAAATCTTACTTTAGTAACTAATACTTTGACATTCAAATAATTGGGTGTTTTTTAAAAAAACAAAAGCTGAAGGTTTTCCCCCTTTTTTAAACAATTTTCTAACCAAAGATTTTTTCTTCTTGAAGTCTTGCCAATGCCAAAAATAAGGAGGGAACATGTGGACTCATGCAGAGTGCTCAGTAGGCCAAAAAAGAAAACAGAAATACAAACAAGCCCCCTAAGCTATGTCTGAGTAAACTTCACATTTCTCTGATATGAACAGAATGCAGAACTTGCTTCTTGCTGCCTTGGAAAAATGAAATGAACTAACCTCTCCTTTTACAGAACAATTTTTATGTGTTCTAGTTCCATTTCTCACCAGAAATCAAACTGCTTTGTTTTTAGGCATTTCCCCTGCACACGTAGTCCCTCATGTGTGTGCATGCACATACACACGCGCACACACACACAAAAATAACAAAAAACAAATCCATGCATCCTAGGGAATCAAAGACTTAGGAAGTTACATTTTTCATGGGCTGTTATAAATATGTATAAAAAATTTCCCATTGCATGAATTTCCCAAGGGGATAATACATGAAGTCACAAAGGAAAATATTATGGCAAAAAGTAATGAAGTAAACTCAAATCTAGATTATCATTTTAGGAAGTTGCAGGCTGAAGTAACAGACTAAAAATGGAGCAGCTGGAGTCGAGGTGGGTTTGGATGTGACATTTCATTTTTGTCGTTTTTTCTGGTATGAAGTTATAAGATGACATTGGTGTAGTCTCCAGTTTTTTCTAGAAACTTTTTAGCTCTGAAAGATAGCTGCTCATGCAATATGAGCAAGACAAGAAGCCTTCATTGTTTTGTGTAACTTCCTTTAAGGTATGAATTGTTACCATAGCTTTAGGTGAACCAAACGAATGTAGTAACTCCTACAGGAAACATTTTGGGGGATGGTCTCTCCAAATTGGGAACAAACACTTTATTTTATTTATTTTAATTTTATGTAATTCTATTTATTTTTTGTTAAGAGGAGGGGCTTGGGGAATGTCTGATTTATTTTTTTTCCCTCTAATATACTGCATGCACTCAAATACCAGACAGTAAAACTTCCTCCTTACACAGAGCTGCCATTGTTTTAAGACTGTTCTCCTACCACTGAATCTGAGTTGAAACAGGTGCCTCACTTGCTTGGCTCTCCTGGAGCAGTTTCATGCATTAAAGCACCACACATACCGTGCACAGTGGCACTATTAACAGTGCAGAATGAGGCTGGGAGAAAAACTCATATAGGAGCTACACACCTAGGTGCAGTTAGTAAACAGAGACAGTTACCCTCATTAAGCATAATTAAACCTAATATTGACTGTAAACTGTTACTTACCTTAAACTTCTCTGCAGACATTGTGGGAAAGGGATTAACTTAGCAGATAGGTACACTAATTACTACCTTCTTCACATTAAAGTTACCATCAGGAAGGCCTATATTCATAAATAAAACATAGTAGGGGATGAGAGACTGAGAAATATGTAAATTCATTTGCAGAAAAAAAGACCAAATTAAAAAAAGAAAGTTGAGTGATGCTACTGGAAGCAAAATGGCACTCTAGCTAATTACCATGAAAAGTATGATAAATCATGGACGTGTATCCTTGACTTCTGACTGATAGAGCCTGCAGAGTGCAATCTCTCATGCGTAGCTGCCTCTGACTGATTTAAACCCATACCACTATCGGGTTTGATGGGAAAGCACAAAAGTGTGTTATTTTATTTCCTTGGGTATTGTTGCTACCTCTTTCTCCCAGAAATGACTTGCAATTATTGTGAAAATACAGTCTGATTTCTTGTCTGCAGAAGAATTGTTGTTTGATGCAATTGACAAACAAAGGCTCCGAAGATGGTCTAGTTATGGTTTAATAGCTGCATTTTCAAATGCAATTGATCTGGTATATCGAGACAATTACAGAAATATAATAAAATGTCAAGGGAGGGGTTGCTTTTGCTTTGGTGTGTTTATTCTCAGGGAAGAGATCTTGTGTCCCACAGACAAGATCAAAAGTCAGAGACAATCCTATTTATGAATTTCTGTTTTCTGTAGAATTTTAAGTGAGTCTCACCACTACTGTGTGCTTGAGCTTTTTGATCTCTTTCCACCCAAATTTCACAGTTTTCCACACTTTACAATCCCTGCAAAGGACTGCACACACTTATTTAGGATTATTCAGACGAAAGAGCCTTCCAGGATGAGGCCTTAGTATGTGTTATCATGTCACTGCTGTTACTGCCTAATCCTGTAAACACTTTACATAATAATGATATGATTGCTGTTTGTGGGATATTTTCTGGTTTCGTAGTGTATCAGTCCAGACTACTTTTTGCTTGAGTCGTATCAGAATAAAAGTCCATTCTGCTGAGCTAATTTACAACAGAATAATGGGAGTACAGGCTTATCCTTAGCTTCCTGAGCAGAGCATTGCCTAAGCCCCACAAACAGGGGAAACTTGAGTACGCTAGTGTTTCATACACAAGGTGGAAATTTACCGTCACAGTGGCATTCTTATTAAGTGGATATCTTAACACAAACTTATTTTGGGCTTCTACTGAGCATTATACTTTAGACTTCTATGAACTTCCATCACTGGACATGCCAGAGAAGAAATCTGATATTTGTGATACTCATAGTTTTGCTGAAAGAGGGAGTGAGACAAGTTAAGTTACCAGCTGAACATCTGCAGATACTGTCTAGTGAGTACCATTTTTTATTTATTTATTTTTTTCCATCTCTCTTTTCAGTTTCTCCTTTCTTCTGGAAAGATTTATTCCTTGTAATATTGATGTGGTATACAGGTAGGAATGTGCAGTTTCCAGATACTGGCATTACGCTTCAAAGAACAATGCTAAGTAATTAACAGTATTTTCCTGCTCTGGTAACCCTTATTCTTCCTCTACAAATCTTTGTGTAGCCAGCTGCAGTGTGTATCAATATTATCTTCATATCCTTTTTGCAGTTTCACAGAGTTTTGACGGAATAGGTTTTGAAGAAACCTGTATCAGATTTGAGTCATAGCGCTGCACAGTACTTTCAAGATCTCATGGCCAAATTCTGCAATGACGTGTGTAGATGTAAGCTGCTTATAACATATAGTTAGCAAATAAAAGTGATGGACCCTGAGCAATAGTGCCAAACTATTACTACCTAGCAAAATCAAAGGCTAAACGAAGAGCTACTTACAAGCTCTAAATACAAGTTTAGAGGCTAGGTTGTTTCGGAGTAAATATCTGCATCCCTTCTCTTCTTTAGCACTACAAAACTGAGACATGGAGCTTTCACCTGGGATTTACTTTTGAGGAGCCATTTGTTCTGTCTGCTTCTTTGGGGAGATTCAGATCAACTCTGTGATGGGTTGTTGCTTTTTTTCCTGGTTGCCTTCCACATCTTTTCAGAGAAGGGAAAGAACGCTCAATGGAGAGAAAAAAAGAAAAAAAAAAGAGAAACAGACTCCAGACATGAAAGTTATGAGGCTGCACAGCCTGTATATTTCTTTTCATTATCAAGATGCCTGGCCAGATTCCTCCAGACTTACTAGCTAGCTCTCATGGGGAATCTTGGTCACATTGCATCTGTAACAGTGGACAGTCTAAATACTGGGAAAGGATTTCAGTATTTGGCCTGCTAGAAAGAGCTGCCCCCTTTTTATAATTAAAAATAAAAATTAGGTTCATCATCTTCCTAGGGAAACATTCAAAACTAGTATTTTTGATAAATAATAAATATTAGGAAAGTTTCATTACATAAGAAATGGCAATATAAATACCAACCATGCTTTTGGGAAGGAAAGAAATTATTCTACTTTTTATGTTAGCACCCTAAAACTAAATTGGATTAATTCCTCTCTTCTGCCCATCCAGCTGGTGTCCAATGGACACTTTATGTCTACTGGACACAATAATAATTGATCTCTTTGATCTCTCGTCAAACTCATTCCCTCCAGTCCTTTTAAGAGCACACTTGATGATTCTAGCAAAACGATTATCTAAGTAATAATATGCTTGAATCCCAGTCATCTGCAAAGCATAGGCCAAATCCTTTGAATCCATACTCAAGCAAAATTTCCACTGAAGTCAAAATTAGAAGCTTTATCACTTCGTAGGTTTTTTGTCAGGCAGAAATTCCCTACTTACATTCTTCCCCTGTGGTAAGGATGAGTGAACACATTTGTGGATTGTTTTAAAAATTGGATACAGATAATGCATTTGAAAAAGAACAAAAAAGCAGATTTTTTGAGCTTTTTTATTCGTTCTTTCTTTTTTTTTTTCTTTTTTTCTTTTCTTTTTTTTTTTTGAATGATGCATCTCATTTAAGCAATAATATTTCTTAAATAATAGTTAAATGAAATATTTCAAGATCTAAATTTCCATTTTCATCAATATCAGAACAGCTGGGTCCTAAGACCGACTTAAGACAAAATGACGGAGTATGGACATATCTCTGCCAAGAATAATATACAGAGATTGGGGGCCAGACTTTTAAAGATGGATGGTACTCTTCATGTTGAGTTTAAGACATATTCTTAATCAACTGGTTTAATTTTATTTGAATTAAGCAGAATGTGTCTGTTTAAAATTCTCTTACATTTTCTACTGGATATGTAATAGGTTTGAAACCCTTTTGTCGTGTGGATCATATCTGCCACATTAAGATCTGCTCATCTCTGAGAGAAAGTCCATAATTTCTTTTCTTCATCCAGAGTTGTTCCCTGTGGAATGCTCTCTGGAATGATCGTAATAGAGCTCCCATCATTTTCCTTCATTTGTAATATCAGAACCTAATAGCAAATGTGCTAGGCTGCTAAGACGTTTTATCACAGAGGGATTTTTTAAAAAGAAGCTGAGCACACTTCACCAGTATCCTGGCATCTTCCTGGTATGTAAACAGACGGCTGGAGGGAAATTCAGCTGTCACATGACTCCTTACTTCTCAGTTGCAAATTTTGCTCCTCTGTGGGTCAATTCGGCAGTCTTCTGATAAAAATTCCTTGCTGAGCTGGGGCCTGAGAGAGAGAGAAGAGAGGCTGTTGCTGCTTTTTCCATTACTAGCAAGGGAAAAAATGGTTCCTTCTCATCAGCAAACCGTTTTAATGAGAGCTAGAGGGAGAGTGAAGCTATGAGTACAAGTGGGGGAGGAGGCTAAGAGAAAGCTGGAGACTACCATTTTGGTATGGATGAGGAGAGGAACTTAGTGAAATGCATCCAAATCAGAACAGGCTTTCCTTTTAATATAACGAAATTCAGTTACTTGTCTTTTGGCATATTAAACACTAATATGTATTGAGCAGAGAGCCTCACAGTCAATCCTTTAAAAGCTTTAAGAAATCAATGTGTCCATTGCTTCTCCTGTTTCCTATTTATCGCCTCGCATTTTCCTGTTTACTCTTATCCTTCCCCTACATGTTGTCTTCTCTAATGTTACCTTCTCTCATTGTTTTTCTTCTTTCTTTGTTTCCTGGTAGTGCTTTTCTTTTATGGCTAAATCCCTGAATTTCTTGGTTCGTCCTTACACAGGCAAAACCTCTGTTGAGGTCAGTCAAGCCAAGGATATATCTTCCTATGTTTTGGTCTTCTCCTGTTAGCAGGTAGTTATATTATATCCATAGCAGACTATTTGTATTCTAGGACATACACTTCAGCCAATATAAGGCCATTTAGTTTACATTTGCTCCTAGATTAATTCAATTACTTCCAGTCCTTCTTTTGGAAGTTTGTTAGGCATGTGCATGCTGCTGTAACATGCCAATTCTAACGAGCAGGTGAAGAAAAAGTATTTTAGTCTAATAGGTTACTACTTTTATTTTACCCTTTTAAAGACAAAGATGGGAATCCTCTTGTTTAATGTTCAGTAAGATCTCAATGTTGAGTGTTTGGGGGGCATAAAGTGCTTAAAACAAAACAACTTAGGAGCGGAAGGGATAATTTTATATGGTAGGGAATACTGGAAGGGCAAGAAATGCAAATACAGGCAGGCCAAGATAGATTCAGTGAGATTTCTCATTTACCCCTTCCTTCAAACACACAGACAGTAACCCTCAATAACCTACTTGAGTTAATGAACATTTTGATATATGTGAGAGGTTGATGCAAGTGATCATTGCTTTTACTGGATGTCTGAATATCTGAGACACCCTTGTTCTTTAAAGCCTCAAACTACACCTTTTTGTGCTGGTCAGAAAGTAGGAAATGGCATTTCATTGGTGAAGAGTTTTATTTGGGTGCTAGGATTTTCCTGTTAAGGTTATTTCCTTCTACACTGAAATGCAGCATATACATTTTTTTTATACAAAGAGCATAAACTGTGAGTGTTGTTAGAGAGTAGTCAAAACCAACATGCAGTTGTCCATAATGAGTCTTGCACCCCATTTCTCCCTTTGCTGAAACAAAAAATGACCATCCTCTCTATCAGAAGATCCTAAAGCAGAGAATATTGGTGTCTGAGGCAAGGTTCTCAGTGTGGCGTCAGAAATCCAGTGCCCTTATTCCAACTGGCCATGGAAATGTGGCTAGTTAGCTCTACAGGGCAGTGTGGCCTAGCAGGAGTAACAAACAAACAAAGATGTGCACTACAAAACCCAAGCACTAAAAAATGTAGATATGGAAAGACTAAGATAATGTTTTGAGTTTTCTTACTGCTGTCTCTCTGGACCTTGGAAAGAGGGCTGCCTTCCATCTTCTGATTTCTCTGCATACCACGGTGAGCATGACTCTGTGTAGCTGGCACTGTAGAACTCTTAGTAAGAGATACAGATAAAAGTATGGGTATATTTGGTTGGGCACAATGATCCTGAAGGTCTTTTCCAACCTAAATGATTCCATGATTCTGTGACTTTGACTTGTAGGTATAACCTCAAGTATTTTTCAGTTTGCATCTCTGGCATGCTATTACTTTGTAGTAGAAAGCTTGCGGATGAATATGTGCTTACCCTCTTTCCCTTAGCATCCGCTGCTGGCAGTAGGACTGAGGATTCTCAGTTAAATAGATTTTTGTCTGCCCCAGTTAGTGTTCTTCTGCATGTTAAATCATTGTATTTTGGATGCAATAGCTTGTGGTGTTTTAAGGATGTAGCACAACTACTAAACACCTTTGGATTAACGAATTTTAAGTATTTGAATCTGTTGGAGAAAATGAGAAATGGTGTCTCCTGTGTTAGGAACGACTACCAGTGACTTGTGGAATTGAAAAAAAAATAGATTCTAGTAGCTAGATGGCCATCAAACTGAGCTTAGAATGCCAAGTGACCCTTTCAGTTTGCATGCTGATCAGTGACTCTAAATGAGAAGTCTTTCCACCTCTGCCATGAGGTTATGAGACATGGTGGTGCAGTAATTAATGCCACTGTATCATTATTTTTTTTTTGACTGCTACAGAAATCTAGTATCAGATGCTCAGATGGCATCAGTTGGCTTAGCTCCACGGAAGGCAACAAAACGTGATGCCAACTTGTACCAGCTGAGGATCTGGCCCACAGTTAAAAGGAAGAAAGGACAGGCTGCCAATATGGCAGGGAACATATTGAGATTTATGGTAGTGACTTAATCGGTAAAAAGTTCTGTTTGAAGTAGTTTTTTCTCTACACACGCACATTAGTCACTGGAGCTGGAGACATTGGAAGCTCCAGCATTACCTGTGGAATTCCACATTCCCACTCTTTTACTCTCATCCACAGACTGTCCTGATGCCCATCTGAGGGCATCCCACTTCATTCACCTTCTTCCTGTAGGCTTTGTCTTCATGGTTTTACCACAGGTTCAGGGCCATCTTTTTTTTTTTTTTTTTTTTTTTTTTTTTTTTTTAACATATCTTCATTTGAATGACCTTATTTTTCCCCTTTTGCTTATATTTCTGGTGTTGCTTTTTTAATCATACCTGAAAGCGGGGGAAATTTCACTCGTTGCTGTTGTAACTCTTATCTAGCTGTCTTATTTGTATTAATACATTATATTAATCTTGATAAGAAAAATACAATCTAGTTTGCTGCCTTTGTATTCAAATATGTAGGTGTTTTGTTTTTTTTACTTGGAGATAAGGTGACTATCTAACAATGCTTGTAAATTTTTATCTGCTATAAATATGATACAATAATTGATAGAATTGATGGACAGAAATCCTGTTCTCTCTATTACAAAGTTAGTGAATGAAGCACTTATTAAAGATGATATGGCTGTAGAATCCCCCCAACTTTGTTCTCCTGCAGTAATACAATTATTTTAGCATTTGCTTTGTAATGAGTGTTGTCTCTAAACTGGTGATTAATCAGTTCTGATCTCTTGGTTTTGATCATTACTGATGTCCAGAAAAAAATATTCTGGGGGCCTGGCAGTTTTCATACTTGGTCCCATCTGTAAGGTTGATTATTTGAGAATCTCTGGGACCCATTTTTGTAATATGAATTTGAGGGAAAAGCTCTCTTCTGCTCTAAAGCAGTTGTCACAAAAAAAATAACTAACTGATCATTGACTTGGAATTTGACCTACAATGTGTATGTCCAGCTGCTTTTGTATTATACCGTAAGAGCACATATTTAAGCAGACAAACTTTCAGAAGTAGAATTATTTAAATATCTAAAGCCTACGAAGTATGTTGAGTTTTCAACATGTAATGAATTTGCTCTTCTGCGCTCTAAAAGTACAGAAAAAATAGTCATTAAAACATCTCCAGATGTAAAGCTCAGCTGCAGTTTTTAAGAAGTTTCAAAGGATGCTTTGAATGACAGTCAGTCTCTTAGAGGATATATTTTCTTGTACTTCAAAGTAAGAGTGAGTCTTCAGTGGCATCTGTGTCATGTAGGTACCGAAAATAATGTTGGGGAGGCAGGACACAAAGTTCCTGTTTTTCTCTTTGACTTTCCTAATTATTGTATATGCCAAAGAATGCAATGATACTTAAACTGAAAGATTGTTGCAGGTGTTAGAAAAAAATACAGGGCCCAGTCCATTTCTTACTGAGGTCAGTAAAAAGATTCCTTGCTGCAAGTTAAAACTAAAAGCCTGTAGTATCTTCAAATGCAGAATACTATAGGTACGATAATTGTAGTTGATTCACTTAAACAGTACGTAGAAACACTTAAGCACAATGCAAAGTACTTACTAGAAAGGTATGACTTGTATTAACATATTGCAACAAACCTTTCAAGCAATACTTATTTCTGTATTCTCAGTATTTTTCAGAGATTCCAGTGCACTTTAAGAGTTGCCAAATGGAAATGTATTTTCTAAAGAACCTCAGAGTTGTTATACAGAGTATCATTATCCCCATTTGATAGATGGGGAAACTGAACACAGAACAGTTAAGTAACTTTCTCAAGGTTGTAGGATAATTCATTGCCAAGCTGGGGATAGATTGTTTCTTGACATTGAGTGTTCCCTGCACTATTCCACTGCTTCTTGGTGTTAAAAAAAATGCTACAATACTTTCATCATACAATTTAAAGAAGAAGCTCAACTAGTTGTCTCATCTTTACAAGTCTCTTGAAAAAACACTTCTTTAGTTGAGCATCTTCATTTGCTGTCCTGACCCTGTATAAAAGATTGAGTTTTTATACAAGCACTCACACAGGAGAGGAAGACTGAATACCATCTTTGACTTCTCTGGGATTGCAGTGAAACAGAGAGGGCAGAATCTGGCTAAAAAATATCGAGTTGAAATTCTTATAAATGCACTTCAGCCTTCCAAATACTGTTTCCTGTGTATTGGACCAGAACAGAAGGTTAGTAGGAGATGGATGTCCCTGGTTATAAATAATTGTGACAACAACTAGCAGTACAGTGCACTTGAAAGAACAGTTAAGTCTTACTGCAAAACGAATCCTAACTACAAAAATGACAGCCTGCATGGTGCTGTGGATGGAGGGCAGCTTGTAGTGCTATTCAGAATAATAATGCTTGCTTATATGAGCTTAGAATATCCCTGAGTTTTGTAAATAACTTCTGGAAAGTAATCTGATGTTTCTCATTCTGGTATCGTTCGTTAAATAATCACAACTGGTGTAAGAAGACCTAGTTAATGAGAAATCCTAAGTCAGGTTGTAGCATTTCTGGGGCAGGATGTATAATCAATATTCTTTTAAAATTACAGTAGCTTTTACCTTACAGTGGAGTTGATGGTACACTTTGTGGCCTGGCTGGCACCAGTAAAGACGATGGTTAATCCAGTTTTTTATTTTACTGAAGCCACTGCAGAGAAGGATACGTTCTTCTTTCAGACTCTTCTAAGCTTAGCTGAGGTTCACTGCCTTGATATAATTTGAAGGCAAAAGAGGGTAACTTCACCCTAAGATTGTTGCCAAAATACCGACTCCTGGCTTGTTCCACAATTTTTAGGATCCTTGCCTAGAGTTTGCAGTCTTTTGTATCACTTTATCATTAAGCTTCATCAAACTGTGTACTTAGCTGAACATATCTACATCTTGAATTAATAGGCAATTTCTTTAGAGAGCTTCGTTCTTTTCTAGATGGGAGATGTTTCTGTTGTCACCATCTCTTTACCACAGCGTCATGTTTATTTGCCACATAATGGGATGCATTGGCTATTGTCAGTATGATTCCTATATTGTCTTGTCAATAGGCACTTCATACTTCCACATCTTTCAAACTGGAGGTGCATTAGGGAGAATTAAAAGCTTGTCTGTATGTATGTCACCTGCAGATGCTATATCATCTCAGGCACAGAGAAGGAAAGATCACACCCTGCACTTAGCATGGAGAAACACGAAGTAACTTGTGTTACTGTCTCAAGATCTTGGAACCGAGCATACGAATAAAGTTGAAGCGGTAGTAAGTAAAATGTCTTCTTGGAACTTCATTACTCTGTATGCTTTCTGAAGTCTATGGAGACAAAACAGATAAGAAGCTTTAATGCCATTGATGTGTTTTTTCTTTTTTCTTTGCTGAAAGAATTGTTTTACCAACTCAAGAAGAAAGTATCTTAAGAAAAGCTGACAAATGAGCCTGTGTTGAACATTTCCATAAAATTTGTAGTCTTATATTCCCCAGTCTCTTGTCTTTACTAAAATTGCCCATTGCTTATCTGATGGAAAATAAACCTACGTCCCAGTTCATGAACTAGGCTTCCAGTCAAGCACCTCATGCTCTCAGTGTTGAGGCACAGTTCTGACAGCGGATAAACCACAACTCTGCCACGTTGGCTCTTTTCTGCTGGGGAATTTTTAACAGCCAAGAGATTGGTTGGGTTGTTTAATGATGTTTCCACCACAGCCCCTGTAATACTCAAGACACCATGATATTCTCCATTGGAGAAGCTCTGTTTTTTTGAGATTCTGCATCCTTCATTACTAGGAGATTCTGGGTCAAAATATATATCCCAGATAACAGTGTAAAGGGAGATAGCATATAAAAGGTTGGTAGACAGAGCTGGCATTTCTGCCTGGTGGTTGTACAAGTGTTAGCAGTACACTGAATGGCAAAAGAATGGTAATGACTAATTCCAGTTCAGGTTGAAGTGAGAACATCAAACCACTTAATGCTGGACTAGACACCTCCAGGCTCTACAAAGTTTAGCTAGCACCTAACACGTGGCAATACCATCCACAATAATTACATGCTACCAACAACTGTCTTGATGATCAGTTAGGCAGAGAGCAGTTGCTTTGCCCAGGGAAATTTAGATTAGATGCAAAATTGAATTTTTCATAAGGCCTTGTTTTTACCTAGCTATGAATGTTTCCTTAGCACAAGTGAAAACTTTACACATTTTAGCTCAAACTGTACTCTACTAAGCCTCCCACATTTATACCCATCTTCTTGGCAGTCATCCCAAAATATGTTTGGGTTGAGGCATTACACATTACATTTGGTGAAGCTTTAGCATTCCCTGTTGCTCACATCAATCCTTATTTCTGTTTGCTCTTGTAATTTACAGTTAATGAAAATTCTAAGTTTACCTTTGTTTTTGTTGGCGTCTGTACAAGAGAACCCTTTAGCCTTTTCAGCCTCCCATCCAAATGGAAAGCTGAATCCAAAAGGGAAGGTAAAGTCTATCTGAGCAGTTTTTCTTTAGACAGAAGCCCTTAGCATGCATGTCAGCATTACAACATTTTTGAACAAACAGTGAGAGAGCCTTGCTCAAGACTTGACCTGTGCTTGCTCTTGTGAGCAGCCTTGTAAGTAGCAGATAGAAACTAGACTAGTAGTTGATCATAACATTGGAGAGCCAGATCCTAATGACCTTAATCAGTTCCTGCTCTCTCCCAAGTCAGGCAAGCTACTGCCTGAAATTAACAGGAATTTGCTGGATTGTCAACATGGGAACATGGCTGAGAAACCCATACAGATGACCTTAACAGAGTGTAGGCAATATTGACAAAACAAACTGTTCTGGAGTTATTGTAGAAAACTAACAAGCCTGTTAGAAATAATTTGTCTAAATTTGTCAGATTTTCAGGAAATACTTTTTCTGTCTACCTATGGTACCACCTATGCATTAAGCTGTATACTCACAGTATTAGAGTGGTAAGCAGTGGGCTGTAATCGTATGGTACGTATCTAATCTCTATACACACACAAAATCAGATAATTGTGTTATATTATGCCTGTAAATACACTTATTTAACATACAGGCTTGAGCAATAAAAATTCATATACAGCTATAGAATTATTTTAAAAGTAAGCTTTAAAATGCACCTTTTTCATTTATTATTTGTTCTCATTATGAGTTCTGAAACATTATTGTTTACAATAAACCAAAATCTTTTCCAGGTGATAAATACTGACAAATTTAGGAAATTT
Source organism: Anas acuta (assembly GCF_963932015.1). Lineage (NCBI taxonomy): Eukaryota > Metazoa > Chordata > Aves > Anseriformes > Anatidae > Anas > Anas acuta. The sequence goes on along the minus strand of NC_088979.1, from coordinate 118,657,880 downwards.
TGTAACCATGAGCTTTAAAGCATTTAAAAAAACAAACAAACAAACTGATCTACACAAAGGCAAGCCCGACCAAGTCTTCCTTTATCTGCCTGCAGTGCTACGTATAAGCCATTTTTCTCATGCTATAAAAGTGTAGCTTTATCGGCAGGACCTCCGATTGCATTTTAAAACTTCATTTGCTGCTTTCTGGTTTTTCTTGTGTTGCCATTGCAGAGGCTGTGCTGCCTGACACGCTGGAGGACCAGGCATGGGAGAAAAGCACTGTTTGCACCTGTTTAAAATCTCCAGTGCTTTGTGTGGTTCCTGGGCAACAGGCAGGAATCCTGAAAAGCTAGGCTGCACTTGCTCAATTGTTGCTGGCAGCTGTGACTTTGAGAGAGCACATAGCAGCTCGTTAGCAGGTTGCTTGTGTTATGTGACATGCACTGAGCATGGCAAACTCTTAGCTGATCTCTCTTCCTTTGCTGCCTACGATCAAGGCTGGGTTGCCTGGGGTTGCAGACCTGGCCAAGGAAAGCATTATAGAGATGTAAGGTGAGTTTGTCATTGGTAAGGGGCAGGGAGGCGAGGCAAGTAGGAGTGAATCAATGTTTTCTGATTAGAAAAGGAGAACAGCAGCATAGGTTCTCTGCACCACTGAGTGCTAGTTTCTTCTAGCTGTCATGTTCTTTCAGTGTGAGTATGTCTGCAATGGTGCAACAGAAAAATGCAGGGGATAAGATGGATTGGAGAGTGAATGGGAGGTGTATGTGTGCATGCACGCATCATACGTGCATTGCAGTGTGGCAGTACAAGATGATTTCCAGGGATAATTTTAAATTTTATTATGAGCTTTAATTTCTGGGTCTTCTTTACTTTGAAGGATGGGAATCAAATCAATCTTTGCAACCTTGATCTTGGCCTACTTAGGCAGCATCTTAGCAGCCGATACAGTCAGACTGCGTGTCTGACTGGCAAATTGAGACCATTTCGCTTTCATACCTACTCAATTTGTACCTATTGGCTCAAATTAAATATCTGTGTGCTCTTCTATAAGGGACTGAGTATGTTATAAATCCATTTAAACCAACAGAAAAGCTACAGCATTGCTGTGATCTTTTTAAATTTTCACCACGAGACAGGAACAGATCTGCCATTGTCGTGAGACTCTACTTTATACTGGTTAGCCCAGGAGGAATGATCTATAGTCCAGTCTCTTCCTCATATTTGTATCAGAGATCTCTTTTCTGCAGCTCTAGAAAATCTCCTTGAGGCACACAGTGCAAATGTTGACAGTAGAAGTCATTAACCTAAGATGAAGAAAAAGCGAAAGGAAATTTGCCTACAAAGCAAATTAGATACGCTCCTGAAAGAAATCCATCAAGGGCTGTTTAACGCAAAGGTAGGAATATAACCACTTGCTCAGAAAATCTGTAACCAGCAGTTTGCCAGCAACTGGAAAGGTTTAGTGGAGGGCAACAAGACCTCTGATTTGCTCCATCCACAGATTCTTTCTGACATTAACTGCCTTGGCTAGTGTCAGGGTTGTGCTGTCCATATGGTCTGGAAGAAGAGGGTATGTGGACATGGTAGATTTTCAGTTGAGTAATGCTCCAGATGCACGGTCTGATGCCTGTGTATTGTTGTTGACTTCCTAAGCTGAATAAAACAAAGTACTCATCGTTAGGTACCAAGGGTACTTAACACATTATCACATTTACACGTGATAAAATGAATAGGAAACAGAGTATGCCATGAACTTGCACATTCAGCACATGAGTCCCTTGATTTATTTTGTGTCTTAAAGGAGGGGTTTTTATTTCCTCAACTAGGAAATGGGGATAATTGGGGACAATTGGTGTTTGTATCTCATATTGCTATATGAAAGCAGCATAATGTAAAATTACTTTTCATAGTCTTCTTGTGATATCTGCTGTCACTTTCCTTTTGGTCTTAAACTTGTGTTAACGTCTATTTCATCACAGAGGGCCTTCCGAATTCAGTAGCTGGCATTAGTTTGGCTATCCAATAATGGAATAAGCTGAAAATATGTATTTAGGTCTGTGCACATTTTTAGTGTCTTTTGTCATGCAGACAGGAAACTAGACCACAGTAATGTTGCTAGCAACTTGCAAAATGACACCACTTAAGTCAGGATACAGTTTTCATTTGAGGACATTTGAATAAATATTGTATTGTTCTTTAGGAAAGTACTCATGATCCCTTTGGTTGGCCTTGTTTAGTCCCCTCTTGATACCATCTCCTCGCTGCAGTGAGAGAATTCTAGGCTGCCACCTCCTCTGCAGGTACAGGGAACACACAAATTTGACAAATGCCTCCTCAGTCCTGCTCCACCATTCTTAAAATTCACAAAAATGAGATCTGTAGGACTTCTGTTAGTGTAGAACATGCTGTTAGCTCGTAATAACAACTGTGCTGCACAGCACACACTACGGGTTGGGTATTTATGAAATACATGATAATAGGTGTTGCATTTTTATGTAGTGATTCATTTTATGTAGACTGTATAACACCCACTCACAAATAAAATGCAATAGAAAAATGGGCATTCAAATGTTAAAGGTATGACTTAAAATCTCACAACCAAGGACAATGAAGTTGGGAAACTCATTCTGTTTTTAAATCAGACTGTTTTCTTAGGTATTTCAGCGCATATAGTCAAAAGGACAGACCCCCACTAAGAGGATTACGTGAGCTGCTATTTGTAGATACAGTAAGATAGTTGGATATAGTATCATCAAATCTTAGTAGAGATATGTTTGACAAGAGTCTCTTTTTAATTTCTTATTTGGGACCCCCATGGTTTAATTCATTCGGTAAATTACTCTCACCTCCTTAACATCCTCAGGTGCTGACAGCCTGCAAAATAAAACGTCCCCTGTCTCAGGATGGCACACTTGCTTTGTTACTATTTAGTATATCTGCATTCATCTGCCATGCCAGATCTTTCACCATTTCCTAATGAACAGAATTGCAGCAGGAAGCTGTGCTTGTGTGGGAGCTTTGCCATGCGAGAACAGCACGGATTATTCAGAAATATCAGCAAGTCTCCTTTCCTGTAGCCTCTCTGGTCAGAATTCAGAACTACCAAACACACCCTGAACAAGTTAGGGTAACGGCAGGTAACTGAGGTGGATGCAGTATCAGCTCAGGAGAACCTGAAGGGTTTTAGTGACTTTGACTTGGATCACACCTGAACATGATTTTAGAGGGAGGAGAGAGGGGATAAAAGTCCTTCTGTATAGAGGTGAGCAGAATCTGTCCTTTCACTCTGGAGTCAGCCATTTTGTTTTTGGCCTTGTTTTGGCTGCAGCTTCCACACGTCCAGAGAGGGAATGCAAAGGCTCTTCAGAGGCTACTGTTCCTTCTATTCTATAGTTTGACCATCTGAACAGGTAGTCGGTGACACCTTTTGTCATACTTGTGGTCCTTAAGATTGGTCAGAGCCTAGTAAAAGTCCACTTGAACACTTGCTAGCTGTCTTTGACTCCTGCCTTTTGGGGTGGCTTGTTAATATATTTCAAATGGAAGAAGAGGAAAAGCAGAGGGGCCAAAGAAAGAGGTATGCAAAAACATTTAATAAAGCTGCATTGACAGATGTATAACATGTATAACAAAGGCAGGTAGAAGGTGAACTTTCCTTCTGAAGTGCAGAGCCCTCCCTTCCCAGGCTCCCAAGTTGCCAGCCTGTTTCACCACTGAACTTACTCGTCAGCTTTCCAGAGCATGTACAGCACTAGATAGTATTATTATTCCACTCTTAAGTGTGTGTAGTTACAGGTTGTCTATTTTGCTTTGTCACTGAGGGTCACGTCTTCCAGAGTCCATCAAACATGCCTGACTGCACTACCATGGCTTTAAAACAGAACGTAGTCGAAGCAAACATTGGGGCACTCATATTTTTCTTCTGTTACAAGAATGATGCAATGATAATGCCCAGGATAAATTTCCTGGTGTTTGCTATGTTTATGTCCTCCTGCACATTGTTACCCTGTTGCTCTACCCAGAAACTTCACAGCAAAAAGTTCTGCTAAAAAATCAGACACTCAGAAAACAGATTTGCATGGGATAATTTTCTTGTTCCTCCACTTTTGGCTTCAGACTTATTATTATTTTTTTAATCCACTTTTTGGTGTCAGCTCAACTAAATTGACAATTATCCCAGAAAGGGTGAGGCTAATTGTCCTAATTAATACAAGAGGGCCCAGGTGGGGATTGTTGGAGCTCGAGACCAGTCAGGTGGTATGGGCAAAAAGCCCTCCAACGGTTGAGATCTGCTATCATAATGGAGAAGCTGGTGATACTGAAGCCTGTAATGCTCTTGTGGTATGGTTTTATGTCTTTGATTTCTGCTTGGGTTGTTGCATAATGTATGTTTAAGCTGTGGGTTTACATTTATTACAGATGTGTGAGGGAGAGGGGTTACGATAAAGAAAAAGCTTTCTTTCAAAGGAAAAAAAAAAACATGTTAGTTTAGCGTTGTAGTGCTTGTTGATCTTGAAATAGTCAGCAGCATACTTTTGAACTGTGGAAGGATATACTGGGTTCACCTATCAGTTGGAGATGTGGGGAAGAGGTGAAAATTTACTTTAAAAGGAGAACGCAGAATTGTGTTGTGCTTCTCCTATGCTGTAGCTATAAAACAACGGCTTTGACGGTTCTTCACAAGGTATGTGAAGAGAAAATCTTTCTTTAACAGGAATTTGTTCACACAAATGGTTAATGCAGACTTGAAATTCTTTGAAGGTTTAGTTTTTGTGTAGGGGGAATGGCAGAATATTATACTTTTCTAACAAGCATATATCATTTCATTGCGATTTACGTTGCTCCTTGATCATCCTTCTCCATTCTTGAACTACCTTTATGTACGTAGCTGTCACTGAAGACTCCTGTTTGCTCCCTTGCATCTGACAAAGATTCTGAACAGGGTAGAGTCTGGTTGTTGACTTTAAGAGTAGATTTTAGCCCAATTTACACAGATAAGAATTGGCGTGTTATCCTATCCCAAGTGTCTGTTCAGTGAAAAACATGCAATTCTCTGTTCCTCCTATTATTTTGTTTGCCAGCAACCTGGCAAACAAAGCTCTTTTCAAGTCCTGACCTGGCTGATGGCTATTTGAGGGCATAGGAAAGGGAGAAATAAATAGCAATTAGACTTGCTCAAAAACACTCAATACGTAAGAATTTAGAGTAATATTACGTCAGTTCATTATCGCATTCAAGGATCCTGTTGAACTAACCACTGCACCTTTTCTATAACTGTGGGGTAAAGGCCATGATCTTCGTATTTGTCCATGGCGAAAAAGATTTTTTCAATCCAGGCAATATGACTGTTAAAACATATAGGAATAGGTCAAGCAGTGTCTGCCATGTGGTCCTATAGCCACAAGAGTCCTTTTTTTCCCTTCATGGTGATCTGGCTGTAGCATTGTTGTGTGTAACTTATGCTGATGCTAAAAGGAGTATGTCTTGTACACATCTTGCACATCAGTTGTACTGTCTTAAAAAATATATATATTTTTTTCTCTTTCTTTTCCCCCTTCCTTTGAAGTTTTAAGGCAGAACTTGCTGGTGACCCACTTTTGTTAACAGTTCTCTTAACTCACCCCTGTACTCGCTTATACTTTTTTTTTTTTTTTCCCTCTTCCACCCACTGTCTGTCTAGCCTGGTTTAAAATTTTTATATATGTACTTTTAAAAAATTGATTAGTTGGAGAGCTGCCCGTTCTTCTGCACTGTATAATAAGGATTTAAAAACTGCACACTGAATTCTGTATAGTGTAATTAAAACTGACCCAGATTTGGACCTGAGAACACCAGGACTTAGCCAAACTTGCCATGAGCTGAGTTCTGATGGCAGATGGGAGCTAATGAGGACACACTACACTCCAGAATTTCCCAGCTGCTTGGCCCCTTTTTGTACAAACAAGGTTTGGAGTGAAGTCCCAATCCCAAGAGCATGTTCGAGCAAATGTACTGCACCCAGTGTTTTGGGAAACAAGGCAGTGCTGTCAGGCTGTTTCAGGAAAATGTTAAGGCATTCTTTCCAAAGGGCTTTTGCTGTGTATTCCAGTGTTCTGCATCTGCTATCTTCCAGCTTCCATCTTATCCTAGACTGTGTACGTCCATGTGCTTCAGTCTGTGCCTGAATTTCCTCTCCTGAATTCAACTGGGGGGATTTCCACCTTAATTTAATGTCAAAATCCCAAAGAACTGGGTCTCACTTCAACCTGTGGTTCTCTTCAGTGGATTCAATGTCCTGGGACTGTTCAGGCAGATGTAATTGAATCAGTTTGAAGCAGCTGTAGCTGGCATCATGTGGTCTCAGATTGCTAGCACCTGCTTGGGTGGTTGTGTTCTTTTTTGGTGTGTGTGGTTTTTGTGTGCGTGTATGTTTGTTTGTTTGTTTTCCTCTCCCCATAACTCACTAGAGGGGAAGTAGTGCCAAAACCAGCATTGATCTTGCAGCTGATAAAGCATTCCTGGTCTATATCCCGTTTCCCTTCTAGCCTGTCCACCTCATTACTGGTGCCTGCAGTAATGTTGGTGGCAGTGAGCAGAAACAGGTTTGCGCTTCTCCTCCAACTGCCTCCCTCCCCTTCAAGCCAATGAATACCCTGCCAATACAGACTCTTCTTCATAAGCAGTAAGACTTAATCGTGCTCAGGTGTGCAGAGTGTCTGTGCACTCCTTAGAAAATTGGGCAGCCTGTGGCTTGCTGTATCAGATGCACACATCAAATTTATCTACTGCTTAGTCCAACAGTAACTGCTGGCACAGGGAAGTTACTGTTCATGTCTAACAAATGACCAAATAGTCCGGGGATGTGCTTTTCAATATTTCTGTTCCCTTCCTACAGTGTAGTGTCAGTAGGTTTTGGTTACTGTGTTGCTGCTACAATCTAAGTTTTAATAGGGTAAGATTTCAAAGGGGACTGTGAGTCACTTGGTTGCCTTCCTGTATCATGTGATTTATCATAAAGTTCAAATTAAACACGATGGTACACTTGGTCAAATACAGTAACAACACACAGTGGTGTGGTTTTCAATATGATATTGCAAGATGGCATATTGAAACATTAATTTTTGTAATATATCCCTCCACTGACTTCCCCTCACTTTGTGCATAAAGTTTATGTGCCTCTCTCTCCTTTTTTCTTAACTCCCTGCAGCCCTGCTTGAGCGGTAAGGGCTTTACCTGGATTCTTAATTCCAGCCGTTTTTGTCTTCCCTGTTCTTCCCACACCTCGATTCTTGCTCTCTTCCTTCTCTACTTCAGTTTCTGTTTCAAGACTGCAGTTCTGCACTTTGTCTTGAAAGGTGCTGCTCCACTGTGGGGTCCTGATAGTATGAGGAGAGTATTTCCTAATACAAGGGTGATTTTGAACTCTTATTTTGTTTCTTTGGCTGTAAATATTTGGGTAGGCTTCTGTATTGCAGAAAGTATTAGCCTATTCCGGTACCTCCTGCCTTTCTCTTTTTTCTCCCCCCACCTGTTGAGTGTTACCACTTATTCCTAGGGCTTGGATACATGGTCATGCCTGCCTTAAAAGCTGCTGTTGTATGCAGTTAGAAGTCAAAAGCTGTTCTTTCCTCTCCTTTTAACCTATATCTCTTATTTATATCACATATAAATAGATGATGTGATTTCTGTGATATAAGCCAAGTCTTTCCTCCCTTGGAATATTCCATAGCTGAAGCATCAATCTGCAGGTCCTTTTGTTTGGCAAGCTGGGGCATCGAAGGGTCTAGCAGCAACTTCTTTATGGTTAGATATACACTTCCCTTTCAGCAGAAGTGAAAAGCCAGTTGAAATGTATAGCATGAATTGCTTCCACCCTTTCAGTAACTGTATTGCAGAGCAGGTGCTCTTTATTTCTACAGCGTGGAATACTACTGTTTTAGATGTAGTAAAATTTGCTTTCAGGTTGCTTGGTGTGCTGAGGTACAAGTCATATATAATGGGTCATCAGTGTCTATGAAAGTGATGCTGTTAAACAGTTTTAATAATTGTCTAACAGAGATGCAGAAGAAGATGAAAACCAGTATTCCAATCGACCTGGAATCACTCTGACAAAGCCAGTAAGGTCATGTCATCACTTGATTTTTCTCATGTGCTGTAGTGATCTGTAGTGGGGCTTGCTTCTTTTTCTGTTTGCACCTGTGCTCCCACTTCCTTACTCCCTTCTGGTTACTGTCTTAAAAAAAAAAAAAAGTCTACTAATAAAAACATCCGTTCATAGTGATAGCACTCACAGCTCTTTGTAGTCTGGAAATGCTGCAACTACAAATGCTATCTGCTGAACATGTCAGCCTGCAATTGTAAGAGGGGAAGTTAGTAATTTCCTAATTTAAGCATTAGTAAGGACAGTGGCCCTCAAGTTTTGGGAATATTGCTGTAAAGCGTTTTTGCTATAAGCAGCAACACTTATTTATTCTCCATTATTTTATTCAGAGCATGGAGTATTTATCGCTTTCAGATGTTTTTGGTGCCCAGCGTTCTTGTTGAGATCAGTAGGAATATGGAAGGGAAACTGTTCTTGAGACCGCAGTGAATATAGCACCCGTGGATATCTAAATAAAGAGCAACAGCAAATCAGAAAAGTGTTGTTTGTATGCAAAAATACTTGCTATTGGAAGGGGGAGGGAAGGAGAGGACAAGCAAAGAGTAAGTATGCAAGTGTCTATCTTAGGATTTCTTGGTGTCTTTTGTAGCCAGCCAGAACAAGAAAGCATCTGCCACTCTTATGGTTGTCTTGAAAATATATATAGTTTTAGGTCAGTAGCTATTGCTAGCTGATATCTTATATTCCCAGAATGTTTTTTTCTTGTACTGAAGTTTACTTAGAAATGTAGGCGCTAAATAATTGTGAATTCTACACTAAGTACAAAAGGTACTAGAAAACCAACAGGCTTCATATGAGGTCTGTGTGGCAAAACTGAAGAGAAAAATAGAGAGTTTTTTTTTTTGTTTTCATCCTGGTTATATGAGTTGTAAATTAAGTTGTGTGTATATAGTGCTAAACCATTTTTTTTTTTTTTAAATAACTTTAAGGTATCAGTTTAGAGACTGCACATCCTTTACTCGGATACAGTTGGCTGATCAGTTTTATGCCATGCATGCTAGCTTTTTGTGCTTATGGAGTAAATCACCTTAAAAACTAAGATATATTAGTGAGTAGCACAGGAGTGTGACAGAAAGGACAACAAAGGAAGTTAATAAATTGATAATGAAGTGGGATTATAGAGGATTGAGCATGGATATTAGAACCATTTCAGACATACTTTTTAATCACTATGACTCTGCTCTGATTCTGTCTAGTGGGTTTCTAGTGGCACCACCCTGAAATGTATTGTTGAGTTTTTGGAAAAAGACCACTTGACTTTGTCGCTTATTGGCAAGCATGTCTGCATCCTTGATAGAGGCCGGGAGGTTAAATGGATGATAGAGACAGGATTCTTCTGTTAGCCATGCAGTTGGTCCCTCTGGAAGAGTCTTAAAATACATTGACAAAAATATTTTGAAAACTTGCAGTACCGCGTCTGATCTATGAACAAAGCCTTTATTTTGTGGGCTTGTCATTCCATCACTGAACTCATAAACGTATGAAATCAAGCAGTCGGTGACTGATTTAACACTGGAGTGAATATAAAAGGTAGCGTATCATGCTTCTAACTAACAAATGAAAGTGTGTAAGACAGTCAAACTAACACCAGGTACAGAGGAGGAAATGCTGAGAAAAGGGAATTGGCTCTTAATCTCAGGGAGTGCTGCTGAGAAGAAACCTAGGGCTGATTCTCTCAGGTCAACCAAGAGTTCCTTGACAGAAGAGTGAATTATGTTGTACCCAGCATGTAACTCTTGGGCGCTTCCCAAAGCTTCAGCCGCTTCTCCCGAAATACTGTGCTCGACAACTGGACAGAAGGCTATGCCGAATTAAATTTTATTGTTCTGGTGTTCTCCATCCATTTGCAATGCACGTAATCAGGAATTCAGCTATGTCCCAAGAAACCTGTTTAACTTAATGAGAGCAAATGGCAATGGGTGTTCCTTACTTGGGACAGCAGTGCCAACATTTCTGCTTAATTGGGACATATTTGGCTGTTTCCAGTGCTTCAAGTGGTTTTTAAACAGGTGTTTAATGGGTGCTGAGTTCTGAACTCTGCCCTTTTAATATAGAAGTTGCCAAATAAAGATCAAGAGAAATAAAAAGATCTAATGCAGGATAAATATCTTTTATCTTTGTATATTTATTTAGCATAATCTTTACCTTAACTTGAATCACGGGTGGATGGGGAGGTGTTTCTTCTCATAATTGAGAAAGTCCATTAAATAGAACAACAGGATGTCTAACAGGGTGTCCTAATTAAAATTACCCTGTAATTTGAACAAAACATTCATTTGTATGTAGCTAAGGTTGACCTAAAACCCATCTAAATCAGGAAAATTATTATACACTTTTTTTTCCTGCTGAAAATGAAACTTAGCATTCTGCCACAAAACAGCATGATTCTGTTATTATGTAGTATTGAAGATTAAGGGTTTTCTCTTCAGTGTTTTAAAAAAAAAATAATCATGTTTTGAGGAAAATTTTAAAACAGGTTTCTGTACTACCCCCTCCCTCTGATAGTATTCATCCATGGTTGTGTTTGTGCAGGCTTTTGAAAGCAGACCCAATGCTGTTCAGTGCATACTGTAAGCCTTTGGTCGTGGCCAGTGTTCTTGTGAACTAATAAGCAACTGAGATAGCAGCTGCTTTGCAGGACTGATTGGCTTGGGCTTGACTTTGGTATCTGAATACACAGTTTCTGACTTGCTTGGTGTGCAAGCTGGGTAATTTCGTTATCTCGGGGTGTGTGGGCCTGCATACATAATTTACGCTCTATACACAACTGGATAGATTTTACTTCTGTGTGTGTAAAAATGACCTATTCATGCTCTAGCTATCATGTTTCAAAATGCTGCTGTGGCAAATTGTATTTAATAAAATTTATCAAGTCAAAGTGAATGTTTGGAAGAATTTCTAGCTTCTGAAATATTGTTTGTGTTTAGAAGGGAATTCTCAGCATCTTTATCTTGACAGAATTGTACAAGCTGCAACTTGTTGCTACTCAGGCACAAGCTGGTGGAATCTTTTGTGCTCTGCTTCTGCTTCTCCCCACTTTGCAGGCAGGTGGGGAAGGGGGAGGATTTTCAAAAGCTTGTGAAGCTGGCCTGAACGTGCTGCTGATGGATTCAGCTAGAACTGCTTCACTGTGGTTTTAGTGGAAAGAGAATCACACCATTGTTCCTTTTGATAATCCCACCCATAATGTGTAACGCAAAATGTAATGAGACAGCTATGTGCAAAAAAAGTGGAAATTCATAAATGCCAGAACTTAATTAGATACAAGAGGGGCTACTTTTCACTGAATTATTCTTCTGCTTACACCAACTTTATACTTTCATCTCTCTGCTTCAGTGGAGTATATAACAACAAAAGAAAGGGAAAAATTGGATGAACAGTTTGCAGTTTGTTTCACCTGCTTTTAGTTCCAAGAAGAATTGTTAGAGTGAAGATAAAATTTGAGGCTGGTGTTGTGGTAATATACTACTTAAACCAATCAAGAACCCTCGAATAGAAAGTATTCAAATATTGGCATCATTTAAAATCCTTAGGTTCTCCTCATTGTTTTAATGACCGTCAAAGCTGATGTAGGCACTGTTGTAAGTTGGAGAACATAATTCATTTAATCAAACAATTGTGATGATGAGCTAATGATACTGTTGCAATTAGGTGTTAATTACAAGTATTTACTGAAGTATTTTATAGATGTATGCATATACATACATTAATGTGTATGCATGTCTTCCAGTGGACCATTGTTTTATAGAAAGAAATATTCAGAAACTTTATAGCAAGAATGTATGCCTGATTGGGTTGTACTGTTATCGGGAAGCCGTATCCTATGGGCAGCTCAAAGAAAACAGCAGTCTCCTGTTGGTAAACCAGCCAAGCTATCATATTGGTCACATAACTTGAACGTGTATAAAATTGTGTAACAACCTGTGCATCTGTTCGTGATTGATAGGGTAACTACAGATCTCTTCAGAGCATATATAACGCCGCAATAAAAATAATTAGTTGTGCGGATGCCGTTGCTTCAGAATCGCGTGTGCTGTTATATAACACTGCACAAGAAGGTATTATTTCATTGTTGTGGAAGGAAAAAAAGCTGCCAGTTCTGATGTCTGATCTGGTATTCTGCCCTTGAGGCCTGGTTGCAATTGAGGTATGAAAATTCTGACGGACTCTGGTACTGAAAAGGTTGGTATTGGTTGTTGAACTAATGATCAGGTATCCACACTGTTCCTTCTAGTTTTCTTAGCCACTGTAATTTCCAAGATGATGAATCATCTGTGGATGTTAACTGGCTAGTCAAGTTGTTCATTAGTGACTCCTCCTGAAGAAATTGTGGATGATGGTGTTGGGTGATTACTTGTTGCCCTAGGATCTCTCTCACATAGGGTTTAATTTTTTTTTTTTTTTTGTTACACATGAAGCAAACAAGCTAAAAGAGGACATTTGGACTGCAATGTCTTCTGTATTCACCTGAAATCCAGATGTATATCCCACAATTGCTAGTGCAGAGTGACTTCAGAAATGATGGTGTTAGAAAGCTTAGATTCCACTCTGGCTGGAATTAATGGTTGTGCACTGAGAAAGTAGCAAGAGATGCTTAATATCATAACTGCAGAGATGAAAAAGAAAATTCCTGCTCTCTATTTCCAAATGTATTTTCTGAAGTCCTTGAAGGATTTCCAGGAGCTTCTGGATGTCCTAGTAACAGTGGTTCTTAATCGTGCGCTTTATCATTTGCCGTTGGCAAGAAAGCTCAATTCTTTCCTTTTGAATGTGGGACCTTGCCTTATTGCCTCAGGGAAGCATTACTGTAATGCATGTCACTTGAGGCTAATTCAATCTGCCACTTGGAAATTGCCCCTGGTGCAGATTGTAGCAGTGCACCATTATCTCAAGCTATTTTTCATCAAAAGCACACTGCATCTGTTCTGCATGATCTGTATAGCCCGTCAGTTTATTTTAGGTTAGCATGTGAGGTGGTGGCATTTTTTTCTACCTGTAAAGCCGTGATTGCTTTGGTTTCCAGCAATGTGATAGGAGCATTGCTTCCACACCATACCAAAGCAGCCCTGGACTTCTCAAGACGTAGGTACGCAGAAGCTTAAACTGATTGACATCAAGGCCTCTCTTGTTCCTTCACTTGTGCAGTCCTGCTCCCTCCTTAGCTCTAACCCCAAAATGTCATGACTGGATGTTGAGCTGTGGCTGGAGGTTGATTTGGCTGGAAATATGAAAAAGGAACATTCATTCAGCTGAAAGCCCCCTGAACCAGTTACCCAGTTCTGGCTCAAGGATAGGGTCAGGCACATGTGTCCAGGAGAGAAAAAAACAAGAGGGAAGGCTGAGATTGTTGCAGCTGCAATTTAAATTAGCTCAGATTGCAGTGGAACAACACTGGTAAGGTTCTCGAAATAATAACCCAATGGTTTTAGCAATGTAAGCCGTGAGTACAGGATATGAAAGTTAAAGGAACTTTGGCTTTGGAATTTACTTTTTTCGCTGTTTGCTAAAACCAGCATTTTGGTATGCATCAGAACTTCTGAAGATCACACACCTCAACCTTTCCATCCTTGAAAAAGGGAAAATGATTTGAAGGCTTGATTAATTTCTTTTATTGGGTTTGGTTGCTATATGCCATTAGAAGATGAACAGGCAGGAAGCGGTAGGCTTTTTTTTTTTTTTTTGTAAGCAGTAGGGAGTTTTCCCCTTTGAAAAACAGCTAAAACTTCATTAACATTTCAGCCAGCTTTAAATTAAAATTTGTGTCTGCAAATAATCTATAACGTATTTTGAGTGCCAGTGAGGCACATCAGGGAAGCATCAGTACGAGTTTCCTCTACGTACAGCTCGCAACACAGATCCTCCATCTTCTGTCACGGTGTCCCTGTGCCACGGGTGTGCGAACGCCTGCCATGTTAACCCTTGGCCTTCTGCTGGGCCTGTAAAACCGTGGCTGGGACAAAATGAACCAAGCAGATGATTGCTGAACGCTAAATACCACACCTGCTTGGTAAACAAGCTGGCTTGGCCTAATACTTGTTACCATGCCTTGTTCCAGTAGATTTCAGTAGGGCTGCCTGCACTAGAAAGGGCTACACCTGCCGTGTTTCTGTAGGATAGGTTCATATAATGTGCCTAATGGGTTCTTCTCCCCTGTCCTTCTACTATTGAATGTCAGTATTTTGCCTTTGCAAAAACAGGCATTGCTTGGCCTGCTGAGCACGAGTCCTTGAGTATGTTGCTGAGGAGAGTTGGGCAGCGATGCTAGCTGCTGTGTAGGCCGCAACAAATGGCAAACTACTGTGCTTCGCTGGGTTTCACACGTTTGAGGGGACATAGAAATGTGCAGCATGCAGCCTGAAATCATGCTTTTTGTTCTTCCTGTGAAACTTTTAAGTCGCTTCCACGTGGAATAGAATTGCAGCTATTCTCTGCAATTGGTACCCTCACTGTAAAGCCTGTGGAGAAAAAGCTTTTGCTGACGTATTGTGCTCTTGGTAGGGCCTGTATTGGAGCTTCTGCCAACTGTTTCTAAAGGTTTTTGCCTTTGTGACATCTTAAAGATCTTTTTCTCTTCTTCTTCCAGGGAACTAGGGGGCTTGATACATCCCTTGCATCCTGCATTTACTCTGACCACAGTCCCTCCCTGTTCTCACAAGTGGAGCTCTGCCCTGCTTCCCTTCCTGTTGATTCCCAGTCAGCTACATGGTAAGTTTTCATTATCTCTCTACTTGTTGCCACAAGGTAAAATTCTGGCAGACTCTCTCTAAAATCCATTAGCACTGGGCATTGAGGGCAAACTACTTCATGCCCATCAAAGATCATTCAGTCCTGTTCCAGGCTGACAGTAAGGAAAGGAAGATAGTATTGAATTAGCATTGGAGCTGAACTTCAGCATAGATTGTTATAGGAATAAAATATGAAGTAAAATATGTGACAGAATTAAATCCATCAGTTCTAATAAAGGAAACAGAAGAAAGCAAAGAAATCTTGGACCCTTAAATCCCATTAACCAGGCCAGAGAGAGAATGTGTTAAAAGGGAGCTGCACTGTATCTTTTTTCATTGTTTGATGAAATAATCTTTTTCACCCTTTAAGTGGTGTGTTTAAAAATCCTGGTATTTCTGAAACAAAGAGAATACACAGCCACCGAGCTAGCTGGATTTTATACCTTCCTTTTCTGAGTATTGTCCTTCAGTACAATACCGAGCCATTTCTTTGTTCTCACAAGCTAGCAGTTAAATTGTATGTAAATGTATGCAAATTAGATGCTGTCTAATAAAGAGAGTCATTAGATGGAAGAAATATTTAGTTGGGGGGGGGAGGAGAAAAGAAAGCAGGTGTATTTTGCAATAGAAAATGTAAGATTGCAAAAAATCCTCAAACTTTGGGTGAGGGCTTTTTGTAAAGCCATTAAAATATTTTCTAAAAGACTTGCCCTACTCTTGGTCCTTTCTTCTCTGTGTTTTTGTGTGTATACTTCTCTGATCTTAAAACTCGCAGTGGCTGTTCTATGTGTATATATATGTATTTGAAGCGACACACAAATCCTGTGTTCATAAATGTTTGATTTCTTTAAATCATGCATGCATGTACTTTGTATTAGGGTGTGTTTTTGCTTACTGAGTGTATACAGGTGGAGTCCATGTGGTAAATTTTATATTCATGGATTGATTTATTCATCATATGCCCTGAGTGTCTGCCTTATGCTCACTAAATCATCTTCCTTCATTTTATCTACCTCCTCCTCAACAATTTTAAAGTATTTTTTCCACATTGTTCACTAAATCTCAACACCAGGTATGTTTCCATTCTTTGGTGGAATTTTCTACCAGGTAATCCCTTTTGAGGTATGAACCTGATTCAAGCTTAAAACAGCAGTGACTTTTCTAAACATAAAGTTGCAGCTTGGAGCATTAAAATGCTAGGAATGTGAAGCTTTGTGTCCTTAAAGGCTGGAGAACCCACACCTGTGAGTGGAGCTCTCAGCGTCCATCTAGGCTCTGAAAGGCTTAGAATTGATGAATCTTACGCTCTTGCCACTTCTAAGGAGATAAATTTTAAGACTTCAATCTCTCTGCCTTAGAATCTGTAGCTCTGATCTGTCCACTCTTCTGTTTGAGTGGATTAGTATACACAGGCAACATGGCTCGAAGTTGGTATTGTATTTTGTTTCTGATGGTCAGTTGTCATGGTTCAGTCAAGCGAGCCGATAACTATACTTTGGCATATTTTTTCAGTTCCCGTTTTGCAAGTCTGGAAATCTAAAGACATATATGTATATGTGTATAAATGTATGTATATAAAAACAATGTTGTTTAAATATTTACACATAAAGCCAAGGGATTGGCTTCCTTCCCAGAATTACTGGAACTACCTTCCCCAGGAACATTTGGACTTGAAAAATCTCTACAGCAACACTTTTCAGAAACTAAACAACTTGTGAAAAGAGGAACTAGCTCTGCACCCTTTGCTGTTCATATGGGTTCTTTTGCTTGGGGTGATGGAGAGGCCCCCATGCATGAGTAATACATTTCCAGTTAATTATGACAAGATGCTCTTTTATTACTCTTTCCCCCCACAGTTTCTCATTGGTTTATTTTATGAGAGAACATTTATGAGAGAAACTATAGCACAGTGGGGAATTTTTGTCATTGTTCTAGGACAGGTCTATTCAATGTGCTGATGTGCTGCATCTGAGTCCAGAGGCAGCAATTCCTGTCTAGACAGCTGCAGGGCAGATGGGGCTGATCACTCAGAAGGAGCCTGACTCCCTGGTTGCTCCATGTCCCAACCGTGCTTGCTGAGCCATCAGCAGAGGAGCTGCAATGTGTGTCCCCTACATGATGGGAAGTGTAGGCAAGGTCGTTGTAAGGATACAGTGGACGGTCAGCAGTGAGTGTTCTTGAAGGAGAATGCCTTCATTCTATTCAAATTATTCTTGAACATTCAAGGTATTCTGGAAGGAGAGTACCTCAAGCAGAAGATGTAAGGTGAGGATTACTCTAATGGGAATACAAGAAGAACCTGAGCTGTAATATGAAGATTCTGGAGAAGGATGAGATTAATAAAGTAAGGTGAAACACAGCGTATTGTGGTGAGTGGGAGGTATGAGGCAACATGAGTAAACAGAAAATGTTAATGCTTTACCCACTCACTTGGGGCACCGCACTTCTAGGCTGTCTGGCATTGCATGTCCTAGGAGAGTTGAGTCACTAGTGATATAAATATTTAACACTGTTTTCATGCAGTGTGCAGCCTATAGGAACAACTTCAGCCACGTCCCAAAATCTGAAGAATTTGTGTTAATCCTGAAACACCAGTTGAGATGTTTGTACAGGAGCCTAGCAGTCAAGGACAGTGCTTTGTCTTGCAATGTGTTCTTGAGCAGGGCACCGAATGCACATGCAGATAAGAATATGTTCAAATGGGAGAAGAAAGATACAGGGTTAGGGGCAGGAGTCTGATTAATTGCATATTGCTCTCCAAACTTCCTGTGTTCGGGGCAGGCAGAGAATTCAGTGTGTACTTTTGGAGGATGCATGTGTTAATACTTTGGTCATCTTTACAAAAAGTGTTATACAGCTTTCCTGGGCTCAAAATATATTGCAGGTATATGTGAGGTGTCCATATCCTGTGATAATGAATCCAAAATCAGTACTCTAGACAGATGTGGGAATAAGACCAGTGGTCCATCAAGTGTGACATCTTCCTCTAAAATGTCTTCAGCTGCAACAGAAGGGCAAAAGAAATGCTAAGTTGTAATGTGAAACAACCAATATTTTCATCAATGATCTGAAAATAGATGAGATTTTTTTTTAACTTCTATTTCTCAGGAGCTTGTGAGCTTGTGCATCTTTTTAAAAAAAAGTTTTAAATAAAATATGCTGCACTAAACTAATCCTAGAGCTAACGAACAGGCAATGGGACTAGCAGCTTTTGCTATTACCTACTGCTTATTATTGTTATTATTATTATTTCTTTTTAATTATGCAAAGTGCTAATCAGTTTGATTATGCACAGTGCTAATCAGGTTAATTATGCAAAGTGCTAATCAGTTGTTCTCTAAGCACACGAGGAGAGCAGAGGTGCTGGCAGTGAATGGTGGTTCTAGATGGGGGTAGTCACGGCAGTCATTCCTTATTAAAAGAGGAGTAGGTGAGATGACAGGGGTTTTTGCTTCCATTAAAAAAATAAATAAAAAAAGAAAAAGCCATGAGAGTGATAGTTCTGGTGGGGTAATGTCTTCTTTCACAGCAAGGCAGACTTTTTTTTCCAGGCTGGCTCATGCTGTTGGATAATTTCTGTAGGAGTTTGAGTGCACTGATTTGGGCAAATATATTACAGAGGGGTCTTGTAATGGATGGGGTAGGAGTGTGCCCCCACTTGAGAAACTGAGATGCATAACCAGAAAAATAACAAATTAAAGGAGTTTGTTCAGTATAATGAACAGTCAACTTTTAGACACCGGTAAGTAGAATATTGATAATGTTGCATGAATAACATTTGATCGTATGCTTGTATGGTTGAGGGTACTGTGTGAGCATCCAAATTGTATTTCTTTCAGTGTGATACCTTTACAAGCAGTAGGAATGTAGGGTGCCTTATCAGTGGAAAGTATGTTAGGCTGCACTTTCTCTTCCTCTTTAGTGCTAAATTACAAATTAGAATTTTGCATTCCTGTGAAGCAGGATCTGTTCTCAATAAGCTGTGTTCTTCTGACAATTACTGAAGATTCAGTGTATCTATTTTGCTGTGCTCAGTGTCTAATATCTAACCAGTATTCCTTATTTGATTATGTTTCAGTGTTGGTGTGGGATACATAAGCACCACTTTTTACAGTTAGTAATGGAGATGACGTTCCCAGAGCAGAGAGCTACTTGCTCATAAAAGTCTTGGGTAAAGGATCTTAAGAGATTTTTCAAGTCATTAAAACAAAAGACTAGTCCTGTATAAGGATATAGTGGTAGAAGGTTATGGCATCAATAGTGCAAAAAAAGTTTTCCTTGGAAAAATTAATCATTGCAGGTGGTTACCTAGGGGATGTCATGGCAAATTTTGAATTATGTTTAAGGGAGGAAGTAAGGCATCATTATAACTTACACGAAAGCCTGAAATTTAATAGTATTGCCTTCTCAGCATTGTCCATAAACTCCACAAGACGTTGGCCCTCAAACCAAGTTTGCTTTACTACCAAGTGTGTGGGCACATACTCATCTGGTTTCAAAAATGTGTGATGGTTTTAGAAAGCTAAACCAATGGTTCACCATTAAGTCCAGTGCTTTAAACCTGGAATAGAAGAGTATGTGATCTAAAAACCCTAAGTGAAAGGGAGAAACCAGAGTCTTGAGAGTGCAGATGCTTTTCCCTCAGATCAGAACCGTCTGAAGTTAATGCAAAGCTTCCCGTAAGCTGATGGTTAATCAGATCACTGCTACCCTAGGTGCTGCTCCAGAAAAGCTCAGTCTGTTGTCCTCAGATCTGAATTTGACCTGAAGTAGTACAGTCCACAAACTATTTCCACAGAATCGCTATTCTGCTTTCATCTATTGTCCCTAGCTCTGTTTCTGTTTGCTCTTTCAGTACGCTCCACTCCTCCCTCATCAGCTCTTTGATGAGGCACAATAGGAGAGTGTGTATAGTCAACCACAGTAGGGGAAAAAAACTGACTTCTTCATGTGATCCCTTGGCATCGCACAGCCTCGCAGGAGGCAGATGCTTGCTTTGATTGCCATACCCACAGAAATGCAACAGTCGCACACTTGGATTATTGTCCTGTCTCTTTTGGAGGCTGGGCTCCAAAATTGCACAAGAATGGAATTAGCTTGAAAGGTATTGTGATGCTTTAGGTGTATTCTTTGTCATCATCTCAAGATTTCTCAAACTGGAGTTTCATCCTTTGGACAGAACACATCAAAGTTTTTGTGTTAGTGCAAGTATTTCCCCTAGTCCCCTATCCCCTAACTTAAAAGATGATGTATAGACAAAGGACACTTGCAAAGCCAATAGCATATGCCACATATAGTATTTGTGTGGGACAAATGTAAATTTACCACATATAAATCTACCCAAAGTGTTGTGAAATGCAATAGAGTTTATCATTATTCCAGATGACTGGGTTTCTGATGAATCACGGAGCTAGAAAGTCAGGAAACTCACATTCTGCTCCGATTTTTACCGCTTTCTTTGTAACCCTGCTAAATTGCATTATCTTACTCTGCTTCAGTTTTCCTTGACAGTGACTCCTGGAGAGCAAGTCCTACGAGGAGCGGCTGAAGGAGCTGGGCTTGTTCAGCCTAGAGAAGAGGAGGCTCAGGGGTGACCTTATTGCTCTGTATAAGTACATTAAAGGAGGCTGTAGCGAGGTGGGGGTTGGCCTGTTCTCCCATGTGCCTGGTGACAGGACGAGGGGGAATGGGCTAAAGTTACGCCAGGGGAGTTTTAGGTTAGATGTTAGGAAGAATTTCTTTACTGAAAGGGTTGTTAGGCACTGGAACGGGCTGCCCAGGGAGGTGGTGGAGTCACCATCCCTGGAAGTCTTCAAAAGACGTTTAGATGTAGAGCTTAGAGATATGGTTTAGTGGGGACTGTTAGTGTTAGGTCAGAGGTTGGACTCGATGATCTTGAGGTCTCTTCCAACCTAGAAAATTCTGTGATTCTGTGAAGTATGGATAATGATCCGGACCTAACACGAGGTGTGGGAGGGTTGTTGTAAGGCAAATGCATTGTTTGCAAAGTGCTTTGATATCTGTGGATTAAAGGCGTTGTAGAAGGGCGATGTATTATGGGGAGTTAGCTCTGTTATTAAGGAGCATCATCAAATCTTGTGATCTTGTGTAAATTTGTGCAAGATAACACAAAAATAGGTTGTGTGCATCCCTAAAAAGTGAAATAAGTGGATGGAGAAAAGTCAGTTGCCTTGGCATTAGGCTAATAGGTTAGCAACAGATGAAGAAACCCCAGTAAAGAAATCTCTGCTTTAAAAAGCAGGTCTTGTGTGACAGTGGCATTGTTGCAAAACAGTTTTGCATCTTCTTGAGGACCTCCTGGTCTTCAGACGTGCACGCTAACTGCTCTGCAGCTTAATAGAAGTTGAGTCTGCTCGTTGGCATTCACAGAGCTGGGAGCTGGGGGTGGGGGAATTAATAACAAAAAGATCTTAAACATTCAGCCTGACCTTTGGAAGTTACTGACCTGCATTCAGGTTACAAATACACAGCAATTTTCTCTCGAGCTGCAAAGACTCTAAATGTTAAATCAGTAACTTGATCGGGCTAGCAGCCCTTCTCCTCCCTGCTTGCTGGTGCCCAGCTGCCACGACTGGAGGAAAGGACCAAGAAAACTATCTGCACGCATACCTCTCTTATGGTGACACGAGTACTCGGAAGAAGCCCCACTGACACAAGCTAACCCAGAGTGACACTTTGCTTAAAAAGCTGCTTTGAATGTCTTCTCCCATTGATCTTCTGCAACGGAGATAAATAAACACTGTGTGTGGGGCAGCCAGGCTGAGTATTTTTGCTCCTCCAAATGTTTATACATTCTCTGGTGGTTGTTTGTGTTGCTGTTTGTTGACTGTAAATTCCAGACCTGGATGTTTATGATGTATACATTTGCAGGAGTGGGATGGTTTGGGGAGTATGGTGAGGGTAGGGCTTTTTATGAACACTACCAGCTGAATAGAGGGAGGGTTTTTTCTGCTTCCAGCGTGATGAATTAGTCTTTGTGCTCGTGGTGGAAGAGAGGGCTGCTGTAGCAGGAGCATTAGCTAACAGGCCATTTTGTGCTCAGGTAGATGCACAAAGGAGGCTGCTGAAGATTTGTCCGGTAGGAGCCAAGTTAGTTTAGCTTTGCATCTGATTAATAATCAAGTCTGTTGTGCTCGCAGTTTCATCGGTGATGATGCATGTCTTCTCTTGGGATTCACTGACTGAAGTTGTTACAGATGCCAAAATTCCTGATGGCAGAGACCCCTCCTGCCACTCTGTTGGCTTTAGTTCACAGTTTCTCTGCCTAAACACAACTCTTCCCTCTTTCACAACTGCTGTTGTCAGCATCTCAGTGTCTAGGGTAGTGGGAACGTGTAGAGGTTTTTGGGAACTGATGCAGGCACTTCTGTCCACCAAACTGAATGGACATTTAAGAATTCAGCTTAATTGGTCATCATTTTTTTCAGATTTGGTGGGATTTTCCTCAAACCTGTGCTTCTGTTGTATTTGTGCAGGTTAAAATCATGTTTCTGATGCTCCAAACTCCTTAAAGCCTGCCTAGTGTTTTTCCTTTTTGCTTCATCTCGTGCACATTCTCTCTGTTTGTTAGAGGCAGGTTTTGCTGTCTTGCAGTTACTGCAGCACAGCAGCCTCTCCTGTTTGTTTATAAGTTTGACTGAATTTTAACTATTTATACTTAATTTTATTAGCTTTAAGCATAACTTTTAAGGAAGAACTTCTGCTATGGGTGCACTGCTGACCGATCTGATACCAGATAGATAGAAATATTTGGCTTTGCCTGTAGTAAAATAGCCTAATAGCATCTTCTAAGAGTTCTTATGCCTTCATGGTTTACTTGGAAGGAAGCTTTGAAAAGAAGCAATGACCTTTGTGGCAGGGAGGTTTTTTCCTTTCTTACCAAACTGTGGTTCAACATCCTGATAATTGCTGTCCTGTGAAAATAAGGAGGACCTACCACCATTGTCAGCTTCTCAATTCTTCTTAATTTTCTCTCTGGTGAGCCTGAAGGTTGTCAAACTGACGATAACCACAGAGCACTGATGTGTAGTTATGGTAGATTCTCTTTTTCAGCTGGCTATTTAAAAATCCAGAGTTAAATACAGTAGCTAAACAAGGTGACAGAATACTTTGCTTATCTGAAGTCAAATCTGTGAATGCGAGAACTGAAGTTGGCTTAGCAGCCTCAAATTGACTTCCCTGTACTTTTGCAGTTTTTAATTACATGATCACATTATTTTCTGTGGGAACTGATCATCTCTTAGTACACCTAATGGACCTGGTTTGAGGTTGAGTGGAGGTTCCTTAGCACGAGGCTGTTTTCTGTAAGATCAATCGGCTCACTTACTGCAAACACTGCAAGATGTTTAATAAATGAGGCGGGAGATAGCTGGAAAAGACAGGGTGATCTTATTCTTAAGATTGAGGTGACACCGTGCATATGCTTAAAGGGGAAAAAAAGTGCTTGATTTTTGATTTGCTTATAAAACCAGGCATCTATAGGTGGGCTACAAGGAAAGCAGGTATTGCTGCCTTCTCTTTTCAGTTCACTGGCATCTTTTTAACCCTTAACTACTTATATCCTTTTTGAAGTGTTCTGTTTGTATTCGTAAGGGCCCCCAAAAAAATAAAGTCAAGTCCAGGAGTAACAGCCTGTGCTGCCTTTGCCTTCTTTTTCACTTTGCTGGTATACAAATGCCTTCCCCTTACTGCCCCTTTCCATAAAATAGCAGTTCCCAGGATTTTGACTTTGAGTTGGTAGGAAGCGTGATGTGTTCCACATTACTCGTTGAGAAAAGCGTACACAACCCTGATGATGCTTTGAGGGATTAGTTGGAGATGCTGCTCTAAGTAGAACTGGTCTGTCTAGCCAGGTCCATTTTCTAAGCACTGGGAATTCAGCTGTTTTCTTGTGAATTCTTTTCATATTTTATTACTATGAAGAGAATACAAAGAGTGCTTGTTTCTCTTTTTTTTTTTTTCTCCCTCCAGTTGACACAATCAGTATTATTTGAAGGAAAAAAAAAATTACACACAGAATGGGAAATAGGGTGGGAAAATGTAATAGGATCTGCAAATCTTTTCTGTCTTGTCTGAGTAAATGAGAGCTGATGAGAGATGCAGCACAATGAGGGCTAGGGAATGCTAGCTGAACTGGTATATAAAGATTGTTTCATTTTGCTTCATTTCATTTTCCCATATTGAATTGGAAAGGGAAAATTGCAGCGGACATGAAAGTTTGCTGTGGAAACACCTCGGGTTGCTGTACCCTTGACGTGAACCTGGGCAGACATGAAAAGGAGTGTTAACTGAAGTGGTGTATGAATTTTGTAGGTGTGCTTCTGAAGCACTTTCTGAAGTGCCCTTTCAGAAACAGTGGCCTGCCTCTAGGCTGTTAGGCTACTTCTCTTTAATCTCTTTTATTGTCCACTTAAGTTACCAGTTCAGGAAAGGTTGTGGGTTTTTTTAGCGTTAGTGTTGTTCTTTTTGTTTTTATGAGCCAAAACCATGCTGATTTTCTAGGTAAATCTATTTTTTTTCCCCTCATGCAGACTTTCAGGAAGACTGGAAGGAGATTTTCTTCCCCCTCCACCACCACCTTTTGCCTACCCTAAATGTTTATCTTGCATTGTTGAGTGAAAGTAATGCAAGCTCGGACAGAACTTGGTCCTAGGTGGGATACTATGACAGCAATGCATTCATCACCAGACAAATTTTACCATCAGTGTTACAAGTGGTAGTGTTTTTATCCAACTGGGGTGGCTGTACATCTCTTGCTGAAGGGAACAGCTATAGTTAAAATCATTTGTGAGTCAATTCCATCTGAAAAGTTGTCTTTTGCATGTTATTATGCTACCTTAGGCATGGATAATTTTCAGAGGAAAAAAAAAAGTAGGATTTGTGTTTTTCTTGTAAGTCAAAGTCAGTTGTAGAGGTCTGAAATAATGCAGCATGAACAGCAAACATTTCTGCATAAAATCTCCAACAGCACAGATTATAAGATTTGAGACTCCTATAGCAGCCACTACTCTGGGAGATATCTTTGATGATAAAACATTTAAAGATTAAACCTTTTTTCTTTAATCTGCTTTTAAGTAAGTGAATTAGTGTTCAAAAGTAAGACTCAACACCTTGGCTTCAGAGTCCAGCTGGTGTGATCCCAAGGCAGGTTCATGTTGTGAGCAGATTTAAGACAATTCTCTCAAAAACATTGTGTAGCTTCTGTAACTTTGAGACAGACATGCTTGACCAGCATTTATCTGGCAAGCAGTTTGCTCCCTATGCTTGTTCCCTTTCCAATGTCCTCAAGACTGAAGAGGCTGGATGGGCACAGGAAGAGAAACGAATGGTTTGCTTTTCTCCAAGCAATAGGATGGTTCAGTGGCATTTGTATAGTGCTTCAGCCACTCTGAAGTCAAGGCAGAGATTGTTGCTTTCCAACCCTCTGCTCCCTAGCCATTATTAGGCAACACCTCTCCCCTCCTAACAGAGACCTGGCAAGCGCAAGGGTATCCATGGGTGAGTGCTTCTGCATGGGACTCATTCCACAGAGCATCTCTTGAGCTCAGTATGTAAAGTCTGGGTGTTGTTAAGTAACCCCATAGTCTCAAATCTTAGATAACCAGAAGGGAAGCGAGGAGAAAAGTTCTTTTCTCCCACTCTAGGAGGGGGGAGGCAATGCTACCCGGTATCAGATGTAATGGCTAGACAGCAGCAGGGAAAGATCGGAGATCTTAAGAGCTGGCTGAAATCCAGAAAGGGTTGGTGTTTTTTTTGGGGGTGGGGTGAGGAAGAATGCTGTATAGCAACGAATCTTTTACACAAATTATTTCAGTCTAAATCTTTGTCCTGTGCAGTCTGAATAGTTATCCTATCTCGTATACATTAGTAATTCAAGGAATATTCTTCTTAGTAGAATAAACAAATTTTTGCTGCTTGACGTGTGAAGTGCTTGTACTAGTAAATCCCACAGACAGCTTCTGCCCCCCATTCCCCAATATTGTTTTGTCTGATTATACAACCTTGAAAGTTTAAAATTGACTGGTTTACTGTAAGAAGCATTAAGTAAATGCAATCTCTCTATTTTTAATAACACTAGCTCAAATATCATGTGAGATCACACTAGTCCTCCAGTGTAATTAAGTTTATGGTTTTCTTATGCACTTCAAATGCCTGTGATGTGCAGTTAATAGTATTTTTCAGACAAGTATTAGGACACCTCGGCAGCGATGCCAATGTGGGCTGGTGTCTATCAGCAGTGCAGACACCACAAAGTAATGGAAATTGCAAGACACTCTACTATAATTTGTCTAAAAATATGCATGACAGCAAAGCTTTTTTACCTGAGTTTAGAAAGTGATAAGGCTCTGAATTAGAGTGGAGCTTCATAAATGAATCGGGCATGAAACAAGATTTTCGAGTTTGGCTTGACGTCCAGTGTTTATCGAGACTGGAGCGGAGCGTGGCTGAATATCAGAGATCTCCTGCGTCTGGGACTTTGTATCATGACTGTACCTGCAGTTTGATCTCTGCTGCATAATTCTTAACTATAAGCTGATGGAGAGCTGCATAGGGAGTTTTGGAGTAAAGGTTTGGATGGACATCTCTTCTGTGTGTCTATATATACATACATATGCATATGTAATACTTCTTTGTTTAAAGAAATTGAGATGTTCAATACAAGGGTGTTTTCTTTTATTTCTAAGAAAAGAAAATTATAATGAAGATGCTCAACTATTCCAATAAAATGGCCTGAAAATATTGAAACAAACAAAAAAATTAAACTGTCTTTTCTCCCAAAGTAGGTTGATTTTTATTTTCAGGTATTTTGAAAAATGAAGGCCAAGACTTCAGATTTTGAGGAGGGTGAATGTTTCTGACATGGTTCCAGTTGACACACTCGTTGAACACTGCAAGTTGCAATCGTATGTAGCTAGGTTTGGATGCAGGGTTGGATCTGAGCTTGCAGCGTGTGCCACAGCTCTGTAAAGCAGAAGAGGATCTGACTACTCTGGCATCTTGGAAAGTCTGGGACGAAGTCTGCAGTATCAGGAGTTTGGGAATCTTAAGATTCAGCTTGGTTGCTTATAGAAATATTGGAACTGAGCTCATAGTCACCTTCTGAAACGGTCACCTCTGATATCATAGGACTTCCAGGAGTCTCTGCCTTTGTGGTAAAGTTTGCCCATGTAACCATGTTCTCTCCAGCAAGCTGAAGTTTAGCTTTATCTAAATGTCTAAAGGCCCAGAGAAGACCAATAGCTAATACGTGGGGCAGCTCCTCAGTGGCTGCCTTTTAAGTTCATGAGCTAACTCCTGTGCAATGCTTTGCTATGCTGCGCGTTGTGGGTACTGCAGATCTGTGTAATCTCTGGCAGGTAGCCATAAACTGGCCGTTCCTTTCTTAAAACAGCGCATGCAAATGCTAACCAACTGTTTGTTTTGCTCATGCAAATTTTTGCCCATGCAAATTTTGGCTGCAGGTTTCCTGCGTTACACGTTAAGAGGTTGGAATGTGCTTTTAAGTGGGAAATAATAACAACGATGGTTAAGCAGCCCCATCTCTTTCTGTTTTCTCCTTAATCAAGCTAACATGGCACAGACTTCAGTGAGGCTGCTGCATCAGTGAGGACCGCAGGATTTGGCCCAGCAGGTATTAACTCATATAAATCGTATTGGGAGCTTTCTTTGCCTGCTGTCTGCCTTTTAGGGGGACTGCTGGGGGGCAGGAAGCAGAGCAGCTAGGACAGGCTATCGGAGAACCTGCTGTGGCATCAACTGCCCATTGCTGGCTGGGAGCTGCCAGCTGACATTTGAGAGAACATGCTTTATATGAGAAAGTGATGAGTGAATGGAAATTAAAACAAAAGGATTGAAAATAGAGCTGTAATCAATCTAGCCCCGGTATCTCAGTAAACCGGGGATGTTATTTTCACAGGGAATTTGGGGGTAGATATCACAGCAAGTGCCACGATGGCAGGGTCTTCCCCCTTTTCCCCCTCTCCCCCCTCCCCTTCCATTAAATCTACATTTGGAAGGTGGATGGTGCTGACTCATAAATTAAATTGGAGTAATACATACAGTGTATATATATTTCTGTCATTTTGTCTCAAATTAAACACGAACCTTCTCCCCTGACAAGATGATAGAAAAGTTAATTGCTCGCCCTGGCTTTAAATTGGAATTTGAATTTGCAAAATGCTAAAGGTTTATGAGATCTAAATCATGAGGAGCTTAAATTACATTCCTGTGATAAAATATTAATAAATCAATTAAAACATAAGCCGAGTATAATATTACTTTTTTGTAGGAACCTTGAACACAATAATTCATTAGAGTGTGCAGTAACAATTATTGTATCTTTTTTAATTTTCTTTTTTATTAGTTTTTTTTTTTGAACTGGGGAAAAGGCAACATCAGATGGGAACACACCACACAATGGTGGAATATTATCCTGGTACCAAATCTAGTCATCTCCTAGTAACAATGCACATGCATACAAAAGCATCTAAGCAGTCCTAACTGCACACATGGTGTTGTGGTTCACAGATAACCAGATGCGTTCCCTCAAATTTAGGGGTTATTTCCCCCCCCTTCACAATATGGAAAAGAAGGGCAGAAGAAAAGTGATAGTGCTGCTCCTGGTGCTTTTTTCTTTTTCCAGCCCCTTCCCATGCCATTTTATTCTTGTTCTCCTAGTCTCCTTTCCCTTGCTGGGTACAAGATTGGTATGATATCAGTGTCAAAACTTCAAAAATGCATGGAGCTTTCGGTAAAGCTGGCCTGAGTTTTAAGTTGGGGAAACCTAAGCCAGAACTGGATTTTCTTACTAGCTTTTCAGTTCTGTTGTGAGCAGCTCTCACAGCTCTGATCTTTACATAACCCATTTCTGCGTACTATATAAAGAGCACTTCAGGCACAGTATGAAACTTAGTTATTATTTGAGGAAGGAGGTGTTATGCTAGCTCAGCATGCATTTCGTATATGCAAACATTAATACACGAGGAATGCAATTATTATATATACCTGCACACCTCTAGTGCCTGTCAAGGTGCGGATTCCTTAGTCAAGTGCTTTTCACCTTCTGAGAAATGACTGGACTGCATGGCTGCTACAGCTTTGCTTGGGAAAGGGTCTAATTGCTATCATTACATTATTTGTGTTGCATTCTTGAAGCGTTATTTAGTACAAATTACACGCTGCTGCCAAATTGGCAGCTCTGGGGACTGCCGGCTGCTGTGTGGATCCGTAGCGTAGGTGCTGCGTGCTCTGCCCACCCTGCCCTGTGCCCAGGCATCCTCAGCACCTGGTTTTGCCAGAGTATAAAGGTTTTTGACTGGATGAGGGGATTTCAACAGCAGGCCGAGCCGGGCCCTTCTCTCAGGGGATGAGGGGCTGGGGAGGGGTACGCAGCTGCCACCCCCTCTGCCTGCTCGCGGCCTGCAGCCATCTCGCTCGCAGCAGCACGGGGCAGCTGCTGTTGGCCAGCTGAAAGCAGTTAGGGCCAGAGTCAGCTGGGGAACACAGCGAGAGGAGATCCAGGAGCAGGTGGCTGTTGGTGCTCCTCACCACCTGTCCGAGGAACGCTTTGCGGTGCCGCACAGAAGTGATGGCAGGCGCTGGTTTGCCCTGGGCACAGGATCCCACGTGAGGCTCAGGGCCTTCCCCTCCTCATGGTGAGAAGATAACTGGTGGATCTAGGGATCCCACCTCACTGTGCTCTCTCAGGGGTGACTTCATCCTGCAAATAACCTTGACTTTCCACAGACTTCTCTGTTTTGCCATCCCTCTACTAATGAAGCCAGTCAAGGTCCATTGTAGTGATGCAAAATATAATAAAACTGTTTCTTATCACATGTACCATGTCCCTGCTGGTAAGCTCTTCATCAATATTAACAAATTAGTTGTTACTTCTTATATGTATTATCCTCTTTTTAAGAAGGGGATGTAGCGAAAGTCACTTTCCACCAGCTCCCAGGGCATTACAGCAGGCTGGTGTTGGAGATCCCAGTAACCTACGTGCCTTCCAGCAGCCCACCCTCAGGACCTCACCAGAATCAGAGAAATACCAGAGATAACAAGTCCCGTTCATAGGGAAGCAGAAGGAGATTCATTGAGCTTGTTTTATGTAGACCGAGGAGCAGCTATCAGATGTGATTAGCTTCTTGTGGTTACCGCAGTGAGTTGGCATTTAGATCAACAAGCTACAGCTGAAGGCTTCATATCGCCAGGATGGTCTGATCTTCCTTTACTATGATTTTTTACAGAATGGACTGTTGAGATCTCACCTGGTAGTGTTCACTCAGTTTGATTATTGCATTTACTCAGTAGTTTCCATGCTTTACAACTATTTTTTACAACTATTTTTTTAGAGTGTGGCTGAATGTTTGTGAGCATTTCCGTAAATAACTATATATATATATATATAAAAATAAAAATGAATTAGCTGGAGTTAGTGTGTGTGCAGGGAGATGCTCCAGATTTTTCTTGTGTACAGGGACAATTTCCAGCAGAAGCTGAGAAAACTTTTCAAGCTAACTTCTCTTAGTGATATCTTTCTGTTGATCAGAGGAGTTACACTGGGACAGTGCTTTCTCCATGGCGTACTGTCCTGGCTGGGGAGGAAGCAGACTATATACACGAGAGTGTTGGCACCCCCCATTTCAAAGTTGAAAGCAATTTTAGCACTGGGTAATGCCAGCTGCTTGAGAGGGTGAATTGATGCTTATGTACCAGCTCATAAAATGGAGAGGAGGGAGGGGATGGACTGGTCAGTGACAGTGCAGATGATGTACTCTAGCTTTGAGGATCATCCCATCCAAAACCTTCCTGCCCTGCACAGAGATCACAATTCCTTTTTTTTGCTTCTGCCTCGGGAAGACTTCCTTCCTCCTGGACGGCAGCTATTGTCAGAGTTTCCACGTCTGCTGGGGGCACCGAGGTTCTCGCAGACTACGGTAAACATGATTTGGCTCCCGAGCGCTCGTAATCAGGCTTCCTTGCACTGAAACAGAGATTGCTCTATTGCAGTGCCAGGCCTCTAGCAATACCAACTGTTAAATAATAAACAGGCCCTGGTTGTTGGCAGTGCCTCCCCACCCCGCCACCCCTGCCAGCACGCAGTACCCATTTTCTGGGTCTACCTGCCCGCCCGCCTCCTAAAGTGCAGCCCCTCGCCTGTGTTTGGTGGAGGTGGGAAGCAGCACGGAGACATCAGTCTATGTCTAATCTGCTTAGTTTATTATTCTCCTAGGACCTCGGGTGATATAGCAAACATGCAGTGCTTTGGCAGCACTAACAATGGCTGTGCTGTCGTTCTAGATAATATTACAGACTTTTGCCTAATGCATGGGATCCTTTTTTTTTTTCTTTTTTTTTTTTTTTCCTCTGTTCATCTGCGCGTTCTTTAAGGTCTTTTCTTTTTTTGGGGGTGTTGGGGTTGCTGGGAGGGACTGGTTGCTCCTTAAACATCTCTAATTTTTTTTTCCTGTGAATTAAAAATAAAGTAACGTGTTTAACTGGCTTGTTCTTCTGATGGCAGAATGGTATTTATTGTTTTATTGCATTGAGAAGTATTACCCAACCTTTTTTTTTTCTGTACTTCATGGTTAAAATGGGTACTGGAACAATCAATTTCTTTTTTTTTTTTTTTTTTTTTTTTTTTTTTTTTGGTGAATCAAGGGACTCTGTTATGAAAGACAATCTGCCAGTGGGGGAAAAATACTGTAAGTAAGCCCCTGTCCTTCTCTCCATTTTGGAGACTTCTGCAGTTTTCATTTGATTTCCTTGTTACTGTGTACACAGTACACATGTGGAAAACAGTATGTCCTGTTTTATGCATAAGTGAAGTTCAAGAGCTTGGAGATAAGTTAGGAAAAATATTATGATATTGTGAAGAGGAAGAGATTATATTGCAGAGTTAAAATGTAACTGCATGAATAGATTAGAGTGTACATATTAATTTCCCTTTCGTTCTCTAAAACCTTGAATGGAACAAAAGCCAGAATTTTCACTTGGTGGGAGAATAATTTTTTGTAAACCCGTATACGAAATGGATTTTAAACAAAGTATTCTTTGCTTATCCGTACAATTAAAAAGCCCTATATTTGGAGTCAACTGAAACTTATTTTTTTTTTATATCTTTGCACGGTATAGCTGATATTTTTTTTCCATCTGTGAGGGAATTTTCTGAACTGTGGATTAACCATGGTATGGATGAAGACTGAGAAAAGCCTTAATGTTTTCAACAAATATTGTACTATGAAAAGTCTGGTATTTTTGTAATGGTCTGGGGGACATTCCGTCAAAATTTCCTATCAACTCTATTTGAAAATCCACCCTTCTATCATAATTATGGCAGGTGGCAAATAGAAGGGAGCAATTGTAATTAGTACCTGGACTTAGGAGCAGTGCTCTGTCACTAGCTTTTCTTAGCAGTCGTTCCTGTCTACAGCTTTACCATGACCCCAGTTAAAGGGTTTGAGAACCCTTTATTTATTGAAGTCCTTGCTTTATTTATGCTTGGTGTCTAAGAAATGCAAGATGGTGAGGTCTATGAACGATCGATGTTGTTACTTCTTAAAATACATTGTTATATATTATATATCCACTTTACATTATTGAGTTACATTAAATACTCTAGAATCAGGTAGAAAAGTTTGTCTAAATCCTCGGGCCAAATCTTGTCAGATGAGATTTTCAAAATGCCTACTTAACATTAGGAAAACAGCAATATTGGCCTCCCATGGCATTTGTTTTCCTAGCCTACTCGAGCACTTCTGAAAAGTGTGTGATATGTTTGTTGGCTGCTGTTTGGTTAGCTGTTTTATGTTTTTTTTCTTTTTGTCTTTTTTTTTATAATTATTATTATTATTTATTATTATCCCAAAGGCTTTGGCCTGAAGAAGCATCTGGAATTTGACTTGATCTATGTTGACACAGCAGCAAAGATGACTACTGTCTACATTTACTTTACTTGATCTTTATTGACAATCATTTAATTTATTCTTAATAGGAATAAGTTGGAAAGTTGGAGTTTAGTGCTTCTGAAAGCCTTCGGAATATGTGAAATATCAGTAAATTAACTTTCTGGTTAAGATTTTCTTTCTTTCTGAAAGGTGCAGAATTAACATAGTTTGAGTGTTTTTTTAATTTCGTAAGAATATTGAAGCAATGCCAACAGATAATTTTTAGGAGGCTAAAACAGGGCAGCTACAGGTATGCAGGGAGAGGCAGTGCACTCAGGAGATTAATGAAGTGCCTTTGCAGCTGCTATTGTAGAAGCTGGAAGCCTTGTTTCATTAAGCAGAAAAATAAACTACAGAAACAGAAGACTCCCTCTCCTTCTTTCTAAAAGTGTTTCCTTTCTTAAAATGCACATTTTAATCCAGTGGGAAGAGTCTTTTCTTACTGCTGACATACTCCTTAAATCATATTGTTTTCAGGCAGTAGGTAGAGTGTGTAGATGAGTGACATTTGCTTGTAACTGTAACTAAAACATAGTTTTAGTGACATCAAGAAAAAATTATTGCATTTATAAGCTGAGCCATTTTCAGCAGGTAGAAGGAAACCTCAGAACTAGGGGTAGCAACCGAACATCTCTTACCCCTTGCGGTGCCTGTGGCTGTACCACCTTGGGGTGTGATTTATTTAGCAAAGGCAGTTGTCTTGGTCAGTAATTGGTCAAGGGAATTGCCGGGATGAAATGCAGGGAGCTGTAAAAGTGGTTCAGTAGGTGGTGCTATTCCCTTGAAGCCAGTTCCGATGCTGTGCCCAGCAGTATATTTGGAGGGAGGGGGTCTATGTTCCACAGGTTTAGCCTTCAGATAGGACCTGAAAAGCTGTAGTTTGTTGCAATACAAATCTCACTTGTGTTTTTTGTTAGCTGTAGTAGTATTCTTAGATGTGTATTTGAACTCTTGGGAGTGTGGGGGTGGGAAATGCAACAGAGGATAAAAGTGATTTCAGAGTCATGTCATACATACTTGAACCTGAAGCTCGAAGCAAATTTCACGATCTGAGGGATCCAGGAGTCATAACTGAAAAGAAGAAGGGAGGAAAAAAAAAAAAAAAGAAAATGTTACATGTAACAAATCAACGGCTGCAAAAGGGAGATTTTTTTCCTAGCTGTGTGGATAGCATTCTTTCAGGTAGCATCAAATTTGGCTTCAAGAACAAAGCAGAGTTGAATCTAGAAGCAGACTCAGTGAGAACTGCAAACATTCCAGAGCTGGGAGTTGCTTGAATGTGAGCTCTCAGCGATGGCTCTCCACTGAGCTATGTGCTAGTGAAATAACTAACAAAGAAAGCACCGCATTTTTCAGAAGCCATGAGCAGTATCTTTCCGAGCTGCCTCCAGACGTCAGAATTTTATTTTATTTTTTTTTTAAGAAATCTTCAGAACCAGCACAACTGATTGTGTGGTGCTGGGTGTATACAGACCCTTCTGTGAGAGGACTGTTTGTTAAGGTTGCTCAGAAAGAAGAACGGTCTATTTGCAAGTTGCATAAAAATATATAATCAGAAACTTCCTCTCATATGGTTTGAGGTCAGAAAGGACCATTAGATCATTTGCTTTGACATTCTGTGTCACACGTTGTTATATTTGACCAGCCATTTCTGACTTGAACCCGGTTATGTGCACACACAGCATCTCTCCATCTTGAAGCCATCAGGAGGTTAAAGCTCCTCCCTTCCATTGGTAGTTTTGTCCCGATGGCTAATTCCCTTGCTGTTTCAAAATGTGGGATTCGTTTCTGGTTCGATTTGACTTTTTCTTTCTTTCTTGGCTTTGCGTTCCAGACTTTGGTTCTTGTTATGCCTTTCTTCACCCAATTGAAGATCCCTTCCGAAAACAATACAACAAAGAAAAGTAAAAACGCCTTCCCAAGCCTACCCACTACCTCCTGTTTATGCCTCCAGGGATTGTGTTTAGCCATCTTTACCACATTGCACTGGGTGTTCTTGTTCAGTTGTTTGTTCGTTGTGACCTCTAAATCCTTTTTGGAGCTGCTCTCTTCCAGGATGTAGCACGTTCCCCACGCCCGATGCTGTAGATACAATATATGTTCCTTTTTCTTAAGCATATGCCAAGCTTAAAAAGTGTGTTATTTGAAGGAGCTGCAGTTGGTGCAATGACTGATTCTCCCCACCCACAGATGCCCTGTTCTGCTGATCTTTTGTCAGTCAACCTGTCTTCGTGTCACCTAGAGACTTTTCTCAGCAGTGCTTTTATAATGTAGGAGTCATTGTTCTAAATGCTGAATAATGTTGGGGGCTATTACTGTTTTTACCTAAATCTTACTCAATGCCTCCGTATGAAGATCCCCCAAGTAACTTTTTTCTGAGGGTTTTCCATTAGCTAGCTGTTAAGCCCTTCCACATGTGCTTTCGTTGGCAAAATTGGATTCTGTGCAGCTAGTACTGAGTCAAGTGCTTGTGAAACTGTAAGTGTATCGCATTTATGCTGTTATGTTCAGTAAACACGTATGCTTACCAAAGAATGAAATCAGGTTTCTTTGACGAGCTATCTTCCATCATAATGCCATGGTGACTGGCATTAATTATATTCCTATCTTTATCGATAAATTCACTCTTGGCATATGTGGGTGCAACTTCATCTTTGTCAGTGGAATTGTACGTTTTGCTTGTCTAAAGTATATTTGAATGAGCTTGTATTTAAGAAAAAAAAAAGTAGCAAAGCAAAAACCAGCAAAAATGGGAACAGCAATATAAGCAAGAGTACCTTAATGTTTGGAGAAGCAAGTCTGTAACTTCTTTGTGTGGCTGTGAATGGAATACACTGGTCCCAGTGACTGCAGGCGGAGTGGGGAAGGTCTCTAACTGGACCTTTAATCTACCAAAAGGCATGTGGAACTTCTTACAAAAGTTAGTGCTGGATCTGAATTCTTCCTGTATCTTGCATAAAGCATGTGCTATGTGGGCATCTATGCTGTACTCCCACTCTCCTCCCTTGTTTGTACTAAAGCTCAAAGTAAAGTTTGATTTTCCTCAGCTGGCCTCCTTTCACAATGGAGACCTAGAGGGAAAATTCTCAAAAGTACAGCAGAGTTGTAGGTGTGATGAGATGGCTGTGAAGCAGCTGTTCTGATTTGGAGGTGGGAGGTTGATGTCTCCTGTAAACATCTCAGCCTTCCTTTCAGATAGCTTGAGACATGATTTCCATGCCCTGTCCCCCCCAGTCAGGTCTTACGATGTTTTTCACGTTAAACAAACCCTATTTTGTCTAGGAAGCCTCAAATGTCTTCCATTTACATTAGTCTCCAAATGAAAAATATTGAAGGGCTTTGCAACCAAGATGCATGGATGATTGCAGTTGCTTCTGTATAGCATATAGAAATTTTCAAGGTAGGGATGAGAGTTGTGTGTACAGACGTATTCTAATCACACATAAAATAAACGTGTCAATTTTATTTTGTCTCTAGGGCGTGGAAACTTGGCCAAAATTGGGCTGGAATGGATGGAGGGGGGGAAAAAGAGAATTAGAGTACACAAGAATGACCTACTTAAAAAAATTAAATCGGAAAAAAAGACTAATGGCTTGTAGCTATGGGATAATGGAATTTGGGACACTGGTGACTACTTCATCCTAATCTTACTTTTAATTGACAACAAAGATGTTTGTGCTTTGTTATGGAAGGACCTTGTGATCAACATACCGTTGTGTGAAACATCCTTTTTAAGAAGCTGTTCAGAGTGAATAGCTCAGGATTTCAGTGTTCAGGACTGGGATTTTCATTTGGATCCATTTGTATTACCACTTGTATTATGTTCTGAGGGAAGTTCACTCTGATTTAAAAGAAGTTTCGTACCTCAAAAAATAAAATAAAAATAAATCTCTACTTCCTTTCTAAACACTTAAACTTCTTCCTGTCCAAAAGAGTGAAGGTCAATATTTTTCATGGGTATTGTGTGGCAGGTTAAGGTTATCCCTACTGAAAATATTTGGGGTTGGGACTCCTGTGTGATGCAAGGGACTGTTGTTTCTGATCCATCCCTTTTGGGTGTTACTGTGATACAAATATTTTAATTTGCATAACATATAGGTTGGAGAAGTTGAAACAGAATTTAAGTGATCTCAGTGTTGTAATAGGTAAAATTCATGAGTTTCAAGCCCACTCTTTTAGAATCATAGAATCATAGAATATCCTGAGTTGGAAGGGACCCTTAAGGATCATCAAGTCCAACACAGGTCTACCCAAGTTCAGACCATGTGACTAAGTGCACAGTCCAATCTCTTCTTAAATTCAGTCAGGCTCGGTGCAGTGACCACTTCCCTGGGGAGCCTGTTCCAGTGTGCAACCACTCTCTCTGTGAAGAACCCCCTCCTGATGTCAAGCCTAAACTTCCCCTGCCTCAGCTGGGAACACTAGGCTGTTATTTTACTTAGTAGCTGTATTCTGAAAGTTAATGAAAGCCTTCTGTTTTCAGGAGAAGATGCCTTTACAACGAAGCGCTTAGCAATAAACCATTTGAAATAGCATTTTTTAGCTTACTACAGTTTTTCACCCTCTAATTTATTACCATTTTCTTATTCCTGATGAAAGTGGCATTTTATGTCTTAGCAGTTTATCTGTAAATTCAGTCTGCAAGCCCTTCTATCTTAAAAGTTCGTAGTAGTTTTGGTGCATACTACGTGCCCTGGGGAGCCTGAACGATATATTAAAATCCCCACCCTTCATCCCCTTCCAAATACGACAATCAGGATTCAAAGTGAGAATAATTACAGCTGTGCAGTTACAGCACTTCTGAAAGACAGGGTAATATGAAGACTCCAGAGGAAATGTTAACAATTCTAATAGTTTTTCATAAAAGACAGAGAGACACTGTCAAACCAGAGGTTTAAACAAAGAATAGGTTGTTAAAAATAAAATAAAATTTAAAAAAAAAAAAGAGACTTCAAGGCCATGAGGGGCCAGCTGAACCTTAGCACAAAGTATAAGCAGCCAAAAAGTTCTTGTCTAAAACATTGATGTCTTGCTAGCAAAAGGAGACATGTCTATTATCTGCCCCACTAGATAAGTCACAAGGGGACACCAAGGAAAGAAATAAATCTTTCACTACCTTTCTCTGAAATACTAAATTAAGGTTAGTGGCTACGTTTAACAAAGGAAGAAGTGTTTCATCTGTGCTGCACGGAGTGAACTATTAGCAGGACTGCTGCATTTGTACAAACGGAACGACGTGCTGTTGTCCGTCATCTTTCTCTTTCTCCTTTTTATCCTCATTTTGAATAATTCATGGAAAAAAATGATCACTTCATAATGCCACAAACTCACAGCAGGCAAAACTAATTTTACATGATATGAAAACAGATTTTATTTATTTAAGAGTAATATTTAAAGAAAACAACAACTTTTTTGACACCAGCTGCTGGGAAATAAATAGAATATTTTATGACAGAAAAAAAAATAAAAATCTAAATGCGTTAAAAGCTGTTCCTGAGAGATGGATTAAAAAAATAAAATATAGAAATTGAGCAGATAAATTTAAACGTATCGGTCACTGATGTATTTCTGATCTTTAAGGGAGGGAAGGATAGCTTGCCGTTCCTGCAGCACACTCAGAGGAATGGTGAGTTGTACACAAGATGGTTTCTGGATAGCTGGTCTCTGTGTGCTGCTCAGGTGACAATTTGGAGGACCTTTTCTATCCTCCAGACCAGATGTTTTTTTTTTCCAAGTGCCTGTTACACAAGAAACAAGCTTCTCTCTTTTTTTTGTGTGTGTGTCTAGTTTTTCCATATCTGAGCTCAGCTCTTAAAGTAGGAGGGAACACTGAAGAACTGGGATGCGATGTTAAGCTACAGCTTTTTTTCCTTGAGATGGTTTGTGAGTGCAACAAGAAGTATTCTGGAGGGGAAAAAGGAGGAGAAAAGAAAAAAAAAAAATCTGTTAATGGTGCTGTGGGCTGCTTTTCCTTTGCTCTCTGGAGTAAGAGGACTGAGAGCTGCTGTACAACGCCAGGGGAACGGCGCCGTGCGGTGCCAAGCTCTAGCGCCTCTCCCCGCGGTGCAATGAGGTGGCTGGAGTTGGGCTGAGGATGGATGGGCTGGGTGCCATGGGCGGGCCTGGGTTTAATCGGGGATGTACGAGAGTCCAAGGATCCGTCCATGCACGGCGAGGGGAGGAGGGGATGGGGAACAGGAGGAAGGCTGTGCCATCGTTTCAGTTCAAAAGCAGGGGGAACGAATGCCCTCGGTAATGTAAGTGCTGTTGACTGCGTTTTCATGTAAAATTGTTTAACTTAAAAACTCTTAGTGACAGAGGGAATGTAAATTTGAGGCTGAGAGCCTGAGTCATTGGCAGAAGTTTATTATTATCCCTGATAACAGCTGAATTCCAGCCTTCCTGCGTGCTATAAAATGGGGCAGTTTTGTCTATTATTGGCGCCGCGTGCACCGCTATACTTACGGGTTTGTCAGCAGTTCAACTCTAAGCCCCTATTTTCACGGGTTTATAACTTGACTGTTAAAAATTCACTCTGGGCTGAGACTTGGCACGTGAGACGAAGTCTCGGCAAGTTATGCTGAAACTTAGGCTGTCCTCGTGCAGCTTCATGACGTTCAAGCACACTTGGTGTTCAAAAGGCAGGAGGGAGAGAGGGCGGGGTCCCAGCTTTTTGTGCCTTTGGAAAACGGCACTGTGGTTGCTTAGTGGCATGCTTAGAAGGACCGATGTTCTCGCACACGTCTCAGACCTGAGAGGACTTGCATCTAAATTGTGTGTAACTCATCTCTT
The DNA here is from genome assembly GCF_963932015.1 of Anas acuta. NCBI lineage: Eukaryota > Metazoa > Chordata > Aves > Anseriformes > Anatidae > Anas > Anas acuta. The sequence goes on along the minus strand of NC_088979.1, from coordinate 118,618,272 downwards.
CTCATTCTTTCTAGTTTTACATGGAGAGAATCCATCTAGCTATTTCTGTGGGTTTGTTTGAAGGGGAGTTAAGTGCCCTGCTGTTTTGCTGCACCTTAAGGTTTAAATACCATTTAACCAGCTCCCATTAATAAGTTAATATTTGTGTGGAGCTTGGGCAATATAACATATTCAAAGTACACGAAGTAGATGGTTATTCAAGACCTCTAGAAAATATATTTTCGAAGAGGTGGATTTCAAGGCTGTAACACAGTTGTAACTGTTGGCTGGTTATAAAGATGCAACCTTTGCTCCAATCCAAGGTAACTTGGTACAAGGCATGCTGTAATCGTGCGAAGAGCACTGTTTGGTGGTTTTGTGAGCTCTGGTTTCTCAAGGTATGTGGATCAGCTTTGTGTTTTGTGGTTGTTTTTTTTTGTGTTTGTTTTTTTTTGTTTGTTTGTTTGTTTTAAGGGGTGTTCATTTTGCAAACTGATCAGATGCTTTTATGGAGTTGCAATCTTGAAAATAATGATATCATGTTATTTTTTGATTTTCCAGCTGGTCAAGGTGACCAGGGAGTACCTTTGCTGCAAATTGGCAAGAATTCTTTAAACAAGCAACAAGGAAACAAATAGTGGTGACTATTCATGTGATTATTCAGATTTATAAGTAGGTAGGTTTGGCTGTGAAATCTAAATTGTCTTGTGAAAATGGACCTGTCTATATGTCAGGATCAAAAGTATGGGCAAAATATTACAAAAGAGAAGGTCTGTTGGGGGAACACTGAGGGGCAAAGGTTATATATATCTAGAGAGAGAGAGATCCGTTTGTTGAAATTCAGCTTCTGACCTGTATGGGAAGATGCTGCTTGTCTTGTTATAAGGAATAAATACAACTATGTATTTGAAAGAAAATTTGTCCATACTTTGTCCATATGCTTTTCAGCACTTGTCCCATAGGGGATCTAATTCTTGGCTTCGATCCAGTGATTAAAGAACAGTACTAGAGAGGTGAAATCTGTCCAGTAAAACAAATTTTCTTGTCTTATGCAATCATAAATTCTGGATTTTCATACACGGCAGTGTTCTGGATTTACTCTATATCTAAGATCAAAATATGGTTAGCTATCTAAAATGTGGGAGTTTAATTAACTTTGTGCTACAAGGTAGCAGTTTGTTGGCATAGACCTTCTTTAGCTGAGGTCATAGGATCTGTCCGCCAGCATCCTCGCCTGCAAAAAAAAATTTCATTATCTTAAAATCCCCCACTCTTGGTGGATGACTCTCATACCTATCCAAGATTATCTCAGGGGAAAACGTTAAATACAGTCCTCTGGGATTGGCTAACAAATATTTAAATGTCTTACTGCAGTGGAAATAGAAAATCCACGTAACGAATTGTAATTAGCAAAGAGGCTGAGGTCCATCATCTGGAACTAACTTTTTGCTAAACTTTAGATGAATTCAGGCACTGTTGGCAGAGCTTGTGAAAAGGTCAAGGGGGTGCATAACTGATAGAGTTCTGTATGATCAGTCTTTGAGGTCTCAGTTTAAAAAGCATCATTAACTCAGTGTTACCTTTCAGTGCCTTTCTAAAATCTTTCATTTTAGACGAGAGGCCTGCGTGCAGAATTTAAGAGGCTTATTCTCTTACACAGAAATAATGCTGCTAAGCTGCTAGAAATCTCAGCAGCTTAATATAAATGTTCAAATAAAAAGTTAGTATTTTAACTGTATAACCTTCAAATATAATTAATAATGAAATCCTAAGCAGGAGCCTAGGGGAAAGCATTTGGATTCTTTCTATTTGTGGAATAGGTGCAGGTCTCTAGTGTGCAGTTGAAAATAGGGACTAAATATGAGCTCGATGATTTGGAATTCACTAATGTGCACTGCCGAATACAGCCAGAGTTGGGATATAAAGTAGAGCACAGGAGAAAAAGAAAACAGAAGGACTGGGGCCACCAACTTCACACTCGGATAAAATTTCAAACTTTTGTACCAGTTGGAGGTACTCAGACGCGGAGCTTTTCACATTTGCCCTGAGGATCAAATTGTGTCGTTCTGCCAGTGCAGGAGACAGTATGTTATTTGTCTTCACTCCCTTTCTGGACCACCCAAATAATTATTCCAGAATATAATTATGGGAAACAAAAATCACAGTAAGAGAATGTGTCGTGACCACCTGCAACAAGAACCTGTAATGATTTCTAACGCAGCAAGGTGCTTTCAAGAAATCAGTACTTGAGCTCTGCAGCAGTCTTAGTTATAAACAGGAGCCATTTGATTGCGTGCCAAAATTTTGGCCTCAGTAATGAAATAATCATAGAGGTAAACTGTCTGCAGGTACTTCAAATGTGCAGGATGTCCGAACAGCATTCCTCCAGAGTGCAGGTGGGAAAAGCAGAAGCCTTGAAAATGACTCTGTTTTGTTTCAGGTTTTCCAGCTTCTTTAGGCAGCTTGCAGCACATGCAGTAGGCCTGATTAAGGTATAAATGAGGGTCAAATTGTGGGTTACTGCATTGAAATCCCTGGAGACACATGATTATAAAGAAGATGCAAGGAGAAAATAAAGTTCTGTGTGCACAGTAGACAGTATTTACACACTGCTGTCATGCCGTGAGGTCTGAGGTATTGTGGTTATTTCCTATGTAGGTATCAGTTGCCATTTTAGTGACAGCCTCTGGAGAAGTGATAGCATTGGCTAATGGAGCAATCATACTACTTGTTGAAGAAGAAAGATATTTTTAGACTTGTCTTCTATGATAACCCCTTGAAATGGCTGCTGATGCCTAAAAGGGAAAGCACAGAAATCAAACAGGTAGAAGCAAAAATCTCATAAAACGTGAAAAGGACACTGCAACCTAACACACAGTCTACTCTTGCAGATTCTCCCACCTGCAGCACAGCATCTGCTAGAATTAGGGCTGCATTTTGATTTTGAGGCCACCTTCCATCTTGCAGACCGTGTCATGTTGCACCTTCTCCATTCCCATATAGCGGCTACCTCATCCCTCTTGGCATCTTTGCTGCTGTGGCTGGAACCCAGCTTCTTGTGAGGGTCTGGGGTAGCTGTAAGAGAATTGCTCTTCTACGTTGCATTTTACTTGGGGGGAAAAGAATTGAACACACCACTGAAAATACTTGCTTGTCTGTATGTAGCCTATTGCTAACCCATTCATTAACGCTTCCGGATTATGCTGTCTTTCCCCCACCTCAAGCAACTGAAGGGTGTACTAATGAATGACTATTTAACAGCTTCAGATTGTTTATGCAGTCTTGAGGTCTTTTATGTAACCCTTCCCAAGTGATTGTGTCTAAATGTGCCTTGTGCAATTAACACATTGTTATTCTTTGTTATTTGAAGCCAGAAGCTGACCAATGGGAAGCTGCAGAAACTGAAATACAGTGGAAATCAATTTTTCCCTTTAATCCAGATTACAATAATGTCCTTGACATCTTTTGAGACATCAGCAGATAAAGATAGGAGATTCCTAAAATCCTAGGAGATCCCACTAATCACATATTTTAGTTTTGTTTGAGATCCTTCATTCTCTTTCACAATGTTTGTTAAACCTCACAGAATCTCCATAGGGCATACAAATCATTCATTTTAGCCAAAATAAAATGGTAAGTACTTAACAGATCTGGAATGCAGATCTAGTATTCGGACATCTTTAGCTGTTGATTGAAAGCAGAAAATTTATTTATTTACTCGTCAATATAGCACTTCTTGGTGACACATCTCCCATCTCAAGAAGACTTCTACTCAAAGGTGGTTCCCCACCACCACCCCAGGACTGTGGAAAGGTGGTAGAGGAAAAGAATGCATTTCCAGTAATTTTCAAAAAAAAAAAAAATAATAATAATTCAGTGAGCATGGGAATTCATGAGTCAAGGTGTGAACTGAAAGGTGTGAACTGGTACTGCTGTTCTTGTCTGGGGGAATTTTAGTGTCTCTTTCTACCCCCTATTTTGTATGAAGGTAGTAGGAATAAGATTTTTTTTTTTATTCATGGTTATTCTCTTCTAGCATATTTTCTTGAAATTGGTGTATTTATGTAAAAGATAATTAGGGAGAGGATATATCCAGACAGCACACTTTTAGCCTGAAGAAAACCAAGAGAAAAAACTGGTGTCCAGAGATGGATATCCTTAGTTATTCCAGGTTTAACCAATGATTTGGTCTATGACCTTTGGCAAACCACTTGTCTCTTTATGCTTGATAAAGATTGATTGATTGAATTGATCTTCTCATGGGATGAAGGCCATTTTCAGATTGCTGATTGAGGCTCTCAGAGTTCTTTATTGCAAAATACCGAGAGGGTAGAAGATAATGGTAAACAGTCTGTCAGTATTTTCTTAAGATATGCTAACATATATCTTGAAAATGATTCATACTGAAAGGTTTGATCAGGTTCTGCTGATTGAATAATGCAGCTGAAAATGTTTCTCTGAATTAAGGAGTGCTTGGAGTATGGTCTGAAACGTCTGAAGAAAGGAGACCTAAAGGCAGTTATGGGTTTGGAGATGTTCACCTGAACTTTTACTTTCCATTAATAAAACAATCTCCCAGAAAGATGGAGGGTTTTAACTCTTCATGTGCTATCTATGACTTGCTGTCAATTGAAATTTGCCATAAGAGAAACAGACTATATAAGTTTACTTGCTTGGGTTTTTGTTTGTTTTGTTTTTCTCCTTATCACTGGCAAACCTATGACAAGAAAAGCATCAAGGTATCTTTTTCATTCCTTTCATCTACCTAATGTATGCTAGAGCCAATTCCTTCCCCTCTCTCTTTTTCTATTATTTGATAATGTGATGCAACATGTGACCAGTGTAGTGGGAAGCCAGGTATCAGCATCAGTTATAACAAATTCAAGTGCTCCTCAGGTTTTTAGCGCCCAGCCTATTGTGTCCAGTGTATTGCTTGATTAGACAAGTTGGTAGCCTATAATTTACTCATTAAAATCAGTCCACTGTGGAGCTTGCCTTACAGCTTTCCTGCTGCTGCTTTTGGGGGAGGCTTCAGGGACTTGTCCTTCCTCCCTATTGTTGCAGCTAAATATGTGCACATGTCAGGGAATGGGATATTTCTGTGATGGGAGCTTTAGGAAGACTGGTAAATCAGGCCAGTGTAAAGCTTAAAAGCAAATCTTTATAAGACGCTGGCGTTCATTAACAATGCATATAGGCACTGGTTAGTTCTTAGTCATTATTAATTACTCTCACTGCATATTCAAACAGTCAGTGCTTAGCAATCACATCCTCCATTAGCTACAAGCATACAATACCACAGTTTAATACCTGCTAGTTGTCCTACAGTCCCCGGTGATCTTAGGTCAAGGTCATCAAAGTTGAGAGCTTCTTTATGAGGGAATCAACCTCTTCATTCTTCATTTTCAGTTGCTCTTACTCGTGGTTTTTATGCTTCTTGGCCCTCTTCCTGCTCAAAAGGGGGATAGTTTCATCTGCTCTCAGTGCTACCTTATTTTTAGGGTAAGCACTTGCTGAGTTGGTGTGGGAGCTGTCATCTTTAATGCTCCTTGGGGGGGCAGGATAGTAAGAATAACAGGTACAGTTCTGCAAGAAGATAGTTTATTGTTCGTAGCTTTTATTTGTCCATTGTGTGATCTCTCAGAGCCCATAATGATTCTGATTAACTGAGTTTGTTATCAAAGTTAAAGGATGCATGGGTATTGCTTTGTTCATTCAGAGTTTGAGCTCTGTATGAGCATCAGGCATGAGGATGAGCGTTTGATCTATCATAAATTTGACCTTTCCTGATCATGTAATGAAAGGGATGGTGCTTTCAGAATTTGCTATAAAGCTTTGTAAAAGGGAGAGGATCTTCAGTGAATATTAGCCAACAGACATTATGCAAGAAATCTCTCTGATCATTGCTCAGAAGTTACATTTGGCTATGCCAGATTACACCTAATATATTTCCTCCCTCCCCCCGCCCCGGGCCTTGTCTTATTTTTACCAACAGTTATTAACAGAGGCCCAACTTGTCCCATTTGTCAAAAAATAATGGGAGACTGGAATGTGACAAAGACCACATAAGGATGTCTTCATAAATAAGGTGTGAAGCCCTTGAGCTCTGTAGCCTTTGTCTATAGTGAAGAAAAATAGAAGGATGCTTCTGGGCATCTCTATGGAAAAGGAGGAGGGTGGGTAGGAGCTTACCACTGGGTAGTTCACATGGTGTTGCTCACACGGTGTCAGTCTTAAATACAGACTACAGCACTGACTATGAAGAGGTGGTTAAAAACTACAGAAGTCGTAGTTCAGAAAGGGTCCTAGACCCTATTTATTGTCTTTGCGTGGTTGTTTGGTTTAGGTCAAGCAGCGAGGACTGCTGTTTTGGTTCTCGGTGCACGTCCCACTTGGCATGGCGTGACATGACATTATGAAGAACCGTGCTACTTGATTGCAAGAAGAGATCTGCAATATGATTCACTTCATTATACTGCTTCTCTTCACCCTTGGCACTAAACCTGGAGTGCATTGTTTTAGCTTTTAATCTTCTGCTAATGGTACTGATATTCAAGGTTGAGCAATAGTAACAGTTATCTGTAGGAGTTTCACTGGCAGGAGTGCTATTTCAGTTCTCGGATAGAAGTGAGCTGTGTTTTGGATCTTTGTACTTTAATCTCCATTTGAAAGAGTTCAGTATGATGAGTAAAGAAGGATCAGATTGTCTTTCTCACTGTCCAGTCTGGCTTATCTGTCTCTCTCCTTCAAGTAATGACAAGGACAGAAATAATTTTTATTTTACAAGAGTTTATGAAATCCTTAAATGAGGTGACATACTGCTTCAACTCCATATTGAAAGTTCTAGTGGTTCTTTTAGCAATATATGTATTTTTCCAAGTATTGATTGAGAAGTTGCAATAAGAAACATAACAAACAGTATTTTGGACTCCTGGAAGAGTAAAAAGCTGTTTCTTGCTTAATGCTTCCAACTCCAATATTAAATACAATAGGCCCATGCTCTGTGTCCAACAACCTGAAAGCTGTCCTTGCAAGAAAATTGTATCATAACATTTAAAATGTAAAAGAAAGGTACAACAGAAATGGAAAATAAGGATTATTTTTTTTTTTAAAGTTTTTACTCAAGGAAACCACTACAGCATTGTAACCTTAACCGTGATTTTCAAGCTGTCTTTTGTAAGCTGTCTATGACAATATAAAAATATTATTTTTGCACAAAGAAAAGTAAAAAATTGGGGATTGGTACAGGTCACATTCTTCAGAGATGCATACAAGATTATGAAAAGAAAAACACTTGCATTTCTCTTATATATATTACATATACAATATGTGTAAACAAAATCAAAGCAAAAGTGAAGTTTCTTTCTGCTCTCCCTCCACCCCTACTGCTGTACTTACCTATTTCAGCCTCCCTTTTTTTTTTCTTTTTTTTTTTTTTTTTCCTAGGGTTACGAGCTATCTTTAAAGATCCCTTCCACTTAATATTTCTGGCTTTCAACCAATTGCCATTTTACCTAAAAGGGCAACGTGTTTACAGACAGACTGTATGTGAAATCACTTTTGAGGGTAATGTGTTTCCTGAACATCTCTGGTTTTTAGTACAGTGATAGCTCAAAGCTAAGAACCCTTGCTAATTGATGCTGTGTTTGTCGAAACTTAAAGTTATGGTTCTTAATTTTTTCCTGCTATGGATACACATTAATGTGGGAGGCATCTTACCAAATCTTGGCTAATTCTCCTCTTATTCATAGCTGTAAGAATTTTCTCCTCTCCAGCTTGGATTTGTGTAGCTGAGATCGAACCACTGATTTCAGTGCAAATTTAAATGTTGAATGCATGTTTGGATGTCTTTTTTTCCCCTCCTTTTTAACGCAGTTTAGCAACTGGGAATAAGGTGGACCAGAATAAGGTGACTAACTAGTTTCCTGCAGGCCATCAGGAAGAGCCCCACCAGTGGTACATGAATTATCATGCTACGCTTAGAGAAATAGTGGACGTTACTCTTCAAAAGTCTACAAGTAGACACTCACCTGGAACATCTCATTAATGTTTCCCTAAAAATAAGGGAGCGCAGATTTTATAGGTTAATATGTTTAGGTGGCCATGGTATCCATCTTACTTACCACAGTGGGATTTTCAGCAGCTTGCAGAGGTAAGTAGTTCTATATACACTTATGTGGGACTTTCTCCCTTTGGACTTTATGTGACTTAGAACAAAGATAAAACAACTTTTCTCCTGGAATTCACCAATGAATTGGTGAATTCTAAATACAGTTATTTTGAGAGATCTTCGGCTCTCTGAATGTCAGGGCCGTACCGTACTGGTTATTTTATGTTAATGCAAACTTCCAGTCAATGAAGACAGGACCGTTGATTACTTATAATTCTGGGCTAGTTTGTGGTATGGCTCAGGAGATGGAAAGCTTCTCTTTTGTCCAAACATGAGTTCCAGACGCAGTTAGGAAATCTAAAGCTATTAATATTGTATGCATTGTTTAAAAAAAATAAAAAATAAAAGCTTAAGCTTAAAGACAGGAATGCATGAGGGAGGGTCTCATGTTAAGTGGTTACAGCAGAGGACCTGGTAGCTGGAATTTCAAGTTCTGTCCAAGCATCTCTAGATCGCTGAGGGAATAATGTAGCTGTAGTCAGCATTATTGTATTTGTTTGTGGGAAAAGAAAGCTTCTAAATCATTTTGAGATTCGGGGAGAAAAGGCTGGATATGTCTGGAAATTTCTGCCTAGTCATTGTACCAAGTGATTGTAGGGGCATTTGACTATGTGTAATTGAAAACAAACCTCCATTGAATTGACATTAAATGATGCAGTATTTTATGTAACAGTCTTCAGTAAACACAGATGCATAATGAGAATTTATAGGTGTATATAAATCCTAAACTCTTGTACTTTTTCTTGTAAACTGTTGCCTTTAAGTTTGGCTTATTATCACTCTTTTCTTTTTCTGCTTGCACACACTAGAGTAAACATGCAACAATCTTTAAACAGATCACCCCAGAGTAGAATAGCATTAGGAGTTTTGTTTCCTGGCAGGCTTAGTGTATTTTTCAAGCACCTTTCTGATGGATCTTGTTCAGATCTGGTTTGGGTTCAGTTCCTCAGTTCCCATGCATTGCTTAGTATTGGTAGGAGGAGAGTGGTTGGTACTCATCTGCATTGATTCAGAGTTCCTCAGCATGTAAAATGGAATGAAACAGCTCTTCCATGATATTATATTATTGATATCTTCTGTATACTATTTGTAGAGAGCGTGCTTTAAGTGTGCTGAGATCTTTGTGGAGGCTTTTTGACCTTCTATGCGAATTACAAGCAAGGTCCACTTTAGTATTTGGAGGTGCATCTCAGAGTTGTGATGACAAAAGGTCTTGAAGGATCTCTGGTTTTAGTTCTACTAAGGTATATTGAAGAACTAAAGAGTTTAGTTGAGTAATATGTAAATGATACTTTTTTCTTTTTTTTTTTTTCTTTTTTAATTTGTGAATATTATTTTCACTGTCTTAGTAATTGGGCCTGAAATATTTTTCTGGGCTTAGTGGCAACACAAAGGCATTAGATCAAGAATGTTCCAAGATTCAGATTGGCTGGTATTTGCTTATATCACCACGACTGAATGTTACCAGTTTTAAAATGCTTTTTCTGTTGTTCAGGAAATTTTAAAACAGCTTTGATTTCAAACATGAAACTTGGCAAGTGACTGGTCCATAATGTGTTCTAATCACTTCTGGTATTTTGGAAAAGGCTTTAAAAAGATTCACTTGTTATTTTATTACAAATCTAGTTACCAATTGCGTATTTGAACTTTTCTTCCTTCTTTACCTGAAGCGATGCTGAAAGATAATTAGCATATGGTCTTGTAGTCCTTTCCCCAGTGTTAATGTTAACATGTCGGAACTTGATTTTGCAGTTTAACAGTAAAAAATATTTGTACAGGAAAAAAAAAAAATTCGACCAACTTCAATCCTGTTGTTTTGTTGACCACCAGGGGGGTGCATTTGATTTAATCTGTTTTGTTTAAACATAGATTCTAGAACAGGTTGAATACATAAACTTTTCTAATGACAATCATTTACTGTCTATTAGGGGTGTGGTGTGTTGTTTTTTTTTTTTAATGCAGATGGAGCCAGAGTGAATTTCATTCTTGGCACTTCAAACGATTCAACCATTGCAGAAGCCCTACTAGTCTGAGCTCATACATAGCATTATACATTTTATCACATGTATTTGGAGATGAATATCGCATAGATGTAAGCATACATACACTTTATAGTAGGGAGTCAGACTCAAGGCCCCTGGAATGACTACAAACGTAATTTGTATTGGACCAGCCTGGCAGGATGCTGAGGTCTCTGAATCCAGTTCTGCAACATATTTAGATATCCTTTGCCTCCAGCAAAAGTAGGCTATTCTTTTTACAAATTTGTTTAAAACTTATTTAGTAATTATGCTGTTGCTTTATTAGTTAAATCTTTGCAGGATGTGGCTGGCAATATAAACCTTTTTGTTGTTTTTACTAATAGTGAAAGTAAATGGAATGCTTTTTTCTCCTCTTTCAAATATTATTTCCTGTTCTGAAGCAATGATTGGTTTAAATCATTGCTGATATGCTTTTTCTGTATTGTTTCAAGGGGGGAAAAACATAACAGTGGAGCTTTACCAAATCATAATGCAGGAGCCGAACTTTTGTACTGCCTCAACTCCGTCTCAGTTTCACTTCTTGTAAAACGATGTCTAATTAAACAGGAATTATGTATGTGGACTTCACTGGGAAGTATTTGAAAGTTTAAGCAGCAGGTTTACAATACAGTCCAAAGGTCTCAAAGTCCTTTGGTATTAAATTTCCAAAGATTTCTGAGATGAATGAAATGGGGGGGTTTAGTAGCATTGTCCCTGTAATATTGAATCTTAATAGCCTGTACAATAAGATATTGTTCAGTATCCTCCTTGGGCCTTGAGCTTAATATGGTAGTTACATAAACTGAAATAATGTGAAACTTCTGGCCATGGTTTATGCATGACATTGTGCAAGTTGAAGCTGGTTTTGGACTTCAGGTTAACGGCCTACTGGCAAAAGTACATAACGTGCCCAAGTAAAAGTGCAGCGATTTGTGCATCTGCACAAAAGGTAGGATAAACCTATTCCACATACAGCCTGGAAGTGTCCTGGTACCACTTGAGGTGCACCTGCTTGCATGAAATCCAAACCTAGCCCATAGTCCTGACTTTACTTTCTATTACCTGTACATTTTACTTAAAGATAACTTGCCCTATCTTACATGTCCTGATTAGAAGTTAGTCTTTATTCTTGGAGTAGCACAAGTAAGTTGGGGCTGCGTATTCTGTGCAAGGAAAAGGATGCTCCTGTGTTAGTAAGAGAAGGGGGGGGGGGGTGGAGGGAAGAGGATGTGATGAACTTCATGCCTTGCTGCTGTTATGGAGTTTATCCTGAATATATTCAACTGTCATATTTAATTGCTCAACTTTAAGGGATGTTGCAAATTCAGAATAAAGATTTATCACTCTGATCTTCTCCGCCATATGTCCAATGAGATGAAAAACCACATAGCAATGAACATACATTTCACCTCAGAATAATGCCTGTCATGCAAGATCTTGCCCTTTAATAGATAAGGGTCAGACTGAACCTCTTCAAGGCAGGTCTGTAATGGAAGTGAAAGGGAGAGGGAGTACCTACCCATTATACAGCGAGCGTTATGTGCATACAGTGTCTCTGTGGGGACAGCTCAATGTCACCTCCTGTACTACAAATCAGCAATGAAAAGGCATTGACTGTTCGGGGAGGGTGGAAATTGAAGATGAAAATTAAAGAAGTACACTGTTTACAAAGAAGAACTTAAAGGCATTGTATGAGATTATTTTAAGCTTTAAACTTTAACCATTAGAACAAATATCCTTACTCTAAGAAAAGAATCTAAATGATCTTGTATGACCACAGTGACAGCAATTTTGGCTTTAGTTTGCTTTGCAAGGGAGCAAGTTTCACAACCAGACCGTGCTGGTGCAGAGTAATGTGACATAGTCATATGCTCACATAGAGAAAACTCTGTATTTTGAAGTTCAAAACCAAATTTTATATCAGTATTCAACAACTTTAAATGTTAAGATACTATTAAATACTGCATTGTTCTGGTTCGTACACATCTCTGTTATTTGGATCTTAAGATTTTGATCCTTAATACCCTTTTGCATTTGACACACATCTTATTTCAGAATCATCAGTTTAGGATGCTGTCAACATTTACATTTTTTTTCTGTTCCTTAATGAATCTGTTTAATGGTAATAATCCTAGCCCCATTGCGAGGCATATGAGTAGATTTTTCTTTCTATTCTTATCTAATACCATTGATTAATAACTCATTGCTTCCTATCTGTCAGACGGTTCTTATCCACCTTATTGTATTATTATCCAGACCATAATTCTCTAGTCTCTCTATGAGCTTCCTGTGTGGTACTGTGTCAAAGGCCTTGCTAAAATCCAAACAAATTATATCCGCCACATTTCCTTTATCCGCCCAGTTTGTCACTACACTGAAATACCCATCACAATGAAACATTTATTGATGTAAGTTTCTGTGTTAAACCAGAATAAATGTGAAGGTTCTGCTGTGATTATATGATAGAGCCTGCTTCTTAACAGGTATTATCATTTTATGCACTAAAGATAATTTGAGCCATGGGAGATGATACCATTCAACAGGAGCAGTGAGGCTGTGAAGATCAAAGCATTATGAACCTTGAAAAGAATTGGGAGAAGCTTATATGCTACAGTAACTTGTGAAGGGTATAAGCGAAGACCTCGATCTGCATTCCAAGAGATGTTCAGAGAATATCAGCTTCAGAGCTGCTTCGCAAAAAAACTGTCTTCAGAGGAAGAATTGTTTGGGCAAGGCCTCGTGAAAGCTGCATGCTGTCACTGTTCCTGTTCCTTGGGAACATAAACAGGATCTAGGGACAGCTTGTGCAAGAAAACAGTTGGAATAGGGAATATCATGGTTTTCAGCAGCCAACTTGATTACCATCATCACCCCCGCGTAGGAGGAAAGCTTCAAGAGGTATTTAGAAGGATGCTGGGACCCACCTGGCTATAGCATAACCATCGGCTGAACTGTGCACTTTGGGAGTCCAGGGCAGGTCTTAAGTGCAGTTATAGAGAGACTAAATCTTCAGTGGGTTGAGAAGTTCAGCTACTAATGTGCTGTCACAGCTGGGCTTCTCAAGTACTTCTTGCTTACTCTGTTAACAGTAGGAATAAATGAGAGGGGTGGACTATGATATTAAGGGATCCAATGCCTTTAAAACCAGTACCTATTTTGGAGGGACCACAAGGGTCAATTATGCATCACAGCTTTTTTTTGTTTATCTCTGATTTTCTGAAATCTGGATTTCAAGGAGTGTTGGTCTTAGCCTATAGGAGGTATTTTTCATACTTGAATAAAAACAGTTTAGATGCTGCTTTTTTTTTTTTTTGGTGGGGTGTAACCAGAAGAAAAGTAGCCAAAAATATGCCTTTTTCCCCATCAAAATGCTTTTCTAACTGAAACAATCATGGCTTGGAAGCTAAAATTTGTGATGGAGAGCGAGTCTTCTCTGGGAAAGTAAACTTAATAGGTGAATGCCATAAGGAAGATGAAATCTCTGTGGGTGCGCAGCTTTGCAGTGAACTAATAACAGATGGAAATTTATTGTTTTGACAAAGAAACCTTCAGTCTGCTGTTGTCCTTTATTGCAATGGCAGGAGTTCTTGTTCCCAACATAGTTCTGTAGGTTGTCTTCTGCTCTTCCTCTGCTGAACCACAAAACCCAGGTTTCTTCCATCTGCAGCCCTGTGAGCTGGGTTGGAGCCACAGTCCTGGCTTTGGATGATGCCCAGCTCAGCTCCCTGGCTGATAGTGGGGCTGCATCTGAGATTGCTGCTATACCCTATAAATGGCCACGAGTTGAAAGAGCTGGAAATGAGCAAAGCTCATAGATTCTTTTTAAAGTGTACAAAGGGCTTCAGTTCAGGAAAACATCCCTGTTTGGGAGGATTCTTTAGGCACAGACGTTAACTTTTTGTTTTCTTACACTATCCCCTCAAGACAAATGAATGGTGACACAAAATGAACCTATATATGGAGAAAAGACTCTTGGACTAATAGCAACTGAAGTATGTTCACCTTAAAAAGCACAAGAGCGTAATGCTGCATCTACGTTAATAAGATTTATTCTTTTGCATTACTAATGAGCCTAGAGAGAACATTGTATATGCGGGTTCCAATTTCAAACTTTGCTTGTTTGTTCTTACATGGTGAGCCTCTATGGCATAGACTTCTCTCTCTGATTTCCGTGACACAGTTAGGGACATGACCCTGTTTACGTTTTCAAATCTAAAATGCCAGAAAGTAATCATACCCTAAGTCACTGTCCATATTCTGAGGTTGGAATGAAGTCTCTTGACTGGCCTCTGAATTTATTTGAAAATTATCTTGAACCTAATGGGGTTGATTTTTTTTTTCTTTTGTTTCCCAGGTTCTTTAAAGGGGCTTTCTTATTGTAATCAATGAGGTTTTTCAAAAGTAAGGATATCAGTATTTTACACTGTGTGAATTGTTATTTGTGGCAGTTGCTTCAGCATTGATTTGCAGTTCTAGGAGCGAGAGCAATGGTATGAGCAATTGACTTACACCATCAGTCAATTGATCGATGTCAATAAGCATTGTGCTATATTCTCTCCTACCCTTGTCTCTCCCCATAACTAATCAACTGCATATGATTTTCATTAACCTCCTCCAGCTGACATCAGGTATTCAAAGTAAATCAAACTCTTGCAGATGCAGAACTTCCTTATTGCTAAGAGACAGGTTGCAAAAGGCTGAAATCTTCTGAGATGTTTTCTGATAACAAACGATTGTTTTTTATTTAATTTTTAGATGGAGTGAATGTGGTTTTTATGAAAGTGGGGGACTAGACCACTACTATTCGTCAGGCACAGCAGAGTTAGTTGCCATATAAGCCATGAAATATTGCTGATAAACTTGTCATGTACACTCAGTAGCTTTGCTTTCACAATTGTCAGGCTTTATGGCAAGCAAAAAAAAAAAAAAAAAAACCATGAAAAAGAACAGTGAAACATGTTTACCTTCCTGTGATTTGTTTTTGAAGCATTTGCTGAGAGCCAACACTTGTTCTCCTGTTAATGCTCTACAAATGTACCTCATTTCATACTTCTCATTCCTGCAATTCCAGCTTTTTGGGCTTCTCCAAAGCAGACGTTCACCAGCTGTTCTCGAGGCAGGTTTGTTTCTTGCTTTTCAGCAGGGGACGATGGCCCTCTTTTAGGACAGGGGTCTCCTGCCCTGCAGTGCTAGGCACACTCACTGGCAACATCTCTGCTTTTACTCCTTGCTCGTACATGCTTTTCCAAATCATTTCATCCCAAGGTCATGAGTTCCTTAGTTTGCAAACATACGGTTAAAATGGCAGCAATTGGTATCCTGCGCTTAATGAGGCTTTCTCTGGGTTTTGCTTTGGGTTTACCTCCAACTTGTAGCTAAAATAGCTCTTTACGGCACTCTGGCTGTGCGTGTTGTACTTCAGGTGTTGTGTTAACTACGGTTATTTAATTGAAGTTTTTCAAGATGGCAGTTAAAAGGGTCTCACGGTGAGTTGTTTCCGAGGCTCCATTTCTTTTAATTGGTGGGTCGTAGCGTGTGTTGGTGACGCCTGCCTTGAGGAGAGGGAGTGCTTTCTCTGAAAGCACCGTGCCCCGCTGCTCAGCATACAGGCTAATGCTAGATGTTGTGTTTCCTTGTTTCTCTTTCCAATTAAAAGAACAGAAAGGACTTTGGGTTAGAGCTCTTCGGAAAACGCGTCAACATGCGGCCGTCAGGAGGGTACGGAGCATGCGGAGAGGGGGCTGTATCTTTGTGGTTTCATAGGAGAGGGCAAAATGCTTCCTCGTTCTCTACAAGAAAATGGGGATTTGGACAAAACTCACTGCGATGAAGTTCATGTACCAATTTATTCCTATTTAGGTCATCAGAATAGGGCTTCAGTTGGTGCAGTCTGTATGCTGGCTCTCTATACAGGGATACATTTCACCCTCAGTGAATGCTCTTTGTTTTCTCAGTTGAGGTCAGTTTTTCATTGCATTCATTAAAAGAAATAGCTCTGGATTGCAAATACCACTGCCCCTCTCCTTCCCAGCCAGCAAGCCAGCATTACAGTTCTTAAGATGTTAGAAAAGGGGGTAAATTTGGAAGGAGAAGGACAAGAAAGGAATAGAAGTTCAGAGGCTGAAGCTGTTATCGCTCATCTGGTGGTTGTGCCTCTGCCTGGTACTGATGGACTTTACAACTTTTTTGCCTGGATTTCTCCCCTGTTCTGCTGTGTAGCTTCCTAGATGCTGATCAGGAGAGAGAAGGGTAGTTACGTGATGTAAAGATTGCATAGGGAACGAGGAATGTGTTTCTCAGATGATTCCCCTTGCCAAGCTACTTCAAGAAAAAATTCATCCAAGTCTTCAAAGGTTATTATTTATCCTAGGACCTCTTGTTGTGGAGTCTTGTTCTTTTCATCTGAACATTAAAGATTTTGTTCTGTGTAAGATTTGGTGATCCTTGCTGTGCGCTCCCTTCAGGTGCTCTCTGCATTGCCTCCTGCTCTTTAATACATCTCATCTTGACAGAGTTAAGCCTTAAAATAAGTTCCAGAGCTCGCTCACATTTGTAGAGTACCCGTGTGTGTGATGATGTTTGTATGACAGCGTATCGCATGATATAACTTTCCCTGGTAAATGTTTGTGGGGCAGGATTAGGTATAACACTGAAGCCTGGAGAACTGTTTTGTGTCATTGCTTTTTTGTTGTGGTGCTCGGTTTTGTTTCTTTGGTTCTTTATTTGTTATGTTAATATTTTATTTTTTTTTACTCATTTGAGAAAAAAAATAAAATTTCACTTAGGAATTGCCCCCGGACTGTGGGATTTTCAAAATCAGTATTAGATTTGCATCCAGAATTTGTTTGCGGGTCTCTGTCTGAGTGCTGCTGGTGAAGAGAATAGCTTTGACACTGAATGGGGTAAATTCGGAAAGTTCTGCTGTCATCTTTTTAAAATAAAAATTGAGCAAGTTTTGATTTATTCCTTTAATGAATCATTGCTGTGTTGCATGTGTCTGTGTATAGGTGTCCGGTTTGTTATTATGAGGTCAAATCCTGACAACTTACTGCAAAATTGTTTTAATTTATTATCAATATTTTTTGTTTTTCTCATTTCTCCTAGGTTTGGAGCCTTTATAATTAGATATAATTAAAACCACAGGTTCTAAACTCCAGTCTAACATTTAAACTCATCTTTATGGTGCAACCCCTGGAGTTTTATTGTCATTCTAACTGTATTTTGAAAAAAATATATATTTTTTGCGTTTGTTCAAATGCTTCGTCTGCAGCTACCACTTCTTAATCATCTGTTTTGTGCAGTGGAATAATGACGTTTATTTTACACGATAAGAAACTTTGCAGTTTTGTAGAGTAGCTATTTCATATCCCTTAACAAATGGGTGCAAGGGACCTTTTGCCTCGTACACTTGAAAAACAGCTTTCCTCTTTTGGAACTTGTCTTTCTTTCTCTGCTCCTCCATGCAACAGTCTGAAAGTGCTACATGCTGTAGAACGGATTTAAAAAAAAAAAAAAAAGTTGGCTGGCATTATGTAAAACCATATTTTCCCTTTTGGTGCGTATGTTCTGGTCCTAGCAATGTCCTTGTTTTGCTGAAATTAACATTTTTCCCCTCACAGTCATTGGTATGTGATGGTGTTTATCTGTCTTCTTTAATTGTGATGCTTTTTTTTTTTAATTATAAGTACAAGGTTGATTGTTAAAATTAAGTGGCAGAAGGCTTCTTTCTGAGTTATTCAGAGATCTTTTGCTGTAGAAATATATTTTACTACTCTCAATTGCCTTTTTTCCCCCTTCTTCTTTCATAGCAAACTACTCTGGGAAGAGGTTCTTTTAACCAAAAAAAAAAAAAAAAAGAGGGAGGAAAAAAAAGGCTACGCTTGACTGATAATGCATTGCTTTGGATGGTGAAACATTATGAAAGTTTAATTTTTAATTAAATCTGAAATACCAATTATAACTGAAAGAGATTTTAACCTGTTTCTTTTCAGACTGCCTGAAGTTACATTGTAGATGCTGAAATCACTGCACCTTAAAAACAAAAAGATTAAACTGCACTGCATTCTTGTAAGTAAAAGCTTTTCCGGTACCTTTTGTGTGAGTATTTTTCCTCAATATGCATCCAAAGTGTTAGCACAGTAACTGGTCTTGGATAAAGGTCAGAGTCCCCTTGAATAGGATTTAGAAGTTCAAAGGATGTTTTATTTAAAAATTAGAACTAAACTTAAATCGTTCAGATCTTTAATTTCAGCCCCCTGAATAGATCTTTCTTTTTCACTTCAATTTGAATATTATTAGGATTAATGTGTGTCTGTGTGTCTGTTGACGTACAGTTCCTGTGGCTTTGTCAGTGAGGATTTCTGCACTTTGGTGTAGAGAGATTCCTCATAGCATAAAGTATAATTTATTTTCTTTTTCTGATGTCATAATCAATTTTTGTCCCTTATATAAGAAAAAACTGAACAACTTTCTAATGACATCACAGGAGGCTTCATCTGCTTTAGGACATGGATGAAAGCAGAATTCTCATTTTGTCTGTTCTGAGATGCAACAAAACAGTCAAAATAATGTCTTGTGTCTCAGCAAGAAAGGAGTCTATTTCTAAAAGCATAGTTGCTCCGTAAGTGCAAGGCAGATTGTACATCTACCCTCATTTAGAATCTGTTTACCAAATGTATTTGGGTAAATAATTATGATTTGGAACTTCAGTGACTGAAGAACAGGCAGGCAAAACAGTATTGAGAAATGTAGTAGATTCAGATGCTCTGAATTTAATGAAATAATATGTGAATAAAAATCCATGAGTTTGTAGATTGTACGAAAAAAATATTTTTTAGTTGGGCAGTGCAAAGCTGTGGAATATTACAAAGCAAAGTCAGTTTGTTTTCTTGTTTGAGATCAAAATGTACAGTCTGTAATGAAATCCAGAGACTTTTCCCGAAGTGGTACTTTTGTACTTCAGTATTAAAATATTTTAACTATTCCATGGGATTTTTCTTCTCTCCCTGCACCCCTTCGCCCTCCCTCCCCCCATTTTATTTATTATTTTTTTAAATTGTATTTTAGTGATTTATTTTAAACTCGCTGAAGGGTACAGTACACTGTGGGCAGCGAATACGTGCCCCTTCCAGTGTGGAACGCCAAGCATGACTCAGGCAGGCAGATTGTGCCATTCTGGCTCGACTCCATTGTGTTTTTACATTACTGGCAAGGGCCATGCCATTGTGTTGCTTAAATATTGTGCATTAACTGCAGGCTGTGGCCAGTGAATTGTATTTAACATTTTCTGCTCATCGTTGCTGAATATCTGCCACGAGCAGCTTCCCTGGCCGTGAGAGGTTAACCTTACAATTAAACCAGTGGCCTAAACTGAACACATTAATGGGTCTGTTGGGTCCAGCAACAATTTAAGGGGAGGCGTTAGGGATGGGGGGGAAAAGTTAGGGGACACTTGTGAATCTGGGAGTACTGAGTTTCAAAGTTGTCTTGAAATTTTGTGTGAACGACCAGGATAATTTTTATTGGAAAGTAATAGTATTTCTCTTTCCAAAATGCAACAGCAGAGCAAGGAGTGAATTAAAGCATGTTCTTTGAATCCATAGGATCCAGATGGTCAGTAAGTCCTGTGCAGACAGCCCTAAGGCAAAACACCAGGTAGCAATATAAGGGCCTGATGGATGCTGCTGGCTGGAATGGGCTTTTTCAGTCAGGGAGGAGATGACAGTCTAAGCTTTTGAGGAGGAATAAATACACAAGTGTAGAACTCACGTGCAGGAAAAATACAAGCATTTATCTTCTCAAGGGTGGCAAATAAATCAAGGCAGAAATGTTGAGCAGGGTAAATTAGAAGTGAAACTGTGAATGGAGTATGGGTTCATGACACCAAATCTCTTCTGTTCAGCCCAGTTCTTCTTTCCATTCCATGACATAGAGGTGTCCAAGTGTCTAATCTTTGAGTTTCTTGTCATGTTGTTTGTGTTTTTTTTCTGATGTTTTCTGTCCTTGGCATGCAGCCTGTAATAGAGACGAATAAGGAGGGAGAATTTTTATGTATGCACACGTATGCTGTAAAATGAGGCTGTGATTCTTGCTGTACCTCATGTCTACCTAACTATGGGACACCCTCATTATAAACAGAAGTACGCTTAAGATTTTTCTTACATATGTTCACTGTAGTCAGGTGTCTCTAATTCTGAGATCTTCAATGAAGTGAATTCAAGTATGGGTTCCCTGTATTAACCTGAAGACTGTATGAAGAAAAAGCAAGCCGTGCTCTGGTAATTTTCTGGTGTGTTGTTTTGCTTTTTTGTTTGTTTGTTTTGTTTTGTTTTGTTTTAATTGGAGTTCTTTAATTCAAGGGTAGAAACCTTGTTTTAGTGTGTGGATGTCTCTGAAGTAACAGCTTAATATAAAAGAGGCCAAATTTTCAACTGGTATAAAAACGTTCTTGACTTGATACATGGCATTAGAGGAGAGCACAGATTCCCAACACGTGAACATCTGGCAGGCAATTGCATAAGAATACAGCTTTTTAAATGGAGTGCAGGCATGCTCCTAATGGGAAAGGTCTGTGGGCTTGATTCTTCTTATGCTGGGTGCTCAGCTCAGCTATGTACTAAAATTACATAGATTAATAGGCAAGTAGATTCACTTGAGCTCCACAGGACTACTCAAATGCTTAACTTTAAAGATGTGCTTAAGTACTTCACTGTTTGCAATTAACCCAAAATAGGATAAAGTCCACTATGAGGAGTTAGTTACCTCTGCTGGCATTCAGCATGTACCTTGTTTTAGAATGAGACAGAAGGGAAAGCATTTTGTGTGTGGAAGAAAAAAAAAACCT
This sequence comes from Anas acuta, assembly GCF_963932015.1. Classification (NCBI taxonomy): domain Eukaryota; kingdom Metazoa; phylum Chordata; class Aves; order Anseriformes; family Anatidae; genus Anas; species Anas acuta. The sequence goes on along the minus strand of NC_088979.1, from coordinate 118,597,259 downwards.
GTACGCACAATGAAATCATACACAAGAGATGCACTGGATGTGCTCTCAAAGTAATGCTTGTAGTTATGCTGCCCTTGGCTAAGACCAATAAAGAACATACAACACATTATTTTTGTTAAAAAGTGAGATTTTTCATAGTTTCAGTCTTATGTGGTCTTGTGGTCTGATGACTGACCAAGAGATCTGATGATCTAATTTTGATGGATGCTGGCTCCTTGAGTGGCATTGGACAAGTCATTTAACCTCTTGGCGCCTTGTTCAGCAGATCACTTCAATCTGGTTCGTGCTGATACAGCTCTGTGAACGTTATTGAGGTTGCTTTTTGCAAAGCTCTTGCAGGAGAAATAGTAACCATTGTTATTATTAATAAGTATATTGTGTAGACAAAACACGAGGGATGGAGATACAGCTACTCATGGGGGTGATCTTTCACAACTCACTTGTGCCTTTGTTTAATTCCATCACTCAAAGGTATCAAGGCCAACTCCAATTTACAGAAGTGTTCCTCATGTCACTCTCTCCACTGTAGAGTATTTTATTGTTCGTGTTCTCTCTGTCTGTTTCCCTGCTACTTCCCTCCATGCTGAATTAACCTTGCATACCAAACTTTATTCCCTTTTTCTGTATTATACAGCAGAGACATTTGTGTAGACTCCAAATTACAGAGAACAAATTCGTTTTGTCTACTGATTGTTTGCTGTTGATGTATGAAACAGACAGAAGACAGTTTGCATTTTCATAAGTTCAGCTGAGCTTGCAGGCATAAGGAAAGGAACAGGCAGAACCCAAGCCAATGTGACACAGTAAGCTGGCATCCCCGAGTGCATACGGCGTGTGTAGTGTCAGGACGTCAGGCCTAGGAAGGGCTTCGTCCATCACAGCAGTGCTTTTAAATGAAGGAAGAGTTTTGAAGCAACAAACAAGGTACCCAACCACGTTCTTCGCAGCACAAGGATCCTTGTGGATCCTGATGGATAAGGGCTCTGCCGTATCCTCCCGTAACTTGCTGTTTTAACTAGAATTGCATGTCTAACGCGTGCTTTGTTGAGCCCTGCACGTTCCCAGTTGCTATTCCTCTGACAAAATTTGAGCTCTCAATAGTTTACTAAGCCCTTTTTAGATGCAGGAGTGGCTCATAGAAACTGCATTGGAGAAGACTTGTTTGAATGTGAAATAAATATGGAAGTATGCCTCCTTTGAAGAAAGATCAGTGTCTTGAGGCTGACTGCCACTGAGGAATTGTTTCAGCACTAACAAAGAGAATTAATTTTGCCTTTTCCCCTTCCTGTACCAAGGCATTAATCCATAAAGTCGTGGGGATAAATTCTGCCCTGATTTCTACCTGTGGAACCCCAGTGGAAATGAGGAGAGGTCATAAATGTTTGTCAAGGCAAAAATTGTCCAAGTCTTAACATCATTTAGAAAGCAGAAACTGTTTGATTGTTACCTGGCCCAGGGGTATGGGGATACATAGGAGTCCTACATGGCAATATATGCTTCCAAAAGTGTTGCTTTTGTTGTATATACTAAAGAGAGTAAGAAAAAATATTCTAGTGAGTGAGAAGTTATAATCAGGAGCACAGTGATTAATTGTTCTTCGTATCCACTGGGAGAAAGACCTAAAGAAATCAGTTCAATGAGCAGTGAAAATTACCAAGTTACATATTAAGAACCATGTTCTGACTGTGTAGGCAGTAAAACACGCAACCTCTAGGTACTGTGGAAGCAAGGGAGGTTTCTCTTTGAAGGAGTGGGTTGGAAAATCACCTCTGGGGGTGTGCCATAAGACAGATGCTGGACTAGATGATTTTTGTTGTTCCCTTGCATTTGTCTGATTCAGCATACCGTTTGGGAATGTTGGTATGTGGCTAGTACATTCCTGATTAATAAAGCTTAATGTTCCCAAAAGATCCCTAGGGTTCTCATTTTTCCATCCTCTCATAACTGAAACCATACTGTCTCTTCAAAGATTTCAGTGGGCTGCCAGCATTTTGATTTGACCCTTCTTTTTTTAGAGAAGGACAGGGGAAGGAATTGTGTAGACACCAAATAACAGATTTTTTTGGTTGCTGTGAGCCTTTTTTTTTTTTTCTTCCCCAGTCAATGTACTAATAATGCTGATTTGTTTCAGTCACTGTTTTTGAAAATTTGGATGACACTCCAGGTATAGCCTAGTACAAAACTCTGCGATACGGACCATGGAGGTGGTTTAAAGGTGCAAATACGGCTGATGATCAGAGCGAGCATGTAACGAGGCTGGAGTAAAGCAGTCTGCAAAAAGTAATTTCTCGGGAGATAATGAACTTTCAGTTTTCTGAATTTCCATGCAAACATACTTGAAAGATATTTTCACTTTGTGAAACTGCCAATCTCAAAGTACAATTGTCCAGCCTGATAATGTTGTTAGCTCTCAGGTTGGTTTTAATCAGTCCCATCCACAACTTAGCACAAAGTAGCGCTGGAAATGATTGTTGATCAAGTCTATCATGTGTGGTGTGTTGTTTTTTTTGTTCTCTTGCAAATGTTTAAGGGTGGTGTTTGTTATTGTTCCAGGTCTCTATGTTAAGAGTATCAATTGTAGCGTACAAATGAATAGAATTCTGACTTTTATCACAGGTGGCAGCTCTTGTTTTTACAGAATAGCGGCCACAACAGATGAAGATAGGAAAATGGCTCTCTAGTGTGTGGTTGCTTTAGTATATAAAGGAATATGGGTTGTGATTCACTCGTATTAAAAAGGCATGGGAATATCAGCACTGATTCCCTCAGTAGCACTACTGCAGTAAGTTGTAAAACACTTCGGTATTTCAGCACCTGAAGATATTATGGTGGAAGTGGAAAATATCTCACTCCATTTATCAGAGCATTTGCTGGTCTAGCTTCGAGATAAAAGAAATAAAAGAAAGACTACAGATTATTGAGCATATATCATGATTATAAAGACCATTAAGCATATATTATCTTTGGGCAGAGATGCCCCTGGATAAGCTACAAAAGGAAAAAAAAAAAAAAAAAAAAGAAAAAAAAAGATGATACAGGCCTGGCCTTTTCCAGTTTTCCAGTTCCTGGCCCTCTTATTTTGTTCTATCCAACTGAAATTCTTCAGCTAAACCAGTATATAATGGGAGGGACTCCACAGAAAGGCACTGTGGTTATTCCACGTTTGCATCAGTGCCCCTGGGGAGACTCTCACTGAATCATTTTGAATTTCAGAGCCTGATGTAGGGCAGTCTGATGAATGTCGTTTACCCAAACTTTCTGGTCTATTTGCTTCATCAGTGTAAGTGGTCTTACTCTGAATTTCACTATAGAGGATCTGGTTCTTTTTATTGCCCTCCTTTCCGTCATTGCCCCTGTAACTAAATAATAGATTTAAATCTCAGTAGTATCAAAATTGATCTATTGTTTTCATCAGTTTCCACTGGCACAAGAGAGATCAGAATACTTACTTATTTTTAAATAAATCATCTGCAGAGCTTCGCTGCTGACATGTTCGTGGCTTTGGTGCCAATGCAAGCTCTGCAGGGTCTTCAAAATCCTGACAGGATGCGCTGTCATTCCGTATGTGTTTTGGTAGTTCTGTATTTCCTCACGACAAAAGAATCTCTCGTTCTGTGCGTGTCATTATCCTATAGCGTTTCAGTGATCCTGTGGTTTAAAAGGACCTAGCTGTTGCTCCTTCCCTCCTCTCTTTATACCTGTCTTGTTTAGGAGCCTTCAGATGTCAGCAAGATAGCCAGGTTGGAGATAGCGAGTGCTTGGCAGGTCAGTCTGTGCTGTTAAAGGCTATTGCAAAAGTATCTGGCTTTGCAGAGTGTTTGTGTCAGTAATACCGAAGGCATCACTGAATCAAAATTTCACTGAGCTTTCCCCAGCAGGCTATTTTTTTTATTATTATTTTCTGTCTACATAATGTTTTCTTAGGAATTTCATTCCAGCTCATGTTTGCATGGAAATTCTGAATAATGTAATTACTTTGTAAAATGGAAGAGCGTTATTTTATTTTGCCTCTTTTAAGACTGGCAGAACCTTTCCATGGAATTAGGCGTGTAATTCCCAGCAGTGACAGGATTTTTGCACCAGATCCCTCAATGTCATCTCTGAATATGGACCATTTGAGGTCACGATCCTGCAGTCCCAGTTCATTTAGGTGTGGGGTATAGTGGCACAGTTCCTGTGGGCGTAGGTTGTAAGATCAGACCATCAATGGGAAAACCTGCCAAACTTCATTCTCAGAGCCTGAGCCAGAGACAGATGAATTCTCATCTCTGCTCGGTTTCCTTTTCCATTCATTAGGATTTCTAGTGTGGAGGGTAATCTGTTTTGTCATGTCTCTTGCCCTCTTTTAATACAAAACTGGCCTTCTTATGTGTGAATGGCTGTCATTTCTCCAGAACAAATGATACCGGATTCCTGAAGCAAACAATTATAAAATGATTACCCCTTGAGCTGACTTAGTGTGCAGATGACAGCTTTTGCCTAGATGCAGTTAACAACTGGAGGGAATTTCCAGCAGTCAGACATCACACAAGCCCGAGGAATGCAGAGAGGGGTGCTGAGGAACCCAGAAATCAGGTGACCGTGAGGGTGTGGGCTTGCATTAGTGTGTCATCCTGATGGAAAATACAGCACAATTATAGGTGAGAAATCCCCGGGTCTCAATAGGCAAGGCTCCTATAGGTACTGATTTATGCATGGATAGCACTTGAGTGTGCCGTTGGATTTGTGCCAGCGCCTCTTTGCCATATGATATTGACCCCAGAAATGATACTATTTGCTGTCTCTTCCTTGTGTTTGTAGTTTAGAGAACACTATTCTTCACAGCTATCTCTGCCTGTATTCTGATCATGCTTGCCATTCACGAAGACATTTATTTGCTGTGAAAATCTCCTGTTCTGTTTACTGGTCTTGGTTATGCTGTGGTCTTCCTGAGCTCTACAACTTCACTGAAGAAAATCTGCCCGCACCCCTCTAGGTATCTAGCAAATATTTTGTTCCCTCAGGATACCAGTCACAGTGACTTCAAATGTTTTCCTGCCCTGTCCAGAGAATTGCTCTCTGGTAAGGATTCAGGATAGTTCTTAATACAGGAAGATAATCACAATTGGTACGTATGATTATAATCTGTAGCAAATATGAAATCTCCTACATTAATGTGTATGTTTCTTGGAATAGTACTGGACCAGAGTTTTGTATTAGATAGTCCCTAAATTTCTCAGGTTCTGGAAAATTCATTTTTTTTCTCATATGTGAAACCTTAGCCTGTTGCAGAGATGAGGAAATGGATGGTGAAAGGTCCCTTCACTACAATGTCCAAATTTATCACAGGGGCTTTCAAACTAAATGCAGTAATGTTCAGGTGCTTGACTCTGAGGGGAATTCAAAGCCCAGAGGTAGGGTCTTTATCCGCTATTTGGCAAGTACTGAGGGCAAAGGTAAGAATCTCGCTGGGTGGAGTGCTGCCTGGAGGAAGCCAAAGGGAAGCTCTAGGGGCTAAAGGTTCGATGATTCTTTCACAGGCAGGATTTCTTACCAGCAATTACACTGAAACACAGAATGGATCCTGTCCGGCTGCAGCCATTAGTGTCCCAGAGAAATCCAGGTGTGTCAGGTAAACTCTACTCTTTATGAAATTACCAGCTGCTAAAACACGTTTTTAGATCCCCCTATCCTTTCAGCTGTGTGACATCGGCATATATTTCCCATGCCTTACGATGGTGGAAAACATTTCTGATGTCCCCGCATTGTCAGACTGTCAAGGGCACAGCTATGTGATTATCATTATTGTGATTTAATTACATTTAAAAGCATTTACTTTCTGAAAATCTTGTACGCTCTCTCTGTCATAATGTTTAGAATGTATCTTTACCATACAGTAGTTATTCTTTAAGGCTCCTTATACCTAGGAAATCTTGTAAAAAGAAATATACTGGATAGCAGAACAGAAATTCCTTACCTAATGCTGAACTAATTCTTAGAGCTGCGTCGTGATTACTCTTGGAGGCACTGGTGGAAGTCTAGCAAGGGTAATGGACTTTTTCTCACGATCTCTCCATGATGAGATGGTAGGAGTCACAGAAATCTATCTTGTAAAACACTGAGGCTCACTCACTTCTACGGCTCCTACTACTTCATCCCCATGTCTGAATGGGATAGGATTTTGCCTGTAACTTCCTTCTACTGCTTTCTAGAGAGAGCAACAGGGGAATGAAGTTCTGGGCAGCAGGTAAGCTGTGTGACAAAGCAAGTTTTCTTTGTAGCACACTGAGAGGTTAGGCAAACAGGATGTCACCTGCAATTGCCACCAGAACTCTGTTTACAGTTTCGTTATTGAGTACAGCCATTTTCTGATTGCTCGTCTCACAGGTGGAGAGGAATCTTGGCCTCGATAAAGTCAGTGGGACTTTTCCACGTTCCTTTCAGTGGAGCCAGGTTGTGTTGCAAATACATGTGCTTGAGCTGCCTGGGTCTGCAGGGTAGGTTATGGGATGCCTGCTGCATTGCACATGTGCATCAGTTCCCACCTCTCCAGCAGTGCCGCCTGGATGAGGGGCAGGTGCTGACTCTTCTGTCTGACGTGTTATCAGCCTCAAGGTAAAGGAGGAAATGGAGGAAATTCCTTAGGTGATGTAGAGAAAAACAGTTTACAATAGAAAAATAAACATGTGATGCTCTGTTTAGTAGGAGGTGGTTTTATTGTTGCTTTTTTTGAAATAACATGATTAAACTTTTTTTTTTTATAATGATGTAGAAGTTGTCAGGCATGTTTTAGCCCAGCAATGGTCAAATTAAGGTTTATTTCACTTTTAATCTCCTCATTTTAGGTTGTCTGGAGTTCTTTTGTGAAAGTTCATAAGACTATATTGGTTAGAAATTATTCTCCTATCTTATCTAGCCCCAATTTAATATTAGCTAACAGAACCGATCTTTCTTCCGTGGAGCCAAGGAGGAACCAGCAAATTCCATGCCCAGTTCAGACAAACTGGTCCTCTGTGAGACAGGGGCTGTGCTGAAAACCAGGTGTAAAATCCCCAGTCCATGCCTCAGTTTGGCTTTTCTGCTCCTCTGCAGCGCTGATCTGCAAATGGAGACTCCCGGGCTGATCGTTTTCGATGCTGAGCTTTCAAAACTGAGCGTGTGTTTGGCCTGGCTTTGTTTAAACTTAGAAAAATTAACGGAGCTCATTCTGCACAACTGAAATCCCAGTCTTCACACTTCCACAGAACATTTGAGCTAGCTTTATTTGCAAGTCTAACACTAATTCATGAGGCTGAGTTGACAGAAAAGGTAGATGGTACCATTACCTTTTAAGTAGGTCCTACCTTTATTTTGGTGGGATTTTTGCTGGTATCAGTGCTTGGGAGTATTTCTGTGTTATTCTCCAGTTTGCTAATCTCTCTCTAATGCTATATTTCCTCCATGGCTTGTTTCTAAAGGCCACTTCCTTGAGGTTATGGTAAGACCTCAGTTAGACAGAGAGGGAGAAATTGTAAGAACCTAACCCAAAAATTCTAACACAAATCTTACCTAATACAAATTACGGGGATTTTGCTATATACAACATATAGATAACATATAACAGCTTCCTCTGTGATGGCCACACTTACTGGCTGTCACTGCTCAGTTTACTAGGCTGAGTTAAAATGGGCTCTTTGCTGCCCTGTAGATCTCTACCTGTAGACAGGGAAAGGAATTGTGTCCCCTCGCTCTCCACTTCATAACTACAATCCCAATTATCTTGTCAGAGGGATGTTTTTTATGGGAAAAAGGTAACATATCACCACAATAACTTCTGAACAGAGCTCTTGCCTGAGGACTTGGTGTAGCAGAGAAGGTTGTGTTTTACCTTCAGGCCCTGTACAAATAGAAATAGCTTGAACAGTGAGCCAGCAAAATGTGAAATTAAAGAGGGGCAAATGTACATTTACTTTTTGTATATTCACATTAATCAGGCATATCATTTTTATTTGGAAAAGACAGTTTCAAGAAAAGTAAAGCCATATCAATTAAAAATGTGAAGAGGGAAAATCAGAATATTGGTTTTGCGTGTGTATATTGTGTGGCTTTGTTTTCTTTTTTGCTTAAGTTCATCACCCATATGTTGTAGTAATGCATGACATTACATGCCAATCTATTTGTTAGACTGGAAGATGCACAGGTTTAGGAAAGGTGAAGGTTCAGTAAGTACTAAGCTTATGCCTAGTGAATATTAATTAGTCATACGGAATGCTGCTAGCCTTTCTATAGGGACATGCAATAATGCAAATATGAAAGCATGGAAGGGCTTACGTGGAAATTCTGATGGATTCATTTCTGTCTTTTCAATTCTGTGGGAAAGTTCAGCATTTTTTCTAAATTCTGACTTCAGAAGGAAATGAGAAGTCCAATTTTCTGATTTTTAGATGCATCTCTAAAATGCAACAGAAGGCATGTTAGCTTACTAGCAAAAGTAATAGAAGGCCCAAAGTGTAAACCTCTAGAGACACCAAAAAACCAAAACCCAACCCTGGGATCTGTTGCTTTTAGAAATGCTGTAAGGATAACTTGTGTGCTTTTTCAATGCTACAACCTGTATCTCTCTTTCTGACTTTCCTCTGTCATTCTTCTGTCCAGGTACACCTGATTCTCTGTGTTCTTTTGGGTTTCAAATAGTAGAATTCAGGTGAGCACCTCCCTTTTTGCTGACTAAGGCTACTCTAACAGATAGCTGAGTATTGTGAGTGCCGGGAGGAATGACTGCTTTGTGGACAGATATTGTAGCAGACAGAAGTATTGATTGGGTTTCATTGTAATAAACATTGCCAGATGTTATCTCAGTGTGCACTGTTTACATTAGTAAATAAATAAATCCTCTAGAGCATAATTATTCTCTATAATGTTTTTTCAAAAGTTTACTATTGTCTCCTTTTATATGTCTAAAGTGACCTTCCTCTGCTCTCTGTGTGGCTTGAGAAACTAATTAGGACATGTGAACCTAATTGTAAAATACAAATCCTGATCCACATTCAGATATCATATCAAGGCTGAGTCTAGGGTGTATGTGTACTAGCATCTTCTTTTTGGGTACTCTTTCTTCATCTGAGACCTTTTCTCATAGGAAATACGTGAACAGGTTTTTTTCACTGTTGTGTTACTGTCCATGCTATTATCCAAGATAAACACCTTGTCATGCAAATGTCATGGTAAACATCTGTGTCCTCTTATTCTTGGCAAAGCCTCTCAAAACTGGTGGGTCACTTGGTACACAAAATAATGATGGGATTCCAGCATAGGCGGAGTCACCAGTGCACGCAAGGCCAGCGTGTTAGTTATTAAATAAGCTAAAAGAGCTCAAAGGATCTGAGCTTCCACAAAGGCGAAGACTCACGAGAGTCCAGATTTGCTCTTCAGACTGTGAATGCACAGCACATCATCACAGCGCACAGCAGATCAGCGTGGGCCTGTGTGGAGCTCCTGCGTCTACGCTTGGCTGGTGCTGCCTTTTTCCTTGCAAGAGGCATGGCAGATTGAAGCATACTTAGGTTTTGAGTTTCTTGATCCCTGCTGTAATCAGCTCTCCCCAAAACACCCAGCAAGTTCACAAGAGGTTTTTCGAAGTGTAGCTAGTAACCATAAAACTTTGTGCTGAATGAGAGCTGAAAATGTCTGCTTGGCCTTCCGAGAGTGAGTTTTTTTTATTTCCAGTGAAACTCTACCTATTATGTTGAAGTACTGGTTCCTTGCTTTGCTAGATTAAGCCATCGTGTAATTTATCATCTTGAGTAATGTGTGCTTCCACAGACGTGCAGGTTCCCTTGGCAAGTTGGCTCCCTCTGGAGACTCCCCAAAACATACTTAGAGCAACTTCTGTAGGTTTAGAAAGATGCCAGTGAGTATCTCAATTCTCTGCCAGTGAACCAACATTATTAACCTTACATCTCCCAAATTAAATAATCTTTCTCTGTCATATCTGAAGTTTAAATTCATATAAAAGATGTGCTTTTTCCCCCAAACTCTTAATAGTTTTATGGGTTGTTGTTTTTGTGTTTCTTCTGCTTAATCAGCTGAATTTAACTGTACTCGTTCTCTTTATTTAGCTATGTGTATAATTATTCTATACATTTTACTGGAACTTCTGTAATGGAAGCACAAACAAGTTGTGTGTTTATGTATGCATAGCTATCCTTTAAAATTTGGAGGACTACCCATTTTTAATATTATGTTATAGGGGACAAAGACCATCAAACCCATATTTATTTTTCATTTTTAGTGTCTCCCCTTTTCATTGGCACAAAGGGGAAAGAAATAAAAATGAATAAATAGCCAAGGAAGAGGAAAATCTCACCTTCCCACCTTATTTCTTGTTGTGTATGTGAATGCTTTCAGCGATGCCTCTGAAAACTTTGAAGAGAGCTACTTGCTTCTGGAAATGCCTGTGTGGCATGAAGTATAGCTGTCCATTTAAAATGTGTCTCTATTTCTTATCTCACTTTCACTTTGAATAGTCAAGTGCACGTCCAAACAGCAACCACTGAAGGAACAAATTCGAGTTGCATGCAAACATGGCTCATCAACTGTGCATTTTTCCCGTTTCTAAGGAATAAAGATCACAAGTGTGAAATGAAACATAACAGGGAGGCACTGGAGTGCAGATCTGAAGGTGGAATTTGCATTGGCTGCACTTCAGCACAGATGGTAGAAAAACTTAAATCTACTCTTGGGTCCTGAGACCTCCCCCCCCCTCACACACACACCTCAGGTTAGTGAATGTATCTAAGGAAGGAAAGTGGAGCAGGTAATTCCTGAGGGATTCTAGCCATTCATGCTCCTTAAAAGAAGGAGCCATGGGAAATATGCCTCAACATCACTATTTTGTTGGCTGCAATGGGATTTTTGTTTAGCGCAATAGCTCTCCTAATCACCATCTAACCAGTCGTGTCCCTAATAATGTAAAAGGTGTAGCACAGCCTTCCTCAGGATTACTCTTCTGCGAAATTAAATGCCTTCATTGTTCCTCCCATCTAGGTAGGAGAAGTAAACCAAAGAATGACTGAAGTCTGCAGTCAGTCTGTTTGTGCCCCTTTTGATTTTAAGGGGGGAAGGAGTGTGCATAGGCTTAATGCATCCTCCTCAGTAACTGGGATAAAAAACCTTGGCTTTACTCTCCTTGTACTGTCCTAGTCTCTTGGCTCTGTCATAATACAGGGACATAACATCAGACCCCTTCTGGTTTGGGGGAAAGTTAGGACTCCTGAACTCTTGGAGCTCATATTTCAGGTAAATGTTGCAGCACTTAGCAGATGTGACTGCAGGGAAGTTGTTTTTTCTGTTTGGTAGAGAGGGAGATATACATTTCCCTGTTCATGCTCTACATTTGTATGCACCAACCCTGTCTCTTAATGATCGGTTCCCAGGATAAGGTGGGATCTGTGTATCCAGGACCAGTTTGGTGGTGTTTTTTTTTTTTTTTTTTTTTTTTTTGTTTGGCATCTCCTGTGTCGCTGTGTGCAGTGATGCCAGTTAATGCTCATTGAGGCAGAGGATTTGCGATTCTGGTTCTTGGCCTGAAGTGGATTGAGATTCATAAAATATAATCTCAAATCACAAAGCCACCATGGGAGGTTTACAGCTTCTGTGACTATCTCACTTGGGCTAGATTTGAATCAGCAATCAGGAGGTGAATGGTATTGTTCTTATCCCACTGCCAATTTCCTGAGCTAACATAATCTGTGTGTGTGTGTGTGTGTTACAAAACTTTATTTTCCAATTGAATGCATCCATCCTTTAAAAACTGGTTAAAAAAACAAAAGACAAAATGTAAAGGAAATTTACCATCCAAAAAAAATACAGAGCAGTGCTAAGGACTTTAAAATATATGTAAACATCAGTTCCTGCCAAGTTAGTCATTACTAAGAGTTAACAACACGGGGGATTGATTGAGAGAATGATTGTTGCTGTAGAATGATGATTTAATAAGAGAAAATCTGATAGATTTGACATGCTACATAAAATGTGCAGAACGGTTATTCTTTGGGAAATTGCAACTTTCATTTGCACCCTTTACAGCCGTGTTTGTTCTGTGCCTTGCCACGTTCCCCTTCTTCCCTGTTATTCTCTTTCATTGCCGTAAATCATTAGCATTCACCATTGTTACACGTGTCACAGGAAAAAGAAAACGCACGTGCCATTTCCCTTCCTCTTCTTGCCTCCTCTTACACCTTCACTTGGTCTGTTTTCCAGTAGTCACCCACCAGCTTTGTGCCATAGGGCGCTGCAAAATGTCTTGCTCCTCATCTTGAGAAGATGGCTGCTGAGAACTCAATTTTATTTCCCTTTTGCTACTGTTTCCTTCATAAGCATCCACTCCTCACTGTTCTGGCTGATTACTATTTACCTGTTCCTTAGTCCTAACAACATGCCTGGTGCTTTATAAGCCGGAAAATAAAGGCTGTCTCAGCTCAAAGTTGTTGTCGTACAGGACAAATAGACAGAAAAGCCCTTCTATTGTTCCCATCTTTATTGATGAGCTGGGCTTTGTCCTTCAGTTTTTCAGCAATAATTTATGAGAAGGTGTTTTGTTGTGTGTGTTGTTGTGGTTTTTTCCTAAATCTGAAATGTCCAATGCCTCTGAAGATCCTGTTGCAAGTGTTGTCAGTGTGTTTTGTCTTCTGTAAAGTGTGGTGGCTCATGCAGGCCCTGCTCAGGTAATAGCACAACCTAAGCTTCTGTGCCCTTTTCCTGTAGATAGGGGATGCTGATGTCAAAGGCTGGGCTAAAAATGGTCTTCTCCTTGCCTCAGCAACATCTTGGGCTAGCTTTAGTGCCTGTATTGTATGAATCATTTAAAAAAAAATAAATCCTAGAGTCTGATTACAACAAATAAATTCCATAACACCCTATGCACTATATCTGTTGTCATGCCAAAGAGCATAATATAAAATAATGACTGCGAATGACAGCAATTAAAAAAAAACAAAACAAAAAAACAAAAAAAAAAAAAAAACACACACACACACACAAAACAACAGCAAACAATAGTGTAATTTGACCCTAAGAACATTTGGGGAAAAAAAAAAAAAGGTTTAAAAGAAAACAAGGCAAAAATGGGAACATGGACTGGCATCACGGACAGTGTCATGAAACTACAGTCAGAGGTATGAGCCTAGTAGAAAGAAAGAGAGAAGGGGGTTGGGGGGCGAGTTACTTATGAATCAGTACAACTGTGCTTTGTTCTGCATGAGTGTTTTAATAGAGCAAGTGTAATATAAGGATCAGGTGGGCTCGTGGGAATGGAACAAAAGGTTTTGTAAAATTAAAGCAAAATAATTATAGCTCTAGGTGTAGAGTGAGCACACTCCAGCAGTTGATAGCGGGAACCTGCTCAGAATGGAGAAGGGAGGAGGGAGAAAGATGCAGTTGGAAGGTTTTTTTGTTTTGCTTTGTTTTTTAATGTATACGTGCACACACACACGTGCATAAACACGCATAATGTAAACAGATTTATATATGTACGTTAGCAAAGACTTTTTAATCCCTGACAGTTGCAAGCAACTTTAGAAGTGATTAATAATACCCACACACAAAAACGCATTAAAAAGAAAATTTAAGGAATAGTCTCAAATGAATTAATTAACAACACAAAAAAAAAATCACAGTGGAATGCTGTCTTTTTAGTCAAATAGAGGACTGTAATCTAAAATGGAGACAATCCTCTGACACGGGATTCAGAGATGATATTCCTGTAAAAGCCCAACGAGGAATATACACGGAGTGCCAAGTACACCAAGGAGCCAAGCTCAAAAGTCCAGAAGTGGACATGATCTCCTAGGCATCGTGGGAGGGCTTTCAGCAATAAAGGTGTTAAAGGATCTCCCCTGGTGCTTAAAGGTGTTAAAGGGTCTCCCCTGTTTGGGTAAAGTGTTCTTGCAGAAGAGCTGTTTCCTACCTAAATTTAAGAGCAGTTTTGCTGGTAAGACGACAGCTTGGTCGATCCCATGGTGGTCTCTCTGTATCTAGTTGTTTGCTTTTTCTTTCCTTTACCATCCATTTATATATGTACCTAAATACACGAGGGTGTGTACACTTAAGTACATATTTACGTGCCTGTAATGTAAAAGTAATAATCCTCCCCCAAAGAATCCCTGCCTCAGGTCCACCGTCCTTTTCTCTCTGGGTTGTTGGTTGCCTTCAAAGGTGTAACTAAGGAATAGTAACTTGTGAGTAGTGAGAGGTGTGCATCTTTCTCTGTCATGTTAGGTTCAAAATGTCCAGAATCTGTTCCTGTTGTGGGCAGTGAGTAACAAATACGTAATTTTTCTTTGGAGATTTATCAAGAGAGTTAATGAACATTAGTTCCATTAACTCCCCGTGGCATCTGTGGGTTGGGATGGGCTCCTTTCTGCTTATGTGCCGCTATGTGGAGTGTTACGAGGAGCACAAGCGTGTACCTGTGATAAAAGGGATCGGTTTTGTTCCCAAACTACACCAGCTTCCCTCCTGTGGTGGAGAAGGCTTCTGACGGGTGCAGTGAAAGGCAGGCAGGCTGTGGAGAGGAGGCTCTGCGGAGCCCACAAGCTGTAGTAGCAGGCACAGCTACTACAGATGGCTGGTGTGTGAGATAAGGCCTTGGCGAGGGAGGGGGGCGATCGGCCCTACCTCCCACCACATTTCCCCTTATTCTGCCGTCAGATTTCTCTTATTCAGAGTTTGTTCGGGATAATTGTTCACAGACAATATATTTTTTTTGCGCTCATGCTGTAATCAGAGGCTGTTGTCACTTGAAGCAGAGCACATCTCTTAGGTGGTGCTTTCTGCCAGAATGTGGAGGCTGAGATCAGAGTGAAGCTTTATGAGCTCCATTTGGTGCTTTTTACTTCCGTCTTGTTTCTCTCTCTGCAGGGGATGTGAAACTAGATTTGTCCTGTTTCCACAGCAGGGTTTTGGTTTATTTTGTTTTTCCATAGCATTTCATTCTGTGGCGCAAATCCAGAGGAGAGTGTGTTGCAGAGATGGATTTGAATGTCAGACAGAAAGAGTTGTGTTTAATAAACTCTTTGTTGTAAATTATAGAAACTAGGGAGCAGGAGGCCCATGTTTAATACAAACATTCTGTGGTTAACTTATCACTTTAAGTGTTTACCCCGTAACATAAAGAACAGTGAAACAAGATAACTTTGCTAGAGGGGTTGCTCATGGGGTATGAAGCTCAAGACTGAAATTCCTTCTTTGTGGGCAGGCATCTCAAACTCCCTCCACCTTCCATATTTTTTTTTCCTCTGGCACATAAATTGATTATCATGTAATTCACCCTGAAATTGACTTCCTATATGTTCTCTTTGTGTTCCTATAAGAGGTTTGTGGTGATAAGGAAGGCTGGTGGTGTTTGGAATAACCAAAAATCCCATTACCCCCTGGTGGTTCAGTATTGTGTCCTGCTTATATACCTGCCTCCGTCTTCGAGGCGGCTGCCTAGCAGAACTGAGAGACGATATAGGACTAGATCAACAAAAGAAAAAAAAAAATAATGTTATAGGCTTTCAGGAAAAAAAAGGTGCTTTAGCAATATAATACCATACTTGAAGATGTCAGCCCAGCATGCAAACAGCTGAACGTGTAACTCCCCTTATACATAATGACTGCTGCTTGTTTTCCTGTGCTCACCAGCTTTTGAAAACTCCTCTCTGTTTGTATCATACCATGAGTTACGTATCTATGTTGATCTCATTTCGAAGTGATTTGTCAACATGAGCCTATTGTGAAATTAAAGGTCAATAACAGGCCAGGCAGTTGACAGGGTAAGCACTGCACACTGGAAAGGGAGAGGTCAAGAATAGCACATCAAATCCTAAGTCTTCAGATGTGCCTCGTGAGTAGTGCGTTTTGCTGTTTAGGAACAGAGATGCTATAAAGCTTCAGAGTCAAGCACTCATTCACAGCAGGACACAATATGCCAGTATCTGTCACATTCCAAGTCCTTGCAACACTATTGAAGTCAGAGAATTCAAGTCCCAGATTCCTGGCTTTTTTTTAAAGATCAGCTCACTTTCTTTCTTGTTATTCCAGTAACTCTGACATATGTGCATGCAC
This sequence comes from Anas acuta, assembly GCF_963932015.1. Taxonomy (NCBI): domain Eukaryota; kingdom Metazoa; phylum Chordata; class Aves; order Anseriformes; family Anatidae; genus Anas; species Anas acuta. The sequence continues at coordinate 118,581,194 of NC_088979.1, read as the reverse complement.
ACACATATAGGTGTGCTGATATTTTTTCCAAAGCATGAAATTAAAAACAAACAACAAAAACGTTTTTTTTTTTTTTTTTCCCTTTGTCCTTTTATTTTTTTGGCAAAAGGCACTTCATAAGTAGTTTATATTCCAGCTTCATTTTCTTCCATTCACCCTCTGCTGGGAGCTAAGTCCAAAGGATTAAGACAGGAACAGGCCTGTATTATATAATTTAATAAATTAAAAGTGTTCTAAATAGCTCTTAAAAAAAAGAAAAAAGGTAGGATTTCCACTTTTGCTCGGAAAGAACTGATGCAATCCTGTTTGCAATGAACTGAGGCGATGCTGCTTTCCCTACATCTGCTTTGGAATTCAATGAGCAACAATGTACAGCCAGCAGTAAAGACTTCTATCCCTTTCTTTGCTCTTTCATCTGATTCTCCTGCTCCTAGTCTATAGGAGAATGAAGCTAGTCTGGCTAGAGAATTTGCACCCTCCTTTTCTCATAAGGAAGATGAAGTTTTTTTAGATAACAGTAGGGACAATTTCTGGTCTCATTGAAGTCACTGGCAGTTTTCCAGATGATTTGTTATGAGATTTGGCCTTGAGAAAAAGGATCAGTCACACTCATCTCCTTTTTATTCTGAACTAGAATGACCCATATCACTACCCAGTGATGGCTGCCTAGGATACTAGCAGTGAATTTTTGGAAAATGATCAAAAGTTCAAATATATGCAAGAATGCATGAAACCCACTGTCTAAGCAACCAGAGAGAATGCAGTTGGCCTCAGCAAAATACGTGATTAAATAGAACCAAATAAAATTGGAAGCTTGTTATGAAAGACCATCTCTATCCATTTTATTATTTGCCTATGAAATATTATGTTAGGGTGAGGCCTGGAACAGTCATCTCAAACCTAAATGTAAGTATGTATCTTCCTGCAGTCTCTGAAATTTTTTGATTGCAGAACACTATAAATGGTGCAAAACAAAGTCTCTTTTCCAAGTTCCCTACAGTGAACAATTTAAGAGCATTTAGTCTTAGCTGGTATTAGGACTTCATGTCCTCAGAGAATAAATGCTGCCCCTTTGATCTCTAGATATAAAAGTCACTATTTCCCAGGAGCTGGGGAAGATCTGGGGCCCCGGAGCAGAGACAGAGACACAAAATGAGAGCCTGGCAGCAGTGGTCCATTCCCAGCGTCGCTGCTGACTTGTTGCAAACTTTGAAAAAAAACAACTATCAGTGGCCCCCGGTATTCTCTATTTTTGAAATGAATTTAAGAGTATTCATCTGTCTTAGCAACATTAATTAAGCAAGGAAACAAATAATGTTGAAGAAATAGTCATATTTTCTGACCTTACTGTAGCGTCTTCCTTTTTTTTTTTTTTTTTTTTAAATTTTTGTGTAAGCAGATAGTTTGCAAAGTAAATTCACAGGCACCTGATTTTGCATATCTGTGTCCTGTGCAGTGCCCCTTCCTCTGGGTAAGGAGGTGAAAAACGATACTTGAATCTAAGACTCTTCCCTGTCTTCTGGAGGGGAGAAGCTGAATGCAGAGGTGGCAGGTCAAAGAGAATATAAGATTTCATTACAATCGAGTTGTGTCTGTATTTGAAAGCATTTTATTAACATGTTGCTATCCAGAGTTTTGCCTTTCAACATTTCTTGTAGGAGGTGAATTTTCCGGTTGGTTTGTCTTTGCTGTCAAAAAAGTCAAGCTGATTTTTTCTTTCTTCTGATTAAGTGAATAAATGTTAAGAGTAATTAAGCCAAGGAGAGTTTAAAATTTATTTTTTTTTTCACTCTTTAATTCCTAACCTAGTAAACAAACTGCTTGTATCCATCTTTACAGAGATTTTAAAACCACTGTGCTGAAAGTATAGTGTAAAAACACCAGTTCTCACTTTAGAGTCAAAACCACTTTGATGACCGCCAAACCTCATGTGTTAAACTTGCAAGTAGAAATCATGTTTTTCATTATTCGTTACCTCAAGGTTACTTCAGGGCTAGGGTTTCCCGTGAAGATCAAACAAGGTTTTTTTTTTTTCCCCTGTCTTGCACGTCCTCACTTGTGCCCAGATTATGCCCTCCGAAAGTACTAAGCGTCAAACTGTGGCCTTGAAGCTGGAGGGAGGATTGTTTGGTGTTTTTAAGGCTCTGATCAGCAGACCAAGAGAAATCTGGGTTCTTTTCCTCGTCTCCGGCTCTGTAACCTTGGAAAACTCAATATATCTGTGCCTGTGTTCCCCGGCTGCAAAGGGCAGGGGATGCTCTTTCCCTGCTGCATTAGGTCCTTTGAAGATAAACCTGCTCTCCGAAACTGATAACGAGCACTAGAAAATGCATGTGTTGGTCAGGTTCCCAGTCCGTGGCCTGAGTGGGGAGTCTTTTCTCGCAGTGCCTAGTCCTGGAGATCTACCAGGAAACCTTCCTTACTCTAAGGCGATCACATAGGGCCTCTGTGCTCCTTCCTGAGCGCACCTTGTCAGCAGCTGCTTCGGGAAACCTCTGCTTCTCCCTCCGCTGTTGCCCTGGCTGTTGACATACAAAAGATTTGTGTGCTCCTCTCATGCTTGAGGGATGTAGAGACTGAAGTTGCCCAGCCTGGCTTAGTACTTTGGAGCTTTTGATCCCCTTTGCAGGGTGAAAAAGGCTGTTTCCAGAGCTCTAATGGTGCATTTTTCTGTGATTTATTATCTGCAAATGCTCGCGTTCCTGATACACTTCTCTTGGAAATGTTTTGCTGAAGCCTTATCCGCATAGGCTGATCATATGTGCCCCAGATATAAACAGGAAGGAAAGGTTTCCAGTTCCATCTGCTGCAGTCTAGAACAATTTTATCCACCGTTGGCTGGGGGGAAGCAATTCTGATTTAAAGGGCATGTAAGCTCTGTGTTATTAGTCTGATAGGATAAGGTATTACGGTTTTTCTCCTGGTGAGTTTTTAAACCTGAGCTGAAAATAAGTGCACTGCATGCTGTAATGAAGATGGATAAAACTTTAAATAAATAAGTAAAAAATAAAACTATATAAAAAAAAAAAAAAGCAGAGCTGGAACTGTGCATCAGTGATGTCTACTGGGCACCTGGACTGTTGGTTAAAATCCCATCAGGGAGAATCTTCTGCCAAACAGCCAGCCAGCTTTTCTCCGGCAACTTTCAACAGAGGTAGGTGGGAAACCCCAACAAAAACAGTCGAGCACATGCAAGCTCCTTGTAGCCAGCCAATTAATGGATGCAGCCTCTTCACCGGGGCCCAAAATCCCTTTTCCACTTGGTAACAGCCCGTGCAGGCTGACCTAAGGGACATGTGCTGCTTACCAAGCCACTGTTCAGCCTTCCCAAAGACATCGCTCCTTGGGTCGGGTCTGGATCAGAGGCACACCTTTGTAAATTCGGTGTTGGTGGCAGGGATTCAGGTAGAAGTATCTCAGATTTGCCTTAGGGTTTTCTGATCAGAAGCCGGTCTGTGGATTTAGGTAGGGATTTACTGGATAAAGGCATAGCATTCAGCAGCTGAATTTTAACCCTCCTGGAGCACTTAAATCATTTGTTACCCACTTAGTGTACCTAAACATGGGTGTAATTTGCAGGATATGTTTCTCTTTCTCCAAGTTAAGATGTTCTTCTAAAGTTACTATTCCGAGTTCTGCTTTCCTCTGCTGTAGCAGCTGAAACTGCTCAGGGATAGTGCCGTAGTGGTGACACGTGGCGTGGATAGTGCTGAGGGTCCCTTCTGTGGGGAGATGGGATGGGGACGTTAGTCCTGTGAGCTGCTGTGGTCCCCCAGAAAGCACCAAGACACGTTAAGAGATTTTTCTTTCTGGACATCGCCGCAGAAAGTCTGGCTGGCTGGTGGAAATAATAATAAAAAAGCTTTGAAACCGAGAGCAAGTAGGAGCTTCTAGCAGGGAGAAAAAAAAATAATCCAAAGGGGAAGTTAAAAAGTGACAGTGACCACGTATCCGTGTTTCTGTCAATTGAATTTGGAAGGGTTTCTCCCCAAAAAGTGCACACAGATTTGCGGGGCTGCCGGCAGCCCTGCAGCCGCACGGTGCCGGTGCCACGCGAGCGAGGAGAGGGCCGGCTGCACTTCTGTCCTCCCCTGGGGGACGGCTGTGAAGGAAGGAAGCCGATCACAGTGTGCGAAGTCTGAGAAGTGACAGTGTTTTGCACTCAAGGCAGCTACGCGAGGTTACCTGAGGACAGTGTCTGGCTCTACTGGCTGATTGCTTTGAGCATGTTAAAAAAAAAAAAAAAAAAAAAAAAAAAAAAAAAAAAAGCCAGCTAATGGGGGCACCTCCTAAGCAAACCAGATATCCCTTTTACCGTGCAGTCCCTGTTGAGAAGAGTATAATTTTACATTAATTACACCGGATAAGTAAGAATTTGTTATGTTCTGACTTGATCCAGTAAATTCCCATTTAACCCAGTTGTTCCTATTAAGTGTGTCAGCTCTTCTTTCAGAAGCTCGGCTCTGCAAAGACAAATGAGTGTGTTAACGTGAAAATACGTGCCTTAAGACAACAAAAATTAGGAAGCCCTTATCCCCTTTTTTTCAGAAAGAATTATTTATTGTGGAATATTGCAACGTAGTCTGGTTGCTTACAGTTGTTTATAAAAATCAAATTTATTTTTGTTCGTGCTGTTTATTTTTTTGGTTGCAAGCCTTAACAACAGAATTCTGCTTGTCACTTTCATTTTCTTTAATGTACTTTCATTTTGTTTAAAGTTGATTTAAAGTTTCATTTTCAGATTCTCATATAAATACTGAAAAAAAAAAAAAAGAAAGACCTGAAAGTACCTCCTAAGACTGATCTCTTCTCTGCTCTCTCTTTAAATTATACATAACATATACTAGACAATAGTCAGATCTAATTCTGGACTGCTTTGTTTATGTCAGTTTAAGTCAAAGCCTAGGGGAAAACCATTAGTTTATCTTGCATGCAATTAGGATGTGACTGTGTTCATCCAAAGTTGAGTATATTTTCAAAGACTTTCCCTTTGGAGTGCAGGTCCACTGCTTTTAAAGACTTATGGAGGAGCTGACCCTTTCTGAAAACACGGTCTCAGTTGCAAGGTTCTTTCTCTCTCTCATTAAAAGCAGTGAAAACTGTGTTGCTTGTGTCCACAGTGATGTGACAGGAGCTACGTGGGCATTTTGAAGTTGTCCTGATTTTTGAGGGCACCTATATGCTAGGTATATTAACCTTCAGGTGTATTTTGTGTCCTGTTTTCACAGGGAAGTCAGGTTTAGGGAATAACAGAGCAATGTAATTGTAGTTTTTTTGTTTGCTTGTTTTACTTTTCACTTGTGCCACTTGTTTCATCATTCTGTTTCACTTTTCTTGGATGGTGTCTTGCGTGCAGGAGGTGGTTTTATAGATCTCTTTCTGTTACGGGTGAACAGGTGGGTTTGGGGAGGAAGGTTAAATCATTTCTAACATGCAATAATCAATTTGAGCATATGAGATATATACGCACAAGAATCCCAAAGATGTCTGGATTGATTGAGCACATTATCCACTTGTTGCTTTTTAGCAGCTGATATATAGCTTAGACACAAAATAAGTGCATTATATTAGGGATGTTTGATAGCTCTGATTCTGTTTGTGCTGAGAATGTGGTATTTTAGAATGCACATTTGTATATGAGGAATTATTATCACAGTTTATTGTTTATTATACATTTTACTGTTTGAGTCGAATTTTTTGCCCAGAGAAGCTGTGGCTGCCCCATCCCTGGAGGTGTTCAAGACCAGGCTGGATGGGGCTTTGGGCAACCTGGTCTGGTGGGAGGTGTCCCTGCCCATGGCAGGGGGTTGGGACTGGGTGGGCTTTAAGGTCCCTTCCAACCCAAAGCATTTTGTCACTCTGTGAATGTGACAGATCTGTTTTTCTGCCCTATCACTGCATCATACGAAATGCGTGCCGTACTTCTAAATGCACCAGAGTGTCCACAACCTGATGTTAATGTTCAGTCTTTGGCCCACAATGTAGTTTTCACACACGTAAGAAGTAACCAGACCCAAACTATCTTTGAAAGATGACCTGCTTGTATCCTAAAATGGATTTAAATGCATTCCTTCTCATATCGTTCAATCCCAGGTGGGTCACTTTTTAATTCTACTCCCTGTAAGGGTGTTCCTGTTTTGTATTTCAAAACCTGGATTTTCATTTAGCAATTAATGTGGGTGATTCAAGTCACTCCTTCTGTATTTTATTAATTTTTGCCAAATATAGTATTTCTCTGCCTACTGTTGATTGAGCAGAATGGAACTTGCCTACACAAAATTTCTTAGGAAATACAATTTGCACATCCAGATTTCTAACTACACCCACTCTCCCCATTATTGCAAGGTGTTAATCTAGTTGTATGATGCTGCCTGCACAGATGCATACCCTCTTTAAAATAGGTTATGTGCCTAAATCCTTGAGAGAGAGCTCGAATACTGAATTTTTCTAGGTCTTTTTGCTCACTGAATATTTAGCCCTTGTGGTTACTTTAACAATTTTTGTGAAGGCTTTTCCGTGTTTTTAGAAAGTGCTTTTAGTAAGTAGTTTAATCCTAAACAGCAACCGAGTTCTGTTGCAGCAAAAGCAACTACTGATTTTAAAAGTAATTTTAAATTTACACATATCCATTTTGGCAGTACTTTTGATTTGAGCAGTTCTCTTCCAGAAATCTACCCTGGAGAAAATGTTTTTAATCAGGTTAAAATGGAGGCAAGATAGGAAAAAAAAAAATATGTTTGCTGTGGCTTGACTGCAGCAGTGCTAATGAGCTCTGCTCTAATACATGAAGGAACATATGGCCCCCATCTGAATACAAACTGGACACAAAGCAGTAATTCAGCTGAGATGTCCTGAATATTGTAAACTGGGTGAATGTGGTTGAAGGTGTTTATAAACGGTGGCTGAATCCCACACACTGACTCACTGCTTTCTAATGTCCGGGGCTCAAGGTGCTATTTGTAAGAGTATAGAAAATGACCAGTAGAGGGAATTCTTAATTAATGCTAACAAAATAGCTAACTGAAGTGTTATGTTATGAAGAAAAGACTTCTTGTGCTCGTGACGCAGCAAGAGACGGATTATGGAGAGGGCGAGTTAGGAGAAGAAAAATCACAGGACAAGCAAATTGAGTATTTACTGGCAAATAATTGCTCTCTTAAGCTGTGGCTCTCTTCCTAAATTCTTGGCATTCCTGAGCACTAGAAGCATTTTCAAAAAATGCATCGTTACAGAGTACATGTAAAAAAAACCCTCAAAGGCTGATGTTACAGGCTTGTGCAGGTAAGCATGTGTGTTACTGCATATATTTCTTCTGCAGCTTTAGATTGACCATTGTTTATGGGAGTGCTCGTTGTGTTTTTTTTTTGTTTGTTTGTTTTTTTCCTGTTTCTGAAGAAGTGATATTTTGGTTTCACAGCTCTATTTCGTCTAAAAGTTGGAATAGTGGAGATAGTCTTCTAGGTTGTAGTGTATGCTTTTGTGTCAGCAAAGATATACCGATGTACAAGGAAATAAAACAAGCTTTTGGCAGAGAGTATGCGGCCCGATTTTATTTAGTTTAAATGGGTTCCAGCTTTTTCCTCTACCTTAAACATCTCCACAGCAGCTGAGTGTGGGGCAGAAACATATGCCCTTATGTGCTTGCATTTTGCTACAGGCTGATTTCACTGGAGGAATGCTTGGGGAGATTCTGCAGGGATAGAAGTTTTTCTAAGTAACTCTCAGAGGCTGCCTGCATCTGTACATCTTCCCTAGGTGTGTCTCCCCAAGGAAATGAGATTTCTGGGAACCCACTCTTTGCTCCTGGATGCAGTTAGTGTTACCTGTCTCCAATTCTGTTATTTTATTTTTTTTTTAATTTAGCCATGTTCAGCCAAGTTTGATGAGTAAAAGTCTCCAAGATACCAAGGCTTCCACATGTTTTGTGGAACTAGGCAGCTCTTTAAAGGGGAAAGGCTCTTTTAATGACCCCACTGAGGGAGAGGCTACCTCACAATTTTACCAAAATTATACATTGGAGACTCAGCGTGGACAGAAATCCATGAGAATGCAGGCTCATTTGGCTGTCTGTGAACTGGTACAACTTCATGAGAATCTGATTTTTGTTTATCCCACATGTAAACTTCTTTTTATAATAGTAAAAAGGTCTGTTTGAGCATGGAGATCTGTAGATTGTTAACAATGCTTTGCCTTAAATTTGATTCTTTTTCACATCTTACTTGACAAATAAAGAAACACTATCACTAGCATTTTTTTTTGTTATATCTACAAAATATTCTTCTTGTTTTCTGCCCCCACTTCATTACGTACATTAAAAGAAATGGCCAAAATAATCTCACTTTTCACAAGTAAATAAAAATAGCACGTACCCCTGAAGAGCAGAAATGTTCTTTGATTTTACAAGGATCTGATTTTGGTTGTACAAACTCGATTGTGTGGGACATTTAAGTTGAACACTGGACTGAAGAGCATAATATGCATTTCAGACACCACTCTAGAAAGCTACACCATTAGCATCACAGAACCGAGTATCAGGTCCTTCAAAAAAAAAAAAAAAAAATTGCTGAGTTTCCAGTAAAGAGTAAGTGATTTAACCTTTCCCACAAGGGTAGTTTCTCCTTAATAGGTATCAAATTGAAGTTTGCTTTTGTCTTTAAACACGGTCAGTTTTCAGTCCTCATTCCTTATTGTACCATAATTGCGGATATTCTGTTTATTGACTACTGCTAATAATTATTTCTACAATTATATTATTCTTATGTTTTTATTATTGTTAGTATGGCAATAATTAGTCCTTTTTCAAACCCTCATAAAATCTTGGCCCTTCCGCTGTCTTGGGTGCAGAGTCCTGCAAGTTAATTATATAGTATGTGGATAAAAAAATAATAATCCTTTTATTGGTTTTAATGTTCTGCTTTTTAGTTTTAATGACTGTCCCCTCTTTTCTTGGGAGGTCAGATTTATTTTATTTTCTCTGTGCAGCTACATTTATATCACTTCTCCTATGTTCAGTCTTTTTCATTTTCTCTGTCAGTTTGAAGCTTTCTAAACTTTTTGCATATGGAAAGCTCTTGGGGGCTTTAATGAGTCTTTCTACTCTCTGAACCCTTTTTGTTTCTTTTACATCCTATTTGAGACAGGGTGATCAGGGTTGACAGCAAAATCCAGAGGGATGGCATAACACCAACTTACGTAACAGCATTATAGTATTCTCCAAAGTATTTCCTTTGGACCACCAATCTGCACGAGGCACTGAGCAATCCACAAAATCCCCAGTTCCTTTTCCTGAATTGGGTGCTGTGAACTTATCGTGCCTCGTGAGATGAAAGCGGTGCGAGTTATTTCTTTATTCCTGATAATAATGGGAACCTGATAGCCGAGGAAAAGCTAAGTACAGAATCCTATGACAAGTTTTTTAAAGTCAGAAGAGAGATCTGTGGAGAGTGATCATTGTACCTTGTGTGTAGTAAACTGGAAGGCTTCCACAAGATGGTGATGGCTGACATCAAAAGGAAGTACAGCTTGTTCTGTGGCTTCTAGACCATCTGCAAGTGACTTGCAAGAGATGAGAGGATGCCAAACAAAAGCACAATTGTGATATAATGGAAGTATGAATCAGGCATTGGTCTTCTCTTCCTGGAAAAAACAGGCAGAGCCTGGGTGGCACTCTGAGACTTCATTCAATCGAAAGAGATGAGTTTCAGGCAGTAATTCAAGACAAAAAGTCATATTAAAATGGCTGGATCAAGCTTTTTTATTTAAAAATTCTGTTGAGTTTTTACCAATTTGTTTTTATTTCTGCAACCATATAGAAGCATGTTATAGAAATGTGCAATAAGTCACTTGGTCCAAGTAGAGCATATCAAGTTGACTTTCGTTGGAAGCAAGCTAGTTCTATTCCCATTCATTTCCTCTTGGTTCATCCCCATGACTCTTTTCCCTCCTCTTCTTACCCCTCTTTGTCTTTTACCTGGAATTTTCTTCCTTAGTAAAACTTCTGACTGGCCTGGTACATTATAGTACAGTATAAATGATCATGTCCAGCATTAAGGTGATAAAACAAACTTTACTGTCTTCTTATTTGCCCAAGAGATAACACAGTTTTTGAGAAGCAGATGGTTGACTAGAGAGCCCTGAGGTATCACAGAGCTAACAGGTGCAGCTCCCTATTCAGTTTCTTCAATGCAAAGAAATCTTATTTCCAGACAAGTCAGAAAAAAAAAAAAAAAAAGAGAGAAACAGTGAGAAGGTGGACTCAAAGAGTCCAAATGCATACATTTAAAAATTGTTTTTGTGGTAGATGATGCAGGAACAGCATTTGTATGCTGAAAGAAGCAATCTATTGCTAAGAACAAAGTAAGCTTTATGGATAAAGCAAAGTGCTGAAAAGTAGAGAGCTCCATTGAGTTCTGTTGTGGTCATTGACCAGCCAAGTAATTTGCACAACTCTATGTAGGTCTGTTTTCCACAAAAAAAAAAAAAAAAAAAAAAAAAGGAAGAAAAGAAAAAAAAGGAAAGCAGAATGCTAGCTGAAGAATAATGAATGTATGCTTCTACAGACCATTGTGAACCCTGTATTGGGAAAAGATAAGGAAGGAGAAGTATATTACTGTTGAAACACTAGATACTGGGGCAACTCAAATGTATTTCTGCAATGTATTTAATGCCTCAAGCAAAACACCACATGTAGGTCGTCAGTAAAGAAGGAAAAATCACACCACTACCGATACTTCTTCCTAGTCCTGTATCTCCCAACTTACAGGTTTAATGCAGGATTGTCATAAAAAATACAGCCAGCATTCAAGTGGTTAAGGAGCTATGGCTGCACCTTTTGAGTTCCTCACATTTTGACAGAGCTGGGCTTCTGTGAGCTATTGATAACTTCAGATGCAATTTATTTGGGGTTTTGTTCACGTTACCATAAATCCCGATTTGAAATGAAAATGGCCAGAGAATATAAATGCTTCATTATTAATAATATTATTAATAAAGTCATTAGGCTCTAATTTTGTGATTTTAAGCTTGAGCTGTCCAAGTGAAATCTGTGGCCTGTGCTTACTGAATAAGGGCTGTAGTGTAGGACTGGGAGCACTTGATTGTCATGGGTGCTTTAAACACGTTTGATCTTGGGATACTAGTGGACTTTGTGATGTTATCTTTCCCTAGAGATCACAAGAGTTATCCTTGCAGAAGCAAGTAATTTATACAAGGTGACAAAATGATTCTTACAGTGCTGGTGGAGGAAAAGATGGAGACCTTAACTTCTTGCCTTCTGATTTAAGTACTAGAGAAACAGGGTCTTTCATTTCAGGGAAAAGTAAAGGTAGAGGAAACCAAGAGGATAACTAATCAGCATTTTATCTAGTCATGAGAACTTTGGAAGGAACAAATAATGAACTTGGTCGTTACTGCAAGCATTTAAGTCTTTAAATTTTAGATTGCAAGGAAAGTGTGTATTTAGTCTATTACAAAACAAATTCACAGTAATCATAATCACAATTTAAAAAGCAATGAGTACAGGTATGAGAGAGTATTATAGATAATCTGATGCAAAAGTTTTTCCAAGAGTTATGGAATCTGGTACATCACATTCACAATTTTTCCATAAAAAGATTTTTCCATTAGTCATCAGGTTGGAACAAAGTTCATAAAAATTGGAAAAACAAGTCATGCGATCTATAAAACATTTTGAAAAGTTGAAATGAAAAAGATGAATTGGATGGAAAACTTTCTGAGCATTTGAGAGAGAAGAAAGTAACAGGGAGATTTTTTTTTCTGCATTTGTTTTAAAGATGGAGTCTTGATGGAGAAAATACTGCAGCCGACTGCAAATACATGATACTCTTAAATAAAAGATTGCTCTCCTTTTCCTATTTTCAGACAAATTGCCTTCGTGGTCCTGGTCCTTTGGTTCCACACAATCATCGACTGAGCTGAAGGAGATCTCCCTATAGCTGTGAGTAATAATAAGGCTTTAGCATTTCTTTGCACATTGCTACTAGAAAGTGACCTCTCTCACTAGAAGGCTCACCTTTTCATTATAAAGGTGTTACTTCTTTTCTGCATATTTAAAGCATTGCTTGAGTTACTATATGATTCTTCTCCTATGATGCAGCAGAAAAATTCAAGGTAACAGAAGTTTGAGAGAGCTTCTTTAACCCTGGATGTGAAAGGTGGCCAGTGATAGAAAGGAGCTTTGAAGGACAGCAGAAGAATGATTACATTTAGGATTGTACTTAGAATGGTGTACAAATGATGCAAGAAGCCCAGAGAAATGCCACAAACACACCCTATTAGGGAGATGTCAGTGACACAGAATGAGAGCTACTGTCCAAAACGGCTTGAGTTTCAACAGCCTTGTGTGATGACATCTGAAATGTAAATAGATGTCAGGCAGTGATAGTGTCCTTTTATGAAGACATTTATTCTTTCCATGGTGACTTTTCCCCTTGTACCAGTTTGTGTACTCTCCTGTGACATAGAACCGATGTGACCTCATGAAATTCCAAGAAGAGAGGAAATCAGGTAGACAAAATGGATGTTACTGCAAAGGACAAATTACCTAGTAGTCTAATAAGTAAAGGACATGGTGGAGTGAGTCCGTCTTCACAAAATGGTGCCTGAAGTGAGATGGATAAATGGTGATTGGGCACGACTTGCAGCTCTAAGTGCTGTGAGGAGGTGATACCTTGTGGTGGATATACCTGGGATTTTTGAGCTGGCAGGCAGACGGGTTTGGGGGAAGGAAGGCTTTTTATGATCAAGGAGTAGTGTAGCTCAAAACAGCACTGGTTTTATGTGTGTGAGTGATAGGCAGTGGTGAAATGGAGTACAGCAGAATCCTAAACCAAGTGATTGTGATAGGGCAAATTATAGGGGGATTTATGCAGGGATCTCTGCAGCTATAGCTCAGATGATTCAGCTGCGCTTTTTCTTTGTCTCACCCTTTTCCCAGTTTATTTTGTATTATGTATCATTCCTATAATTGTGTTCTTTGTTGTTTCTCTCCTGACATGTTAAATCCCACAACACAGTCTAGTCTTGATGTTTTCCTTCTCTTTCAAAGAGTCCCAAGAGAGAGAAACAAGGAAGGTAGATGTATTTGACTTTGGAAAATGAGTTGATGCCAGTTGCAAAGGAAATAAAATATATCACAGGGGTCTGCTAAGGGGTGGGGAGTGAAAATATTGCTCATTTGTGACAAAAGATTGCCTTGAAGATTGCTTCAGCTTGATCAGTCTGAAGCCCATGTCTCACTGTTTCCATTACAAAGGCTTTAATGTTCCTGTTTCTTTTGGAAAAGGACTTCATCTATTTTGAAATAAATCCAAGGTTCCCCAAATGTACTGTTCGCTTTCAGGCTCAGCGCATGAGACCTATGCATTGGGGTCACTTTGTTAGAGGGGTTAGAAGAATGTACATGATTTAGGTCATGATCCAGGATAGCCAAGGAGACAGCATGTGACAGCCCCATGGCAGCTGAGGAGCCAGAACTGTGGTGGGAGACTGCAGGGCTGGAATCAGATGAGGAAAGCTCAGGCAGAACAAGTGAAACCCAGTAGATCTTTATTTTACATAGGACTTGTCTGGTTTGCCTGTAGGAGGCAGGATGTAAAGTGCCTATGTGACGCATGAAGACAGAATACTATTCATATGATGCCTTTTTGCTTTCAAGTCTGTAAGCCAGTGCTGATCATTCCTTTAGAGGATCTCGGTCTGGATATGTTCATTGGAATTGATCGTTATAGAGCCATAATACATTAATTCAAGTCCTCAGCAAACAGTGGCTTAGTATCCACCCCGAGCCTCCCGCAGCTTCCTGTTGTGAAGACATAGCTTTCTGATGTTGTTTTTTTCCCTTTTCTGCTACTGAGATATCCCTAATCTCTTCTGAGCACCAGTCCCTGTTTTTCGGTTTGCAGCAAAGAACTTTTTCAGTGCATACCTGTGGAGCTCATTCCTAACCTATCATTTTGATAGCAATAGTTTAACCTGGTGTGAAAATACAGCTACTGTCCTGATACCTAGAAAGAAAGAAAATAAATGCACCCTCTGGTAAGGGACAATACAATCTTTAAATTAGTGGCAACCATCCCTTGTAGTATCCCTGGTGATATGTTTTAAAGTTCAGGGTCTTTTTTTCTTTTTGCTTTCCTTTTTTTTTTTTTTTTTTTTTAGCATGTTCACCTGTTTGCATCAACTACTGATGCTTTTATCTTTGGCTTTTTTTTTTCTTTTAGAAATTTTACAGCTTTTTTTTTTTTTTTTTTTGAAATTTCCATTCCTTCAATTCAGTTTTTAAATGATTTTTTTCCTTGTTTTTAAATACACGAAAGCAACTCTTACATAAGATTAGCTCAAGTGAGCTGCAGCCAGGAGGTAATTTTTTTGTAAGCGGGCTTCTCTTTCACATGTCACATGGGGTAACCATTGTGGACTGCAACAACTCTGGGTAACAGCATGCACTCGGGATGCACACAATGGTTGTCCTGCCAGCAGGACCAGTCAGCTCACCCAAACTGGCCTGGGAGCTAACACTTGTGTCCTGGGTGCCCTGCTGCTAGGGATGGAGGAGGGAGTTGGAGGGGCTGCGAGTGTTGGCCAGAGGGAAGCACGAAAGAGCATGGGAGGGAGAAGTGGGAGAGGGCAGTCATAGCTGGGGATATTGTGGCTGGGAGAGGGGGAGAAATTAAAAACAAATCCAAAGAAAGCCAAGCCTCACTGCTGCTCTTCCTTGTGGGATGATTTGTTCAATTCAGATACCCTCTGGTCTGTCACCAGATCCAGAGGTATTTTAACCATGAAGCATTGCTTTGAGGTTAAAGACTGCAACCGAAGGGGAAAAGACATAAGTTCTGTTCTTTAGATAATAGGTGTGAACTTGACAAACTGATTATAACATCTGCGTCTCATATTCTTTCTCTCTGAGAGAAGAATAAAAATACATGTGCGCTGCAGAGGGGAGCTGAGATGCTTCATCCATTTGGAAATTATTTTTCTCCTTTAGGAGACGGATGCTTTACCTTTTTCCATGAAAAGTTGTAAATGTTTCAGAAACAATTAATGAAGCTTCCTGACATCCTCTTGGGTGAGGAAATATGATTGCTGTGGGAAAACTGAGGCAAAAATCTGTCATGTGAATATTTTATTTTAATAGTTAATGAACAGGGAAAAAGAAAGTATTACTATAAAACACATGAGCAAGATTGTGGAAAACTTTGGCAGAGAAAGGTACTGAGATAAATTCTGTCTTGATTGACACCTCTTGAAGGTCAAAGTATCTACCCACTGTATGAGGCAGGATTAAATTTGGCTCATGGTGTATATATGATCAGAAGACTTGCCTTTTAGTGTACTTAATTTCAGAATACACATAGCGCATAAGGCAGGCTTGTAGAGTAGAAGTAAATACTTTGGGAGTGACTACATAAAAAGATAAGCTTTCTTTGGTTTTACATCAGTAATAATACCATTATTTTTTACATGAAATCCTCAAATTGTTTTGTGATCAATACTTAATCCCCTGATAGCATGCCTCTTCAGGAGATCTCAAAAGACCTTCATCAAAATACACCACAACACTTCAGTGTGTTTGTGTCATGTACAACTGGCATTTCCTATTCAGGAATTTGGAAATAGACACAGAGAAATAAAGTAAGCCGCACACCAAATGAAGTGGCAATTGAGGAAGAAAAACCAGATGCCCTGACCTTTTTGTCTGGAAGTCAGAAGATCCGTAGTCCTTGGAAGCACGCACATCTGTTTATAATTCAATCAGATTTTTGTTCTTGCAAGGATGTGTGATGCTTCAGATGATCCAGTTGTTTTGACTCCCTCATCCCAAGAGCCAACCTGTCAAAGCAGTAATCCTAGGTAGTGTCACTTGTCTGCTAGGGCAAGCCTGCCTTTCTTCACTTCTAGTAGATTTTAGACTGAACAAAAAACATAAACATTGTAAACTGTATTTACACAATGATACTGGCAGATTGTAATTGCATAGATGTGTATATACAAGTATATGTTGAACACTTAACTCTAATACCTGTGGCTTTCTCCAATTATTCTTCTTTGTATCTTTGTACCTTTTATATCATTTCAGTGTGAAACTGCGTCTGTAGTCAAGCATGTTTAAAAAAAAAAAAAAGAGAAGCTTCAGCTGGTAGGAATTGAAAAATATATGGTGAGAAAAGACAGGACCACCCATAAACATCACATATACGCTGTCACTAAATGATTATTTTAGATTTCTGATTGTTTTTAATGTAAGCTTTTCAAAAGTCAGCAATGGCTTTATTTTATGTCTGCTGAAGTCAATGTGGGGTGTACCATGCACTTGAGGTGAATTATGTCAGTATTGAGTATTGTGAAAATCTCACCCCTAAATAAAAGCAGGTTCACATGTAGGAAAACGAACACAAACAAAACAAAAAACCACTCCAACAAATAACTCACCCACCTTTTGGATTCTTGAATCAGATTTGGGAAGACAACGGACAGAAATGGGCATTATTTCTTACCCAGGGAGAGCTAGTGCTTTCCAGCACACTGTCCTCATTTTAAAATTGCTGTGTTTTCAATTGTCTTGCAGCATAGCTTGTCTGTGCATCCAGTGGGTTTTGTCTCTGGCCTTTTAAAATCCATAAACTTGTGAAGTAAACTAGACAAGAATCCTTTGCTCTTGCCTATGCCATTCCTAGCTTGTAACACAAATAGAAATATAAAGCTAATTCTGTGAGGCTCTCCTGGGAGAGGAAGGTATGTGAGGAGAACACTGTCTAGCCTTCTGAGGTCAGAAATCTCAGGCTGGTTTCTTGGATTAATTCCTCAGCTGTGTCACGAGGTTTGGACTGCTTCAGTCCCTCTCCCTGGGCCATGCTTTCCAATTCTGAAGTCATCTAGATGCTGTACGTGGCAGTATGTTAAACGGCCGCTATTTTCTCTGTCACTAAGAATCTGAATGGTCTCTTATTTTGTAGAAGTGGAATTCACTTCCTAGTGATGTTAGTGGCAGAAATATGTCAACTGTCCACTTCTGTTAGCGTCATGATGAATTCTGGGTTCCCCAATAACTGTATCAAAAGGAGGCTGAAGATGGAGAGATCTGGCTACCAACAGGTCTTTACTCGTAAGAAATAGGCATTTGCATTCTTTGTATCCCCGTGTCGTGAATCAGGAGGGAGAATCATCATTCTGAATGCCATGCTTATTCTCAGCATGATGTGTGTGGTGAAGAAAGCACTGAAAGAAAGCATTAAGGCTAGGATAACATCAAAGAAAATGCTTCAATTTTTATTCTCCCTTCCATGGCGGATTAATTAAAACAGACTGAAACACCAGCTAACTTGAAAATAAAATCAAATGTGTGTATGTAGACTATGGCAGTTTATTCTAAAAATCAAAGTCAATTCTTCTCTCCCTCAAACCACAGCTCTAACAACATAATCCTCTACCTTGCTTTCTTTGACGTACCTTCTCAAATACACTGGCCAGCCCATATGGTTGCTTTGAGATTTTTGCTGTGCTGTGTCACTTGCTCGGCTTTCAGAGCTGTAACAGATAACTCTGCTGGACCTAGCATCCGCTGATAATGCGTTGTGCTTGGCATGTGATATGAAGGGATGTTAGTGTATTGCACCAACCCTCTCACTACACTTTGAAATAAAAAGTTCAAACAGGGTTCCCACTGAGTGTTCAACATGCGTGGTGGTGGTAACTATAGGAAAATGGGAAGCAGGAGCTTTTCAGGCAGAAGGAGTCTAAGGAGACAACCTCAGTCTGTGCCCTCCTTTGAATTAGGAGTTGTGTGGCACAGGATCCTTTACATCCAAAAAAAAGTGTGACTAATCCTTTGCCTTCCTCAGTCCTTTATTTTACAATGACTATACGCTGTATGACACTACCCATGCAAACATTGCTGCTGAATAGAGTCCTGAGCACCACCAAACCATTCCTACAGTCCAGATGGGGTTTCCTTCTGCCTCAGGACACACCAAGACAGTCCCAACATTGAATTCAATTCAGCTGCAGCTATTTGTGAAAATAAGAATTCTAGAGAGTAACTAGATGAGTTTTCAAGTAGCAGTCAAGGTAAAATGTGTGTGCATAAAATAACTTTTAAGACTCAAATCGCAAGTATGCAATACAGAAGCCAGTTGTAATCAACAGCTTGCTTTTCATATGTTCAGTGAGGAAATGTTTTGTTGTTTTTCTAGCTTTATGGCAAGGTGGGCTACTGTTTGAATCATGATTTGTGCTGGTGACTTCTCTAGTCAGGCAAGTTAGTGATTCTGTGTGGTTTTTGTTATCTGGAAACGGTGGTACTGATTTCTGCTATAAACAGCTCATGAAAATTGTTGATATATTGGGGGACCAGTACACATTGATCTGAGTAATGCATCTGTCTGAATAAGTGTATAAGCGTTTGGTACATTGCTAGAAACACCTTTGTGAGCTCTACTCCTTTTCTTTCCCAAAGAAAGTGTGCATGCATACAAATAAAACTACATTTTTTGTCTTTTATTTCAGTACATGAATATGGAGACAGAGTAGAGACATGCAGTTGTACAGTTGTACATTTGTGCTAAATATGTCCTCCATTATTTGTGGCAAAATTAGTTTTTAGACCATACTGATTAGAACAAGACACACAGTTATTACTGAGGATATCAACCATAGGAAAGGAACACTCTCAGCTTTATACCACATATCCCATTCTTTTGTCAGCTTACATTATAAATAAATAACAAAGCAATTTGACACATGCCCATTGATTAAAAATAAAAGTTGTCAGAGTGAGAGGAGAAAGACAAAAATATGAATTATTAATAACAATATTAAGCAATGCAAAAAAGATGCTTAACATGCAGGAAAGTCCCTGAAAAGTCACTTAGTGAAGGGGAAAGAAAGGACAGCCACAAAGACCTTTCTCCATTACTTTGTGGCCAATTCTTTGCTACTTGGTTTAGCAACTTGACCCTTGGAGGTCAGTGTGACCATATGAGAAAGAAAGGTGATTGTTAATTTTATATAAACTTGTTTACCTCATCTCTAGTATTTCTAGCATGCACGCCCAGCAAGCACGTATATGTCATGTAGGCAGTGGAGTAAATTTAAATCGATCACATTGTCGTGATTAGACTGGCCATTTTATGTTTCTGAGCAGTCTTCTTGCCCGTGAGGTTTGAACAACTGATTGACAATGTTGACACTTTCATGGCAGAAAGTAGGCTAATTTATACCCTTTCTAATTTAGGATACCACATGTACCTGTGATTTAGTAAGCAGATATTAAAGCATGCAAAAATATTGTTATTGCTAGTAGTAGTCTGTGTTCTGTGTACTATGTGATGCTCCAGTTGGTATAACAAACAGTACCCCACTAGCTGGAATAATTATGCATTTCTTTTCCCACCTTCTGTTGCTTATTTTGGTTGCAACTATTTAAATGCTTTCATTTATCAGGCCAGTTTGAATGGCTGTTGGGTATATTGACCATCCTGGCAATACTTAATTTTCCATCTGTGAAGATCAGATTTCTTTTTTCACTCAAGAGGGAAGGAGGAAAAAGAATACTTGCAAAGAGCAAGAGAGGCAACTGTGCAACTTCCATGAAAACCACAGAATCACATTTAGTGACAGTCCTGCTTGCTGAAGAATGCCCTTGCTGTAAAGCAGATAACGCTGTCTGCTATCACAATGGAAAAGCTAATCAGAAAGTTTTCCTGGTAGGATAGCACTAAAAGTCCTGTTGTGGTTAAAATGATGGTGTCTGTAGTGGAACATCGAACATTAGACTTCCTCATGGCCAGTCTGATTTCTGTATTACTTGTAGCTGAAGAGATGACATCATCTAAAGAAAACGACTGCAGGAGCAGTAAAGCTCCAACCTTATGCTTATGATGTTAATGTTTTGAATTAACAAAGTGTTAATGAATTCACAATGTGATCTCCCAGTTATTGTGCTTTAATTCTGGAAATCTCCATTTTAAGCATCTTCAGTTCAAGTAAGGGCTAAGCACTTGTAGCTTTTATGTATTTCATTAACAGTCAGATGCTCAGAGCTTCTGAAAGCCAGGTCAAATGATCTTCTCTCCGGCGTTTAGTAGCATATGGTGCAGGTACCTCCATCTTATCTCTTCATTTCAACTACAGGTGTAGTTAGGTGGAGAGTAGTAGATACTTAGATGTGCTTCACCCTATCACAATGAAAAGCATATGAAATACTCTCATGTAAGTGCTCACTTCTGTTTATAGATTATAAAGAAAGTCTGGATGAAGATGGTAAACTGTTAAAAATTGTTAACCAAGATTCTTCTGTATGGTGCCTTGAGCTGAGTAACTGAAATTAGGGAGTTGTCCTAGAAATGTTAGTCTTAGCTGTTTTGGTTCTGTCTGTAAAATGGGGGCACTATGCTCCTTTGCAGGTTGTGAGACCATCGTAGAGACATAAAAATGTTTGGGTTGGAAATGACCATAAAGCTTGTCCAGTTCCAACCCCTCTGCCATGGGCAGGGACAACTCCCTCTAGATCAGGTTGCTCAAAGCCCCATCCAACCTGGCTTTAAACAGTTCTAGGGATGGGGCATGCACAACTTCTCTGGGCAGCCTGTGCCAGTGCCTCACCACTCTCACAGCGAAGAATTTCTTCGCAATATCTAATCTAAATCTACCGTCTTTTAGTTTAGAATTGTTACTCTTTGTCCTATTGCCACACACCCTGACAAAGAGTCCCTCCTCGTCTTTTTTTCTGTAGGCCCTCTTTAGCACTGAAAGGCTGCTATGATGTCTCCCCAGAGCCTTCTCTTTTCCAGGCCTAAGAACCCCAACTCCCTCAGCCTCTCTTCACAGAAAAGAGATGCTCCAGCCCTCTGGTCATCCTTGTGGTACTTCTCTGGACTTGTTCCAATAGGTCCATGTCCTTTTGCTGTGGGCCCCAGAGCTGAGCACAGTACTCCATGGGGTCTCACAAGAGCAGAGTAGAGAGGGGGAATCACGTCCCTCGACCTGCTGGCCACACTTTTGATGCAGCCCAGTATACAGTTGGCTTTCTGGGCTGCAAGTGCACTTTGCCTGCTCACATTGAGCTTTTCATCCACCATCACCCCCAGGTCCCTATCAGAGCTGCTCTCAATCCATTCTCCACCCAGCCTGTATTTGTGCTTGGGATTGCCTTGGCCCAGGTACAGGACCTTGCACTTAGCCTTGTTGAACTTCATGAGACTCACACAGGCCCACCTCTCAAGCCACTCAAGGTCCCTCTGGATGGCATCCCTTCCTTCCAGTGTGTTGACCACACCAGACAGCTTGGTGTTGTCTGCAAACCTGCTTGAGGGTGCACTCAATCCCACTGTCCACATCAAAGACCAAGATGTTAATTAATACTGGTAAGACGGACACAGTTATAATAATGAGACTTATTAGCTCCTAAATGGTTAGCATTTACATTTTACGAGTTCTTTCTACTTTTACATATTGTATGAGTAAAAATTAGCACCGAGTGGTTGTGTCAGTTGTTTCAGCATGGGTACTGTACGCTATTGATAAAATTGGCTGTATATGAAATTATTGTTTTCTTTTAAATATTAATTGATGTAGCCCATCTCCGCTTTACTACTTCTAATCTGCCAGATCTGATCCTCAGGGTTTTGGTGAATATAAATTTGTGCATTAAAAGACTGAATGTAAAATAATGTCATTTGTTTATAAAAAATAAAATTGCACAAACCAATAGTTGCTTTGCAGAGCCCAAGCACAGAACAAGCTGAATGGTTTCTGTGGCAGGACTGAGGCGACGGAGAAAGAAACAGCTGTCCTTTCTCACATGTACCCAGAACTATAGCTAAAGTGGATAAAGACATGTAAAGAGATACTAGCATATTAGGCTGGTCTCTGTTGGGACTTGAAGGCAATCATTTCATAAATCATTTTAGTCTACTGGCACCATATTTAGCCTTATTCTAAAATCTTGTACAAATGTCTGCAAGGAAATCTTTAGGCGTTCGAAGAATTTTGTCCTCTGAAAAGGAGTTTCTTAAGAAAATGAGTAGGCTTTAAAATTAAGCAAGGAGGGTTAAGAGAACCTTTGATAAGGAATTTTAAGAATCTGGGAGAAAGCACTTTAATAATACTGTTATAGTACTTTTCATCAGTCTTACTACACCCATGTGCAGTATTTCAGCTCTGTAAACTGAAGCATATTTATGTTAAATGATTTGCCAAATATCCTATCATGGGTAAGTGGCAAGCTGGAAATGGAACCCAGGAGTCCTAATTTGATTTCTTGTAGAATTCAAAGACAGTATTCAAAGCCTCTGAAAGAAAAACACTCAAGAATTCAACGGTAACAGTCTGCATGAGGAGTCTCCCATTTCAATAAATGTGTGGTTATGATATGTCTGTACTTCACTGACCAAGGTCCCTGAGGTTGCTTTCAATCCAAACCCATGTCTCCTTTGTGGGTGCACATTGCACTACCAAATCTTTCAGTGCTCTGAACCAAAAGTCTTGTTCTTAATGGACATACTGGGGAAAATACAGCCATCTAAAAACACCACCACTGCCAGTGAAAAAAGCAAGTATGGGTGAAATAAAATCTGTAGAGTCATAAGAATATAAACTGCAGCTTGAAAGCTTCTATCAGTGCTGGGCTTCCTTTTTTTAAAGTGAAGCAGAGACAGCAGATGATATTATTTGCCTTAAAACCCTCGTCTAACAGTATTTGCGATCTCTGTGAGATCTTGAATAAATACAGATCTGTCTCTGCATTTTTAAATTCATGTTTTGAAATGTGACAACGCACTGGGTGAGCCTTACAGAGAGGTATTTCTGGTTTCTTTTGATAGAAGTCTCTTTGTGTCAGCTGGTCTCCCCGGTAGCTTTTGCAGTACGTGAAGACAGAAGGTGAGAACAAGAGCAAACAATACCATCTTACGGAATCTGGGCAAACATTTGCAATCAGTGGGTTAAGTGTGTTGGCTGGTGTAAAAGGCTTGCATAGACTCAGGATCTAGTCCAGAAAATCCAGTCTCATGCTCTTGAAAGGAAAATTCAAGAGTCAGGGGGAATGCAGTCCAACACAATTTGTGCAGTCAGGGTTTTTGTTTGTGAATTTCTGTCAGGATTGAGCTCAATGTTTTTATAAAATATAAAACTGATGTTCTTCCTTAGAATTGCAGTTTATGCCAGAGTCAGAAGAAATTTTGTGTGTTACAGCGAGTTTACTTTGCAGAGATAGTGTGAATTTCCTGAGCCAAGACATGGAGGACATAAAAGGCAGTTTTGTGAGCAGAGTTTTTCATTAATATCTAATTTTATGTTTGTTTGGCCAGAAATTGAAGGAATTTTATTTTCTTACATCGGTGCTGAGAATAAGAAGGTTTGAAAGCAATGAATAGATGGAAAGCTACAGCTTAATACACGTGCACTAAAGCTACAGCTTAATACACATCCATTGTCTGTACAGTAAGTGGCCACTGCAGTTGCTTAAACATTGGTTCTTGGTACAATTTGAGATGTTGTGACACATCTCCTGGCTTACAGCTGCTTTTCTCAAAAGACGAGTATTCCAGAAGTGGTAAGTCATATCTGTTAGATGTGTCCAGATGTGTAGAAGCCCTAGGGCTTCTATGATGGCACTTGAAAGCTATGCTTAAGCAAATGACTTAAGCCCTAAATATCAAACTTTACACATTTGTAACCACATCTGGCACATGATTTATTGATCATAATCCTAATATGCAATAATTCAGGAGAAATCCTTTTCCTAGCACTTACTAGAATTAAGTATCAAAAAAGAACGGAGGTCAGATGTAGACCAGTTAATTTCATTAATGATTAATTGATTACACTGTTGATCCTCTGGCATTTTAGATCAGCACCTACGTCAGGATTTTTACCTATAAATGCTCATTCCATGTGTACTATATACAGTGGGTGTGATGGATAGTTAAGCATACAGTTTAACCATTAGTATATCTGACACAGCATAAAAACCCCTCAGCACTTTTGCTGAGTGGTGTAAATAAGACTTGACTTCCCAGGTTGCCAAGCATTTGTGCCTACTAGTCACTGAAAAAAAAAATTACTGGAAGTTGAATTGTTGCATTGTAACTTTAGTGTTAATTGCAAAACGTATTAAGCAAAAGTTAAAAAACAAACAACAACAACAAAAAACACGTGAATTTATGTCCATGTTACTGAAATCTGTGTAGGAAGAGAGGATCTATTAAATATCTGCAATTTATTAAATTCTCCAGTGCAAAGGTAAAGCATATATTATCTGGTGTTACCCAAAAGGATATACCATATGTTTTAAACAACTGGATTATAATTTTAGGTACTGCACAATGTATATTGATCTTGTCCTATTTTACAGGTGTCATGAATGACATTGTCTCTTTCTAGTTGTTAATACAAGGCTATTTATGATGTCAGGGACCAACTACAGTTTGACATGATTGGTTTGGTTACCTGAGCCCTTTTTTTGAAGACATTATCCTTACTAGAAGTAACACAGTGAAGTATGATTCTTTTTCTTCCATTTCCTGAACTCTTCAACTATTTTCTATCATGAAAACAAGAGTAATGTCTTTTACAAACTCTCTTCTTGGCCTTTATTCCAGCTCCCACTGACTTCCGTAAGTGTTTTACCTAAGTAGAGCCCAAATCAAGAGTTAGTGAGGTACTTCAGGGTTTTATGCTCTATTTACAGGAACTTGAAAGGACAGATTTCTTTGGTGGTGAAATCTGAGGAGCTTTTGAATATTGCCCAACACTGTTTTAACCTTTTTCCAGCAGGAATTCTATAGATTCTTTTGGCAGAAACCTGTATTTTGTTGATGCTCAAATCTGGTTTAACTTCATGAAACTTCACCTAGAATCAGATTTGGAGAATTGAGGTTTATTTTGGAGAATCAGGTTTATTTTTTTGTTGTTGTTGTTTTGTTTTGTTTGTTTTGATGCTGTACAGTTTTATCTGCTGCCTTCAAGCACAGCATAGGAGAAAGAGACTCTAAATCTGCCTAATGATAACGCAGTGGAATGAGGTACCATAACCCTTGCAAAGTTGGTGTTCATTTAAGAAGCTATAACTTGTGCTTTTTTTTCAATTATTTGTAGTTCTTCTGATTTTATTTGTTCTGCCTTGATGGTATCTGCTTACTCTGAGAAATTTCTTTGGATAGTACGCAGTATTCAGTGAACTGGGGGAAGAACTGTCAGTCGGTTTTATGACTTGGTGATTTGTTTTCTGGCCAAGACTTGGGACAGGCAATAAGAAGGCTGAGGTTCACATCCCCAGCTATCATCCAAGATCATTGTGTAGGCTCTGGCTGACTATTTCTGATGCAGAGGTGGTAGTAACATTGATTAATTCACGATCACAAAGTGCTTTGGACTCCCGGGATAAAAAGCAGAATAGAAGTGCAAAGTGTTATTAATGGAAAGGATGCTTGACATGCTTAGTATACTACATTAAATATCATTTAAGGATGGGTACGTTACGAGAGTGTGAGTGACTCAGCTGAAAGTAATTATGGTTGTCTTCAATTGAGAAAAACAGATTCTTAATCAGTGCATCACAGTTACAACACTTGTGGTAACTTCCTGGTTAGGTTTATGGATTGATTTAGTTCATCTGAGTAACATATGGCCTAGGAACCAAGATGCTGACAGCATCTTCTGTGTTTGGGGAACACCTGCACTTACTTTTGGTGCTGATGTCTGGGAATTTCTCTTCCTGTCCTAGCTGGATTTATCAAGCTTTCACCTGTGATATAATTTCAGAGAATATCATTCTGCAAAGCATGTATTTTCCCCTTTTCCTGGTGATTGGTAGAAGAAATTTGTAGTTCTCTAAATAAGAGAACTTATTTAGAGTTCCTCCTCTCTGGGGTAGAAACCCTAAAATACAACATGGTTGTATTTACACTGGGACAAATTTTGCTCTCGTTTATATTAATATGAGATTTGTCACTGTGTCCCCAAAGCTGGGATTCAGCATTTTAGGGTCTGTTCCTCTGTACTGGGAAGCACTTGCTGATTGAACACTCTTTGTGAAAACATGGGTCTGTTACAAAACCAGCTTTTTTCCGGAGCTACTTACAACTACAAGGCTTTTCTTGTGGAATTTCAGTGCTTGTATATGATGTGTACACCTAGATTAATATTTTACTTTGCTGGCAATAGTTGCAGTTTTACTGAAAGTGTCATAATATCTCGTGCTTTCCTTAAAGATTGAAGTAAACAGATAATGTCCAGATCTTCAGTTTTTGTTTGTAAAATGTTTCTAGTCCTCATGACTGGAGGGAAGACACTCAATCATGATCAAAGCACCATACAGTGACTCAGAAATGAGGAAAAAATATAAAACCTGGTACTTATTAGATGTTTAGTATTTTTAAAAGACGCTAGAATTTTCAGGGGAAAACCGTGAAAGACGGGAAGGGAACAGTATGAAATTAGGATTGGCAGTATTCATTTGCATTTTGTTTTCAGTTTGGTCTGAGGAATAGTTTAGTGGTCTGAATACTAGCTTTGAAATCCCTGTGCAAGTTGAGTACGTGTCTACAGTATCAGCAGCAGGACTGGGAACAAAATTTGTACCTTCACACCTCTGCAAAGATTAAGTACAGCAGTGGGATTTTATTATATATTTTGCTAGCCATTTAAACAAAGATTGCTGAAACGATCTTCTGTCTGTGCATATGCCCATTCATAGAAATATTTGTGTTACTTATCTGTGTTTTTATTAGTTGAACAAGAGGTGCACTATTCAATGTTCATTTATACGATGCTTCTGCATGTCTGCCTGTTTGCTTGGCTACATTTTCTCTTCTCCTCACACTCACAAGTGTTTGGGCAGTGAAAGTACTTGTTAAATTTCCAAGGTATTTTGTGATATTCTGCTGCTTTAACTCCTTAAATTAAGTTGGTATTCATTAATAAAAGGTATGTACTCATTCAGACACTAGTTATTAGGATTGGTATAAGAATTACTGGGCGAAATTCTGTTCTTTATTGTATGGGAATTGGACTGCAGGATTACTGAGGGTCTTCTATGGCTTTGAGAGCTGTGAAATAGCTTTCAAGATTTAAAATGAATGGTTATGAATCATTTTTTTTTCTGTATAAATTCCATTACAAAAATAACAATAACAATAAAACTGCAAATAAAATAGTTTGTTTGCCTAGGGAATTGTTTAGTTTGTTATTTGGATTGCAGTACTGCCCCAGTTCCCAAACAGAATTAGGGTCTGTTTGTACTAAATGTTTGTGCAGAAATTAAGAGATTGCCCCTGCTTTAGGTCTTTGTAATCTACGTCGGAGATTCATACAAATGAGAGGAGACATCGCTATAGGCAAAATGTCAAAGGACATTTTGGAGATTATCCTTTTGTAGAGATGGGCCAAGCAATTCCAAGTCAGATTTGAATCATGCAGACTGTGGTAGGCACGGTACCTGTTCTGTGCAAGAAACAAAACAGCATAAAGTAAGACTTTCTTTTTTCTTCTTTCTTCTTTGCTATTTTTTTTTTTTGGAAGGTTGAAGATCTCAGAGAACTCTGTTGAAAAAATTGACTTCCAGAGAAAATACTTCTGATTTTCAGCTAACAGATTTGCCTTTTTCAAAAAAAAAAAAAAAAATATATATATATATATAGTAATATTAATAATAATAAAAATCTTAACACTGTCACAAAAGGCATTCTTCTTCAACAGCTGCATTTTTTTTTTTTAATTGAAGCTTTTACAAGTATATATTTTTAATCAGCATTTGTTGGGGAAAAAAGTTGGAACCTAGCAATAGTGCCTGTGACTCACTGGTTTCTGTGACTACCATGGCTTGAGAACTTGTTGAAATGAACCTAAAATGTAAAATGTATATGACTTTCTAAGAGCAAATGCCAAATCACCCTCCACACACTTTTGCAAGCCATTGGGATTTTTACATGGGTATTCCCACTAGGTCTAACCAGAAACAGCATTCTCTGCAAGAGATTTTAGGTAGAGAGTATCTCCAGAATTTGAAGTTGGATCCTAACTGTTTTGCTGATGGGAAGGAGAAGTAGTAGTGTTGTTTCTCTCTTCCATTTGCTTTTTTCTGTTTCCTAAACATAATGCCTACTTCCAGGAGAAAGGAAGAAGAGCTATCCGTTACTTTTCCCTGCCTTGCTTCCACCTGTAGATAATCTTCTCCACTGAGTAAATCAGGGCATCTGCCAGGAGTGCTGTTTCCCCAGCCAGCAACATAAGGAAACTGTCTAGCTGTACACTGCAAGATTTCCCAGCTCTGTGTTTACAAAACTTGTGAGGAGAAGCAGGAGCTTTGGAAACTTTTTTTTTTTTTTTTTTTTTTTTTAAAAAAAAAAGCATCAGCTGGCACTTGATGTTAGGAATTTTACATAATGCTGACACAAAAGCAAAATCTGAAGTCTGTATTTTCATCCAGTGAATCTTAGGAGCTCCTTGAAAGCTTGAAACTTGATTTGCTAGAACTCTTTAGAGCGGTTATAAAGCTATTACCTTTTAAATCTGAATTGTTCTGTTTGCCAAGATCAGGTGGACTTTTTGGACCCTGAAGAGTAAAAGTGAGGCTGCAGAGAAAATTTAGAGTCAGACCTATAGTTTCAGTGCAGTTTAGGATGGGGGAATTATATGTTAACAGGTCTTAAACAAAAATCTTCATACTGCCGAAGAGAGACACAGAACACTGTAATATTTAAATCAATCTGAATTTCCTCGGTCTAAAAATAAAATAAAGGAAAATAGTGCAACTTGGTGAATACATCTTGACCTCATGCTATTTTTACAAGTCAGACAGATGTGCCGGCACCGATAAGCTGGTACCCAGGACTAGCTATCAAATCAGAAATCTGTGGACTCACTCTTCAAATCCCAGCACTAATCGCAATGATAAAGAGCTACCTTTCGATTAATCCTGCCCTGGACTTTAGACGAAAGATACTGCAGTTTAATTACTGAGTGAAATCCACTTTGTCTGATCTGCCAGTCTGCACTGTAATGTCATAATATAATCAGCTTCACCCCTGTCTGAAGCTCCAGGGCTGTGAAGTCCAAGGACTTGTTTGATTGGAAGAAATAAAACGATGTTCAAACAACCACCAGCCTCAGTGCTGTAATTACCAAAATCTTGTTTGCATCTGTCTGTCATTTTTGCCATTGGTTTTTTTATGACACTAAGAGGCAAGGAGAGATTGTGGTGGATAAGAACAGAGACCTGACAGGTGACAAATAAGATGTGGGAGGGTTCGCTTGTAGAAAATAATCACTGTAAAATATTCAGGCTAATTAAACTGGGTCTCTTTCTTACATATTTCCCATCGGCTTCAGTGACACATGCCGGTTCAAGCAAAGCCAGCCATCGGTACTGTCATCTCATAATTAAAACCTGTAACTGATCTGGGAGTGTCTCCAGCAGAGGTTCCAGTGAGGGGACAGAATCATGCGAGCGAGAGAGAAATGTATTTTTACCCATGTGAGAGCTACCGCGGGGCTGCCACTGTGTGAGATGTTCCCTCCTTCTCTCCCTTCCTCCCTCCCTCACCAGGAGATACCAGCCGTGACTTGGAGGGACTGTTCCTTCAGACAAAGGAGGCGGCCACGGTTTACTGATACGAATCACTTAATGAGTCCTGCACAGGCATAGGGCTCAGCTCCCACAGCTCTGTGGGAACGCGTAACGAGTCCCACTGGAAGCAAAGGGAGGATTTAGGGTGCTCCTGCTCCGTCGGTGTCAGGCCTTCCTTCTCCCTGACCTCCTTTATGAAGAGTGACATAAGGGAGAGTGGGTAATGATTTCTTTTTCAATATACCATGGGGAGCTTTATTCTCAAGAAGTTCATTACCTGCTCCAACACTGTTTCACAGTGCATACGGTATACCAGTTGGGTAACAGTGATGTCCTGTTACCCCTGACCTCAGCTGAAATGGATCATTAACAGGAGGTGAGAAGATCCAAATTTTCTAACACATGCTTGATTTGGACACTTTTCTGGCCATGCCAGGGAAGTTGTGATTGTGTACAGAAAGAAGAATAGGTAACAAAGCCCTCAAAAGTAGTTTTCTCTCAATTTATTGCGAAGACATAGATGCTAATGACCAGAAGAGGAAACACAGCTTTTACCTAGCTGCAGCTTTTAGGGAGGGTGTTACATCCTGTGCTGGTGAGGTGAAGTCTGCTTAAGCTTTCTTCCCCCACCTATCCCCCAAATCCTGATTTATCTCATCTTTTTTATTCTACGTTCTCTGCTTTCCTCTTTGCGTCTTTTCTGTCTTGACTGTTTCTAGCCAGATCTTCCTTTTCTCACGTGATGTATTCCATTCAGCCCACACCATTTGATTTGCACTTAGGATTCTCTGTTCCACCCTTCTAGCATGGAGGTCTTGTACTTTCGCTCTTCTCCCAGCTCCTCTCCCCTAAAAACACTTGCAATTTCCATCTCTATCTGTTCTCTATCCATCTGTTTTTAGAGAGTGAGCTGGTAGACTATCAGAGCAAATCACAACCACGGTTTGATTACGGTCCCTGAGCCACATCCTCATCAAAGGGTTGCTGTGTTCAGCACCTATGACTAAAGAGGCCAAGCACAGGGTAAGATGAATACTCTCAAGGTACCCTGGAGTTATAGCCTGTGGGTAGATTTCTGTGCAAAGACCAATTCCCCTCTGTATTGCCAAATCAGAGCAATGTCTTAGGGCAGAGACTGGGGATGAGGAAGAATATCAGACAGCAGTTGTTAGCAGTATGTGTCTCTGTCTTAAACTTGCAATACATTTACTTTCTTCCTCTTCCTTTTGTACCCTGTAGCTGACAGCGGTGCCTAGCATTGCCTGTCAGCAGGGATGGCATGCAGGGTGTTTTGCAATGGAAATCTGGCTTTAAACCTAACTGGGTTTGTCACTAGTGTTTTAACTTCTGAATAGTATTTAAACATTGCAGACTGCAGACTCAGTTCCAGCAGGATCTATCCAGAGGAGGCTGTCTAGAGAATCATCTCTGAACCAGCTTTGACCAGCAGCAGTAGCCCTAGCGCTTTATTTGTACAGTACTTTTGCCCTCAGTCTAATCCTTTGCTTTAGAAACAGAAATGTCAGAAGGAAGATGTGCACAGCTTCTCTTAAATCCCAAGAGAGTATTTTTCAGCATGAAGGAGTCCATCTAGTTACATGGCCTTGCTAAAACCATCCCTCTGCACTGATGATCTTGCTTCCCTGGGGAAAAATGCCAGGGGAACCTGAACAATAGTTTTATGGCCAGTTACTACAGAAATGATTTCTTTTCTAAATACGAGGATAATGGAGGGCATAGGGTAGTGTATAATGTCACTTACTAAGAAAGGAAGAAATTAGTGTATATTGATCAGAATAAATTGTGTTTCTTTACAACAGGAGAAGGATACATGCAGGTGGACAAACAGAATTTGTTGAAAGTAGGGTGATATTTGTAAGTATCAGGAGCAATTCCACTCAAATGTGCGAATCAAATCCAACTCAGGGAGAACCAGGGGAAAGAGCTGAATCTCAAGGCTACTCCTTGAGTAACTCCCAGTAACTCCTGCAAGGTACTGGGAAATGACTTGCTTTCCAGTTGAAAATTGCATCATTGTGTTATTGTATTAGTTTTAGAGCTGGTAAGAACGCTATTGACAAGGTGTCTCTTCATCATAATTTCTATCTAGCAGAAAGACTTTGAAGAGAATTTTCTGGTCACTTTTGGTGACAGAGAGATTGAAAACCTCAGGTTTTTAGGACTGAAGGCATTTGGCCACCTTACTGATTTTTAGCATGCTAGAAACCTGTTTTTCTCTGTCCCTGTGAAGAATCCAAAACTCTCATCCACTGGCCAGCTCTAATTAAAATGGACCCCTCCCCAGCAACAAGCCTGATGGCTACTCCACGGTCCTTTTAGTCAAAGCACGTCTCTTTGTGCACCAGGGAGAGCTGCTGCTCTGAGAACCCCAGGAAGGAGAAGGAACATCCTAAGCAAACAGGAGATGGAGCACACCCTGCAATGGCACAGGTCGGCTCCTCATCCAGGCACTAATGAGTGCCCTGCTGATAACACAGGGCCATCAGCCAGATTGCTTTGGGATTCACTAGAAAGCTTATCAATATTTGCCTTCTTTTGGCCATGCTTGCCCCACTTTTTAAATGGAGGCTAAAGAGATGTTGAATTTAAGCCCCCGAGATTCTGCAAGAGCCAGAGGAGAGTTAATAGTTGTGGTCTCCGGTCCTTCCAATGCTGCTAATAATATTTTAAGGGCAGAAGGCAACTGCTAATTGTGATGTAACTTGAATGATTTCATCGCCCTACTCCTCTCACCCGGTTGGGACATTCATCAGCTCTTCCTGGTCACTGCTGACCTGGGATGCCAGCAATCTGGCAATCCTGAAAAGCAACTTAGCCAACCTGGAGGTGATTTATCCGCTCTGGTCTGTTTCTGCAAATGTTTTCCTTATCCGATTATACGTAAAATGCACTCATGCTTATGATCGTGTGGAGACTTTTGATTTTGTTTTGCTTTTAAATATATATATTCACATATTTAAACTATTATCATGTCAAGGGTGAGGAAAAAAATCATTTAACACCTTGTTGCCAGTCCCCTAAGCTACGCATTTTTCTCAAAGCCCACTGCTCCAGTAAATGATAAAATACCCTTTTGGGGAATTTTATCAGCGGTAGAATCTTTTTCCCCTTTAGCATAAAAAGTAGTTGAGAAACCAGGGGGGCAGCTTACATGACTGTCAGAACCTCTATTGAATTCGTCCACAGGTCTAAAGAGATCAAAATTGTTTGAATTGACCCTTTCTGTTGCCAGTGTAAAGAGAAATCCCTTAAGCTTTTTGCTTTCTTGTCATGTACAGTCTCCCTTTGTCAGTTCACGTCCGAGGTCCCCGTTTTCATTTTTCTTAGGGCTAGCAGGAGCTCTCGCAATATCTGTCTTTATCATGTCTGCAGTGAGAGAGCAAGAGACTGAGTGTGAGGGTGTGGGGAGAAAGGGTAAAATACACGAGGTATCTGACCCTCGCGTACCTCGCGCTGTCTCTGAGAACCGCAACCTTATCAAAAATCACAGCTGTGGCTTCTGTGGCAGAGGATGACAACAAAAGCAACTTTGCCCACAACAATTATTATTCAGATTTTAGACCTCTGCTTTAAAACAAATGCATTTGGAGCAGAGATGTGGAAAGGAGGAGAAACACAAGTGTTGCTTATTGGGGGCCCTGCAGACAGAAAATTATTGTGTTTCTAACGCTATTGATTTTTTGCAGCAGCTGATATTTCAATCTGGGTGCAGCATGTCTGAGAGTCTACGCACACTGTCAAGAAGAAATATGATAGTGTCTTAAAAGATTAATAATATCGCTGGTCCTCAGGAGGCCTGTCTTAATTCACTGGCCTGTTCCTTGGCATGTACTGTAATTTATCTAGTCTGATTTGAATAGCAAATGGCAATCGGCTGCCATTAGGGAAATAGGCATCAGTCTTATTGATCCAGGATGGGCTGGATTTTATTTAAGGAGAGCTGCAAAATGTTATTAACTTCCGGATGAGAGGCTGGAGGTGGAGAATTTTTTCCACTGTTCCGAGTGGGGAAATTGCACCAAATCTGAAAAGTCCTGGAATAGATAGGAAGGGGGCTGAGGGGATCGAGGGGACATGGGAAGAGGGGTTCAACTGCTACCAGTTTGTTTCCAAAGACAATCATTATTTCCAACACAAGTGTTTTCTTTTCTGGGCTCTCTGTAAGATTATGTCAATGTGGAACTGAGTTGTCTTTAGGTGAGAAGGCAGGAGGTGCTTTACATTTGGGGAGAAGAAAGTGTGGTGGTTGATCTTCAGCACTGATTGAATTGACTCTTCAATGTGCTGAGTGAATTGTTTGTTTTCCAGTCCACCTCACTATGCCTAATAGGAACTGTACCATTAATCTCCAGACATCAAGGGAAACGTACTCCTTGCTGGTGATGGCTTCACGTGTTTGGAAATGCCACCAGTGCTTCCTGAGGAGGGTGGCTGATGTGGCTGGGAGGGAGATAATGCCAGAGCTGTTGTAAAGGTCCTCTCTTGGTTTCCTGTTCATACCAGGTCTCGTCAGAAGTCACAGCGAGGGATAAAAAACAGTCTTTGGATAACTCTGAGGTGCTGCAAATCCTTCAGGTGTTTTTTTTTTCCCCAGTGGATAATATTGTTAAATTTCACAATAGAGCCATGGATGTGAGGAAAATAGAACTGGTGTGAGTTCAGTCTCTGCTAACTGAGGGAATAAATCATTTGGTATTATTGGGAGTCTGGAAACTCGTGTCTGAAAACAAAGTGTAAAGAAGTAAAATCACACTGAATGCCTTGGGAAACTTATAGTCTCGTGGCATATCACTGTGGAATAACCTCCCCAGGGAGGTGGAGAAAGCCCAGCTATTTGGCATGCTTTAAAGTTAGACTAAATAGAGCATCAGAAAAAAAATATTGTAAGGAATACCCCAGCTCAGGTGGGAGGATGGAGGAAATGATTAAATACCATAGGTCTTTCCAACTTTAATCGCTGTGATTCTTTGATACATCACATTCGCCCAGCAGGAACTGCTAGAAAGAAAGATCCAGGAGTGCTGTCTATTAAAAACCTTATAGATACCTCAGTTCCAGCA
The DNA here is from genome assembly GCF_963932015.1 of Anas acuta. Lineage (NCBI taxonomy): Eukaryota > Metazoa > Chordata > Aves > Anseriformes > Anatidae > Anas > Anas acuta. The sequence continues at coordinate 118,546,526 of NC_088979.1, read as the reverse complement.
GGAGACACTGTAAGGAACAGCAGAGGAGGGTTGTATGTAGAGGACTTCAAAGCTACCTTCCAGTCCCTGTCTTGCTGGGAAGCCAGCGCTTTAGGGAGCAGCACAGGAACAGGAGCTCTGGGGAGCTCCCAGCCCTTCCTGTGCCAGGTTTTCTGCAGGAGGCACTGGGAGGACTGGGCAGGGATTGCTCTTTCAGGAGGTGGGAAGTACATAATGGAGAAAGGGATTGGGGAAGGGAGCGTCCCCACAGCTGGTCAGCATTAGCTTTTGCCTTTGAGAAGCTTCTTGAGGCTTGCAAGGCAATCTCACTGCTTTTTCCAACAGCAGTCACAATAAGGAGAAAAAGGTGTGGGAACGTTTAGGAGAAGTAGCATCTCGTTTCTTGCATTTCTTTCCCATCTGAAATATGGGCATAGACAATCAAGTGCTACAGGAAATGGCCAAGCACAAAAGCAATAAAATAAATTGAAACTGACTTTGGGTTTTTTTTTTTTGAGCAGCAGTAATTGCTATACATTGTGATGTTTGCATAAGAAATTAGTTAATGTGTAGGAGAATGACATGTGATACATTTTATTTGCCTGATGACTGTAGTCTCTGAGTGAATGACTTATTAAGGTTAATAAAAAAAATTTGCTTGTGACTTGTAATAATCCAATTGCTAGAATTTAACATCCCCTTATGCATAGTTGCCTAAAGGGGGGAAACTAAATTACACATACGTTCTAATGACCGACTGGCTATGCTTTTATTTATTTCTTAATAGCGGTTTGAGAACAAACAATGTGTTCTAAATTGTTGGTCTGTCTGTCTTTCTGCCTGCCTGGGCAGGAACGTTATGGCTTTCTTAATTCTCCTGTGTGATTTATCATCCCCAATTCATTGTTTTGCATAACTCTGCTCAAAATGAAGAAATGTCATTATTTTGCAGTGAAAAAGTTGTCATTTGCATAATGCCTGCCATTAATTATTGTGAGACTAATGCAGTTGTTGATATTTTTAGGGCACAGTGGTACATCCTGCACCTTGTATAATGTCATTCTGAAAACATTGGTAGTTAATAGGTGCCACAACACTGCACAAATGCAAGAAAGGAGGAGGAGAAGAAGAGGAAGGGCACATAATGGAACAGGCTGTGATCTTTACTTAGATTTTTCTTTTCCTGAAGTACATTGTGAGAGACGTCTGCAAACGGAAGCAAGAGATAGGAAGCTGTGACACTCAAGAGAATGAGGGAATGAAGGAACAGAAACGTTTCCTTCTGCATATGTTAGTCAAGATGGACCTAACTAAAACTCTCTCATGCTGACGTTCCCTGGGATTTGAGAAAACTCACAGTGGTATTTAGTGACTGTTATCCCATAGCTGGCACTCTTCCCCCTTGAAGTCTTTTGTTATTTTTTCGTGGCTTATTTATTTTTAATTTGGAGGTTTTTTATAATTTCATTTCAAATATATAAAGTGAAAGCCCCTGCATATGCATAACAAATATTATTTTATAATGTCCTTTGAGTCTATGAGGGGAAAGCAAAACAAACAGATCTGACCCCTATTAAGAATTTAATAAATCTAGTTACTGAAGTATAGTTCCTGATCTCATCTTTGCAGCTGTTCACTGCTATTTGAAAGTCTCTTAATTCAAGCCACCAGTGGTTGAAGAAAAATATCCTTGTCCAGTCAGGCTTGCACATTGCCAGAGGAAAGCAGCTTTTTCATTACTTTTTTCATTGCTAAAGTAGTTGATTTGGCCGACAGATATTGGAAATGGGGAGACAGAAAAGCAGTCTTCTATAGATCTGTAAATAGAGAACATGGGATGAATTTTCCACTTCCTTTTCCAAGGATTTCCATTGCTCCCTAAGTAATTAAGAGAGCCTGTTCTCTGAATAACGTGCACAATAACTATAATAACTATTAATAGTCAAGTGGAACAAATATAAGGGTCTCAGGTTGGCAGAGGCTTTCTTTCCTACGTGTCTTGTCCAACCAGTACTGCAAATGCAGGATTACTTGAATGCAATAGCCTTTCTTCTACCCCTTTTCTTTTTTGGTCCTTACGAAGAAAATATTGGTGAGCAGTGTCTGAGGCTGTGGTAGTGGTTGAATGCTAATGGGGAGAAATTAGTTCAGAAGGCCATAAAACATGAACAGAAACTACGGCTTTTGGTATATTTAGTAGTAAATAAGAAGCGTTGCATCCTCTTGCCATTCTACACAATTACTAGGTCGTCTTTGTTTGCTGACATATCTTAAAATGCCCGTAAGAGAAATCATGGCCGTTTACTCTTCAGATACTGCGATTCACTGCCTCCAGAGGGATGTTGTTTCTTCTCCTGTTTTCTGCCATTAGAATTAAAACAACAACAAAGAAAATTAAACCACAAAAGTTCAAATAATGCTTAAGAGTCTAACTGAAACCCACAAAGGGCAGGAAATTCATCTCCAAAGATTGCCAGTCTGTCCTCAGCTCACCCTATTGTCACAGAGAACTGAAAGTTGTTCCTACAGTGGGTGATCTTACAGACCACAAATGCTGCAATACGTAGACACAATAGGAAACACAATAGAAGAACAGAGACTGAGCTTTACTTTTGGTTTCTTGGCTTTGTTAGGTGTGAGACAGACTTCTCACGTACATTAGGGTAATTTCTTGTGTGTTTCTGTGCACTTTGAGCACAAGTGCAGTGTATAAATAGTCCACAAAGTTGTAATTTGTAGTTATGAACTACATCACAACCATAAATAGCAATCTTTAATATTACAGAAATGCTCCATGTGTCAGTTGTTGATATCTTATACCCATACCACTACCCCTTCTTGAGACTTTTTAGAAAAATATGAAATACCTCATGTTGGCAAGAATCCTAGAGGATGCAAATCAGGAGGAGAAATTTCTGCAAAAGGTTGTAAGAACTAAGTGCCAAAACTTTGTCCTTCATCATCCTGATAATTTGAGTATCTCCAAAGGCTTTGCAAATCTCACAGCAATTAATCCTTAGAGCAGCTTTTCCCAATTGAAAGAATTAGATATATAGTGTGATGGGAAAGAGGCTCCTGTCCCTGCTATCCCATCCCTGTTGGAGAACTTTTATGCCATGGTTGAGCTGCAAGTCTGCTGGAAGAGCATGAATCCTCAGAGTGCTCCTCCTGTAGGATAAATTTAGGAGATGCTTGGCAGCCATTAGAATGAAAAGATCTAAGTTGTCTTCCTGTCTTTGATAGAGACTTTCTGTGTGGCCACAAAAAAGTCACATCGTTTCTCTCATAATTTTCCTCAATGAGGAATTATAATCATTCCAGACATCTGAGGGTACATTGTGAGGATTAATTCATGAAGATTGTTGAGATATTCAGACGCTATAGTGATGAGTACCACAGAAAAGCCAGAAACAAAAAGCCATCTTATTTCATGCAAGACTTGGATGCAACTCAGTAAACAAGGCTTGGGGCCACACACTGAACAGAGGGGATAAAAAAAGAATATTTGAATTAGTCTCATTCCCTGGATGCTATCCATTATGCAGAACACAAAATATACAATCATAACATGGAAGATTGTATTGTGACACTACAGTTGTTGTGACAGACTTCATTTTGATATTTTCCTACTTCTGAGTGCTTTGCTTTGTGGCCTTAATGTTTTTACTTAATTTTTGAAAGACATCTTTGGGTGTATCATGGACAGCAGACTATCTCCAGCTCCCACAGACATCATTGTGAATCTTGAACACACATTTGAACCTAAGAGGGTATCACTGGTAATGAAATGAGGTAGATGGTTTTCATCTCAGGAATGAATACTGCCACCTCGAATCCAAGCCAGCAAGGAAGAGCTGCTGTATCTGTATCACAAATCTGAAAGAATGCCTTGTTCCCCAAACATTGCTCCTCCTGTTTCACTCTGAAGTCTTTGTCCTTAAAAGAGAGTTTAACTGTAGTTGTACCTGGTAAGGATATTAATCAATACCTAGGAGGTTGACAGAGCAATAGTAAATCATTAGTTGTGGCCATAATCCATGTGCTCCATAAATTCATTTTAAAGCCAGAATCTCTGTGATCTACGTGTTAGCTATGTCGGAGCTTAGCCGCTGTCTGATATGTGTCAGATTGGTTCATTCTGCTGCTTAGAAAGTGGCAGGTGAGCCTTCCTATTTCTTAGTGTAGGGTAGTGTTTTCTGTTTTCGGATCTTTGTTTAATTGACCTGGTAGACCTTTCTGTTGAGATTTTGTCCAATTGCTTTTTGAAACCGTTTTCACTTTTGGCATTGAAAACATCCTGTGCCAGTGAATTCCATGGTTTAATTACATATTGTGTGAAAAAGTACTTCCTTTTGTTTGCCTTAAACCTAGTGCTTGATAACTTCTTTGGACGTTTCCTAGAAATATGTAATGAGAAATATGGAACAGTTATTAGCAGTTCACCTTGTTCTTGTTTGTTATGATTTTATAGAACTCCTTTATACTTTCATCAAGAATTTATTTTTTCAGGGCAAAGAATCCAACTCTTTTTCATCTCTCCTTGCACAGAAGATTTTTCCATACATTTTTGCACATTTTCACGTCTGTTTAGTTTGCTTATACCCTATTTTGCACTGGGAGCTCAAGCCTACATGTAACATTCAGTATGTGAGTCTACTGTGGATTTATTAGAGGGGCATAATTATGTTTTTATTTTTATTTTCTATTTCTTTCTTAATAATCCCAACTTTTTTTTTTACTTTTTTTTTTTTTTTAACCTTTATGATCAATGCTGAGCATTGAGCTGGTGCTTTCATAGATATATCCACAAGGATTCCCTACTCTTTTTCCTACATAGTGATAGCTAATCTAGATCCTATTGTATGAATGTGAGGTCATTTTTTCTATGAATATTGCTATGTGTTATAATAGTTAAAATTTGGTTTTCTCTTAATTGTCTAGTATCTCCATTTTACCAAGTCTTTTTTTCACAACATTTCAGTTTTAGCTTTTGTTGTGGTATATTTTTTTGGTAAGAAGTGTAAATTTTGTTGCGTCACTAGTCTTCTTTCCCTAGTCATTTATGAAAATGTTGAACAGTGTAAGTCTTGCTGCAAATTCTTGCGGGACTCTGGTAGTAATAATCTTCCACTGTAAAAGCTGAATGTTTATTCCTCCCATTTACTGCGCATCTTTGAGACAGTTATTAATCTGAGAGGCTTTTTTCTGTTATGTCATGATAACTTACTTTCTTTTAGAGTCTTTGGTGAGGCTTTTCAATTTTACTATTTCTTTTAGCAACTTGAATTTAGCTACTTGAATCTCTTCCACATACGCCTATTCACTCCTCCTGGGAACTCTGCAAATTTGCAAAACAAGACTTCCTTCTACAAAAAGCTCATGTTGTATCTTCTCTGTTTTATCTGCCCAAGTATTTTTATTATTTTTCTACCAGTCTCTATGTCGTTGATTATAGACTGATCTACATTGGTCTTTCTAAAGTCCTTTTTCCGTTTTTGATATTGCCAGCAAGTCAATTTCTATTATTTTGTTGTACACTAATTTTCTTTTGTTGCACTGATTATGTGCAAGAGTTATTAGTAAAGTTCTTTCATGTCTGATTTTCTTTAGAACTGTTAGATTAGAACCTTTTTTTTTTTTTCCATTGCACATTTTCTCGGACTTTTATAAACTTCTCCATAGGGAACACAAGTACAATGAATTAATTTTGGATTTTTGTTCTGTCAACATTTTTTTCACCTCATCTGTTGGCCTTACAGATTCTGCATAGAGTATTTAAAAAAGTTATTTATGGCTTTAGAAAGTTTTTCTTCAACATTTTCATGGGCCTACTTTATTCTACATACTAAAAAAAATATATATCTTCTGCGTTAAATATGGCTTTCTCTTTTTGGATGGTAACTTTTTACTTCTAGTAAAGAAGCTCATAAAAAAAAAAAAAATCCTGTTAGAGATTTTCTTTTTTCACAGGTGATTATATATTTGTTTTGTGAATTCAGAGTAATGACTAGATATGCATTACTGTAGGACAACTTTAAAAGTTCCTGCATCCAGCGAGATATCAAGCTTCTCTCCTGGAGAATTTTGCCACCTTGCAAAGGATTTTCATCTAAAGTGGCAATCGAATTATGACAGTTTACAATCTAGCATATTCAGGTAAATCAGAATGGCTTCTGGATTTCTTTAGTACCGCAGGCTGTAATTTTCTGTGCCTGCCAGACAAACTGCTGAGATGTTTCTCAAGATGATTGAGGCAGACAACTGGGGGTCAAGATTATTACAGCTACTCTAAGGTAAGGCTTTCCTTCTACTTGTAAGAGACTTGAGTCTCTGATAACATATCTTCTAACAGTAACATCTTAAAGCATTTTACTTTTAACTTTTTTTTTTTCAATTTCCTTTCTACTAGTTTCCTTATTCTAAATATGAGTTTTTTAAAAAACTTTTTTCCCCTGAAATTGCATATTGCTGTAGTAGGTTTTGCTATTATTTTTCAGTCCTATAGATAACTGATTTTACATGCATTATAATCATAAATACAGGATGATTCTTTAATATGAACATTTTAAAGTAGGTTTAGTGTTCTTTTTAGCACTAAATTGCACTTGCTTCTTTTTTTCATAGGTTTTCTAACTAAATGCTGCTTCTCAAATCTTTTTTACAATTCATAGGCATTGTCAGCATTTTGGGAAGATGTTGCATAATATGATTCTAACACCTATCCCTTTCTATGTAGGCCTGGAATTGAAAAAAACATAGTACTTCTTAATTTTAATTTATTCATTTTATTTATATATGCTTTCTTTAATTTCCAGCACCCATCTCTCACCTGTGCATTTTACTCAGTCATTATTATGAAGCGCAACGTACGATGTCTTCTGTAGCAGCTCAAGTTGTGTCATATACAAGTCTTTGAAAAATAGGCATTGCACTTCTCTTATCTCAGTCTTTAGACATTTAGTTTTGTACTGCAATGCTTACATATTTGACCTGGCTGTCTATTTAGATGCTCTGCTTAGAGCGTATTTAGTCTATTGAGGCAGTTCTTTGCTATTCAGTACCTGAGTTTTGCCAACTTGTGTCCTATTCTTTTTTTTTTTTTTACAAAGATAGAGTTCTCATGGCTTCATCCGTAGATGATGCATCTATGCACAATGCACCTGAGGCTCTCACATAGTCTTTTTAAGAGTGGTCCATTTTGCTACAGTTGGAACCATTTCTCTTTTGTAGGATTTTGTAGGTTCTAAAGGAATCTTAAGCTACACTTGTCTTCCCTTGAATGGAGACCAGCTGGGGAGGGGGAAGAAAAAAAGAAGCAAAAATAAAAAGTGAGTTTAATGTAATATCTGACTTGCTGGCATCCTATTCAGACAGTCACTCACTCACTCAACCTGATATACAGCTGGGATCAGAAATTGTCAGATTGTGCTCAAGAAGTAGTTTTACTTTTGTTCTGCATATTGGCTGACACACTTCCCTGTCTTTTGGCTTGTCAAGGGTGCTGCCTCCCACAATCTTGGGGATGCCTCTACCCCAGAGGATGTACAAGACCTGGAAGCTCTCCCAGTAATACATTGTAAAAAATGTTTTAAATGGTTTTCAGAGTACATCAGAATCGCAATTATCTGAAGAACATGGAAAGAACACTGAATAGAACTCGATAATCGCGTTTATGAGTAACCAAAATGCCCTGCATGCCCATGGATCTGTGGAAATAATTAGTAATAGAAGCAATTTACCATTTAATTAATAAATGACAAGGGGCAAAACCTTGTCTGGGTTCACTGAATTTGGATAATTGAGGCTCCACTGTATTTTAGAATCTGAAATATTAACTATTATTCTGTGTGCTTGAGATAATAATCATTTAAAAAATGTGCACATACCAGGATCTAAGTCTTGTTGTGCTATTTCTACAAAACAAGGAAGAATTTCATAATGCCCTACGTGCAAAGATTTGCTCTGCAAGAAAAGTTCATTGTTTTTTGTTTGTTTTTATTTGCCTTTTTTTTTTTTTTGTTTGAAGTCTCCAGAATCTGTGTCCCTTTATATATAGGTCTGTCAATTTTGTATCTGTAACTACATTCAGATGCCAGTAAGGGATTTCACAGGGCAGTGAATAACCCCTCATCAAGAAAAGGAAGAACCAGTGCAGCAGAACATCTTGAAGCTGGTTCTTATCTCAGCAGTCCACAAAGCAATTTGAGATTGATGGAGATAACTTAAATTCTGTAATGAAATAAGAAAGAGATAAGAATTGGGCCCTGTTACAAATAGCCATTCAAAATATGCTGTAGCAAGTGAAAGGATGGGATTGAAGATAGGGGTTCGTGGGTTACAGTACATTCTAATGGTCTTAAATGCTGTAAAGCACTGCTTTGGTACATCTTCAAATATAAGTAATTGAAAAAAGAGTTCCAGACTTCTGCCTTCTTCTGCTTTGCCTGTGTCTCTTGCCATTTTGCATGTTTAACACCTTCCTCTGAGTCATTGAAGCAGGATGGCAGAAGAACAAGGAATGAGCTCCTAAAAGGCAGTGGCCTTAGAATCACTCTCATGCTGTCAAAATGCAATGTTCTTTCCTTCTCTTCTCTCCTTCATGGTATTTGCTGTGATCTGTATTTTCCTCCCTCAAATCTTGTCCATTCTGGCATTGACCGGAGGGATGCTACACAAGAGAACAGCTGTGGTCAAAAACAAGACCCAGCATTTAAATGTGAAAGTAGAGAGAATGGGATGAGTCTAGTCTTCTTCAGTTGGGCTAACTATTGCTAGAAAACTGTTGCTGGAAACATTGTTCTGTACCCAGGAGACTTACCTTAAATCGATTTAATTTGTGCCATCCTTTTCAAATATATCACAATTATCTGAGGACAGGTAGTCTTTGCAGTAGCTTAATTCCAGCCCCACCTGGATGTTTGATTCACAATGAATTGGAGGAACGCACAATTCAAACGTGCTGTGAAGTTCTCGCTGTCAGCATTCTGTCTATTGCTTCTGAAGAGGTAAAAATAAAACCGGTCATTTCATTCAAGTTTTTATTGTGCTTGCGTCAAAAGTGTCACAGACTTTGCTGTGTACAGAAGTCTCTGCTCAAGGAATCCGTTACCGGAAGGCAGGGAGGGTTGTGTCAGAAATGATGAGTTGGCACCATTCATGGTGGTAAGGGAAGCTTGCTTATGCAATGAGCCACATCCTGCCCTCCTAACTCCGTGAGTAGCTCTATTGAAGTCAATGGTAATTACATCTATTTAAATCAGTGGAACTACTTGCATCAATAAGATAAGTAGGATTTGGCCCAAAGGTTGGTTAATATCAATGTTTTTAATCTCTCGTTTTCATAAATGCTATATTCATTCAGCAATATAAAGTGAGGTGAATAAAGAACATTCTGTGCTTTGAATAGTTTGGCATCATACGCAGATAGGGCATGTGATTAATACCATATTGTTGGCTTTGTTCTTTGCTTTTCAGTTGTGGCTGGCAATGTCCTTTTCATAATTGCTGATATCCCCCTGAGCCTATATAATCACTCTCTCCAGCTTTTCTACGATGCCCTTAGATTTTTCCTGCACTAAGTGTAATAAGTTTTTGTATTCACTTATCCCCATAATGTGTTTCTGATATACTACTCTGACGTGGTCAGAACTGATGTGGTACAATGTATTGACCTGACAAAGTTTCCAACCCAGACAACTTACCCGTATATTCATGTGCATAACCATCAGGCTGCAGAGTCATGCTCTGTGGTTGTGCCTCTGGGAAAATCTGTGGAACTGCTGCACAGCAGTTCAGTCAGTGATGTTAGATAGGAAATGTTGCTTGGATTTGAGAGAGTAGACTTGTTACCTCAAAATAATTGAATTAGAGGCTAAATAATAAAAATGGAGAATTTCTGTTCTCATTGTAGACTTAGAAACATAGATGCCTTGTTGGAGCATGACAATCCTCATATTTTCTACTGAAAACAGCCAATATAAGATGCTATTATTAAAGCAGAATTATGATTCATGTAGAAACGTGACCCAGCAATCAAGTCACTGAAGTTACATTCTGTTTTTGGAGTTGGTAAAATTAAATAGTTAAAGGTATGAGCCTCATTCTTTATGTATATATATTTTTTTCAGTAAGTAATATCTAGTGTATTTCTTTTCCTCCAGTGAGTTTCCTGACAGCATTTAACTTCTTGGATGGCCGTTTGTTGTCACTAGGAAACTCCTTTTGTAAAGCAGACTGTAAGGACTGGTAGCTGTCTGTGCTATTTAGTGTGCATCAATGAAGTGAAAGCCTTACCACAATCAGAAAAGATTCATTAATGTGCCATGAAATTCTGCACTGCCTTCTCACAAGAGATTTCCGTTTTGTTAAACTCTCACTGATGTGACACTCAGGACCAGAGTCTGCTTTCAAATAAATGTGAGGTCATTTGACTGGCATTAAAGGATTTTTACTGATGTAACAGCAGAATGCATAATTTATGACTACACATAAAGTGAGAAATACCACCAATATTATAATTGTTACATAGGTAAACTTGCTTGCATTCATAGCAGTAATCCATTTATTGATTTATTAGCATTAATTCCCCTAAGAAAATTCAGAAAATCTCCCTACATATATGCCCCAGGGTGTTCTTTGGAAGACTCTGTGAAATTTCCTGGAAGTCATTAAAAATCTAAAGCCATGCAGCTCCCTACTTATACTGTAGGCAGTGTTGGTACATATGTCACTATGGTGCAATTTGCTCAGTTTTCCTGGATGTTTGAGATACCTACTGGTAATACACAGAAAGGGGAGATAAGATTTGGATCAGCAGCTGAGGAACATGAAGGATTTGTCCCTGTGAAACCAGTAAACTATTACTCAAGCCTTTGCGCAATGAAGTATTGTACATGTTTACAGGTGCTGTAAATACTAGCCTTCTTGCAAGTTGCATCTTGAATTCTTTATCCAGCTACGCATATATTGATGACACACTTTAAAGGAGTTCATGAAAGCTGATATATGATCGATCAATATTCTAAGAATATTTTTGATATGGGTAGTACATATTATACACTTTGTTGGCATATCACAGATGAATCTATAGGTTGTTATAAACACCACCTAGTTTGTTCCACGTGGTCCTTTATAAACTTTAATAAGCCATTTATTGAGCCCTTTATTGATCATCTTCTAAACCTTCAAAAGTAGTCGTAGTAAAAGTATGATCACCTGGCCATGTAAGGAATTTAAAGGTTCTGAGCCGAGAATAGAAGATGGACAGTCCAAATGCAAATTCTTCTTAACATGGAATTGGACAGTAATGATAAAAACTCTTTTTAAATTGCACTGCTGTCCAAGCATTTCTTCTAATCAATTGTTGTAGAGCATATTTTTTAGCAATCACATCTGAAAAGATTCTCGCTTGTAGATACTTACAGAAATCTCAAGAAGGCAAATTAATTTTAATTCTGAGCAGCTGAAAATTCAGTAGCACTGTGCTCTAGTAAAAGCTTGGAAAGATTGATATGCCTGAGAATACTGTCTTTTAAAATTAGCATCTTGTAGACTGGTGGAAAGCCAAATGATTCTGATTCTGTTGTTATATTTATCCATTATCGATTTTCCTCATATTTCTGAGGAGTTCAGAATATGGCCCCCATATTTCTGAGGAGATCAGAGTTAGTGAGTGAAAGACAAAACTGGTGTTTGCTGTTTTCCTGTTCATAGCTTTTTCATGTGTGACTGGTTTTAATTCTTAAGAACATAGGTAGCTACACAGACATCCAATTGGGCCTGTCCAAAATGAGGTTTTCTAGCAGAGGCTTCTGTTTTCTAGGCTTCGAAGCCTGAATGAAATTATTATTGTTTTATCTCTTTCTGTGCTGAAATTGTTGTGACTGTTTCGAGTTCCTATTTGTACCAAAGGGAAATAATGGAAAGATGTTTAGGAATTATATAATTATTTTATATCTGCTTGTAAATAAACGTACTTGTGGGAATTTAAGGTAGGCAAGAGGAGCTTCATATTAGTATTATTGATGTAAATCAGTTGGGTAGTATCTGTTCATTCGCATGTTGGAATTTCAGAAGAGTCTGTTAGCCTAGAAAAATAAATCTTGTTGAATGGGTGCAGAAAATCATTACTTCTATCCCTGACTTATTTACATCAGATGGATAAAAGAGTTGTTAGGCTTTGTTGAAATGCAGAATGAAGATTTGATTTCAGCAATGTAAAGCAAGGTGACGTGTCAAGATAGGCAGAACTGATGTGTATAGATTATGGTGACCTGAGTATCAGTTTCCAGCAGCTATCATAAACAAAGTACACGATAAAGGATGTGACTTCTGCTGCTCACAATGGTGTTCAGTATGCTTTTATGCATACTCAGTCTTCTACCTGTTAAGTTTACAGGACCTACAGGCAAGCTTTATATTTCTGGACAGGACCAAGTCAAATAAAGCCATGCACAAGGAAATATTTCAATACATTTTGAAGTAACTTAGTATCTGAAAAGAAAATTTCATAGAATCATTGAGGTCAGAAGGGATCAATGTAGATTATCTACTCTAATTCTTCTGTTCAATGCAGCATCACCTAAAGCACATTGGCCAGCGTTGTGTCCTGTTAAATTTTGAATAGCGCCAAGGATGGAGACTCCCCAGTCTCTCTGCGCAACCATCCAGTGGTTGACCACCCTCACAGTCAAAACTTTTTTCTTATGTTTAAGGGGAATTTCCTGCATTTAGGTTTGTGCTTGTTTTCTGTTGTTCTTTCACTGGATAGCTTGGAGAAGGGCTTGGCTGTCTTCTTTACTTACCCATATCAGGTATTTTCTGTACATCGATAAGGTTCCACTTGAGTCTTCAACATAACTCCTCAGGATAATTACCCACAAAAGCCCTATTTGGTGTCTTTTCAGTGCCTACTACAGAAAGGAAGATACTTTTCTTTCATTGTGAAATGAGGCAAGTGATTTGTAACGTTTCTCCAAGAAAGCTGGGATGATCAGTTAAAGTTAACAGAGATAGGATTAAGATAGTTTCCTAAAGTTTTTTGCCAGCATTTTATTTGTTGACGCAAATCATTATTTTGGTCAAAATGATCTACAGACCTAAACAACTGGTTTCTACTGGCTTCCAAAGAGAAATAAGGCTGCTTTTTTTTCCTGTATTCAAAGAGCCACAGATTATTTGAGGACAATAAAGAACTAGAACATCCTGAAAAGATACATCAAGCTCAGTGCTAAAGCCCTGGAGCATTGCCATTTGGGAAGGTCTTTTATAATATTTTGAAATTCATTTGCTGATATCTCAGTTTCAAGAGTTTATTTTGTTCTTCAGTCATCTATAGTACTTGGGAATGCTTCAAAAAAAAAAAAAAAACACCTCTATGCATGCATTGTGCTAAGCTAGGCATTCCTGCAGCCTTCAAATTTTAGTACAGATTTGTTGTTTCTTTTACTGAATTTTCTAAGTTAGAATTCTATCCTTCTGTTATGGGTTAAATAGTTGAGATAGTGCTGTAATGGCATATTTCAGGAAGATGCTGCCTACTGTCTTTCCAAATTTTAATTGCTGTTGGCAAAATAGGAGAGCTTCTTTTGTGTAGAGAGATGATAATAGGACCAAACTGTACTTGTATATATACAACTTAAGTTTTTGTTTGTTAGAAAGCACTATTGATCAGTTGTTGCTGATGAGATTTCAGTCTTTTCTAAGAAAAACTGCTAAACAGACTTGGTTGGTTTACAATGTGCATGTCATTTTTCAAGTTTGTCCTACTACACTTGACAAAATATTTTCTTTTTATAATTTTTCATTACTGTTTGCCTGTTGAGAAATTGAACAATTATTTTCTTTCTTTTCATCTTTAAGTAAGCATTGTTGATTCTAAAATTGTGATTGTACTTGTTAGTATGTGGCCTGTATATTTTACTTGCTTTAAGTCCAATATATCTGGGGCAGTTTCAAATTTGTTGAGATTAATTAGGAATTGGGTGTTTACCACTTTGGCTTAGGTGGTCTCATCAACTAAGGCCTAGTATGTGCATAGATTTTATACTAATATAATTGATCTGATTAAAAGGATTGATGTTTTTTCTGAAGCAATTATACTAGATCAACTTAATGCATGGATATAGTTATACTAATACAAGATTGAGTTATATACCTTTTCGACTGCATCAGCATGAAATTACGTGACTAGTTTGTTGTGGCAAGGATAGGCCTTAAGTTTTTAAATTTTAATTTATTTGGAAGTAGAGGTTTCCTTTATCTAGTTTGAATTTTAACATACCATTAAATCTTCTCCAAGAAATAATACAGTATGTTTAAGATCATAGATACCAATTAGGAAATCTAGTGGAAGGATTCCTAAGGAGCGATAGATGTATGTCAGATATTAAGATATATTGGCAGACAATGTGCCAAGAATGGAGAGGTATTTATGTATTAACATAGCTGTTCTCCTTCAAGCAATAGAAGATGTATTAGACATTTGTCCCAGCCTATATTTTTTTTAGTACATTGTATACAGAGAAAGGTAGATGCATTTCTTGAACTCTGGTAATATTCACTCTCTTTGTCAAAAGAAGGAGGGAGTTTGCATTAAACAGATCCCTTTTATGTTCTACCTACAGAATTTCAAAGAATGCTGAACAAATGAGGTAGGAGTTTGTACTTTTGTGCATCAAAGAAATGCTTAAATAGTTTCTTATATGTATAAAGGTACAATGTAAGGCACAGTTTCTCAAAGAGAAACTATATTCTGTAATCAATCTGTTGCCACCTCAATAATTAAATAATACTTTTCAATTTGGAGATGCTCTTAAACACGCTAAAACTGTAAAATATCCTGCTGAGAAAAAAATGAATGGACTGTTTGCTAAATGGTCACTGCTAAGAATAGCATAAATGTAGGCTCATTACAGTTATCACAGGATTGTTATTTTTAGCCGTATGGTAGTATTTTCATAATAGATCCTACCAGATTGGTGGTGGTCAGATAATACAGAAGTTAACTAAAAATCTTTTCTCTTCTTTTTCAAATTAGCATTTTATTTCTAGATAGATAAACTTTTCGAGTACTGTCGATGTCATGTCACTACATATATTGTGCTGCTTAGTTAAAAAAAACTAGCAAGTAACTTGCTAGAGGAAAGAGGAAAGAATGATATTTTGTAAATTTTAAAATGGTTAAGTTAGTCATCAGTGGGTAAGGAATGACTTTAACAGTGAGGAAAGTTTGAACTGAGTTTTGTTCAATAGCTGCAGTTGATTTTAATGATCAAGAAACTGGAGTATTAAGACCAAACAGAAATTAAGTGAAGATATGTAGAAAATTTGGTCTAAACAGAAAATAGATACATACTATATTTAAACTCTTTCTTGTCTGTAGATTATCTAAAAACCTTTTCAAATGGACCATCGAATACCTGTTAAACATTAAATTACTACAGGACCAGTTTCCAGATATTATCAAGTGGATGAAAGAATAATTATCCAGCATTCTTTGATTTAGGAAGTAGTATTTCTGTTTTAATTAGCCAACACAATCTTGACATAAAACGTTTTTTTAAGGGTGTTTTTTTTCTTTGTGATACTGAGTTGCAGGATTTTAGAACTTTGTGTTTTTAAATATACCCTAATATTTTATTTTTTTATTTTTTTATTTTTTTGTCCATGAAGGATATTGTCAATATACTTACTGTGTGGATTTCTGTGTAGACTTTCTTAGACTTGAATACAGTTTTTTACACCTGTAAAAAGAGAAGATATGTTGTGTGGTCAATTTTGAAATTTTTGGTCTTTTGGGTAAGGTTGCCTTTTTCAACTGCCCTTCATAACCAGTAGGTTCTCTTTATGTTTGTGTCTTATCTCTGTAGTCTTATATATCCAATAGGTTTTGGCTCAGGGTTTCCTACTCCCTTCAGAGAGCCCAGAGGTAACATGTTGAATCGACAGTTCATTTTCACTGTCTTACAAGGAACTGGAAACCCAAAATACAGCTTCTCCAATGAGAGAAACAGATGTCCCTGGTGACTGTGTTGCTTGGCTTTGTTGTTATCTTGTACAACCTCCTCCTCCAACACACCTGTGAGATGATAGGATGGGAACAAATGAAGTACTGAATTAAGACGTGAAGACCATGCAGTGGACACATGCTATAATCTGTTTCCATAACTAGCCTAATGCAGGCTTTATCACGTTACAACATCACAGAGACCTTAGTATCAGAGACTAAAGTTCAGTCAACTCCTTTTGCAGCTCTAATAGACTTAGCAGAAGCCTAGCTAGCAGGAAAATGGTTGAGATGGACCTAGCTCTGACCACAGTGACGGGACAGACCAACTGGAACTCTGCCTAGTGACGTGGGGAAGCATGGCATGCTGGTTTCTGCTAACAAGAAGGTGAATACCCCCGTTTATCCTCTGGTAATTCGGGAAAACGCTGTTTATTCTTAAGGCCCGGGGAAGCGCACTACTAATGTTTGGACTTAAAACTGCCAGATTGACCTGGATCTGGAGTCACACCTTGTTCTTTCCCTCTAGGGGATTGTCTCCTGAACTGGTACAGGGTGACTCAACTCTGGCCTCTTTAATGAATAGCCTGAGGGAAACTGCTAGTGGTACCAACGGGGAATCAGGCTGCAGACAGGCTGGCAGTGATTTCACAGCTGTGCCAAGCGAGCTTACACAGAAAAACTCTAGGCAAAATAACAGTCAAAATTGTTACTGCTTGCAAAGCTACGGCAACAGACTAACGTAAAGGAACCCAATTATATACAGTCCTCTTTAGAAGGCAGCCTACTGAATAATAAACCTTCCTACAGCCAGCAAGGCATATTCATTTAATTGTTTATGATTTTCTTTGTGTATGTGTCTTCATTTTATGTTGTGTATGCTGCATATGTTTATATTTATACAAATCTTACTGTTGAACAGAAGCCTACTGTAAGTATGCATATTTTTGGGTATACCCGTATGTGTGTTTATATATGCCTGTATATTTGTGTGCACGCACGCGTGTGTGTATATATATGTCTGTGTGTATGAGAAACAGATGCACTGTAGGCAGATAAAGCAGATAAATATAGATTCAAATAGAAGCATAAGCCTATAAATATAGGCACTATATAGAGTGAAAGCAAGCAGATCAGCACAGTTTTATTATTACTTTCATTCTGTATGATGAACGAGTAGCTGACATTGAAATGACTGGGGAGATGACACTGTTGGCTTTCAGCAAACGTAGTAAAAAGGTAAGGGAACTTTTATTTCCAATATGAGTAGCAATTAAGACAGAAGATTTACCGTCTCTAATTATTTGCTTAATGCAAGCTATTGTATAGTTTCTTCCAGAATTGAAGACAGAATGAAAACAGCATAACATTTCTAATTTTACCTTAAAATAAGTAAATAAAATAAAAATCCTGACCCACAGTCTGAGAAAGTGCAAGCTCTAGTTTCTATTTTTACAGTAAGCCTCACACACGGTGTTTGTCAACTTTCTGCTGCTGCTGTACCCAGACAAACTTCTGTGGCAGAATATTGGGAAAAACATTTAAGTTCACAGCAAAATTAACTTAAATAGTTTGTGTGTGTGGATGTATGTATCTTAGCCTTCTGTTTGCAAATTTCTGATGCCAGTTTTTTGCAGTCAGCTTTCTCTCTGTTGTAGCAATTTCTCTTTGGCTAATCCATAGCTGTAATATAGGTAGTTAGAGTCAAGAAGGTCTAAATCCCATAAGAAATGAAGAAAACCACTGTAGCTGTTCTGGGTGACCTGGAAAGCCTTTATTATTATTATTATTATTATTATTATTATTATTGTTATATAACATTTTGATGAGGGTGATCAGATAAATCAGCAGCTGAGAGTTTGGCATTCTGTTTTCAGCTCTGCCACTTGCTTAGCTTGGGATCTTACACAAATTGTGTGCTTATTTTCCCATTTGTAAGTGGAATGGATAATAATTATGTCACAGGGTTGGGTAACTGAATAATACCTTATTTTGTTAAAAGGTCTCACAGTTTCATTGGAACTACTCATGGAACAAGGTGCTTAATATGAGTGCATCTTTTTTTTACAAGGTGCTCTGACAGTCTTGGAGAAAAATTAAGATATAATGGTACAAAAGACAGTTGCTGCTGCTTTGTAGTGTGTTACAAATTATTCACTGATTTTTAATTTATTTACTTGTTTTCAAAATATGTCATTAGCTGATGAGTATTGTCACGTTTCTGTATTCTGAACAACTCTCGGCAAAGCAGGAGAGAGGTAAATGCCACTATGTATGCACACTCAGACCAACAATACTCAATAAGACAAAACATAACCAAAGACAGAAAATTAAAATGTCAAGTGGTGGAAGCCTTGCTGTCATATTCAGCTCATGTAACTCTCACTTTCTTATACTATCTAGTCTGAGCTAATTTCCTCAATGGATAAAGAAAGAAAGGCAGCTTAGAGCATCTTAGTGCATTCTGAACTTGTTGCACAGTTTGCTGCAAGCCATTTCTTTTTCAGCTTTCTTATTTTGCTGCCTAAAAATAAGCTCTTCCGGGTATATTTTAACATTTAGATATCCAGGTTAGACCCCAATTTCCAGTCACCTAGGTGCTTTAAAAAAAATAAAATAAAAAAATTGATCTTGGAGTCATGTGAAGTACCCTATGAAGGTGCTTATTTTTTTGACGTACCTATTGAGATACTTGAATAAAAGACAAAGAGGAGTTTGGAGTCATACAGATACGAACAATGAGAACCTCTGGGGAAATCTGCAACTGCTGATATAGGAGGCATTGGCACCTTTGCATTTCCTTGAGCTAGTAGGGCTGTTTTGTAAAGCAGGGCCTTGCAGACTTTGTCCAGGTGCTAGAGGTGACGGTGGCAGAAGCAGCAGCTCTCTCCTTTGGGCTGGAGGAGGTGTTCAGCTGTTCCAGCAGCTTTCATGTGCCGTGGGGTACTGCCTTGCACTCCTCAAACTTGTGACCCACCCTTTGTCTGCACATCCCTGAGTTATTCAGGCCCCTGTAGGATCAAACCTGTGTAGTATAGGGGTGATATTTGAGAGGAATGAGGTGAATGAATGTGATGAATTACAGTACTTCAAAGATAAACAAACATTATCATCTATCCTGCAAACTCCTTTGGGTCTCTTCTAGTCTCTTCATATTCTGCTACCTATTATAACATCCAGAAGAGCTTCAAAATAGGATTTTGAATTTAGGGACCAAAACAAAATTTAAGGTTTGTTCAACAGAGCCCCCAGCTACTGTATGGTCTTTTCAAAATCTCATCGGGAATATCTGGTAGGGAAGTTATGCTATCCCTGAAAGCGTTCACAGTGATTTCTGATTTTTGTCTTCTGTATCCCTTCTCCTTTCTCTCCTTAATTCTGTTACATTAATAATTCCTCGCCAGATTAAATTATAACAGTAGATTACATTTGCAGTAGGGAAAGTAAATTTAAATATATAGATAAATATTTGCACATGATCTCAGTCCTTGTATGTACCGATTTTAGTCTGGATTGGGTCATTGTAGCTGAGTTACAGAGTCTTGAAAAATGAGGTTTATTATGGAAACACTGACATAATCTCACTTCTTTTGGTTTTGGCAGACATGGCAATAATATCCAGAGACCATTTTTCTGCCTCTAAGTTCTTTGCTAGTCTCCTTGGCCTTTGCTTTCCGAGTCTTTGCCAATTTTACTGCCATTCATTTCAACTAAAACTGTCTTGGAAATATGTTGGTCTGCAGGAACCATTAGGAAATACACCATTACACATGTTTAGTTGGCTGGTTGGGAGGTGGGGAAAATTTAGTAACTTTTGCTGTGTCATGGTCATTTCCAAAATGGTGGAGTCCTAAAGGTTCGTGTGAAACAGCAGCCTATAGGAAAAAAAATCAAAGTAAATTGCCAAGAAAAGCATATTTGTTGCGAGTTTCTTTCATTGCAAGGAAAATCATGTTGCAAGAGGTCTGCAAAAGGTTTATTGATTCTTTAATTAGCAAGACGAGTTGGCAAGCATCTCTAATGTATTTATTTTTTGTCTCTATCGTTTTAATATTTTTTTATTATTCATTTTGCCATTAAAAGCCCATGACAACCTAGCACCATGCTTATCTCCTCCTACAGTCATTAAAAAGACAGAAACCGTACTGAGAAACATTAAGTTTTCATGCAAAATCATGAAATTCTAGAGTAATAACTTGTTTATAACCTTAGTCTCTCCCTTATGATACAGTCTTTACTGAGAAGTCACATTGCTTTTCAGCAAATACAGAGCTATGGAATCTTTGATACATGTAAATGGGATCTGCAATTAATGTGTTTCTCTTATCAACAAGCAGACAAAAAAAAAATAATCCCAAGCTCCAAAGAACTCCTCTGTATAGTGACAAATAAACCTACTTTGAAGGTATGTTTTGTTGTAGGGAGAATGTGTATCAGAAGTTAAAAACTGTTACTTACCCCAATGCAAAAACAAGACAGTTTGTTAGCACTAACAAAATTTATGTTTTGATTTTCTGACCTAAGTATGTGTATATGATGCCCTTTGTAAAATATTTAGTAGGATTTCATAACTGTGTGGACTTTTTAGAACTATAATGTTTTCATCCTAGTAAAAAACTTATTCTTGAAACTTGAAACTAGCCAGTATTGGCTTTATAAGCTTTGAGTCCATTCATATTTTCAATTTTTAATGCTTTATACTATAGATAGTTTAATCTCTTTTCTTCACATTTCTTTTAAGTCTCTGGATGTTCTTCTTTTCACATTCCCTACATGCAAAACAGATGAACTTTTGTTTATTCAAGATCTCATGGAATTGCATATGAGGTAAACATTAAGAATAGAAAATTTGCACAGCAGTTTCCAACATTTTTGAGTGATTGAAGGCAAGATGATTTTAATGGAAACTTTTGTCAGCTTGATAGCCCCTGAAGTACAATGTACATGAGAACTGAACTCCATAATTTCTGTCCCCATATTTTTATTGGATTGTGATCTCTGTCTGAGCCTGTTACGTGCCGTCCGCTGCTGGATGCTTAAAATCTAGCATTCAGACTAGTGCTTAAATATATGTCTGCTCTGGATGTTGGTTAAACAAGCATAGCACTGTTGGAACTGCTCTTATTGACATGAGAGCTTGCTTTGCCCTAGCTGGCATTTCTTTATTTTCTCTGTGTATCTCTTTTATATAACATCCCATGAGATTAATATATTTTAAGCTTCTACACTGCATCCCCGTTGAGGACATACACAACTTAAGAACTAACTTTAAGTGTGTATTAATTGATGCTGAAACTTTCTTCTTCACATGTAGTCTATTCAGAAGAAAGAAGGTTAGGAAATATTTTTTTTTCTAAATGTTTTCTATAGATCAGTCTTCCTGAGATGCTCATCATGTATAGCATCACTCAAAGTTTAATTATTAGGCATAATTTCTAATGTCACCTTGAGAGTCAGGGAGAGTTTGTGTCTTCTCTGTATCATTTCTTTCTCCCATTATTCTCCAGTACGTCTGAACACATTTTTTTGGTGGCCTGTCCTGTTGCTAAAGAGTGCTAAATTGAGATTGCACACCCAGGTCCCTCTTTATGAACATCTTACTCTTTTCCTTTAAGGATCAGTTTCATTTTAAGACAAATCAGACTAGTTAGGCCACACGTGACTTTGTGTGTAAAACATTTCAGGGGTTATTTCAATGCAATTTCAGTTTTGTGCAAATAAAATGAATAAGCATGTGTGAGACGGAGAATTACTATTTTCCTTTTCTCTCTAACCTAAAATCCCAACAGAGATTCTGAATGCATGCCAGCTGGTAGTATCATAGTTAATGTTAGTAGATGTGGATCTGCAGGAAAAAATAAAAATCAACAAACGAGTCAGAAACATTGTATATACATGGAATTTCCTTAAAACAGGATCTACCTTTTTTATAATGTCATTTTTTATTTTGTTTTGTTTGCTTGACCTGTAAACAAAAGCATGTTGTCTATTATACAGAGCTTGAAGAAAGCAACATGGGGGATACGTGTCTTCTGGCAAAGATGATAATGCAAAGGAAGCTTTAAGGGCATTGATAGCTGCGGGTTTGGGCTTTTTGATTTTGGTTGTTTGTTTTCTTGTAATCAGCATGCTCTTTTTTTCCTGCCACTAGGCTAGATGTCTGCTGTGGCATTTAGTAAACCTGCTATTTTAGTCTTTCAATCTTTAAGTGTGCTTTAGAAACTGTATTAACAACCTCTACAATCACATCGACATTATTAGCAAAATCCCCAGCCTAATATGAATAAGGGGCATGTAGCAGGCCACTGTCATGCCAACCTGGCAGTGTTTCCTTGCTTTGTACAACCTAAAAGTAAGTGGAAGCAGGCAGAACTTGGAAACCCTTGTCTTATCTTGGAGGCAAAGGATTCAGGGCATTCACCTGTGGGAATGAGAGAATTTCACCTTCTTGACTGGATATGGCTCTCATTATAGAGCTAGTGGTGTGCTGCCGTCTAAATTGAGGGCTCCAGGCGTGTGCTTGCTCAGTGATGAGTGAGCAAAATAGGTTGACATACTGTGTCAAGGATCTACAAGCCTGCAGATCCTGAATGAATAAGTCAAAAGTTGATGTAGAATAGTAATTAAAGAATGTTTTCCTTGGTGATAATCCTCATCTCTGAATATGAGCTTCCTGTGCATCATCACAGTGAGCACAAGAAGTGCCACAATGGCATAAGTATATACTGTTCTGTAGTTTCTCATGAGATTCGGGCAGTGGGTGTGGGAGGGAAACCCTGCTTTTGTCTGGAGGGGTTAGTGACTGTTGTTGAGCATCTGTGCTGCCAGAGACGTGGTGAAGGGCACCAAAATGAAGAGGATGGGAAAAGCCTGTTTGGTTCAGAAAGGCATATTTCTGTTCCCAGATGTTTTGGTCCCCTCTTTCCATGGCTCCTCTCCTCACCCGTCCTTAAATCCCCATCTTGTCCCTCTGTCTTTCTTCGTGTGCGTCTCTCCCTCAGAGCTCTGAATTCATTATATGGAGTAGTGTAAATCAATAGTAAATGCTAGCCGCCCACTCGGTGCTCAGTTACGCAATATCACATACCGTGTACACAGAGACAAAAAGGGAAAAAAAGCACACACAGGCTTTACATTCAAAAGCTCTTGCATAATTTTGCTTTTCTACAGCCAAGAGGGGAAAAAAAAAAAAAAAAAGGAAATAACAGATGGGGAGACTTGCAGTTTTTTTCCCTTTTCTCAGACTGTACCGAGGGGAGTTAGTTTAACATCCATGGTCATTTCAAGTGCCCTGTGCTGCAGATAAGCAAGCCGTCCTTGCTTATGCTTTAAAATAAGACTTTCTTCCATCTCCCATGATGTGGTGCACTTCCCAGGTAATACGAGAAAAACTATTACAACATGTTTAAGACAGAATTGGTTATTTGTTTAGGTTTAATAGGAAAAAGGAGAAGAAAAACGTCCCTTGAAGTACTCGATGCATGTTACAAAGCGAAAGAGGGACATGGAGTACGGGAGGCTGGATTGAATTCTCTTGTGCCTTTTAATATCTTTTTTCCTTTCTGAAAAGCAAAATACCTCTCACTGCAATATTTATGTAAAAAGCCAGTTATGTAACTCTCGTCTGCCTTTCACTTCTGCTACCTCTCCGGACTGTATAGCTCCACTGTTTTTCCTCACGACAGATCGCATTAAGACCTGCAAATCCCGATGAAAGGAAAGAGCGACTGGGTGCCGGCAGCACAGGCTTTAATTTCTAGCCTTTTTAAGGGCTTCAGACTGGAAGACAATGGATCTATTTAAGATCTTTTTTTGGCTGCTGGAATTCCTATTGAGTGTTTTCCTGTCACAGTGTGCTCTGGAACATCCATGACTTCTGCATAGTGCTGTGCTCTCCCTCCTCTCTTTATTTTTTTATATTTTTTCTCCCCCCTCCAAACTTCAGATGTACAGAATGAAAGTGTCAGGTCACTCTCCATGTTATCAGCAGCAAGTGCAGAAGCTGAGTAAAATTTTATGCTGCACTGAACTTTATTTATTCACTTTTTATTCACATTTACGTGATTGATATCCATAGAAATCCAGAAATTCTGTTGATTAGGATTGGTTGGGATATTTTAAATTGATTTCTGTCAAATGCAAGTGAAAAATATGTAACCCTGCTAAAAGAATCAAAGATGAAGGGTTTGGGCAGGGGAGGGCAAATAAAAGGGGGAAGAAAACGGTCAGTAGTATGAAAATTTCATGCTTTTTGATCACGTTTCAAGAGGAAAATATGCTTATACTTATTGCAACCAATTTATTCATAGTTGTATCCTCTGAGGATCTGACCTGTTTGTGGTTGTGAGCATTGTGTCGGGGTTTGTTTTCTTTTGCCCTTTACAAATAGTTCTTGTCTGTGTGCACATTCTTGGGCAGATTCTTCCCTAGTGTAATGCTGCTAATTTTGTTGATATTACGTCAGGGGTGTATAAGGTCAATTAAAAAGTTATAGGGCTTGATTCTTGGTTATTTTAAAGTGTTGTCCTGGCAATGTAAAGCAGTCATAAAGTGAGCACAAGCATAAATTTTGCCCACTTCAGGAATAAAAGGAAATAGTTGACATCTTTTGACAATGATCCCTGAGACAATCAAGAAAAGCTTTTTGAAAACAGGAAGTGGAATATTTTAAGCTATATAAGTATCTTATATAAGTACACTTTGTTATGAGTTGATTATATAAGCTGTATTTCACAAAATTGCTGGGCAGTACGTAGATCTTCAGGATACTAGAACACCTGGATTCCTTGCCTGATTCTGAATCCAGTTCTTGCTTTAGCTCTGGGCAACCAGATCTTCTGTCTCTATTTCTGTCTTGGTACAGAATCTCTTAGGGATTATCACAGGTACTTGGTTTATTGTGCCCTACAGAAATATTCTAAAGCTATTTCATTAATGTTTATAAAGTGGATTTAAATGTAAAGGCAGAAGGTAATGAGGTAAGTCAAAGAGGTTAAAAGAAAAAAAAAACACTTCTGACTGCTGTCACCACAAAAACCAAATTGTAGGGACTAACTGTAAATAAATGTTAGCTGCAAATTAAAGATGACCCTGATCTTTAGGGAATTCCTTCCAGAATTCTTTCTCTACAGGAATAATACATCCTGGAAACCTATGTAGTTGTAAGGATGGAGCTGATTCAGTAGCATTTTATGACATGGTTGTATGAAGTGGAGGAAACTAACCTTCCTGAGCATGACAATCCCTAATCCTGGTGTCCTTAATTGCTGTCAGCCCTTTGTAAAATGCTTGGAAGGTGTGTATGAGATGGATACGATTCCAGTGTTTAACATGATCAAAAGAGTGGTCATATGTCTTTGAAAGAAAAGTGTTTTCTGCCATTCTTCCCAGAGGTTTATTCTGAAAGTTTTTTGTCTGCACTGGAAGATTCTACAAAACCTGATATCTTCTAACAGTAGACAAGCAGAATTCACTCTTAAAATCATTTTCTTGCTTTTCAATTATGGAAATTTCTGTTTGTATCACTAGGTTACCTCTGACTTCCCAAGTCTTGAGTACCCAGCTTCGATTTGTAAGCTTATGTAGGCTTGTAACAGGGCACTAACCTTCCTGAATGGTCCAACATGTTTAATTATTTTCTGAGTACTTACTAATTAAACGAGGTTAAAAACCTTGGAAATGCGTGTAGCTAAAATTCTAGTTATATCTGTGCAATCGAATGGCATCCAGAATGGTGGAGTTTTGTGTTTTCTGCAAAAAACACATTAGATATAAAATCTAATTTTAGTTTATGGAGGAGAGGGTGATTTGATTTGACCAGACATTAGACATTCAACCTGTGAAGGAAAATACTGTCTTCCTAAATTCATAAACAGAACAGACAAAAATTTGAGCAGTTTCTGAAATGGGATGTTAATATTCAGTTTTAACAAACAAGACTTCATTTCACAACTTAAGAAAACTGTAGTATTTAAACAAAGCTGTTCGAGTCCTGCCACTATGCAGATCTCTGCCTTATTTTTCTTAAATTCAAGTTTGTTATTTTAGAGAAAAGGTTAAATATGAGCCCTAAGTGTTTAAAAAGAGCAACAACAATAAAAAGAAGCTCTATGATAATTTTTATTTTAAAATTTCATTATTTTTCTTTCCTGACACATGGTTGGGGTTGAGTATATTGGAAAAATAGTTAGCTAATATGATTTTGCTATATCTAGCAATGTGCTGAATTAGATACAACAGTCTTTTTTCTTCTATCTATTAATATTTCTGCAAGGTTAACCCCCTCCTGTTCTTCAAAATATCTTTTCTTTTTGCAGCTCTGACACTTTGTTTAAAGTTTATGACAATTTTTGTGTCCTTCACTGTCAGTAACTCATTGCTCGTACCTTCAATAGCTTCACGGGTCTTTTTGACTTATTTTGACTCATGTTATTTTGACTCATATTCCAAAGATACAATGCCAGAAGGAATATATTTAGAGTGGTTGTAACTAAAGTATCAAGTCTAGCTGCACTGCATGTTCTTGTACACCTCCTTTTAAAAACTGTTATCTTGTACTTTCCCAGAAAACAAGGCCAGAGGTTCCTTCCTCCCATCACAAGAACCTACGTATCCTTGTCTTTGCTCTTAAATATGGTTTAGGCAGGTGAGCCATGGCACCTGCAGAGAAGGAATCACTGAAGTCCAGTGATGTGGAGAGGTTCTCAGCATGGGCACAGTGCTTTTGGCAGAGGTTATTTTGAGGAGCAGACATCTGGATGTTCTTTGCTCCTTCTTCTGGACAGTTGCTAACATTTTCCTCGTCATGAAAGGAAGTGTGTGCTGTTTGGACTGAATGCCTGTATCCGTGTGAGTCCAGTGAGAGGATGGCCCGTGCAATGTGTCATACCCACTTTGGGGAAGGTGCATGTCCTCATTTGCTCGGAGGGTTCACCTCCTGGATGGGTGGGTGGGTGGGTGGATGGATGGATGGATGGATGGATGGATGGATGGATGGATGGATGGATGGATGGATGGATGGATGGATGGTTTCATCCCTGGCAGTTACTTTGAGCTGGTGCCTGAGGTGGGAAACAGGGCAAAGCTCTTCACCTAGCTGATTATGAGGCTTTAAAAGTACTCTTTAGGATATGACTTTTATACCTAAAGTAAAAGAGAGAAGGGAAATATAGACTTGATCTTCCAGAAAGTCTGCTTCAGGGTAAAATCTTGTGAGAAAAGTAACTGTAAAAAATTCAGTTTCTGTGGGGACTCGGTTTGGGGCATTAACTTCATAATTTTGACTGAAGGTGCTTCCAGCTTCTTTGGCTGTTAGGACACATGCTGAAGTTCAGCTCTTTAAAGCCATTCTCGTAGAGACAAGATACGAGGAGAGCTTGTCAATGTGGGGTAAAGAGAGAGGATTGTTTGCTTCCAAGCTTTTGGTGTTTGATTTGTGATCGGTGGCAGCAGATTGGATGGACTCACTGCCTTGGCTGTGCTGCAAACAGGAGTATAACACACTTAGTTGATAATTTTTGCCATCAAACTAAATAATATTGCCTCTCATGGAAAGATTTTGTGGAAAGATGTGAATAGAAAATGGTGTAGAAAACATCTGAAAGCATCTTCACCCATAACTTTCACTCCATGTATTTCCTAAACTTTTTCTGCTCAAGGGTTTTATTAAATATCCTGGTTGCTTTATGCTCCTGACATCACTTTAGAAAAAGATCACGAAGTTTCAATCTAGTCATCTGGGGTACATCTAAATCTACATTTTGGCTTAAAAGCGTCAGTGTCAGCTGAGGCTGGAAATGGTCTGTTCTGCTCTGAGAAAGGGAGGGGCAGACCCGTAATGGTTGTTCGGGCTGTTTCTGAGAATCAGCTGTTTTTTTCTTTATACTGCAAAGATTAAACAAAGAATGTTAAACATTTCCCAATTTAGCATTTATAATGGAAAGCGGCTGTAGGGCCACAGCTCGCTGCTGCAAGGGCAGGCGTTCGGATTCGGAGTCGCTTTAAAAGGCTTTTATTTTCTTTGAAGACCTATCCTTTCCTCTTCCAGCCTGGCTGCAGTACTTTGCAGTCAGGTGGAGGCAGCTTTAAATTTTTTACTTTCATTTAAGTAGGAGCTAATTTACTTTTGGAAATGAAAGTTGAAGCGACTCAGCTATCTGCAAAGTGGAGGAGGAGGCAGTGGATTTCTTTAACTTTTCAAATGTCTCTGATTCTATTTCACACCAACAGGCAAGCAAAAATTACCTTCCTGAGCTCCTATTAGTAACAATATGTAGTATTAATGATCTAATGTCTTAGCTTCAGCTCTTCATCTCAGTTTCTAAAAAATATCTATCGGCTGTGTTCAGTCTTCTTTATAGTTGCACCCAGCTCAGGAGCTTTGAAGCTAAATGTTGTAGTTTAATTCCTGAGAGCAGCAGAACGACAGTTTTTGACCTACTGACAGCACAGCTTTTTCCATAGCATTTCACTAGTGATTGCATGGAGAACTTGGAGAACTGTGACTTTCTGTTCCTCATAGCAAGGAGAAAGAATTCTTAAGGGTGACTGTATATGACCAAAAAGAAAAAGAAAAAAAGAGTTTGTGGGCAGTTTTTTAACATCTCAGTGTTATATATGTTTTTCTTGTTTCAGCTGTTTGTCAGCCTTTCTTATTTTGTCTTACTTGAACAGGCAGCCTGTAATCGAAGCAAATACATAGCTCCAACTGTCTTAGTTGGAGCTGAGGGGAATTTCAGCTTTATGCAAATATATGTTTTACTCTCTGCTGAAGCGAAATAAGTGTTAATAAAGTTAGTTTTTAACAGAGCAGCTAAGAATGTCCTTTTGCTTCTCGATTGGCTAGTTTTCAGAAATTCGGTAGTTCTCTGTCATCACATGTCGACAAGATCTAAACATCTTATATAATTAAAACATTTTCAGAAAAAAAAATATTTCTGGTTTCTTTTATAAATTGTAAGCACTGCAAAAATCAGATATCCATTTTCTGCCTTCTCTAGCCTGCCTGCAAGTAGATTTTGTCTAAACAAAAGAGCCTTGCACTCAGAGCTCACAAACATTTGTGTATTACTTAGGTATCTACATGAGTAATTTTATTTGCCTCTTAGAACAGCTTAAATATATTTGTAAATATTTGCCCAGCTTTTTGTTTCTTAAGGGAAGCTTTTCAAGAATTCCTTTTTATTTTTTTGAGCACATCAAAGTTTGAGTTTAAAAAATATTTCAATCTTGTGATTGCATTTCTTACAGAATGTTGGAATTTTTGGACTGTGCATCTGTTTAGGCACGTGGAGAAAGACAAGACTGAGATCATGTAAGTCATGAAACTGAGGGTGAATAATCCATACTTTGTTCTTTCACCATTTTTATAATTTATACCCAGATGCAAGTAATAAACCAAAAAGGAAATAAAGAAAATCTAGTTAGCATTTATTTTTAAAGTGATTAATGAAAAGCAAAGTTCAAATGAGGCCTCAAATCCTGGTGGTGCACAATGAGTTGATTTATTTTGTAAATAGACCATGGATAATTAACCATAAAACAAAACTTTTTTTTTCTTTTTTTTTTTTTTTTGAAACTTGCATAATGACATTGGTTTCTTTTAGTTGCTGTGAGTTGCACAGAGGGATAACGACTTATTCACAACTGGTTGCAACTGGTTACAGCCAAGAAAGGAAAAATCCCAGAGCAGCTAGAGGAAAAAGGCTGTTAAAACCCTGCTACACTTGTAGTTTTACAGTAAGGCATTTGCTAATGGCTACAGTGGGCAAAGCTGCCCTTGCATGATAACAGAAAAAGAGTAGATACGTACATGCTCTGATGATGCTTGCCATGTTATCCTGTGCTTTGGCTTGAAACCTGTTAGCAAAAGACAGCCCCTGCAGCTGGCCTTGTGGACAACAATTTTGTATTCACTTCTAAATAACATTACTTTATGCTCTGTTATAAGCTTCTATGATGCCTGTATCTTGCTACTCTGGCAGTGGGGAAGAGTCCTCCAGATAGTCAAAATAGTCTGACTTGCTGCCAAATCCTCTTGTGAGCCAGACAGCGATGGTAGTTTTTCAGATATGTGATGTGACAAAACTGCCTGCCCAATGTCCCCCAAATTTGCTTCTTCGTATTCCACAGTCATCTGTGGAAGGGATTGCTTATGCCCAAGAAGGAGAAGGTCCAATTTGTTGTGTGAGCACATTCACTACTAATCAAAACTACCAGCTGGGGTTATAGCCCTGGAGAATGTAAATAAACTGGTGCATGAGATGTTCAGATGACAATATGGCAGCTTTTGTGTTGGTTTGTTTTAGTTGTCCATATTCGAGTTTAGTCATCTCGTGCCAGCTTATTAGAGTGAAGAGAGGCTTTATATAGGTAATGGTCAAGATGCAAGAGGTTGGATTTGCCACAGATACGTTGTCTATATGGACACTTTAGCCTGCTTTCACACACCACAATGTGCCTTAAAATTCTTTTGTCCGTGTATATAATAAGTCTTGCAGTTCACATGGAGCTGAAATCTGATCATGATGTGTTCATGTGAAAGTTGGTTTATAGGTGTAACTGGGCTGTTTCACAGAGAGAGACTCTTAAGGTATTTGCAAGAGGCCCCCCTCATTAACAATTATAGCCTGGATAGGCACAAGTAGTGAGTAAAATTACTTAACACCAGCAGAGTTTTACATGTGTTGAATAATTTTATCACAAAAGTGTTATGGACTGATGCTTGTAAGAGTTCTGTGTCTTAAATTGATTTTGTAGGCATTAGTTTCTTCTATAAATAAGAGGTATTCATTGTCAGCAATGTACTGTAGAGACTTAAGAGAGAAGCAGATCATTAATGTCAGATTGTCACCTGCTATCTCTGTGAGCTTAATGTAGATAACTGGGTATAAGGGTTGTGCATGGAATTTTTAGTCTAGATCCCAGATGCAAGGCAAGGCCTTAGATCAGCTCTTTAAACCCATAGCAGGATAACTGCTGAGTTCCCACTGCATTACTAACACTAGTAACTACAACACATGGGCTGCCACTTCAAATCTTTTTTTTTTTTTTTAGGCCAAAGAGTCAAGTTAAAATAGCATTTAATTTGAGCAAGAGACTTCTGTTTGTGGGTGGGAGTTGTGCTGGGTGCAACATTAGCACATTACTTTTGAGTGGCATTGCAGTGAAGACAAGACCCCAAAAGTAAGTTTACACTTTTCGGCTTCTCTTTGGGTCCTATTGGAAAGGAAGCCAGTGAGGATCCACTGTAGTAGCATTAAGTGGATGTGTTTGTCCCATGGGGTCTCCCTTGAAAAATGCTGTTGTCAGACTTGTACTTGGGAAGTTGTGATGATGTATGGAATCTGCTACATACTGTTTATAAGTTTGAACTTGATTTTATTGACTAACTGAATCCTTTTATCTTGTGACAATCTTTTTCTGTGCTCTACATCATGCCAAAGAGACAGGGGAGTGGTGTTGGCATATCTTTGTATGAATAGGTCTGTCATTAAATATTTGAAATAGAAACATCTGAAATAGATCTTGCCTGAGAAGAACAATGGGGTAACTAGAGAAAGCTGGTTTTCTCCAAATTCTCTTTTGGGGGCTGGAGTTTTAAGCAAACAGAAAAGGAAAAAAAAAAAAAAAAAAAAAAAGGAAGAAAAAAAAAAAAAGAACAAAGTGATCAGGTATCAGCACAGGGTCTTAAAAACACCAAAGCCTGAGAGGCGTGAAGGGAGACACAAAGGAAGCTGAGAGAGGAGAAGGGAGGTATTAAATTTAGCAGAGGGATGTTTTTCTTCATTTTATTTTTATTTTTTCAGTAAGTGTAAGACCAGACAAGGGAGAGGAAAGCTGGTAGTAGAGAACCGACAGTCCCTCGTTTGGAAAAGGCAATGTGTGTAGGAAAGGGGAAATTTTTCACATAATGTTGATCTAAGCATAAGGAACTTGTGCAGAGGATGCTGAGGCACAGAGGTGCTTTTTGGTATTTTCAGTTTTCTCTAGTTTCTAAATCGGTGTTTTTGTTTTGTGAAGGTGAAGAATAAGTGAGTCGGTCATCTTCCTCAGGCAGGGCAGCGAGGCTCTGAAATCTTACTGCTGGGAAGGGGTTACAGACAATCTCAGCTGAAGAAATATGCAGGGTGAAGGAGAGCGCATTCAATTCATTTCAGATTGTGGAAGCTGTCAGCCCGTGGGCCCAGTATGCAGAAGGCACATTCAATAGTCCGCTTGGTGTGCAGCGGGGAAAGCTGTGTTAGAGAAGTGACAGAGGTAATTGTAGTTCAGGCATTTGAACAAGCCTTTGTATTTCTCTCATATGGTAATGACCTGTTTGTAAAGATATGCAATCCAAACTCTTTTTATTTTGCCCCCCACTCTCTTCCCATACGTTGCTCCCCAAATCTAATACTTTAAAAAACCACAGGAGAGGTACTCCCAGCAGCCCGCCCCAAGACTTTCCTCGTCTCTGCTTTGCAAAGTGTGGCATCTGATGTTCCAGTAGGTAGGTTCAAGTTAGAAAGTGCTTTCATGGGGGACTAAACAGTACAATTAATTGCTTGAATCCTTGGATTTCTGCTCCAAGCACTGCATTTAAAAATGCGCTTTATAACAAACAAATTATTTGATTCTTAATGAGATTCCGTCCATGTCACAAAAAGCCCTTCACCAAATGGCACAGGAGGCAACCACTTCTCAAAAGCATCTCAACATTGAAATATCCAGGGGGTGCCAATCACTGGGAATGATGTCATGTTTACAGGCCAAGCCATACCTCAGCTCCCCTTCTGGTCTTCCTAAGTGAATACTTTCATATGCTGGGGCTCTTGCTGCTACCTGATTTAGGTGAATCCTAATTTGAATTCCTCCTGCTTTAGGTCAGGACTCATCTTGCAGTTTCAGTCAAGCTTGCATGGCTTCATGGTATTTTGCATTTTATTTGTTTGGAAATGTGTGAGCAGCGAGCAAGAGTCTTAGTGGTTCAAGAAAAAGAAATTCTTGGGTGCTTAAACATCTACAAATCTCAACTATTCTTGTATTTATCTATAAGTTAAATTTAAAGAACAGACCAAATGACAATAGTAGTGAAGAACACTTGACCCAACAAGACTTGTGCTAGTTGCTACATAAATGATTGTATGAAAAGCTTTTTACTTTTCATACATCAGTAAGCTCCACTGGTCTAAGGAGTAGACAGGAACAACATACAACCTAGATTATTAATAATAATTAGATTGTCACTGGTATATTGATAGAATTCCAGAGGTATTGCAAGCTGCTGAGGTTCACTAAAGAGTGTGAAAGGCTAGGACTAGAATTAGTAAAAAAAAATAATAATAATAAAAAATAATTATCTAGTGGAATTCTCTTCTGATTGAAATACTGGCTCATTGTGCGTATATATATATGTATATATACATACATATATATAATTGTATATATATGTAAAATGCACACACACACTCCTAAGACTCAATTTATTTTCATTATCTATATTTACAGGTAAAGCTTTTTTACATTTGTGGAATAGAAATGCTTGTTTCAAACTTTTCTTTCAAAAATGTGCTCTATGTTCTAATATAAAATTTAAATCAAAACTGAAAGCAACAATCAAAACAAAATTATTTTGTCAAAACAAAACATTCAGTTGATTGAAATCATTTTTTATATTTGTTTCATGGGCAACTTTGCCATACACTGTTTAATTCAACTGTGAAACAAAAGCAAATTTCAAAGTCTGTAGCTATCCTGTAAAGCAGAAATATGGGATTGTGTTTGGGCTCTTCTAGGTGACGTTTAGGGGAGCACATCATCAGAATTCTACTAAACCTATTAAAAAAAAAAAAAAAGTAAATCTCTCATATTCTATTAAAACAACAAAAATATTAAAATAGATGTGGACCCTTAAACTTTGCTGAGGTCTTGCATTGATGTCACTCACAGCAATGGACTTCAAATACACCAGTGTTTTTCAAATGCTTCTGTTGTTGATTTAACTCTCTATGGATGTTCATACAATTACAAAAATGGTCCCTTGGATTATTTGGGATTTTATAATGGGACTTTCTGATTGACTGTTACAGAGATAGTGTCTGTCTCTGCATCTATGTCTGGGTCCCCCCTGGAGATATGTTCTTTCTGCTCTGCAAATTTTAAAAAGCCTTTGATACCATTTCAATTCTACTGGCTTCCTTCTCTGTGGAGTGCTTACAGATCAAATTTCCCCAGTTTTGGGTGCCTGTCTTGGCACCATTGCTTGCAATGTCATGGTGTGTGTATGTGAAACGTATGTAGTTAATATTAGTGTATTCAATTTGTTGCTTCTTAGGTTTGATCTGAAAAGGACCTTCCCTTATTAGAGCACTTCTGGTTATTGCTGTCAGTCTTTCCTCATCCTGTGTAACATCCAAAATACTCTTGATTTCTCTTCTTAATGTCTTGGATGTTTTTTCCGCTCCGTTCCTCTTTCTCATGTGGGGTTGGTATGCTTAAACACTACAGTTCTGGCAGCAGTCTTGTCCGGGGCCACAATATGGTGTGCCTCGGAGGCATACTACTTTAGGTTATGGTTTTGGCTGATCTTAAGTTCCTCAGGACTGGCATAAACCCAGCTCCGTGGGAGCACTCTACAAAAGAACAACATGAATTGAAAGGGGGTTTTTGTGACAAGTAGGGCTGAGGGTAAAGATTAAAAGCAAAACACGTAGTTAAGGATTGCGCTGTTGCTGGAGGCACTGTTTCACGTGAAATGTAAAGGACCTGACCTTGTCTCAGCAATGTGTGGATCCCTGCTTTTCCAACAAGGGCTGCAGTACTTCCCTGCTCACATGATACGTTGGTTATTCTCATCTGGCTTCCTTGAATTTGGCTAGATACAGCAATGTCCTTTGGCTTAGAAATATTGTCGCTGGGACATTTGTAAGTTAGGGATAGAACAGTCAGCATCTGATCACCTCTGCAGAGGAAACGCATCCTGCAGCTCTACTTTGGAGTTTGCAGTCAAGTCTGAGATAAACACAAGGTGACAAAAAAACAAGAAATGAAAAGATTTTCCATTTGTTTGCCCACCTAACCTTTTGTTTCTGTTTTTCAGACTTGGTAAGGGGTATTTTGTCATACAGAAAACCTGCTTTTAAACAAATACTTATTCTAGGGATGATAGTGTAGTTGCTTCGATATTTCTCAGTTACAGACCAGTGATGAGACAGGCAGGAATATATACTTTGTCTAACAGTTGTCTCCTCTATTCATCAGAATTTTTTACGTGACTAAGCATGTAACCTGCCGTATCAGTATATATTGAATTTAGTCTTAAGAAGGCTGATTTAATCTGAAGAATATATTTTTGCACTGGTCTTGAACGTGAAGAGCTGGAATAACGATATTTTTAGGCTTTTTTTTTTAAAAAAAAAAGCTCTGCCACCCCACTCTATAAATAAATTTCTGAAAAAGTTTGTTGTGTATATGGGACACACAATATTTCTTGCATGCTGGTAGAGCATCGCACATCACAAAGATAATAATAATGTAAGCAGTAAAATATCCCAAGCAAACAAAAAGCATCTGTAGATCTTGCCTAGCTGGCTAGTATTATTGGGATGTTTCTTTTTAGCTTAATATACCATTAATGCTTTGCAAATGTATATGTGCATGCTGAGGGCTGGCCAGGAGTTGAACTGCCTTTATAATGGTTATATTGAATTGCTGCACTGTGCCTGAATGCTTACAGACACATAAGAGGACAGGAAAGGTACTCAAGAAACTGATAGACCATGCCGGATCTGGTCTACCAGCTCTAGTTACAGGAGAATGTAACGTGCTATAAACAAGATGTGAAGAAAAATTTATAAAGGTACTTGGTGAAATGCTGCTATGCAACTGAAGTGTTTGTTAGCTGCTGTCCCAGGATGGATTGTCTATGTCCCTTTGTTGTGCTGCTCTCTTTAATAAATAACACACCAAACTCAGAGATATGATTTAACTAGAAAGATTTGTATCATTAAAAACTTGTAACAGATGTAGAGAGAAAGCTGTTCTGCCCCCCATTCTCTTCCAGTGCCTTTTGTTTCCTTCGCTATCTGTAATAGTTGAAGGCTATAACATATCTCTCTGAGCCTTCACTTCCAGACTGATACTTGCCAGTCTGTCTTTGGAAAGTCAAGGTCATTTCTGCAGTGTGCAGGAGTAAATATTAGAGGTATAGACAGGAACTGTGGCTGTTTGGTTTTCTAATGAACTGTGCTTCATTATAGGCAGCATTTCCTGTAGAAAAAAGGTGAACTATTCTTTTGTAACATATATTAAACCTGATCTAAATTTTTTCCCTTGGCTTTATCAGGCTGTGGGGATCAAGTCTGTGTTGGGGATTCTCCATGCAGACTGTGGATGCAATCAGAACCCACAATTGGCTTTCAAGCTGTTTCAGCCTGTGCTGCCCTCAACCCAGGCGGGCCAGCTCTGATTGCAGATACAGAAATTAGAAAACTTCTGATGTTACCTTGAAATAAAGTGGCCCTTGAAGAAATCCTCTCTTGGGAATCCTATATTTCCTGTTGTGTTCACAAAATCCTTCTTTACTTTCTCTAGAAGTATGATTTTGCTGGACAATTAAGATTGTAAGCATTAATCTGAAAAGGTTCCCAATGGGAGGATATTGGCAACACAGGTAATAGAGCCTTACTAAGACAGGCCCCCTTTCAAGAGTCAAAGATCTTTAGGTTAAGAGGTAAAAGACTTTTCTAAAAGTTAATTTTGCATCAGTATGTCATGGATTGTAGTACATCCAAGAGCACTGTCTTTCACAGGTCCTGACAGCCTGATGTCCCTAGAGATCCTGCTGCACATATCATTGCTTTCAGTGGTAGCTCCTGGGCAAGAAGGACCAGACATGGAATTGATTTGTCCCATCTCTGCTGTGCAATTCAAGTTCTTTTGGGGTTCCCTTTCTAGATTCATCTGTTTAGTAGCACTGCAGTATGAGCTTCAAAAATGGCTGATTTCTTTCTCACAGACATATGCTTAAATTCCTTCTTCTATACCAGTTTGTAGAGCATCTTCATTTCCAGTCTTCTGCTGTTCAGTGAGAAATCAATTTAGGATTAGGGTCCTTCAGTAAGGAGCCTGTTGCAGAAGTCCTTCAGACATTGCATGGTACAAGAACTTATGATTCTTATGACTGAACATTCTGATATAAATATGAGACTGCTGTATTTGTGGCAAAATCTTGATACAGTCTTGCTGCTATGTGGGGCATTTAAGAGATCCTGAAATATCTTTGAATGTGAAACAATGGGAAGCTGCTTACCTCATGACATCATAAGATAAAATAAGGTCAGGAAAAAAGTCATGTTTGCAAGTCCAGTAACAGAGCTGCAAGAATTATTTGCAAGAAATAATTTAGTTGCCAAATATAGCAATCAAATATCCACGAGTTGATCAGTCTCTTTGATTCAGGAATCACTGGAATTTATTTGGTGACTACCTTCAGTATTTATATTCTGTGGACTCTCTGTCACTGGAGGTGGAAGAGGGATAGCTGTGGTTTTAATGCTATTTGCAAAAGCCTATTCTGTAATTTTCCCCTCTGGCATCTGTCTTTGCATTACACGAAGCCAGGCATTTAAGAGACTACAGTTTTGATGAAAAGACTAACAAGTTTAGTGTTCCTACAAGAATTAATTTTTAGCATGTAGGAGGCTTCACACAGGTTCATGAATCCTCACAGATCCTTCACATTATATTTAATTAGCCCTACGATGGAAATGGTAAAAGAACAAAACTTGATAAAGAAGACTGTTGATGCTCTATGAGCCAAGTGCGGGACATTGTTCCACGAGCCCGTTGATTCAGAAGATCAGCATGAAGCTCAGTGCACAGACGGGCAAAAACACGTCAAAGGCTGTTGCAGGTAGTGCTGCGTTGGTAAAGGCAGCATGGCCACCCAGTCACTTTCCAGCCACCACGTAGCAGAGGAAAGACGTCATGCTGCAGACGTCTGTTACTCTGTTTGCTTACCCTTACCCCGGTTCCTGAGAGTTTTGGAATAGGTTCTGACGAGTGCGTATGGCAGTCATTGTTTATGGCCATACTTCACGATGTCCTACTGACTTAAAGAGCCCAGATTTGGCCCTCTGTAATTTAACCAACAACATACACAGCGAACTCTCAGCTAAAGAGCTGGGAACAAAACTTAGTTCCTGGTTTCCTGCCTATTAATTCAGTACATATCTGATTTGAAATCTGTTTTCTACATACCCTTGCGTGCATTCCTTGGCACATGTGCTTCTTGCCATTATGGGGCAGATCCCATAGATTTTCTGCGTCATTAGTAGAGAGAGCCAGTCATTAGGAAAAAAAAAAAAAAAAGCTTATTTGCCTGAGCCGTTAAGATTTTTTCTCACAGTTCTGCCTGTGGCGCCTGTCACTAGCAGTCAAATAAGGACAATTTTACCATTCTCTCCTGCTGCTCTAATTTTTTTTTTCAGTGCCAGTACATGTATTTGTTATTCTTTATAACTCCCTTTGAAGTTGGGAATCCAAGGGGAATCTAAAACCGACCAGATGTTTCTGCTGCTGGAGACACAGAAGACAGCAAGGATTAAGTTTAACTGAAACTTACTTCTCTACAAAGCCCATTACAGTCAAAATTCTTCCTCAGATAGATTTATTTATTATTTATATTTGCACTTGCCATCCCGGGTAGGTGATACCTCAAGTCATCTTGCCCAGGAGGAAAATGGATGATTTATCCAAGTAAATAGTGTATCAGCAACTGCCTGTGTTGATTTCCCTTATGGGGTTTCAGTTCCATTACACTGCATATTTCCCACCCACACTCTTTATACGGCATTTCATGTTGAGGGAAATCATTCCCATCTCTTTAGCTTCAGAGGACAGATATGTGGAACCATCCGGAGGGAGGGCAGCGTCACTTGCACGCGGAGGGAGGTAACATACATGAGAAAGTGCTGTCTGGAAGGCAGCGTGATCTTTAACTCCTTCTCCTTTCACTGCTGGAAGATTTGAGAAAGGAACAGAAGCAGGCACAGGTGGGGAGGGACAGGAAAAAATGCTTTTATGGACACATGAGCTCAGGTTGTATGCTTTTGAAAGTGCAAGACATGGAAAAAAAATATTTTAAAATATACTGTGATGTAAAGGCATTAGGAAATCTTACACGTTGTCCAGGTCCAAATTCTGGCATGGCAGATCCTGCTCGTCTGTGTCTGCAGTCATGGCCACAGGAGGAAATAGCAGAGTCAGAGCTCGTGGAGGTCAGGATAGGGAAGCAGCAAAGAGCAAGGCTTTGGTTTCTCTCTGCTAGGCATGGGCTTAAGCTTCCAGATTTTAAGCACCACAGATTTCTGTTGTACTTTGCTGCCAAGTTATCTCGTGTAAGTTTATGGGACTCTCCGTCTCTATGCCTGTCTGTCATGACCATACACAACTTTTGAGCATGCTGACCATTTTCAGACAAGTCTGAAAGAAAAGATAATTCATTTTCTATAAAATGGGGGTCTAAAGAGAAGAGAGAAAAACTCAAACTAGTGCCACTGCTGGGCAAAAACAAGCAGAACTTATCATTTAACCAAGCTTAGTGGAGCACAGCTGGCTGGCCAGCACATGCTTTGCTCCAGAGCAACCACAGC
Organism: Anas acuta; assembly: GCF_963932015.1. NCBI lineage: Eukaryota > Metazoa > Chordata > Aves > Anseriformes > Anatidae > Anas > Anas acuta. The sequence continues at coordinate 118,506,908 of NC_088979.1, read as the reverse complement.
ACACTGTCTTTTGCTCACTGAGAATTTTATCTTTCTTGTAGGAGGGGAGATCTACAATAATTGTACTCATGTTGTGTAGAGCTTGCAGGCTCTGATCACCAATCTGCAGGAAGATGGGCTTTGTTAGTATTACTTTCATGTCTGAGCCATTTTTCTTAAAGTCCTGCCCTCTTTCTTGCAGGTAGTCAAGGTACATCTCTGGCTGGCAGCATTTTCCCATTTCTCTCTGCTGTGGGGTTACAACACCTATTCCTTGCTTTTCTCTGTTTGGATTCACGGTATTATTTCACGCTACATCTCACTACTCCTCAAGCCTCGATATCACAGCCACCATAATTGAGAAATAGTATTGGGCTCTGCCTAAGTTGCTCTTTAATTGGCCAGATGGATCGCTAATGCCTTTGCTGAGGCACTGTCCTCTATCATTAGCTGTTGGAGATGCCTCCTAATATTCCAAGGCCCTGTACAACACCCTCATTTGTTTTTAAACAGGGAAATCAGAACCTTTGTAATTATATAGAGCCTCCTGATAAACATCAGATAAAAGCATTTATTTTTTTCTGATTTCAAAATATAAAAGAACTAAGTCCTGGGAACACTGAGATTTTGTATGTTCTGCGAGTTTTTGAGGAAAGATAAAAAGAAAAGAAATCATGGTTTTCATTTTATATTTTAGGACCTGAATTCCCAGCTTTATATTAAAGGGAAACAGGTTAAAATCGGAGAATTTGGGATCTACATATTTTCTCGTCTTTATTTTTTTGTCAAGGCATCGAGGCAGATGGTATGAAAAGCATTTATATTGGTCTCTCTGCTGATGGAGCTTAACCTAATAATCCAGGACTTGGAACTGGGTGCTTCGATAAAAACACTTTCTGAGAGATTTTTCCATTCAGAACACCAGCAGAAGTTTTTTAATTGACAACATCAGAAATTAGTATCCTGCCAGGACTACATTTCTTTGCACCTTATTACTCAGAACAAAAGATTAATATATACTCATTCCAAGCATGAGAGTTTTCAATATTTTTTTCCTAAATTAAACCAAAGACAAAGTAAAATGGTTTACCACAGGATTGTGAGAGTGAAAATGGGGAAAGTCCCAGTTCCGTGTCAGTTATTACTTTGTCCTAGTTTAAGCACTTGACTCTTTCTTCTGGTGATTGCTCCATTTTCTTGTTTTTTATAGCGTGCTAGATACTTTGAAATTTGCAGACTTAGCTCAGTCTTTGAAATGAAGTAATCCTAGCTCTGAAAATGCCAAATTAAACTGTGATTCAGAATTCCCCTTAATTGTTAGCAACTTCGTATACAGAAAAAGCTGCGCTCTACTGGGGTTTTCCTTCATTCAGCTTTAGTCTGAACTTCATTTCCTATCTTCTTCCTGTTGTCACGGGGCAAACTGAAAGACCAAAACTGGTGCATAAGAAAATAACATGGCTCTCATCTAAACTGTGGAGCACAGGTCTGTGTGGACCCCTCCCACTTCTTGGATTTCCTTATGTGTATGCTCTTGAGAAATTGCATTGAAAATATATACAGGAAATTAAGCCTAACTGAGAAGATTATACCTTGTAAATATTTTCTTCTGTATATTTTGATAGAACAGCATGGGCGTGGAGGGCAGGGGTGTGGATTTTATAAATGTTTTTATGCTTTCATAATGCAGCCCATAATCCATTTTAGACCATTCTTCTTAAACAAAGACATTCAGATTTGCTATAGAGGTTAGCAAATAACGAAACAGTACCACTGAATTGCAATGTTAACACCCCAAAGCAGCCAATCCAAGTGGGATAGCATGCACCCTGTTTTCTTGGGTCAATTTCTGATTTTTTTTTCCTGCTTCTGTACAGCAGTTTTAAAGGTTACTTCTTGTGTCCTTTACAGTTGTCATTTTCCATACTGCAAGGAAGAGTGCACTGTGGAAAGGATCTGTTGTGGAAACATCAGGTGCAAAGACACAGCTTACCTATCGTCTGTGACATACTGTCTTATAAAGTCAAACAGGAATCTCTATCTCTTGCAGTCGGGTATTAGAGATTAGGCAATGAGTCCAAACCAACAAGGAGCCAGAGGGCAGATTGCACATCTGACTGTGAAAGTCATCATCAGGCCAAGTACTCAATCAGGCCAGTTGGAAAAGCATCTTGTTTCTCAGAGGTAGGGCTGGATTTATGTTCTGCCCAGCACACTCATTTAGAGAGAGAGGATTAGATAGCCCATAATATCACTGCTAAGACTCTTGAACACAAAGGGGTTACCAGTGCTTCATGCTGCGCTCACTCTCCCAGGGTGGCAAGTGTGTGGATGAGGTAGGGACGTGGATACAGTCCCCAGTACCCCCAGACCAGCCGAATTATTCCAGCAAAGTAGTCTGAACCTCAGTGGAACACGTTCTCCACTGACTCCCAGAGGTTTGTGTTCTGGCGGTCACCGAATCAGAGGAATTATGCCTCCTGTGATCTCTTTCTCAAACAATGCTCCTACGTCCCTCTCCCTCATGATTTAACAGCTGTCTTGCAGTTGCGGTTCTTACAGCTACCTTTATTAGATCTCCAGCTAGCCCTATGGCCTCTTTCATCTTCCTTTCCCAGGGCCCTGGACAGATTCCTACCAACTTGCCGTTGCTTTGTATCTGCCCTCGGATCGCTGGTGCTGCTGTTCTGACAGCCTACCCAAATCCTTCTTTGCTCAGAGGAAATAATAACTCTCATTCAGTTGCTTTCTTAGCATTTATTGTGACATCCAAAGACAAATGCAAACTCATCTCTAGAATCATTATTCTCTTTGAAGAACAACGGATTGTCAGGGGAGGCATTTTTTTGTGTGGATTCACTTAGAAGTTCTGTCCCCCAGTGTGGTTCTCCAGCTGCCCCTGTCATATCCTCAGTTGTTGTTTATCCAACTTTTAATAATTTCCTTTTCATGCTAGAAAGGCCCACATAATTTTCTCTGTGTGTGCATGTATTTGTATTTACTTCATGTTTTTTTATTTCTTTAAATTCATAACATACAAAATATATAGAAAAAGACATCCATTGCACTAGATACATGCATTATGCATGCATAAATTTTATATATATATTGTCCTGAATTTCATAAAATGTCTAGGGATTTTGTGTGCCTACGTTTTCAGTGCACTGTTGCAGTCTTTAAGGTATCTCTTAATCACCTCACATCATGACTAATTCTTGGAAGAAACGTACTGGTATGTGAATAGCTAGGCTATGCCCTACTTCTATGTAGAGACGAGTGGAGGGAATACTTCTTTGTGCTACTGAAAGAGATGAAGACTGTGGATATTGCTTCACTTCATCAAAAGAAATAATATCACTTATGTTACCAGCAGCGTTGCTCTCTGCACCTGGGCATCGGCTATTTATATTTTTTTTGGATCACCAAAGGTACTTAGAGGTTCCTGTTTAATACTGCGGTGGCTTTGATTAGTGGACTCTGATTTTGACTAATCTCCATTTCATCTGAAAATGGGAAATCAAGCCTGGCCTGAAACCAGCCCAAGGTGGCATGAAAATCCCTAGCTTAATTTGCTCTATTAACATAAGCTTTCACCTAAAAGTGTTAAGATGAGATCAGCACGAGGCTTGCCATTACAGCAGTGTGCACAAATATGAGGGTGGAAAATTGCTCAGAGAAACTGTCATTCAAGTTCTCAGGGTAATGTAGGAATGTTGTTTATTCTCCTCTGAATAACAACTGCACCCTTACCTGTAGCAAAAGAAATGGAAAGAAGCAGCAGGGAGAATATCCTTCCAGCCATGACTTTGGGTTTGATAGTCTCCAGTGTTATTAATGTTTATGTGTTGGCTAGCTTTCTAATGGAAGGCCATCACCTTTTTTTGCAACATTACTGGTTAGAGTAGAGGGAAGAGGAAGAAGGGGACGAAAATCATGAGGGGATGTTAGAAAGTGCAGCCTTCGTCTTACAGGAGTGAGTAGGATTTTCATTGAGATCTTTTTTTTCAGTTCTGTGTCCTTTTAAAGAAAATGAATATCAACTTGCAGAATGCATTTGAGAGAGAAACTGGAGGGTTAAGTTGTCAGATACCAACCTGAAACACGTAAGCCCTGGGCTCTTACCCTTGCTTTGCCACAGCTCTCCCGGCTTACCCTGGGGAAGCCAGTTTGGGCATAACAGCTCTTTCTGCCTCCCAGGGAGGCTGGGCGAAGAGGCATTGTAGCTCAAGTGAAGCTGTGACATAATGGTGACAGTGGCCTTCCAAGAGGTTGATAGAGATACCAAGGTTTGATAAGATGAATGGGATTAATCAAACTGAAGGTACAAAGCAGGGATCTGTGCTGGAAAATGTTTCCTTTTGTAAGGATCTGTGCCACTTGTGTACCTGGCTGCAAGCTGCTCATAGCTTTTCCTTCTGCATTTCTTTCAAAATTCACACAGTGAAAGTATTGGAGGTTTTCTGTCCTGCATTAAAACAAGGGAAATCTATATATTCTATTTCTAAAATAAGAATTTTACAGGCATGAAGGACATCCATCCTATGTTACATAAATGTAGGTACTTTTTGCTTCCTTTTCTTCCTTTTCCCATGTTTATGCCATACAGAGAAATTATTAAAGCAAGTACAGTTATGGGAATTTTATCTCTAATCTGCACAACGTTTTAAAACCTTTTCTCACTTCCCAGCACATATAACTACTACTTTAAAGGCAAAGAGGAGTTCTGTGGCTGGGAGCTGAGGAATATGAAAGGTTTAGTAGCCTTCCTGTGAGAGGAATATGATAATGTTCACTGACAGAGGAACTACGAGGAACAATTATCCCAAGCTGTGTCTTTCAGACAATGCTGTCAGATTTTCCACTTCCATGAGCACAGCTGGGCATGTGGTGCCAGGGTGAGAAATTCCACAGTGGCTGGAAGCGGAGTGTGCTGGGTGCAGGGCTGGCCTTCGGTGCTGGAGGTCAGGAGCAGAAACTGGAGAGGAAAGGAGGATGACTTTCTCCAGCTTTGAGACTGTAATTTGGAAAAAAAAAAAAAAAAGTTTGGTAGTGTAAGGAAGGAATCTTTCAAAGATGTTCCTTCCCAGACTGCTGCTCCTATGAGTTTTGTCTCTGGGTTCAGGTTCTTAACATATCTGTACTGCCTTTACAAGATATATCCCACCTACTTCCAGCTGTCTTTGGTCTTGGGCAAATTTGTATCTTACATATAAGTCTGCTGAAATGTTTGGGGTTTTGTTGTTTGTTTATCGTTTGGTTTCTTCCGTGCAATTGGTACTTTACATGTTTTTGTTTGTTTTGTTAATTTTGTTTTATTTTTTGTTTATTGGCTTTTTAATTATGTAACATGCCCAAGGTTAGCTAATGGAATGTGGGAGCTCTGCAGGATGAGGAAGTGATCCAGGTCAAACTCCAGTTCAAACCTGAGATCTGTTTGGATGCAGAGTTTCAGTCCCACCTGGTTTACTTGGCTCAGCCAGAAATTTTGACTCCATTTCTGACTTTTGTATATGTATAGCAGTGTGTGCGTTAGGTTCAAGCTGATTAGGTTGGTTTCCTACAGGGAAAAAAAGAGGTAAAGAGATTCCGAACAAGCAACAGTGGAGGTGGTTAACTCGGGGATCTGCGAGTGCTTCAAGTGCTATAGATTGCTTCTCATATACACATCACGTTTTGCTTTATGTGGTGTTTGAAATATTAAATGGTACAGCCGTATGTTACATCTCCTGATTTGATCAGTGTGTGCTGTTCTCGGTAACTTTTCAGGATTCTAGCTTTTTAAGAATGGTTTGCTAAATGCTTGAGTTAGATAATCTTTGGGACTCCTCTTAGATTACCATCTTAAATTATCATATAGATTGCTTGTTACATCAGATTACCTTGACTTTTGCCTACTGCTTTGCCTTCGTGCTTGCAAGGAATGGTCTCTTTTCTCATTCTTTGTGTGAGTTGTTTCATAGAGATGTTCCCTGGCCTACCTTTTTAATGTTTTCTAATTTCTCCGTTGAAAACTTGGGAATTCTGGATAATTCCCTAGTCAGTCAGACAGCTCAAATAATGGACCCCCAAATGTAGGCTGTTAATTATTTTTCAGTGCAATGGCAATGTAATGTGTGACAATGGAGCTTTTTGGTAACAAGCAAAATCATTTTGGACATGCTGAAGACTAGAGTGATTAGCACTTAAATAACACCACGCTTCTGAGGATATCAAAACACTTCATAGCATTTAATGAAGGAGGCCTTCCCTCTGTACCCAAAGGATATACTTCACTACTATTAGCTGTCTTCATAGGGAAGAGAGAAAACTGGTTCAGGGAGAGGTGAGGGACTAGGCAAAATTATAATTAGCAGCTGTGTCGTCTGATCAGGGTCTCAAACTCAGACCGAAAGGCGCTGTGTTTTGGTCCTTTGCATGCACCCTACAGGGGCCCGTTGTCAGCAGAGAAGTCCCGTGGGAACTACAGCATTGCTGAGGCTCTCCACAACCAGACAAAAAGGTTGCTCCGTGGGGAGAAGAGCCTGCCAGCAGCTGGTGAGGTGATGAAAGAGAGAAAGGAGAACAAGAATGCCAATAGACTAAATCATTCCGATTCTATAAGGAGGAAATTCTTCACTGTGAGGGTGGTGAGGCCCTGGCACAGGCTGCCCAGAGAAGCTGTGGATGCCCCATCCCTGGAGGTGCTCAAGGCCAGGCTGGATGGGGCTTTGGGCAGCCTGGGCTGGTGGGAGGTGTCCCTGCCCATGGCAGGGGGTTGGAACTGGATGGGCTTTAAGGTCCATTCCAACCTAAACCATTCTGTGCTTCTAAAAAAAAATGGATAGCTGATTATGGAGGGAGAGCGTGGATGAGTGCAAGAAATGAGTGAAAAAGCAGGTGAAAGTAAAGGACTGTGTGGATGAGAGGGTGAACTACTGAATACGTGAGCCCAAATCATCTTGGGCAAAGGAGAGAAAGATGTGGAATACTAGCATATATTTGCTTTCAGCTACTGGAACATAGAAACTCATTTTGTTTCCCATGTAAAGAGCACTGTGAAGCTGAGCATCTAGTAATTAATGCTCAGCTTTGAAAAATAAAGCTGTCTGCATGTATTTTGCAACACCTTTGAATTGGACACATGTAATAAATATCACCATGAGATTTCCTAACAGGATTATTTTAGGATAATGGTCAATTTGAAATTTTTAGCCTTTATGTGGCAGGGGATGAGGCCATTAGCTCATGGTTGCTCTGGCTAATCTTTCTAGCAATGTGGTGGTTTGTTTTGTTTGTTTGTTTTTTACTTTGCCTTCAGCACTATCTTTAAATCACTGTACCAGGGATTTGTTTTTAGGAGAGAACTTCCTAGGCATAGAAATACGGGACTAAATTTGCTCTCTGGACATTAACATAGCTCCTTCAAGTGCACCATCTCTGGAAGTGCTCAAGGGCAGGTTGGATGGGGCTTTGGGCAACCTGGTCTAGTGCGAAGTGTCCCTGCCTTTAAGCTTTAAGGTCTTTTCCAACCCAGACCATTCTCTGATTCTGTGACAAAGAGGACACGGAGAGATATACCTGTGTATGAGTCTCGGGATTGACTTTTCTGTACTAGACAAGTTACCTTTTAAATTCTGCTTTTAAGAATCGTCTGTGAGGCAGGTATCTTCAGCCATACATGTGTGTGACATTTAAAAATTATATTATTTGGAAAATACCATCACTGGTACAATTTATTTATTCACTTCGTAAACATACCTACTGTTGAGAAGGGTCTGCGTGATGATTAATGAGACAATTATACACATTAATATCAGAGTAATCAGACCTCGTACTTTTAAAATAGCAACAAAAGATACAAATAAATTTTTGAAAAACATTGTGCTGTCTGTAGTTGTCACTAGTTGGTTTGGCTGAGATGTATGTAATGATAGCTGGACTTCATAGTACTGAAGCACTGTCTCTTAAGACATATCTTGCACGTGACAAATTAAGAAAATGAAACACCAATGATTTGAAAGACTTACCGAAGCCATAAAGCAAATGCTGACACTCAGGCAAGGCCACCAGTTCTGAATAGGTACAACATGAAAAGTCCGTAACTGAAAAAAAAAAAATATATATATAATCTCCTGATGATGTTACGGTGAAAAATTAACATTTTATCAGAGAATCAGAGGTTATCAGGGAATTCCAATGATTTTATAATAAACTGGTTATCACCAAACAAATACATATTCAAGTCCCACTGCTCTAGTCAGCCAGCAAGAATATCTCTGAAAGCTCATGTATTTATTAGGTAAAACACATTTTCAGGCAGAACAGCAAGGTGTTTCTTTAATTCTTCCTGTCATAGGAAGGTGGTCCTTGGCCTAATTTCACGTTGTCTCTGCACTACCCAGCTGATTAACCTTGAACATCTCATTTAAATTTGAATATTGGGCTGCACCACCATTTTCAAAGATGGCTTTAGTGCATGTCCATTGCTTCTTAATGGCTTCTGAGAGGCCTTTTGGTTGTACATTTTGTTATTTGTACATATTATTTTCACTCTTATTACAGTTCTCTTTTCAAGCAGTAGACAGAGCTGACTCACTGCTGCTGACTCCATGACCTGCTTCCCATTTCATCCTCTACCTGCTTAAAAAGTTTAGTAGTTGGTGGTTTAATCTCCTGGGACTAATGTCTGAGCAGTGGACCATTAAAAAGCAAAACAAAAGGTAAAAATCCTTTTGGCTTGCGTGGTAGGAGCTCTGAGGGTGCAAGTAAACACCCACTTTGCTGATCATTGAACCTAGGGAACTGAAGAAAGAGAAGGAATGTCTTTCTAAGCAAAAAGACCTACTGGAAACTTGAAAACCACCTCTTCCTTGCTGTATTAGCAGATAGGCACAGAAGTGAAAAATAGCTTTGTTTGTTCTTCACGTAAAATACATTGAAATATCAGGAAGATACCAAGTAGCTTAGTGAGGAGTGAGCAGTGCAGGCATATCTATATATCTAATATATATATATATATATTTGGTTTTATCATTGACTCACACGTGTGACTTTGATCATTTAATCTCTCTGTCTCAGTTTTCCCCAGTATTTAGTGAAGGCTGCAAAAATGCATACTGCAGTTTTTGATGTTGCAGTTGATTTCCGTAGATTCCAAGAGATGCAACAGTGCTTTAGGTACTGTGCGCCCATTCTGGAAATGCAGCATATGCTTCAACAACTTCCAGTTTAACTAAACTGTGACTGGTAGAAACTTCATTATGTTAACTTTCCCCATCAAAACCGAATCTCTGTTTTAAGCCTCTGTGAACTCTGTGAAGTAGCAGCACATTTCTGGATATCTGAAAAGGCTCAGATATACTTGAATGAATTTATTAATGAAGTATTCCCTCACAGCAAACAGTAAAAAAATAAAAAAATAAACTCCCGTAATTAAACGGTGAAGAAGTAATACTTCTCACCTTCCCTTTAGAGAAAGTGAAAATAAGCACTGTACAATGTTAGATAGTTTTCTCTAAAATTAAAGTTTTATTGCTGTTGAATCCTTGCAAGTCTTATATTAACAAAACCATATGTTTTATTTTCTTAAATGTTAATATAGTTTTTTGTTTGCATTTAAATGTTCTCCTGGAGTGTTTATACCACTTCGAAGAAAGAGTATCGTTCACACATGAAAATCTGTAAATGAAACCAACTTGAAATAGAAGTAAAGCTAGCACATCTGTTTTAATATCTCAGAAAGTAAACCAGCTGTGTGTATATAATATATACACGCTAGTAGTAGATGTTAAATTAGATTTTAAGAATTTGTTTCAGCTTAATAGCCTAAAATGTTATTAGTAACATAGATAAGGAAATTACTTAATAAAAAATATATGATTTTTAACCTGACAGTGTCCCTCTTAATTAAGTTATGAGATCCTTAGATGAATGATGTTATAAAAGTGCAGTGTGTAGCTTCTATTATTTATAACAGAATGCCAAAGAGCTAGCTCAAACCGATTAAAGCAAGGAAAATCTCATTGAAACTTGCCATTCTGACTAAGTGAATGGTGAATATTTCTAGAGAATTCATACAGCTTTAGCATCTCAAATATAGCAACCATCTAGCACCTTTTGATGCAAGAATTAAACATGTTGGGAAAATAATGATGATACTATTAAATTAATAAAAAGTATGGTCTTGGCAGATTCTGGGATGTGAGCAAAAATACAAGTATTTAAATTGTGATGAAATTTAAATTAGAAGTCTGGATATCCTCACCTGTCTTACAATGTCAGCTTTGCACTGATTTTTTTATTATTATTTTTAATACAAACTTTAAATATTCCTATTAGGCAGGTAACTTATCTCCCCTACTACAGACCAGTATGGGGCTTGTTTCTTCCTGCCCTAAGCTAGTTGTCCACCCTTCAGCACAGTGAGCGTTGTAGACCTTCAAGCCTTTAATCCACGTCTCCTAATAATGACAGCAAAAATTTGGAGTTTCAGCACTTCATGTTTGACTCTGTTGCAGGGTTGAGGAGGGTTGGTGTGTGATCCACAGCAGGGCTGTGCTGGCACAGGGCACTGCTGAATCATTTCCGTCCTTCATGGTGGGGGAGAAGTGATTTGGCAGGGACCACGGAGGTCAAGACTAGCAACTCACCCAGGATCCCAGCTGCAAGCTCCATTTTTTCTGCCCAGTTGTGCAGTAAAACAGCAGGACCCTTAAGAGAGTTTGTGATCTCCAACCTCTCAGCTGCTTTTGGAAATCCCCTACCTCATCGCTTTCTTTATCTGTAATAAGTGTCTTTTAGCTCTATAGAGATCAGGTGTGGCACACAGCTTTAAGGACAGGAAGGATCTTGACGTAAGAGAATTAAGAGGGTAAATATTCATTTTGTTGGTGTTTAACTTATCATTAGTGAACTTTTACCTCTGCTCACTTTTTGTAGCAATTAGGTACCTTGGAAATTAAATTATCTACAATTTAAGCAAATAAGAAAGCTGAAATCTAAGCTATGTTGAAGTCAATGTGGTAGTGTTTTTTTGTTGTTTGTTTTTTCCTTCTTTCTGGTGCCATGATTTCATCCTAAATATCTAAGTCATTGAGGTAGGGTTACCACTCTCTTGAGGGCTATAAAAATAACTTATTATATGGAATTTAAATCAAAATATATGCTGTACAAGCAGATTTTAGAGAACTTGTATTTGAAATGTTTCTTTTCCTAGTCTGCTTTCAGAAAACTCCTAAGCAGCACAAATAATGAAGCACTTCATTTTAAAGGCTTGATTCTAGGAATATGGTTGAAGGACTCAAAAGACAGAATTCCTAAGCACATGTTCAAGGAAATACATGCTACATCTTAACATGATTATCATTTTAAGCCAGTTTCCTATAGTAGTTCAAGCTCTAACCCGTAGAACTGATAGAATATAATCAAGTCTTATGATGATCATGCTTGGCATGGAAAATGAATGTATGCAAGGCTTCAGCTTAGATTAACCATGCGCCACAGATGCATTCATGAGCCCGTTTCCTGTTTTGCTTTATAAGCACCCCCAATCCAATCCTTTAGAGACATTTTTATCTGCTAATAAGCATAATTACAGTCATTCCTGCTGTCATTTATAAAATTATAAGACATTTATTTAGTCAGTTGTGGTGTTGAAGGCTGCTAAGTTTCCCTGACCAGGGAAGTTCTGCCGAATTCCTTGAGACGTCACTGGCAAACCTAGTCTGGCAGCCCCTCTCTCTGCTAGATCATTAGGCTGTGATGAACCACTGACTGCACAGAGATTTCCACAAGATAGGCAAGAATTTCAGGTTCTCACCTCTGTCTGCTTTGTGCCATTTATTACTGCATAGAGAGGATCTAATTTTCTGAATCTTAAGGGTGTGAATCTAGACCAGCTGCCCTGACACCTGAGGGGTTTGGCGGTGTGCATTTCTGCAGGCCCAAGGCCTTTAAAACCAGTGGGGAGGAGGGTGTAAATTTGGCTGTATGCTGAGAGTTTTCAGGGGCACTGCAGAGGAGGGGAAATGACACTACTCCACTTTAAATGGCATATCTTGAGTGACTTCAAGGTAAGGAGGCTGTCCTGTAGGCCTTCTGCTGCTCAACACAGCTCGTGGTGCTACGCCTAACTTCAGCCATCATTTCCCCAGTTGAGAAGCTCCTTTGGCATGCTTTTAAAATGCAAGTAATCCACACGATTTAGAAATCTAATGTTATTTTCCGGGACAACAGTGTTTCCTTTGGACACTCATGACAACAAATAGAATGTGTCACTTATATTTATAACCCCTTCATCCTTCTGTAGGTATCCAAATGCTTGCCTCAGATAGTGAACAGATTTTACTCTTAGTAGCTACACAGACGATAAATTGCAGTTGTCTTCTTAGGCATTGGACATCGGAAAGTCAGTGATATGAATATCTAACTGATCACTTCTTGTATGAAGGAAACTTAGGCCTCATGTGTTTAAAGTCACACACACACAGAGTCACACACAGAATTGTAGAGGTTGAAAGGGACCTCAAGAGATCATCGGGTCCAACCCCCCTGCCAAAGCAGGTTCCCTACAGCAGGTTGCCCAGGTAGGCATCCAGACAGGCCTTGAATATCTCCAGAGAAGGAGACTCCACACCCCCCCTGGGCAGCCTGTTCCAGTGCTCTGTCATCCCTACCGTGAAGAAGTTCTTTCGCATGTAGTCCTGCTTACTACTCAATATACTACCACAAAGTCCACAAGAAGCAGGGTGGTCAGATGACAGGTCACCTGAACACATCAAGAGTCTGGACTTTGATTATGTACACTGATGTTATATACAAAGCATCTGATACGCTTCCGTGGGCCCCACACCCTGTAACAAGAGTTTGGCATACCTTTTTAAATCAGTAGGAGTTTTGTCATTGACTTGAATTTAAATTGTGAAAAGGCTCTTGTTTTGAGGAAAGATATCTAAAAGTTCCAGAATAAGCACATCTGTTAGCCAGACGTCACTTCAAAAACCTAACTCTAGTAGAAAGTTTTAAAGGCTTTGTGGAAAATAATGGACCGCTCTGGGGAACTGCGGAATATTCAGATTAATCATCTAGACAGAAGTTTGTGAGTCTAGGGACTGTTCAGTATAGAAATGCTGAAGTCACTAGCAAAATGTTATGGTAGGTCACTCAGTTCTACTAAAAAGGAATATCGTCCTTTTAACTTGTGAAATCCTGCTGTCTATCTAAAGGTGGGTCAGAGTAGAATAGTTCAGAGACAGCACTGATAAAAACTGTGACTGTTACTAATTTCACCCTCACTGATATTTGTTCCATACAACTGCTGTTTCCTCTTCCTAATTCACATTATAGTTGAGGATTTTTTTTTTGTTTATCCACATGAATAGACAAGCTCATGAAATGGTCTCAAGCAGCAAACGGCTTTGGAAGCCAGACAAAGTGAACTAATCTCCAGTTTATAAACGTATTGCGATGCTGAAAGAGCAAATGCTTCAGCAAGCAACTTTAAAGAGGAGTTGGGGTGTGGAGTTTCTGAAGGAAAGAAGTTGGAGGTGACAGAGTACAATAAGGCCAGAGTACAATGACAGCCTGACTAGAGAAATTTGATTATATAAAGAGGGATAATAGATGAATCAACTAGAAAAACAGACACCAGAGAGAGCAGACAGAATACAAGAAAAGAAGCATTTGACCATAGGAAAATAAAATGAAGAGAACTTAGCAGTTTCCTACTAGCTAGCCTTTGAAACTGAATGGAGTATGTGAGATTTTTAAAATATCGTTTGTTTCTTAGACTGCTGGAGAAAGGACACTGCAAGGGACGAAGTGACTCTGCTATCACACAGCTCAAACTGCTTCAAAGGTCTGCCCAGTGTGGTAAGTGGCGCAAAGCACTTTATGATCTCTGGATGAAAGTCTCGATAGTAAGTCCAAAATTTTTTTTCAAAGGGCAAGTCCAGCAGTCCTTAGCCCCAATTCAGGCAAAACTGCCATTGTTTCATACATGAGCGTCTGGAAAACAGAGGATACAGGGGCATTGAGCCAACTGTTCTTTTTTTTTTTTTTCTCTCTCTCTTTTTTGACTTTATTGTAGAAAAGGCTGAAAGACTTTTCAGGGTGGAGGACATTGTGAGAAAGGGAGGGGGCCACCCGCTGGTAATGCGAGGCTGAGCGTGTTCTCCACCACTCTGTCCACCTGCCCTCAATTTGCCTTATATTTTGCATCATTCAGTTGAGGCCAATCTTTCAGCCAGATAAAAAGGACTTTGCAGAAAGTTATGGGCAAACAGTCTGAATGGAAACTGTTCTGCAAACTTAATTACAGTGTTTGCTGTTAAATGCAAACTAGTAACAGCACACTGGGATTAGCTGAGTGTTCAGCAGAGAGAGTCCAGGTACAAATGCTTTAGTTATATGGATCTGAATTTGAATTAGACACCTTTCAGCATCTTAAAAGAAACTGTCTCACCTGTGGTTCAGGTTGTATCCCTCCTTTTTTTCTTTTCTCTCTCTCTCTCTTTTTTTTTTTTTTCCCCTTCATTACATGTGTGTACAATAAAATCACAGTCAAAGCAAAGCAAACAGCTATGTTTGGTTCTCCTTAGGGCTATATTGAAATCAATGAAGCATCTTCATGATCTATTGTTCTTAAAAATGTACACGCTGAGTCACTCCCTCAGCATCATCTTCTTGCAGTTCAGGGTAGGATTTCACCTCAGGTTTCAGTGATTGTTTTGGAGTCTGGGGAGCGATTGTGGATGCGTTCCTTTTGCTTGGGAGTAAGATTTCCTGCTACCATTAACCTTTGCAATCGCTGACTAGTAACAAAGAGACTTATTTGGGTGCCACTCTTTTAGGTGTTGAAGTTACTGCTAGTTTGAAAGGACTGAGCAGAATGCCGAGTGCGTTGCAGAGAGAGGCTTCACGCTGTGCTGCACAGGCAGGCTTAGCTTGGGCAAACTCTCCCTGGAGTCAGTTGAGGTTTTCCCTAAGTGAGAAATGAGTTAAAAAACTGAGGCAAGATTCTGATCTTTTACCCAGGCACATCTCCAGCAACTTTGGAAGAGTTACTTTTGACTTACAGCATTGTAACATGGATCAGAGTCTGGACTACAATAAGGACTTCAGCATTTGGCCCCACTTCTGTGTAGGCTTTTATTAATTTATATATTCTTTAAAAAATGGACAATTACATTGACTTTAATAACCCTTACCTCAAAGTTCACTTTAAAGAAAACTAATAAGGCTTTTTATTTAAAGGAAAAAAAAAAACTAAAAATAAAAGTTTAGCTATGGTCAGCCAGGGTGGGAAATTCCATTGTGGCTGCAAGCCCATGGCAGGTAGAGTGGAATTTAATGAAGGAAACTGCTGTGTTTTTGTGTCTTTCTGTATGTTTTTCCTTTAAAACCAAGAGCTGGGCAGGCTTCCCATTTGACCTGATGTGACCCAAGCAAATTGCTTCTTATATAAAAACAACTGCAGACTTGGAGAATGTGAAAATGCACTGTATCCTTTTTCCAACTCAGGGAAAATGAAAGCCTGAGAAACAGGACGGCCCTGTCAATACTCGTTGAGCAAAACTATCACTCAAACCCGATAAAGAGAGATTAGAACAGGCTTCCTTATGCCAGAGGGATTCATTATAAGTTAGATCTCTTTATGTGTTGTGTGGTTTTTGTTGTGTGTTTTTTTCTTTTTTTTTAAACAGACACACTTACCGTCAGTAAGGGAAAAATCCATTTTTCAAATAATGTTTTTTCTCTGTGTGAAGGGAGCAGGAAAGGAGCACTTGTAAAGGAGGACAGAGAAGGAAAGAGGGGGAAAAAGGATTTTAACTAACACATCCGAACTAAAGAAAGAAATTGATAATGGTTAAGATGTAGGCAAAAAGCCCAGCTTTTAGCTTTTGCTGTAACTTGGGAGAGCACAGGCGCAGGGATTCAGGGTGTGTCTGCTGATATTGTATTCAGATGTGTTGCCTTGGCATGTGTACTGACGGATTTATTTAAAAAACAAAGCAAAAAAAAAAGCATTGTGTGCTCGTGAAATGACTTCATAAAATCCTTCCCTTTATGAATTATTTTGATCACAGGGCTTGTTGTTTAAATTTCTAAAGTACGGCGCTTTTTTTTTTTTAATTGCCTTCTTTTCAGAACTGTCTGTTCTCAAGTTGGCACCTTTCGCATAACAGCATGCGGAGATTAAAGGAGAGGAGAGGGAGGGGAGCTGGGGGGGGGCTCTTGTCAGACCAAGGGGGTGACACAGCGCATAAATCAAATGAACGTCTTCTGAGGGTCACTGCTGAAACGAGCCTTGAGCTCTCAGCCCCTCATCTGCTGCATGGGCAGGTACAATCTTCATTGGAGAGAAGAGCAAATACTCAAAATGTCGCGTGCTGCCATGTTGCAGAAGGCAGAATAGGCTCCTGGTTGCTCTGTGTTGCTTAAAATGGAGGTGAAGGGCTTCTCACCCAGGGAACAAAGATGCTGTGAACCAAGCCTGGTCCAGTGGGGCCTGCCTTTCCAAAAGATGGATTTTGCTTTTGCTCAGTGAGCCTTCTGCCTGGTGGTTGGGGTCTTTTCATGCTTGTGAATATACTCTGTAAGCACTGCAGGATTGCATGCTAAAGGGGCAGATGTTCAGAAGGAGGCTATTTGGACGGTTTTGCTCTAAATATTGTGTTAAGGACCTGCAAAGTCAAGATCCACCACCGTCATCATACAAATCCTGTATTTATCCAAAAGTTGCAACAGTGTTTTCAGCCTCGGCATGGAAGTCAGAAGGTTTTCCTGGATTAAGGCTCTGTACTAGGGATCAGGAGAGCTGGTTGTCATTCACTGTTTCTTCTTTTTGTTTGCTGGGGAACATTCACAAGTTCTCTAGTATTTTGTTGCTGTTATTTGGTAGGGTCTGAAGTACGATGGTGCTTGGGACTACCCTCAAGACTATTCCTGCTTGTGTAAAGGAGGAAGTTAGGGTAGCCCTTACCTGAAAAGCGGTGTGAGTTTTTTATTCTAGCATTGTGTTCAAAGCATTAGGATTTATGTGGTAAGCTGTATTTTCTGTCAGGATTGCTTGTCTTTTCAGAAGGTCGCATGCAGAACCATGAGCCTGGTATTCATCTGAGGACAGGAATAATAGTTTTGTGTTATGTGTATTGATTTATTTGGTCCTCCTCTCATTGCATTGTCTGCTAGGCAGGGAGATCACAGCTGCACATATAAATGTGTGTAGTATTATGGCAAACAATGATTTAGGGTTCTAGATTATGATGCAGAAGATGCTGATTTCCATGTAAGCAAAGAAACCTTGTTTGGCTTGCTGGACATGATATTAGAGCAAAATACATTTTACTTTTTGCTGCATGGAATTTTTCTGTTAGTAGCAGAGCTTCCAGCTCCTGGCAGATTTGCTTTTAACTGTGTACAGGAAAGTTTCCAAAAAGAGACAAAGAGTGGAAACCCTATTATCTTATTCAAGAGAATTTGTCTCTCAGTTTAGAGACACTTTGTTCCCAGAAACTCTTTTCCATAGCCTAATATATCTTAATTCTCATATAGACGAATATGGCTGTACATAGATTTGTTTGTTTGTTTGTTTACTTCAGGACCTTTCCTTGTACAGATTAGATACCTCTCTCATTTTCAAAACTGTACTTTGGGTTTCTGGAGATGAGTGCCATTCAACTAGCTTTCCTTGAAGGCAGGTCTTCTTGACCCTTAGTTAGGAGAGTCTATTATGTTTGACATGATGGACTTTGTGTAGAACTATGCTGATCTAAGTGTGCCTTTTTACTTCCTGTGCATAAACATTAGTACCACTTTATGTATCTTCCGTTCTGGGCTGGACACTGAAGCCATCTAATTTTCAGTGTATATTAATCCATTCATCCAGGAACAGCTGACTGTATAACGAGACTGAATTATTTTTTGTAAATATGATTTTCTGCTGCTTGTGCATAAGGTTATAGTAATCCACTCCAGTTTCAGGTTAGTCTTACTGTTTCTCATGGGTGCTTAGAACAGCATCGAACAGCATCTATAATGACAGGTTGCTTTTTTTTAATTTTTATTTTTATTTTTACAGGGCAAAGCACTTAGCACAGTGATGAGAGCAGTTTAAGTACGTAGATGTCTTTCTGAGAAGGGAAGTGCAGTGCTGTAAGGTGTCTGCATTTTTGGCAATGGGCTTTTCAACTGTTTTGAATTCTGGTGAAAGGCCTAAGGAACCTCCTAAGCAGAGTTCAAAGGGCGTTTGGTGGCTCATGGAAAAAATCCTGTTGCATGTCAGTTCTCCCAGTCTGGGCAGAATGTCACAGGACATGTCATCATGCGTCATCTGTTATTCTAGTTAGATAAATTCTCAGCTGCTTTTTTTGCCCATACTCTTTTATTGATTTCAGAGGGAGTTTTGTCCAAGTTAAGAAGTGAATAATGTTTCAGGATTCAACATTGGATTTTTATGTTTCTGGTCTTGACCAAGTATGTGAGCAGATTGCTGAAAGTCAGGACAAAATGAAGATATTACTGCATGAAAAGCAGAGGAAGAAATTTCTCATTTAGAAATCCAAATTACAGTGTCAGCAAGAGACGTTCAGTCTGTTTAGAATATTTCCAATTTGTCCTATCCACGCCCAGAGCTTCCTCTGGCTTCAGTGCCATTATTCTTACAGCTGCAGGAACTTTCCCAATAAACCTGCATCGAAGACCATTTAGCTACATGGGAATGCTTCCAGTAATGTCCGTGTGCCCTGCTCTGGGCTGCACATATATGTGCTTCTGAACTGAGTACTACTGGAGAGACTCTATTCTCCTGTTTGAAAGATAAGAAACAAATTAAATTCTCTGATCAATAGTTCAGTTTTGATGTCAAAAGTAGTGACAAAAGTGAAAGCTATTGATAGGAATTATAAAAATAATATGATGGGTACTGCAATTTGTAATACATAAAGGCTCAGAAAAGAAATTTATTTCTTACTGAATTTGAGAATGTCACTGATTTGGGGATATCTCGTTTCTACTGGGAACTGCATTTGTAAATATTGCAATATTTACACTACATACATATTTTACTTTATATACTTGTTATATTTTTAAGAACAGTGACAGTAATATAAAAACTGGTAATAGTATCTTGAATTTTTATAGGTTTCTTCACCTGAAAAATTCATAAAGGACCTTATAAACATAGTTCTTGCTCTTGTGAATACTTACCACTACTTACTAAATTTTAAGTGTGTGAGTAGTCCTGTAAAGCTAAAAATTCAGGGGAATAGCTAAGCAGATGTAAGCTGAGTATGTGTATACATGTTTTTGTAATCAGAGTTTTGCATTTTTAAAGAAACTGCACAAAAGTCTTATCATTTACTTTAAAAAAAAATACTTTTGGAATAAGACGAGAACATTATTCACTAACTTATGACAGAAATGCATAAAACTTCACTGTTGATACTGCAAAACGGACTTGAAAGAGAAAATTATATTTACCCAACAATTTGGAATGTGGCAAGCACACTGCAGTTCTTTTTCTCTTTTCCTTGTCTCATGCGCAAAGACTTGCAGGATTTCAGTTCAGTCTACAGTGAAAATAAATAGGATACCTCACTCAAGAAGAACCTACGTCATTTGCTTAAGAATGCATATAAAGCATTTGACAGGGTTGAGTGGTATTTTATTTGGTTAAATTAGGGTTTGAGGTATGTGCAGTTTAAACTCCTTCCCCTTCTGAGAATGATAAAAGACAGGAATGCTATAATCGTCTGGTTATATGAGGCCAGAACAGGTGCAGGATATGGAAGAATGAATGCTCTTTCCCCTCACATCTGTTCTCTGATGAACTATTTAATTCTTCTTGCAGGAATCTGTTAAAAGCTTTTCTAAGGCTTCCCTGTAGGCAGGCAGTTCACTGCAGCACCCTACATGCAGCACCTTCTGATGCATGGGAAGTAACATATGCACACGTCCTTTCCATTTCGCAATGTGGAATGAGAAAAACAGGAATGTATGCTTAGAAATCCTCTCTGTACCTTCCTTCTGGGTACAGCAGAGGTTGAACTGACTGAAGAGTAGCATCATGATCCATTTCTGCTGGTGGGAATAACATTGATTTCTTTTGTGTTTAAAACAACGGTTAGAACTGGCTTGCTTTACAGAAACTGTTTGAACTGGATTACTCATACAGAAACGTATGAGGATCTGTCAATTTTTATAGTGTTTTTTTTTTTTTTTCAATATCCAAATAAATTATAAGTGAAAGCAAAAACTCATAAATGTTTAATTTGAAATTGTTTCTGCTTCTGGATCAAGACAACTTGAGTTTATTGGACTAGATGTCCTCTTGTTGGGAAAATAAGCTGTGCTACATTCCTTATTTCTTTGTTTCTTTGTGATAGGTGTGCCCAGATGTTTGAGCTTTTGGAAACGATGTTTGAGTTTTTGAAACTCAGAGCCATATTCTCTTCTTAGTACAGATTTCTTCATAATACTTCTGCTAATTTTAATGGGATCCATACATAAATCCCTTCTGTAGATGTAGAGGAAGGGATCTTGAATGTTTTATTCTTCCCATTTGTGTATTGGGAATGCTGTCTGATGAGGAGGACGAAAAGAGTGCCAGTTTACAGCAGAAAAGTATTAGAGGAATTCCCACCACACACCTCTCCTGCAGTGAAACAGAAGTATATGCTTACAGAAGAAGACTGTGAAGTTTGGTGTGAGCTTGGGTTTCAACTTCCTCCAAGCCTTGACGTGCTGGAATCCAGCATTTGAGTCCAGATCATTGCTATTTGACGGTCCAAGTCTCAGCTATGTGTAAAAAAATCCTGCTTAACCTTGGAAACTTGAAAGTCAGAATTTTAGTTTTTTTCTCTAAAATAACTGAAGATAAATGGACCCTATCAGAGGGTGATTTATTCTGCTTGGGTAGACCTCTTATGATGGGACAAATTTCTCTTTAAAGGCACCTGGGTATCACCGAAAGCATTTAAACAGAAGATACTAGGCTGCAGTAAGTCATAAAAGAAACAGTTCAGTTAGGTATTCACAGATTGCAAAGCAGTTTTTCAATAGAATATTGCTATATGTTTACAGCTGGGCTTGTGTTTTGTTACCACTTAGTGATACTTATGTTTTGGCTTACTAGTTTTACCAGCCTAGTTTAACCCCACCTGCAGGTATAATGAGTATACATTATGAGTCCACAAACTATATATGAATCCACAAACTTTTTAAAGTCACTGACGGGAAAGAGGATGTCCTGGGAAGATATCACAAGAGGTTTGCTTTCTTTTAATATCTTTTTATACCATTCCTTCTAGATGCATGCTCTTGGCCTCCATTAGAGTCAGAGGACTGGGCTAAATGGACCATCTATCCCCATGTGTTACCATGTGCTATTTAGGAGACCTTATATACATACCTGAATATATGTATGCATATGCAGCAAGCCTTTCAGTCTCCAATAATTATTGTCATCTTGTCCTGTGACATGGTTAGCAGGTGACATGAAGATACTGGTTGAGAACACAGTCTTTTAACCCCTTACCTACACACACATCCTTCCTGCTTGAACTCTTCAGTATACTTCAGGCTCAACTTGAACTGCCTAGCCCAGTGATGGAAAAGAAACCCTTTTAGATCAGTGTATGGGGCTGTTAGGAGATTAATGTGAGAAGAGGGAATGTAGCTGCCAGTCTTCCTGCTGAGATGGCAGGAGTGCCACTTTCATGCTTTGCAGCTGCTCTTTGTTAAAGCCAGTAGAGAATGAGTTGAGCTTGCTCATGGAGCCCAGGTATGTAGTGCTCTTACCAGTGCCGCCAAATAATCATACATTAGTCACTTCATATTGTGTGTGTTCAAATATATATAGATGTATGGTATGCATAGTTTATGTATAAATATGTAAAAATATACAAGTGTGCCTACATGCATCCAAGGGAAGCACTGGCATTTAGCTGCTGCGGTTCTAATGGCCTGGGGGCTAAGCCTTGAACATAATTTAAATACCCATAGCAGTCCTTCCTTCTTTTCTGCAAAAGGGCCATGCATGTTACATGCCTTTCATGCAAATTCAATCTTTCTAGACACTTTTGAACAGTAGGACCAGCACTTTATTTGTCTTAAAGAAACATGAGTGTTCTGAACCTGCACTTTCTATGATAATGAAAGCATGTTTTAAACACAAGAAAGATTTCCAGTGATACAAATTTCTAACAGTACTGTCTCTGACGGTGATTTCTTATTATGTTCTTAAGTAGATCACATCACTGGTTTTCCACTGTTTTCCCATTTGAAAGAGCCATTGTGAGCCTTAATTAATAATTGGAAGGATCCTTGCAAACGGAAGCTAGTTGTGAAAATGGGTGAATAAATATATAGATATATGGTCTATAGACATTCTGATGAACTTCACCTGAAACAGCTCAATATCTCTGAGCTTTAAAAAGCATAGGAGATATTAGTAGTATTACATTGAGTTTTATTCATTAAAAAGATGTTTGAAATGCATTATTCTGTTTAGTTCAGCAAGCATTCACCAGTTAAGTGATGAGTTATGGCCTTTTTATGGGACCAAAGCACAACAGGAGAAAGTATTCTATTTTCCTTTTCCAGTTTTTGCATTGTGACCTGACATTTATGTATATTGCATAAAGCAAATTCTGAGCAGTGCAGCTTCAATGACTTGGGAACTGACAAATATTTTTTGTCGTTTTTACTTTCTTATTGTCGTTTTCTAAGAAGTTAAACATACTGTGCTATGCAGCTCTTTCCAGATAGCATAGAAAGGCTTTGATGGAGAGGTTAGAGGAGGCTACACCATAACTGTTTCTGTATGTCCAACTTTTCAGTATAAAAATAATGTGTACCTGAGTATAACAGAAATGGTTGTGTCTGCTTGATTGTATCTTTAGAAGCCTAAAAATCTAAGCTATGAATGATATGATGAACTAAGCATGTAACAACAAAAAAAAAACTTCCCTTAAATTACTCAGGTCTTTGATTCAAGAGTCACTTTAGTTGAAATGAGTCAGTCTTCCTCTTGCTGGCACTGGGAAATTTAAGAAGAAAAGCAAAAGAATTCCTCCAGCATAACAATACCATCCATTGTAAGTCAGTGCCAGCCGGAGATATCAGGAAGCAAGGAGCTAGGCCAAATCAGCACTTATTTGTTAATTCCAGGAATGTTTCAAATATTTGAGGGCAGTTTCCGGACAGAGTGATGATGGTGGAGGGTTCTGGCATTACAGTTCGTCGGGGCATGATGGATCTTGTCTTTGGATCTGTTCACATTCAGGCACTCATTTCATTGCACTTTAAGTGATTGTCCTTCACACTGTTCCAGCAGGAGTGGCAAAAATATGAATGGACAAATAAAGCAAACAGCCCTTCGTCAGAGCCCCATCTGAAGGCTGAGCTCATTTTTCCTTTCTGTCTTTTTGAAACTTAATTTTACATCAGACCCAGAGGTCAAAATTCAGGCATTGCAGTTCAGGTGTGCTCACCTAGCAGCTACTGTATTGCAGATACTGTATTTTTAGGTCACTTTTAGGTATAGAGGGAATTCATCTTTATAATTCCTTATTCCCTGCTGTCCTAGTGCTTCTTCATTGTATTTGTGTTGCAGATTTACCAGGTCTTTTGCAAGTACCTCCACTCACTGTGCAGACATCTATTTTTTCAAGTGGTCCTCTGCCTTCATTACATCTGCTTAACTCACAGTTATTCTGCCATGCCCGGTCTAGTACACATTTCCTTGATCTCTTTTCTGTTTTTTTTTTCTCTCATTCTCACAATTCAAGTAAGTCTCTGACCCTATGAATTGAATGCAGACATAACCAAGTGAAATTCTATGGCTTATATTACTTAGTGGGTAAAACCATGCTACTTGGACAGACTGCTGGAGCAGTAAATCTTGTAGTTTGTTCATTTTGATTCTGTGGATATTTCCTTCTGACCTCTTAGTTGCATCCAGACTTTTGCAGGAGCAACGTTTTATATCTTGATATGCAAAAAAGATGCGTACACAGCAGTGAGTTTCCAATCTTGATAGCATAAATTCACTCCAATTTTTTTTTTTTTTTTGCTTTAAATCTAAATAAATTAGATTAAATTGCAAGGAAATCTGTAAATTGCAAGGACAAAAACATGGCTGAAAAGAAAAATGTTCACTTCTATTTTGCAGATTATTGTTCTGCAGTCACAGTATTTGAGCACGTCTCAAAAGTTCATTAGGCAATGCAGCTAGTATCTGTCATGAATTTACAGTCTTGTTTGGCTTTTGCTTCTCCTCATCCTGCTTCTGCTTTTCCTCATCCAGCAATGTGATATGGTACCCAACCTGCAAGGTTTTCCATGCTGTTTTGTTAGAGTCACCATGCCTTTTCCAAATCTGTTTCTAGGCTATTAACTTCTTCTGATCTGTCCTGTTTACTCACTTATCTAATTTTTTTTTTCCCCTAATTCAGTGAATGTAGGTCTAGCATGCTTGCTGGAGACACAGGTCTGAATTTCTTTAAAGCAACCTTTCTGCTGTGATATAAGCAATATTCTTTTGTTCTCTTTTAGGCATTCCAGGTGTTAGATTTAGTCTCGTAGTTTTTCAGACCTGAAAAACTACGTTTTTCAGACGCTTCGTTGGGTTAGAAACTGGCTGGATAGCCGGGCCCAAAGAGTTGTGGTGAATGGAGCCAAGTCCAGTTGGAGGCCAGTCACTAGTGGCGTCCCCCAGGGCTCGGTGCTGGGGCCGGTCCTCTTTAACATCCTCATCGATGATCTGGATGACGGCATTGAGTGCACCCTCAGTAAGTTTGCAGATGACACCAAGCTAGGTGCGTGTGTCGATCTGCTCGAGGGTAGGAAGGCTCTGCAGGAGGATCTGGATAGGCTGCACCGATGGGCTGAGGTCAACTGCATGAAGTTCAACAAGGCCAAGTGCCGGGTCCTGCACCTGGGGCGCAATAACCCCAAGCAGAACTACAGGCTGGGAGAGGAATGGTTGGAGAGCTGCCAGGCAGAGAAGGACCTGGGAGTGATGGTGGACAGTCGGCTGAATATGAGCCAGCAGTGTGCTCTGGTGGCCAAGAAGGCCAACGGCATCCTGGCTTGTATCAGAAACACTGTGACCAGCAGGGCTAGGGAGGTGATCGTCCCCCTGTACTCGGCTCTGGTGAGGCCGCACCTCGAGTACTGTGTTCAGTTTTGGGCCCCTCGCTACAAGAAGGACATCGAGGTGCTTGAGCGGGTCCAAAGAAGGGCGACGAAGCTGGTGAGGGGCCTGGAGAACAAGTCCTACGAGGAGCGGCTGAAGGAGCTGGGCTTGTTCAGCCTAGAGAAGAGGAGGCTCAGGGGTGACCTTATTGCTCTGTATAAGTACATTAAAGGAGGCTGTAGCGAGGTGGGGGTTGGCCTGTTCTCCCATGTGCCTGGTGACAGGACGAGGGGGAATGGGCTAAAGTTACGCCAGGGGAGTTTTAGGTTAGATGTTAGGAAGAATTTCTTTACTGAAAGGGTTGTGAGGCATTGGAACGGGCTGCCCAGGGAGGTGGTGGAGTCACCATCCCTGGAAGTCTTCAAAAGACGTTTAGATGTAGAGCTTAGGGATATGGTTTAGTGGGGACTGTTAGTTTTAGGTCAGAGGTTGGACTCGATGATCTTGAGGTCTCTTCCAACCTAGAAAATTCTGTGATTCTGTAATGAGCAATGTTTATCGTAACCTAGTTCTCTGCCGAGAAAATTGTTTCTTGCTGACTTTTTTTTTTTTTTTTTTCTCTGAAGCCTGATGGAATTTGCACCTTGTTCCACAAGGTGGTCAAGAATGACTGTTTCCCAGTTACCAGCCTGGTCTTGTCTTCTCCACTTCTCCCATTTCAACCATCAAGTGTAAAAATAAGGTTAAGATTAACTGTTACCCAACAGCGGTCTGCATTGCCAAGCAAGATAACAGAGAAAAACACAGCTTCCTTCAAGTTCACAAAATTGCTTGAGCTGGGAATAATGCAAAACCGCTGAGTTCAATTCCAAGAGGAAGGCTTTTCAGCAAGTTCAGGTTGACCGTAGAGCTAGCCAGAAATGGTGGTTACAGTGAAGCCATTCTGACACAGAAAAGAGTCACGGAAAAAGAAAAAAAATAAATTAAAACTGAGAACAGTTATAGTTTCATATTTTGGGAGTGGTGGGGAAACAATGGATATTCAATAGTAGAGTGTTGGCTCAATAAAATGCAGGGATTCATTCTGAATTTATATGGAGGTCAGTCTCGGCTGGCTTTCTTGTTTCTTAATGTATTAACCGAGCGTGTAAGAAAGAAAAAACACACAACAAGCAGCATTTGCTTTCTGCAAACTTGCAGTGCACCAGCTGTGAGAGGGTATGCATTCCTGAGGACAAGCAGTTTTTATACTCTTTTCTGACAAGCACTGTGTAGTTACATCTTCAATCAGTAAATGTATGTGTTTTTAATATATATATATATACACACACACGTACATATATATCATTTAAGTAAATAACTGTGGAAAGGAGGAGAAATAGTTATAAAAATAAGCATTCTGAACAACAAACAGGCTTAGTGTACAACTAAAGGAAACTTGGAAGAAACAGGCCTTCATGAAGGAATAACATTGTTGAAACCATATGTTTTCCATGTACCGGGGAGACTGTTTTAATAGTTTACAAATGCATATAACCACAGAAAGACTAAAATTAGTCAGTGCTTTAAAGGGCTAAAGATTGACACAAGTCATTCCAGTCAGTAAAGCACTTCTTTTCATCCAGATCCAGTGAATAAACTTATGTGACTGAGCTGAAGGGAGGTGCTGGGGGGGGTGAGGGGGAACATGGTGTGTCTCTGGCTTGGGGGGGGGCATGGTGTGTCTCCAGCTGCTGCACAGAGCTGTCCAAAACTTTGCACAGCTAATTTGCAGTATCCAGGAGAAGCATTTTCCTCAGACATTGTGCCTGGTGGGAAGGATGGTGGGCTAGACCACAAGTAACCTGAGTTCTGTCCCTGCTCTGCCACTGATATGCTACAAGATCTTGAAGAAAGCATTCCTCCTCCTTGTAATAGATGTGCCATCATAAATTATCAAATCCCCCTGTAGTCTAGACTGCTTTGGGAACAGCTGATGAAAGGTGGCGGCTAGGAGTTTTCTTTTGCCAACCCTTTCTGGCAAAGTTTTTTTGAACTTAATAGCCTAAAGCAAAACTCAGGTGAGTCTCTATAGCCTCCAGGGTTTGTGCTGAAGCTGTACAAAACCTTCAGTACTGCACGGTATCATTTTAACAGCTCCAGGGTTACTCTGAGCTAGGCCCACCTTCATTAAAGGGGTTTGTAAATCTCAGCAAATCCTTCATCATCTGATCTGAATTATGAACTGGCAATGAAACCAAGATCTTCTGTTGAGCTGTAAAGGCTTTATCAGTCTGTGTAGGCCTGTCGCCACGAAAGCTTAGCTGTCTTTCAGCAGCACTCGCATGGCAGCTTCGCTTTGCTGCATGTCCTGTTTAGTCTTCTGTTCATCCCTAGATGAGCTTCATCCCAGATGGCTTCATCCTTCATCAGTTCTGGGCTGTGTATGACAGCTGAGGCATGCGCAGTGATGTCACCCTTTTCTGTGATATCACAGGCTGGATGTGAGCTGGGTTTCTTCATTCAGGATCTCTTGTTCCCAAATCCAAAGTAAGGGTGTCCTTCCAACCCACTTAGACATCTTTCTCATAATGACAGCTATTTGCGTTGTGGTTTGAGCTACTTATAGAGAGAACTAAGTTGCCTCTATACAGCCCTTGGTAGGAGCAAGCTTAAGAAAATGTGATTTTTCCAGAAGAAGGGAGGAAAGTGGTTTTGGTCCTCAATAGATAGGCCTGGCACTTTACCAGAAATTTGGACCAGATCCTTTTTTTTTTTTTTTTGCCATGATGAAAATGCACTAATGCAAACAAACCTGCAAACAGAAAAAATTTTATTAGACCTCCTCCGTTACTAGAAATCCTCTCCAGGTCTTTTAGTGTAAAACATGGTCAAAGTGTACCTACGAAAAAGTCTGTCGTTGTATTATTTCCTTTAATGAAGTATTCCATTGAGTGTCTGTCAAAAACAGTCACATGGTAAACATTGAACAGGAATTTGAAATGTTAAAGGAATAAAACTCTTCAGGGAATAAATTATTTTTACAAGTGGCCAATATAAAATAATACAGTACAAGTCTCTTAAAGTAGTAATTGATAAAGGAATAAAACTGCTAAAAGAGTATATTTTTCATTCTCTGAAGGAAACCGTGCAATAGCACTCAGCAGTATTTAATCTCCAGGGGCCTCCAGAACAGGCACAGAAGTGCATGTAACTTAAAATTGACAGGAGGGATCTTCCACGAGGTCCATGCTACCCACTGCCGGCTGTCGACAGCCACATTACAGCAGCAGGCCTGCTCACTCAGCACCACCACTGTTTGCCATTCCCAGGCTTTTTTTCTTTAATCTGGACATTAAGCAGATAATTCCCAAGGCTACATCCCTGTGAAGTGGAAAAACATGATTCTTCCAGCCTGCCATGTGGGGAAACTGAGATACAGAGAGGGTGAAGCCTTGACTGAGGTTGGCCTGTTTGTTCTGACATGTAATATGGTTGTGCAAGGCCTCCATCCATCCACAGCATTTTAACAACCTTCTTAAACTGTGGTTTCCCTGCATACTACGAAACAGGATTGCCTTTGAGTTACAGCTGTATTGTAACTGGGTCCTTCGGCTTCCTACGGGGTGTACCCAACTCTCCGTATGGAAGCAAAGTATCACATTCATCTTGGTGGCTGCCTAATTAAAGAGCTCTTTCAACATATTGTAGGGCTCTGTGAGTGGGCTTCAAAGGCTGACCTTACACAGGCAAAAGGAGAGCATCCCAAGGGGGATAAAATTATCCTGCTACGTGGCTAGAGTGCGATTCTCATTTACCTTAGAAATCGGTCTGTCCCAGAAACTTTTGAGACTTTCATTGAGGAAAAGAAGAGAATTTTTTCATTAGGTAGATATATTCAGAGAGATTCTTGCATGAAAAGAGCAGGAAAAAAAAAAAAAAGTGGGGATTTAGGAGAAGGCATATAAATGACATTTCATATATGCTTGTTATAACTTGGTGGGTCTGTGAGAGACCAAGTGATGTCAGTTCATGCAGGCTTAATCCAGTGATGTCCTCTCCCCGAGTTCTCATCCTGTTTTTCCATCCACTGTTCAGACAATCTGCCCTGCAGCACTTGTTTGTTCTTCTTGAGATTGGTCACACTGAAGCAGTTGTATGGAATTAGTTGTTTGTTTTTTTATTTATTTTTTTTTTTAACTGCATCTGTCAGCTAGTTTTTGGTTTGGTGGTGCTTTTTTTCTTTTGCCCCTATTTCTCTTCCCCCAGCCACAAACTCATTCTCCATAAGTTTAATCAGAAATAAAACCAGCTTTTATCTGAATAGTCTCAAACTTGGGTATGTTTTAAAACTGAGTCCTTTTTAATATAAAGTTTACAAAACTACCTTCTGCAGCATTTCTGGTTTTGGTATTCCCTAAAAAAATATTTAAAAAAAAATGGGAATAACTATGAGGGTTTTTTATTTTTTAATTCCTGCTTAGTTACTTAATTACTTTGCTTAGTTATAGAGAAGATGCAAGAAACTTTGGGTAAAAATAATAGAAGGTAAAGGTGCTTTTGGAAATCAGTAGACTTTGTAACAATCTACATCACGGAGTATACTCCTTGCATCATGGGGTATACTCTCCTAGCCTCTTCATTGTAAACAGGCTGCATTAATTTCAAGAATAGTGGCATACTCTTATAAACAATATGGAGATTGTTTCCTTTTATAATCCACGTTATCAGTTACAATTTTCTCTCACTAATTATTTTAGGATTGAAATAGTTATACTTTGCTTGAGACCTGGGGACATGAAATTAAAAAAAGAAAAAAAAACTTCAGTTTTTCTCTTTTTTAATGGTGGTTTTGATCATATAGAAATAAGGAAAGGAAAAATGAGAATGAATTACAGTATTTCTAACGTACCCAATAATATATTTTGTTTCTGCCTCATTGCAAAATGACCCAAATGAATGTTGTTTAAATTTGGCTTATTTTATAGATACCCTAGAGAGCCTGGTAATAAATCAAATGCCAAACAAGTTAGTTCAGTAGTTTCAAAGTGGTCTGTACGCGTAACATATGTAGCCTGAATATCACTTGTGCCTGTACCTCACTGTTTTTCTCTGTTGAGATCTCTCCATTCTCATGGAAACCAACCACTGATTGACAGTAATGCTGTGAACTTCCATTTATTAGCTAATGCGTTTTCACTGACTTTTCATGAAAATAGGAGCAGAGTGGAGCATTATGGAATATTCATGGAACAAAATTCCAGAGAAAGAGGTCTTAGGGTCAGGAGGAGGGAGGGAATGGGAAACAGATGCCAGATTGCCTGTAGAGAGTCCAAGCATGTGTTTTTGTTTGTAGCAATGATGCACATGCCTTTTGCGGGTGCAATTATTGCTTCTGCCTTTGAAAGTTTCACCATAAATCTGTTTCTCAATCTCCCTTCATTTTTGACCCAAATTAACCTCTATTCCATACAGTTCTGTTACTTAACCTCATTTTCTTTTGGGAATATCTATATACAACCATGCTGTAGGTGTTCTCTCCTGAATTTTGGAGATTGCTCTGAATTCAAATCCATTTCTGGACAGAATTAATTAAATATTTATATTTTTTCATAATCTGCATGCATGGGATTTTATGTTTCACTGAGTCACTGCAGTGAACAACACCATACAAGTGAAAAAAAAGACATTCGCCCTTTATTTTTGGTCTCTGCCTAGCATCCAGCTTTACGTGAAGGCATATGATGTGCAAGTAGCTGAAAACTGGGACCTAGAGTATTTGAATATCCATTTAACATATCGTGACACTTTCCTTTTAATCTATCAAACACTTAAAAATCTGATTTCTCTTGTTCTAGCAATAGCTTGTCTTCTTTGAGTGACACCTTGGGTCTAATGAAGCTGACTGCAGGTGACTCACAGATAACTGCAACAGATGTGGGGTGAAAGCTTTTAGCAGCCGTGCACCTCCAAGTGGGAATTCCCAGCCCGTCATACCTGTGACATTGACACTCTCCTATTTTCCCACATCAGACTCAGGCTTTAGCATGGACCTGACAGGTTCAAAGTGACATAAGCTATGCCTGGGCTTGGAGTGTTTTAGAGAGGAGGGAGTTAAGTGCATTAGCATTCATTAGTTTTGTTTAGGAAATGGACAAAGAGTTGTAACTTAATATTCTTGTACTCTAGGGAGCTTTGAGCCTCCTATGAGTTTTCTAACTTGGGTTTAATCAGTAGGCTGGGATGCTTGCAGAAGTGTTTCAGCTTGCTGCCAGGTGGTTAAATTCAGCTGCTAGTCAGGCTGTATCTTACTGAATACAAAATGCACTAGTTCGAAATGTAATGTAAGCTGCCACGAACAGCTACGTATCAGAATATAGAGCCACATCATACTGTATACAAAGTCAGGAACTTCTGTGCTCTCTTCTTCTGAAAAGAGAAGCTCTTCAGTACCTCAGAGGCTTGTTTTTGAGAGAACTAGCACATTGCCTATGGTTTTCTCTGCATGCTTGAGGCGAGTCTCCTGTAGTACGTCCTGCAACGTGCAGGGCTGATGCTGGGAGAGTAAGAGCTGCGGAATATCCTACAAATGTGAGTCCTGCGGTACAGGAGAAGTCAGGGAGGGTCAGATGGATTGGCACGGTTTCACAGTTTCTAATGTGCTGCCCACAGTGCTTTGAAATAACTGCAGCCTGTATCAGATCTGTCAAAGCTGAGTGGTAGCCTTCAGCCCACGTGGCGCAACCAACCCAATGGGGTCGCTCACTCGGGTTAGCTGTTGTGTACGGATGCTCGTTGTACTAAGGGCACTGTGAGCTTAGTGATTTCCAGCCAATATCTCTCCGCAACGCCATTTGTCAAAAAAGCCGTTCTTTTGAGCTAGAGGTGTGTATCTGGCCCCTCAGAATGGAAGTAATTTAAATGCATATATATGTATTTTTATTTATTTTATTTTATATGGGGCGAAGTTGCCTGAGGCCTGTTTATTAGTTAATAACCCCCTCCAGGTTACCATCTCTAATCTTGTAATGAAATTGAGTTAATAAATCCAAGATATTATTAAATAAAGTAAGTATTTAATATTACTTGTCCTCTTTGAATCCAAGTTGCAATACAACAGAATTTCATTTTATAAATAACACCTTTCGTGCTAGCACCACAGGGCATGATTCAAAAGAATCTAAATAGAACATGAATGCTGTAATCAAATGCAGACCCCAGGAAGGCAGATTAAAAAGGCATGTTGCTGGTTAGCGCAGCAGACAGGGTAAGTATAGCGGGTCACAGCAGAAAAGCTAGTTACAAAAACAAGGGCACAATCAAATGAAAATTGTTTGCTTGCCCACTCCAAACCATGACTGACTGCTTCTGTGTCCATGACCTATTTTTTTAATAAAGGAATATTTAGAGAGGCTGTTACATTTTAATTGCTTTATACTAAACAAGAAAACAACAAAAATCTCAACCCTGTGTTTGCATCTGGAGGACACTAGTAGATTATCTATTTATAGATAGGGATGCTACATCTGGAGAAGACTTTTCCACTAGGTTTATCTCATCTTTCTCTGTTTATCTCTCGTCTGCTCTATCTCTTTGCATCCACTGCCAAAGCTTGTGCATCTCCTCCTACACAGAGGAACGTACAGCAGAGGGGAGAGCTGATGGGAAGTGCCATGAAGCTTACCTTGCAGAGATCCTTCAAGCGTTCACTTTGGAGGACAGGATTGACAGGAGCGAAGGAGACTTGTCTCTAAATCCTTGGAAACCCAGGAGTCCAGAGATAGCTGTGCCATGGTACGACTCCACTTGCAGTGCTGCCCAGCCTGCCGCATGTGCCTGGCTGTGTCACCCGTGTCATCTTGCTATCTTTTCTCCTCAAGGGGGATTACAAAGGTGGAGCAGGGGTTAATGGAGCAAAAAGCAGAATTAACCTCCGTGTGTTTATCAGCAGCTGCTCCCGAGGTCTAGTCTCAAGTCTCTAGCTGTATGGACAAACGAGGGGAGAAAAGTCGTGTCTCCAAGCCTCTGGTGGGTTTCTTCCCCCTTTCTTTGCAAAGGTGTGGGAGAGCCTTTGGAGGCTTGTCCTCTCTAGGGCTATATAAGGCAGGCAGAGAAACCCACAGGTTGTACTGTTGTTCTTAAAAGGATTCTGGTTAGCTCTGTGTGTGTGTGTGTAGAACTGCATCCAAACACATTTAGTGTTCAAGAGCTAACAGCCAAGTCAGGAGGGAGAAATAAAACCACGATTATTTTCTTTATATATACATGTGAGTGTGTACACATATGTATGTATCTATATCTCTGTGTGTAACACTGTTATGAATATTACAAAATACTGCCTAGATAAAGCATGTGTTTTAGGTGTCACCTAATTAAAGCTTTTAAATTACATTAAATTTAAATTATTTGAAGTCAGGTCCCAAGAAGGAATGTCAGTACAGTTGCTGTGCCGAATTACATAAACGGTGAAAATATTTCTGTAGGCAGTCTGATACTTTAACAGGTAGGATCAAACCAGCCAAATGCAAAATAATGAATTGCAAAAAACTGGTCTGTAAACACTCTTACAGAAAGAAAAAATAAATAAAATCTTCTGGAGTGGTCTGCTGTACTCAAGGTAAATGAAATATTTAGTGATGGCAGCAGCAAAAAAAAAAAAAAAAAAAGAAAAAGAAAAAAATGAAATATGAGATCTTGCATCCCAAGTTATTAGTGACCTGTTAAAAGACAGGCTGAAAAGTGCCTTTACCAAATTAAAACTTTGAAAAAGGGCACAAATGGGAAATGTCAAAATAAAAAATCGGAGGAAAATGATTGTCCTCCTGGCTCTTATTATTTTGCAGTTCTGAGGCAGCGGCCACTGTTAACGGTAGTGAAACAAGAGCGGCACAATTCAGAGTCTCTCCTGAAGTCTGTAATGGAAATAGTCTGTGCTGACAGGCAGACAGTTGGAATTTGCTGAGATTTTGATCACAGTTGCGTGATCTGTTTGCTGCATGTGTTGTTTTTTGTTTTTTTTTTAGTCTAATTTTTTAGAAACCTCATAGGTTTCTTTTTTTTTTTTTTTTAATGGAAGATTTCATTTGGTTCTCTGCTCCCTGTTTTTATAGTTCAGGCATCCCTAATGCTTAATGATACTAAATAATCAGAATGCCAGAGTGCTTAATTTAATGTCTGCTATTGATCTCTGGACTGTTTAGCAAATGACTTATTAAACACAGAGGGCCATATACTGCCTTCACTTTCATCTATGTAAATCCCTTAAAGGCAGCTTAAGTTATTGGGAACCTAAGGTCAGTTGATCAGCCTGCTAATCGTGGTTCCTGCTTAGAAATGGGGAAGGTTTTACTGGGCATGGTCAGGAATTATTTTTTCAAATTCTGCTCCATTATACTCTGTGCACTGCTGCTTTCTGAGCACCTCGTTCTCTGGGCACCCCTCACTAATAAGGTTTCACTTGAAAGTGCTTGAAATTTTCTTAATTATCTTAAATATTCCTGGTAATGCTAGTAAACACAGCGGTAGTGAGAGGTGAATGATGAGCCAACCCAATACATGAGCAAAACAGTTCTCATGAGATTAGATCAGCTGGTGGCTGCTCAAACAGAGCAGAAGCCATCGGCTTCTGGGGCTTCTCCCTTTTTGGGGAATGGAGTCAGCTATGGTGCTGCCTTGAAGCACTTCACATGGATGTTGAGAAGGGGACACATGCCTGTCTGTGGATCCCTGTAATCTGAACACGTGCTATGGGCTAGTAAAGTCCTTGCCAAGCTTCTCCTTGAGGATTTTTACTGAAATATCCAAGAACAGGTAACAAGCTGCAGCTATCAGGCTGCTAAACTGACCTTGGGTTTAGGTCGGTCATTTTACTGTGAATAGTGTTGGGCAGAAAGGATGTTTGGACTCAGATTACACGTTTTTAATTGTTTGGTTTTAGCATGTAATAGCCAGATGGTCAAATTTACAATTTACCAGTCAGTCTGGTATAATCGAGTTGAGTTCTTTCCTTCTCACAGCTCCTCAGGTGTTGTATGGGTGATGTCACTTTGATTTTTCTGTCTTAAGAAATCTCTTGAAAATTCTTTTGTTTTATGAAGATCACCTTGGTATTGTAGATCTAGAAATGCTTTAACAAGAGCTTGCCCAAAAGATGTGAGCCTGACAGAGCTGTGATTTATTATAAATTTTGCATTAAATACTCTCAAGTTTTTCTTTCAACGGTACTTCAGTCTTAAGCGTATCTCTGCCTTATCCACCTGCATTCGTAGACTGATTGTTGCTAACAAAAATCAATGACAGCATTGCTTCGCCAGCAGGAACGCAGAGATGTAAAGCTAATCAGGTTAAAAAACATGTTTTCATTTGTGTCTTGTGCATACAGTAGTCCTCAGGTATTCAACAGACTAGGGAATATTTTTCAGATTTGGGACATTGAGATCTGGGAGAGGTATGGATGAGCACTACACACACTAAGCATTGCAGCTTTGTCTCAAACGGAGGAGTCCCCGAGAAACAAAGTGAAAATTGGGACTGCCAAGACATTTCCAGCATCTCATGATCTTTTAGTCTTTTGTCCCCCTTCTCCTTTGAAGTGACTCCTCTCCTGCTGTACTCTGCTGTTCTAGTCGTGACCCAAAACACAGCATTGCCAAGCATCTCGGCTCCCATCAGCAATCCGTGATCTTCTAATGTTGTACATGCCAGGCAGATTTAATAAGCTCCCTAATAATGACTTGTAGCATACTGGTTTCTCATAGACTCAGGCCATCCCCCCATTCTAGGTCTCCAAATATGCTTGATAAATTATTTGAATTACGCTTTCTGTTGCCATCTGTGGTTCCTCATAAAGAGACTGCTATTTGCCGTGCATTGTGCCAAATCACGCAATAGTTTTTGCAAAGCTAGGGACTGTACTGAAATCACCAAATTCGTGTCACTTGTGACCTGCAGTGCAATCCGATGTGAGCTTTGTGTAGGCGTCAGTTCCAGCCTTGTGAGATGAGAGCGAAGGCAGAAGGTCTCCAGCCCATAAGCCTCAAAAGGTGGTGTGGGAGAAGTTCATGTATGTATTTTTTTTTAAAAAAAAGCTTATATATAATGTTCTTATAGTTATGCATCATAAAATGCATAAAGCGTTGATATTATATATATAAATAGACATGGACACGCATATATGTGCACACACACATGTATACCGTGACCTTCTCCTCCTTCCCCTTGCCTTGAACTTCCTCCCCGAATCTGTCCGAACGGCGAGGCGATGAGCAGTTCTAAAGAAATTTAGCACTGCGTGAAACCTTGGAACAGTGACATCTGTTGAATTTGGACAGTTTTGTTTGTCTACTGGGAAATCGCATGAACTTCCCAATATTTTTTTTAATTTTTTTTTCCTAAAGTTTGTGTTGCCCTCCCTCCCTCCCTCCTCCCCAGTAAGGGAGGGCAGCTTCGGGAGACATGGCTGCTTTCTTGCCTTCTGGTGCGGTGTAAAGTTTTCCGTCGAGAGACAATAATGTACATTCCTCTGGCAGGACGGGATGGATTTTTTTGTTTCTCTTGCTGTTGTTTATTTATAAGACATTTCCTCTTGCTTAGTGGAAGTTTGATCATAAGAGGCTCCAGTGATTTTCCTTCCCACCTCTCCCCTCCCTAATTTCTCTGCCTCGGCACTCGCTCTGGAACACAGTGAACTCAAAAAGCCCATCGGCGCGGGGCGCGCTTAGCAGCCAAGCCTTGCCACTCTCCAGAGACTGTGAGGTGATTCTCCTTCGTCACCGCTTGGACCAGGAACCACAGCCCTGGTGAGTGGTGAGCTCCCAGAATTTGATGTGTCAAGGCTTCTATTCTCGGTGCCGCCGAGGCAAAGCAGGAAATAAAGGGTTTTTTGTTGTTGTTGTGGTGTTTTGTTTTGTTGGTTGGGTTTTGTTTTGGTTTTTGCTTTGCCTTTTTTTTTTTCCTTTTTTTTTTTTTTTTTTTTTTTAAAGCTTTTAAAAACAAGATCGGCAGCGACCACAGAGGGATACGGAGCTGGGAGCAGCCGAGGGACGGGAGCTCCGGGCAGGGGGAGGCTGCGCCCCGTGTCCCCGCCGCCACCAGCGGGGGGTCGGGGTCGGCAGCGGCTCCCGAGGTGCGGGGGCTTGGGGATGGGGGACGGGGGGAACAGGGAGGGGACACATGGGGGACGACGCTGATGAGAGAGGGCCGGGCGAGCTGGGAAAGGGAGGGCATGGGAGAGGGGGGAAAAAAAGCGTTAATCCTCCGCTTGGAGTTTCTGTCTGGCAAGTTTTCATGCCTCTGTGTTCTGAGCATTTACATTATGCTCTGAATACCTGATTGCCCAGCCAAGCAGAAAAGAAACTCTACAGTGGATGCATAGTAAAAGAAAATGCTTCTGCGGAAGCCACCTCTGGGAATAGGAAGAACTGGTTGGTTTATAGGCTGCTGGTCCATTCGAGGGGGAGGGAAGGGTTGCATTTATTTTATTTTATTTTATTAACTCTCTCAATTCCCTTCTTTTCCCTTTGTATGGGGAACTGGCAGTCGGGAAAAAAAATGGTTTTTTGGAAAACTTCACCCACAAAATTTTGGCAACTAAAGAATTAAGTATCTCAACCGGCATCGAGGCACTTATGCAGTTATTTTCAGCTGATGGATAGGGAAGCTGAGGCACAGAAAGTGAAGTGATTTGGTCAAGGCTGCATGGGGAAGCCAGTGAAAGAAAAAAGGAATAGGATGTGCGTCTCTGGTTCCAGGCCCAGATTACTCAGGGTCTCCTTTTGTCCTCTCCTGCCCAGCTAAATGTATCGCTTCTGTAAATCTTTCATTGCTGCAGTGCTAAAGAAGGCCAGGGCAGCGCGTGGGTTGTTCCATTCATCTTTTATCATCTTCCATGTTATCTGAGTTGAAGAAATGAATCATTTCTTGACTAATCCTTTCTACTGTTAACAAAGTAGGCATATAAGAAACACAGAGTAGCAGTCAAAATATTTGTATTTTGAGGTGTTATCCTGTTCTTTGAAACATGTTGTCCCTGGCAAAAGAACAAAATGTTTAATGGCACCAATGTATCTCACATGTGGTATTAATTAGAAGGTGTTCTTCTCCACGTAGTCTTGCTTTTGACTTGGATTCATTCACTAGGTTTATCAACAAACACACATCTCTGACCCCCCTGAAGATACCCCCTCTCCAAACACTGCTGTTCACCTGTGACACACAGAGGAAATCAAGTCAGTTTTTCCCTGGTTTCATGGCCAGTGCAAATTGTTAAGGACAGCATACAAAGTCTGGCTTTGACCAGTCTTTCACTGGAGTTATCAGAGGCTTTGCCATTGACTTTGGAATCGACCTTACAGTCAGATGAAACTCAAGCCCCATTAAAGTACTTGCTATTTCTTATAACCAGTAAGTAAAGCCATGCAAGACTTGGCGGTTTTACTGCTTGGCAATTTTTGCAAATATTTTCTTTGGTCATGATCCATGTGGGGTTCTCAGTCCTTCTCAGTGTTTCAGTTTCAGCTTAACGTTTAACTAAGCCCAAAAACTGTAGATGGAGCATAGACAAAACCTCCGAGTTTCCTCTGGGTTTATGTTAGAACCATAGAAAACTGTGAACTCCTCTTTTGTTTTTCACCTACAGACCCATAAGATGACTGGAGATTTCCTTCAGCACTGAGCAGCGAGGGTTAGCTCTTTCTCTTGGTGCACTGCGACTGTGGAACCTCTCCCTGAACCTAAACTAAATAACTACTTCTTAACAAAACCCACAATTAGGCCGGCCAATTCCCTCAATAAAGATTCGTATGCACACACAGAGTAATCTTTACATCCATCGAAGCCCTAATCCAAATGGTCCCTGCTTTTGACTAAATGGATGTTAAGATCCAAAGTTGGCATTTGCATCACCTTTTTACAGTGTACTCAAAGAAGCTGACAGATCAGAACATCCCAAACTTTCAGGCAGTTCACATCACAGGCAGAAATATAATGGATTTTTTCTTTTCTCTAAATGGGCTGTACTGAACGCCCACACACACTTTTGGGTCTGATCTTTGAAGCTTATCTCTGATTTACTTTCTCCCTCCAGGCAGTGTAAGTCTGAAAGACATAAGTACTTCTGAAATGGAAAGTTCTCAAAGCACAGCGCTAAATGTCTGAAACTTCAAACTTCTGCCTATGTAACACTTGTTCTCTGGATATACGGTAGTCAAGGGCTGTCACTCTGGCGACTTCCACCAAGAAGGCAAAACAGTGTTTTATTTCTTTTTTAAGAGTCTCTGTGTTGTTCTAAACCTCTTGGTGTTTAAATTATTTAATTAATGTATTCTGCAAGTCTCTGCGGAGGTAAGGGAACTTGTCTTCACTGGTATTTATGTACAACAGTGTGGAGAAAATCAGCAGTCTTTCTTATTATGGTATAAGCTGCTTATTGACTCTAGTCCAAGGTTATAATGGTTTGTCTATGGTCTAAAATCATTAGGGTGAAAATCTGCAATTTCAAATCATATTTTGACTGTCTGTTTTAACGCTCTGGGACAGTAAGATGATAAACTGTCTCATTAGTAGTAACTTCTTTGTTTACCATGTAATAGTTTGCCATAATTGCTTTAGAAAATCAAAATGAATGTTCTTTTACAAGTGCCCTGTTTGCCTCCACTGGCAACCATTTTAGTTACCCTTCCAACCGGTGATCTCGAAGTGCTGAACAAGTCCTGCTGAGTTAAACCTCCTCGTGTTACCCATAGGTGAGGTGGAGAAGGTATCGTTTCCTGCCTGACACAATCAAAGAGCAAATGGTAGCCTTTCATTTGCCTTCAAACCAGCACACCGATTGTGTTTGATGTGATGTGTTTGTGCTGTTGACTGCATCAGGCAAGAACAAAGCACAGAAAAGGTTGTGATGTTAAAGATGCTCAGTTTCGTAGGTACTGGAACAAGAACTTAAGTCATACTGATAATCAGGTTTTATAGTAAAAGCAACTGCTTCGTTTTGAGTATCTTGCCCCTTTTAAGGTATTACAAATGGTTTTGATTTTCTTTTTCCGGAAGACAATGGCTTATTTCCTAGGGCCACAAAATTGAAACAGCACTATTTTCACTTTCTGTAAATCGGAAAAGTGAAGCTTGATTTGAAGTCAAATAAGAGGGAAAGTTATGAAAGTAAAAGGGATTTTGCAGGATGGAGCTAGATGATCTTCCTAGGTCTCTAGGTCTCTTCCAACTCAAACCGTTCTATGATTTGCAAGTTACCCAGGGAAGGTGGCCATGGACCACTGATGATCAGCTCCAAAGCTGTGTTGTTACTTGGAGCATTAGAACAGTTAACTCATCATCATAGCTGGAGGTTAAAGGAAAAACAAGGTGTACGAGTTGGAAAATGAAGGCTTTTCTTACTGACCTGGGCAGGGAAAAGGGGTGTGGAAGAACAGTGTAATAAGAGCAAAGGGAAACAGAACGGTCTCTGGCAGACATGAATCTCAGCTCCGTCACTCTGTAGCCTTTACCTCTGTCTTTATTTACTTGCCCATCTGTAATGTGGAAATACTATTTTCTGACCTTATGGGGCTTCTTCGAGGGAAGGGAAAACTTCTTCCCATTTAGCGATGCTCAGACATGCTTTAAAACCCTTTAAATCCAGTGCATAAATCCCCCTGGTGCTGCATTGTTTGTTTTTCCCCCTGTTCATGTTTCAAGCTCCTAGAATAGACGCAAGTTCCAGAGCTAGCATGGGTTTGTGCTGCTGGCAAAACAAAGCAGGTGCAAATTACGGTGGGAATGAAATAGCTGGTGCTTTGAGGCGGTGGAGTGCCCAGTTCACCTCAGGGTATGTGTCTGAGTTCACAAAACATGGCTATCATGCACACCCTGATTCATTAGATGTGTTATCCGGCAAACAAGAAGCCTAATCATATTTTAGTGGGAACATTCTTATGATAAACTCTGCTTTAGTGAAACTCCATATATAGTGCAATTTCTCCCGGCCGCGTATATTACACGGTGAAGAAAAGCTACCCTGCTGCGTATCAGAAGGCTGTAATTTCATTTAGGGGGTCTATTGACATCGTAAACTGCGAGAGCAGAGCTCAAGTGGCTATTTAAGTCATAGGAACTTCAGACTGAAATTACTGCCTGGCAGTAATTGCCCCTCCCCGGCGGGCATGCGGGCCCCTATGTACGTACTTAATGTTTTCATCCGTGTGCCTATAAATAATACATCTCTTCCACGGCCCCTGAAGAGAGCGGTTCCAAAATACGGGCGTTATCTGCCCCCTGTGCTGCAGGATGCAGCCCAGACAGCGTCCTTTGGAGCAGCCAGGGAAGGAGCAAGCGTCCCAGGCTGGGGCGGTGGCACTCGGTGGTGGGACGTGATGCCCGGTGCTCCCAAGCTGTGCCTCGAGCACCGCGAGCAGCAAGAGGTGAATGCACCTGTGCTGGCTGGTGAGGCTGTTTGTTGCCATCGTAGCTGACACGTCTGACCTTTCCCACTTGTACGTTGTAGATATCCAGCCTGGCACACGCGAAGATAAATGTGCTGTGCCACCTGTGATCCGCAGGGCTACGGCACATCTCCTATTTATACCGTGCCTCCCTCAAATCCGTGCGCACAGCCCCGGGGCTGGCGTGCCACTGGAGAGGCAGCGGTGGTGGGGAGATGACTTGGTTCTGCCCTGAATCTGTGCATTTGGGGAGCAGATCCAAACCTGCCAGCAGCAGTGCCCAATACACCTGAGCGATAATTTCCTTTTTGTTTTTTCATGCACAGAGCAGCAGCCATGTGGACAGAAGTTCAGGTATTTGAACCGCTTAGGTTTGTTTCAAAAAAAGAGTGAAGTCAGAAAGCGTTTGCATTTTATCAGGAAAGTGAGGTTAACCATTCATTATAGCTTGTCAAGAGACCTCACATTTATCCCAGCCACAGGAAGAGACTTTCAGTAGGGCTCTGGACAAGAATCATTAGGATCATGTGCATTATATACCAACTTAGGCATTTTAATTTGTATATCTAAAAACTGAAGCTTATGAAGTCCATGTAAATTTTAATCTTTGGTTCCCTTTTCTTCTCTCTCTTTTTTTTTTTCCCTTTTTTTTTTTTTTTTTTTTCAGATGGTGGGAAAGAAGTATTTTTTGTACACAGTGTGTCTGAGACCTTGGTGTGCAAAAGAGGTGTTAAATTGCTACTGGGAACAGAACGAGTATTTTCTGTGAACCAGTCTGTCCAGTCTTACATTGCACTTACCAGAATAATTGTTCAGCATGTTAAATTACAAAAAAACTACTCAGTTATAACATTAGTGTTTCCATTCTTCATCAAGAATGCTTTATTTTGGTTTCGGAGTTATTTTTTTTTCTGGAAAATTGATTAAACCACTGCCTCTCCCTCTTAAATGCCACCGTCCTGTGAATCCTATGGCAGTGGTATGGCTTACAAAGACACAGCAGTGTTGAAAGTAAATAAACAAGGTTTGTGTAGTTATTAGATATGGCAGTAGTAGGACAGACTTTTCTGGTATGAAGGGAAGCTGTTCACGCTTGCATTTCATCTGAGTTTGAGCAATAAACTGCACTTCTCAGGTTGACTAGCCCGTTATCCTAGAGAACATGCATTAAGTATTCTTCAGAGAAACTTCTGTGCATGCACACAGTGTAAATGGGAGAAGTGAATTTTGAACTCTGTGTTGCTGACTACAGGGACCAAGGATGCAGATACCAGTAGGGTCTGTGCTTTTTCTGACTCGCTTTCAGAAAGAACTAGCCAGGTTTTTCTGTGCCGTTCCTTACCCACCTTCCTCTCTCTACTTTATTGACTTCTGAACCTTGTTATGACTGATGTTTTTATGCTGGCTGTGTACATACTGCAAGTGGGGAAAAAAAAAAGAAATGAAGTCCACAAACTGTGGATAACAGCAGATCCCACAATACAGTGTAATCAAAATAGGATGCTGGATGCCAAGACTTAGAGTTCTCATGGTCCTTATCTCTGTATGGAATAACTGGAAGTGGTTACAGTTTCCTTCGTTTAGTATAACTGAATGTATTGAGGGCAGCATATCTTTAGTGAGATATTGACTGCCTGATGGCATGTGTCCTAATTTCAGGACGTGATGTCCTGGCATGAAGATAGGGTAGCCTTTTGTCCCACAAAATCCTGAGTGTCTGAAATCTAAAGCTGTGTTACTGTATTGGTGTCTGTCCAACAAAGATGTGTGTTCTACTTGTAGCATGTGGAAAAATGAATAAAATATCTAAAGTTAAAAAACAATTCATAAACACCATATGCACATACATACTGCAAGCACAACTTCTCTTTGAAAATATT
The DNA here is from genome assembly GCF_963932015.1 of Anas acuta. Taxonomy (NCBI): domain Eukaryota; kingdom Metazoa; phylum Chordata; class Aves; order Anseriformes; family Anatidae; genus Anas; species Anas acuta. The sequence goes on along the minus strand of NC_088979.1, from coordinate 118,463,520 downwards.
ACAATGGGACACCCTTCCAGATTCTGGTTGCAAAAGACTGCAACTTAATTTCTTCTACAGGTTTTTAGTCAAGCAATACTGCTACAGAGTCTGTTTGCTTTCCAATCAGCAAAAGTATAATAGAATAGAGAGTGTTCTCTAAAATGAAATATCAATCTGTCTGTCTAATGCTTAGAAAGATATCAACCCTATGAACTGGTAGGTGCCAAAAACTAATTCATGGTTGGGGATACTGAGGCAGAGGTTGGTGAGGTGACTAACGTAACACCAAGCCCTGATGTAGTCTCACTGATTCCAAGTCCCCTGCTCTAGATGCTTTGGTTAACTTGCCAGAAGAGTTGGTGTAGCCTGGGTGTGAACGTGGCAGTGGAGGGCCCTGCAGGTCTCATGTCATGGTGAGGAAGCTTGCTTCTTTGGAGCCTGAGTCTCTTAGACCCCATGTGAGAAAAAGGACTCTGCCTGGCACCAAACTTCTTGTGCCACATAGCTTCTGGGGTGGTGTCATTGTTTCTGCTGAATCCCTGGCTCACCAAAAAGCTCAAATTGTGGCTTGAGTGCTCTTTTGGTCCCATCTCTGTCCACTACAGCAGCACCATCTTTTGTTTTGCTGGCACAGTGCTGCTGTTTCTTTGTAAAACTGTAGAGAAGTTGTGGCACCGGGTTAAAAATGAGACGGATGGCACTGTTACAGCAAGGAAAGAAGGGAGACTATCTGACATACTCGTTCTTCCCAACCCTGAAATCTGCGTCTGGGTTTAATATTAGATAGGATCACTGAGGATAACTGTGGTTGGCAATTTTTACTTTTTAATGACTTAAAACGACCTGTGATGTATTAGGCTCAGCGGTGTCACTCCGGAGCATGACTTCATTGTGAGACTTCCTGCTTCCCCAAGAATGAGCGGTGCAAACAGTGCCACTTCATCCACATTGGTGCTTTCAACATGCGATACCCCGTGGTGTAGGGAATGCTACAGCTGTTTTTACTCTAGAAATATTAGTAGTCTGTTTGATATTGTATCAGTGGGACTTGCTGCTCCATAAAATTGACTGCTCTGTAGAGCAAAGACACAAGTACAAGGGCACGCTGAGTCACTGGCTGTATTTGGATGTGTTTTCACATACTTTTGTGAGGAAAGATGTATACTTGACAGGAGGAAGGCTAATTCTTCTCTGTCAGTCAGTGGAAGGCAGAAGGTTTAGTGAGAAGAGATCAGATGGGCTTGAATGAATTTTGTAATTCTGAACGTATCTAGGAAATAGAGCTGAATGATGTATAGAGAACTCCTCTGTCACTGTGGAAAATTAGAGATTTGAACAAGATGAGTTTAATACTGAAATGAAATGAGAAGAAGTTTATGATTAATAGGGTCTGGCAGAGACAGAATACTTGTATATAATTTTGGAGGGTTAGGAAATGATCCATAGGCAGATGTGAATCTGAGGGTTTAGGGGAGAGGGGTAGCCCCACAAGGAATACCGCCTGGCTTGGCTGTTTCTAGTGAAAGTTCCAAAAATTTTTTGTAACAGGAGTAAAAAGAAAGAGTTAATCACCAATTCCAGAAATCCCAGCAGCTTTTAAAATATTTTAAAAGATAGGAAAGATAAATTAGGAGTATTTGCTGAGCATAAAAAAGGCTTTTGTTTCATCTTATCATTAGTCCTGCATCTGAAGGTTGCTTCTGTGGAAGGCCTTTTTCCTCTGGATACTGAATCTACCCAACTGAGCAATACTGGACATGGAGGCCAGGTTCTTTCTGCCCCCTGCAATGATCAGCTTGCCATCCTGAAGCATCAATTTGTTACATTAACTCATAAATGGCAAAATATGCAGGCAGATTAAATTTGCTTTATCTTACATGGCTACAGATGTAGCTCATTATCATTAAAATTACTCATTGGTCTGTGAGGAAAACATAAAGAAAACTATTTTGGAGAAGCTAACAGAAAAGGATAAGATTCACAGCTCACTTGTTATCTTTATTCTAGGTAAATAATTAGCTATTTTATTATATTCTAAGTAACTTTACAAACTTTGATGTCCCCTCCAGGACATGCTGAGATTCTGTATATTTTGACTTGCATACTTCTGCTTTGAAATCTTCCTTCAGAGCAAGAATTCCTTCTCCTTTGAACACCTTTAAATTTTTCCTAGTGCAGAAGAAGAGCTATGATTTTGTGCCGATGTTTTCTGACTTAAGATTATCCATGTAAAGTCAGCAAACACAGAGTAATTCATTCTAATGCAGAATTTTCAATAAGCAAGTTTTATTAGAAATGAACTGCAACTCTTACCTTTGCATGCCTCTCTCCAGAGTCCCATCCTAGTGCACTTTCCTTTAGGTGGCACTCCCACATTAACTTGTGTACAACCCGAACAGCTGTTTGTGATCTGTCATTTGTGTCTTGAAATATGATGGAGAGACTTAGAAATTATATTAATTGTGGTGTCCACGTCCTCTCTTCATTAAAAGTTGAAAATTGCTGTTCAAATATTTCATAATCAAAAATTAATCCCAGTCTACCTGCTCCAAATCATATATTACGTCCTCTGGGAATGAATCCCAAATCCCTGTTACAATTTGGATGTTCTCTCCTCTGGGTATTGATTACAAATTCTGGTTATTGTTCACATACTTTGTCATAGGGGGAATTAATCTCAAGTTCCTGTCTACTGTTCTGGGACTGAAAGCTATCTATAATTAAGATTTTTCTATTAAATGGATATTGACGATGAGCTTTTCTGTCTACATTTTTGGGTTATCTTCTGGCTAGAAAACTCAGTCATGGCTCATGGAGAGATTATTAATGCTCAGTATTTGGACCACCGTTTTTTGGGCCACTGAGTTCAGGCATTTCGCAGGAGTCCATGGCATAGCTGGAGTGTTCTCTGATGTTGACATTTGGTAAGAAGATGTAAAAATTTTCACAGGGACGCAGCAAAGTGGAGCAAATAGGATGGCTGAATAAAACCAGAAGCGTTGCATCAGAAATGTAGAGGAGTATGTGAGCATGTGTTTAGCAATCCTGAAGCACCCTACAATTGCAAACCAGTTTCCACATGAAATCAAAATGATCGTGGTTATGTGGAGAGGAGGAATAATCTCTGCTCTTTTTCAATGGTGGATAGAATGAGAATGAACATACTGTGGTGAGAGATAGCAGTATAAAACCACCAGAAAGACTGTGTATTTTTGATGTGTGGATCCGTGTTCTGTCTGATTAGTTTCAGCAACTTTGTCTATAAAAACAACTGCTGTATTTTTACATAGGTGTAGTCTTTTTGTATAACAACGCACAGAATAAAAGCATTCAGTTCCATAGCTCTGTATATCCCTGTTTCTCTAAGGGAGGAAAATCAGATTAAAACAGCTCTGAATTTAGGAAAAATTGGAATTCGGACCTACGCTTTCTTGTTTCAGACCCACTGCCACTGCTAATAGACATGGTGTTTCCAGTGGCAACAGTTGGCTCACGCATTCTTTCACACTTCAGAAGAGATCCCAGTTTCCTTTTTTTTTCTTCTTCTTTAGCAGTGGGCAGCCCTGCAACCTTTTGATCATGCCGACTTTGTACATTACATGACTGAACTCAGCTATGCCAAACATCCTTTTAGAAAGTTGACATTTATGCCATTTGAAAAAAGAGAGGGAGAGAGAAGGAGAAAGGTAGAAGAATGAATCCTGGCTGCTTCCTCCTGCCCTTTTGATTAGGAGAGCAGTAAGTCAGCAGAAGAGGTGGGACTTTTAAGAAGCAGGGATGCGTGCAAGCGAGTTGTGGTCTATGATGTGTGCACACACATAGAGGAGAGGAAAGAAAAGAATGGAAGTTAGACAATAGTAATTAGAAATTATTACAAAGAATTAATTAATTGATCAAAAGCATACGGAGACAGTCAAAGAGAGGAGATGAGATCAAGGAGATGGCCTTTGATACTACTCTAGACTAGATGAAGGAATTTGAACTCAAGAACTTCCAAGGTCCCTTTCATACCTAATAACTTTGATTCTGTAACACCTTTTATCCTATTACTTCCCTTGCAATTGATATTTTGTGTGCATTTATAATTTATTTAATTTTGTGTAACTATTAGTACTTCCAGTTCTTGCAAATTTTTGCCCAATTTTATTATCCCAGTCTTGGAGAAAGCACAGAATTTATGGAATTAATATATGGCTGTTGTAACACGTATAGCATAGAGAGAAAACAGAGACAAGACTTGTGCCTGTTTTTCTTTGTTGCTGTTGTACTCGTATTTGCAAAGAAAGACAGGGAGCGAAGCATCTTGCCTAACTTCAGACAAGTAAAAAGACTTTGTTGCATCTAATGCAGTCCCTTCATTTAATTAAAATGCCAAAGCCTTCTTGAAAACGTATCCATCCCTGCAGTAAGTTATAAATTTGCCCCACTTGCTCCCTTTCCAACATGCTTACTTAGAATTTTATCTTTTTAAAGAGGGGTTTTTGCATCTCTTCAGTACAACCAGTGCTGGCCTTTGTTGAAGAGGAGCTACTGGACCGAGAGAACCACTGGGTTAGTGTTTAATAGTAGTTTCTTGGTTATTTTTTAATAAAGAGAGAGAGGAAGAGAAGAGAATGGAAAAGGAGTGTGTGAGGAGACAAGGAGGGCCAGAAGGGGCAGTAATGTTAGGCTCTTTAAAAACCCTTCAGAAAAAGTACTGTTTAAAAGTAAGCTTTCAATGATGTGTAAAATACTTCCCTGTGTGAAAATCTATATTGATTTTTTTCTTTGTTTGTATAGAGATTGTTCTCAGAATAGAAAGGCTTTGACATTTTGCCTTCTCATATACTTAATCAGTCATTTGTGTCATCTACTTTTACATGCGTGTGTGCTCTGCCTTCCCCCTGGCTGATCTGCAAAGGATGGCTGCTTGCTCCTTCCTCCACATCATTTGTAGAGCTACGGGTACAGGATAACAGTGCTGGAGAGCCTGCTGGCAGTCGTGGCATGTGTGGTGATAGGGAAAGCCTGCTTTAGGTGATGGCAAGAGTGGGTGAAGCAAATGGCTGGTTGCTGTAGTCCATGTTACAGTTGATTACCACAAGTGCCAACCTGAAGGAGCCTGTTGGCTTTCAAAACACAAAGCATTTTTAGTTGTCAGAAGCTGGAGCTTAAATTCAAAGACCTTATACTTGTTTCCAGTTGCCCTAACAGTCAAAAAATTAGCTCAGTCTTTTTATTTTTTAATTTATGTTATTTTTATTTTTGCTTTGGCAAAGGTAGTCCCAAATAACCTGCCTGACAAGATGATGTGAAAGCAAGCTCCTCTTGAACATTGCTTGTGCTCGTCCCTGTTCTTATATACAGTGAGATTTTATAGCTGCCGTGGTCAGCAAAGCCTTGTGTGGCCAGATAGAGGGGATACTTAGGAGAATTTTTTTCAGTGAAGAATGTTGCCTTTTCTGCAGCAAAAAAATGTAAGTGGAAAACCACTGCGTCTCACTGTGCTGCTGAAGCTAAGGGATGTTTTGCTGCCCTGGAAGTCTTTAAAAGACGTTTAGATGTAGAGCTTAGGGATATGGTTTAGTGGGGACTGTTAGCGTTAAGTCAGAGGTTGGACTCGATGATCTTGAGGTCTCTTCCAACCTAGAAATTCTGTGATTCTGTGATTCTGTGATGCATGCAGCCTACTTCACGAAGACAGCCCCGCACACCAAGGCCATGTTGGGTATAGTTCCTGCTCCTCAACCTGGTAATCCCACACCAGATCATGCTGCCCTTCACAGAGGGCAGCTGGGCCTTGTGGGAATCAAAGCCCGTGCCCCTGGAAACAACCGAGCAAGTGGCATGTGGAGCCCTGCTTCCCAGTGGCTGTGTGAAGATGGGGCTTGCTGAAGCTGCATTTTTAATGGTTGGCTATAAATGGCCCATTTTTACCTTTGCATACATCATCTACATGATCCCTTCACTTCCTTCCTCTTTAAGTGCTGTCTTATGCATAGATTTGTCATTTACGCTCCAACCACATTTTGCATTATTACATTTTAATGATATTTGAAGTTTTCATACATATTTGAGTTCACTGATATAAATGAAAAAAGATAAATAATCAGCATACTTAGTTTATCTGATGACATAAAGATGTTCTATCGTAACTGCCTATTTCTTGGATAAGATCAAACACAGAATCAAGTACTAAGAGAGGGTCCAAGTGCAGCTGTCTATCTGAATGACTCTGAAGTCAGAGTCCTTCAAAGGCAACATCTGAACTTTGCAGTTTGGCCCCATTTGAACCTCAAATAAGAACCATATAACCAATTCCACCCCTTAAGCTGTGTAACCCATGGGTTTGACTAAAATAAAAATATGATCTGCCCCCCTCTTTTTTTTTCCCCCTTGGGAATGATCATCTCTCATTTTGGCTTTTTTTGAGGATGCTCTGCATGATCTCGAGGGTCTACCTTCCTTGACCCTGCATCTACTGCTGGCTCATGATCTGTTACAATCTATTAGGAATCTTGAGGCTTGAGGGCAGAATTTTGTGTAGGGATAAAAGATGCTTTCATGTTGGTGCTGTGGGATATTTTTTTTTTTAATTCTTTCTCTCATTCTCCATTTCATGAAAATTCATTAATCTGTGACATTTAAAGACTCTGTCTGAGAGGTGTCTGGAGCAGCGGCCGGCTGCATACATCAATAGTTTCTCAGAGTCTGGCACTCTGTCAATATTTGGGGGCCTCAGTAACAGCACTTAAATGCACTGCCTGCCAGCCGTCACGCTCTTAGCATGTCTGTAAGAGTCTGAATGAGCGGATATTAGCACGTCAAGTCCTTTCACAACTGGCAACACTTTAGAGACAAACTGCTTGGTAGGTATCTCTCCTCTTCCCTCCCCTCCTGTTTTCTGGCATGTCTTCTTTGTTTATCTGATGTGATTTATGTATTTACACACAAATATGCATCCTGCGAGGAGGCATTATAAATCCTGAAGCTGGAGGTGGTATTATGGCATAATCTATATAACAATGGAAATGGGCTGAAGCTGGATTTGGACCCAGAACCAGATTAAGCTTGGGTTGACTCCTGGGCCAGTTGAGTCAGGAGCGGAGTTTTGTTTGGATTTCATGGTGCCAAAATCTTTAGAGTTTAGTTCCAAATAATGAGAATCTTGGACAAAAATTTTACAGGAAGTGCTACTGTGGCAATATTTCAACCAGCTCCAAACCAGAAGTGGAAAACAAGCCATTTCAAGACTTGGGTTGTATTCAAATCAAAGCTGTTAGAGCAGGTTCAGAATCCAGACCTTCTGTTCCTTTTTTAATCCTATCCCACTGCATAAATTGGATTCACAGCTGAATATTACTCTAGAATACCCATGAAACCTCCCTATTTAGTGGGGGAAAAAATCAGGGAAGTAAAATACAACTTTTTTTTTTTTTTCTTCCCTGTGTGGAATAGTAAGTACAGTAGCAGAAATTTTGATTCACAAATATTCATTGTATTCCTCCTTTCCAGTCTTTTATTTGGTTGAACATTATGGGCAGAGAGCAATTGGTTTATTTTATGACGCAGTCACATTTATTTTCTCTTTACCCATTGTGCTTCGCCTTTTGCTTATTATGTTGCTGGGACCGTGTCTCTGAAACCACGTTGTCTAGAGAAGTGAATGCCTACAGTGCAGGGAGTTTCAGCTGGCTTCTTAGAGCTGAATTTTAGGCAGAAAGCAGTCTGTGAAACTCCATCTGAATGTTTCTAAATATCCTTCTTGGAATATTCTTTTGCAATCGTATCTCATGCCATGTGTACTGAAAGGAGATGAAGGGATGGCTGCAGAGTGAGCCCTTCAGTACGAACATTTCCACTACTGAATTTTGGGAACAAATTCTTTGAAGAATGAATTTGAACTTGGGAGCTCTCTGAAATTACATCCTTATCATTCCTCCTTCACCAAGTCCAGTACCACCAGCCAGAGTCCCTCAGCTGTGACCTTCAATGCTAGCTTGAGTCAACAACTTCTTAATCCCTTTCCAATAACATCCAGAAACTTTTCTTCAGTAAACTTCCAACCTTCCCGCGGTAACACCTGCCAAAATTTGGCATGATAACAAAATAGACAAAATTATTCTGCTAGAACCACCTTGCAGGAGTAAGTCAAAATTATAATAATAGTAAAAGCTAAATACCCCTTATCAAACATTTCTTCACTCTTTTTAGCAGTCTCTTATCAGCTACCTTTATATTGAATTTTCCCATTTTTTAGCTGCAGCTGCACCAGATCTCCATTTTCCTGTTCGCGTCCCCAGAGCAACTCCACTTGTACAGTATTTTGTCACCTGTTGAAAACAAAACAAACCAAAAAGGAAGCCTCTATGAAAGTTTACAAATGCCTCCATGGAGGTAGTGAGTAACAAGGGAGGCATTTATCCCTGCTGCTAGGCCAGCAGCAGAGGGAAAACAAACAGGCTGAAGGCTTCTGTGAATATTGGTGATGCTTCTGGCTAGATGGCAGCAATGGCCAGTAAGTACAATCGGCAGGGAGAAGGATTTATTTTTGATTATAAGAATTGCTCCTTTAGCACGGTGTGGAAGGGAGAGCAGGGGCATTAGTGTGCAGGGAGGGGAATCGCTGCCTGCAGAGGAGGTTTTTGGACAGAGCTTGGCCACGAGCAGCAGGGCCGGGAAGCCTTAAACAGTCCCCTAGCAGGAGGCTGCGGGCGAGGCTCAGCCTCACGGGCGTGCAGGCTGCGAGATTGCACTGCTGTCTCCTGGAGCCTGTCAGCAGCAGCGTGGTTTTGCCTGCTAAAGAGCAGTTGTCGGGAGGATGGAGAGAAATAGTACTCCAGGATGCCTGAGGCACAGAGGATCGGGCCCACAGAGCAGATACAATTGCGTATCCTTCTTCTTTCTCCATCTGTACTTCGTTCTGCCTTTTACCATCTCAGCAAAGTAGCACACGAGCTTGAGGTAACCCACGCACCTTTTGTACCCAGGGAGTACATCTCAAGGCATAATGGGGCACATTTTCAGCTCCGTCCCCAGTGTTTTAAAAACGTGACTGACTTTATTGTCAGTGACAGCCCCGTGTGCTCTGAAAAAACTCCCCACCCCCAGCCCTGGTGCTGTGTGTCGAACTTGAAGGGTTCGTCATGGTGCATTCGTTTCTATTTCTGGATTGTTTATTTTCTAACGAGTTCTAAAGTCGTCTTCGGGGTAAGCGAGTGGGCCCTATAAGGGGTACGGGGTCTCCAAAGCCCAGGCAAGCAGAATTATTTCTTTCTGCCTCACAAACTGCTTCTACCTCTTTACAGACCTGCCCTAGGAATACATTAGGAACTTGCATTTCCTATTCATGTTGGTTGTAATTTTATGGCCAGACCTCTGCACAGAGAATTTGGAGGTTCTTTCAACCCAGCTACCTTGCCCTCCCTGGAGGGCTGAATGGGTTTGTCCCCAAATAATGGGGCATAAAAGTGCCAAGGGGATCTTAGGTGACAGACTTCATTCAGTACATTTCCCCGTTGGTTTCTAGTAGCTGTAAACAAGATGCTTTCTGTTAGCACTGGAATTGATGAAACAGGAAAAATCTAGACTTGCTATCCGTTCATATTTTACCTCTATTAATAAGTAATTAATTAAAAAGAAACTGATGGTCCCATGATGGACTACTAAATATATGCAAGTGAAACTATTGGCATTAAAAAGAGATTTGACTGCAGTCAAGCAGTTATTTATAAGATAAATAAATCATGGAGGCCCCAGCTGAGATAAGCAATCTATTGTGTTAGGTGCCGTACAGACACACTTCAGGAGGCAAATCTAAACCTGAAGAGCTTGGAGACAGCAGAGGCAAAGTGTGGACAGAGAGACAACCATAAGGAAATGAAATAACTCTCCTTGGATGCACAAGCAGGGGCTGAACCAAGGAATGAAGGCAAATCCCCTGCCTCCCTGGTCAAACCCATTTGCATTTGTCAGGCAGGTAATTCACTGTTGTGTGTGTGGGAGCCATACCATCTCTTCCCGTGTAGAATGAATATTACAGAAGGCTGCGGTGAGGGCTGGTTTGCTCTGGTACGCTGGAAAAGAGAGCTGATAGAAATCTGCTGCTGGCAGTTGCTAACTACAAAGAGTTAGGAGCCATCCCCAGAGAGGCTGACACAGGTATGCAGGAGCACGCCCATAACCTCAGCCATCTCCTGTGTCTGAGCCCTCTTCTTATGCTCCTGCAACCTTCTGCTGGCCTGAGGTTCACCATCAGGCTCCCTCCAGCAGCCAGCACCAATGTCCGGTGGCTAGACTGCCTCCACACCTCCCTAGCAAAGCCTGGAGCTGATGGACTCAAACTTTAGCCCTTAGATTTAGATCTGGGTAAAACTGTTGAGCATAATATTTTACTCACTGAAAGCTGCTAGTCTCGGATATGGGTTATCCAAAAGTATGAAAAACAAACAAACTGGGGGAAAAAAATTAAAAGAGAAATATTTTGGAAAACCAAAAAAAAAATTGGTTTTGTATTTCTAAACAAGATTCCTGGTTTTGTTTTGAAACAAAGTCTGCTTTAATTGAAACATATCTAATGCAAACAAATGGCTACCCCATTTTATAAAACTCGTAGGTGTTGTTTTTCCTTTCAGTGTTCGCAGTTTGGTCAGCAACCCAAATAAATCAGTTATTTGCACAACTCTGATTCTAATTAGAATGTAGGGCCCTGGGGACTTGGGCTATATATTTCAATACAGTACATATTTATAATGCCAAATACCCTGCAAGGTGCTCCGTATATAATAATAGCAAGCCATCGAGTATCCTGGGGATATGAGGGCATTGGGGAAGACCCAGTGCCTTTTAGCTGTTAGTTTTTTATTTTCGGTTGTAGTAGTATTTTGGAGGGTATTGCTTACAAGATAAAATTTGCATTTATTTGAGCTGCTTACAAATGGGATTCACTGCAAAGCTATCATTAAAGGGAAATAAAGCAGAAGAAGGAACAAAAGACACGTTCTTGGCAAAGTTTGATGTGTAGACACTTTCAGAGATCCTTGGTGCCACAGGAAAAATGTCGTCATCCACTCTAGCACACCCCCACTCCCCAAATCCTGGAAAGCAAGCAGGTACAGGGGCTGTTTGTAAAGTGCTGTGATGCAAATGCTGGTCAGTCGTATTGTTGGCTATTTCGAGACAAACCTTGCAAACCTTGTTAGAGAAAGTCTTACAGGACAGGGTAAGGCGTTGGCTGCTTAGCATCATCAGTCTCATTTGTCCTGATCCTTTTTTGCAGAATTGCCCTGCACTCTGAGCTCTGATCCCCAGAGCACTCTGCAGTGCTGCAGCCTGCTATCTGGTGCTGAAGTTTTCCATGCTATGTGGGGTGGATGCTGTTTTTGACTCTGCCCCAGTCTCAGTTGAAAGGCTTAGATGTATGGCCCTTGCAAACTTTCTCTAATAAAATTAATTTCTTCCTGTGAACCCAGCTGGTTTGCTGAGTTAGTGACAGAGAAAGATTCCTGTAGGATTGCTAGGCGTTGATTGCTAAGGCCTTGAAGATTAGGACCAAGCTTTGTGCTGGAGAACTCTTCAGTGTTCACATCCCTTGACTGAAGAACAGCAACTGTAGAAAGCACCAATACTGCTGCTTGATCCAGTGACTGCCAAATAGGGAGCCCTGGATAAAAAGTAAGAAACAAGGTTTGACCAAGCCCTCTCTAACTCCCCACCCATCCTCCTTGATGAGGTCAGCTTTGTGCGTTGTTTCTGGATATTTCTCTTGACATCTGTGAAGGTCTTGCATTGCTGTGTCCTTAGCTCCAAATCTCTGGGCCATTGCTGGACAAAACAGGGGTCTGTCACATTTCTCTCTCACTTCCATCACCTTTCAGCTGCCACATTTAAAACTATCTGCTAGTGGGTGCCACAAGATTCAAGATAAACAGATGTGGTAGAAAAAAAGGGTAGGTGAGATGGGTGGGATTAGAGAATTGTGTAAGAATTGTATAAGGGAGCCGAGAGCATGCCGTGGGAGCATGTAGGAGAATGGGCAAACATACACATGTGTGTAGGGAGTAAGGAGCTGCCTTCATTAGTCTTCATTTGTTCAGGATTTCTGCTGTTGTATTTTGGCAGTCCTAAATCATTAGTCCAATCCTAACACTCAGCCTGTTCACAGTGTTACACATTGCCTCTGAGACTTGCAGCCTCAAGGAGAGGTGCAGCAGCATGGGTTCACCTGCTGTTGCAGTCAGTGCCCTTGTGTAGAAAATTTTGGAAAAGTGGAATTTTTACTGCTGGTGGATGCTGTTTTCTTTGTGCACCGACTGCTACTGAGACCAAGCAAAGGCTTGTCTAGACCAGAGCTCAGGGTTACTTATTATCCTCATAATCCCTTTCCTGTTGCCAACAGCAGTGGCTGATGTGGGTAAGTCAGGAGGGAATGCTCACATCATGGGTAGCCTCTTTCCTATGAACTTCATTAAGCTTTGGACAATTAGCTCAAGATGCGTGATTATTTTGTTTGTGCGAACAGCAAGACAAGCAGAGTCTCCTCTGAGTGTTTCTTTCAAGCAAACCAGCATGACTGAAAACTGGGAGCTTGCCAGAAAACGTTACGTGAAATAGTAGTGGCAGGTTCATCTTAGTGTGGGCGGAGAGAGAGCTGTACCCTCTCTTTTACTACTTCAAACATGCAGTGTCCATATGCCGTAGACGAGCTGGTTTAGGGATGGAGTATGAAGGCTACTACTCGATCTCCTTCACGCAAACGCTGTGTGTGTGCTGTAGATAGATAGTCTGGTGGAGATGAGTATCAGCTGTTGATGCAGTCCAAACACACCGCATCAATATTCAGTGTGCTATAGACAGCCCCGTTTTTCTCCTTTATGTTTACTGTTAGTACACAGAGCCAAATACTACCAAAAAAAAAAAAAAAAAAAAGGAGGAGGGGGTGTCACATGATTAAATTAATTCCATTAATTATTTAGAAACAATCAAAGGAAATACAAGACATCTGGCTTTAAGCCCAAACAACTCATGGCACTGCTGTTGCCTTGTAACCTCATCAGCTCTTAGTCCAGTCATCTCTCTTCTTCTTTCATTAAGGACACAGGAGATGGCCCCCCTTCTTTCCTGCCTTATTTCTGGCAGCTTGGAACACAGATCACAAGACTGGACTATACAGTTGTCTGACTCTGTGTGTAGAAAATCTGATTAGTTCTACGATGAAACGGCACCCCCCCACACACATCCCTATGGTATACAATAGTGTTTGATTACCAGTGTGTTGCAGCCATAGGTCGCGTTTTTCCCTTCAGCGCAGCATCGGGAACTAGCTGCTGTAGGAGGGAAAATACTGTTGTTACTGCAAGGGCTCAAAGTCATGAAACATGCGTGTTACATCAGGCAGCGTACAACATACATCCCAAGATTGTGTAAGAGGATTGTGGCAGCACCAGAAATAGAGCCTGGGATTTCGGTTACCCAGTCCACTGGCCTTGGCATTCTCCTTTCCCTGGCTGAGGCCAGTGGTCCGAGCCTTTGTAGCTGTGGCCAGGCATTTTCCATTGGAATGATTTTTCGGTGGAAATTCTTTTTCTTGAAATATAAATTTTCCTTGGGAATAACTATTTTACCCAAGAAAAAATCAAAACAAGTATTTCCCAACTGCTGGTTCTGGGAGGCTCTTTAGTCTTTTTTTTTTTTTCCTTTTTTCTCTATTTTCTAGCTAGTTAACAGAAAAATTCCATTTCAGTTATCTCAGAGGCAAATTTTTGTCGAAGCACCTTATCATGGGAAAAAAAGACCCACATTCCTGTTTTCTCATTCCAGCTCAAGAGCAGGAAGCTTTTGCCCCCCAGTCCCAGTGATTACATCTTCATGATAAGACAGGGCCATTTTCTCTTCATCTCTGATCCTCCGTTTTATTAGGATAAATAATTTAATCATGCAGTTCTCATGTTCTGTAGCTAAATTAGTATATACAACTTCCTAAAACAGTTTTACAGTTATTGGGGCAAAACAAAGGTTCTCACTGGTCATGAGGATTCCACTTTTCTGTGCGCTGGTGAATGTGGACCCATTTTGATTAGTAGCAGCTGTGTTGAAGTCATTCTCATTATGTCTACTGTTAGTGGAGAGGCAGTGACTTTCATTTTCTTGCTTTAATCGGAGAAGCGTAGTTTCACTGGCTGTTGTTCCCTTAATGGTTGCTGAGAGTTGCATTGAAGAACACTTGTTTCATGAAAAGGCATTGAAACTTCTATCACAGTAAGGATATCTAGGCCGTCTTTGCCTACTCTTGACTACTGTTTTGAAGATGCACATTCCCAATTATCTGTTAAAAAGTACCCCTGAAATGAAATAAGCTTCCTTGTCTCTGAAAAGCTTACTTGAGACTACTGCTCCCTGTTGCTTGTACTATTCCATAGCCTACACTTTGTCCTCAGAGAATGATGGCATCAGATGAACATATTGGCTGTGATTTTTCAAAGTATGCGGTTACCCACATTTGGTTCCCACTGCATTTGATGTGTGTTAACACTACCTTCCACAAAGGCAGTTAGACCCATGCAGAAGGCTTTAAACACAAAAACCAAACCCCACTTCTAGCACCCTGGGCTATTTGCAGGCAAGGACATATGTTGTAATTGCTTATGCTGCTTTACAGAGTGTTTGTCGGAGGTGCTTAGCCTGCTCCGTGAGTAATAGCATAGTTAATTTTGACGACACAATAGGTATATTTCTTTAATGTTGTCCTGTTAAGTTTATCGTATGTTTTCAAAATATTGTATCCCTTGGAGCTGAATCTAAACAAATATCTTGTAAAATAAAAAAAAAGCTCTCAGTTTAAGCTATTCCAAGATTTCAAATATTTATTTCCTCACACTGAAGGAAATTAATATTGTTGTCCTCAAAAGCAATCATTATGTGCAGTTTGTTGTTTATGTAAAACTTACATTTTTCTTCCTTTTTTCTTCTCTCCCTTTACTTTGCCTTTTCCTAACATCTACATGGCGTGCTGATGGCAAGAGCAGCAGTGGTTGGCAGTTTTCCTCAACTTTGCAAGAGAGACAGAGAGATTTGGTTGGAATGAAACCTTGCTCTCCGAACAGTCTGCTTGAGATGCAGCATTGAAAGGTATCATCTCATTTTCTGTCTTAAAACCAAAGATGAAAACCACAAACAGGTAGAAATTTCGGTGCCAAACCACCTGTTGATTCACAGCAGAAAAGCCCTTTGGCAATACATTTTTCACTGTTTCCAGTTGGAACATTTGTGTGGCAGGTACCCACAGTATCTGTCTGTACCTGCAATTTCGGTAAAGAGGCTGATTCAATTGGGAAGGTTTGGACTGAAATTTGGGTTATTAGGTGGACAAAGACTTCTCTGATTTTCAGCTTGTTTTTTGACTAGAGGAGCATATATCACTCATATAAATTGCTCCAATATTGAAGGTACAAAACCTGAAGTCACCTGCTGTGCATCATAGAGCAAAAAGAGATTAATTTAAAGTGCTGTGTGTGGAGAGTCCAGATTTGCAATTGCATCATATCCTGGTGTATGGTGAAACTGTGAAAACAAAACTTGCGCAATACCCTGTTAGTAGCATCATTTCTTCATCTTTTGAGAGCATTAGAAATCCAAAAATCATTCAAAATCAAGCTTAAATGTTATCCTTGGACTGCTATACATATGCTCCCAGTGACACGTGTGTTACAGAAACAGCCACTGTGTGTTAATATGGCATTAAGATTTTGGACTCCACCCACAAAAATTAATAACATCCTTGAAATAAGAGTGATGTAGGATGCTGACACATTTAAGTCCATATGTTCTTGGACATGTGTCCTCCAGTGCATGATAGAACTCGAATTCCCAGATATTCTTATTTTTCTTATTTCCTGTAAAGCCATGCTGAGAAACTAGGAGAATGTAAATGATGGCAGGCTGGCAGGCTTTGGCCCAAGGAGAGCTGTACAGCGGAACCATATTTTACATTTTTACGTGCTCTTATCTGTTTTATTCTGCTAGTAGAACTAGTTGACTTCCATGGATTTGCATAAGTATAATTTAGAACAGACTTGGGCCATGCTATTTATATTTGTGCAGATTGCTTCATGTTTGTGAAACAATTATTTCCTGTGGATCTGCAGCATTGACCAGTGTTGTGCAATGCTTTCATATGTATATATGACTGGTTAAAACACAAAATGTGTTTTGAAGCAACATGACAAGGACCAGTAAAAGCTGCGCAGTAACTGAGCTACCCTTGGCTGTCCATATAATGTCCAATTAATGTGGTTACTGTGCTCTGAAGCCCTTCCAAGGCTGAATAAGACATTCTGAAGCCTGGCAAAATACACAATTTTTTTTCCCCAAATTTTCTAAAGATTCCCATTACAGATGCTACAATGACATGAGGACACTGTAATCCATATCTTCGGTAGCAGTAACAATGACGGGTGTGAAGTATATCCCCAAAATCTGAAGGTGTGAATTCTAACCATCAGTGAACTGTGTGTGAGAATTCGATGTAGTAAAACCTAATTCTGTGCTGAAGGGGAACACTGTGAACTCCCAGCATAAAATAAAAGATGTTCTGTTCTCTACTGCACTATCTTGAGCCAAACTCAGCATCTAAAAGCCAAGCAGGGTTCTTTCATCACCAGTCATAAAGATGCTGTAAGTCAGATTGTCCCCTCGGGCTATATTTTGACAATGTAGTAAATCGAGCTTTAGGAACTTTCTACCAGATCGAGAACTCTTGTCACCTCAAAACACAAAGCACAGATACATTATAAATTCATTCTTTCTGGTGAAGATTTTTTTTTGAAAAATGGTTTGACGCTTTGACTTTATAGCAGCAAACTGCATGCCTTACCCGGTATCTTATGTTCCCTGCTGCTACCACTAAAACATATAAGAGCAAGTATAAATGGGATCTCATGCCCTCACATGATCCAGATGAAATCTGCACTGTGGAGTTAGCCATTAGTGCACAGCCTGTTAATGTTGTTAATGATCAAGCACCATCAGCTCAGTTACTCCTCTGCATTTCGTTGTCTTCCTGTTGTTCCCTTATTACACCACCCTACCCAGAAAGGTTGCACAGGCAGCAGTAAAGCAGTAAGAGCAAAATCTGATCTGTGTTCAGAATGGGATTGGAAAGTATGTTGGATTTTGTATATGTGTATCAGCACCTCCAATTCACTGAGCTGTGTTGAGAAGAGTGCAAAAAGCGAAGTCTTGTTTCTTTCACTAAATGAAGCCAGACTGATACAGGAAAAGTACAAGGACAAATTCCTTTTCACATAAACACTAGAGAAGCTAACGGACAGACAAAGCTTTGGAGTTTTGATTTTAGAATGAGTTTGGCCAGAACTGAAATTTGTCTAAAATTCTTATTGTTTTCTTCTGCCCTCCTCCCCTTGCTTTTCTGTGCTGTGAGATGAATGCATCTTGCCCAGATTTTGCAATTGTAGCTTTGTGCTTAAAAGCCACACTGGCACAATGAATGCCTTTACTGAATTATATTTCAGAACTCTGGGAGTTTGTAGTTTGGAAAGGCAGAGCTGCTTGCAAAGTTTTCAGTTTCAGAAATGTCGTGCGCTTGAACCTATGTGATTTCCTTTGTCTTGGAGGGCAAAGGTGATTCTCAATCTGATGACCTTGGTCTCCTGGAATGAAGAGGGGAAGAGGAAGGAAGAACTTTCCAATGATACTGTTGATAGTGCTATCTTTAAAATATATTCTTTGGAGTTTTGAGAAGTTTTTTATTTGCTTTCATTTTCTCTCTGACCTAATTAATTTTATGGGACCTCTCCATGGACACAATTTATATGACAAATGAATTGCTTTAAAATTTGCTGTCAGGGTACAAAACCCCTTGTTTATGGTAAATTTAAGATATTTCTGCATACTTTCCCTCTATAAATAGTGATCTACCAGAGATACTTTGTCTTCTTTATTCTTCAGATAGTTTGGAGTCTATAGTGACTTATTGCTAGTATTAAAAATACTGAAAAATATTCATAAAAAGGGGAAACATTATTATAATTCATCTGTGGTTAGCAAAAAGTGTCACTAACAGGGAGGTTAAATTCTCAGCTTAGTCTAGAATAAAAACTTTTACCACAAGTCCGTGTGTTGTAGGAAGGAAAAGGTCAGACCATTTTCATTGCTGTATTCAGGACTGTCCCATCTGCAGCATTTGTGTTAACGATGCTATTTAAACCTTTGAAGCCCATGAATCTTTTGGATACCTGCTCATGTCCCCCTTTTTTTTCCATATCTACACAATCTACTGATTTCAGTAGGATAATGCACACATTAAAATATTTACCTTTGGCTTTCAAGGCTGCACATGCTTTTCTGAAGGGTTAGAGATGTGAGGGATGTAATGCTCCTGGTGAAAACAATCAGTGTTTTACTAACAAGAGCAGGAGCTGGTTTGCTGTAATTCAGGGGTCAAAATACAAGCTTGGAATTTACTTGGATTTTTAAAAAATCTCCAGTAGCAATGTGGTTATGTACTTATTCCTGAGGTTGGGTAGTGACACTAAGTTTCCTTTTCCATAGAAAATGAAATGCAAAAAATAGTTTAAATGGGGATAAAGTGATGCTCAGTAAATCTTTTAACAATTTTTGCCTTGGTTATATAGCATAATTCAAGGAAGGGAACTTTTCTGGTAAAAATGCACTAAGCAAGGCAAAACATTCTAGCATTAATTCATCAAAATATTCAAACCACTGCTTAGAATTAAGGCTATGCTCCAATGCTATATGGACGTGGGATGTCTGTGCCCTGTCACAGGTTTTTTGACCAGAACGTGGCTAGGATCCGCTGGCCAACCAGCATCCTGAGCAGGATTTGAGGAGCATCTTTTGTTAACTTTGTTAACTGCGATGAGCTGTGGAGCTGGCAAATTTGCCTAAGGGGATGATAGCAGGGAAAGGGTATTGTGCCTGGAATGTATTTTGAAACACTGGATGCACTTTTTTTAAAGTTTTTTTCTATTTCCATCCTGCATTCCCTGCTTTTATAAAGGACTCCTAAGTAATTTCAGAATTAAATTACCTCACTAGCAGTTTTGTGGCCCTCATAAATATGATGAAGACTGACTCCCTCTGTCTCACTTTTTCTTGTGGTGCTTAGCTGTCTTATGGCACGTTAAAAATCTTCCTTCGGCGTCAAGACAGCATATTTCTTTAGTTAAAGATAAGGTTCAGAGGCAAATGTAAAATAGTTATTTATGTTAGATCTGCACTAACTCTGACTTCTTCCTTTTTTGCGATGATTAGTTATTTTCCTTCCTTTAGATGGATTAGAGAGAACGTGGTGCTGTCCCACAGTCCCCAGCTTTAATTTGAAAATGGATCAAGTTCAGGTTCTGACACACTTGGCAGAGCACCATCGTTTTTCTACCCCTCCCTCAATCTGGGCCATAATTGTGGATATCCTGTGGACTGCAGCCCAGAGACTGCCAGTACTGGGAGCATACGGAACGGAAGAGATGATGGCAATAGCTGCGTAGCTTGACCTGACATTTGCCTTGTTTCTCAGCCGCAGAGTGCGATGGGGGGAGCAGAGGGTCTAGTGCGAGCTGCAAGAAAGTCCTTGTGGTTTTGAGGTACAGTCACCTTACCTGACTCAGATATTGATACTAGGTGCTGTTGGCACTTGTTATATAGACGTACAAATAAGGGGTGTTTTAAATGAAAAGAAAGGAAGCAAATAGATAAAGTCACACTCTAGGTAATTCCACGGCTTACAGTGAAGTTGCACTGGGGATAGATGTTAACCCCATAAAATCCCGAGGTCACAGATAGCCTTATGACAGACCCTGATAGCTTTGTGGAGACAGATTATGTCAAGCCCTCAAATTTGGAAATGTAGCAATTCCTCTGTAGTAAGATTGCAAATGAACACCCATTTGGAGATTGCCAACATTATCACAGTTTGTCAGGGTGATCTCACAGCCCACAGAGCGCCGTAAGAGATTGCTTTACAAGTTCTGAAAGATTAGAGTGTTGAAGTATGTGACACTGGAATGATGCTTTGATGCCTGGCTTTGTCAGTCAGCCAGACAAATAAATAATATCCACTTTTTATTAGTGTAAAGCATAACAGGTAATGTAAATGTATAGAGAAACATTTCCTTGCTGCAGCTACGCGGAGCACTAAAATGTAGGCTAAACAAAAATGGGATGTGTTAATGTCAAATCCTTGGAACTGGCAGTTGCATGCGTACATAGGTCAGTGGCTGCAGTACAGCACTTATTACTATTTCAGCAGGTAGTACTTTAAAGCATGAGCATTATTGTATGGCTAAATGAAACAACAAAAATAATTTGTCGGTCTTGGGTTTTGGTCATCTACTGAAACACGAAAACATATGTTCTAGTGAATGAAGAATGGAGTTCTGGCTAGCAAGGAGCTGGAGTGCAGAAGCCTTGGGTTCTGCTCTTCGCTTTGGGAGAGAGCAACGCAGCTGTGCAGTTAGGATGTGGCATGGAGATTAAACAGCTGAAGAGTACAAAATTCAGTATTTCTTCCATTGCAGGAGCAATGGAAAAGCTTTTGGGTAACGTGGAGACTCTCAGAGTTTTGTTATGAGTTTCAGGTACTTAAAACTTTAGAGACCAAGGTGAGAATAATCTCAAAATGTATTAATTGGCCTTTTTGACTTTCTGCATCAACTGAATTTAATAGGCTACCTTTCTTCCAGATTTGTTCAACATTCAGCCCAGGTTTCCATAAACGATATGTGGTCTGAAAACCACTTGTGGAGCCTCAGATAGGAACCATTTACATTGCAGAGGGTTCCAAACAAGGCAAATTTGTCAGTCCTTGTGCCAGTCCTTAGCAATAGATCTGATTTATGACAGCTCTCAGCCTTTAAACTTTGTGGAACAGGAGGTCTAAACAGCACATTTGTTGCACTTGTTCATTCTTACACCATTACATTGTAGGATCAGGATCAGCTACAAACTTCTGCATCACTAATCCACCTGCAGGTAGAAAACCATCATTCTGCAGTTGTCTCCTGCCTTGATACCAGATCATAATTTATCCTTGACCTTGAGAGTTTTTGCCCCTATTTCTTCGTCCTTATGAGCAGCAAAGTACTCACAGGTACCCAAGCATTAGTTAGTGATTGCTTACACAAACCTTGAGAAGCTTGAATGAAAGACCCTGTGTAAGGGCATAGAATTTTTATGACTGTTATTAACTGAATGCCTAAACCTAGACAATGTATTTGCACATGTAAGTAATTATGATGCACTTCAAGGCATTCTGTTTGTAATGCTTTGTAATGCTTTGCTCTCCATTTCCTACAAATCAAATTACTGAGGGATAGATTTGATTTCCACATCATTTTGAAAATATTTTCTTTTTCTTTTTTTTTTAATTTCCTTTGTATTAATTTTTTTTTCAAAGTTCAAAACACAACCAACTGTGACTAAATGCATAAAACCAAACAAAAAACCCCTAAAGTATAACAAAATTAAAGACAGCCTAAGATGATATGCAGCAAACAATGTAAATCATACCTAACAAACATGGTTGTAATAATATACCTTATCCATGTCTGATCCACTAATAACAAATACTTATTCAGAGAACAAATAACTCATTCTTCTTCTTAGTGAGAGACAGAGAGAAAGGCAAGCCCCAAATTCAAATTATATCTTGCAGTCTAAACAAATACGAAAAACCTGCCAAATCTTCTTATAGACAGCCCAGCAATCTTGTATTTTCATTGTATCTTTTGGGAACAATAAGATTGGGAGGAGGGGAAGAAGGCCAGTTTTTACTGGGAACGTGGGGCCTGATTTTGTACCTTTTCCATGAGAAGTCTGTACTGCCTTCTGTTGAAAGGTTTCTGTTGTGGATACTGGACTCAGACCAAAACCAGAAGGCACAGGCTGGGGCTGCTTTTAATGACAGGGGTTTTTCCCCTCCCTCATGAGAAGTTTCTTCAGAAGTGTAGGCTTGACAAGGTTTCTTTGAGAATAAAGATTGCTACTAGAATATAATTAATACTTCCCTCTCTGCAACATGGCCAGATAGGTTTTTGCCATCTTCCCATTTCCTTTCTGGTTGCAGAAGTAATTATTATTTGTTTAACAGAAAAACAGCATCCTCCCTGTCCTATGTTCAGGGTGCATCACCATCTTCTTCAGTCCCCTGCAGCACTCCGTCGGGCTCTGTTTGCTTCAGTTGAGTTCTGAGCCGTGAGTTGGTACTGGTGTGGTGATGGCAGAAGGACTTGCAAAGGGGCAAAAAGGCAGATTTTCAGGTATCTTGCAAACCGTGGTATACCTTATGCGTCATGCAGTGTCTGTTTGTCATTTGTGACCAGATCCTGACCCTAGGATCTGTGCTAGCTGTGATGCCAGCTTCGCCATTTCCCCCTGCTAGTGTGAGAGCAATTTTTGCCTCATTACCTTCTGATGAGAATTCATCTCTAATAACATTTTTTTTTTTTTTTTAATGTAAGAAAGATTTGCCTTGCTCTCTCTTCCATCAGGGACTTTGGGGTAGAAAGCACCTGTCTTTCTCGTGTCTCTTCTGTCGACATTTTTGTACTTTGTATATTTTCACCCCTTCCCAGTGGGCTGTGGTCACTTGTTTGGGAAGAGCTTCAGCTCTCTGCATTTCTACGCTGGGGAAGCTGCTGTGGTTGCGGGGTCGATGTGCAGGGAGGTGTAGCAGGGTACTGCTGGGTGTCTTTAGATTTTAACTCCAGGTCTTAACGTGATTCCACTCCTCCCAAGCCAGCCCCTTTGCCTGCACCTCTCCTTCTGCTCCAGCATGTTCCCTTAGCTGTTGTTCTACCCAAAATGGTGGTGCCGCAGGGCTCAGCAGTAGCAGGGTCGAGGAGAGAAGGCAGGGAGATGCACTGGCCTTCCCTAGCCTTGCACCCTGTCCTTCACAACGTCTTGAGATGAATGCTTTGGAGAGAAGAGCAAAACGCTCAGCAATGATCGATGCCAGAATGACCTAAGGACTTGATTTATGTTGGAAACTTGAGGGGAGTTTCTCATATATTCTCAATATATGTATAAATACCTAAATCATTTTGGGATCCTGCTATTCTCCTTGCCTAGGGTATTATGGTCATGAATTTTACAATTTCCAGATGATATTTCTTGCCACTATTATTACTTGAGGTTTAAAAAGCTCCATCAGTGCATGGTGCTCCGCACCTACCCAGGAGTATCGGCTGCTTCTTGCAAAGACCCACAGTCCAGTATATGCAGATAACATGGATACCTAACAATAACATAAGGGAGATGAGTAAGATCACTAGAGTGATGTAAGGTAAGGAAGCATTTTTAGATCTTCTCCTATCATGATCTTTAGGTTGAATTATATCAGCATCAATTTCCATTTAAAACCAAAGTCTCAGAAATTGCTCAACAGCATAGCCTAAAAATTATGCCTTAAAAGCGTAACTGAAGGCAAGCTGATACAATATCATGTCCTAGTGTGTAAGATCCCAGCTAACTGCCCCTTTTTTTGTTGAGGAATACCTGATTCCACCAAAACATGATTTCCTAAAACACCTTTTCCTTTCAGGCTTTAAAAAAAGAACTTTATTAGCTAGAATGTAAAATAAAAGAGAGAAATGGCGGTACCAGCTGCAGAAACAGAGATGCCAGCTTCAGATACAGAGCAGTCTCCTAGCGGTGGGCAAGCAGTCCTTACTCCCTTCTCATTGCCAGGGAGAAATTCTTAATGAGCTTTGTATGCGTTCTCTTTGAGATAATTATTAAATGTAAGATACCTGGCCTTTCCCCCCCTGCATGTGTATAACATCCTGACAGGGGAAAGAATCCTTTAAGAAGGATTTGGGAAAGGGAAGGATGTTTGTGGCACTTGTTGTGAGAGGCTGTGGGGGGCAAATTGACCTCTGTGGTGGTTGGACTTGATGGGGAAGGAGATGAGGTAACAGGAGAAGAAAATGAAAATTCAAGTATAGGCAGGGCCTCAAAGGTCAGGCATAGATTAACATTTATCTTTATAGGTTCTGACTTTTCATTGCAAAATCATCTCCTTTCTGAAGTAAAGGCCTAGGTATTTAACCTGTAGTGTTTTTGTAAAAATGCACGCCTATTTGTAAAGAGATAACGTGACCAGAACATGGTTTAGTGAACACAGAACATGTCTATCAGTTACATCTCGGCTGTATTTTCTTCTCTTTCATTTTTCATTACAGCCATGAGATGAAAATTCTTTGTATTTAAATAAAAATTAAATATCTGATACTGGTGTCATTCTTTGATTAAGAGAGCTGAAGCTATAGGCCTAAGCCTATAGTGCCTGTTGTTCAGTCGGGCTCTGCCTTAGTCAACATGGCCAAAGCATCAGAGACAGAGAGGCTCCTGGATTTAGCCTGCAGCACAGCTGCACTGGCCTAGAGGATGAGAGCTGGGTTACACACTGAAAATATGGTTGAGCTGATGGTGTGCTGGCCCAGGGTGGCCCAGCTGCGCTGACACCTGCAGTTCATCTTTCCAGATCAGGGTAGGAATTTACACATCTCTGTTCATATCTAGTGTCTGGTCTGGTGCTTGCATCTCTCTCAGCTTGTCCATATTTTAGTTGTTTTCATGGTCTCTGATTTTAACCTCATTGGGTTGTGCAAGTTCCATTCGTTTAGTCAGGGAGGAGATGGTGTCTCTGGTAGAGCCCCCACGTGGCATTGCATTTGTCTGCTTTTTGAACTCTTCGAGGGAAATGGTCGCGTGTATGGGAGATGTTTAAGGAGGCTGCATTCGTTTTCAGTGAGCATGTCTCCTATTGCACTATGACAAGGCAGATTGCAGGCTGCTTCTGTTCTGCAAGAGCTTAATTCTCTAAGTCCTACTGGCAGGGAGTCAGTAGTATATTCCATGGTAGCAGGAAGGATTTGCTTAGGTGTTGATGGACAGAAGTGAGGCCTTAAGATGCAAGACTTCCTATAGCACGACCCAAATACTGTGTTCTCCCCAGAGGGTGGCAATAGCAGATGTTTGTGTATGGTGGCACCTAGCCCACAATATGATCGGGAAAATAATTCTCGGTGGAAATTTCACTCCGTTGTGCTGAAGGGAAGTGAAGCACCATTTATTGATACGACTGAAGAGTTTTACATTCTGTTGTGTTATGGATAGAGAGGAATAGTAAAACAGCTTCCACTTTGCATGTTATCAGTGCAGCCACCAATTATAGGGAATTCACTCATGCACGGTGCTTTCTCACCAAGAAAAGTAAACTTCTGCAGTACCTAGCATAGTCATCAAACTCTTTGCATGCTCATCTAATATGTGCAACCATTCTCTGTGTTATGGTTTTGTATGAAAACGGGTAGATACCACTGCTTCTCTTAATCTTGCCAGTGGACAGCTGGAATAGACATACAAAGTCTTAGGAAGGCATGCAAACAACCATGCAGATGTTTTCCCTCTCTCGGTCTCTCTGCAGTCACCAGGTATCAAAAAATACACATATGATGATACATCATATGTCAGGGGAAAAAACAGACTACACCCCGTGCAGCCATCACACCTTGAAAATAGACATAAAATGGTAAGTCAATATGAATACACAGCTCCTAACAGCCTAATAGAATAGATCACACCACAGCCAGGTACATCTGTTCTCAGCACTAACCATTATCATTAGTTTAAAACACTTAAAATCACTGAGCTTCCTTAGGTCTGGGGACAGATTATACCAAGAAGAATCTGCTAAAT
The DNA here is from genome assembly GCF_963932015.1 of Anas acuta. Taxonomy (NCBI): domain Eukaryota; kingdom Metazoa; phylum Chordata; class Aves; order Anseriformes; family Anatidae; genus Anas; species Anas acuta. Next base: position 118,437,825 of record NC_088979.1, on the reverse strand, counting down.
AGATTTAGCAATGTAGCAAGCAGGGACCTTGACTACATTAAAACAATACATTTCGCATCTCAAAGGCTGTAGGCTGTTTTCAGAGGAACAGTCTGAATGAAGAATGACACTAACACCGTATAGCAATTTCTTTATCACCGTTTAAATATAAAGCTTGAAACTCTTGGACAAACAACTGTGCCAAACTGCAAAACAATTTGTTTGTGAAAAATCAGCTATCCTGTAGCACGTGTTCTCATCAGCCTTCAGCTTGAGATGCAAAGACCTGACTGTGACTGGACTTCATAGCGTGTGGCTGACACAAAGAATCAAATCTCTCTTAGGTGGGAAAAGAAATGAGGAAACAGAAGAAATAACAAAATTCTTCTTGTCTATCTTCCCAGTCTGGTGTCTGACTGCTGTGAAGTCAGATACAGGATCTTGCAGAGGCATTGAAGTCAGTCAAGTCTTGAAGGCTTCAGAGAAGGTTTCAAAAAAATAAAAAAGAAGTTTGATATACATGCATCAGTGACTACTGAAGTAGTACATTGTTGCTTGTCCAAGATTTGCTGTAAAGGAGCTTTTGAGGAAGGTATGTGACTGATTCAGTGGCAATCAGAAGAAAACTGTTTGGCTCTTCAAAAGAGGTGGAAGTGAAGCTAGGCAAAATGATGGCGATCAAATTAAACATATGAAATACTGGGTTTGATAATGAAAAATGTGAAAGACATGGAAAAAATCCATGTATGTTTTGTGTTTTAGTTGACAACAGGTCCAGGAAAATAGGTAAAGGTTTAGCTTGTATTCACATAGGTCAGGATAACAAAGAAAAATGTTTGAATTTTATGAATGTCGGTAGGGGACAAATATGTGGAAGACCTTCGGTACATGGTTCCATATATTTTCTTCTAGATTCAGAGTTCTTCAAAAATACTCCAACTCTTAAGAGAAAAATCAATCACAGATATGTGTGAAAGGACATCTAATTTCTTATCGAGCTGACTTGTTTTAGAGTCTCAACAGAAGGTTGAGATTCCATGCTTCCCCAGTGTTGTCTTTTCCATATCTGTTCCACTCCCAATGCCCCAAATTTAAGAGAAGTTAAGGCTGACCCTATCTTCACCAGTTTATTTTTCCACCACTAAGTAAGCTGGCTATTCTGCCTGGTGCCAGTATCAGAACCTACTTCGCTGCTGTGACAGGGTAACATATCTTTGGTATTTGCCACCTTGAGCTGCAATTTGGTGAGCTGCTGTTCTTGTTTCTTAGAGGCTACATCATACCCTTCCCTTGCAAAGTCCTGGGAATGATTCTTGATGAGGGAGGTGCTGCAGTGGAGGCTGAAGGATTTTTTTTCAGGGAGTCTTCTAACGTGGAGTTTGAAGAGTCGTGGATTTTTGAGGTAGTGTCAGCAGCTTTGTGGAAAAAAGACAAGCTAATAAGCAAGATGCAACTAAGCTCCATCAATTTCCAGTAAGATCAGCATTGTTTTTGTGCAGAACCTACCTCTGGTGCAGTACAATAGCAGCACAAGAAAGCTTCTGTAGTTCTAGTTTCATCTTCTGGCTGTCAGTTCTCTGAATTTTTTGATTAGTGTTTCTTCCACTTATGCTTTGCCAAATCTTGGAAGTCCACTGTGAAAATAAAATATAATGTCTTGTCGAGGGCACATGATCCATGGTGTAGATGTCTTTATGGAGCAGAAGCTAAGGTTCCACAAAGTATCGTGGAGTACCACTTTCTAACCTCTCCTGGAGGCTGAGTGTATCAATCTCATCCTAATGGGCACTGCTTTCACCTTTGAGGTTCATCCTTTTTCTGCTAGAGTACGATTTATTGTAGCTGGGCATGAAGACTTCAGGACTTAGAAAACTCTGCCTAGCAAAAAACACCAGATTGTATGTGCTTGGGAGCACAGATCACTGTAAAAACACTGGGTATCGATACTGCTTCCCCGTGTAGGTTAAATCAAATCCTTGCCTTCAGCATACCCACATAACCCGCACATAATGCATGGAGCCCAAAAAATTACTGTCAACAACTGTGCTTCTCTGGCACAATCAGTCTCTCTGTGCTAAAGGACAATCTGTAATTTTCTCAGGAGGCAGTCGGAGCCTGTGCAGTTAATTCCCTCAGGAACTGGTGGGTAGCGTATACCTCACCACTCTCTGCTGCTTCCCATGGGAAGCGTATATCTTCCATCATGCTTTCTTAAATATAAATACAGGGCATCGAGCACATTAAAATACCCTACCAAAATAGGAAACCATATTGCACCCACTTGTATCTCTGGAGAAAGGCGAGAGGAAGGAATAATTCATGGTAGATATGTGAGATGGCACCCTCGAAGCAACATCTGGACGGTGCTCTGGTTGCACGGCGATGGTCAGGGAATCAGAAGCTGAACAGAATAGGTGAATATCATGGACTCTGGTAGGAGGAAAGGTCAGCTTGTGACAAGAAACAACCCACAGGGTGTGCCTGTTCATTCAGCCCCAGGAAGGGGATAGGTGGGATATAATCTTTGTAAGAAAAAAAAAAAAAAAAAAAAAAACAACTAGTAAAGTTGCCAAGAACAGATATTTTATAATCTGTGCTAAATCTCTGCTGGAAAACATGAACAGCAATGAAACTGAGAAGACACTAAAAGAAATTCGGGGCAAAGTGCCAGACGCCCAGACGGAAGCAGAATGTGGACCAAAAAGCTTGCGACAATTGGGTAATTATGGTTTATGAATTTCAGCTTTAATCTGTAGTTCAGTGAGTCCTGATTAAATATCTGTTAAACACAATTAAAGTTTGTTTTTGTATTTCACCGTCTTGATCAGAATAATTAGAGACTGCGTGTTTCATGTCAAAAGTAGCAAGAGGAATTTTAGTGAATGAACATCGTTTTTAAAAGCCATTTGTAGCACCAGCTGTTGGCATTATTTTATATTTTAGTGTTATCAGCATAAAGACGGGTCCTCTCAATGCTGAATGCTTTCCAGCAGGGCTAAGATTCTGGGAGAGGCATGATACAGTAGGAGCCGTGCCTGGCCATGGGGCTACGCAGAGAGCCTCAGATGAGGCTCGCAAGCCACGACGTTAGACCATACGCTGAAACGGTGGAGGGTGAGAAGTGCTGCAAGCGGGTCATGTAGCACCAAGCCCGTGCTTCTCTGCCAAAGATGATTTAGATAGCGAGTGCAATGAGTGATAGGAAAGATCGCTGGTAGGGGCACGTATCTGATGAGCTGAATTTGGAATCTCTCGTTGTGGTGTCTTATCAGAAGCTCTGGGTGTCCCAAGGGTTAGGTGTTAGAGTGTTAAGGCAGAATGATAATTGTGGTAGTGTCACAAACGCACTTGGGAAGGAACCCTTAAACTGTGCTGGTGGTGCCTTAGTGAAGGCAACAGGCTGTGGTGCTGACCCTATGCCGACACTGAAAAGGATGGGTATGCACATGCTGGTTGTTGCAGGGACTTCCTAAGTGTCGTTGTCTCCTTTTATAGCTGTTTCATGTAAGTGACAATGGGGATATAATGTCCTCTAAGTTCTTTCTCTAAAGGATAGGAAATAAAAAAGGACGTAGTGGGAAGAGTTACAGCTTCCATAGGTGGAACTTTCTTTCTTTCTTTTTTCTTCAAGAACCTGAAATGTATTTCAGTGTTACCTGAACATGGTTAGGATGCATAAATAAATCCTGTAGGGCGTGTGTGTGTGTGCGTATATGGCTGACCTGTTTTTAGCCTTCAGTTTAGCCTTCAGATGTCTATTTATCCCAATGAACATGAATCTTCAGTCACATTTAGTGGTGCCTGAGGAGGGGGAATAAATCTCAACTATCATAAGCTCAGAATTGAAAATACCTACTAAAGCCACCTGAAAGACAACACCAGCTTCTCCTCTTGAGTAAGTGTTCTACTGCCTTGTGTTTAGTTTACTTCAAGTAATGTAGTTCCTGTGACCTTTTCAGCTTCTGCCTCTTTGCTGAGTGTCAAAAGAAGGGGGAATGCAACTGTCATATGTGGGGGAGATTTCATCTACAAGCACGGGACTGAGCCTACGGTCCTATCGAGGAGTCATCTATTAGTAACAACTTTCAGTCACCAGTGACCGAGTGGAAGGTCTGTGTGGCTCGTTATCATCATGCAGAACCACTTCATTTGCTGGCAGTCTAATGATTCACTTATGCAATAAGCTTGAAAATGCAAGAAAAGCATTAGCTTATGTATAATTTCTTCTTTTTTTTTTTTTTCCTAACGCTGGTCAGCTTTTTGTAGTGTCACCTACCTTTCCAAGTAAGAGGGAAAAAGTAGCGAAAGAGGAAGCAGAATTTCTAAATTAGCTTTCCAAGAAAACTATAGATCTATTAATTCCTAAGTGAAATCAAGGTTAATGGCGAAAGAGTTGAACAGAACTTAAAAATCAAAGATACTTTGGAAGACAACATCAAAGGCATATCAAAAATATGGTGGTCTTTTTATAAGCTGCAAGCCCTGAAGAGATGGTACCCCTAATAGAGCAGAGGGAGAAAGGATCAAAGCGCTGATCACATGCGTCTTTAAAGCAGAAAGAATATCTGGAGTGAATCTATGAAGAGACAGGTTTTGGATGAAACTTTCATAGCACTGGGATCGTTTATCAAGTTTTGAAGCCCAGGTACAGTACAAATGATCAGATTTCACCAGAGAAAGAGGGAAAGGATATTTGATTCAGAATAGGAAAACTAAGACTAATTGTTATTTATCTGTAGAATGACAATACCAATTTTTAAATGTGTGTATATTTAGACATATATGAGAACAAATACCTTTTTAAGATGTGTATTTTATTAATTTGAACCATGCTGCCTTTCTTTGAGACAAATATATTCTGCCAAAACAAAAGACATCCATGGTATTTGGTTAAGTATGTGATTTTTTTTATTTTCACTTCATAAAGTTAGGAGGAGAGGGGAAGTGGAGTTAGGGCTTTTCTTTATCTTCTGTTGCATTTCTGAATTACTCTGATTTTCCCTCAGAACCAGCTGCTTAAGTATATCTCATCAAATGGCTGAGCTAGTCCAAATCCACTACCTTTATGTCTGAGATAAAATCAGGACAGCATGTAGGTCTCTAATATGAGTTCCTTTACACGGGGGTGGGGAGGGAAATGGAAGTACTGACTTATAATTCCGTGTGTATAGGCCTTTCACAACGTGTGTACAAGCCCGGTGGAAAAAAAAAAAAAAAAAGAAAAAAAAAAAAAAAAGGAACTATTTCTGCTTTTGGCAATGGTATACGTAATTCTTCTGGAGAGATTTCTACTATGCCTAAGGGTCCTTTCTCGTTTAAAGAAGCACTGACAGCTGTGATGAATGGTGTTACCTGGGAAGAGGGGATATCTAGATGTTTAAACAGATCAACTTTCTTCTTATAGAACAGTAAACATTAGGTCACAAATGAGCCTGTTCTACTTTCATGGACAATCAGGATCAATTCCACGCTACCTAAATGTGAACTGGATAGACTTAAGTGTAGCTGCATGGTGACATTAACAGAGGATGGTAGTTTATAACCTGTGTACATTGTCACAGCTATCCTTTTACATGAAGTCATGGATGAATGCCATGTACCCATGTTGAGTTGCCTCCTTGTCAGCAGGCAAGATTGCCCGTCCATCACTATTATCTACAACGAGGCTCATTACCTGCCAGCCAGTAAACATCTCACTCTCACCATCTGCAGTGAATTACAAAGTGACTGGAAGAATCAGGATCAGTTTGCCTTGCAGAATGATTGTCAAGTTCATTTTCATCTTTGGAGGCCCTTTGGAAATGGAAAAGATGGTGACTTGGATGGGAAAAAGGATGATGTCCATTACCCTCAGGCATACAAGCTGACTGACTGACGCTATTCTTACATACCTTCATTTTACCAAGTGCAGGTGGCTTGAAATTTTCACAGCATGCAGGTGGAATAGTATCTTTTATTCTCAAATGGCTGTATCATTTGTGATATGTAGTAGTGCCATTTTCGCATGAGCAGACAGTGTCTCATTCACGAAAGTGCTTTTTTTTTAAATAAAAATATTAATTGTACTCAGTTCAAAGTCATCTCCCATTGATAAAGCTGATGTCCAGCCCATCAGGATCCACTTAGAAAGGAGGATAGTGTACTAGGGTAATTTTTGCTGTTAACATTTTGCCAGTCAGTGTTTTTTTAAGGCCTCCAGGTAGCTTGACAATGATTGCAAACCTTAGCATCGCTAAATGGGCATACAATGAATTCTGAGCATCTGCTTTAGGGAAGACAAAATCTATTTTGTATGCCTTGTAAGGGAAAACATATAACAGGAGGGGCAAATCAAGAATGCATCAATACATTTCTGGTGAAGTGTCTGTTGGTGATGGGTGGATAGATTGGGCATCCTGCTGTCGATAGTAGGAAGGCCAGCAGAGGAACAGGAACATTAGTGAACAAAGATCAGTCTTGTGGTTTCTCCCTCTGGCCTCCAGAACGTACCCACGTAGTGCAGAACCTGGCCTTGAGCTTGGATGTCTGTCCTTTCTCTTTGGCCTCCCTCCCAGCAAAATGCAGAGTTTAAAAAATAAAAAACAAAAAACGGAGTGATATGTTTGGTATGTCAGCCAATGGCCACATGTGCAGTGAGGAAATTTTCTCTGAGAGCTCCCAAAGCTCATAATCATTGTGCAAGACATAATTATACTCTTTAGAAATCCAGATCAGTCCACAGCAAGGGGAGGATGGGAGGGAGTGTTGCAGACGGATTTTAACAAGTGTATGTGTCTCCTTTCTGCAACAATTTTGGTCTTAAGTGCACTTGGCTAAATTCTCATTCTCCCCCGGGAGGGTTACTGGAGGGATTTCCAGGCTTTTCTGTCTGCCTGTAGCAGGCTCATGGGGAGCGAACACGCTGACTACCATTCTTTGCACCTGCTTCAGAAAGGGGCAGCATACACTCCCAGATGCTTGCCTCAGGGTGCCAGCAGGAACGGGGGAATAGGAAGAGGCTGGCACTGCTGTTAAACAGACAGTCATCCCTCTCGGGAGTCACGAAATGCCAGTGGGCACGCTATAACCAGGACTTTGGAGCTGAGCAAGTGCTAATGAGAGTGTTTTGCCTGCTCCTGGTCAGATAAATAAAGAGGTTTGGAGGATGGAGCTTTCCTGAACCCTTACTTCCCTCTCACAATACTTCAGAGAGAGGTAGTGTTCGGCTCCCTGTACGAAAAGAGCTTTGTGCTGCTACTTTGGAGACCGAAATCTAATTAGGGTGGATAGCAACCCTGATTTCTGGCTGTTTTTAACCATATGATTATCCAACCTAATCTTTGTTTTTAAGCTTTGCCTTTTATTGTTGACGTGGAGAACCTATTTAGGTCCTGTGACTTTCTAAGCATCGCTAAAAATTTTCTGAGCAGTGATTTTTTCCAAAAAACAGAGCTTTGCAATGACCTGCTGTCCTGATTGTTGGTGATACGCAGACATCTGACTGACTAGGGATGTTTCATAATTCTCAGATTTGCTATATTTTGAAACTGGAACAAATGCTTTAATAAAGTAAATGAACAATAACCTCTGAACCCTTGAAGTGAATGTAGATTTTGCCTGGGGCAAATAATGTCTGGAGATTCACAGACACCCTCGCTTTCTACAGAAACCAAATAGTTTGCAGTTATTTCTTGAGAATAGGGGTTTGCATGCGGGGATGACCAGATACCTAGAACCAGACTGGATTGCTGTGTGGCAGTGTAGCCTTTCTGGATTGTACCTCAGTGTTTGGGATGAGATGTGAATATCAGCCACAGTAGGGCTTCCTACGCTGTGTTTGGCTACAAGTGTGTGTTATTGTCACTTTTTCTGTTTAAAGAGACTCTGCAGTAGAGTAATCCAGTGGTTGGATGCCAGATTATCAAAAGCATGTACATGTATGTGCTTAACGATGTCACTGATAGCCTGAAGGTGTTGTCAAAATGAACCTTAGCAGCCTAGGGTATGTTCCATTGACACTGGGTGTTGTTTCAAATCCTGATTGCTGCCTGCTGTTAGGTTAGATTATAGCAATTCACCTAAAGATCTTTGCTGCCACCTCCAAGACTTGCCGGCTTGCCCACCAAAGCAGTTTGGAGTCATGTCGGGAAGCATGTCAGGGGCTGATATGGCTGCAGTCTACTGCTCTGAAACCAAAGAGGTCTTTCAGCAGCTTCAGTCTGAGCTGGAGGGTCCATTACACTCCAATAGGGGAGATTTCTTTTCTCAGGAACATACTAGAGGAGCCTGGCACACTGAGGAGCTGACACTAGAAACTAGCCAGGAGGAAGGCGGAAGACAAGTATTGAGGAGAAGAGGGCATAAATAAGAGGGAACTAGAAAAATAGGAAATTTCAACTGACTTCGTAAAGGATAGAGAAATCTTGTACAATGAGTGTTGCATTGTAAGTCACAACAGCACAAATACTGTCATTATGCTGTTTGCTGAACAGGGAAGAGATAAACCTGAAGGATAGCAGGCTTGGCGGGCATCTTGTTTGCACTGAAATACAGAACAGACAAATCAGCTGCAATGGGAACTTCAGCTATTCAGCAGGACGTATAGCTTGGCTTGATAAACAGCCTCTCAGCAGAAGATACCTACATCACCAGCCCAGGCATAGAGAAAAGCTAGTGACTGTAGCTCTCCTTTATATTATGTTTTGGCTATTATGTGCTTCCAAATGGTACATTTAGTGACACTGAGAGAGAAAAGATGGCTCTAAGAATCAAGCAAGAAGGAAATGATAAAATATCAAGCTGTCGAAATAGCATATCAACTAGCCAAAAAGAATCTTTGGCCACATATTTAGGTGTTGTAAAACCAGAATGAATATTTAGATCTTAGTTGAAACATACTAAAATTCATTTGCAAAATACACAGCCCTTGGTTTGAGATAATTCGTTTAGTAAGATCTTTATTCCCATGTAGGTTAAATGTTTCTATAGGGATGTTCACTTTCTAAAATTTCAAACATAGATTTTTGAACTGAATTAAAAATAAATGTCACTCTTATTTGCAGGTGTCAATCTTCAGAGTTTTTGAATCATGAAACAGATAAAGAAAAGAAAAAACAAATCTATAAATTACAAAACCTCAGATATCTTTACTCCAACAAAATAAGCATAAACTATAGAGATTTTCTAGCAAAGCTGTGCCAAATAGCAATAGAACTGCTTGTAGTTACGAGGAGGAATTCAACACACTTGACATTTCATAAGAATTTAGGAATTTTTATAACTTGGAAGTGTTTTGGAAGTACTTTAGACAGCATGCTATAAGAAGTAGATAAAAAATTAAATAACAAATATATCATGATTTAATAAATATCTTTTTATTTAATGATATTTTCTAGAAGGTCCAGATAAAAACCAATTGGAGTTGACAGACAAATTCCCACTGAGTTCAGTGTGTCTTGAGTCAGATTATTGGCAATTCAGCACCCCTAAAAGTAGAAGAAAAAAATATATTTTTTTAAAACCTTTGAATTGGGAAAGTGTGATCTCACAACACAAGCATTAAATCATTGTTCTTCCTAGAATTAGTTTGACAGTTAGTCGAGTTCTCTTGCTACTCCCCATAAAAGTTATTCAGAAAGAGATGAGGGTGGTATTTTATACCAAGCGTATGGTGGAATTAATTATACGAGGAGAAATTTCTAGGATTTTAGCTAGCAAAACACCTGCAAAAGGCAGCTTAGATGTAGGATTTGAGGGGGACCTTGAGTGAGCTAAAGCTTTGCTGGGTTAATGTTTAAATAACTGTGGCACTGTTTGCAATTGCAACACTAATTAAGGCGATTGTGGTTCATTACGTTACTTGCTTCCCTTCCTTTTGTGCAATATAGTAAGTTCAGCAGAATGGGTATAAAGAAATGATGATCCAGTATCCTTAATAGCATCTTTGTTGTTAGAAGTGAGATGGTACAAGGATCCCAGCATTGTGGTCTTCCCATCTTTTCCTCATTCAATTTCCTCATAGTTTATTTTGGTGTAGAAGTTTGTAAAATCCATTTGAGGAAGAAATAACTTTCTATCAGTTGCTAAATCCTCCTCAAGCAGCCTTAGCGCATGGACATCTACATTTCAGTTGAACCAAAAAAAAAAACAGCTGAACCAAAAAGGCCCTGCTGAAGTATGGGTGTGGTGGGGTTTCGAGGCAAAACCGATGGTCATTTTGAAACTTTCCTTGTCATTTTCTGCCTATGTATCTTGAACCAAAGTTCTGTGAGATTATTTTTCTCCTAAGGTTTCTGCATTATGTTTTATTTTTCAAGAAGGATACCTGGAGAAAAAAATTAGTGGTATCTAGATGACACTGAAGAACATGTACCTCCTCATTATATACAGGGGAAATTTCAATCCAATTTAAAATAATTCTACCCTTTTTGTAAAGGATTTTTGAGACTGCATGTGCATGCATATAAGCAGGGACTTGTGACTATGCCGTAGATGATAAAGGTGTTTGAAAGCAGTGCCTGTCTTAGTCTAGTAGGAATGGCTGGGCAGTCTTCATCATCCAGAAACCTGTCTGAACAAAAGTATAACCTCTAAAAGCTGTGTTCTTTTATACCTAAGCCAAGTAATTATAACTTCTCTATCTTTTCTGTTTTCTGTGTTATCAAACATATATTTTGTTGGCTATACAGTTCCAGAGCACAAAGACGTGATGTGTACAGATAATAACACTGCAGATATGTAAATATATCCCAAGGTGGCTACAATAGGAGTTATAGGGCTGCCATACAAAGAGTTGCCATTGGAAATACAATATCTTTCTGTTTGAATGTGCAGATTGGTGCTGTTAGACCATGGAAGGTTTTGGAAGAGAAAGAAAGTAGGGTCTTATCATGATTTCAGTTAGAGATTACCAGTGCAAGTAATTGTAGTAATATGTAAGCTTTGATGCATCATTATTGCTTGCAGGCATTGGATGCAACTGCTGTTAATAAAGGAGAGATTTTCTTCACTTTTAAATGTATCTATACTGCCTTTGGATCTTGAGGTCCTTCACTGAATCTTCTGCAGAGATGAATTCTTCAGAAGACATGATAATCCTTCATTTGACATTTACTCACTCGATTACCTTCTTGCATTTTGTGCAGGCCACATCAGACTTTTCAAATTGTATTTCTTCTTGCCAGACCGCATTTATTCATTAGCTGTATTTATTGTAGTTATGGTTGAGACAGCACTTTTATTGTAAGCCCCCTATCTTTGGTGGTTTATAACTTTGTGAAACAATTACCTTTTTGGCTGAAATTTCTCAAGCTTGTTCTAAGCTCAGAGGTGAATAATGTTTCAGTAAGTTTGAAAAAAATCCATTAAGCCATTTATGAGGACTAGACGTTCCAATAAACGTAGGCGCATTTATTTTTTGATGACCTACTTATTCCAATAAAGTACATTATTATTCTGTTTTCTCCTGTTTTAAATTATGTTGTCTTTTAAAAGAGAATGAGGACATTTTATACTGGATTTTCAGACAGGCTTCAACGGAGGTTTGTTGACATGCAATTCTGTGCAGAGAAGCACGCTTGTTGGCTGCGCTTAGCTCAGAAGCAGGACTGTTTATGGGTGCAAAGCTTTTGGGTGTTCAGTATCCTGTTCTCTGCAGGAAAACAGCTCAGTCCTTTGTGGTTGCACTGGATAGGCGAATGAGTGCATATGCAAGTCTGACCATGCAGTGCAAGGCTAGAGAGACAAAATGTGGCCATCTTTGGAAAGTGCATCCTTACTTGTGCAATGATGATAATTCAGTGTGAAGATTCAGATATTACTCGTGCAAAAGTACAATCAATATACTTCCGCTGTCTTGCAGGCACTGGATACAATTTTTCATGACGCTGTCCTGGACAATGTGAAATAATTTGACAAATGATAAAGTGTCATGCAATTGAAAAGGCAGTGCTTTTTTTTTTTTCACAGAACTTCTGCACAGACTGTAATTAAATTCCACTGTACATGTCTACAATGTTCTTTTTAATACACATATAGTGTTTTGTATTATATGGCTTGTGTATTGCATATATTGTGAGGAAGTTTGAGTGTTTATACAAGCCAATGTGGAATCGACTTCTGCCTTCCTTATGCTAGCATGATTCCAGTATAATTCTACTTAATAAAATAAAGATGCTCTAAGTTTATGCCAATGTAACTGATAACAGAATTTGGCCCAATATGTTTAATTGCACTGATGAACTTTGATGCTAAATACCATGACCTTTGCACAATTAAAACCTCAACTTTAACATTGCATTAACCTGGCTTTTCATTTAATTATATGTATTTGGTTGAAAGCTTCAAAAATGTTAATATTTTAAGTCTCTTCTCCTGTTTATAATTGAAGTTTTTTGTGTGATTGTTTTCTGCAGTAATCAAGAGGACATTAGCATGGACAGGAAATGAATCTGGAACTCTAGAGATTAATATTAATCTGCTAATGTCCTGTCCTGATGTTCTCAGGAATCCTTTCTTCTCTAGCACATTATGGTACTTTAGTAATCAGCAATTAGGGTAAGGTTTTCTCATGCCTGAACTACGTCCTCGTATGTCTTTCATTTTCTGATTGCTATGGGAATGATGGTTCTTCTCCCCCACTGGAGTCAGTGCAAAATGCAATGCTTCATCTTCAACAGCCATACTACTTAGACAAATGCAGGGGCTGAGGCATAGCATATCAGCAGCAAGGAGATGTGAGGGTGAGCATTCTGGAATTTAACCTCAGGTTATATTTTTGCATGGTATTTGCCTTGCCTCCACGTTTTGAAATACTGATCTTGATCCTCATGCCAACTCTGCATAAATAGGCATGGGCTTCGTAGTAGTGCTGTAGAAACACAGAGCCATCAGGCCCTGATCCACAGAAGCACTTAGGAGCCTGGCTGTGCTGAAATGCATGTCAGGAGGGACATTCTCATCCTTCCGTTACATAGCCCGGGCAAGGCTTTTTTGCAGATCCAGTCTTGTGGTGTCAGGCAAAAAGTCAGAGGGACTATGTAACCTTGATGTATCCGGCAGCTTCAGTAATTCCCTTAATATTCATTACTTCTCAGCCCATTTATTCCCTTCTGCAAGGGACCTTGTTGTCCCAGCCCACAAACTGATTGATGCCACTGCAGAAATTATTTGTAGCCTTAGGACTACAGTGGACTCCACTGATATTGCTTCTGTCAGGAGATCCTATACAGAAGACAGCTCACTAAGCCATACTCCTTCTTCCCTGTCATTTCCTCTTCTTACCAGGCCCCAGATGGTCCTGAAACAGCACACCTCTGCAGCATTTATGAAACACAGACCTATCTCCATGTATACCGCTCTCAATTACGTAGCAAAGCTGAAGGGATTTTTTTCTTGTATTGCGTATGCAAAACTAAGAATTGGTTTTCAAGTTTTCAGAGAGTTGTAGGATTCTGTGGGTTTTTGTTTGTTTGTTTGTTTTTCATTTTCTGGCATAAGTGCCCATGATTTTGCTCCAAAAAAAATTAATTGATAGTTCATTAAAAGCTCACTGCATTTGCTCTGACTTCTCCTTTTATTTTTGTTTTCTATTGTGCAATTCCATCTGAATAATAAAAAACTCCCTAAAAGGTTCAATACTGAAGATGCAATATTAACTTGATTGTAGAATATCATTCCTTTTCTTCTTAAAAAAAAAAAAAAAAAAAAAAAAGTAATTGAAATTGTATTTTCAATGTTTCACTTTTGATAAATCAGCATCTTCCAATGGCCATATGTTCTACTGGAAAATTCTCAAGTAGTCCTTGTTGTATGCACCCAGCTGATACTCAGTTTCGTGATATGTTCCATCGTATGGTATTTAGTACAAAAAGAAGAAAACAAGAAAGTGATAGTGTAAATGACACTGAGGCCTCTGCTTGCACTTCAGAATAACCAGTTTTGAGTCCAAGCATCACTTACAGCTTTCATGTCAGCAATTTTTATTTTAGCTTAGGATGCAGAATAACTTTCATGTATCTCAGATTGGCATGTGTCCTTTATAGCCTGTTTGTTCCTATTAAAGCTTCCTACATTATCTGAACCTTTGACTGGCCAAACTCTTACTAATATTTTTGTACGATATTCTGGTAATTGAGCTTACCATGTTCTTAGCAGATGAAGTTGATGATAAAGCTAGTTTGAGTGGAACAGGTTGACACAGTTTAACAAAGCAGAAGATACAGGGGGAAAAGGGTGAACAGTCAGCGCAAGGAGAACGTTTCTAGGACATCTGTATCAAATGGCACAGTTCCTTTCCACTCTTGTAGCCTACGAGGGGATGGTCTGGGGTCTTAAGCTGGGTGTTAAGTTCAATTAGCTATTGTATTGTTTTCCTCCTGCTTGATTGTCAGCTGGAGTAAGGGCTCCATTTCAGCACCTAACTCCCCTTTTGGTGCTGAATATCCATAGCAATTACTAGGAAATAGGAATCAAAATACCATTTTAGAGCTCAGCCTTAGTTTTTCTGTGCAACTATTTCCAACCTGTATGTACATCCCTCTAATTTATTGTGGGTTTTAAAAGATAGTTGTGGCAAGAATGAAGAAGGATATGGATAGTACAAGTACTTGAAAAGATAATGAACCCAGAATCTACTGAGGGAGTTGGGGGAAGCCCAGGTTCCTATGACTGTACAATTTCTGCTATGGCACTGAAGCTTAATGGTGAGAGATTCATTTCAGACAAGCAGAAAACCGAAGATTTTCGACTCACAAGTGGGGACAGCTTGCAGTGGTCTGGTAAATGAAATTACTTCCCCAAACTCAGTGCTCTGTCCCAACTTTGCAAATATCTGAGCTTGTTCTAAAGCATCACCTAAACCATCAGTTTATTACCCAAAATTTTGAAGAAAAACATCACAACTTCTAACTTCCTTTATAGTCTTGAACTGTGAGCAGTAGCATTTCAAAATCTGCTTCCTGAGCATTTCAGGCATCTTTGTCACAGTGGTGGATAGGGAGCTGGGGGTGACACCAACATTAGACATCCCAATGCCCAGGACTGATTCTAAGTTGTACCAGTTCCTTGTGCTCTAGCTTTGAGGTCAGGTTGCTTCTCCATCTGTGCTCCATCTGCTCAGCAGGAATGCTGATCTGATGTTCTGTACCTAATGCAGTGTATCTACCTTACTATTAGATTTGGAAAGACAAAATGCTCTGAGGAGATCCACAATGTATATGTATTTTTGAAGGCTTGGCTGGAAACATTTAAGCTTCATGCTTCAATGGTCAACAGGGAGTTGCAGCAAGCAAGATTTCTTTAAACTCCCTTCAGAGCCCTTCTTTTCTATATTGATCCAGTTTTGCTTTTCCAAAGGATTTCTGCTTCTCAGAAATATAAGCAGAAGATGTAAGAAAGCTCACTACAGGCACAGGCTTTATGCTAAGGCGCTCAGTATCTTGCTGAGATATTGACTGTGTTAAGGCTAGTGGAATTTCAGTTTCTTCCCTTCTTTGAACTTTTGTAGGGATCCAGAACTTTTCCTTTTGACCATGACATATTCTCATTTAAAAACAAGAGTTCATTTTATGGTTGAAGATGTTCCCTGGTGACAAGGGGAAACTGAGGCAGGAAATGTCTAGATCATACAAGGGAGTGTCAAAGCAGAGAATGAAATCCCACATTTAATGCTGCCTTCTTTAAATCAAAGGCAAAGCTGATTTTGAAGGACGAGACTTTCTGCTGATAATGCCAGACTCCTCACCTGTTTTCCGTCCATTCGATTCTCCTCTGAGTACTAGTAGCTAAAGGACTAGAAAGATTGGTTTGGCTAACAATCCAGAGTGGTAGGCACTTCGTTGAATGTTTTTATTTGCAAAACTGGACTAGAAGTTGTTTAAGGGCTGTATTGTACAGAGTGTTTTTTTTCACTTAGTGTCACAGGCCTAGCAAAATGCATTGTATTTCTAAACAATGTTTTGTTTTTTTTTCTTCCAAAAGTTCATTGTATGTATTTAATAACAAAGAGCTGACTAATTCCACCAACATTTTTAAAATTTGAAAAAGATTCAAGGTCCAAATATACAACAATTCTCAGAACAAAATGCCTGGTGCCTTTGTTGTTCATTCCCAAACTGGAACGGCTAAAGGATTAGTTACTCAGCAGCGTTCCGGGTAAAAGATCAGACTGGTTTGCATTTATTTTTTTTTTTTTCTAATGCAGTTCACCCTTCCCTGTGGCAGAAAAGGACAGTTGTATTTATACTGACAAGAACTGTAAATCAGACTTGAAATAAACGTTGGCACTGGCTCTTAATTATTTCTGGGAGCTGGGATCAGGTATGCCTTACATTTATGTCCCAGCTCTAAAAGGCCACAGAGTACTTTCCAAAAACTAAACAATGCACACGTCCATTTTTTGTGGGTTTCAGCTATAGTACGTTGCAGCCCACTGCTCAAACATCTGTTAAAGGAATGGACCAATTAAAAGAACACAGTGTTGCTGCAGTGTGGTGATGCATTTTAATAGTCTCCTACCGTACTTTTTCATGCTTTTTTAACTCTGTGGAAAACCAAGTTCTCCTCCAGACAACTTCAGGAGCATTTGGATGAACTTATTTGCCCTGGGGTTCGCTGTGGAAAATTGTGGAAAAATGGGGTTACAGCTCGGGTGTTCTTGTTTCGTGGTGTTCTAAACAACTCTTGCAAAACCTCAGTTTTCTGTAGGGTGCAAGGATGTGTGGGGGTGGTGAGTTGTTGATGGCGGGCTTAAAAGATCTTGTGTTTCCACTGTTGCTCATCACAGAACTATCAGATTGTTAGTGCCAGATAGCCATGGCAGGAAAACTGCTTTTAGGTAGTTATTTGCCTTGGGGCTGGTAGAATTTCATGGTAATTTTGTGAAGCCTCAGTAGCCCCTAGATCATGCTTCCTTCTCTACTTCCACTTAAAGAGGTGGCTGTAACTAAAGCGCTTGCACGTTTTATTGCAAACCATCATGTTTTCTCAAGCATTTACAGGTTTGAGCCACAGCTTTCCCATTTCTGGCAGCAAATACTGATTTGAGAATGGAAGAGAGATTGCTCCCTTGATCAAATTAAATTTTTTTCTTTGCACGGTGCTCCAGCTGGAAATTACTCGTTTTTCCCAGAACAACCATGCTCTTCTACCCAGAGAGATACTTCCATACATGCATAAAAGGTGAACTGAAGCTAGGGGAGCTGTGCCGTTGGTTTATTATTATTATTATTTTATTAAGCAAAAGTGTGGGTTTCGCTCAATTTTTTACTGGTGAGGATAATTTTTGAAGTTTAAAATCTAGAAGCTCAAAATACAGGTGACTCCACAAGATAAGGAGTGGATCACCCACAACTTGACTGAGAACTCAGGATCTGTCATCTAAGACCTTTATTTCAGAGCTTTTGAACCAAAATCTGACTTCAGCTGCACAACATACAAGATTTATACAGTCGTAAATGTAAATGAAGGCACATTTTAGCCTCTTGTCTTGCTTATATTCTTATAGTTAGGTGTATACTGCAGGTTAATTTACTGCGTCATGTGGTTCATGCTGTCGATAGTCACCGAGAAGGGGTTAACTTTGCATGGGCATTTTGTTTCATCACTGCTTTCCCTAGGCAAAAAGCATTTCAAAGATTTGTTCAGGACCAGAGGCTGGACTCAGACACAGATGCCGTTGCTTTGTAGGCCTGGTGCAACTCCTCACTTTGCGGGCTATGGTGATGTATCGCTTGGTAATAATTAAAGCTATGGGGACAATGTCATAGTTAGGCTCAGATCAGACCTTGCTCGGCCTACTTAAAACTGGGGCCTTTCAGCAAACTGAATCCAAGCTTTGCTTTTGGGAAAATGAGATGAAAAGCATCAAGACCACTGCATGCGGCTGGCAGCACAAGGCAATGGCTCAGTGCCATTGTGGGAGACGGTTCCTTGGGACCTGAAGCTTCAGATCCTCCAAGTCAGGAACCTTAATGTAAACAAGGAGTATAAAGAATAGCGCTGCGTGTGCCTGTATAAATAGTCTACAAATCCGGTTATAATGAGACATTCCTGAAGTGATTTCTAAACTCTCTCATCCCAGACAGGCAAATTCCCTGTAGGTTATGCCCCTGGAGGTGGTGGGGCAGAGCAGGAATCATCGATGGTGTGATTCGTAGGCCTCGTGGATATAGAAGTGTGACTGGAAGAAACATCTGCAGATGTCTGGGTTGTGCGGGAGTAACAGAGGGAATAGCTGAGGCCACTGAACGTGGATAGTTTATTGTGGCCCTATTGTAACTTTTCTTATATCATGAGGGATTTTATATCTTCTGCTGACTGCATAGTCCTGGGACCTGCCTTCTGGCTGTGATTTATTTTTCTAGTTAAGTCATTGTTCATCATTATGAACCGAGATTATTTTTCTGTGTAAATTTGACAGAAAAGTATTCTTGAACTTGCACACATTTTTAATTTTCAAAAAGCAACAGAACCCCCTTTGCCCTCCTATAATTACGATACTAAGTAATTATAACTCTTTACCCTTTGGTCTTCGCGGCATTCTTGTCAGATTAGTACAGAGATAGGCTTGAATCAGAGCACTGCCTCTGAGCAACCCAACCAGCTACGTGCTCTGAAGGGCTGCTTAAATCTGGATCCAGACGCGATCTTGTCTGAACACCAGGAAGTTAACGCGGAGACATGCCAGGGAAGCAAGACCATACAGTCACCAGATGCAGAAGTAATTTTGTTGTTCCTGCTAAGGCTTAAATCCTGAAGGAACAAAGCTTTGTTGGGGAACCTGTTAAAAGGGAAAGAAAGAGGCCTGTTAGTTGACCTGGACAGATGTCAGGTGAAGGAACGCAACTGACTCGTAAGAAGACTTGGAAGATCATTCAGGCGACCTGAGCAGGCCTTCCTGGCCACCCAAAATTTGGCATGAAGAGAAGAACAGGTGCACCTGAGCACATCAGAGGATGTTGCACTTTGCCTGTGGTAGTAGAACTATCACTGCATGGGCCTGCAACATCTGGATGCTTTTCAGCAGGGAAGAAGACACACAATGCCTGGGAAGGACCGAGGAGCCCTTGCTGGGACAGCAAAGGTTTGGCAGGCTGAGAACTCCCTCTCTGACTGGCTTTTCAGTTGCAGCAGACCTGCTTCAGTGATTTTTTTCTTATGCTTGAAATTTTCTTTATACTTACTTTAAGTATAATGATAGCCTCTCAGCTAATGCAAAACCTAATATTTATTAGGTGGAAAGGAACAATCCAAAAGCTGGGTACACGTAAGAGCATTCAATCGTCTTTCAAAAATTTTCCCCTCATGGTACTTAACAGCATTTTGCTCACCACTCGATGCATCTCTTTGTCCTAGTTTGCAGTGTATATTTTTCTACCAACCCCCAAAATCTCCCTAACCTTTTTCGCCCCTTGTTTGAGAATCTTTGTGGATATATTTGTATCTCTCTTCTCACTCACCCCCTCTTTTCCTTTCCCTTTCCTATCCACATGTAAGTTTGTCATTTGTTCTATGGGTAAGGAAACCCAGTTGTGTTTGTCTCAAATTTTGAGGTCTACTGAAAGGGGGCGGGGGTAAAAACTAAATTAGAGTGAGTCATCTTTCTTGGCTTCTTGAAAGTTGGAATCATCTTCAAGGGGAGTCTCAATCTGGGGGCAGTTGCACAGATGAATCCCAAACCTTTGTGAGTCCTTCCCTTTCCTCCTCCTCTCTTCTCATGTAGTCCTAACAGATTTGGCAATTTCAGTTAAGCACGTCTGTGCAGTTTTTTAAAATCCATTACATAAGTTTGTTAGTTTAAGACTCTCTTTTTCAACATATGAGCCTAAAAAGGCTTTGATTTAAAAATGGAACTTGGCAGGGAATTTGTTCATATGGTAAGATTTTTTTTTTTTAGTTTAGTTTCGTTTATAATATGTTTTAATCATTTTTGGTGTTTTCAAAACAAATGGTGAAATATGTTTTTTTCCTTCTATTTTTGGCTACCCTCCTCAGAAAGGCCTTACTTCTCTCTTGTGTGTTTAATTTGGTGCTTTAAGAAGCCTTTTTAGATAGAGGGGCCTTATGCTGCAAAATTTAGACTTAAACGTCCCTACGAAGTGGGAAAATTCAGAGAGAGATTCTGCTGTCCAGGTCTTCGCATCTCAGGGCTTTTCTCTGATAACAAGCAGAAGGGTCACTAACTGGGGCTCAGGGTATGTGCAAATATAGAAAGTCAATGGAGTACAGGAACGAGAAAGGGGGGAAGGAAGGGGAGACAACACTGTTTCTATTTTCACAATCGGTGCATCCCAGTTATCTGAGCAATTATTATTTTAAGGACATTTGTTCACACTGAGACGCAGCTAAGCAGATTGCCACCAAACAAAACTATTTCTTCTACTCCCTAAGCAGAGGGACTCTGCACTCCCTGATTGACCCTAATTCCCCTGAATTTTCTTACAGAGGTTTTCCTCCCTGTTCTTCTTAGCAAATGGAATAACTCTTAGAAGAGATTTTTGCCCTTTAGCAGGTGGTTCAAACCATGCTTGTTTAACACCTGTGAAAATCTGTACAGTGGAATTGGGTCCTAATTTTTCAAGGGATCTTCTCTTCGAATACCCAGGTCCCAACTTTGTGGGAAGTGGGCAAGCAGGATATGAGCTGAAACCTCCATGCCTGAGGCAGCTGTCCTCTGGCTGGAACCTCAACCTAAATGCTTTTCAGAGAAATGCAAGGCTGATCACTTGGCCTGCCAGTTGCACCCAGCTGTGCAGGAGACCCTAGCATGCATTTATACCCAGCCTAGCTGAAACAGAACGCACTTCATTTCCATAAAGGACAGCAGAAGCAGTGAACATCATGAACCTGAAGAGCAGCTCCTTTTTGAAAAGAGGCAAGACCTGAGGAAAAAAAAAAAAAAAAAAAAGTCTCCTCTAGTTGTCCTTTCTGGGAAGCTCAGTTGCCTCTCAGTTGCCTCTCAATTCAGGGTGAGAAAGAGGTACAATCCGCATGACTAAAGCAAAGGAAGAGGTGATCCACCAGACGAAGGCATGGTAGAGGGGAAAAAAGTTGAAATAGCACTTCAACCCCATTAAGGCTGACATATGAGGTAGAGGGAAAAATCTTTTAGGCTCCGAGATGGGCTTTAGAAGATTAGCCAGAAACAAACACACACAAAAATAAGAAAGCAGAAGGCGTGGGTGGTTATGGGGATTAGTACTGACATATGGAGCCTATCAGCTTGAAGTTACACGTTTATATCTGACCTAGGTCACTCATGCCCCAAAGTCATTGCTGTCAAACAGCTGTTGGGTGGCCTCTGTGAAATGACTTAGGGGTCTGAGCCTAGTTTCTGGTGGCAGGTGTCCACATTACGCAAAATCCATCTGTATTAATTGGCCCCCTATATCTGGGAATCTCGGCATAAATACCAAGTACTAACTTCACTACACAGACCGAGCTATAATATTTTATCTTGGATGGCTCTTCAAGGAAGGGGTTGAAGAACTTTGGCAGAAGTATCATAGGGGAATGCAGCACAGCTCCTTGCCTGCCTGTTCCATGGGTAAACTCAGGCCATCAGTTTTCAGATCTCTTGGACCAGCAGATTTCACTAGTACTACATTCACTCTTGAAGTATGCAGAAAGAAAGTATTTCATTACTGACAGCTTGTGCGATGTTGAATATACATCCATTTGGTTTCTACTTTCGGATCATAATAATATAAACAGGAAAACTACATTTTGAATTCATTAAGTTCTTCCTCCGCTGTTTATAAAAGATAAAAACTTCTCTCTTTTTTTTTTTTTTTTAAGGATTGATTGGTGTCATGTACGTATTCGTTCACTTCTGTTTATGCAAGATAATAAGAGTATTAACATGGAGGTGGAATAATGGTGTTTATAATTCCATCACCACTGTTTATATAAGATAAAAACAGTGTGTTTTTTTTTTAAAAAAAAAAAAAAAAGAAAAATAGTGAGAGAACATTTGCTGTTATGTACATATATTATTTTTTTTCTGCTTCTGTTTGTAAAGAATGTGAAAGAAAAAAAAAAGTGTAACAAGTTGAAGAGGAGTTGTTTTTGTTTATAATATTTCTGGGATGTTTACCTAAGATAAATTAATTTAGACTTGATGTAATGAGTAGCTGGGCAGAAGAGAATTGGGGTGAAAGAGGGACTAGTGGAGTTGTGCCAGATACTTTTAGTACCTTATAATCCTTCCCTTATTTAAAAAAAATGAAAGATGTGTACTGAACCTTCCTAGTGGGAATATGATGCCACCTGTGTGGCAGGGGACACATGGCAATGTCATGCCAGTTAATACAGTGGGCGCTGCAAGAGGGGTTGGAGACGCTCTAAGGGAAGAGGATTCTGAGAACAGAGAGAATGCTACAATAGTCTGAAAAGATCTCATGAACGTTAAACCCCTTGGTATCATCATCCGTGGACTTAGCCTAATAATTGTGTGCCTGTATGGCTCTGTTTTGTTCTGCAGCTTTGAAGTCTAATCCTAATTCCTTAAGGAGAAAGGCTTGTAAAATGCCTGCATTTCACAGAGGCAGAGAATGCTACCTTTGATGCAAGGTTTTGTTGTCAGCCCTGCATCATCTTTAGGAGTCACCCCAGCTCATAGCCTCGACGTGGCTGTATTGACAGAGGAGGGAGGCTGGCAGATGTGAATATTTCCTTGCGATGAACACTGATGTACAGTTTCTCAGTGTCAACCAGAAAGGCCATTTATACCTAATAAAAGAACAACTGTGTGGACATTAACGCATGCACACACCAAAAGTCCATGAGTATTCGCTTACTTTTACAAATGAGTTTGCTCCGGCTGCAGTCACACCCTTCATGTGTTTGCTTTGTGCAAACATTCGAGCAGGCAGGCTTTACTCTAGCAAAGGTAAAAGGCCCACTTTAAAATCACATGCTCGTATTCTCTTAGATAGTGAACTATCAGCTCGTGGATGTATTTACTCTCTAAGTGGTGAGCGCTGTGAGATGTGGCTTTGCACACCTTTCTCACCTCTGTTGTGCAGTCTAAGGAAGCAGCCCAGAAGCTGCCCTGACCTTCTGCAAATGGCAACGGACATACATATGCGACTAGCTTAAGTAGAAAATGTGAGAGAAAGTTAAACTGCGTCCCTAACCAGGAAGCTACAGAATGTCAGTAAATCTAGGGGTATCGCATCAAAAATGCTTTCTCTCTTCCAAAAGAAGTCACTCACTTTTATAATTCCATAGAAGCATTTCTCTCCCCTCTCATCTTGAATGAATCCAAATCCCAATGATGTCTTCATCTCTTCTTCCCAATTCTTATTTCAGCTCAATAAATTGTCTCTGCAAAGCAAGTCATTTAAGCACATGCGTAAGTCCATTTCTACTTAGTAAAACCTGAAATAAAGGTTAAATTTTAATTACATGCTTGAGTCCCATTGCATTCACACGTTTGAAGTTAAGCACAGGCTTGAGTACATGGTTTCAGGGCTCAAGGGTTTAACATTAATCCAGTCAGGAAGCAAAAACAATGCTGTTCACCTATTGTGTGACGTGGTTGATTGCATTGCTTGATCCCACCTCTGCACCCCTGTCCAAATGTCAAGTACTTGAAGCAGACTGCAGGTGCTTAGTGAACAGTATTGCCCAAGGTAGATAAAAAAAAAATAGGCTGCATTGAAAAAAAAATAAAATATATATATATGCAGTCTGCTGGTGGACATTCCAAAAGCAAAGGACATGAATAAGCCAAGTAAATGATTCCCTGAAAATGTTTCTGTACTTATTACCAACCTCTACTTCCTTGAGTGCTGACGTGGAGATGGAGGCAAGGAACAGGGATAGATGGATCAGCTAGCTATGGAGGAAGCTTAAAGGAGCTACAATCAGAAACTTTTGGTTTTTTTTCGATGAATATAAATTGTCACGGGTACAAAATGTCATTTCCTGAAGTGAAGGCCACTGCGTTGCTATCTCGGGGCATTCCAACATACGATAATACGTATCTTAATTATGGCATTTGAGCACAAAAGGCACAGAAATTTTACTTTTCAGAGTTGTATAATCAAGTTGCTCCACCTTGCTATTAGGCATGAATGGCAGTCAGTGCTCCAGGGAAGCCTGAAATTGAAAGAACAGCAGGTGGGGAGCAGTGGGTCAGGATGGGTATGCATTTAGGAGAGCTGTGTGGGGAGTCCAGAACTAGAATAGCGGGAAGTGCTGTAAATTGGATTGAACACATCGCTAGTGGACAGGGTGAAAGATTATACAGCATTTGTCTGTGTGACCGTAATGAGCTTCTTTCCCATAAAAGATTTGGGGAGAAAGTACTGTGTATGAATAGGGTCCCTTTAAGGAGCACTTTTAAAAGAGCTCATTTTCGATTCCAATCATGTATATGCCTCAGCAAGACTGTAGCCAGATGCTTGTAGATCTGAAGAAAACAGCCCAACCCTTTTCTTATCATCTACCGGAGATGACAGACTCTAAAAACTCAATGGCACTTTCGATAACTTCTAACAAGAACTGGGACTTGCCTGGCTCCATTTGTCTGGTCAAGGCTGTATTCCTGTGATTTATCCCATGGAGGTTTTCAGCAGAACCTTACACTTAGTGTCTAAATTAATGATATTCCTTCCTTTTTGCCATGACAAAAACCACTCTGCACTATATACGTTATGCTAAAGTTTTTTGTCATGGACATATTCTGTAAAAGCTTTTTCAGCTTCATCATTTTGACAAGCTGATTCCATTAAATCCTTCACAGTGATCGCTTTCGTACGGTGCGGGTGGAAGCGGTTGTTTGCTTGCATGAGTTTCCCTTCTTTGAAGCTAGAAAACAGTGATCATCTGCAAGGTTACATGGTGTGTCTTATCTCTGTCCTTTCCCCAGGAAAACATATTTTGAGGAAGCACAAGCATTTTCTATATAGCTATCGTAGCAAATAGCATCTGTTTATTAGACTAGTACATAACTTTTCCTGGAGGGTCTTTCAGGATATTGACACGAGCTTAGCTCATCGAGCACTCAGGTTGGTTTGTTAATATCTGTGTGTATTAAAAAGTTCTGGCTAGAGAAGACATTGCTCTCCACAGCATTTTTCACTGTTTCACTTGCACTGACAAGGAAACTGTTGGGTGTTTTGACAAAGGAAAACTCCTAGTTGTTCTCAAATATGTGGTTAACTCAAAATCCTCCAGGGAAATTTCACCAGGGTATAATGATACCTTTGTCAGGTACCTTGCTCTGTCTCTAAGGTACCAAATGAGTCTGGGCAAACAGTGTTGGCCCTTCCCCTGCCGTTCTGGTAAGTGCTAGATGCTGGTGAAAAAAGCTATGACTGGTAAATAATAGAGTTGATAAGGAAAGAAAAGGATTCTTAATTTTCAAATGCATCCCCTCACAATATACCATCTGAGGAACTGAGTTCTTACAATCTCAGTTTTGTGGCATGAGAATACTAAGGTTTTATGACTAAATTGACCAAGGAGTCTGCAGGGGACCAGATCCCACAAAACCTGCCCTCATCTTCAAGCAGTGCTTTTTATCTGCCGTTGCCACAAACTAGCACGCAGTAGTGTAGAACTACCTCTGCTTTGTTCTTCATGAAGCCAGTAGGAGTTTTCATGCTGACCTCAGTGATGGGCATGACCACTGGTCTTTTTGGGATAACTGTCAGAGCGGAATAGCATTGCATACACCCTGCTTTTGCATAAAGAGAAATCTCAGTATGCTGCCAAAGGTACAGAAGCATCTCAGATTCCTTAATGTATTTATCTTTGCCACAAACCAAAAGCAAATTTTAAAGCCTTTTTTTTTTTTTTTCCCCCCACCTGCTAATAACTTCACCATCCTTCCTTTTCCAGAGTGTTTCCACAGATACTCATATTTCTCAGGCTGACAGCTTTCTGATCCCCAAGACTGAATAGCTGGTTATCTCGGCTTCCCATCTTATGTAGAGTTTATCTCCCTCATTTAAAATAGCAAAAGTGCAGTCTGCATGCACAGACCATTATTCTGGTTGGGTTGTTAAAGTTACTGCAATGCTGACTTTATTTTCTGTAACAGTTCTGAACAAAATGTTTCCTTTGAAAGGTCTCAGACCTCTATCCTCCCAACTCCTAATCACAGTAATAACCAACCTCAAGGAGTCATTAGTGAAGACTCAAACAATATCCTGTAACAAGTCAGCTATGAAGAAATTGGCATAGTTTATCTCTTTGATTCATGTTCTTATGAAAATAATGGGTTGCAAAATAAAGCTAGCATTGCTCTTGTGCTATACAGTATCCCTTGGATCTGATTCTTTCCTCCTCCACCCACTTGTCTCCCAAACTAACGTTGAATGTAACTTTGCACTTGCTTTACAAGATAGAGTCCATCTATAGAAGTGACATGTTCTTATAGTATAATGTCAGTTTATTGTGCTGCTTCTTAAACTGACTCACCTGTGAACTTCCTTTTGATTGCTGTAACTTGTTGCATTTTCAGTTGATCTGGGAAAATGGTATAATGATTATATTCAAACCCAACCCATAAAGAAAGGTTTACTTTTCTGAAACAAATGGATGCAGTGAACTATGTAAACTGGGTTTGGATGAGTTCTTGGAATTGTTTGCTTTTGGTTTTGTCTTTGTGAAATGGACACTTACGCTTTGTAGGAAAGCTGATAAATAATGTAAACTACGGCTCGCCACTAAGAGACTTTGTGAAATCTCTGTGTCTGCTGTTCGGCTTGGCTTCAGCAATCAAAGGGATCAGCTTTTCTTCATTGAAAGCAGTATGCAGATGGCTTTTCAGGTTTCCTTAAGGATTTTTATTCTCACTTCATGTGGCTAAAGCTCTAAACTGGGCATCAGAAGATGTGAGATCATTTCTCAGTTTTGCTTTACAGAATAGAATAGAGTAGTTCAGTTGGATGGGACCTACCAGGATCTTCTAGTCAAACTACCTGACCACTTTGGGACTAACCAACAGTTAAAGCATGTTATTGAGGGCATCATCAAAATGTCTCTTGAACTCTGAGAGGCATGGGGCATCAGCCACCTCACTAGGAAGCCTGTTCCCGTGTTTGACTACTCTTACAGTAAAGAAATTTTTCCTAATGTCTTGTCTGAACCTCCCCTGGTGCAGCTGTGTGCTGTTCCTGTGCTTCCTATCATTTAGCATTGATCGACTTCAAGATCAGTTTAGCTTCCTATCCTTTCATTTGTTCATTCCATAAAATAGGAATAAGGATGACTTCTGTAAAGCAAAATGTAGCATTCAGCTCGTTGGCAGATATCTTTCAGTAAATAAAACTCCGGTGACTATGCATTTTGAGCTCCAGAGCTTCAAGGCACGTTAGTTCCCCCCTGGATGAATTGTATTGATTTGGATAAACCTGGAAAATTTGGAAAACTCCCAAAGTAAGTCAGATATTCTTGAAGCCCTTCCCACCATTCATTTATAAATATTATTTCCACTTGTTGACTGGATGAAATTGCCAGGCTGAGATACCTCAAAATGTTTTGGTGTTTCAAGAAAGGAAGTTCAGGACTGGAACAGTGTCACTTCAGATAATGAGACCAATTAGAAAAGCTGCTAGGGACTTACAGTGTGGTTACTTTAATATTATGTCTGACTGGGACATGCATCTTTTCTTTTCAATTACATTTTGGAATAAATTGATTCAGCCAAATAGCTGGTATTGTTCTCTAAATTATCAAATGGTCACCCTAGTTAAGACTCAAGATTTGGAGTGAAATGACCATCTAAGCTACCTGGCTGCTGCACCACTTAAAGCCCTCTTTCTGTAAGGAATGATAAAAATAATAATAATATTATTAATAATTATTATATATAATAATTATTATAAGGAATGAAAGAGAAAGGTTGTTTAGATAAATCTGCAGTAACAGTTAAATTTAGGGACAGGATCCTATAAAATGACATCGGATTCGATGTTAAGAGGAATCAGATTCGTTGATATAAGACTACATTCTTGCCTCTTCAGGCACCCATCCCCATCTAAAAAGGCAACGAAAAATTTAGTTCCCCTGAAACTCAATTTTCAGGGCACGTGTCACAAAACTAACTGCATGCTATAGAGTACGCTGTTCTCATACCGAATATAAAATGAAGAGTATTGTTCCCAGAAGCTGTTTTAGTGGGTCTTTATATGGTAGTTTTGATTTACTTTAATAGGCATAGAGTGAACAGAAGCAGGTGAAAAATAAATTCCAAAGTATTGATTATGGCCTTTTAGGAAAAAAAAAAAAGTTGGACATCCTTCTGGAAAATTCAGAAAGGGCACATATTTCACCTGTTTTTATAGATGCTGAGGGCTTACTACTGCACACACCAGCACAGCTGCATAACCCTGGTGACTTCAGTGGGCCTGTAGGGGTTTAAAGGAAAATGAAATATTTTCTGTAATGCTTTTTGTCTAGTTCCAAGCATTGCATCCTGTCACAAGAACACAGTGTATGTTTGAGGCTGTACAAATTGTAAAGAAGAGAGCACAAGCCGTATGGTACCTTTCAAGGCTTTGCTCCTCCTGGTATCTGTCAGAATAGCATTTTCCTATAGGTCTTCTTATATTCACGTCATGATTTCTCTTCTGGGTAGGCCGTTAGGAAAACATCCTGACATTTTCTTTAAATGATTGTGATTAGGGATTTGACATCGTTACACTTTTCCATAATGATCTTGCTGCCACTTGGTTCCTGATTTCACAGACACCCTCATATTCAAGTCCTAAAACACTATACAGAGTACACAGCTCTCTCCAAAGAGAGCAAGGTGGATTTTTCAGGTTCAGCATAACCTCAGGCTGGGGCTTCTGAGAGCTCTGCACTGCCCTCCAGTTCCCTTGCAGCTTGCCTCAGCCAAGCTTTGCAGTGCCCACCCTGTTATCTGAGCCTCGTGGTGCTCGCAAACTCAGTGCCCTTTAGTTCTGATCTGCAGTGCCTTCAGGGAAAAATGATATATCGGAGTACTTATGTCCCAAATTGAATGTTAGTCAGATGTTAAAATGAAAGAAATATTATGGAGAGTCAGCACGTCTCACTTTGGAAATAAATTACGTAAAGTACACTGGAGTGTCATGGCTCTTGGGACCACGCATGATCCAAAGATACCATTTAGAGGAGTGATCACAACATTGCTAGATTTATCAGATCATCCTAGAGGAACATCAATACCCAGAAAGAAAGTAATTAGCAACAGAAAGCTCCCAACCAATAACTTAAACTCATTTTCCAGGGTCACTTCCTCATATCAGTAACCTATTTATATGTATCACTAGAGTTTAGAGCAATTATCTCATTATTAATAGGAGACAACAAGCCAAACTTCACTAATTGCTTTTATTAATACAGATGCATTTGGTTCCTAGTACCATACTTTTTCAGCTTAACATTTCAGTTACCCAAGTGTAGGCTGCTTAAATAGTTTGGTGTTATTTGACTGTACTTTCTTGTACCGTGTAGTCCAACTTTTTGGGCACCGCTGAATTCAGGACAGGTACTTAAGAAAGGGCGAAGGGAATGTGGACTGTGCACTGGAGCTGCAAACCTCCAAGCAGGGAAGCAGAAGATATGCTACAGCACAGCACCCCTGGGCACTCAGAAGTAGGCAGTATGGGTTATTCTGGTGATGGCTGCTCATTCCCGGGTAATCTATTTCCATTCCCAGGTAGTTTCCCAGATTTAATCCCCAGGCACATGAGAAGCATGGCACCTGCTTGCCTGTGCCCATCTCTGGGGCAGTGGTGCACAGCAGTGTCCTGGCACAAGATGGGTGGTGGTGGGCAGCTTCCTTCTCCTGCCAGGCTGTGCTGGGAGGTACCTGCCAACCCAACGTCCTGGTTTCCCTTATTTTTACAAAATCCTCAAAGACACAGTCAGTAGTCAGAGTTACTGAAAATTAATCATAATAACATTTCATGCCATCTTTAGGTCAAGATGCACGCTCAAAATGCTACATTTAAATTTTAAAACAACTATATATTTAACCCTTTTTTTTTGAGGGGGGGGAGTGGCTTTTTGCTCATTTTGCTCTCACCCTGAACCTCACAGCAGCTGCTGTTGAAGCTGTAATGTGATGTTGCTTCTGAGAGTTCTCCTGCTCTTCTTTGAAAGATGTTTTCCTCAGAGGTGCTTTATATAGAGACCTTTCTTGACTGAAGTTCTTCTTGGGGAGCTGGAGACCTCTGATGGATATTAATTAGAGTTCAGTCTGCAAATGTAAGAGAGTCCTTTTCTTATTTCATCTACCTCATTGTTTTCACTGAGAACAGCTGGTAGGACTTATTTTGGGCTGAGTTAGCGACAGAACGAGACAGCTCTTTGACTTGGTGTCGTTTTGAATTAGCTTACAGAAACATAAAAGTCCAAACTTTGGATTAATTTCTTTGGTCTTATCAAAATATAATATTATCCAGTCCTCCTGGCAAACAATGTGTGTTGAAAAATCTATTCCTTCAAGACTTCTTTTGTATTTTCTAGTTAAGGGTCCGTGAAGTTTCTGGTTTATAAAAGCATTTGTGTGTGCGTGCATGCATAGCACATATTTAAAGTATCCCTTGCCCATTGCATATTTCTTAATTTGAAAAAGACAAGGCTAACATTTTAGCTATTTTTAATTGAAAAACAAAATCACTACTCTCCTTTTATTACGCTTTCTGGTCCAGATTTAACAACTATTTTAAGTAGTTACTTACATACTAATTAAAGAAAACATAAGATATGGCTATTCATAAACCCATTAGAATATGTGATAAGGTAAACAGCAAGGCTTTCTGTCTTCTAGTTTAAGGGAGGAATAAGAAGCCAGTTAACCCTTTCTGTTACCTTTTGTGGACTGTATCTTCTAAAGAAACAATCTAAACAATCTTTGGAAAACGAGTAATGGGCATATCCTCATTTTGTGATTCAAAATTGTTCTCGGGTCTCTGTTACATTCTCTGCAGAACCACTAGTTGTTGTTGTTTTTTTTTTATTTCATTAAAAGAAGTGTGCACACGTTTAGTAAGGAGTACATTCAATTTTTTTAAATGATTCATAACCAAAGTGCATGTGAAATTACATTCCAGTGTAATATACCGTAATTCTAACACTTACAAATAATCCTTGTCATTTTTTAAAAATCATTTTATTTTGATTCTCCAGTGCAGTAAGCTAACACTTGATACATGACCATATAACTGCCCCTCAAGCCCAATTTGCAGTACCCTCTTCCATTTGTGCTTTCTCCCTCACTGGAGTAAGCTGTCACTTGTAAAACCATCTCTTCAGTTCATCGCTTCCCTAGCACTAAGTCAACAGAGTGATGCTTATTTCCCTTCTAATTAGATAAAGCAGCCAGTCCTTCTCTTAATATATGTATGAATGAATGAATGAATTCACAACTACAAGGGCTCCACTGTGGCATTGTCCCTCTTCTCATAGGCATACAGAAGTGAAAATGCAGAGGAAAATGGGAATTGGCCTATATAATCCTTTGAGAAAACTGTTGATTTCAAAGGGAGCAGGATAAGGCTTCTGAGGATGTCAAGAAGTGCTACTGCCTGGTTGGCCTTTTGGTTTGTTCTGTGCTTTAACACATTGTTTAAGTAGGTGTCATTATCAGTCCCCAAGCAGATACCATTGTGCAGTGAAGCTTATTAATATAGATGGCAATGGAATTCTAGATATTTTGGTTGGTAAAAGAGGTGGTCACCTCAAGTAGCATGACCACAGAGAAAGAAAGAGAGAGAGAGAGAGAAAGATAGGAAAGAGGAAAGAAGGAATGAAGGAAGGAAGGAAAAGAAGATATTTAAGATCATTTTCATCTACATGTCACTTTGTTTGATGTAGTTCCCTACCTCACATGTGACATCTGTGGCTAAGATGTTCTCATACTTTTGGTATCACAGAATCAGAGAATGGTTTGGGTTGGAAGGGACCTCAAGGCCCACCCAGTCCCAACCCCTGCCATGGGCAGGGCCACCTCCCACCAGACCAGGTTGCCCAAAGCCCCATCCAGCCTGGCCCTGAACACCTCCAGGGATGGGGCATCCACAGCTTCTCTGGGCAGCCTGTGCCAGTGCCTCACCACCCTCATGACAAGAATTCCTTCCTAATCTAAACCTACCCTCTTTTAGTTTAAAACGATTAAGCCTTGTCCTATCACTTTTATTAGTGATTTATTATCCCAGTTAAAAGTCTCTCTTCATCTTTCTTATAAGCCCCCTTTAAGTTTTGAAAGATCACAATGAGGTCTCCCCAGAGCCTTCTCTAGGCTAAGGAACCCCAGCTCTCTCAGCCTTTCTTCATAGGAGAGGTGCTCCAGCCCTCTCATCATCTTTGTGGCTCTCTTCTGGACCCACTTTATCAGGTTCATGTATTTCTTGTGCTGGGAGCCCCAGAGATGGATGGTAACATAACATTTAACTGCCTTCCTTTGCATTTTTGCAATTAACTTGTAATACTAAAGCAGTTTCCATTTCTGGATTCCTCAGCAAGATGATTGAAAGGCAGTTTAATTGCACAGCTTTGCCAAGAAACTTGTTAGGTGATTGTTGGCTGTAGTAAGAGTTAATGCAGAGGTAATAGGAGATATCACAGGGACTAAGATCTTGCTGGCCATTAGCAGAGGTGATTTCAAAAAGCGAATGATAATTAGTATAGGTTTCACTGAACTAAGTTTCCATCTGCTGCTAGTCGCTGGATCTTGAGCTGCTCTCCTTTGCTCTCCTATTAAAGATTTGCATGTATTTTCCTGGATTCTCGATGAAAAGAACACTTAAGGGGAAAGGGTATAAATCAACAAATAACAATGTAACCTGGAGAAATATAAATCTATGTAGATTAATCCATGTTTCCTAAATTGCATACTGGATTGTAATTCAATCAAAGGGTTGGGGTCTTGTGACGTTTATGAACATTTATGGATAGTACGAGCGCTCAGATTAAATGTCAAACCTGGTATTCAGTTTAGAATCACGTATTATTGTTGTTCATTAATATATAAAAACAACAATTATATCCACTAAAATCCTCAATTTAATTTTGCTGTAATCTGTCTCTGCTATGTCAGAGACATGTCTCTGCTATGTCAGTGTAGCCTCTCTGCCCCCTCAGATCATTTAGAGAGCTCTGCTGAATTTCAGCTGAAACAGCCTCCCGTTTTACCATTTTTTCCCATCATGGCAGTGGCTCAGTTTGGCCTCCTTTGAACTGAGGGATTCTCTAGTAAATTATTGTCTTCATCTTCTGCTAGGATTAAATTCTAGTTTATATACAGAGCAGGTGCAGTGCATCCAGAAGAAAGGGGTATGGCAATACTCTACATCTCAGATTCAATACCCTGAGTAGGTGTCATATAAATCTGTGCCCTTTGCTGGTTCCTTGTTGGTAAAGGCTGAAAAAGTTTTGAGGGAGGAGCAGTCGGGTTGGGATTATCTGAATCTGTTGCCACTCTTCCCTGTTTAAGGTAGTTCATAACCTGCCTCCTTTTTGCCAGCAAAGGGGTTGAATGAAAATCATTTCTCATCTTGGTAATGCAATACATCCGAAAGAACCTAAATCACTTTGCACAAATGAAGCAGAATCTCTGTCCTGATTTACCACTAAGAAGAAGGCACTCAAAGCAGGTTAACTCAAGCCACTTAATGAATAAATTGTTAGAAGCAACTAAATGCCAATTGCAAAAATGCCTTTGGCACCTCAGATGTTAATTTAATTGAAAGTAATTGCTATGTAAGTTAACACAGGTAAAACATTCTGAAATCCCCAGGTGGTTTACAGCCAAAATTTTACTAACTTCCAATACATTTTGATGTGAATGCCTAAGTCACCTTTGAAAATTGTATTTAGACTCATAAATCTATTACCCACATACATAAAGTAGCTCAGATGACTGGATTTCACTATCTTAACTCCCCGTAAGTAGAAATCATTGAACATTTAGAAGCCTAATTCTCATTAAAATCATGGGGAGATAGATTCCTAAATATCCTTAATGTTTAGGCCTTACTTGTCTCTTAGTCTTTGTGATTTAAATGGAATTTATTCACAAGGCAAAGAAAGAGAAAGTGGGCTGAATTTGGCCACAATGACACAAGGGCAGATTTAAGATTAGCCCCTGGCTATCCTGTCTGATGGCCAAAACAGCTTCCAAGTAATAATGATTAATTAACACTGGGAAATGAATATGAAAAAGATCAGTGGATTCCTTTTCTCCACCCCACCAGATAGAGCAATACTGGGTGGGAAACAAATGGCATAAGTAGAGAAGGGTAATTATTCTGCTTATAACTTGGAGGACTGAGAAAAATGGTCAGCTTTCTTAGACTTCATTTTTTATCTATCATGTAATAGTATATCTTGAAGAAATCTACTGTGTTAATATAGTGTAATTAGGTTATGTTCATCTCTAGTGACAAAGAGTGCCATATGATGAAAAGTTTCACCCCAGTTCTGCTCATGGCTTCAACCGAGTCTACACAATGCTGTGAGAACAGAACTTGGCCCACTTCTCTCCAGCATACGTGTGCTGCAGTTATCTAACCTGGAATGAATCATAGTTTCCTCAGACACATCTTGTTTTCCAAATAGTTACATGGAAAGTTTTGTTTTTATGTATTTTCTTTTGAACAAAACTTGTAATCAAGTGTCCGGACCAATTGCGATCATTTAAAAAATTATGGTCTTTCAGTTCTGACGATTTGCCAGCTTCTAGTTTGCAGCTTCTAGTATATTCCTCCTGTCTAAAATTACCCTACAGTTTTAATTAGGTATGACAGTCTTGTTCATTCCTTACAGCAAATTCTATGGTAATGCTGGTGTAAGTCATTACTCAGCACCTCCAGAGTCTCAGACCATAATTTGTAGAATTCTTTGGCATCCATGTCATCAAAGTTGCTTGACGCTTTCCCTTAAGAGAACTTGTTTTATATTGCTTATAACACAGCCAAACTCTAACCACTAGGCTAAAATTTTCCATTCTGTGTTTTTTTTCCCATGCTGGATGCCTCCTACTTTTTTTTTTTTCTTGTCTTTTTTTTTTTTTTTTTTTTTTTTTTTTTTAAGCTCTGGGGCTCCAAGACACATTCTTTGGCTCAGACTTTTTGTCTCAGGTTCTGTTATGGTGCAGCTCAGTGTCCCAGCTGCCCCAAACCCTAAAAAAGTACTTCCCAAATAGCAGCCATAGCAGTCCTTTGCATACAGTCTATTCCAGATGTGTCTGTGAGCCTCATGTTTAGGAGCCATCTAAAATGCAAATAAGGGATACATGCTTAGCAAAGGATGTTTTTTTCTACCCGAACTTCACTGTTAAAGTTTATCAGTTACGGATTCTTGAAAATAACATAAATAGTGACCTGTTCTCTACCAGCCTGATCTTGACCATCTCATATCTTGGGACACTTCAGCTCTTCAGTCTGGGCAGAATCCATCCTGTCATCTGTCTCATTCAAATCTTTCTTAAATGTGGGAGTAATCAGTTTTCTCTCTTCTTTAAAGAGAAATCTTGCAGCTAAATAGCGCCTCTCAGGATAGTCTATCCAACAAATGCTATAAATATCTTGTTTGCTGACCTGCAGTTTTGATGATTCTCTCTGCTCTTTGTGTATTTCTTCTACCTTCCTGGGTAGATGACCAAACACTAGATAAGCATTCATGCTTTCTCTCATACTCTCCTCTACCAAGCCCAAAATTCCTACAAATAATAGCTATAACTCCGAATAAATTTTCTACCTGCCTTCCTTCTTTCTCTCCTGTGACAGCTCCTCATTTTCCTTCGCTATCTCAACTTAGGTTTGTACTTCTGTGAATATTTTTAATTGCTTTGAGTAATGAGCTAATCTCTCCCCATACCTGGACAGGAAACAGTAGATGAGAGCCATGGCTTGAATTAAGTACTAGAGAGCACCGTATGGATCCCGGGGATGTTATGCACCGTGCTTCTGGTCCCCAGACCAGCAATCTTTCAGAGAACACTGTCTGGTCTGACTGCCTGAATTTATTTCAGCTTGATGAAGGAAAGGCAGGACAGGACTGATTTGTAGCATAAAACACTTTGGGGGCATCTGCCTTTGTTTTCGTTGTCAAATAGGCGTGTATCTTCTTCTTACAATTCAGAGTTTTAATTCATTTTGTCTATTCCTTAATCCTATGTTAATACGTTTTGCACAATGTGTTGGTCATATAGCTTAGTATTCCTTAGTAGACTTGAGAAACCAGACCTTTAGTCTACCAAAAGTTTGTAATCCTTTAGCCTTTCCGCTTTGATACATCCGTTTGTTGTGTTGGTTTTTTCTTAGGAGTCTCTGGGTAACAAATCTGTCAAGTCCAAAAGATACTGTGTTGACAGAAGGAACTAAGACAACACAATTTTTCTGTGCAGCTATCAGCTGTAATGTAAGCATCCTCAGCCCTAATAATATGCCTAACCCCTCTTCTGTGAAGGTCAGGATCAAGAAGGCGAGTTCTGTTTCAGAGGCCTATATCATCTGGCACGGCTGCTAAGAAGGATGCCATTCAAATCTGGCAGTGTTTTTGTGATAAGAGCATTTGTCCATAGGAGCCACAAGCCTATTTCATGGAGACTGTTGAACAGCCACCAGAGGATATTTAGTCTCTGCTGGCTTGAAATTGTCACAGGACTGAAAAGCTCCTCAGCCATTAACAGCTTTCTCAGCTATATAGTTTTGGGGTCAGGTAATTTCAAAACTTCCAAAATGTATACATTTTGTGGATTTTAAGCACTTTTTTTCTCTCCTGTGGGAACTGCTACCATCTGTGAGTCTCCTCGATCCCTTTTTTATCTTGATATCATTTAGAGTGTTTATTATCACTTAAATTCATAATTTCTTCTTTTTTTCTCCCTTTTCGTTACAGATCACTCACAATCAGTTTGTGGCCTTCCTCCGAAGGAACCTCTCCTGTCTCTTCTGTAAGTATTTGTTACCAAACATTTTATACTTTTCATTAATATGAGTTACACATTTTGTTCAAGTTCCGTTTAGGGCAGTAGAGAGCCTTTGTGAACGTCTCTGTTACTGGCCACAAGAGTCAATATCGAGTTGTTATACTGGTGCAGCAGTCCAGAATTATAATGCAGCATCAGCTTATGGGACTCAGGCTTAGTTCAGTGACATTGTGTGATCAATTGATCTGGAATTAATATGTGCATTTCTGGAGGACTCCTGTTAAATCTGGGGACATATTTGATGTGATGGGTATTGTGTGGTTGAGCTCTGAGAATAAAGCGTGTCGTATTCCGTGCTGTGCAAGAGTTAAACAAGTGTAGGAATCAGTCAACTAGCATTTCAGCCCATCCCTGCTGATACCTGCCCTCATGGCATGGAACCCTTCCTTACCCCAGTCCTTTCCAACCTAATACCAACCTGCTCTTCTTATCTGGGTAAATTAAATATGCTGTATTCATCTTGACACCTAACAATATCAGAACTAAAAACCTGTTAGTAGTTTCTTTGGAAAATATTAGGTAGGGTTCTGTTTTTGCCTGTTCTCCTTCACTTGCGTTTGGCTGCTGCTATTTAAGTTATCAGTGCAGTGACTTTTTTCATTGGAGAAAATACAACATAAATCCAGATAATTGTGTTCTTAAGAACTGGAACAGGAAGATTTAAAAAAAATAATCATTTGAGTTTTGCTTTTTCTTTTTTGGGGACACGGGGAATGAAACTTAGGGAGAATTTGTTTGTTTTCTTTTAGTTTTTAATCTTGCCAGGCTCTAATCTGTGATGGTTTTGTGAATTTAGAACAAAAGTTTACATTTTGCATTGAGTTTTTAATACATATTGGCAGTGAAATCTACTGTTTTGTAACAATGAAGCTTTTTGTTGTGATATAAAGGGAAATATAGAACTACCACATCATAATATTTACTAAAGTAAAGATAGACCAAAGTTTTCCAAATGTCCACCAGCATTTTAAGCCACTGTTTTGGGGTGTTCAAGCTGGAGCTATTGCCAAAAATAATGAGGACTTCTAAATTTATGTTTAGAACTCCATGTCCAAATCTGTCTGGACTTTGTGTTACTTCAGATCTCCATTTTGCAATTTAAATTCGTGTCTACTACATGTTCAGAGAGGAAAGTAGATGGCTGTTAAAGTGTTGCTTGGAATTAAAATTTAAAAAAAAAAAAAAAAGGCATAACACAGTAAGAAAAAATAGCATTTTTATATTTGGGAGAGAAATTAAACTGCAACTTTTAGTTCAAGTTGAGTTCTGATTGTTGGAATTTCTTCAAAGGCATGCTGAAGTGCAAAGAGACATTCAGAATTTTTTCAGGTGCATGCTGAAACAAAGAGCTTTCTTTTGCTGATGGCAGAGCTAAAATATGTGACTTTAACATTTAAAGTTGACTCGGTACTTTTGCTATGCAGAAAGAAATGGCAGACTTGTTTCTCCCCCGCCCTATGGGCAAAAACATGAGATATGCTGCAGTGACTGCCAAAGGTGATATGACAATGCCAACTACCAAGGAGACGTATTTGAGCTGACCTCTCATGCCAGTGATCTCCCCATATTTCTTTCCATTCCCCTTTTCCTTTCATTATAAGGTGTCCCAAATCTGTAATTTACAACGTGCTGTTCCCGTTTTCCTCTGATATATTTGCTACAAATAAGTAGGAGTCTATGCGCGTGCATAGCTCCCCGTGGCAGTGTCAGGCCTGTGAGACGAGGGGAGCAGAGGCCCCCACAGAATACAACATGGCTTACGTCTAATGTGACATTTATTTGACTCAGAAAGGCAATTGATTAAAGTCCCATCAGACCTTTGCCATCATGTATTATGTATTTATCCAGCAGGGGCGGTTCATAACGGTCCCTGACAAATCCTATTATTTTTGTTGCAGAACTTCATGGTATCGATAAAAAGTGTTAATGATACTCAGGGACTCGACAGGCACACCTCTTGTGTGAGCACTTCCTGCAGCAGCGGTGCAGCCGTTTATTTCTGTGGCGGGGACTGCATGCCATCAACATTTGTACAAACTCACCAGTTTATCCCTGCTCTGCTTTGGCAGCGTCAGGTAGCTGTGTGCAAGGCAGTTTTGATGGAAGCAACAAGCTAGCTTCATGTTGGATAGGCACGTGGAAACCCAGAGCCGAAATCCCTCTCTAACGGTGCTTTGGTGTGTGACCATGAAGATGTCATTTCCCTTTGTTTCTTGACCTGTAAGGCTAGAGTCACACACTTGCTTCTTTAAGTCAGGCTTATTCTATAGCTGAGGGCTTCTTTGTGCTCCTCCATTCCCATCTCAGCCAGCTACACAGGAGCTTCATGTTATTTCAGGCATGTGTATAAAGTTTGTATTGCTTGTACTGGCTCTCTGCTTTCTCTCTGTAAGGTAGGTCGGCCACTGATCTTTTAAGTCCTTTTGGGTAACAGAAAAAAAAAAAA
Organism: Anas acuta; assembly: GCF_963932015.1. Taxonomy (NCBI): domain Eukaryota; kingdom Metazoa; phylum Chordata; class Aves; order Anseriformes; family Anatidae; genus Anas; species Anas acuta. The sequence continues at coordinate 118,398,484 of NC_088979.1, read as the reverse complement.
AAGTAGAATTGGGACATTTTCACGTTAGAAGCTGTTAATGGTACCTGTCAATCTATAGATAATAATTGATTTGTTCTGCCCTCTGCCTCAGTACCCACTGCTGGGCTTTCTTCTCATATCCCTACCCACAGCTTGCTGATGATTCAGTCTTCCTCCTCCTCCCGCAGGTTATGTACATGTCTGTCTGTCTATATGTCATCTGGTTTTTGGAGGTGGAGGGATTTCATGTATCTCTCCCCCAAGCAGTATTCCCACTTAAGAGGAATGCAATTAATCTCTGCTCCACTTGAATGTCTTCAGGAGTTTTGAGAGAAGCAGGTAGATTTTTTGTCAAAAATAGACCTTTTCATGGAAGAAAGTCTTCTTACCAGTCTTGAGCCTTTCTATCATATTGTCAACACCATGTAACAGTATTGACAATACTAAGGTGCTTTGCAGTAAGATAGGCATGTACTGTAGGACAAGTAGCTGCAGTAGGATGCTCTTTTTACTTCCAGAGCACTACCCATTCAGGTGGAGCTCACACAATATTGAAGGATTACCTGCTGTTATCTTTGGGTAAATACAAAGCAAAAATGCCCCAAAGTGATCCAGATACAAAGAAGTTGCATGTTGTGTTAACCTGATTCCATGGACATCTGTTCATTTCCTTGATCTAACTGGGGTGTACTGAACTCCAGCATCATTCTGATTAGATTCTGCACTGATCCTGATCCTTGTGCTTTGACATCCTCTTTAAAAAAAAAAAAAAAAAAAAAAAAAAAAAAAAAAAAAAAAAAAAAAAAAAGTGTCATTTATTCCTCAGCTTCATGAAGATATACTTGGTCAAGTAATGATGACCTAAGGGAAGATGAGCAGCATCTTACTGATCTCATCATAGTTATGAGAACCATCCATCATATGATCAGTGATTTGTGTGTCAAAAGACACCCAGCAATGTTCCAGGCTGCCAGTTGCCAGTTTCTGAGAGTACGTATTCACTTTATCAGACATGATGATGCTCAAATAGCCTTTGATATCTCTCTCTGTACGTGTTCTTGCTGTTGGTACTTGTTCACCAGCAAACTGTCATCTGGTAGCAATCCAAACCATCATCGTGAAATATCTACGAATAGCAGCATCTGAACCTCTTTACTTAGTTAGTGTGCTTCATATTATTTTGCAGATGAGGAACTTGAGAATAACAACTATGATTGCTACATCAGGAACAGGGAGGAGGCATCTTTTCTATTCTCAGGTTTCTTAAGAAATTCTCTGTTACTTCAAAGGAGGATAATAACCTCCAGATCAAGTTTATTAATGAATCAAAAATGAACATTTGCAAAATGACAAAAAAAAAAAGTCTAGATGTACTAATTCTTGTATTTACAACAGCTTTTGAGAGCTGTTTTCATTTTTCAAGAATTAGCACATTTAGTGTAATAAATTGACATACAAATTATCCAGAAGAATCAGCTTATCCACTTCCAAGAGTAAGGAGTTGGTTCAAAGCGAATTGTCACCTACACAGCAATTTAAGACAGGAAAAGGACAGTATTTTCCCAGCTATTGTATGTCTCCTGAAGAAAAGGAACTCTCCATAAAAAGCAAAAAAACATGGGCAGAGACCCTCTATTTGGTGTGTGCAAATTAGAGAAATGGTAAAACAAGACGGAAACAGAAGTGGAGTAGAAATTATATTCTGAAGTGCTTATAGAAATCAAACTGTATAACTGAGAATCCACCCCTGCATGAATATTCTTAAATAATTGCCAGGACTTCAAACTTAATTCTGTGTCTGAAGACATAACCATCAAATGGACTTAAGCAATAGACTTGCATGAAAAAAAAATCATCTTCTTTAAAACAACTCTGATGAAGTTTGAAGTTCATGGTTTTGTTTGTTTGCTTGTTTGTTTGTTCTAAAACATTTTTAATAAAAACAGACCAAATATCCAGAAAACCAGAGAAGTAGCCGGGGGAAAAAAGGCCACATCTGATACCAGTTTTTCATTCAAGCATTAGTTTCACTGTTAATACTCAAATTATTTAACAAATAATAATGGCTACCCGCAGCTGTGAAGTTGATGTGAGGATTATGACAGAGGCATGTAAGTGACCTGCTTAGGCTTGTAATACCTACAAAATATCCACAGAGGTTGAATGAGGTTGAATTTGAGACTGGCCAGCATGACAGCTGGAAATATCAAGCCTTTCTGCCATTATGCTTATTGGAGATTCTTTTGTTCTGGTTATTTTTCATCAAATTAGTGTAATATAATATATTGAGTGTTAGCTTTCTTTGAAATGTAACAGGTTACAGCAGAAAAATTGGACATTATACTAGAAAATTCTGGAAGTATAGTATTTAGATTTAGCTAGGAAAAAAAAAAGAAAGGAAGAAAGGGACAAAGAAAATGCAATCATCCAGTGCACCTTTTTTTTTTGTCTTACTCCACACTGGCATAATTCAGTATATTTGGATAGAAAAGACCACCTTGCTGAGGCAGTAGCAGCATTGCCTACAGCAGTTTGAACAACATCAACCACATCAACCATCCAAATATTGAGACAGTCCAGTTTGTTAGGTCTGAAATCACTGTGCAAAATGGCAAGACTACAGAATGTAGCAGAGCTTTTCAGAATATTCCCTTTGCAGTTATGGTAAATTATCTTCCAACTTGGGCAAGCATGTTGCTGTTCTACATTTATATCACCACATGTCTCTCTTTTTTTTTCTGAAATGTACTGTCAGTCCTTCTCCTTATCTAAAAAATCTCTGAGGCACTCAGCTTTAATGTCATGTTACATAAAATGGGCACATACCTGTCTCCATAATATGTACACACCAGATTTAATGTGAAAAAAAAAAAAAAGTACTAAGAGAAAGTTGCACTGGAGGAGTGGTTATTATAAAGCCAGGTAACCAGAAATTGTTGGTTTCCCAAAAACCACCTCTTGATCAAAAGATCATAAATTTGACTAGTGGGACTGACACTGAAATGCAAGTTCTCACAGAGGTCTAAATGCCGGACTAAGTCTCCACATTTATGCTAAACGTCCTACATATAGGGCACCATGATTGAAAATGAGCTTTAAAGAGCATCTCAACCATTTCCCTTTTCTTTCCACCTCTCTCACTTAAAAAAAGAAATGGAAACCATCTGCTATATAGTTTACCTGTGTGCCATTACACAGATGTACATGACAAAACATATGTGATCATTGATTAGTCCTCAGGATGTGCTTCAAGAAGGCTGGCTTACCTCTTGGTGAGAATGGGAAATTTTAGACATAAAAGATTCATAGTGTATTAAGAAATAATGTTTTCTTCCTCTGAACTTGATGCTTGCTGCTACTTCCCTCCATCATTTTGGATAATATCATGCTGAATATAATTCATGAATAGAGCCCCCCAGGTAATATTTTCATTTCATGTGTTTGCATGCCCAAAATATTAGATTTTTGAACACAACCAGAAGAAAATGCTTTTGGATTTGAATAGATCTTGCTGACTTCTCTTCCATCAGATTGAGTTTAAATTTAATAGAATGGCTGTATCCGTTTTCTGAATACTGTTTTCTAATGTTTTAACTTCTTAAGCATATGCTAAACAGCTTGATTGTCAGAGACAAAATTGGAATCCCAACTTCAAATAACATACAATTTAAAACTATTCATGCTTCAACCAATCACGAAAGTAAGGATCAGTTGCAACATTTGGACCTGGATATGTGTTTAAATTTCATATTCATCTGTCTTCGCTTATCCTTGATACTGGTAAAAGAGATTAATTGAATTTCACTTTTTGCAGTAAACTCCCTTTTAGATAAAAGACAAAAATTAATGTGTTACATTCTGAATGCTCTGCAATAAGCACTGAAGGGTGTGAAGGATACCTTCTATGTGTGATCAGCATATAACCAACCTCAAAGAATAATATACTTGACAAACTGTTTTTCAATTCTTGCACTTAAATCCTTCAAGTTTTGGTTCTCAGTGTGAGTTTCTTGCTGTGAATGTCCATGCATGCTTAGCATGATCTAGTTATGACACTAAGGAATAAAATTATGCCACAGAAGACTAAAAGAAAAATGCAGCTTTTCTTCCAATGAACTTTAATGGAAAGGTAACAATTCTAGTCATTGAATTACCTGTAGACTGAGGCATGCCTCAGGGAAGATTGTCAAAAATTCTGGTTTTTTTTGTAAGCTTGTTGAAAATATGCTAGCAGATCATTTCTTTCGGAGCCTCAAATTAACCTCATATTGGTACCTTCTACTGTGACTTCTGTAGCGCTGCCTTCACCTTACTTCCTGGCATGGCTATATTTTGTTGCATATCATCTTGGTACTGAGTGTGCCATTGCAGTATCATAGCCATGCTGTTGGGCTGCCCAGTTTGTCCTGTTGAAGAAATTCACAAAATTTGATAGCCTGAATAGATAAAGAATAGCACGTGACGTGTTCAGGGAGAAGTGGTGCTTTCTTTTTGTAAGTCCCTCTGTTCACTCAATATTTCTCCTCCAGATCTTAGTCCAGCAGCGTTTTGCTGGAAGACAGGGTCCAATATTCAAGCAAGAAATCTGAGGCATTCAGCTAGCAGATTTGTAGATGAATGTGCTTCCAGTTCTGGGTGTAACAATATTTTAAAAGCATAAAAATGAACTGGATGCCTAATTCAACTGCACAAGTAAACTGCTCTGGCATTTTTGAGAGAGCTGTGGCATCTTTGAACTTCCCAAAGGACAGAACCATAGAAATAACATGGAAACATTATAGAAAGTTAATCTCCTGCCAGGTGAATAAGGCCTAAATATTGTTAATGAGCAAGTCGTTAAAGCTGATTGATCCTTTTATGTCTGTTAAGCATACTCTTTCTTTTTCCTACTTTATGATGTCCCCTCCTTTTATAAGGGGTTTCATAAAGAAAAATCACCCACTCCTCCCAAACCTATTAATTTAAAAAATACTATTATGTTTAACTAAAAATTATGGAAATACAGTCTTCACCTTGCCCAATAATTCTTTTTTCAAAACTCCCCTTCAGGTAAGCATTTGCTCACTTTACAATCCTTTTACTAATCTTCATCTTAATTCATAATTTCCCTTGTGATACTATATCAAATGCTTTACTGATAGATTAAATTTACTGCACTTCCTTTGTCTGGATAATCAGTTATCTTATCAAAGAAAGTTACTGGGTTAGTCTACTACAGTCTATCTTCGGAAGCTCGTGTTGTGTTTTATCCCATTTTCCATTTACCTCCATGTCTTTCATTCCTTTTTCCTTGAGTATTTGCTACACTCATGCTATTGAAGCTCATGATGTTACATCAACATCAAACAGGTGTAAGTGAGATGCAAATCAGTTTCAATACACCGTAGTACAGCTTTGCAGAATCCTATTCATTCTGACACCTACAAAGTGTTAAGTTCTCATCTGGCACACAAATAAAGTATCATTTATTATTTTTCATTGTCATTATAGCAAAGGGCAGGTGAGCTGATTTTGAGCCTTGGCTGGTGAATGTTCGCATGATTTGCAAAAGGGTTTCTAGAGATAAAATCGGAGACATCTACCTACACATGACAGTGCTTGGGCACTTGCATTAGCAAAACCTTAATGTATGTATCAGTAATGAAAATCTTAATTAAGACTGCTGCATCATTGTCCACGAACACTCTTTCTTTCTCTGTATGTGATGTCCTTTGTGTATTGCAGCATCTACCTGGTCCAGACAGACAGAGCCCTTGAAGAGTGTCTGGCAGATCTGATGATGATTATTAACAACTAGCAAATGGAAAACTCTTACCCATATTTTGTCTTGATACCGAAGCTTAGAATAGTAGGGCATGCAGCATAGCTTAATTTTTTTTATTTTATTTTATTGCTTTTTCCACTTCATTATCTTATTAGTTGGTTTCAGAATCCAGTAGCATTGATTAGAAGTGAATTATGTAGCTTACACTTGCCAAAATGTGCAGGCATCTATTTACCCAATAACATACCTTTTCCTTTAGAAACAATGCACTTGCCTAGGCCATGTTCCATATACACAAAAAGTATGCTAATGTGATGTGAAGACAGATTTTAATCTCCATAAATTCAGGAAATTTAGAGTTAAGGTTCCCACAGCAACCTTACCTCTGCCCCTTCCATACAATAGGGTCTTTCACTGCATGTTCCCTAGCTGCGGGTTTACCAAGGCAATATAGTACATAGAGAAGACAGTTTGATGGGTAGGAGCTGCTGAGTTTTTTCCCTGAAATTATATTACAGTGACATTTTGTTTGTTGAGCACTGTCCATGTTTGCTGTGGTTTGAAATACATTGAAAAAGCCTCTCGATGTAATGGACATAAGAACAAGTTATAGATATACTGATAAAAGCACAGATAGTGTAAAGTGAGGAAGGGTGTATTCATGCACATGTGTGCACACATTTATCTCCATGAAAGCCATCAGAGTTGTATCTTTTACTTCCAGATGAGTCAGACTGACTTCTCAGATTCACTGTTGTGTCACTGACTTTGATAGTTTCTCTGGACTCACACCTGCACAGTAGGAGAATATGTGCAGCTACTGCTGTTTACTTTGACTGAGAAACAGCTACTGAGCCCCTTCTTGGCTGTACAAATCACTTTAGCCCCATACAGACACCTGCACTTGCAGTGACTTTCCTTTTGCATAAATGTTGCATAGAAAGAGTTATTGCAAACTAATAGGAGGATTCGTGCTGAGGTTATTTGTTTGTGCAAGGCAGAAAAACTACATATGCCTTTACATCATCAAATGAGAAAATAGTTTTGAGAGCAAAGCACATGTAATGCAATAATCAATCAAACTGCAGCTCCTGTTTCAGCCACCATTAATATTCTCTGGACCAATATTTACATCAAAAACTGAAATGCTTCAGGTGAAATGAAATGTTTAAGTAAATGACTGGTTGGTATCAAGTCATTGCACTTATATCTGGACAGAATGTAAGCGAAGAATCTTCTCCAGTCAGATTTGATGCCATTCTTTACCCAAATGCAAAGATGCAATAGTAAAACTGCAGAGGTATGCAATGGTAAATTGAATTCAGAGCATTTATGGAAAGCTATTGCCACTGCAGTGAGAGCCCACATGTTGTAGATGAAGGGAAATTATACAGTTGTCCGTGTCCCACCATAAGTGACAACTCCAAATTTTTTTGGAGAGAGGATAACCCTAGGTCTGTACTGCTAGTTGAAGCATGATCTTGAGAGGAGAGGGAGCAGGAGCAGCCTGGAGGCACCAGCCAGCAGACAGGGCTGCCAAGCACGGAGCTCCAGCCATCGCCATTCTCTCCAGCGAGACCATGCCAGAGCTTTAGCAGTTCTCCTTGAGAGTGCGTGTGCGTATACAAAGTGCACGATAGGCAGGACTGAGCCTAATCCCATCATAAACAGTGTTCACCGGTCTTCTGTGTTGCATCTTGCTCAGATTGCAGGAATAGTGATTCTTTCTCTTCATTTGTTTGTGTGGTGGGTTTTTTTTGGTCAGTTACACAATTGAGAAGGTTCAGTGGTGTCTAAAGTTAGAAATCTGTAGCTTAGAGTCTGGGAGAATCTTTAAGAAAAGAAAGATATTTTAATATGGTAATAACCTTGTTATTTCAAAACCAAGTGGTTTCAAACATGGCAGCGCTGCTACTTCTCTTTCAGGACTATGTACGTGTCAAGTTTGATGTTTTAAAACAAAGCTGTGTTATAATTATACAAGCGTGTTTAAGAAAAAAAAAAAAAGCTTATGGAAAACTTAACAGCTGGAAACTGTTTTTTACATACTTGGATGACTCAAAAACAGCTGAATGAGTTTTTGCAAAGCTTTACCAAAAATGTCATTTCTGGATTGAGACAAGGCATGAGAAAGGTAACTGTTTCAGAAAGATATAAGCAAATATAGACAGAGATTATTTAATTCATCAACTTCCACTGTACGGTCGTTAATGTAATGCTAGAAAAATAAAAGAATTCATATTTATATAGTTTTTCAAAGATTTCAAAGATCTGTACCAGAATTTAAGGAACTAAGCTTTGTAGCTGTGAGTTAATCAAATATTAATATTTATATTTCATTTGAATATCACATATTCAAACAGGAAAACAAATACATAGAGAAAGGTACAGGGCTTGCCAAAGTTCAAGTAGAAAGAGAGTACATCTGTGTTTGAAATCACAGAACGGTTTGGGTTGGAAGGGGCCTTAAAGACCATTTAGTTCCAACCCCCTTGCCAAGGGCAGGGACACCTCCCACTAGACCAGGTTGCCCAAAAGCCCCATCCAACCCTGGCCTTCAACAGCTTCTCTGGGCAGCCTGTGCCAGTGCCTCACCACCCTCACATAGAAAAGAATTTCTTCCTAATGTCTAACCTAAATCTCCCCTCTTTTAGTTTAAAGCCATTTCCCCTTGTCCTATCCCTACACTCCCTGACCAAGAGTCCCTCCCCAGCTTTCCTGTAGGCCTCCTTTAGGTACAGGAAGGCCGCTGTCTCTGCCAAGCCCCTTTTCTGGGCTGAACATCCCCAACTCCCTCAGCCTGTCTTTACAGGAAAGGTGCTCCTCTGGTCATGATCAGCCCTCTGATCATCTCGTGGCCCTCTTGATAGCACAGAGACCTTTAGGCTGGGCCCCTGATGAAGGTGCCTTATTGCCTGGAGTGGCTGCAATTCCCTTGTGCTGCTCTTCAGGTGCTCTCCTGCTGACCTGTGGCCCTTTGACTGTGTGCCCTGCATATTGGCCATCTTGCTCATGACACCAGTCACAGAGGGGCAAAAGAGAAATTAAAACAAAACCAAGGCCATGAACACCCCCACGCCTTCAGATTGCCTGGCTTTTGAAGTGCAGCTGCACTCTGAGGCACACTTGGCACTGCGGATCCCTGGGCTAGGCTCTCCCAGATTCCCGTGGCAGGTGAAGAAAGAGCCTCATTCATCCACAGGCTCTGGGCACAGGTACCCAGCCCACCTCTTTCTGTCTCCCACCTTAATACCAAAGCCAAATTCTGCCCCCTGCAACCGTGACACTTGGCTGAATTCAAGCATTGCCCCTGGGCCTAAGCCACTGGAGGGCTGTCGAGGTGACAGAGCTGCCACCGGAGACGTATTCTGGGGTCTTGTTCAGGGCATGGTCCAGTCCGTAACTCAGTAACAATCATTTTACTGTTTGAAACCTCAGTCGGTGAATAAATACCATTTTACTGCTGCTTAGTTTGGATGTGGAGCTGTATTGGAGGAAACTGCTCTTCTTTCATACTGAATTTTGTTTCAGGGCGGTGTGTGTGAAAAATAACACAAATAGGAGTATTTTTGGATGACCATACTGAATAGTCAGCAAGAAGTACAGTATGGTGAAGGGAAATCTGTTTGTAGTAAAAGCAATATGAGCTTGTGGTTTGCTCTTGGGACTGAGACATGAATTTTCACTTTAACCCTAGCAGAAAAGCTCCCTCCGATGCTGAGGAAATCTCCGGTCATTGCACCTCGCTTTCTCCCTCCGTATATTAGTGGTGATCATGACCCGGCTCTCCAGAATGCCGTTCATCTCGAAGTTCAGCTATTATCTGTGGCTTTGTAGGCATGCTGCTCACACCTAACAAGCCCACTCCTTGTCAGAGTGCAGAGTGCCAATGTCTGGCTTTCCAGATCAAGCAGGCTTTTTGGTGCTCGCTCCTTTTAGCTCTGTGCAACGCCCGATGCTGGAAGGGAGAGCCAGGCTGCCTCGTGCATTATGCAGAAGATTTTCAGCAGCAAGCCCAGGTTAAGGATTCAGTGCTGATATTTCAGCGGGACATAAATATCATTTCATTTTCTAAGCACAGCTGATCTGAGGTCCTTGAGAAATGGTAATCGTGAGGCAGACTTCAGCTTGCCGTTTTTCCAGGCATATTTGCGGCAGCCCCAGATTTCATTAGATTTAATCTGCTCACCCAAACTATGGATTCACATGAAGAAAAAAAGATGTATCTAGCCAGCTAGGGGCACTTAACTCCACAAATCCCCTCAGCATAGCAGGCCACCATCAATCTTTTCTAAGCTGTTCGAAAGCTTTGTCTGCGTGCCCTACGTGTTGACCATCTTTGCTCATGAAGGACCTCAGTTTTGTTTCCACCTCATCTTTTGCCCCTTTGAGATGACTGGTGTCGCCAGTGGTTCTCACAACAAGGTGTCCTTGTTCTCCTAGTGTCAACAAAGCTACAGCTTAAGCCAGCCTTTAACCGGGCATTAGAAGGAAATGAGGCTCTTCACGTTTCACTAGCAGCATTGCTTCATCTGCTTTACAAATAATTTTCTGGTCCAAAATTTCTCCACTGTTGCATTTTGTGATTCTCATGCTAAAACGATTCAAATGCTGGGCAGTACTGTTACACGTCTCTCTCTTTCTTGTGTGTACATACCCTGTGCAGCAGGAAGTTTCAGGTTCATGGATATTTTTATCAGAACTCATTCGTTCTTGCTTTCCTGAGTCATTTTTTAGATTGTATGTTTTTTTTTTTAAGTATCTGTTGACCAGAGGATGATGTGTTGAGATGACTGGATACAGGAAAGAGGAGAAGGATTAGTAAAAGGCAGAAGTCAGTGAGTTTGCTAATCTGTTGGAGATAAATCCTTCCCTGGAGAAGGAGTTGCATCCTGTAAAGCCCAGAGCAGTTACAGTACAATGGAGTTGCAGGCTGGCAAATTCTCTGCTTTCTTGCTAACTGGTATGAACAGCACTTAAAAAAAAAAAAAGAAAAAGAAAAAAAAAGAAGGGAAACAACAGATCTTTAAATACAATTGCATTTAAACTTTGGCGGAAATAGGAGAAACAAACTAAAGCCCAGTAAGCAGAGTCTTAGAAAAAAAAATATTTTCCGTAACAGTATGCTGTATACACGAGTTGACATCATTTAAATAGCACAGGTGCACATGGGAGGTATGTTAGAAGCAACAGAAACTTTGGAGCATCCTCTTTATGGCCCTTCCACTCCAGCAGGGATTTATGGTTTAGCACGTCTGCCTGTGCTGGACAGCATCTTGAGTGGTCACCTTTTTTGACTGAATTTTTTTCAAGCTTTATCAGGAGTGGTTGAAAAAAGCATGGAGAGAGAACAATGAAAATTTTGTTTTTCTTGCCTACTTGAAACAGAAAAATCAATGTTGCCATTTTGGAGTGAGAGGCAGGTACCTCTCCATATGCAAAACATAACATAATGGGTTTTGCAACCCATTTTGAACAGGGTCATAGGCACAGGCAGGAGAAGTAAGAGCAACAGGTGACAATGTGCAGGAATGCTTTCCATTGCATGTCTTTAATAACAATATTGACTCTTTCATACTATATGAACCCAAAGTTTTGTTGAGCTTGCATGACAAGGTTGTGCTACCAATGCATGTATAGCCCACCTGCATGTGTGCTCTTTGTGAAACATTTTGTCATCCCGTTTGCAGTTTGCACTGGGATTTAGCAGAGTTTTGCAATCTCGGAGAATTCTGGCTTGTCAGATACAGTATTAAATGAAATTGGTTTGTATTGCAACAAGGCTGGTGGGAGGATCAAAGCCTTGGTATAAAATAAAAGGAGCTACTTGGCTTCTGTGTATGAAATTTCTCTATTTCCCTCTATTTTTTTCATTAGTATATTTGTCTCAAGGTATTGAGTTCTCCAGCAGTTAGCAAAATATTGTACCAAAATGGTTATTAGAGGGGATTGTCTCTTTAGTTGCTGTAAGCAGGGAAGCATGTTATTTGTACAAAGGGTCTCAGAAACTGTGTTTTTCTAAGGCTGATCAACTTTTCATTTTAAAATCACAGAGGCATGCACCTAGACAACATCATATATCTGATAATTCTAGCTTACCCTGAGAAGTCTGTGGCCAGCTAGAAATTTGGCAGATTGTCTCTCAGATGAGGAAGTAATTCTGGTTTACAAATTTAAAAGCCAAAATCTGTTTTAGTATTTCTTAAATGTCAAAACAACCCTCTGACCTTGAAAATGACTCTCTCTGTATACTTTTTGTGCTTTTAAGTAAAAAACAGTCCTTTTTTTTAGTGAAATGTTGTAGCCTGGTAGTCATCAGATCTTAGAATTTAGGGAACAAAAAGTGACATTAACTCATCTATTCTTTCGTATCAATGGCAGCTGGAGGGAAAAAGTCGTAGTAACCTTTAACTATGCTTCCAGTTTATTTCAATAATGTACATCGCCTGTCTTCTCTGTCTGCATTGTTTCAGACCTCATAATAATCATACATGGGAGGACAAGATTTTCTGCTGTATATCAGAAGAGACCACCTGTTCCTTGATTTTGGTCTGTACCTTTCAACCCAGACTGATCATTCCCGATCCTTCATATGACCAGCTGAACTTAAATATGACATTTGAGCAGCCCACTTAGTTTACGTATCTCCAGTATTCTTATTTCATGTAAAGGCCTTTTGCCACTTCTGAATGTTTTGCGGTTTTCCCTCCTCTGAAAATGTGCCCTTCCTTCATCACTTCTACCTCTTTTTCTCACTCTTACTTTTCCTCTGTAGAAAGGAGACATCTGTGTGGTAGAAATGAGACATCTTTCTACAGAGTAGAATCAGTCTGTGGTTCTCACTGGTAATAAGACATGGCATTACTGAAACAGGTTTTGAAGCCCTCCTTTCTCCTACGGTAGCAGAGCAGAGCACATCCTCAGCACTCCCAGGCCCTGCTGCTCTGCCCAAACAGTGGTTTAGATCTTCTAGGTTTTGTTACAAGGAACCTCCAGACTCTTTGCAAGGTGAGCTCTGGCCCTCTTCTGCCTCAGTTATCAGTAATATCTAACGTGACTCCACCAAGACTTTCTGCCTGAGAGTTTTCTGTGGGTAATTGCTAATGAATTAACTTTCCTTGGATTTCCCTGAGCAGAGAAGTCATATTTTCAACATTTCACCATTTATTTACAGAGGAAACTGAGGAGCAGTTCTTGATTTGACAGAACACATAAGCACATATTTATTTTAATATAAAGGTCATTTTTAAGAGATTTCTTGCAAAATCCTTTTAAATATCTACCTCAAGTAGTCTGCTGAAATGCGTCTTAGAAAGAACTTTATACTCTTTATAGCAATTGATTAATTAGATAACAGTGTTATGTAGAGATGGGGAAACCGAGGCATAGCATTTACCTACAGTTATACAACCTGAGTGCTGCTGCTCAGAGTTAAACAGCTTTCTTTGCATAGTCTTTTGTGGTTCCGTTCCTCACCTTTTCCAAAGAGTTGAGCATTTAAAAGGCTGAACAAGACTCTTTGGAGAAGAGATTTGGAGGTGTTGGCTGTAGCATGCTAAGGTGATGGTTAATCTGCCAGTTTACAATGTAATGTTATTAGTTATTGAGTACATTGAAACATTACAAAGTAATACCTGCTCAGTGACATGCCAACTTTATATAGAGCAATAACCTACTACTGGTCTATAGTTACATTATTTAATCTAGACCTAATCTGCCATTCAAACCAGTCATGAAATGAAGTAGTTATACTGTGGAAAATAATTGATTGTTCAAACCTATAGGGCTAAATTCAGCAGTGACCTGAATGATAGAAGAGAATTACACTTGTGTGCAAACACAAGTTTGTGTGAAAACAAGTGACAACATAATATACGTTGCCTTGACTCTCTCTTTTCCCAGCTGCTATCACGCAGTAACATTGGTAGCACTTTCTGATGTGCTGGCTTTGCCCCCTGCTTCTTCTGTCCAACATTCAAGTTCTGGTGGTTTAATGAACATCTCACCAGGAGAGTTGGTACAGGTTTACATTTTCTCTGCCCTGCATCCATTTACACCTGTCCATGACCTGGACCAGAGCTTGAACCATTGCTGTTCTCACTGAGCAGTTTGGCGCAATTGGCCTGATCCTGCGTTCAGTGAGGGGCGCTGGATGCCAGAGCACTTCCAGTGACCTCAGTGGAATTGCTACTGGATCACCCTGATGTAAATACGAGCACGTCTCAGGCCAGCAGACCTCGGTGATGAGCTGTTTCCAGCATCCCATTTCAGGAAAAATAGTGAGCCCCTTTGAAGAAAAATTAAAAAAAAAAAAAAAACTTTTCTCTCTCTCTTTCTGAATGCCTCCACAGAACAACGTGGGGGAAAGGAGGGGAAGAGCAAATATTCAACAGGAATTTTTTCTTCAGCCTTCTTGGAGAAAAACGTCCCCCCCAAATCAAAACAAGATGGAGCCATGGAGCCCCACCTGCCGACTTGAGGAAATCAGGAGAAGAAAGGGAAGATGCCTGGTCCTGTGCCAAGCATTCAGCACTGTGCTTGTAGCACTGTGATGTGGCACTTAAAGCTCTGGGGGACCTGGAGCAAGCGTTACAAATGCAACAAAACCTCTCATGAAAACGAGCCTCTTAACAGCGTGTTGAGCTGGTCTGCGATGGCCTCAGGAAATCCCCCTGGCTAGACAGGGCCTTTTTATCCACTACATTGCTCTGACTCAAAGAGAAATCTCATCTAACCTCCTTGACCAGAATTTGTGCGAGCACGTAGAGCTTTGCAATTTCCTTATTTTCAGTTAATCGTTTCCCACCTCCCTCTCTGAAAAAAGTCCGTCCTACCTTTCTTTGCTATTGCATTGCTTTTAGCACGCAGAGCCCAAGCCTGCAAACACGTGGCACGTCCTCGGTCATCCTGCTTCCTGCCATCCTTCCTTTGTGGTCAGATCCCTAGCTGATGTAAACTGGCCTAGGGCCATTGATTTGAATATTTTCACTGGCTGAACACTTGGCCCTTTGATTCTTAGAGAACTACTCATTTTTAATAGCACCACGACTGGCGCTACTTGTTTGCAGGCTCAGGACCATCTACGAGCAAATGCTTGCGTATTAATTACAACAAAGAGCAAATCTACTTGACATTTGATTTTGTTTTTCTTGTTTCCTTGCAAGCTTGAAAATGAGCTGCTTTTGCCAAAAAAAAAATCGAAATGCATTTCACACTTTTTTTTTTTTTTTTGACTTGAAATAGGCCCCTTAAAAAAAACTGACATGTTAAACACCACCAAGAAAATGATTATTTGGACATATGGCTCTTCTTCCTGAACTTTGCGGAGAGGTTAGATAACGCTCTTTCACATCTTAAAAGACTAGACTCCTGCTACATTACTAACATATTCTTATGTAATAATCCGGCACTGGTGATACTTTATCCAGTCCCAGTAATGTAAGACTCATTTCTAGGTTGGTCAGTTATGAGGGAATTCTTTTTTTCACAGATTATCTTTTAATTATTTTTTTCCTTACTCTGTCCTGAGGTAGAATACAGAATAGAGTAGAATCATAGACTAAAATACCTTGTAGCTCTATCTTTTAACAGGGCTTCCCTGTGTTGTTTCTATTAAACATTGCACATTTAATAAAAAAGTAAAAATCATTTTTAAAACCCCACCCTTACATGAAGGCAAACCCATCCAAACCCATACAATTTATTTGTAGACTAGGATGTTTCATAAAGTTGAAAAAAAATATAAGAACTAAAAGGAAGTATCAAATCATCTGAAGTAGTGATATTTCACAGGAGGGTTGTCATAGAGCCACATTATTTCAGACTGGTTTGGGTTGGAAGGGACATTAAAGACCATCCAGTTCCACCCCCCTGCCATGGGCAGGGACACCTCCCACCAGACCAGGTTGCCCAAAGCCCCATCCAGCCTGGTCTTGAGCACCTCCAGGGATGGGGCGGCCACAGCTTCTCTGGGCAGCCTGTGCTAGCATGCACAGTGCCTCACCACCCTCACAGGAAAGAATTTCTTCCTAATGTGTAATCTAAATCTCCCCTCTTTTCATTTAAAGCCATTCCCCCTTGTCCTATTGCTACACTCCCTGACCACGAATCCCTCCCCCTTTGGCTTAGACCAAACCCTGTTCCTACACAGGGTAGGGACCCTAATTCTGCTGCCCTGTGTGTACCACTGCTCTCTGCTGTACACAGGGCGTTTGACTAGATGGAGCAGTGGTCTAATCTGATGTGGCAGCTCCTTCATTTTTATCTGTTAAGTGCTTTACTTACACGAATTAATTCTGAAAACACTCTTGTGACGTTAGTCATTGTTATGATTCCCATTTTAGAGACCCTGTGTCTAATTCTTAATTATACTAATTCTTCCTTATGCTGGTGAGGTTCCAGATCTGTGAAAGGGTCTCCCAACTCAGGGAGATGGATTGCAGAAATGTCAAGGGCAATATGAGAGTTCATTGCCCTACAGCAATATTCTGTTTCTCTACGGTCAGAGAGAAATATCGGAAGAAGAACATAAAAGAGGCTATGTTGATTTGTGCTAGGGGCTACACAGGAGTTTGCATAGCTCAAGCTTGCAAGAGGTGTTGTATTGGCCAAAAAGAAATTACTGATTTTTTTTTTTTTTTGGCATTTCCTTCAGTGTGCCCCCAATCTCGTCAAAAGAAAGCAAAAGCTGCCTCTGTTGTCCCTTCTTTTCTTTTTGTCAGAGTACATTTAATGGAGAATTGACATACACCAGTAAAACCAGAAGAGAAGCAATGAGCTGGAGGGAGGGAGGAAGAGATTGAGACTTGCCCCAGAATGAATATAGCAAGCCATTTTAAAAGTAGCCATCATGTGCTTAAACCAGAAGGATCTGTCTTTCTGTATTATAAAGCTAACAGTGAAATGTATTACAAAATGATTAGGAACAAACAAACAGGAAAAATGAGTGATGAACTACTCTTGATTTCTTCCTGAGCTTGTCTTGTTCCGTTCACCTTGCTGGTAGTAGTTGTGTCTGTGGAGAGAGCAGAGGTGGCAGTCAACCTACCTGTGTCCTCCTTCTTCATGGCTTCATCCAGCCCAAGGATATGATGGACAATCGTATCTGCTACAGAAAAGAGACAGAACTCTACACTCTCATCTGATTCTTTGGCTACATGCTCCACTCATATCCAAGCCTAAGAAAGAAAGTCGTATACGCAGAATAGGGACCCTTGCAGCAGAGAATAGGCTTGGGAAACTGCAGAGGAGCAAAGGAAAGCTTGGAGATAGAGCATGGAGAAATTCATGCCAAGACAGACTCGGTATGTGTCACAGAGCTCGGCAGAACTGATAGAGAGGAGGTGCTGGGTAGTTTTAGACAAAACTTGTTGTTGGGCAGAGAAGCCAGAGCCCCTCAGTGGGATCAGTATTCCCCTGTGGTATTGGCAACACTGATTTCACACTGTCATCCAGGGGAGAGCAAGAAAAGTTAAGAAGTAAGATGGACCAACATAGTTTCAGAAAACAGTCTCATGATTTTGGTGGGAGTCTCGTGGTTTTGGCACGCTGAGGCTGTGCAACTCCTAAAACTGCTAATACTGTAATACTGTTCCTACAAAGGTTTTGTCTTGAATGAAGAATGAGGAATAATTAAGATTTTTACTTAGCGTTGAGCCTATGGAAAAGCTTACAGAAACGAGACGTCTTTAGGTAGGGAAGACAGTGGGTGCAGAGGCACAGTATATGTCACATGGAAGTGCTGGAAATGAGATTTGAGAATGTGCAACAGGACCAAGGTTTGCAAGAGGATTATATGGCAGGTCTCACATCAGCATCACAGAAGTGGGGCAGACATCTGCTTTAAAGTTCTTCACATCAAAATTATAATTGTCTTTCCATGCAAGTATGAGAGAAAATTAAGATGAGAGAAAAAAAATAATAAAATAATTTAAATAATAATAATTTAAATAATAAAATTAAATGAGAGAAAATTGAGGCTCCTGACACCCCAAGATACTTCTTTCAGAAATCACAGAATAGATTGCAACCGAACAGACCAGCATAGAGTAGACTGAACATAACACACAGTTCTGCTTAAGTCATTTTAATTTTGGAGCAGACATACTACAATCTGGTAACAACAGTATGGATAGCAATGGAGGGTAGACCAAAGTTGAGAGTTAATGTTTTTGTTGTTTAGAAGTCTCCTGAGGCCTTCATGATAAGCACCCACAGAATCGTATAGAAAACATATGTTGCCTGCAAAAGCCACCTTTTTATTCATCTGCTTTTTAATTAGTGATCAGAGTTCCTTAATTCATTAAGAAAACGCACGCTGAAGAGGAAGAAAGGCAGCAGCCTTGCTCTTCTCCTATCTTCTCAATCAGATGTTTCTTAGAGCTCCCATAGGTTGCGCTGTTGCTTGTCCAGTGAAGGAAGGGGGATAACGCTGGTGCCTGTGAGAGCATGGCTCACTTTTCAGCATCTTATTGCTGGTGGTAACCTGCAAAAAAAAGAACAAAAATATATCTCTCGGCCCAATTTGCAATATTTTCGTTTTTCATTCCACACCATAGGATGTTATATTTGTATTGTTTAAGTGACAGAAAAAAAATATGGAGTCTCTCTGATGCTCCCCTTAATACTTCATTGCTGTCAGTAAATCTCAGAAACAAATTGTCGTGGGAACTGCCCAGTGTCAGTACTAGGTTCTTTAGGAACCAGTCCTGGATACTTGATAGAGGTTTAATACACAAGGCAGAGCCAGCTCTGGTCATCCAAGCAACAGGGAACAGTCTTGTTTGGTTTGCCTCAGAAAATCAAATTGCATACAAGACAGAAGTGAACTGGGTTAGGTGCAAAGCAGGGTAGCTTTCTCACCTTAGCATACAAAGCTATCTACCAAGCATAGTAGTGCAAGTTAGGAATGATTGCATGCTGAAAAGATCTTCTCGTGAGCAAGGAGTAGACTTCTGTAAGGGGTGGAGTTTCCAGTCTTTTTTTCTGATTTGTTTTGAACGGGACGCTAACCATATATTCACCCTCTGCAACATGCTGTGCTGGTTTACATCTCTGAAGAAAAAGCAGCAACTCTGTTGCTTATGAGTACAAGCCCATAAATCTAAAGGAATACACTTAAACAATTTATCCTGAGATTACATAGTTACACCCCCTTTTCAGGTAGACGGAGCTCTTAACTGTCCTTCATTGCAGAGTACTTCATTCTCTGTAGAACCAGATTCTTCTCCATGCCACCCAGATCTCTTGATTTCCCATTAACGTCAGCTCGTGTCAGCCGTGCTGAGTGTTACGAGTTGCGCTGCAGAACACTTCATATACATTAAAGGAACGAGCGCTGTGTCATTTCCAGGTCCTTCCCAGTCTGCTGCTGCTTCGTGTCCTCCTTTTGGCTGCCACTGTGTAATACAAGTAGAAGTCAGAAAGCAAGGAGCTGTTCTGGTGGCTTTTCCCTTCATAAATCCTGCCATTTGCCACTGGCAAATCCATTTACAGTTCTCATATTTAAACATCTATTCCAATTCTGTTGCCACATTGTCTTCCTACAGAGTGGGTATCATGCAGGAGAGCTTGAAAGCTTTCTGCAGCACTGATTGCCTTTTCCACGGGAAACAGCAAACTTTATTCAGCGGCTCAGATTGAGCTTTCAGATCTCGCTTCTTGGGCTAAACCTCCCTGATGCATGCAGTGATTTATACGAAGGAAGAGCAAGCAAGAGAGAGCAATGCAAAGAAAGAGATCATCATCATGTATCTAAATTAAAAGCTGTGGTAAAATCTCAGGAGGGGAAGATGCTGCACATTTCTGGAGCTGTTTTTGTTTGTTTATGTTTTTTTTTTTGCATTTGGACTGGGTCTGCTCTTGGTTGTAATTCTCCTAGAAATCAGGAGGTCGTAGACTTGCGTAGCTTCTAGTAGAAGGGGACCTTCTGAGAGCAGGACTTGACAGTAGCACTTTCTACATGAAGCACTATAGGAGATTTGGGGATCACCACATGAGGAAGACATGCTAATAAAATATGTGCCACATAGTAAAAACTCACCTGGGTGAAATGCTGCTCCTTCTGATATCAATGGAAATTTCCTTTTGACCAAGGGTTGCTATGGCAGCAAGCACTGGAAATGAGAACAAGGACATTTTGATATGTCTACACTGTGGATTGCAAATTATGATACCCGAATTACTTTTAAACAGTCTTGCAAGAAGTGGTCTAGTTAAGGCAGCCCGGAACGCCACGGAGCCTCATTTACCGTGCTGAGCAGCTCGCTTTCCTGTGCTCTCAGTGCCCATCCATGCCTGGGGTGGAGGAGAGGTATCTGGGGGGGAGCTCATTTTAGTTTCATGGGACGAGGAACAGACTGACAAGGAGTGGTGTAGGGAAGAAGAAACAGCATGAGAGAAGGCAAGCTAGAAAGCAGGAGGAACAGGAATCCATGGAGTCAACTGGATGGAGGGGCTGGAAGCAAAAGTGACAGCAACAGAAGAGGTACAAATTACTGAGTCCAGAGACTGAAGGGTCTCTCCCCACAGCCGTGCGCTTTTCTCTGCTCCTCGGCGCTCAGCCTAGGGCTCCTGTGTCTCAGTGTTTCCACGGTCAGGCAAATACCACCAGAGCCATGGAGAAAGCATCACGCTTCCAGTGGCTGATCACGTCGTAAGCAGGTTCGACTCGTGCTGCCGAGGACGCTGCCGGCTGCGGTGGTGAAGTTCTGTATTACAGCTCCGCAGGTGCCTCAGCATCGGCGGCTCGGCGGGAATGGCATTTGGTTTTTGAGCTCGCTTTAAAAGAACACCCTGAGAAATTATATTGAAAGTGCATTACGGTAACGTTAATGTTACTAAGTCAAGCACTTAAAAGTTCGGAAATGCCACAGTTAATGTTGCCCGTGCAACCTTACTGAGGGCCCCTTGTACCATTGCTGTAGCCCGTAATTACATGACTGCACACTGCTTCTTCCACTGAACTCCTGCATCAAGTGGTCAGAGCCTCTGCATATTTCATTAGAAACACAGCCCAGGGCTGTTTTGCACCCTGCTGGATTATTAGTTTGGTACTGACCCAGAGAAGAGAAAACTGCTTGTCTGTGTCACAGTGCTCTACAAAATCTCGTCTGGAAAGCAGTTGAGGCCTTTGATGGCACAGTGTTCCTCTGAAATCTCCTTTATCGTTCTTTGGTAGTGCCTTACCTCCCACAATCCTGCTAGAGGACTGCATGTATTTCAAACGGGAGCAATTCATATTTCAGGGAGGCTGGGGGGACAAACTCACAAATAGCATTTAACAGACCTCATTAAGTCCAGTGCCCCATTTGCATCTGCAATGCACCTCTCTCCTGCTGAACCTGGCCAGTTCTCTGCTGGGTAAACAGGCACCAACTGCCCGGTAGGCAGATGGGATAGGGCCGCCCAGAACATTGCGTTTTAAGGGGTGGAAAATGGCAGGAACCCACCTTTTCCCATAGCAGAGGCTGATAGAGGGAATTAATAATTTTGTCACCACCTGGCAGTTCTCCATTAACAGCGAAACCCATAAAAAACGATGTTAATTTTGCCTGGAGATGTGCGTAGAAAAGATGATGAAATTAACGTAGAGAAGTTGCTAAGGCTTCTGCCTGCTTTTTTTTTTTTTTTTTTTTGGGTATCTTTTTTTAAGCATCCGTACCCAAAATGCAAAGTGAGAGGGAATCCCAGAGCTCCCTCTTGAAGACCAGCAGCCAGCCGCGTTTTAAACTCCTTCTCTGCTTTCTCTTCGTATTGAGAGCAGCGCCTGCAGGTTAGCCGTGCCCGTCTAAAAGTTTGTGTACAGGAGATGCTCATAGCCCTGATGGGGAATTTATGGGTTCGCTGCTGTGGCTGTAACCCTATTTGCAATACAGAGGATGTATGTGAAACACGGGGAAGATTACCTGCCTCGCACAGTCAATTCACCCCCAGCCTTGCTGCCACAAGCTAGGGGAGGGGGGCAACGGTGTGTGTGCGTGCCATGAAACACAGAGAAAGTCCCCAGCCTCTGACAAGGGATGGTTTTGGCAGGGTAGGGTGCCAGCAGCTGCGTTACCTGCCGCCTGGCTTCTGCGGGGGAGCGGGCGCCTGTCCGCACCTTTCCGAAGAGGACTTTGCAGAAGTGTCATAAATACCTCCCCTGCCTGCCACGCAGCGCTGCCACCGCGCTGTTTATCGCCAGGATTAATCCATTCGAGCTGCACTTCAGATTGCAACCCGGGCTAGATCGAATAGATTGCTTTGCCACCTATTTTTAGGTATAACTTTTTTTTCCGTTCCCGGTGCCTGGGACTCATCTATTCCACTACCTGGCACTGCCTTCTCGCAGCATCTCTGTACGTATCGAGCAGATATTCAATTTATCTGTGTGGATGTAGACATCCGTAGCGGAGATACGCTCCCGGAGCTTGTGTAGTCCCAGAATCAGAAATTTCCACCGATCCACCAGGAAAAATTCAGCTGAGCGGCGCCGCGGTCTCGCTTCCTATGGCCAGAAGTAGCAGGGGAATCTGAACTCCCCTTGCCACCCTGCAGGGACAGGTAGACATGAGGGCTCCAGGAACGTGTGCATCTTCGCGTCGGTGAAACCTCGTGGGGCGTGTAAAAAGGCGAGGGAAGGGATCTCCCAGCTTTTCGGAGAGGGCCCCCCCCGTATAACGCCATCTGACTCGGTACTTTTTTGTTTGGTGGTAAGTTTTAATAGTTACCCTTTGAGGATTTTCCAGGCTGGCTTATCTGAATACACCAACAGTCTTTTTTGTAATATTCGCATTTCCCCTTTGGTTCAGCCGAGCCCACTGACAGATCATTCAAATTCAATTGTTTTATGTCTAAGCCGAACAGCTAATTAAAGTAGGGATGATTAACCTGACTGGCAGTGTCGCTCTCTCTCCCTCGCTCCCTCCCTCCCTCCCTCCCTCCCTCCCTCCTGTTCCAATCAGTCTTTTTCTCACACTCTCTCCCTCTCTCTCCCTCTCTCTGTCTTTTGCTCTACTGTGTGTTTTTTTTTTTTTTTTTTTTTTTTTTTTCCTCTCTCCTAAACGTGGTCTGCTTGCTGATGGCAGAATGGCACTCGGAGATTTGTGCATTGTGTCTGGTTTCCTACGGGCAGGCTGACCCAGTGCCTCTAGGGACTTATCAATAGACCACTCAGAAGAGACAGAGACAGGAGAAAGGAGGAGGGGTGGGGGGGTGGGGGGGAGAGAAAGAGAGAGAGAGGGAGAGGGAGAGAGAGAGAGAATCAATATCAAGAATAGAAGGAGCTCCGAAGCCATTTTTTTTTTTTTTTTTTTAAAGAAGTATCAGGACTTGGGAAGAGGGTGACAAAGAAGGTTTTTCAAAGAGGCAGTGGAGGAGGTTCTAATAAATTTGGAAGGAAACAGTTCCCTGTCTTGGGAAAAAAGGAGAACTCCTGGCTGATTAGCATTCACACCAGGTATGAGATGTTCCCTACCCCTTATCACTGTCGCAACCGAGATGGGAAAAGCTTTTTCTTTTTTTTTCTTTTCCTTTTTTTTTTTTTTCTTTTTTCCTTTTTTTTTTTTTTTTTTTAATTTTTTTTCCCCCCCCTCTCTGCTCTGTAAGGAGCCGGAGCGAGCGTGGTATTTTGGTATGTCTGTGGCTGGTGGCAGGGGGAAGAGAAGAGGAGCTGTGGGCATCGGTGGTGCCGGGAGCAGGGAGAATGGAAGCAGGGCAGCGGGGAGGGGGCGGCGGGGAGCAGAGGCTGGCTGGAGCGCGGTGCTGCGGTGGCTCCTCTTTGTGCACCCCCGGGGGGGACTTGGGGGGGGGGGGGAGGTTTGCCCAAGTTCATCGCTAGCAGGTGGATTTAGGCAGGGAGTTACTTAACGCTTGACCGCCAGTTTTGAAAAAAAAAAAAAAAAAGGAAAAAAAAAAAAAAAAAAGACCTGCTTCCTATGTCTATTAAAGGAAGCTCCAATTTTTTCCCTCTCTCTCTCTCTCTCCTCTCTCTCTCTCGCTTCCCTCTCTTCCTAACCAGACAGCGGGAGGGTTTCTGGCTCCCAGCCAGCCCAAAAGCCTCTAAGTGTTTTGCACTTGTTTCAGGGAGCCCGGGGATTTTTTCAGCATTTTCACTAGAGAACAAAGAGTTCTTTACAAAGGAAGGGGGAGAGCGAGCTTAACGCTGGAGATATGTTTTTCTATTTTTATTAGGGATTTTTTTTTTTCCTCCTAAAAAGAAAGAGACAGAAGCAAGGCAGAGAATGTGTGGCAGCAGCAAAATAGATTGAAAGGAAATTCAGTTCCCTTACCTCCAAATTGTAATTTGGAATTAATAAGAACAGGAATGGAAGGGGGACGAGACCAAGTGAGTTTGATATGTCGTTCTTTTCTCCCTTTTTTCACTCTCTCTTTAAATCCGATTGCTGTTTTGCCAAGTTACCTAGTCTTTTTTTCTTTTTTTTTTTCTTTTTTTTTTCTTTTTTTTTGGCATAAAAGTTGTACTGTGAGCAGTTTCTGTTTACTTAAAAAATTAAACAATAAATTCTTACCGAGGGAAGAAAAAGAGAAGGGAACGGGGTGGTTTCAATGAGAAATAAATACGTTAGTGAGAACAGAAATCTTTCACTTTCTGTCACTTAGAAAAAAAGTTGGTAATGGCTTGTTGAAGCTGGGATCCTAAAATACAGATGGGGCACCAACGTCTGTGTCCATGGACTCAGCTTTTCCCTGACCATCTGTCTAAAAGTCACCTCTCATTGGCAGCTCAAATGATTAGTCGGAGCTCAGGGATTTTTTTGTTTGTTTGTTTGTTTGTTCCTCCTGGTAGATGGGACCCTCTCTCCAAGGGCTCCATTTCGTCCTCCGAGTTTACTTCTCTCCTAGAGCCACAAATTGAGGATTTTGGGACGGACCTCCTGGCACTGGAGATTTTTTGTTCTTCTGACTGTGTTTTTTATATATACACTCTTTGTGTATTCGCTATGTGGAAAAGGCACAGACCTTTCCACGCACCGTATAGAGAAGGAATAATGCATCATATCTGAGGAGGTGTTTAGACAGGAAATTTATTGCATCTGGTATATAACATACATGATATCTTCTCTACACTGTCTTCTGTGCAATGGTTAGGATTTGAGAACATGTTTGAGAATATATACCAGTGCAAATTCAGTAGCTTGGGGAAGTGCTTTATTTAGCCAAATTCTGCCTTCCTTCCTTTATTGATTTGTATTTTCAGGGCTTTGACAAATTACCAGTCTCGAAACTGCATCGTATATCAGCTGTAACAGAAAACAAGAGAGGAAGCTGTAGATTATATCCACCCCGTAAGAATCATCAGCACGCGCTATATAGAACTAGGTGAAATTACCAGAGAGTTACAACAATCGTTCCTGGATGCAGAGCGTTGTTGCTACAATACCTTGATTTTTATATTCATGCTGCAGGCTTCCCTCGGAAGAGGTCGTGTGTAACAGCAACGTAGGTATCACAGATGTATCTGTGGCACTGTTTTTGAGCAACATCTCTGTGTCGTGTGAGTGTACACTGAGAATTAGTGCGCTTACAAATCCTCAGACGATGAAAAGGGGGGAAATTGCCTCCTTTCGCTCTGCCTGCACCGCTGTGGGAATGCCACTGTGCCGTAGAGGCAAAAAGTCCCGGTGGACACAGCCCGTCCCTTGCAAAAGTGAAGTAAAAGCAGGCATGGCGAGGGAAACCGCCAGCTAAAACACAGCTTGGTGTTTGTAGGGGCTTCCACCCCACCGGCTCTGCTGGCAGGGCCCTTCCCTCCCCAGGGCTCTGGCGGGCACGGCTTTGGCAGCAGCAGGAGGGTGGCCAGCGGCCTCGAGCCCCCTGCTCTCAGCCCAGGATCCCTTCCCTGCAGGTGCCCGGGGTGCCCTGCTTTTGGGTGGGCAGCGGGGAGAGCAGCCTCCACTCGAAAGTACTTTGTGGGCTCCACCGGGTTTCGTAAAAAGCTTGGTGGGGGACGGACAGAGCTCCAAAAAGAGCTCGTTGTTCTGTTGGCAAACCTAGGAAATAGATGAACTTTTGGCAAATGGCAAATCCCTTTCTTTTATTTTAAATCCTCCTTTTCCTCCTTCCTCTGAAGAGTTTTCCCAACTCCTGACGGTTTTCATGGTCTGAGTGTTTTCTGTGACTTCTCTCTATTGCTTTCTCACTCTTAAAAAAGAAAGGAAAAAAAAAGAGATAAAAAAAAAAATCAGAGGAAAACTAAACAAAAGAGCACTGAAATGGGACTTGGCCTTTGAAGTTTTCCATAGGATAAGCAGTCTCTATTTTTTCCCTCCCTGAATCTTTTTTCTTCTTCCCTCCCTCCCTCCTTTTTTTTTTTTTTTTAATATAACATGCTTTTGTGAGCATTTTGTATCTGCAACCATGGAGCTGGTGACAGAAGAGGGAGGGCAGAGAGAGCTGAAATCTAGATTTAGTCCCCCTCAATCTCAACCAGAAGGCATCTCCCAGCGACTGTCCCTGCTTCCAGAAGTGCAGAGAAAGACGATAGCCGTCTTTTGGGGACTCTTCGTGGACCTGACCTGAGAGCAACACGTTCACAGTACAGGAGAAAGGAGAGAGAGGGCAAAAAAAAAAAAATAAAAAGGGGGGAAAGAAAAGCTCTTTGAGCAGTCACACACTGGCTCTTTCTTCCTGTAGGCAATCCGCTCCAGCTCCTGGCGACGTGTCCTGCACTATCAGATATCATATGACTCTTTATTTGGACTCCCGTTAGCAGTATGGGCCTGTTAGGAGTCTGTTTGTTTTCTTTTCCTTTCATTTCCTTCTCCCCAGTTCCCCCCCGGTTTTACGTGCGCCTGTGTGAGTGTATTCCTTTTATAATCCTTCTTTTTTGTGCTGAAGCTTTAGAGAAAATAAGAAGAAATAATAATAAAAAAAAAAAACTTAATTATTTCCAAGGGCTGTTTTTAATCCTCTGCCAAAATTGGAGTTCATTGTAGAGCTGAAAAAATAACGAACACCTTTCCTTTTTATTTCTCTCTTTTACCTCTTCCTCGTCCCTTCCTCTCACTTGTCGGTGTGTCCACACACACGTGTGTCTGTCCTTCTGGCTTTCCTGCCCTGGTCGGTGAAGTTAGGATGCACCTGTATCAGTCTCAGCAAGAACACGGAGCTGCCTATGGCTGCCCCTGCTAACCTGCGCCGTTTGTTCCACTTCCCTAAACTTTTACCTGTTTGTTTATTTAATCTGGGCACCTTCTACTCGCTGACTTTGAAAAGCTGCTGGGTAGCGAGCCGTATGCTGGGCTTTTCTGCATTTAGGTGAGGAACGGGGAAGTTAGCGCCGTCAGAAAATGAAATACTGTGCTCCGGGAATACAGGATAAAGTCCGAGGTATAAATTAGAGCTGCTTCATGCATGCCATCCACACAAGTTTGCTGTACCAGAACGCTGGTGCCTAATAATAGGACGGAAAGAGCCAGACAGCAACTAGGAATCGGAGGTGGATAGCCAAGTAGAAGAGCAATATTTATGATACTGAGTCACATTTTAGTTAAGCGAGATGACTTCTGCTCCTATTTGTGCTGGTTTTAGCAATGCATTATTTAGATAAACACTGCTCGAAAACTTTTTACCTGGAAATGCAAAGTCACGTCAACAGAAACAATGAGTTGCCATAAAACATTAAATTGTTGCGAGAAAAAAGGTCTGTCTTTCCAAAACAGAGGTAATGTTTTGTTTTGATACTTTCCTATGCAATGTTTTCGTTTCTGTTTTTGAACTAAGGGTTTATTTTGACAATTGTTCCGAATTGATTTTTAAAGGAAAAGGAAAAAAAAATCCTTAAACACATTTCAAAATGAGAGGGTTGGGAGCGGGGGGGTGTTGAGACTGTTTGGGAGGAATTCAGTGTTTGTTTGTTTGTTTCATTTTTGTGCACCCTGAATTGTAATATGCTTTGGCAAGCAAACCAGAAAACGAGCTTTTTACACTACTTTGCTCCCTCTGTAATTTCTGCTGTGTCTTTGTGAAACTCCGCGTTGTTTCCATCTGAATTTGGTACGATCGTCAAAGCCGAAATCCTGTTGGCTCTGCAGAGACACAAAGGAGTTAGTGACACTTTCTGTAAGAGGTGGGTGCTTTGGCTGGCCAGCCATGCCACCACTCGCACTGCTCCGCCGCTGGCTGGGCTCGGGCTGATTGCCCCGCTCCAGGGAGAAGTATGTGTGTGTGTTTTTGCCCATACATCCAGTTTGTACTGACACTCCTGTTAGCGTAGCTGACTATATTCTATAAGTTTTAGCATTTACTTGCTGGTGTATACTTAGGCCGGTGTACAAAAGCAGTCTTGTGTGCGAGGCAGGTTCAGAGTACAGATTTTTTGTTACAAATCCAGGAACAACTGTATTTCGCTCATGCCGTGTTGAACCACATCTAGGTGGTGGTGTTTCTTTTTTCTTATCTAGCTGAGGCAACTTCCCACTGAAGCCAGTACAGGTTTTCCTGAGAAGGGGCTAATTAAAAACAGAGCTAGAACATCGGGATTTCGGGTGATCCCCTAGGACTGGACACCAGAAACCACAACACGAGGTGCGTGCGCTCTGTGGTGGCGTTGTTAGACCTGAGTTGAGATGTCTCCTGCAGTCTGAAACTTTACATTTATATGCTCCCAGATCTTTCAGAAAATTACCAGTTGTCTAAAGTGTCACTTATTTGCTCTCAACAGCAGATCCTTCCTTTTCACTGGTAATCTGAATGAGAAGGAAGAGAGTCTTTGACCTCAGACAATATTTTGAGGCTCCTTGCCTTTTCTCTCTTACTCTAGAAACTCGAACCTGGCTTGGTTTTAACATTTTGTGCCGAGGCACATTCGTGGTCCTGAGGCAGGAATTCCGGACTTTGCTGGAAGAAATTTGGTTTTGAAATAAGTGTTA
Source organism: Anas acuta (assembly GCF_963932015.1). Lineage (NCBI taxonomy): Eukaryota > Metazoa > Chordata > Aves > Anseriformes > Anatidae > Anas > Anas acuta. Next base: position 118,369,870 of record NC_088979.1, on the reverse strand, counting down.
CGAACGTTTCAAAACTGCATGCTGTTCATGCATGGTACATTATGTTCCCTGCTACCCTACGCACGCTCCAGCCGTCATAGCTGCCGATATTTATTTGTGAGCTCGTTCTCATAGCCGCCCGTGAATTCGGTTGCCTCAACAGTCAGCAAACAACTCAGCGGCAAGGCCAAAGCTCGAGAGCTGTGGCCACGTGAGGTCTTGTGGGTTTGTGGCTATTTCGGCAGCTTTGGTTAAAGAAAAAGCCTGCTCTTCTCAAACTTCTGGGACTTTGCGTCTTATTTCAGAGTTACTCTAAGCTCAAATAATGGCAGGACACATATTTAGCTACCTGGTTGCATAAATACAGTGAAGGGCCGTAGAAACTTTCAAGCCAAGTGCTGCGGTTAGGTTTCCAAGCGCGGCTCTGGGCTGGGCCGGGTAGGCCAGATCCGTTGCTGATGAAGTTTTGTTAGCATAACTTGGAATCGGTGGAATTGCACCAAAGTTGTGCTTTGACTTGGCTTAATTTCACAGCTTTCATCTGACTTTTTTTTCACAAGCCAGCCCAATCCGGATCTATTCAGTGCTTGGGAGGGTGATAGCCAAGGGACAAAACAGCTTGTCTAACACATGTCTCTTTAGTGCACCAGTGTGTGGCTCGTGGGGCCTCAGACGGGATCACCACTGTTAAGAGAAATACATTTTCCAGCGGCGTAATAAGTTGTCCTGTTGCTTCCCGGTGTCAGGGATCTCTAGTTCAGCACTCGGTGAAAACGTCTGCTTGCAGAAGAGGTTTCCCTTTCATTTAACGTTTCATTAGTGCATAAAACTCATGTAAATCTGATGTGGCCAGTAGAAGGAATAAATTCAGGTTTATTTTTGCCAGGACGCATGTATTTATTCTGTGTCTGTATTAGTGTTATGGTGAGATGATATTTCAACCTAAACACCAATTTCAGTGGTTTACCACTAAAAAAGCTAGCTGAGTTGAAATGTCAAGGACTCATTCCAAGCTCAGAGGTGAAGCTTATATTATTTTGGAAAATATGAAGAAAGTCTTGGTTACTTTTTTCTTTTTTCTTTTTTTTTTTCATGTGTGTTGGACAGTCACACTAAGACAGGAGCATTCTCTGGTTAACTAATTACTGAAACCCATTAATTTTTCCCCTTTCATTCTATTTTTAATTTTTTAGTGTTTCTTCAACACAAAATTAAAATTATAAGGAGCTAATTTCCTTAAACTAATTAGACTTAGAATTTTAATCTCACAAAACCCAGGAAATTCCAAGCGATGTTTTTTTGTAATTCTGCCATGTTGCACATGCCTCTCTCCTCTTTGAAACCCTTGTATTGGCCTTCAAAAAATCCTGGGAAAACACTCAACACTTGCCTGAGCCAGCCTTGTCGGTCCAAACTCTCCTGAACTTCTGGCATTATTAGGCATCCAGATCCAGATTTTCTGATTCGAGCTCATCTCTTTTGAAAATAATAACATGGAATTTCCCGACATCTCTTTATACGAACTTAATATTTAAAGAAAAATTAATAAATCCGAGTGATTATGTTTCCACTGAAGCCAGCAGAAGCAGAATCCACTTCCTCTGGGTAAAATTTCTCATGGCACTTTCCAGAACTTGATTTTTGCTCAGATGGCCTTTTCAATTTTGACCATCTGAAGAGCAGTAAGTTAGTTACATAGGATATTCTTTATGTAGTCCTTTGAATAGAACCCATAACACTCAGACCTGGTAATTTCAACTACATATCCCATAAAGCCTAAAGAGCTAGCGTGAGAAATATTTTTTTTTCCCCTCCTCCCAGAAAAAAATGGTTTTGTGATGATTTCTTTGGCTGGAGAATCAGGAAATACCAATGAAAACTGTGTAGGAAGATGCCAGAGTCTTCTTCAGTGAGATCAGCTGTTCTTTATATTTTTTTTTTATTTTTTTTTTGCTTGGTTGGTTGGTTGTGACTTTTTTTTTTGGCTTGTTGAGATATATCCCCATAATCTTCAGAAGCCACAGAAAATTGTCAGTGCCACAATAACCCTATAAAGCTGGAAGGAGCAAGACAGAGCTCATCTGAGGCTGTCTTCCCCACTAACTGTATGAGCCAGCAAGTTGGTTTTGTGCTTTAGTTTATGCTATTCCCTTGCACGTTGCTGAAGCACCAGGCTGTACACTGCAAGGAATCTTCCCCTCTGTTACTGGTCATTTTTTCCCTCCTGGTCCACTTCTCCAACTTTTGTTAGCATGAAATTGTCACCAAATTTAAGGTGAAACCTCTGTCTGGAAAGCATGGCAAAATTGATGCTCTTAGAGTGTCTGCTGCTGATGCAGTTAAAAATGCAATCTATCACTCAAACAAACAAAAAGATATATAGCAGAAAGCAAAAGGGAACATTTATTTTGAAGCCTCTTAATTTTGTGTTAACCTCATGTCAGACATCGTAAGACTGTTCTGACGCTTGCTTTGGAGGACTTTCATGAAACTCTGTAGAGCTGCACAAAGCAGAAACAGAGACTGAGAAGCTCTCTTTTTTTCTGATCAAAACGAAATAATGTGCCAACGAATGATGACAGAAACCTGGAGAGCTGTAGGTGCTCCCTTTTGTCGGAGATATAAAATAGAGATTCAGACCGCCGTTAAAGATTGCATAATGTCCTGGCTAAATTTCAATTAAGGTAATTATATTTGGCCTCCTTGAATTTCCTCTGAAGTGTCAGTTGGGTATGGTGATATTCACTTCCTGGCCTGAACCATATCATTATGGTGTGGAGCGTAGTTAAGCAGCTGCCACTTCCCGCTCCGGGGACGGCTGCATTTCAGCGCCGAGCAAAGTAACCGCCTTGGAATTTGGTCAGAACAGCATTAGCAAACACTTCTCTCCCGTACCTTCATTTGTCTCACAATGCTTGTTATAAAAAGTGTTGACCTGAGCCTCTTCCCTTGTGCAGCCTGGTGGTACTTGTAAGATTTATTTCCATTCTGGAGATGAGGAAACCGAGGCACGGAGATGTTGAGTGACTTTTCTCAGTGCACAGCAAGTCAGCATCAGAGCCAGGAAGATAACATGGGAATCCTGGATCCCAGTCCCGTTGCTGTAACTGCTAGGAAACACTACCCCTCAGAATGCAAGTTATTGTTATTAAGATGTGGTTTATCTTTCATGTGAGTTGCCATCTGTTATATTGCCTACTTGCTATTAGTTACGAAAGCTATTCACATTTTAAACTGTTTTGCATTCTCACAGCTACTTAAGTCCGCAGTAGACTTTTTGACAACAGTAACAGCACTTCTCATGTGAAAGTACTGGACAAATATTAACTCATGTTTTCTTAGTAAATTTTTGCAATGCCATAAACCCACGGTTAAAAATGAATTTAAACAGATCTTGAAAAGTCCACTTACTTGGTACTGGTTCGTTCCATTTCTGGTAGTCATACCATAGTTAAGACATGACTCTATTTTCTTAGTTATGATGACGAAGATGAATTTCCAAATGGTAATTGAATGTAAATTGAGTCATTGATAACTCTATGTATCTTGGGCCTAGCAGCTCTGTGGCTGCTAAGGTCTTTCAAAGATGTAGTAGAAAAAAATGTATTAATCTTGAGCTCTTCCTGATGCTTCTGGGGACCTCGGTGAGCCACGGAGAAGTAGGTCAATTTTATTGGAGGCAGTCAGGAAAAGCCCCGAGCAGACACTGGGGCAGGGACCGGAGCTGTGAAATGAGAAAAGACTCTTGAAAAGTAAAAATTTCTGTGTTTTTCTCTCTGCATATGGATGGGTTGTAGGGGAATGCAATCACCATTTTTAAGACAACCAGAAAGCCTTGGCTTGGGAAGCAGAAACCCCAGCAAAAAGGGAGAAATATCCTTGTAGCTGAGGAGGGAAGAAGGTGTCCCAGAGTGTCCAACATGTACTAGCAGGTGGGAGCAATGGGTGAGACTGCCAAGCAAACTCGGAGGCAGCTTGGATGCTGGTGCCTTTTCATCTCTGAAGATGGTCAAGCAGCAAGGACCCTTGTGGTAGTCCTGTCTATTTACCTTCATGTGGTAAAGCCCACTGCATTTCTTAAAGCTCACATCTTCTGGTGAGCTAGAACATATCTTTAAGAAAGACGGGTAATCCTGAAGTCCTTAAGTAAAGCCTGACCACTTATTTAAGTCAACTGTTCCAAAGTCTAATGTGTGTTTCATTTCTATTGAATCTGAATTTGCCGTCTAACTTCAGCTACTCCTTTGCCTGATGTATCAAGGAGCCCTCTACTGTCAGAAATCTTCTCCCCATACTTAGTATTAATAAACCTTGCTGGTCAGGCTGATTGGTGGTGAATTTTTGACAGCCATGGTACAGTTTGAAGGTATGGAGTACTGACTAGTGGAATTTGAAGTGAGATGTGAGGAATTATTGGTGTCAGAAAAAATGGCAAAACCTAGAAGAGAAGCAGTATGCAGAAACAGTGGGTTTCTTTTTTGTGAGGTGAGGCAGAAATGAAAGAAATATGCAGGCAAAGGTGAAGATCCAGTTATAAAGAGGGAAAGAAGCAGGAAAATAAGAGCAAAGGTCTTCAGAATAGATAAAGAAAATAGTGTGAAGAGAGAAGCATCCTAAAGCTATTAAAATACAGTAAAGAAACAAATGTAGTCTGCAGTGGTCAATAAGGTCAGGACAAATGGGGAATACCAAATTATGTTAAGAAAGTAACAAAAAGTAGCGGTAATTCACCTTGGGTAGTAGGGACTAATGCTTCTCAGTCAGTGGGTAGTTTCCTATCTCACAGGAGGCCACCGGGCTTAGCTCATTATGGCTTTGAAAATGTACTGCTTAATCTTCATGTTAGTGAGGGGCTGGTATGGTTTTAAAGGGTCTGAACGCATTCAGACTCTGTGAAAAAGACTGGCCAAATTTTCTGCCCAAGGCCCCTCTGTGTTCAGGATTAAAACTCCAGTGTTCAGGGCATAACGAAAGGGAGGCCTAATTAGGCGAGAGAAAGCTCTTCGTACATACATAGCTATTTTTTTTTCCTAATGACAGAGGAACAAAGAAGAGGGTAAAACTTTCTGAGGGTAACTGTACTTTCGGTTTTCTCAAGTTCCCGCTGTCCCTGTCAGCCTCCTCTGTAGCGGGACCGCTGCTCGCACCAGGGGCTGGAGCATCACGGGTTGGACCCGTTCCTCACCCCAGCGCCCTCTCTCCGCTCAGTCTTGGACAAATCCCTTAGTACCCTTGTTCCAAGTTGCTCCAAACCACTCCGAAACTAGCCAGTGGTTTCCTGCCTCAGGGGCAGCTGAGAAGATTGGATTGATACGGCCTGTAAAATGCTACGAAGCCATTAGGCGCAAGCAGTAAGGTTGCGTTCACATTTGGTTTTCACATATCTCAGTATAAAGAGCTCTTGCATCTTCACCTCAAATTTTGTGTCGTTTCTCTCGTCTTCCTTCACCTCTGCAATAATTCTGGTGCTGCTTGTCACTGGTGCTACAAAAGTGCCGTGTGTGAGTGTAATTAATTCTTTTCACTTTGAAGGTATTAGTGTTCTCTTCTCAGATCTTGATAAAATCCTCTGGCCAAGGTAAAATTCTGGTTGGTTTCTATTAAGAAAAAAAAATACATTTTTCTAAAGGACTTAGGTTTTTTTTTCAAAACACATGCCAACTCCTAACTGATCTGGGAAAATAGAGTGAGACAAAAGATAATTTCTAAGTTGCCATTGTAGGCCAAGCACTGAAATGCTGCCAATCTGGACCAATCAGAGTTAGCTTTCAAGAAGATACATGCTTTTGTCGTACACTTAAAGATGGAAAGAAAAAAAAAAAAAAAAGAAAAAAAAAAGCCAGCCCTTCAGACTGGTTTTGTGTAGCTGACTTGTCACTGATTTGAATGAAGTCCATGGAAGTAAACTCCACCACACTCACTACTTGCTAGAAACACTTCTCTGGGTATTCTTGTTGATTGATGGATCACTGAGGGTTGTATTCTGACATCTTTCAAACAAGGCTATCCCCTTGCATTTGAGCAAGAAAAGAAAAGGAAAAAAAAATTTACTCGGAGAAGAAAGCAAAAACTGTTGGAAACATGAAAGTCATTTCTAAAGCCATTTCTGCCTGTCACTGGTATGAGAAGAATTTTCATTCTCTTTAAGGCTATTTAAAATATACTTTGGGGCTAAAATAACAGAGAAGATGATCCAATCCATTCTCAGCCCTGAAACCACAATGGGTAACAGATCCTCATTTCCACATCGCATCCAATGAGATAGCTTACTGGAAGAATTGGTCAAGAAACTTCATTACTGATTGCAAAAAAAGAAAAGTAAAAAATAAATGAAAATGTTCTCTTTCCCTTTCCTCTCACTCTTTTCTTCAAGGCAGAAAAAAAAAAAAAAAAGTGTTTTTATTATTTAATCAAAGATAACTCTCAGTTTCATTTGTTTCAATTTCTGTGAAATTTAGTTTTCCTTTTTTTTTCCTGAGATGAAATACCAGGAAACTGTGAAAGCAGTTAAAATTTTCATTAAAATTTAGCATTTTTAATTTGGTATAGAAGGTTGTTCTCTCACTTTTTGCTGCCCTCCTGCCTCTCTTTTCCATATTCATGCACAGACTCCTGGCTGACTCTGAATGGCACTTAACTGCTTCACTCATTAGAATGAGCAAGTGGCAGCTCCATAACTTTGTTGATTTAAGGTGAGATCATGGTAGGGACCACCCTGGATTCTGGAAATCACACTGCTTCTTGAAGATATTCTTCGTGAAGCAAGGAAGGAAAATGATAGCATCACTTCTAATCAGGATGAATATCATTGCAGTCAGCAGTAGGTGTCGCAAGCTATATGGGTACATCAGGGATCTGACATTAAAACTCTTGTGTACATAATGTTTCTGTCAGTCATGCACAATCCCTGATTTCTCTGTTTTGGCTTGTTTTCCACATTAGGACATCTTGGCACAGGTAATAAACCTATGTTTCTTTCATTTATTAGAGAGATTACTTAAGTAGTTACGTATGTAGATGGCACCGATATTTGGAGTCATTCCTGATGAAAGACCAACGCTGCTGGCTTGGTCTGAGCTAACATTTATCTCCACGTTGAAGGCATGCTTTTTCTTCAAAGCATTCAAAGACAACAGTGAAATTAGGATGCTCTGTGGTGATGAAATTAAAAGCTATCATTTTAGAATAGGTGTTGGTACTGTTTTTCTGTCCACCTGTAGCACCTTTGGTACTCAGCTGAATGGTAGGAGCATCAAGGAGGAAAACTGAATGTGCATTATTGACCAGATGGGTGCAGCTGCTTTGTTAATTTCCCACTGTTTTGTATTTGAGCTGTTTATTTCCAGTGTCTGGCTGTCAGTCATCACATGAAGTAGAACTGAAAGACTCTTCCTTTGCTATCGGACCTCAAGTCATGGGTGGCCCAGTCTCCCTGGGTTGCTCTGCCATTTAGTTCCGTCTTCCCTAGTTTCTGTCCTCTCTAGGTACAGTTCTGCAATTGGGATCGCAGTTGAATCTACTTCCAAGAAATGCAGACAAAAGAGAGACAGAAATTTATTTCAGTGGGATTAGAGGAAGCCTTGAGTGATCTGACCCGGTCAACAAACGTCAGGAAGCATTGCTGCTTGTGGAAAAATAAATGTTTCGTTATTGCTGTTAGACAGATCCACCTCCATAAAACACCTGGAAGTGGTCCGCAGACCACAGACAGAATGTCACTGAGGTTGATTTTTTCAAAAATGAGGAGAGAGAGCAGATTTTAGAGCTAAATTGATTATCAAGCAGGGTGAGGAAGTAATCTGTCACATCTGAGTCTCATATAGAAACCAAGTCTGTTATAGGGCGATGTCCCTTTCATCGGATGTTGACCACTGCAGGGGGAAGGACATCAGACTGCCCGAAGCATTACTCTGATGAGAGGAGCTCACAGGAGAGATATGTTGCTTGCGGCGAGGCTGAAGGTGAATGAGGTAACCACCGAGTGCGCTGCTACGGATATAGATTGTGGGAAGCACTGCTAATAGAGGGGGCAGCTGGTTGGATTGAGCATGGCAGCACCAGGGACTAGCTGTTCTCTTTCACCATCCCAGGGTGAGCTTAAACCTGCTGCTGGTAGTAACGGAGAATAGTTGATACAGATCAGCCTCGGCCGAAGTAACAGCATTGGCATCGGGAGTAGAAAGTTTTACAGATTTCTGTGTGTGCACTTGCTACTGGTGTTCCTGGTGGGTGGCTGAATCATCCTGATGGCATTCAACAGGAACCAGCTGCTGAGAATATTAAAATGCAAGCATTTATTCCTCTAGAGAGACAGTAGCATCTGCAAAGTTTTCCTGTCTTGATAGTACAGATAATCCCAGGGAGTATTCTCTAGTAGTTTTTAACTCTCAATTCATTTATGCATTTTCTTTAAAGCCGTATGTGCTTTGTGTCTGCTCAGAGAGGCAAGCCTAGTCTTAGATCTGAGGCCTCAACAGGTCCCAAGCAGATAGTTTGCAAGCCCTATGCTCAGGCTGAGGAACCTTATGTGTGAGAAAGAAGCTGGGCTTTCCCTTCTTCTTCCCTCTCCCCTGTTTTGTTTTGTTTTGTTTTGTTTTGTTTTTTCACCCTCCTTTTCTCAGAAAGGACGCCTTGGAGGCTGGTATGTAGCAGAGCAGGAGTCCTCTGCTATGCCACAATTCTGTGACTTGCCTGTCAGTGTGAGGTTTGGCTTAAAATTCATCATGACAGCAATTCTAAGAAATGGTAAAAATTGCAAGAAAGTGATTTACTGAGCTAATAGATGAGGATGTTGAGCACACACCCATTGTTTTTTGTATTTGCTGTCATTAACCCCATCAGGAACAGGGAGTGCTCAGCACCCCCCATAAGCAGGCTCTAAAGTCCAACAGCTGTAATACAAAAACTCATAACCAGCACATCTGAAGGAAGGGAAAAAGAAGGTAGTAGCAACAGTGGGAAAATAAGACGACAATTTCTCCTTTTAAGCCTTTTGCTCAGCTCTGCACATCTCTTCTGCTTTCCTTACAACGTGTTCTCATGCTAATAGTGTGTGAATTCACATGCTAACGGTATTCATAAGAAGGGAATGGCAGAGATTCTGCCCGTGACATATGATGTGAGAAAAGGTGCAGGATTGTTTTATGGGGAAAGGGAAACGCAGTTCTTACAAGTGCGGCTGCAGTGTTGGCACGAAGAGGAGAAACAAGCTGTAGTCAGCCAGAGCTGTGGCAAAAGCAAGGGTGGGGATTGTGAGTTTATTTAAAAGGCAGCATAATTTGGTGTGTTCATCCGTGTAGCATTTTCTGAAGGTATTTTAGCCTTTTCTAAATAACCTTGTGTGAAATACCTGCCTAAGTGCAAGGCAGTGAATAGCCTGGCCCTGTTTTTTCCAAGCTGGGGCGCCAGCACATCTGAGTTAAAAGAACCAGTTCTCCCAGCACAGCAAATCTCCACTCCTGCGTCCACCTTTCATCATCCCCAGTCATCCTCAGAGCCTGGCAGGATGTGTCAACAAGTCAAGGTTTTGACAGGATCTTACAGACGCAACAAGAGAAGCTGCAAACACTACTCTCCAGAGTTTATTGATAGCCTCTCTCGTGATGTGACAGGCCAAGGAAAGCTGTTGTAGGAGAGGTGACAGCAACAGCAGCACTTTATAGCCTTTCCTGATTTTAGCTTTGCCTTGGAAAGAGCTGCTGAAACCTCTTAGCGGTGTTAAGACATATAGTTTAATCTCAGTGAGGCATCACAGTGATGATGCATACATCAAAGACTCTGTTGTGCTTTCCCCTTTTTGTGTGAATTATGTTTGCTCATTTGTTTAAAAAAATAGCATAATGATTTCAATTTTAAGAGGCTTAAGCCCAAAGCTTTGGAAAGTCTTAACAAAGAATGATTTAATGAACTAGCTATTGTGTTTATTGTTATGCTCAGCTACTTAAGTATGTCATAGGCTCTGCAATACAAACAATTAATGGTCAAGCTTCTGAGCTCAAGTGCTAAGGTCTTCTGCTTTCAGAAAAGGAGAAGTAGCATTTGAGGTCTGTTCCCACTTAAGCAGTAGTGCTATAAAACTCCAGTGGATTTAGACTTAATGGCTTGGAGTTGGATTTGTTGTTTGTTTGTTGGTACAACAAAATAAAGTAGAACTTAATCCTGAATAAGAGCAGCACCGGGAAATTTCAGAAAAAATACTGAACGATACCTAGCATTCTTTCACCCCAGCGTTTCCTCTAAAGACACATCTCTCTGTTAAAATTGTCCTAAGCAAAATATATTCTCAAGCTTTGCCTCGGTAATGCTGAAGATGTGAGTTTCACACCAAGACAGTCATGCCCACCAGACCTAGGGAGGGGTCTGACCCACATTGCATACCCTGAAAGCCCACGCTCTTAGACCTCAGGGCATCAGGTGGCTCTTAATGCAGCTCAGCTGATAGTATGAGCTTGGTAGGTTGGTATGCATTTTGAAAGCTATACAGCATGTTTCCCAACAACTCCTGGGGACTTGGATTCTCCAGTGCAATGTAGGTTATAGGTATTCTTTAAAAAAGGATCAAATCTCTTCTTGTTGTAACTCTTGCTTTTCAGTTTTATGATTTCTAGAGGGTCAGCTAACTTCAGCTGTAAGTAAAGAAGATAGGAAGCTTTCCTTTAATGCTTCTGTGTTTTGTCGTGGGTACTTCATGTCTTCTGTTTTCACTGCTTGTCTGCACTTCATATTTACCAATGCAAAATGATAATGAGGAGATGAGGGTTAAAGAGAAATAATGGATTTTTGGAGCTGTTTATTGTCCTCAAACAGCACGATCCTCTAGGGCAATAGCCCCCACATAGTCTAAGCAGGCAGCAAAGAGAAATCTGGGCAAAGAGAAATCTGGACACAGCTTCAGCCACTAAGAATGAAGTCAGAGCTATGATAATAAATTCCATCCTGAGAAGAAAGGAAAGTCAGAGGCTGCCAGTGGAGCAACTGACTTGGAGCTATCTGCGGAGCTATGACTTGGTTCTCCCTTTGCCATGCTGTGGCTGAAATCAAACTACGTCTGGGAGTTATTTACCTCTCTGGCCACAGGAAAATGGCAAGCCTGAAATTCCCGTCATTGCCGCCTGCGCAGCAAGAGCTGTCCCATTTTAACCTCGGGATACTGTGACACCTGAGTGGGGAACTACACTAACACTATAGTAAATATCGTGATGGTGATTGCTGCTGTGTTATGCTTTATTAGGAATGCTTTGTGCAGCTATTTGGGTCGAGCCCTCTGCTTTCTCCACTCCCGTCCAGCCAGTGGTTGTTTCCCCTGGCTGCTGTCTGTTCAGTCAAGCTGCTCACGGTGTCCTGCCTTCAGCCTCTTGTTCTTCAGCTTCCACTTTGCGGGTGAGAGGAATGACCAGCAGTCACTGTGAGAGACAAAACCGAAATAGCTGAGTTCAAAAGTTGCCCATTTCGGGTCATTATTGTTCTCTGTTTCTAGCTACGGAAAGAAAATGTAAACCCCAGGGGAAGCACTGTTGCAGGTGTTTGGAATTTAGCACATCAGATTGAGACCCCTGTGAAAGTTTGTTGAGGCAATTGGAGGGGGGAACTGAAGACCAGGGCACAATCGTGTGTCATGAGATGTTTTAGGGAGATCTGAGTGATCCTTCACAGAGGTTTAGCAGAGGACTGAAGGATCCAGGAGTCATGGAACATTTTTGTCTCCTTGCGGTCTCTGATGTCCAAGTGCACAGACCACAGTGAACAAAAAAAAAAAGAGCAGTCAAAAAAGACACATCTTCTCTCACGTTTTTTTCTGAAAATCTCAGTCACCCTATAGGGTGACTTCTGCATTAATAGCTTTCATTTCCAGCCGCAAGCAGTAGAACCACAAAGATAGACATTCATTCAAAGATTATGAAGGCTTCATTATTTTTAGAAAGTTCATCACAGCGCATTTACAAGAACACTGTAAAGTATTTTCACAAATTAAACCTAAGCAGTTGTCAAAATAAATGAACAAAGTATGCTCTGTGATGCTTTATCCTTTATTTATTTATATTTTGTATTGTCTGTTCAAGTGTTTGCTAATTTGAAAAATTCAGTTATTTGTGATAGGTCAGCATCCTAGCTGTTAGCTCGAATTAGCAAGATTGTATTATTTTGTTCTGACTAGATACACTCCTAATAGCAAAAGTATTAGCTGAAAGACATTTATGTTTGGGCTGGAAGACTGTGGTCACTAATCCAAAGGATTATTCCATGAGGCATTATCCTAAATGAATGTTTCCCCGAGCTGCCTGCTCTCTAAAAGGTCATGTCACTTCTGTGCTAGACTCCGCATCGAGCCACATTTCAGTGTTTGCAGGAGGAGAGATTCCAAAAGAAAGTGACGGAGGTGGCAGAACTGGGTGACATGTGGTAGGCATGTCAGCGAAGGGAACGGCATGCCACACACCTGCTTTGTGGCTCTGCCGTGCCACAAGTTAACATTTTGATGAGCAATTTCCATTCTGTTGTTTTCTCTCAACACATGGGGTTCAAAAAACAGTTAAAAGAAAACTGTACCCATTTGCTCATCCCAGAAGCCTGCAGATTCAGACGTCTGCCAGATTAATTTTCACATATACAGTATTTCAGAGTTGAAATACACAGAGGAGTGCAGTTTATCTTTTGAAACTGTAGTGTGATGGCTAAAGAAAAATAGGTGTACATTGCCCTAACTTCATGAAAGGCCTCTGATTGATGGTTTATAATTGTCAAAAAAAAAGAATAATATTCTTTTCTGTAGTCAAAACCTTCTGAAGTTTCTCAAGTCTGTATGATAATCATGAATACTGACCTCTATAGGAAGATTTTTTTTTTTCTCAGCAGCTGTATACAAAAATTAGAGAAGCACAGCAATCTTTTTGCTGGCTGCATGTCTATAAAGAGCCTGCTTATAAAAGAACTGCCTTTAAGCTAACCCTATGATGACAGAATATAATCATAGAATCATAGAAACCACAGAACAGCTCGGGTTGGAAGGGACCTTAAAGACCATCCAGTTCCAACCCCCTGCCATGGGCAGGGATGCCACCCACTAAATCAGATTGCCCAAAGCCCCATCCAACCTGGCCTTGAACACCTCCAGCGATGGGGCATCCACAGCTTCTCTGGGTAACCTGTGCCAGGGCCTCAATAACCTATTAATCTGCTATGTTATAACTTTTTATTTTTCCCCATACTTGCTCCTGAACACCCTTTTCGCGAGGGGAAGGAATGAAGAATGACTGCAGAATTTCATTGGCATGGGTGCAAGGAGTGATGCAGGTCTCAGAAACATTGTTACCCCGACCATGTATTTTAGTCAGGAAAAAGCTTGCCCTTTGCTAATTTACCCTGAGAAATAACTGTCATATGTCAGAGGAGAGAATTAGACTTGTATTTTCTAGTTAAACCTCTAATCTGATACTCATATAGCAGATCTTGTAGCAAATTTTGGCTACTGAAAATTTTCTGGCTAGCGGTAGGCCTGTATCTGTGTAATTGGAAAACAGAAGAGATTCTCTCACTTTAATCTGACACTTATCTCCATCCTCCTTAAGGCAGGAGAAAAGCCAAGGGATTTAGCATCTTCCTTCTTTTCTTGCAACCTACTGAGACTAACTGTGGTTAGAAGCTCTTCTTGATGCATTTTATAGCAGGATGTCCATGCTGCTAGAAGCCTTTTGTTGCTGAAGTTTGAAGCATTAAATCATTCAATAACCCCTTATTTTTGTCTTCCAGGAGAGCGTCAGCATGTAAAATGTGACATGATCAACACAAAAGTCAGCCTTTGACATGCCCTTTCACCCACTGATCATGTTCATGTGCTCACTACTAGAGCAGTTTAAAGGTTTTCAGTGACCTTTTAATAGAGGTAATTTCACCGGTCCCTTTCAAGGGGTCCACTTGGTTATATATCAGTAAAGAAAGATGGTATTTGAGAATGGTTGATATGCTCACAATTTTTGTAAGCAAAGACCTTGACGAGTTGCTCCACAGTCAGTCTCCTTGGGCTAAAATTTCAACCTATTACATGGGGATTTAGCCACTCATTTCCCATAAACATCAATGGGAGTCATGTGGCTAAATCCCTGTGCAACACATTGAAAATGTATTCCCTTATGTTTAAACTCATTTTGATGCAGATGCTTTCTTCTGCAGGAAACAAGTGAAATGAAGAAGCCATTCATTTCTTTCATTTGTCTGCACCAAATCACCAAACCCCCAAATTATCTTCTCTTCTGCCTAGGTACCAGCGTATCCCACAGGATGTGCTGAATCTGCGTGTGACACTAAGTTAAGAGGGCAAGCTTCAAGACATTAGGACAATGGATGCTAATTTGTATTTATTACCTACTCATGTGTGGAAAAAATTGGGCGGATGACAGGCTGTCCCTTCACCCATGAGAACAAGATTTCTCATTTCTCTCAATTCTCCATCGTCTGCTGTATTACATATTAAAGGAGGGACCACACGCTGCTTTTTGTGGATTTAACTAGTGATCTTTGGCTGCAAGTTACAGTGTAGGATCTGTTCTTGGTCGATGTGGCTTTGCTGTACTCACAAGTACTCACACAAGTGTAATGGATCTGCTAAGATCACAACATGGAGATCATTCTGCTTTATTAGATTCCTTAGCGAGAAGGAGGAGGATCTTTTAGGCCAATTGTTAGAGGGAGGGAAAATGAAAGGCTATCAGGATGTAGGCACAAATGCAAATATACTATTTCGAAATCATCGGGCATGATTTTCAATAATGGCATGTGTGAGTTAAGATGCAATTTTGTGCCCGAAAAGAATTGTGTTCATAATAAATGGCAGGTGCTTTTAAAGCATTTAAATATTGCATTTGCTTCTTCCACCTGCACACCAGGTAACTGGGTATTAATATGCTCCTAGTTGAGCCCATGATTCATTGCAGGTGCAGTGCTCTGGAAATCAAGGATTGCATTGAGGTCCTGATGAAAATCATGCCCTCAGGCACATCTGATCTCCATTTTGATCAACAAGCCAAAAATAAGACTTTTACTTCAATTACAGTTCATCTGATTTTGAACTTAATGATGCAACTCGAAGTCTATTGGCTTAGCTCCTGAGACCCAGGAAGGAGGATGTCTGGGACCTTGTCTATTCAGTGGAATAGAGGTTCCCATTAAATTCACTCTGATCTCATTACATGTCTTTTATTTGGTCAGAAGCTCTATTTTTGCTCTTCCTGGCCTTATTGAATCTGTTGTTGATTCATTGTGCAGACTTGGTATTAATGAAAAAGACTGCCTCACTCAGGTCTCTCCGGAGGGTGAGATTTTCCATAGCCCTGTGTCTGTACAACACGTTGGAAGCACAGACTCCGATGGCTTGCCTTGTGAAACTAGATTCGAGAGCAGCTTTATTAATAGGCTGATGAGATGTACCAGCTTGGCTAGGCTGTCTGCCTCCATAATGAGCGAGGGCTGTATTTTACTTACTTTAACGAACAGAAAAATCCTCAGTTATGCCTTTCCTGTCCCCCTGCTCTCCCTGCTCCACATTCCCGTTTCAAAGACCTCTTTCAAGGTCTCTATTATCCCAGCTGCCTTTAGGTGTCACTCGAAGCTTTGGGTTCCTCCTGTTCTTCCAGCCCTTTGTGTGCTTAGTTGTGCCCTGCCCTGCCATTCAGCTGCACTGGCAGATGGAGACCCCACTGGTCACCCCCCATCTACTCGGTTGTCGATTGCCCCAGTTGTCCACACTCGCCGCGTGTTTTCTGTTGCTAATGGAACATTTTTATTCACGGGGTTGGTGCAGTTTGGTGGTTAAGTAGGGCGCTTAGTTGAAGAAATTAAGGTAATCCATTTCAGTAGCTTTTCTCATTCGAAGGAATGCTTGGTGTCAAAGGCTGGGTCCATATTGCCAGATTTGAAACTGCTGCAGGAGAGCACGGTTGTCCTAAAACATGTAGGGGATGGTAGACCTGTATTTTTAACTTTCACGGGAGTGGAAGGGCTGACTTCTGTCCTGCTTTTGTCAGGCACCGTCAAGCTGTCCTAGCTCCCTCAGCTACTAGGCTTCAGGAACTGTTAATCTGGTCTTTTCCGTTTTGGGGCCGATCTGAACATTTTTGAGTGGGCCAAGTACTTTCTTGGCCTTCTGACTAAGCTTGGGTCGCTCATATGGTAAATCATTAATTTGGAGACTATATTCTGCCTTTGCTGGGAGTTAAGAATGGTGTTCTAATAGCTTCCTTCCATCTGGAACAGTCATAAACCAGATGGATAAAGGATTGGCACCACTTATTTTGACTCTTTACCCAATTCACCCTGTATAAAGGGACCTTGCAATATTTCCCAGACAATTGTTGCGTGTATCCAGAATCACAAGTGAAAAATATCAAGATCAGATGTGTGGGCTGCCATTTGGGGAAAGTTTTGGAGAGGTAAGCAATAAAAATTATCCCTTCCTTTAGCAGTATTTTGTTGGAGATCATCATTAGGAGCCATATGCGAGATGGTTTTGTATCTAAGAATTATTTGAAAATTTAATTGTCTAATTTGAATTCCAAAGATTGGAGCACCTTGGGTTAAGCCAGTTCAGTGCAGGATTTATTTCTTGAACAGAATGGGAAGAGGTAGGTTTCCAAGGTTGCTGTTTACAAAGATCTTGGCATCTTGTCTTACTGGATTCATTCTTTTCCTCCCCGTTTTCATGAAAATAAATTCATCACAATGCATTTCATTGCATTCCTTTAATACGATTTAATGAAAATGAGAATATTGTGAGAGCCTAAAAGTTGCACCTATAATTATTTACCTTGGTAAATTAAAATTATTAATATTTTCATTACAAAATGGCTGGAAGGAATCGGTTGTTGCAAATAGTATATGTTGTAGGAGAAGATTTCCATTTATAACATGTCTTTAAAGAACTGGTCTTTGGCCCAGGCCCACACTGAAGTGTTTAGGAATTGTTTCAGAAACAGTTCTGATATTGCTGAATACCAGAACAGATACATTATGGTAGCCTACTTTGTTTTTGCTTAAAGAAATGCAAAAAAAAAAAAAAAAAAAAGATAATCCAGGGGAAGACTCTAAAACTCAGGTGGCAAAATAAAAAGATTCACAGAGGCTTCTTAAGCAGCCTAGAGGAGTCATGGAGACACGCATTGCTCAGTGCAGGAAGGAAGGGTAAGCATGCCTACCTGGGCAAAGGTGTAGGAGGCTGTAGAAGCCCAAGAAGTATTTTTCCTAAAGCACAAGTCTAAGCAGAGCCATCAGAAGGGTTGATAAGCCTCAGATAAAAGCTACAGAAAAAAGGACTCAACAGTGACTGGAAAAGAAAACCCATAGAAAGAGGTTCTGCACTTGTGCTCAGGAGTCTGAGGGGGAAAGGGCAGGGCTGCTATTAAAGAAGAGAGGAAACATTACAGGATAGGAAGGATGCAACGTTGTAAAGAATTTGTTTTCATTTGTCATCATTGTATATACTGGAAACTTTTATGACTTTCCAGTGATTAACATCCTTGTTAGACCACATTCAGAGAGGGTGTACAGAAAAGGAAACAACCGTAAGTAGTGGTGTATCATCTAGGATCTTGCTGCATATGGATCCTGGGGCAGTCAGACGACTGAGAAGAAGGTGATGGTGCTCCTAGCAGTAAATAAATAAATAAATAAATAAATAAATAAATAAATAAAATTATCCATTCTTGAAATTAGCTAGAGATACAAAGAGTTTCAAGGGTTGCTCTAATATTTTGAAAGACCAGGAGGTGATCTTATAAATGGATTTAGTAAAACGTGCTTCAGTAGTTTCTAAATTGTTTACTACTGTAGTTAAAAACATCTACAATTTTCGTAGGCTTCTAAGTCTTCACTGGCTGTTTCCACTTGCTTGGAAGAATCTGTCAGTGCCTGATTGCTTAAATTCCTGCAGACTCCTGTTGTGAAGAGGAGAGCCCTCTGTTCTCGGCTGTCACCTCCATGGAAAGGCACCTTTCGAGGCACAGAATGCCAGGATATTCTGCTGCTCGCTGCTACCAGCGAGGCTCTGTTCTACGAAGCACAAGCTGACAGCTGGTACCATGTATTACATCCAGCATCCGTTTCCTGGGATATCCACGGGAATAGGAGAGATGGGGAAAATGTTATCACTACAGAAGTTAATAATTGAGTCCAGTCTGTCTTTGTGGTTTCATGATAAGGAGTATACTAGAAGAGCCAGTTCCTTTTAACAGTTTCTGCCTGAAATGTGCTGGAATGTGAAGCGCTTAGATGAAATCCTTCCTGCCAGCACCTCTCTTTCTTCGTCTTCTGCCATTCCCAAATCGCAAATTTGTCTCAAGAAAGATGGTAAATTGAGGCACTGGGTCAAGAAATGTGTCCCTTTGAGTAATTCATCAGAAAATACTCAAAATACAGCTGTGCCTCTTGTTATAAAGTCAAGGTAGACTGAGCTACAAAAAAAAAAAAAAATCTAAGAAAACAAAAGCACCACAGTAATAAGCAGAAGCATGCTGGCATTCAGCGTTGGTTCACCTAACCTTCAAAATGTGGAAATACTCTGTTTAATCGGTTATTTACAAACTCCAGAAGAGAATGCAGCCTGCTAACGGCAGTAGTCCAGTTTCCCCATTGCTGTGTTTGTTGCACCAGGACACAATCTGGAGAGTAAAATTTACACTTGCACCTAGTATTTGCTACCAACTCCTTAACTTGGTGTGGGATGAACACCAAAAACTTTTCTCTAACAAGGGACTAGAAGGAAATTAGCAGCTTTTATCTCTTAAAACACCAGCACTGGTAGGAACTGGATACCAAATACCAAAGTTGTCAACTTTCTGAAGGCACTTAGGCTGCTCTTCATTATTCGTCCTAATCATTCACAGTATTAAAATTACTCTGGTGACCGTCTTGCCTTTTGCTATGTTGGTTCAGTACATCTCAGTCATCTGTTGCAAGCTGGAAAAACTGGAAAAAAAAGGCCTGATCCTGCTCAGAGGGCCAGTGTCCGTGGTGGTAGTGAGTACCAAAATGAGAAAGGCCTGTGAGGATTAGGCTCCCAGAGCTCATGCCAGCCGAAAATAGGTTGGGATCTGATTCAGATCGTCAGGCAGTAGTGGCAGCTAGAACTTCTTGATTTTGAAATCTGACATCTTCTGACCTGCCTGCGTTAGAGACACTTCTGTGGCCTTGTAGGAAAGCTTTCAAGGCCAGTAAATTGTTCCAGCACCAGTCCCAGATTATGATCCAAAAAAAAAAAAAATCAAGACAATTCTCTCTGTCTCAATGCAACAAAACAGTGCATAAATACAGTCTTGCAGAATGACATCTGCTGTTCAGAGGAACAAAAGGCTGAAATGGGAAGGTCATCGTTTTGGCTTTTCTTGCTCATGCTTGCCTGAATTCTAACCTTAGCATTATTAACGTAAAGCAAAGCTGCTTTGCTTGTCAGTTTTCTGTGAGCATTGGTGTTATCTTTAACAAATTGTTAACGCCTTGCGAAAGTGTTTTCATAGCTCACCATAATGATCAGTATGTTGGAAGTAGGGATCTCAAAATATGGATTACTGATGTGATCATTTGCCCCAGTTGCAACCTTTTGCGATAATCTCTAATGCAACAGGCATTAAAAAATACAGCATGTGATAACAGGGGCTGCTTAGTTATTCCCTAGCAGAGCTAAGAAGAACTC
This sequence comes from Anas acuta, assembly GCF_963932015.1. Lineage (NCBI taxonomy): Eukaryota > Metazoa > Chordata > Aves > Anseriformes > Anatidae > Anas > Anas acuta. Next base: position 118,350,216 of record NC_088979.1, on the reverse strand, counting down.
TGTATTTTCACTTTGCAAACCTTGGCAAAAATATAATGCTGTATATGCCAAATTTTCAAAAATGATGGAATTTTGCTTTCATGCCCAGGAATAAAACAGCCCAAGGTACCAACCAATAGAAAAATTGATTGGGGGAGGGGGAGGGGAATACCCCTAGAGCCTTGGATGCTATTTTTTTGACAGACTTTAGACATTAGCAAATGTTGTCTAACGACTACAGCAGGACAAAGAGTTCTCTAGACTTTTTGCTCTGAGAACTACAAAAATAAGCATCTGACATTAAATAGAGCAATTAAAATACCTTCTCAGACTGTATCCTGATTCAACAAATCTCAGCTGAAAGTAAATGAAATAGCTGAAATGTCAACCCTGACAAAAAAAAAAAAAAAAAAAAAAAGGAGAGATATTAGAATGAAAAAATGTATAATTTAGGTTAATAACTGCTTTCCAAGGTATTAAAATTGAGAGGACAAGTTAGTTTATTCCTGGATCATTCAGGTGTTAGCTTACTTAATAGACCAATGCAGAAGTTTTCCAAATTTCTCTCCATTTTACAAAACACCAGTTCATTGCTGCAAACTGGAGTGAAGCTGTTTACAGCTCTGTGCTAAGTAGAAAGTTCAAATCAATTATTGTCCATTAGAGTTAGGTATAACTGATGAAATATCCCCAGAGGAGTATTGTAAATGTATCAAGATGTCCTCCCCCATTACAGAAATGGGGAGGCATGGTGAATTACTTACCTTCTCTCTTACACTTAATGTCTCTGAAACGCTGCCAGGCAGAAAAGGCTTATCTTGTCTCACTGGGTTAAGAGAGGTCTACACTGTAGTCTGGGATATAGGGGAGGGGAAAAAAAGGTAGTAGTAGAGGGCAGACCCATCTTAAGCTTTATTCCCAGACAGAACCAAGAGCAAAAAAATTGAGAAAAGCTGCTTAATAACCAACAGTAGACTCCAAATACATGCAGAAAATATCTGATCCAAAAATCAGTACTAGGGAGTTTTCTATAATATAACTGAAATCTTTGTGCAGTGAGCTATATAATAAATGCACTCATTAACATGTACATTGCAACAGCATTGGGCCAGAACATACAAACATTAGAAAGCAAGAAATCCGTGCATAAGGATGTCTCCTAATGCCAAAGCACAGTGAGCATGGTATTGAAAGTAACTGGTATTCATGCTTTGTTTCCATCAGGAAAAGAACCTTCAGCCTGCTTCTCACTTGCTAGCCATCTGGCTCCAGGACTGTTCTTGAAGTTGTAGAGAAATGTGCATAGACAAGATTCTTGCACCAAGGGAGCCTCATTTTGTATAAGTCCTTTCCTGGAGATGTAATGAAGCTTGTGGCTGCCAAACATGCTTTTCTTTTTATGACACCTGACCATGATGGTCTCAGTCTACTGTGGTATCTCTGCTGGCATACAAGATCTCTTAATGATGGGTTTGAGTGATCTAAATTGCACGTGACTGTGCCACCAAGCGCATGGACAGTAGAGCTGAGGGAAAAACACACTGTCTTGAGACCAACCACTCAGAGATTGAACAGAGCAGTAGAACATCCTGGCAGAGAACGGAGGAAAGGAGGTATGGGTCTAGGAAACAGCCATGCTCTTAAATGGTCTATGAGAGTGAATCTCGTAGGCAATGAGTTCAGATTTATAAAAGACGCAATAGGTGTTCAGTGCTCTCTGTGCATCTCACCTTAACACCACCAGAAAATGCTGCCAAAACAAAAAATAGCTGATGCTGCCCATAGAGAAACTCAGACTCAAGCTTGCAAAATGTTTGGAATGCGTGGAATGTTAAGCAATTCAGTGAAGCAAAGGAAGAAGGTAGGGTCAAAAGTTAAAAGTCCTGTGGGGGTGGTTCCTGGCTCTTGGGACTTTCAGCACTACAGCCTCTGCCAACACCAGCTACAATAAGAAACGACAAAGCTGCAAGATCTGATTTAATGACATAGGAGGAAAGGCGAAAAGGGTCTTGAGGGTCTTTAATCCTGAAGTGGAAAGCCATAACTATTGCAATTGTTAAATCATCACTGAGTTGGAATTCCAAAGTCTGATTTTCAGACTTCTGCATATTAAAATTGACTCTTAGGCAAGTAACTTAACTTCTCCAAGCCTTAGGTTCTTACTCTGTATAATGGAATGCTAGCACTTAGTGATCTACAAGGATTTTATGAGACAAAACATTTTAAAGGTTTTGAGATGAGCTGATGCTACAGCTACATGATCCTACATAAGTATCCAGGAAAGAAAGAAATGTTGGGAATGCAGACCTTTGGAGCGAGACCTAATATGAAAGCAGTAGAGTATAGAACTGGTTGTACAAAATGCTTTTCCCTCATAAGAGGATGATGATAAGATGAATGGTGAGGTCCAGCTCTCCTCCCAGTCTTAAGTATAATTTTCAAAGCATTGTGCAAAGGAGTTAGTTTTGTGACTCATATCAGAATACATTAATCACATCTTTGGGTGTTGGAATCTGATGGATACTGAGCTACGCACAGGTTTCTACTGATGTCAGTGGTATATGATCTCAGCAGCTCTCATAATCAGAAGAAATCATTGTTGACAGCTTTTGGAGTTTATCTTATCCTTTTTTTCTCCTTTATTTTCCCTCCAAGTTACAGTGATTAAGACAAGCAACTGTCGAGAATGCCAGTCAACAGGTTAGTGGGTGCAAAAATTAGTCTCATCATCGTGTGTAGCTAAGAAGAAAGAAGTTCCTGCTTTTTGCTGGCCTCATTTCGCTCTTGTCAGCGGAAGCCCAGAGCTGCCTGCTCTGTCCGTGGTACTAGGGGAAGAGCTGGCGCCGCTCGCCCCTCCAGCCCCGGCCCCACACAGCATTCCCCTCCTGCGCCGCTCTTGGGTGTTGTGGCCAGGTCTGCTAGGGTGAAAACGGAGCTGCCTTGGGGGAAAGCAGCTCTCTGCCAGCCATATTCTTGGTGTGGTGAGAGACTATAATGCAAATGAGCTCAAAGGCTTCTTTTTTAGAAGACCAAGGAATAAACGTTTAAAGTCGCTGCAATCCAAATTAGACTCTTCTGCTGCCACCACCATCACGTACTAATGCAGAAATCTGTTCTCTGGGAAAGGAAAGCTGTGTGTGGCTCTCAACCAATAACCAGATTTGTTACCTCCACTTCTTTCCCACTCCTTCTGGATGGAGAAAGCTCAAGGGCCTGAAGTGGGATTGCCAGGAAACAACAAAATACAACCACAGGCTAAAATGATTAATAATAGGAAGGTTTCTCTTCTTAGTGGTGTAATGTGGCTGGGCAATATTTGACACCTGGCATAATAACATTTTTAAAGGCACAAGTTTGGAAGAGTCACTTTCCTGGACAGTAGAGAAGTCTATGATAAGTTAGTAACGTAAAACTTTCCATATGATTTTATCACATTTTATATCACTGTCTAATTCATAAGATGAAAGTTGTGGTAAAGTAAAACCACTTACAAAAATGTTACAGTTCCCCATTTCAATTGTTTGTACTCTTCTTCTGTCTCTAAAATGTCTTTAATCTCTGGCCTGGCAAAACATCACAAAATGGTGTCTGTGCATATTTGTTCAGATTCTGCTTTATTCTGCCATAATTCTCTCCTAATGAATATTTCAGAAATGTGCAGGTAAAGACTTTTATGATTATGAATGCTAATGCATCATTTGGAATCTATCCTCCTGTTTGAAAAGTTTGTCATCCAGTTAAAAACAGGAAGCATATGTCTTAGATGACCAGACACACAGCATAAATATGATGGTAAAAAAAATGAATCCTTCATATATCACCAAAGGGATATAAACCAATTATCCTAGCTGCTCAGCACACACAAATGAATAACAATATAATTAAAAAATAAATAAAACCTGGGTAACATAAATAAAAAGGGGTTACATTTTTCCATTCTGACTCATCTGTTCAATCAACTCTACTGGTCCTTCATGACCAACCTTAGAGATAGGGAATAACTGTAAACATATTTTAGAATAATTTGAAAATTACATCTAGGGCTTTTCTGTATATAGTGTTGCTATATATAGTGTTGCTGATCTCTCAGGACTGCACGAGCTTCTAACCCTGTTGCGTGTATCCTCTTTGAAAATGAAAGGATTGTCTTGTAGACAGAGAAACTCTTACTGTCATAGCAAAATTCACACCTTGTATTTGTTATTGTTTCAGGGATGAGAATTTCTTTTCGAGGGCTTTGGACCACTTTAATTTACAGTCAGATATGTGGTGAAATTTAAAAAAAAAAAAAATCTATGCAATTGTTAAAATCTGAAAAGGAAAAGAGAGAAGAAAAATGAATTTGGGAGCAGGAAAAAAGGCTGTTTTCTTTGTAAGCATTAAGGAGCTTGAGATACTAGAAATTGCACTGTGGAGGAGAGGCTTGTGAGCAAAGGCAGAAGAGTCAGTGCCTGCTTCAGCTTGTGTTATGGAGAGTGCTATAGTAGAAATGGTATTCCTGATGTGGTACATAGTGTTATTAACATGAGTTTGGGAGATTTGTAATCTCCATTTCCAAATGGTGTTGCTCATTGCAAATAAAAGAGGATGGAGGGAAAAGTTTTTTGTATTCTTTAATGATACATAGATTACAGAAAAATATTTTAGGTAAGCTTTAGGCATATTGGGTCTCTTTTCTTAAGTACAGGGGTAATTCATCTTATCCCTTCATCTTCAGCCAGATACTTCAGATACCACAAAAGAGACAGCACAAAGCTCGGGAAGAAAGCATTTAATGAGAGTAAGATGCTTACAAGCTGTGTATGTGAGTGTATGCATGTAAGTATAAATATATACTCAAGTCAGTAATTATATATACATGAAAAAATAAGATTAATTAGTCGTTTATGCATATGCATGCATGAATATGTATTATTGGAGGGTTTTGTGCATGTGTGTGTGCAGACATATATGTAGATATTTATATAAGAAACATGTGAAATCTATTCATATAATCACTAGTTTTGATCTTACAACAGGGTCAAAAATAAGCATGACACATCTGATTATGAAACCTGCTGTCTTTTCCACAGCAGAGACATTCCATTTCTTCTAAGGTGAGATAGAAATTGCACACGAATATAAAGACAACATTTTGAATAAAGACTGGACTTTAGGCTTAGGCTGCAGGTTTAAGGAGGAATGCTATATCTGTAACAGCAAAAAAAAAAGAACTTGTTTCATCATATGGGAAGAAGCGGTTGTTTGGAGTTAATCTAATTCTTGGGGGGAAAGGTTAGCCAGCAGGAGATGCTAATGTAGGACGCTTAAAATTACTCCTGTGAAAAATTAATTTAGAGTGCACATGTATGATTTATTACATGCATATCCCTTCCACATATGTGACATACGGTGGTTTCTGAAACAGATATTATTAAGAGATGAAATTGGCTGACTGAGAAAGGTTGTGGCTTTATAGATTTCATTCTAGCAGTTTTGAGCTTTGAAAGCAGTCTCTCTGAGGACACTACCCTCTGCAAACAACTTATTTCTGGGGAAAACAGTGAGAGTGGATACTACCAGCCTTACATATGCAAGGATACTTGTCCTCCATCCTTTGGGCCTCACATCGTCTTGGGGCAGGGGGGTCTCACTGTGTTCATGACACAACAAATGTTCTTGTCGATCTATTTCATCAAAGCCTGCTCCGAGCCACTCTGATCCCTGTTGCCCTTGGTGATCATCTTCACTGGAAGGCGGTGTTGAGGGAGCTGTAGCTTTCTGGGCTTTGTGATGAGGGTGAAAAGCCCCTTTCTGAGAGTTGAGAGAGGGGACTTCGTGTATCCCTGGGTCAACTCTGTACCATTATAAATAGGCTGCTGTAAACAAGAGGACAAATTACCCTGACTTGTTCCAGACAGACATACAGTACGTGCAGCTTAGCAGGCAGCATTCTGAGTCACTGTATGCAAAATAAGCTTCCCAGGAGACTTTGCGATAAAAAAGAAGAAAGCAATTTGTTGTTATTTCAGTAATCGTGACCAATGAGCTGCATAAACGAAGGCTACCCACAGAGCCACCCATAACCCGGGAGATTGACTGCCCGTGGCTTCTGCTTTCTCTCAGATCATTAAACACGCCGGGATTCCCAAGAGCTTCTGGGCCACCTTGACTTAGTCAACCCTTGTGTTTGGTTAGACTAGAAAAATGGCCTGTTAAAAGAACGATCTGTCCTATGCGATCATAGGAAAACTTCAACACTTCTGAGTCAGATTCTGAGTCCAGCCTGGCTGCTGTGCGTTCCTGTCTGGCTCACCTGGCTGCCAAAGCACAACTCGCTGCTGAAATAGCCAAAGCCCCTCTCAGCCTCTCACTGTAACGGGGGAGGGAGTAGCAGAGGCATTATTAACTGAGGAAATGTCATTGGAAGTGGTACGTGTGGTGCCTTGCATCTGAGCACCGAGTAGTCAGAAGAGTCCGAACAGACAGACCAGCACCATGAAAGGTCTTCAATCATGCTGTGTGGATAAAGGCACAAGCTCTTTCTACAAATCCAGGATGCAGCCATCCAAGAGAGAGACACCCATGGAGGGGACTTGGTACATGAAATTGCAGGAATCGTTTGAAAAAGTGTTTGTGCTGATAAATGTAATGAATTTCCTTTTCTCTCCTTTCTCTTTGTCATCTTCCCCATCTATACAAAGCCACAGTTTATCTTTCTGTCCTCGGGAACAAGGAAGCTGCCAGGCACAAATTGAAGAGCCCGCACTAGCACAGAATGGAGCGCAACATTCTCCATCATCAGTACAGATCTGACCAGCCTGTATTTAAGTTTTTTTTTTTTCTCTCTCTGTGCAGGCACAAATGCAATTAGGAAACCTGTGATTTCTCCTGAGCCTTGCCAGTCTGACAGCTTGGGAGAAGGAAGTGAGGAGAATGCAGGGAGTCACTGGGCTAACAATGATCGGCAGTCACACTCAAAACGTCTCTCCAATCAAGGAGGGCGTAGCGGGCACCGAGGTCTCCCTTCACTCTACAAACTGCAGCATCTCGGCACTTGCAGGCACCGTGCTCGTTGTCAATCAATCAGTGACAGCCAGCACTGCCTCCACAAGCACTTAATTCCCCCTCCTGCCTTTTCTGGAGTGGTATGAACTGAAGAGGATAGGAAATCAGAGTTAACGAAAGGTGAGGGCGGGAGACAGAGAGTTTATCATAATAAATGCAAGGTAAAGGTAAACACACAAATTACAGCCCAGATACTGTGGTGGCATATGACATTGACAGTGCCAGGAGTGGCGAGTAGGAACAGCAGAAGAAAAAAAAAAGTGTGCATTAGAGAGTATTACAAAATATGTATCTGAAAGCTGCAAACAAGTGGAAGGATAAGGGAAAGACTGGAAATAAATAGAGACAAAAAAAGGAAAAGCAGATGAAGGAATAGGCAGAAAGAGTGGCAAATGGATACAATGGAAAGAGAGGACGCAGCTTACAGTGCATCCTTTCCTGAGAATATCTGCCCAGAAGAGGTGGATAGGATCCTTGAAACCTTTGGAAGAGATTAAACTCACAATTTACCTTGAAATAAAGAGAGTTGTGAGTGTAACGCACTCAGCTGGTCTTAAAAATTCTTCTCTGTATTCATAGCAGCATACAGTAGCATCGCAGGAGCTGCATGACTTAAAGCCCTACAAATCAAAGTTAGCATGGACCCCAAACACTTCATTAAACACTAATGTATATGCTATGCAATGTCAGTGTGCACTGAGAGGCTGGATATTTTTTCTCAAACGCAGATATGTGTTGCCTACATGCTATAAATAACTTCACGTAGGTAAAGTAGCTTGAAATTGTCCATTCGTAGATTTTGGTTCAGTGCTGATTACTTTTCAGCCTTCTTTGTGGAAACTATTCTGAACACACAAGCAGCGAAGCAAAGACCTCCAAAATCTAGTTACAAGTATTTCAGGTTGGGTGTCTGCAATTAATGGACGTTTATTATTTTACTTTCTCCTTGTTTCTCTGTAAACCATATAACTCTGCTGCCTGTTCCTAAAGGGATGTTCTGAAGACCAAGGAATGAATGCGAGCCACAGATTGCATCTAGGTTTTAAAGTGGAAAACTGTTTGGCCACAAGGCAGTCCACAACGAAGGCAGGGAACTTTTACTGTCTTGAATTTCACCCGAGTTTTGCTTCCAAAGTTGCACCTGGGCCATTCATGGAGACATAAAACAGAAGTACAAATGCGTTCCCTGAAGAAGAGGTGATAAAAAGTCTTTTCTGGGGGAACCAGAGGCTGGATGTGAGTGAACAGTCCCATAACTTCCACAGGTGACATTCTTAAAAGTGAAGTGGCAGATGAAGCCAGTCGAGCTCCCACTTTGCAAAAAGATGCATTAGAGCTGAAAACCAAAGTCTGATTGCACACTTCTTTAGAGCCCCCATCCTGTCCACAGGAATGGGAAAATCTGTAAAGCGACAGCAGGGTTTTGCTCGGTATTTTGTGTATAGAAAGTAACAGAACCGTGTAACAATACTGATTTTCTCCAGCTTTGCCTCTTTCATAGTTAATGAATCCCTTGCGAAACAGATCATTGGGAGCTTTAGGTAGTGAGGTATTCCCCTCTCGTTTTACATGGATATAAATAATGGCATATGGTAGCAAGCAGCGAAGGATGGGGCTTTTAATGTCCTAAAGGCTGCAGCGGGGCCTCAGGCTGAAGCCTCGCACACCAAGTTTCAAAGGGCAGCAAATGTACTGACAATTACACCCCTCTGAAATAGAAGGTTGATTGTGTACAGCCAGGGCAGATGCTCACTTAGCTGTAACTGAGCTGCTAAAACAAAAGCTGCATTTACCTGCTGCTGCCCAGCAGCTTTGAAATCTAACAGGCCTGTTAGCAGCAATGCGAGGGGAGCCACGTGTGTGCTTTAGGTTTAATGGTATACCTCATGATGGGCCCTGAAATACTGCTCTGGGAGGTGAAAAGGAGGTGAAAATACACTCAGCTCAGTCAAAAAAAAAAAAAAAAAGGCATCTCTGGACCATGAAAAGCACTTTGGATGGGAAAAGGTGCATCAGAAGAGCGTCAAAAGGAGAATTACAACAAGGGTCAATAGAGAACCATGGACAAAATCTGCCAGATTTAACAGAACATTAATTCAACATGTTAGGCTTCAGGACCAAGCTTCTCTTTAGCTGATTTTTGCAGGAATATTAGCGAAGAATGTAAATCAGAGTCCAGCTGATGAGTCGGGGCATCTCTGACGTGATTTATTTTTGTAAATGTAAATAGTAAAAGGACTGTTCAGCAAAAACTAACCTGTTATGTTCCGCTTTAAAATAGCCCCTTTTTAGAACCAGTTGCTTTTCTAATATATAGCACATGGGTTTCCATTAGCATCATCAGGATGACTTCATGCATATCCTGGGGCAAGTTTTGGCCCCAAATGTTCTATAATTAAGTTCTAGTGGCTTGCACTGCAAGCTTGTGTTTTGGCTAACTTACTTAGGGCTGTTAGCATTTAAATGGCCACAACTGGGGCCTTAATGTTAATGCCCCATTAATCCCTCCGCGCTGGGAGTCAGGTTTTCCTGCTTTAACATCTGTTGCACCAGCAGTAGGTGCACCTACGCTGGCAGCATACAGAAAGTCAGTAGCACAGGGGAGGCTGTGCAGATCCCTGCTAAAAAGGGGCTGTTTGAGCAGGACCACGGTTCGTGTCGGGTGCCACCACACTCGTTGCTCCTGCCTGAAGAAGCATCTTTGTGTATCATAGCCAGTCAGACCTGGCAATAGCTCTGGGGTTTCTTGAAATGTCCTAACCTCCTATTTGGATCCGCTGGCATCTCTTATTTTAGCAGGAGCTGAATCAGCCATAAATTAGAGATTAGGTATTCTGGTACCTCATACTTCATGTACCAGGAAAAAATCCTAATTCACCCTTCACTTGTTAAGATATCCATATCTGGAAATTAAAACTTGCTTGCATTTGTCTATCTTTCGTTTCTCCGGTCTTCAAAACTCCGAAGGCTTGTCAGGGATGTAGATGCTTTCTGAATATAGAAGCGTGGTGTTGTTTACATTAGTGTTTGGTGAGGAATTGTAACAAGATCTTTCTCGTTATGGATCTTACTATGATTATCTCTGTGGGGGATGGTTTAAAAACTTCAGCTCATGTACAAAGCAACTTCTTGCTTGTGTAGTATATTTTCTGCCATGGCATTTAATGTGTTAGCACTCTGTGGATGGCAGCATCTTCCAAGTTGTTCTCAGGCATACTCTAAGAGATGTTTTTAGATCTTTGAGGGACTTGAGGGGGTTTGGTCTCTTTCTCAACAGACAAAGCTCAGACATCGAATCTCTCACACTCCTTGTCTCAATGGTTATCACATTCATTTCTCTCCCTTCCTCAGAGGAAGTCAAACATCGTTATGTTTGGGGGAAAAGCCCTATCTGTTTCCCAGACTTTAGGGAAAAAGGGAAGTGGGAAAGTGAGCTGAGTGTGAGCCTCTGTAAACCAAGGGAAGGAGATCCCAAGTCATATCTGTGAGTTGAGAGACCTTTTTTAATGTTGATATAAGGCACAATCAGGCTGTTCTTTGGATGTGATTTCAAAGATCAGTTTACATACACCCATCAAACTTTTAGGCAGGCTCATTTTATAAATCTTAGCAAATTTTAAAAATCCCTTTATGCTTAAAGAGAATTGTCGTAAGTATTGTCAAAGTGATAAAAATCACACCATTTTAAGCAGTTTGAGTTGCTAGTGACTGCAGTGCTCTGCTTGGTGTTTAGAAGAGCTCTCAGCTGTCAGTCACATCAGCACTACCCATAGGGTTAGGAGCGCTGGTTTTGGGCAGGCTGATGGTCATTAAAGCATCCCATCTCCATGGGCTTACAGCATTAACTTTAAAATTAGCTTGCACTTGAGGGAGTGAGCAGCATTGTGTTTCCTCCTCATATTTAAGTGTTACCCTAGCCAGAATGGCTGTCAGAAGCATTTTGTCTGTCAGCTGCTTGGAAAGTCCGCAGTGACATACATGGGGTTTTAAGATACGGGGCCTGCAGAAGCTGAGGTAAGCAACGAAACATTGCATGTATCTTCTAAGTGCGGAGGTCAAGTTATCAATGCGTATCAGCTGGAAAATGAACACACAGCCTCAAGCCACCTTTGTCACAGGACTCCGCAGCACCAGGCAGACACATGGAAACCTTGTCTTCCATTACGCTCAGCAGGGATCCCTTTCTGTTCTTTCAGAAGGAGCTATATTTGGCTCTGCAGACAGACAGGTACATACAATTAGTTAGAGGGGAACTGCAGAAAGTGAATAGGCTGCCCAGGCTGGGGCCTGACGATACGTGGGCTGCAGGGACCAAACCAGTTGAACAGACATCCCGCTCTGGCTACTCAGACTTGCCAACACTTTGCAGCTCACAAGTCCCCCACTTGTGCCAGCACAGGGGGTTGTGGAGTTGGGCTATGAATGGAGACAACCAATCTTTCTTTAAATCATGGGTTTTGGAAGGAATTGCAATGGTCTGAAGACAAATGAGAATACCTTATCTGATACTGATTCTGAAATCTCCATGTTGTTGGACCTTCAGTTTCCAGTGCATGATTTGCACAGTAAGCAGTATTGCGTTTAGCTTTAGGATTTTGTGCAGGAAGCACCACTGAGTAAGGTAGAACAAAGGGAGTCTTCTGCGTATCGTATTTGTGCCAGTGAGGAGGGCTAGTTGAAAAATAATTCATAAACAGAGATGAACTTTGTGTAATGTCACCTGAAGTGTTGTGAGATTTTTTTCCTTCACATCATAAAAGGATCCCATAGTCAGTAGAGGTGTATTCCTAGGCCTTAGGCTAAGCTGACTGTGCCAGGAGGTGGTGCACTGTCAGGGCTACCTGGGGTCTGCAATAGAAACTCCTGTGTAAGGCCACAGGGGAGTTAAATCAGTGTCTTTGGTCCAAAGAAACTTTATGTTTTAGCCTTGGTTCTAAAATATATAAAAAGAATAACAGGTGACACTCAAATAGATAGGCCACTAACCTAATTTTCATCTTTAATAACACCACTGCTATAAAGACAGAGTTCATCCTTGCTGAAAATTGTCAGTAAAATCAAGTTTATTTGTCTGTCTCTACCTCCCCCTTGCTTTTCATCCACAAGTTCTTTTCTTTCCCATTTAAAAAGCTAAGGAATATTTCCAGAGCAGGCTGAAATCAGTCAGGATCTGTTTTGCTTCATGTATTAACTTTTATGTCTCAGGTTTAGCTAGTGGTTTTCCCAACTGCACTCCTTGCTGCTGGGGGGTTATGGATGGGAAGTGACAGTAGCGTTTCATCTCATCATTTCTAGACGCTTGCCCTCCTTCCACTGCCACCCCCTGCATGGATCTGTGATGGATTTTGTCTGCATGCAGCTTTTTGCTGTGTTTTAATACTTAAGTAATGGGAGTATTGTTTTTTTTTTTTTCTTTTATAAGCTTATATCCACTGTTCAGTAGTATGGAAGAGTGCTAGGCTCAATCTTTTTGTCATTGACTTTTTAGGATGCTTTACAAAGAGAGCCTAGGTCAGGTTTCTGGATTTGTGGTGCGGCCACTTATATTTCCTCGATACTGGCTGACCAACTCACAGCTCAGGAGGTCACATATTCTTTTAAGCTGTTTCCCCCACGTTATTGTAAGATCTGTTGTTTGATCCATACATGCTGCTCCCTCTTCATGCAATGGATTATCCACTCCTCTGGCTGTTCCTTATTGTACCATCTGATGCTAAAAGAGCCACCTCCTCAACCCTTGAGATTTTGCTCCTTGCTGGTCTAATCCTTTCTTCTTGTGCAACTCCATCCAATTCACAGGGTTATCCACCAAACATAATTTTAGTCTCCTTCTGGTTAATCATCATCTAACCTGCCAAAGTGTGTTTCGCGGGTTTCCATGTTTTTTAAGGATGGTTTTTAGGCCAGAAAAACACAGTGTACCTTGGAGTCATCAAACTGGAAAAACAATCAGGACCTGCTCAGCCCATCTCGCCAGGGCCAATGAAGGGATTGTGTGTGCATCACATGTCTACTGTTTTGTCTAGGGCAGCCCTAAACACACAGTCAACCTTCAGCTCCTTCCCTAAGGAGCCTGCTCTTCTACACTATTTGCTCTCGGGAATTTCATCTTTATGTTACTGCTCTTGATTTTATCTGTACACCTTTTTGTTATTAGTTATCCCCTTCCCTTCCCTTCCCTTCCCTTCCCTTCCCTTCCCTTCCCTTCCCTTCCCTTCCCTTCCCTTCCCTTCCCTTCCCTTCCCTTCCCTTCCCTTCCCTTCCCTTCCCTTCCCTTCCCTTCCCTTCCCTTCCCTTCCCTTCCCTTCCCTTCCCTTCCCTTCCCTTCCCTTCCCTTCCCTTCCCTTCCCTTCCCTTCCCTTCCCTTCCCTTCCCTTCCCTTTCCCTGGCATTTGCACCCTTTAATTACACGCAGCTTGTTTTCCTGCCTTTCCCTTCGTCTGATAGCCATTGGCATGTAACTGGGCTAAGCAGATGTAGCTTTTCGTCTCCTGGTAGCTCAGTCTTTCCACCACCCTGGCGGTTTATGTGGCTCTTCTCTGAACTCTCTCCAATCACTCTGATGAGGAGGTGCCCAGAAACAAATGTCACATTCCAGGTGATTTCACCTCCGAGCCCAGACAGAGAGACTGTTGCTGTATCTTGCTGTTATGTGATGTGATTACTTAGCTTTTAATGGTGCTGATTTGTCTTGACTTTTCTCTGTGTGTGTTAGGTCTAGACTGTGGCCATTGTCTGTGGCTCTTAAAAGAGACTTTTTAGCAGCCTCCAGGCTGCTTCCATTGATCTCAATTTATTAATTTTCCTTTCAGGCTCCTCCAGTCCCCTTGCTCCCCCTTTTTCCTAAAGTGTAAGAATATAAGCCTCTCGTGTTACATGTACTTCAGTTATTGCAGTTAACAGCTACACCTGCTTTCGGAGCCAGTCCTATGGGCTGGGACTTTGAGGCCACTTGCTCCAACGTGTAGCAAATACCGGCACTCACCTTTGGCTACCTAAGTCCATCCAAGGCAGGGAAGGATGCTTCCTTGGAGATGTTAAGGGAAAGAAATCACATTGACCTGTAATGAGCCTTTGTGAGACTAGGTTTAAAGTAACATGAGCCTGCAGCAAAATGCTCGATCTGTTCTCCAGGTGACTTGAACCACAGTGTTTCACTTTCTGGTGTTTATATATGTATGAATGTATATATATAAAGAACCAAGAAGGAACACCATATTGAGATAACCTGGACTTTTTTAAGGTGTTTGTATTCCAGTCGAAGTTTTGCTCTAGCACTTACTGTCAGCAGAATTGACGTCAGATTAAAGTAAATAAATAATCTGAGCAGCTTCTAAAAATGCATGAAATGTAAAAGGCAAGACTTCGTTTCTCTTCACAGTGCTCACCACCAGGTAAATTTATTTTGTCCATCTGGCAGTTAGATATTTTGATCGCTGTTGTGCTTACCAACTTTGTTTTTCTCATTCTCATGTTTTCATGCTGTTTGTTACTTAAATATTTACTCCTAGCATGCATATATGCAGACTTATAGAAGCTTATACCTTTCCATATGCCCGGAGTGGTTTGGGTTCTTGCTTTACTCTAATGTGGAAACCCCTGGGCAGCCGAGCTGCTGTGACCTTTGTGCTAACTGCAGTGTCACGACCTCCGTGCTAATTGCAGCCTGGTATTGAAAAGGCAGAATTTATGTCCTTGTTAGTGAAGCCTGGTCAGGATAAGATAAGGGAAAGATACATACCTCTCCACTGTCTGGTAGCTTTGATAGTGCAAGATAGGAAAAATGTGCAGAGTAGAGTGGAAGGCACCAGATGCTGTAAACAAGTAGCTATAAATATAGTTGCATTGAAATGCATACTGAGATTCCTCCGTGCTATAGGTGAACATGGTTGTGCTGGTCCTCTTGAACTGGAAAGATACCACTGCTTGGATTTATTGGTAGACTGTATTCCTGATCATTAAACTAACCCAAGTATGGGCAGTTCTGCCTCTCGAGTACTTACTTTATAATTAACTCTTACTAGAAACCAGAGTTATGATAATGATAAACCCAAACAACATTATTGGATGGATTTGGTACTGCAGGTCCATCTCATGGCTACCTGGTAGCTTTGTCGTCTACATTTCAGTAAAATGGTTTGGAAAAGTTGCATCAACTCAGAATAGTTTTGGTTTGTTCTTATAACTCTTGATTTTAGTCTGCTCATTTCGTGTCTCTTTCTTCTTTCTTTCTAACCTAGTTTATGGATTTAATCTATCATTGGCAATCTATCACGTCTACTATTACAGTACCCACAAGTTTTAGAAAGCCTATTTTAAACACAAGCAAAGCAGATAGTTGCCTAGAGTTGAGGAATGGTGGGACAAAAAGACTGAATGTTTGGTCCCCAAAGTCTTAGAGCAACAGTTGTGGCTTCTTGCCTGAACTGCTGCTGGCAAGAGGCTGTGCTGAGCTGTTTAAGTAGTGAGGAGGGAATGGGAGACGTGGTTGGCCATAACTTCTCCTCATCACTTTTCCCACCAGGCCAACTGCACTGCATTGCCTCGCTGGGACGGGGCACACGCAGACAGTGCTGCAGGGTTGCAGTCCAGGAGGGAGTGAGGGTGAGCAAGCAAACAGCAAAGCCAGGGCTCCCGGTTACCACTTAGTTGCTGATTCACCTATTTTGGAGGGGAGGTAATGTTGGGGAATGTACTGAGAACATTGCCCACTTGGCTGGGAAACTTTAAGCTTCCTTTGGAAATAAAATCCAGGCAGGAAGTGCTTTGTTCTTTTCCTGTGATTTCCAGGAAACGGTTGAGTTGTGGAATCTCTTTTTTAAGTGTTACCTGAATCCTCACATTCCTTTTTGTCTCTCCTTCCTTATAATAGTTTCCACATAAAGAACTCAAAGCATTTTCTCAACACTCATGAATTAAACTTTATAAGTTGCTTGTGAAGTTGATCTGTTATTAACTTGACTGGCCTTACAGAGAAGCTGAAATATCTTTCTCAAGGCCAGGCATAGATTCCCCAGAAGAGGTGTAAGTAGGACCCAGATTTCCTGATTCATAGAGCTGTTCTTTAAAATAAATAAAATTCCCTTTTGAATTCTGAAGATGTTCTTTGATGGTGGTGACGGCAGCGTAGCAGTCCTTGTTTCATATTTGTAAAACTTTTTATTTTCCTTTTTGATCTCACATCCTTTAAACCTTATTATTATTATTATTATTGATGCCAGCTCTAATCTATTTCTATTTTTATTTTAGCAGCCATGAGTTTTCCATCACATTGGTGGAACTTCATTTCCTAAACTTCTTCTTAGTATTAAAATTGATGAGATTGACTTGAAGCTGCTTTTACTTTTTTTTTTTTCTTTTTTTCTTGCTCTTTTAATAAAGGCAAATCAAACTGAGATGTTCCACGTTTACACCTGTTCTTTCTTTCACTTGGTATATTCTGATTGATGGCTCTGTTTCTTACTACTCCTTTTCTATTATCATGCGTATCCATTTGTAGTAAAATACCCAGCTATCTTCACTGTTGTATTTTCATACTCCAGTCAAAAAGCTCACTGCCTCTCAGTAACCAATTGCAAACCCTTTTCTTTTCCATCCTTTTCAGGAGCTTTGTGTGGCAGCTCAGTCCTGCTGCAGACTAAAACCTTTGCCTCTTTTTTTCCTTACTCATGCCATGAAGTCATATCTGTCTGTGATATCACAGTGGGCTGCTATGGGAAATCTTGTGATATCTGAAGCAGAGGATTATAACTAGGTTAACAAAACCGTGGCAGGACTGGAATGATAAAGGTGTTTATCATACCATAAAGCATCTTAGTAATTAGAAATTTAAGCACAGACGTTTCCTGTTTTTTTTGAGGGAGAGCTGGAATTTTATCTGCTTTTCTCTCTTTTGCTTCATCAAGGAAGTTTGCATTTATAAAGCAAGAAGAATTGAAGCTGCACTTTGTTTTTCACACAGTAAGAGGGAAGGGAAAAATGTGCAGGCAGGCTAGGTCTATAACATTGATTTGTAACCAACAAAGGAAATGTCTACTTATGAGACACAAATCAATGTAACCAGACTGTGAAAGTGCAAACAGAGATGTGAGAAAATTATTTGATCGTTAGTCTTCCTTTGGAAAAGACAGAGGGACGGATTCTGCTCTCATTTATGAGGATGTAACTTTCATGAAAACTGGAGGAGACTCACCAGTATAATTATGAACAAAATTTTGTTCGGTGTCTCTCAGATGGCTGGAGGTGTAAGGCATTAGTCAAGGAGGAAGGGGCTAGGTGGCAAAGGGAGGCAGAGGAAGGATGCTGTAGCAAATAGGATACGAACCAGGTTCTGTTTTTAATGAATTGTAGGTACAGAAAATATATTGATGTTCCTTCCCATGCAGAGGTGACCCACGTGAACTGTGCACCTGCTTAATTCAGCTGAAATCATAAAACAGTTTGCATTAACTTGAGACTTTCTTGCCACAGGCTGAGATATTTCCGTAGAAATGAACTGCTCTCCTGAGAATAATCTAGTCCTGCAGGTTCTAGCCTACAGGGTCTGTTATCTAGGAAAAACACATATTAACAACAAAAGCCACCATATTTTGAAGATAATCAGAGAATATGGTGTTCTTAGTCTGTTTGGCCTGTTGGCACTAGTAGATGCTGATTTGGAAGTAAACCCCTTTATTCTGTACTAGGGTAGTCTTTACAAGGTCCGTCTGCTTCTCAGGTATATGGGAGCTCCTCTCCCCTGGAGCTGTTTGCACCCCCAAATTTCCTGTAGATGGATGGAGTCAGTTGAGCCGATGTAACATCTCTGGGATAAGCAGTTTCTGAAGCTGTGGTTTGGTGGTACAGTGGATCCAGGTCATAATACCCGATCGAAAACACTGTAGCCATATAACATGAAGTGTTGATCTAGGATAAATTCACATACCAGTTCAAATGTTTTCAGAACAAATGGATTAACTTCATATGGCAGGCGTTGTGCCAGATCAGATATCACCTGTCTGCGCCACTCTGACTTCAGGCTAGATTATATATCGTCTGTTCTCTCGCAGCAACATAAACTCTTGCTAATTTGGTAGTAACGTGATCACGTGCCCATGCCCAAAGCGGGCCAGATCTATATTGTAGGGTGATCCAGTGTTAAGGGTTGTGAACTGATAGCCTGAGTCTGTTCATTAGTGGGGAAACTCGTCTCAACTTCAGCACCAAAAACCCACCAAGGCAGAGGCAAACTCCCTTCCTTCAGTTAAGCACCTGGCTTCATTTTAGGTTTCAGTCACCCTTCTCCTTCAGCAGTTCCCTGTGCCTGCAGTGATAGTGGGCTTTCCCAATACATCTCCATTCGGCTCCATCAGAGAAGCAGGCCAACTCATACATACTTACCCAATTTAAAGGCTTGGAAACCCATTCAGAGGTAGATATTTTTATTCTGGTGAAACTATTCTAATTCCTGTGGTTATTGTTTTATTTATGTCACAATATGAGATTAAATCAGGCCATGGCTTCCCAACAGACAAACAAAGTGAGTCTAAACAAATGATGTTTTTAAAAGCTTTCGGGATAGGAATAATTTTGAATCTAAAACACATTAAAGGCATATTAAATAACAACAAAAAGCTTACATTCATTACAAGTTAAACTCCCCTTTACAGAAGGAGATGCCACAAGTTCTGTCTAACTTTGTAAATCAAAAAAAAAAAAAAAAGTACTCTTTTTAATTTTTTTCTAGTGTCTAACCTGTACTTGGGCTTCGAGATGGAAGCAAAATTCTCCGTGTCACTTGCCCCCAACTCTCACATACAGTGAATATTTACCCTTGGGTGCTCTTCGTGTCGTGATATTTTAAAGTAAATGACTTTCTGTCAGGGATTGCTCTTATATAATACATGTTGTCATCTGGAGTGAGGCACAGTTGTGCATATTTAGCTGGTTTACTTTGTAATGCGTCATTACAAGTGACCAAAAACGTGGTACAGGAAGTTGTTTGTGTGCTTTTTTTTCATTGCTTATGCAACTCCTGAGCAGAAAATGTTCTTGAGAGCAGATGGCACAGAACAGTCAATTGCAGGCTCCATTTTCCAGATGCAGAGATGTTTGGTGTCTACTTGAAGCCAGTCAGGATGCCTTTATAAACTTGAGATCAAGTTTGGTTTAACCCTTTCCTGTGTGAACATTGGTGAATATTTTCAATGGGAGTTGCAGTCCCATTGGTGTAACAAGGTGTGTTGTGTTCCCAGGTGCTTAGCTGGAATCTGGGACATAGCACTGTGATCAGCAATTTAAATATTAATCCTGTTTTTCTAGAGGGAGTGTTGCAAGTTCAGCAACTCATGCATGATCTGTGGTTTCTGTTCATTTCTCTCTTTCTTTCAACTTTCTAAATAGTACGCTGTAACACAGTGGCCAATATCTGAATTTCTTACTGCTTGACAAGGGGATTACTAGATAGTGAAGGCAAATTAATTTGACTTCCTGCAGAAAAGGTAAGAACTTCTTACCCTAGGGCAGTAACACAGTCAGCTCATCATGACTGCATGATACTGATAAACTACAGTTTACAACTCAGCAGGTTTCTTGTTTGATTTGTTTTTTTCACTTGCTTGGGTCTTTGGACTTTTCGCAGTAGGCTTGTGGCTGCTCAACCATTGGTTTTTATTTGATAACAAATAAAAGTACCAGTCTGTTTTTTTTTCCCAGTTGTACTCACAGAAATCCGTCTGAGATCATATGAATATTAGAGACTAACTTACTTGGAGGGCATCCATGAAAGCCAGTGTGCACCCATTGACCAGTCCAATCAGTTCATGAGTTCAAAAACTATTTAGCTGTAGTTCAGTTCAGACTTTACTGTCCAGTGGTTGGTGGATCCAGGACCCTAATAAGACTCTTGATCCCACAATACAACTTTGTCAATGATTGTCCACAGATTGCAAAATGGGCAAATATGGATTTCTTCAAAGTTATTGTCTGGTTATATGGTACGTCTTGGTCAGAAGTAGACATAGAACCAGAGTCTGACATCTGATATGTTCAACCTTCCTATTTTCAAATACTTCCAACAAACTTAGAAGAAATATTTTATGAGATGAAAAAGATAATAACCTTAGAAATAAAAGCTGAAGGAAAACATTTTTTCATTATGTCATGCATTAAGCTTTTAACTATTTATTATCAAATTCCCTGAATGTGAAGAGATAAACCTAAACTGAACTCTCAAAGCTGAAAAATCCAGAAGTGAAATTGGCTTTCCAAATCCCCGACTCTGATCCATCTCTTAAAGCAAGAAAATGTAGGAGATTGGAGTGGCTGAACTCTGGCTCTTTTGTTGGTAATACCATATAATAAAAACTGAGGTGCCAAGATACGCTGGTTGATGGTAAGAGAGGTCAGAGGAACAGGTTTCTTTGGAAAACCTTGTGAAACAGTCTGGAACCATTCCATCTGCATTTTTCTCTTCCTTTTAAGAGTCTTCAGTTAGTTATTAACCACAATCAGGATACTACAATTGATGGGCCAGACAGCACATTTCTCTACAGCAAAATTTTGTCCCATTTGGCAAGAGGACAGACAGTCCAATGTCTCACAGAACAGCAGCAATATTACCGGGGAGAATTTCTTCTTTGACCTCCTACTGAAAAGTTCGGATTTGTTGTGAGGCCATTATAATCTTTAGAAACTCCTCCTTTCTGTTTACTACTTGTGGGTTACAATACAAATAAAAAGAAGTTTCATTGGAAGACCTCAATGTTGATTTGTAACATTATCTATTAGCCTTGCATTAATGAGGGAGTTGCATATTTTCCTTTACTATATCAAGGGGAGAACTGAGGGAATTAAAACATAAAGGTTTGTCAGAACTAGGGAAAGTAACAGCTTTATCAAAACGTGAGCCTCTTCTAAGAGACAGATGGAGAGTTCACATCTAGCAAGAGTTAATCTTTCAGGTCAAGATCCAGCCACGGTCTTTGCCATTTAATGCTTTCTCAAAACCAAACACTGCTGTTACATTTTCTTTTCCCTACCTCTCGCTGCTTGGGCTGTGAAGCAAATTGCTCGTACTGGACCAGCTTCTCAAGGCAATAAGTGAAAAAAATGGCATTTTAAAATAATAGTTGCCAGGTCCTGCAGCTTAGAACTGTCACATTGCATGTTAAAAGCTCTCTCCTTCCCAGAAGTGAGGTGTAAAAAGTAATATGAATATGTGTGTGCATGCGCGCGCATGTGTCTGGGTCTGGGACACAGACAGATTCCCTACCTGGAAATGGCTTGCTATTATTAGACATTCAGTTACCAGGGGTTATGTAAGACAATTGAAGCTCTGTTTTTTAACAGAGACATGATTCATGCTACTTGTAGTAACAGTAACCACCTCCAAACGAGACAGAAAGCAGACACAGACAAAAGGCTGAAGAAATCAATGCTGGCTGAATACAGCCATTCTCCTGATAACTTCTGCCTCTCCAGCAGCCGTGGGGTTATCAGCAGCAGAGGTTAATGGTAATTCTGAAGTATTTGGGGAGTTACCAAGCTGATGCACCCATATCTGTGGCCTTTGCAGGGAGCGGCTGAGGAAGTAGGAGCTGGGACAGGGGACAGTGCTGGGCACACTTTGCTGTGTTCCCGGCGGCGTCTCTGGTGTTCTGCACGAGGCTGAGGGAGCTGGGAGCAGAACTAACACTCCTACTCTATTTTCTCAGTTACTCCTGCTGGGGAAGGCTGGAACCAAAACAACTTTTGGCTCCTCTGCAGTTAACACTTCTACAGTCATTTTTATAGTAATGTGGAGGGAGAGTCGAGACCTGGAGTAGCTTTGAACTTCTGCCAGCGCTCTTCATTAGAGCAAATTGTGAAATCTGATTGAACTAGAATAGCTCTGAGCTCCCCTACAGCTAAGATTCCTGCTCCATCTCCTATGGTACTTCTTGCTGGTCGTGGCAGAGATCAAAATATCTGCAAGCTCCTTCATGATTTTGTTCATATGAGCCATTTTCGTATGACAATTTCTGTTGGGAGATAGCAGGAGTAAGGTAGCTGTCAGATTGCCTATAGTTAAAGATCCAATCTCTTCTTTACAGAACTTCGTTCCTTATGGGGAAAAAATAGGGTTACGTTCAGAACACCAAAGCAAACACCAGAGAGTTGCTTGTCTACAGTGTGTGACCTTCCAGGAATAAAAGGTGGGGAAGTTGTTATTAGATCCCCACAAGTCAATGCCATTCCTTACCACATCTCCTCTTGGAAGACTGGATCTCCTGCAAAATTTCATTTCAGCAACATCTAAATCATTCTGTGTAGTAACTTCTGCTGTCAAGGAAGAAGATGCTGAAGATTTGGAAATGGTCTTTTTAGCACTCAGGAGACAGCCCTCCTACGTTAGCAGAACTTATCCAGCAACAGAGCCAACTGCCTTCAGTTTCATTCAAGAAAGTTTTGAAATGACCAGAGAAAAAGCCTCAGAGAGGCTCAGAGGAGAGCTGAATTTCAATAAATCCCAAGAGTTTATGATTTGTTAATACTGGAATAAGAATAACAATAATTATAGCTGTTATTTTCCTTACCGCATGATGCTGTATATGCTGTGCAGAGTAGAAATCACTTCAGCTACTATTAATGTTAGTAATCATTTTCCATCAGCCACACTGCATGAAGTTTAAGGAGAAAAGTGAAAAATAACTCAAAGCGCTTTAGAAATGGTATTTAGTCATATCCTGACTCTGACCTTTTCTAGCACAGGGTATTTAAAACCCAGACCTGAATAACACGGTTGTCACTGACATCTTTACATTTCAGATATACATAAGAAAAATCCTGTTTTGATGCAGACGATACATAACTTTAAAAATAATAATAATTACTACTACCATCACAAACATACCTCACACCTCAGGACACGCTGCTGTCAGTGACTTGACATTTCAAATGACGAGCTTCGCAAATGCGCGTAGCCATCAGATCTGATTGAACAATGTTTTAGAATAATTCACGTGTTCATCTAGAACTTTTTTTTTCATTGTGTTTTGTCATTGAAGCATGAAACAGGAAATCTACAGTGGGTTTCTCTTTGCTTGTGAGGAAGCAAACGCTTTGATCAGTTCTACGTACTCCAAGGCTGCAGTCAGTTATTCCTCAATGGATAATGAAACCAAAGCCCAGAGTGGCTCTGTTTCTCTGTGGATCCTGTGTGATATTTTATATATAGTTTTTGACATAAATCAAACAAGCTTTCATTTGTACAGTTTGAGGCCAGAGGCAGCAAGCACACGGGAAGAACGGTATGCATATTTGGGAAAACACGTTCGTGGTTCTTTTTACCTAGTCTTTTCATTGTGTTGGTTACTGACTCTTTAATGATTGACTTGCAAGGGAAATCTTCAGAGACAGGAGACAGTCATCCAAAACAACAACAACGAAATTCTAAATCATTTGAGTATTTTTCCTGACTGTCAGTAACATCGTTGTTTAGCTCAGCATTTGGGCAGCGGTGCTATGAATCTTAAAATCTTAGGAAAAAGCTCCTTGTCTCAGACCTTGCCCCTCAGAATGTAGGCAGACATGATCTTTAATATAAATCTTCCTCTAGCAGAGGCATCGGTGGATTAGGTAGCAAGTTTCTTCTGCTCCTTCTAAAACAAGTCTCATAATAAAAGCTCAGTGAGAGAGGAGAATTCCCCAAAGATGATGTTTTTGTGGTGTTTTTTTTTTTTTGGAGGAGAGGAGAGCAGGGAAGGGTACTCGATTTTTCTGTTTATCAGGTTGATAGCTTGGCTCTTGTTTCTTGAGAAAACCAGATATATGAGTAGAAGTTTTATTTACTAGTCTATCTTGTTTTGTGTGTGTGTGTGTTTTGTGTTTGTGTGTGGTGTTTTGTTTTGTTTTATTTTGTTTTGTTTCTGTGACAAATGGACAAATGGATCAAATTGTTTTATTCTGGGACAAATAGATCAAATCCATCAAAATTTATATCTCGAGTATTCCTTTGGCTTACGTGGAATTATACCATAAATGAAAGTAAATAGTATCTCATTGTGTCTTCTAAATAACAAACCTTCAAGAAGTAGAGTCTGATTTCTAAGATTTTTATCAGTTACCATTTTGTATCACCTACCATAATTATGTCAATGCAGTTCAGATTTGTGATTGATGAGAAGTACAAATGTGATGGCCAGACATTGGATACATCCAATTCTGTAGCATTGCGACTATGAGCGAGGGGGATTATGGTAGACCCATTGCCGGTAGTATGAATAGGGTAACTCAACTGCAATACGTGTTGTGATGAAACAGTACCTGCAACTTGGTAAAAGTACATTATCAATTTGCAATCCTGGTTGTTGGAACACAGAGATGTGTGTTTTTTGCAGACATTCAGTTCACCACCATCTACTGGAGTAAGGGTTTCAGGGTGTATGCTAAAGTATTTGCAAGGACAGCAGTCAATCAAACCACAGCAATGTGTAATGGAGGAGGAAAAAACTCAGCTCATTCTCTTCATATGCTTTCATTGTTTTTGTTCTTCCTGAAAAATAATGTCCTTTCAGATTTCGTTTGACATCTCCATGATGTTGAACAGATTCGGAGAAATCACCAATATTTTGACAGGGTTCCTTGGCAATGAAATGTTCATGAAGCTCATCTGTCATGAGCTAATCTGGCTCATCTAGCCAAAGCAGTAGCTTAGGCAGATATATTGCTGTAACAATTTAATTTCTACACATTTTCATCTCTGGTGATTGCAGTGATGGCAACTCATATTTCAGTGGCAGAAACATTGGTGATAACTGCAGCACAACTACACCTTCTTTTTTTTTGTGAGAACTTTGCTTAGGAGAGCAAGTAAGGGTCATGTTGTCCAAGTTCCTTCTTCTTGGTAACAAGGCAATATTCTGATTGTGCTGGCCCTCTTCAGTGTTCATGGCTTCAAAACCTCTCACCTTGTTCCCCTCCCATCAACCTTTTGAGTTTCATACTATAGTCCTGATGCACTGTAACTTACTGCACCAGCACATGAATGCATGGGGCTTCTTTGTCCCCAAACTGCTTCTATTAATAGTAGGTATCAGTAGAAAATGAGCATTTAAAACTCAGTAACACTAGCAGTATACAAGGATGATCCAGAAATCAGTCTGTTGAGTGGAAGTTTCATGTAGGTGCAGTTACACTGAGCATAGATTTACCCCATATTTGAAAACAGCAACAATATATTCATGACCTTACGTATTTCCCTCAGTCATGCCCTACTTTAATGATTTGCTTTAAGAAGTACGTGGTGTCATTGAGCATTGAGAAACGATTGTGATGGCTCCACTGCAGGACTGTGGAGAATTCTGTGTTGTTATAGAGAACAATATTTTGCCAGAATAATTTAAAAATAGTAATTGTGTTTATAACTGTACACATATATTGTTGCCATGTAAGTGTATATCTATCTACACGTACAATACCGTTTCTTTTCTCTACCACTTGTGAAAGACAACTCACAGTCTGACACACTGTCATGGTTCAGTCTGGCACTGTAGATTTTTGTGTTCATTTGAATGTCTGGCTGAATGTTACATCAGGCCTTTCAATGATCTGCTTCTGCTCTGATTAAGCCTACTGTCTACTGACATTTAGTCGCCTCTTTCAGGTACCAGCTATCTTCAGCATTTCAAATCAGGAGTGAAAAGTCCTAACAGATGTCTAACATCATTTTACTAAGTAGCACCTCATGGCTTTCTTAAGTCTTTTTTTTTCCTTTCAGAGCCATAGGGTTTTTGGCCATGGGGGCCAGGAGGCCCTCTCCATAAATATCTAAGCCGAAACCTGTGTAAATGTGCCTGATCTAAGCTTGAATTTCCAACATCTCCTCTGTATCTCCAGTTTCCTCATGTGCCTGCCAGAGCTCTTCGTCTCCCCTGATTTTTCTCAGGACCAAACCCAAAGAGTAGCTGGGCTGGACTTCCTCCTCTCTTGGCCCTTTATGATGAGGGGGAAGGTGCACCCCTTGACTTTACTGTCTGCCCACAGCGAGGTTTAGCCAAGAGACTGACCTACACTCTGCTTAGGTGCTATCTAACCTACTTCTTGCAAAGGTTGGACTTATGCACCTGACACACCAAGCATTATGAGATCTTCATCAGTGGAAAATAAACATCAACTCAATATATATGTTAAATGAGAGAGAACATTTCCAAAAGTTCGTGGTTGAGGCCTTGTACCACTTGCTAGGGCAGGAGGGAGTGTCCAGCATAGGGAGCAGAGGGGAAGGTTGGTAGAAGAGTTGTCCTTTTGGACCTTAGCTCTTAAGTGTAGTTAGTTGTTGCATTAAGAAATACCACTTGCAAAATAGCAAGAAATATCAGAAGAATCATCAGATGAAAGTGATCCCTAGAAAATGCCCATTCCAAGTGCCAAATTCAAAGTGAAGAAAAGAACTGCCTGTTAAGAGAAGTGAAATTTTATCCTCTCAGATAAAAAGGAGTGAGAGACGGGAAAAAGAAGCAGATACAGACAAGTCATAGAGGGTGTGTGAGACAAACACTGGGAACGTGATGTAGACATTACTACAAACTGCATTGCTATTCCAGATTTCAGTAAGAACCCATGGGACTTCAGGGAGAGGTTTTTTTCTCTAGTACTTCTGCAAAGATGTCCTTATGGGAAGTTGGCCTTTACTAGGCTAGAGCAGTCCAGCCTCTTTAAACAGGCTTTCTGCAAATGTCTAATCCATTAACAAATTAATTTCTGAATTTCAGGCCCACTTAACAGATAGTGGACATACGGTTTTCCCAGTAGAGTACAGAAATGAGCAGTTTCTTCTCACAGATGAAGGCCTGACTGTTGAGAAAAATTCATGCTGTGGCCTTCTGATAATGTGCCCTGCGCTGGTAATTTTTTCTGTTTTCTATGGCATGAGTTCTGGTCTCTGATGGAAAGGTGTCGTGTATATAATAGTGCATCTTGATCTCTGCTCAAGACATTGCAGTCGGATACCTACCTCTGCAGGTAGCCGACGTCCTAACCTTGTTCACTTAACATAAATGCCACAGCCTGCCCTAGTCAGAGGATGTGCTTTCTTTTGAAAAGGAAACAGTAAAGTGCATCTGGAATCACCCACTTCATGCAAGAAGCTGGCTCCCGTGTCACATTTGTTGATGGCTAACGTCGCTGCTCTCATCTTTCCCTTCTCAGTGCTGCTTTAAAAATTTCACCCAAAATGCTACTCCTGCAGAGAAAAAGTGAGCAAAAAAGAATTGCATTTAACCTAGACAGCTGAGTCTGAAAATATATCCGTGATTGTGAAAGCGTCATTTAAAACTGACCCCACCTTACTCAAGAGACCTGTACAATATGTGGATTAAGATCAGACGTGCTTACTTCTGTGGCACTAGCGAGTTCTTATTTTCCATTGCCTCATGATAGACTGTGCTGTGCCAGCGCAGCAAATAATAATCAGAAATAAGCTCACAAAAAGCTCATCTTTTAATTTTTTCATTACTAGGGATCACAGAGAAGGCAGAAAGGAGCAGACTTCTGAAGATACGAGGGGGAAAAAGCATTGCAGGGATAAAATAAATAGCAATTAACTTAAAAAAAATTGAGCCCCCTTGATCAGGAGTCACTAAAAGAAAGTAACAGAAAACTGTGGTACCAGGTCTCAAGCTCATGCACGAAGAGAAAGAGCTATTCTGCTGGTTGTGCCTTGCAGGTCGAAAGTGTGGGTGCCCCGAACAAAGAGGGAATACTGAAAGGGTCCGGTGATGTCTCTGAGCAGAAAGAAGTGTAATTAGGGGCAGAGACAGAAACGTCCCACAGGGAACAAACTTAGAAAAAACAAATTTCAGGACTGAGCACCAACAGGAAATTGATGTTTATAGTATTTCAGCCTTCTATAAAGGAAATATTGTGGCGGTGTGTTGCGTAAAGATCAGAGTCAGGCCAATGCTTGCTTGTGTGTGTTTTAAGTAATAGGATATGACAGACCGCATCAGATCAATGGTGCTGATTAATGAACGGCTCCGGAAAGGTGGCAAACGAGATGAAAGGGTCAAGACACAAATTTCAGGAGGGAGGAGGAGGAGGGCCAGTACATCAGAATATGGAGTTATGGTTTGGGAGCCCATTAATCATCAGCATTATTATGTAAAGGACCACATTTTCTGCTGACTTTATGCCCACTGTGTCTCCACTGAAGCCACTATAGAAATTGACCTGAAGTGTACATCCTAAATCAAAATCTGTAGTACATCACTGCTATCATAAAACGGACCTTCCTTAATAAAAGCAGTAATACAATTAATGTTTCTTACACCCTCTAAATTACCAGATAAAGCTTGAGAAGAGCAAGGTGGAATAAATGTGAGGTTATATAAAATGCCCGAGTTAGTATCGTTAGTAGGAATATTTAAGTAATAGCAGTCTGCATTTCTGGAATGCATTCATCCAGAAAGCTTATCCTCCAAGATCTTAATTAAGAACACAGTACCTCATGGAGCAGGGATGTTGTTAATGTTTTCCTTTTCTCGGTAGAGGAGCCCAGGTAGATAGGAGAAAAGTGACTAAACCCAGTGCCACACATCAAATTTGCCTGCTGTCCTGCATGTCTCTCTTTTTGCCCATTCTTCTTGTGGTCAAAAAAAATCATTTTCCTCTATTTTTTTGTCTAGCTAGATAAAAACTTTCAGGAATTTTTGGGGTGTTTCCTTCTCTGTGGTGCTCTGCGTGTCTTCTGAAGCACCACCAGCTTTGTTGATGTTTTGTACTTAAAACCTACCTGCCAACTGTTGATGATCTCAGTGCTTTACATGCATCACACTGGAGGAAAAGAGATGTATCTTCCAAAGCCCTAGCAAAAAAGATGGAGAAAAATGGAAATATTCTAAGCGCAGATTTCCACGGGGGTTTTAGTGCACAGATTTTGTAGAAGACTTTGAACAGCCCATCTCTAACAACTTGTTTCCCTGACCTTTGATGTGAAGCCAGATTGAGTGCTAGGCAGCGCTATGACAGAGAGCCACTTGGATTGGAATCCCAGAGATTGGAAGAGCAATAAATGACACACACAAAGAGAGAGGTGACAAAATATGCAGGATTAGTACATTCAGTTCTTAGACTTCTCTTGTGTGAAATTAGGAGTGAAGTGAGCAGGAGTTTTGCCGAAGTAAAGACTAAAGACCCGATCCTGTGATTTTCTGCTTCTGGTACAAGTTAAAAATGCATGGCGACTGAAGTACTGGGCACTCTTCAAGGCATGCAGAATGTATGCCTGAAAAAGACGAGGCACAGCCAGACAAAAGACAGATGTGTTCAAAGTGGATAAAAGAAGGGAGGTCAGCATTAACAGAATAGGTGGGGCGCACACAGAAGTGGAAAGGAGAGTTTGAAAGTAAGCCACACTGCGTGTTAGCAAGGACTTCAATCTGCAGAATCGCTGGGCATTATTGCACTTCTGAAATTCAACCCTTCGCGCTGGTCAAAGGTGTCACTGTTCTGTGCAGTTCTTTTGAGCTAACCTGATGCTGGCATATGGTTCCACTCCAAACTCCGGTGAAAGTCAGAGGTTCAGGCTGAGTTGAGGATTTTTTTTTCTGTTTAAATTTTCACAATCTGCAATTCAAAGTAGGCCTCTAGAAGGGAGAGCCCACAAAAACCGGAATCAAAGAAGATGGTTTTTGAGCCCCTGTGAAGTGCAGTTGATAGATTTTGTGTAGCCTGTTGAAATGAGTATGTAGCATATATCCCAGTCTCCAGTAAGCGTCATCATTACAAAATGTGTAAATTGAACATAAAACTGAATGTATATTTTGTGAAGCACATTATTCCAATGTCATCTAAAATCCTTCATTGTGTCTGCTGGCACTCATTCCAGTGTTCCTGCTGCACTAACAGTGGGGTTTTCTTTATTGTGTTGCATTTACAGACATAAATTCCAACTTGCACAG
Source organism: Anas acuta (assembly GCF_963932015.1). Taxonomy (NCBI): domain Eukaryota; kingdom Metazoa; phylum Chordata; class Aves; order Anseriformes; family Anatidae; genus Anas; species Anas acuta. Next base: position 118,320,274 of record NC_088979.1, on the reverse strand, counting down.
TGACATTAACTACCTGTGAAATAACAATTACATCTCTTATCATTTTTTGTTCACCTCCTTGATTTCTTTGATAAAGCAAATATTTGCTTTTCTTGTCGGATCAGAGCAGGCAAAATTATTTATTCATGGAAACAGCACCATTGGCTTCACTGTGGGTAGGACTGAATATGCTGATGTCCCAGGAGTTCTTTGCATAAGTGAAGTAAGCAGGATTTAATTCTGTCTCTGGATGTTAACTTCAGACACATTTCCAACATCCACAACAAGCCACCCAAAGATCATACAAAGTTAGCAAAGGAGGAGCTCTGTTAGTCTAGCAAAGGATTCAAGTCCCCCAAAAATGTAAATACTCCCAAAAACTTAGGTCTGGGTGGTGAAATCACCCTCTAATAAATACTGGAGCTGAGGTTTCTCTTTGGATCCACTTCTGTGTCAGTCCATTGAGCCCAACTCCCTCTTGAGCTCGGTACGTTTCATACATAAAGCTGCTGCTGAGCTCCCTCTTTCCCGAAGGGCTGACAATAAGCTGTTTCACTGGCCTCACTGCAGTCGACCTGGTGGCCGATGGGAGATAAGTGGGGTTTCTGCTTTGATGTGAGCCGTCATTTTTGTGATGCAAAGACAGCAAAAGAGGCGAAGGAGGTTTTTTGGTTTGTTTTTTTTTTTTTTCCTTCCTTTTCCTGCCTTTTAGTTCTAAGGAAGTGTTTGTTGCTGCTCTGAACAGGACTAGCCTTGTTGTTCTGATGAGATGCATTTTGGTGCCAAGTTTGTGCTAGCTCTCCATCACTTCTCCGTGCTCATGCCGTCAGAGTGAGCAACTTCTCAGAATAAATCCTACTGATAGCCTTTTGCTGGCTCATCCTCTCTGTCCCAACTTCACCAGAATAGGTTGCACGGGTCCTGCACCTGGGGCGCAATAACCCCAAGCAGAGCTACAGGCTGGGAGATGAGTGGTTGGAGAGCTGCCAGGCAGAGAAGGACCTGGGAGTGATGGTGGACAGTCGGCTGAATATGAGCCAGCAGTGTGCTCAGGTGGCCAAGAAGGCCAACAGCATCCTGGCTTGTATAAGAAACAGTGTGACCAGCAGGGCTAGGGAGGTGATCGTCCCCCTGTACTCAGCTCTGGTGAGGCCACACCTCGAGTACTGTGTTCAGTTTTGGGCCCCTCGCTACAAGAAGGACATCGAGGTGCTTGAGCGGGTCCAAAGAAGGGCGACGAAGCTGGTGAGGGGCCTGGAGAACAAGTCCTACGAGGAGCGGCTGAAGAAGCTGGGCTTGTTCAGCCTGGAGAAGAGGAGGCTCAGGGGCGAGCTGAGAGCTTATCGCTCTCTACAGATACCTTAAAGGAGGCTGTAGTGAGGTGGGGGTTGGTCTATTCTCCCACGTGCCTGGTGACAGGACGAGGGGGAATGGGTTTAAGTTGCACCAGGGGAGTTTTAGGTTGGATGTTAGGAAGAACTTCTTTACTGAAAGGGTTGTTAGACACTGGAACAGGCTGCCCAGGGAGGTGGTGGAGTCACCATCCCTGGAAGTCTTTAAAAGACGTTTAGATGTAGAGCTTAGGGATATGGTTTAGTGGGGACTGTTAGCGTTAGGTCAGAGGTTGGACTCGATGATCTTGAGGTCTCTTCCAACCTAGAAAGTTTGATTCTGTGATTCCGGGACCGATTCTGTTGTCATTTACAGATGGGGCTGGGGAGATTGAACCAGGCTCCAGCCAGCTGTACTGACAGTGGAGAATGCCAGTTAGCATTGCAGCAAGTTTTCTTGCTCCTGGTAAATAATTATTATTTCCCCCCTGACCTTTCCTTTTGGTTCTTTCTGGTACAGACACAGCCTCTCTCTGTTCCCTGCCCCAATGAACGTCTGCACTAGGTCCAAGGCTTGGAGTAATTTACCTGAAGAGTGATACCATTTGGAAACCACTGTAAGTATATTTTATCTCTTATAAAAGACTGCTTGTTTCAGCAAAAAAAAAAAAAGGACATATTTAAAAAACAAAAACAAACTGCAGCACCTGTGAGCATTACTGATGAGTGTAAGCTAAGTTTTGCTTTTGAAACTTACAAGGAAATATGTGGGCAAAAAAATATGTCAATAAAAAGCTGTTAAATATTTAAGTCGTAGCCTCACAGCGTAGTTCAGCCATGGCTGGTTTGATGTGCTTGTGTCTTTTCATTTGGCAGGTTCTCCCTGCTCCCTGCTCTAGTTCGTGCTGTTGTAGTCGATTCATCCATGTTTGTCTTCAGAGTGTTTATCTTCTTTTTTATTCTTATTACTTTTTAATGAGACACCTTTCCTCTCGCTGGTGTTTCATGCAATGCAGATTGAATTTACTGCAAGTCCTTAAGGGTTTAATCTGTTCTTTCCAGGCCTCGAGTCATCTCTAATTTGGACAGAAGTTACTTTAGGCCATTACAATTTGGTAAATTTTGGCTGGATTACATAGGTAAAGTTGCCTGAGATTCTAAGACAATTTTGGCTTTGCATTGTGGTTCTATTATGCTCTGAAACGATCAATTGTGTGTTATTTGCACCGCTTTTTTTTCCCCCGTAGATCTCATAGTTTTGATTTATGATCAATTCTCAGTGCTTGCCAGTATTGTGGCAGTGTTGCTGTAGCCAAGATGCTCTGAGGTTGTAAGCGAGGCAGGTTTCGTAGGCAGGGAGTAACTTTTATGAGGTTTGTGGTTTAGATGGAAAAAATGGACAAATTTGGGGGCATATCAGCCCCATTTCATGTCTGAAACAGACCCAGCGAATTTCAGTCTAAGTTGAACTTAATCTCTGAGTTTAACTTGATTATGTTAATCAGTCTCCTGTAAGGGATTTTGGAGTTTATTTTACTTTTCTGCGTTGATTAAATTTTCCAAGCTTTTATTGCACAAGAACATTGGGCCTCTCTTGTCAGCTCTCCATGCCTCCCATTCTTGTTCTGCAGTATTCTGCTGGGATTTCTCTTTCATATTACATTTTATGGCGATGTTTTCAGGAGTTTGTGTTTTCTATTGTATGATACAAACTTGCAATCAGAGATTTTAAACAAACTGCCACTCATGTAGCTGTAACAGCATGAAGATCAATGTGGCTGCAAAATCATCAGAGAAGCTGTGTGAATATTCAGGCAGTCAGCCTGTGCAGGACTTCTTACTACTGAAGCAACACTTCTGGCAGGAAAACTGGAATGGCTTAGGGTTTTTTTTTAAAGCGAGCTTGTCTCAGGAAGCTCCACCTGTGGCTCCAAAATTCAGTGTGCCCTGAATTTTGAGGTGAGGGCTTTGAGCAGATTTAAGTGCTTTTTGCTCTTGTGTTTTGTTTGGTTTTGTTTGTTGTCATGGTTTGTTTTGTGGGTTTTTTGTTTTGTTTTTTATTCAGTGATTATACTCATCTCTCTCTTTCACTTTGTCAGTTTCTAAATATGTATTGTCAATGTCACGTCTGGAAGAGACACAACACTGGCAGTGATAAGCTCTGCTATCAGGAGCTGTGTTAGTCGCATACAGGCAGAGGAAGAATGTGCAGCACAGCACTGGGAAAAAATACTGCTTAAAACCAGACATGAATTGTTTTCACACCCTTGTATTTTTAGGGTCCAAGAAGCCATTTTTTTTAATTATATACAGTCTGTGTGGGTTACTAAGGTTACAGACAAACTGTTCACTAGTGAGTTAAGTACAGTGCTTGGGCAGTACAGGCAACCAGAGGGCAATTACTAGAAGGTGATGCAGTATCAGCTAGGAAGAGAAATAATACCTGGAACATGGATGGGCAAACTCAACCAGCAGCAGCACTCCTAACATCAGCAACCCTGTGGCATGTTCCCTCCATGCTGCTTAGTATGCGATGAACAAAGGTCTGGTTGGTGACCCAGCCCTCCCTGTATTCAGAGGCTGAAAACTGCCTCATTATTGTTCATTATGTAGCATTATTCTTGTACAGTCACAGTATCATAGCTTCCCCTGAGAGCCAGGATACTGCTGTGGGTTCTCTGCAGCGACACAGGATCCAAGACCTGAGCTGGTTTGTTCGTTGCTAACCTGCTCTCTCCACAGGACAAAGAGCTGCTCCTTCCCTAAAGGTGTGTTCAAGCATTTGTGGTAGCTGCCCTGTGAAAAGTAGTGGAAGCTCAACAACATACATCACCTGGTTTTGACAGAGACCTGATTTGGGGGGGTTCAGCTGTAAGAACTTGTTAACCCATCAAGGGGAAATTCATTCCAAACTCAAGCATTGGCTGCAGGGGAGATGTATGCAAAGAAATCATGTGTGGAGAGCAAGTGGAGGACTTGGGGCAGGAAGGCCAAATGCATTAGTGGCAGCAAGAAGGGGTAAAGGTAGCAGGAGTTTGAAAGGCTCAGTGGTAGGAATTAGTTTCTAGATAGCTCTCAACATTAGGACATCCAAAATATTACCTGTTCTGCCTTCCAGTTAAATAGAAAGGGGACTATCCTACTTTATGTCCAGTGCAATCACTGCAGTAGCTGCAATATTGTGAATTGTCCACATCTTAGTGTGTTAGACACGAGACCTTAGCGTGTGATACCGTAGGGTTGAGGTAGATGGAAAGGAGGGAATGCCTCACTGCAATGAAGATAGTGACAGAGGAGTTTGAGGAAATAGAAGGGGAAAGCTGGTAGGGATTGTAGGTCCTGTTTTACACAAGAGCAGGACCTACAGGATTGTAGGTCCTGTTTTACACTAATACACACAGTTCTGTTCAGGGATGACAATGGATGTAGTTAGGTTGATATGAGGTATTTGAGAGTGTGCAGTCAAGAACGAGAACGTATTTTAAGTGGTGTAAATGAACATAACGAGAAGTAACACAACACACACAAAGGAATGCTGAAAATGAATACCAACAAATAAACATGTCTGCACATAGGACACATCATTTAAAAAGATGAGTAAGTAGGATGGTTAGAACTCAACTGGATAAATTTCTTTTAAATCAGTACTAAATATGAATTCTGTAGTGACCCTCAAGACTCAGATTAGCTTGGAAAAGCCAGTGTTTTTTCTGTCCCCAACTTCTGTGAGTCCGTCCATCAGGTTCATACAAAGAAGTACCTTCTCTTTGCTATATTGGCCTTCTGCTGACCTTCACAAGAAGCAAAGATGATGAAGATAGTCCTCTGATAGCTTCAAGAGTGCGTGCAGTATTTGGAAGGGCTTGTAATGCAGTGCAAGTGAGTGTGGAGAAGGAGCTCAGAGAGATAACTGGGGATCAGACTGGACCCACCTGCTCCAAGGGCAAATTCCCAAGTCTTCTACAAATATCTTGCAACTTTTATTGACTGTAGCAATAATAGCAAACTTCTTCTTTTCAGGATTAGTCTGTAGAGGAAAACTTACTCACATGAACTACAGTAACAAGGTAGACTGACCTCCACAATTGAAATAATCAGTCCAGGTTTGCAATCAATGAAGTCCAGGCATAGTACATAAGTAGCTATACTTTGGGAAGGCTCCACAATCAATATTTATTACTTGCTTCATTTTCACTCTCACCCCTGTGCCTTTTCTCTTCTCTTCTCTTCTCTTCTCTTCTCTTCTCTTCTCTTCTCTTCTCTTCTCTTCTCTTCTCTTCTCTTCTCTTCTCTTCTCTTCTCTTCTCTTCTCTTCTCTTCTCTTCTCTTCTCTTCTCTTCTCTTCTCTTCTCTTCTCTTCTCTTCTCCTTTCCTTTCCTTTCCTTTCCTTTCCTTTCCTTTCCTTTCCTTTCCTTTCCTTTCCTTTCCTTTCCTTTCCTTTCCTTTCCTTTCCTTTCCTTTCCTTTCCTTTCCTTTCCTTTCCTTTCCTTTCCTTTCCTTTCCTTTCCTTTTCCTTTTCCTTTTCCTTTTCCTTTTCCTTTTCCTTTTCCTTTTCCTTTTCCTTTTCCTTTTCTTTGGCTTCTCCTCTCCTCTCCTCTCCTCTCCTCTCCTCTCCTCTCCTCTCCTCTCCTCTCCTCTCCTCTCCTCTCCTCTCCTCTCCTCTCCTCTCCTCTCCTCTCCTCTCCTCTCCTCTCCTCTCCTCTCCTCTCCTCTCCTCTCCTCTCCTCTCCTCTCCTCTCCTCTCCTCTCCTCTCCTCTCCTCTCCTCTCCTCTCTTTTTTCTTTACTTTGAAACAGCTAAGACCATTCTTCCACAGTTAGTGTCCACAGTTAGTGTCCCATTTTATGTTCTGGAACATAGAGATTTATTAGAGAGCTCACTGATGGAAGTGTTCATAGAAGAACTATGCAATCAGAGAAGAAATTAGGTTGGAAGGGTCCTCTGGAGGTCTCTAGTCCAATTCCCTGCTCAGGTCAGGGCTGACTTCCAAGCTGGATCAGGTTACTCAGGGCCTTGTTCAATTAAGTTTTGAAAATCTCCAAGGATGGAGATGCTACAACCTGTCTTGTCAGTCTGATCCAGCGCTTAACAACTCTCCTTGTGAAGAATATAGCGATAAGATAGCAATATACATAGACTGTGTACGTGAATGTGTGAATATTTAAGTAGAATATATAGGTGGAGATCATAGCAATAGAAGGTTTTTATATAGGAGAAAGAGTAGAACAAAAGATAGCAATATACTTAGAGCAATAGGAGCATGTTTCTGGTTTGGCCCATTGTCCGTAACTGACAACAGCGGTCTGATGTTGCAGACTGGAAAAGAAGAACCTCGTTTGAGTTTCTTCATAGGCTGTTTCCCGTCCTCAGACTTCCTTACGTGGAAGTTTGTGTTCATTTCAGGTAGTACTGAGGTACAGGGCATGTACGAACAGTGTAAGAGAAATGGAGAGCTGCTGTGGAAAGGTATTGCCTTTAGTGCCAGTCAGTACCACTACTTCTCTTCCCATCCAGGTGAGGACAAGTCTCCACACTGCAGGATGCTGATGTGGAAAAGTGACGATGCAAGAGCATCTCAATAATATAGCATCAGCCTGCAGAGCAAGGTAGAAAATACACAGGTTTGGAAAGGAAGAGTCAGGGGATGATGTGCACAGCTTCATTGGTGTCACTACCTGTAGTTCAAGTATTTCTAACCTATTCCTCTAATGAGTTTTGGGAGGTAGACACAGGATCAGCCTGACCATGATGAAGTAAAGCTCAGCTTTGGTCCGTGCTTGGTCTAACAAAACACTCTGGATGTGCTAGCAACCAACAGGCAATGCTTGCTCAGACTGAGCCCCTACCCTGCAAATAACAGTACTGTCCAGCCCAGGGAAAGCAGCTTTATGTGTGGACAGAGCTAGAGTCAGAGGCCATACTCTGAGTGTTCAACTTCAGCTAACTTCGGGCTGAAATATGGGAGCTCAGCTTCTAGACACAACCAGAGTCTAACTGACTATGTATATCGTTTGCTGCCTGGACAAAAGCCATGCTATTTGAAAGCTTCTTGGGTAGCAATGCTGTAAAAAAAAGCACTGATTTATACACATTGCAGTATCCTGCACGTGCTGGGTGCACATGGAAAAGTCATGGGGTCAGGACATGCGACGTGTGAGGGCATACAATGGGAGTTACCAGAGTTAGTATGCCAAGGAGCTACACAGACTGCTATGAACAAAACATATGCAGTCTGTGCACTTTAAATTATACATGCTCACGTGCAAGCTATACATCTCATGTATCCTCATCTATGCAGCAAGACGTGGATCGTGGTGACAGGATGGGGAACAGACTGAGGGATGCCAGAGCTTGTGGTGATGAGATGCTCTGTTTACTCTTCAGGAAAAATATGTTTTTAAATACTTTGATTTTTCCTTCTGTTTAATATAGAGTTCATTGGTTCAGCCCTTACCTATACCTTTACAACTTTAAGTAAGGTCCATTTTGTCATCTCCTATTTGTTTTAATTTAAATCCGATTAGACTTTGGCCTGGCTTATTTTGAGCATATTGATTATATATGTGGAGAAAGCAGCAGGCTGTGCCCTCAGTCCATGCCTCAGTGTGTCTGCTGTGGGGATTTTTAACCCCAATAACCCAAAAGAAACACATCTGGGCTACCAGCACTCTCAGGCTGAGCAGTGTTGCCCACCATCACCTTTGGTTCCCCTGAAAACCACCCCTGCAACACCCGAAAGCACTCCTTCTGGACAAGAAGGAGCATTTGGGGGAGTTTTGGCCTCTGCAGGGGGTGTTGTGCATCACTTTTTTTCCTTTTTTTTTAGGAAACTAAAAACTCCCCGCTTTTTCTTCACCGTGTGGGTTGTTAGTGAAAAGAGGGGAGCAGGGGGAGGAAAGGGGCGGGAGGGGGAAGGTCGTCGTGATTTGTTTTATTTCTTTTTGGCCCGTTTAACTTTTGTTTTCTTCTTCTCCCTCCCACACCCGCCGAAGCTTTCAGTCGCGGCCGAGGTGACACCTCCGAGGCCACGGCAGCCGGGCCGGGCCTGGGCGGCTGCTGCCCCCCGACGGCGACCGCCAGGAAATGGCGGCGGGCCCGGGCCCTGCCCCCGGCCGGGCGTGCCGCCCTTATATAACGCCTTTATGTAAGCGGCCCGGGCCTTTGCTCGGCCCGGCGGGCGTCCCGCTGCCCCACGTTGTCCCTGTGAGGCAGGGTTGTCTCAAAATTGAGCCAGAAGCCCTGCCAGGTCTCAAAAATCACGTTTTTCAGTGTGTCGCCTGCAAGCTGTCCCAGGTGGACGCACATGCAGTGGGGAGCCCTTCCCATGCTGGCAATGGCTGCTGGCTTGTCCCTTCACACATAGGACCTGTCTCCATCTCCATCGAGAGGAGCTCTGTCACCAGCATGGACCCAAACAAAAAGTGGTGGATGCTGGGTTGCACTACCATGGCTCCAGCAGCACCCTGTGCCAAATGTTTATCTGGGTGCTGTTGTCCCCATCGTAAGCCAGGGCAGTGGTGTCCCCTGCTAGAGGCTGTGGCCCAAGGTCCCCCCGGCAGCTACCTGCAGGCTTGAGGAAGCATCAGAAGTGTGGCTTTCAAGTCTAAAATAGAAAAGAAGCAAAGAGGAGATCCAGGTTCTTGCCTGCTTATACAGAGGACTTGCTGTATGAGTCAAAGTCCATCAAGTCTCTTCTCTGTGCCTCGGTTTCCCCATTTGTGTAATGAGTAATCACTACTTGTTTTAATCCCTTGTGTATACAAAATGCCACGAGGTTCTGGGTAGGCAGAGGCATTGAGGATTCGCATGCATCATACATGTTCTCTGTTGTTTCAGGCTCCAAATCCTAGTGCTTTACTTAGATGACCTCTGCATATCAAAATTACTTCACTGCTTTTCTCTATGAGTCTTTGCCCTGATTTGTGTTGAACTGGAAACTTGCATATTTTTTGCTTTTCAGACAAATCTATTGCATTCCTGTATAACTTTCTGTTCAGAATGCTGCAGCCTTAGTTAATATTTGTCAAATGGAGCTTCGACTGTCTAAACCACTGGGACTAGTTTCATTTTATATGTCATCAGTAGGGGCAGAATGAGGAGCTTCGTTCTTGGCCTGTTTGCTGTAATACAGTCTCAGGGCCATTGCATCAGAGTCAAAACAAGGAGCAGCTTGTTTCCAAACAAGAAGCATGGAGGAGAGTCTTCTCTGCCTCCCTCCCTGTAAGGGAAAAGAGAGGAGAGAGGGAGGGTGAGGGGGGGGGAAAGAAAGTTATCTTTAACAGATTCTAAAAATGCCTTTTCCCAAATATGCAGTCAGTCCCTTCAAAGGTCTCTTTGTTTATTTTCAGGAAGAAACCCAAGACAGCTGAAAACCAGAAGGCGTCTGAGGAGAATGAGATTACTCAGACGGGTGCATGCAGCGCCAAGCCGGGCCTTCCCTGCCTGAACCTTGAAGCTGTTCCGTCTCTCTGAGCCCGGCCCTCATCCACTCACCACATTCACCAACAAACCTGCACGCACACACAGGGTCATCTGATTGTGAGTACACCAACGCACTGCTGGGTTGCACCAGGGTTCTTGAAAAGATGTTCCTTACTGCAGAACAGGCTTTCCAGCCAGTTGGATGATCTTTCCATAATGGCACAAGCATGACTTCCTCGGGGTTTACCTTTTCCCTTTTTTGGAAATTATCCCTAAAACAGTGTTTTGCGTTAGGGTCACAATAATGCAGCCAGCCGGGGGAAGATGAGAGCATGTTGGCTGCTCCTACTTCTTATGAAGTAAAAAGGGAAAACCCTCTGAGCGTGTCTGCTTCAAACTAGAACTGTAGTTACTCCTCTTCAGGTAGTCATATGCTTCTCATTACCCAAGCATATCTACTGGCAGGGAGTTTCAGCCTGTACTGTTTTCCAGTGGGAGAAAACAAGTGTCTGGCTCTAACATTCTGGCTTGTAAAGGATTTCCACCAAGACAGGGAAAAGTGCTTCTGTGGAGGGGTTCATATACAGCATGTGAGGGCTCTGGAAGATCTTTGTAAACTTGTGTGCTTGTAGCAGCCTAAGACCCTTATTTTCAGTGCATTCACTTTCAGATTACTCAGCATGGGTTAACTTTTAAAGGACATAAGGACAAGCAAAATTTTCAATGCCCCCCCCCCCCCCCCCCCCAAAAAAAAAAAAAAAAAAAAAAAAGGAGAGAGAATGAGAAATGATTAAAACTATGCTTTAAAAAGTCAGCACTTACCCTGTCAAGTCTTCAAAACGACATCATTTCATACTGGTCCCTGCCTGAAAGTCTCTTGGATAGGAACACAGAGGGTGATGTCAATCTCATCATTCACTAGTTGTATAAAATATAGCTTACCTCTTTTGTGGTGGTTTTAGGATGTTGTAAACTTACAAAGGGGAAAAAAGGAGGAAGAAAGATGATGATGCCAGGTTTCAAGAGCTCAGAAGCCAACCAGACTTTGCAAAGGCCTATAAAAAAAATCAGGGCATGACAATAAAAAAAAATCAGATTAAAAAGTATGTATATTCTTTTCTTTTCTTAATTTAAAAATCCTGCCTCAGGGCCAAACTTGGAAGCAGCTGGGTTATAGGGCTCATCACTATCAAAATCACTTTAGCTGCAATTCATTCCTGCTGGCTTCTGACTGTATTCATTATGAGCTTCTTCTAGAGATCTTGGTTTTAATAGAGCTGATAAAAACATTGGGGAGACTTTCCTAAATCTCACCTGGTGATTTGGGGAGAAGAAAGAGACGTGAAACAATTGAGCAGCAGGCAGCGTGCTATTTAGTGTATGTAAGAATTCTCTTCAAATTGGAGATGTCAAACTCTTTGTTAAAACCGGGGTACAGTTTTGTCTTGTAATGTTTTCTGAAAACAAAAAGCTTGTGAAAAGATGCAAAAATGAGCAGAACAACAAGAAAAAAATAATCCTTATTTTCAAACAAAGAATCTCTTTATCCCATTCACAAAGATGAAAGAGTTCATTAGTAAATGGGATTTGAAACCTCACACTGATGTTTTTTGACAGTACAAATAGAAACCCATGAAAGCAACCTTAGGACAGAGGCCAGCAGGGATTGTAGGGACCTCAGAGAATGACCTCCTGCTTTTGCTTTCTGAGGTGGCCAAGTTCAGGGGTGAGGAATATTGGCAAAGGGCACCATGGGGAGGTGGAGCCTACAGCTTTTCATGCTCTACCTGTTCTGTGGACAAACAGTCTTTTACACCCCAAAGGTTTTAATGTCCCCAAATCACCTTCACTCCTACTAAATTCACGGTACCAATATGAATGAAAAACTTAAAACACATAATAGATGCTCCTTTCACATGGAAGTTTGTTTTTCAAAAATAAGTTTAATAATATTTTCAACATTAATACTCTCCTATTTCAGTAGATGTTGAAATTTAGTTCACCAAATACAGTTAGAGTCCTGCAAAAATTCAAGAAATGATAAAGCCTCTTGTGGTGTTGATCTCTGTTAGTTGATTCCTTGTGCTTTGAAACCAATGGAAAAACCTCCATTATTTATGCTGGGTTATAACCTTCATCAGGCTCTATTTGTTTGGGGCAGTATGCATATAATTAGTGTTTGGCACGCTCTTGCAAAATAGCAATGCCAGTTTCTCACACGAAGACAAAATAAGGCATGATGAATTTATGTCTGCATATTTACTACAGCTATCTACCACATTACATATTTGTGTTTTTTGTTTTTTTTTTTTAATATTGCCTCAATTCCTTCTGCTAGAACACGTTAATTGACCCAAGAGATGAGTATTTGTAGCTCCCAACATTTAAAAATGTGCTTCCCCGTCATTATAAACTCTTTCTCCTTACCTCTGTCCTCCCCTGCCTTTCCCCTCACAGTAGAGCCCCTTCCTTTGCCCTTCTCTTCCCCTCCTCTCAGAACTATGTTGCCACATCTCTTTTTTGCCCTCAGCTTTTGGACCTGTGATGATGTCTTCCTTCTTTGGACCAGCATCACCTCTTGTCCTTCTCCCTACCTTCTAAACACCACAGGATTGCTTCTCCTCCCTTGCCCAGACCACCATGCAGCCTCTACCCTTGTGACTGGGCAGATTATATTTCATTCTCAAGAGGGCATTTTTCATTCTGGTGGGGTAGGATGATAAATACTCTATTTAGAAACTAGGATTAGGCAGGAAGTTTGAGAGGAATTGTCTCATGCAAAATATTAGAAACACCCTGAAAGAGTTAGCATGGAGGGTATTTCCATTCTTGGAAAAATGTACTGATGTACAGATGGCTCCATAAGCCCTCATTCATGTATCTGGAAAAAAGACTTGGATTTTATGGGCCACCTATTCAAATCAGTTTGAAATCTTCACTGACCATTTTGCATGCACAATCACTAGTGCTTGGCAGAAAACACCACCACATATTTATTATGAGAAATATTCATAAGCCAATTTACTTTAAAAAATCAGGGTGCTTTTGGAATGATTCACATCAAAATACTTTTTCCAAGCATAGGAAATAAAAGCTCCATGATAGCCATCTGCTTCTCGCCCGTAAAAGGCAGAGGTGAAGAAAGCCTAAGCAATAGTCTGAATGCCAGTCTTACTGAAATGAGTACCTAGTGGGGGGAAAAAAAATATCTGAGTGAAGTCATATGTGACATACAACTTAATTTAGGGCTTAATGTAGTATATTCTACCTGCTGCTTCTGGTGCTGCTTATTCACAATGAAACTGAATTGCTTCTGACTGTTCTAGGACTTTGGTTTTGAACATTATGATGTATTTCCAGTGCAGGTTTATCTTTGAAACAAAATCCAGAACTTAGGACACGTTGTGTCCAGGTCTCATCTTTTTCAGTCTTGGAAAATGCGAGCTCATGCCATGCAATTGGAGAAAGAGGTTAGAGAAAGAGGTGCTTCCTGAGGTAACTGTTTTCATGTAGGGCTTGGCAAATAGAAAGCACCGCTTTGAATTAATTTGGAATTAAATCATAGAGTGAGTTGATAGAGCTCCAAACACCTCTAGCTACTCAGCTGTCACAAACAGATGTAGCTGCTTACTCAGAAGAAAGGTGTTTGTGCAAAAAACTACAAAGCCGAGTATGGAGGCACAGGTTCTGGAAAGGTTACAGAGAAGCCAAGTAAAGTATGTGAGATTGGTGCTGTTTGCAACTTTCCACACACTTTTTTGTTTAGGGACAGAGGACGCATAAAGTTGGTAGTAGATTTGAAGGCTGAACTCCCTCAGGTAAAGCTTCTAAAGATTTTGCTAGGAGGAAAGGAAGTCATCAGGACTTCGCTCTCTATTTAAACTGTTTTGGTCTGTGTAGGCCACTTATTTCAGGAGGCCTTTAGAAAGCATATATCGGTATATATTTTTGCAAGTGCCAAGAGATAAGATAATTTTGGCAGAAACTTCCACAAGTGCTAAGAGATACAATCAGACAAAAACTTCATTCAGGCTCTGATGTATGCATCTTAACAGATGTGTCCAAACTTAAAGGAATCCCATGGGAAAAGTGCAGCTGAATCTCTTTGTCTCTATTGATAGTTAAAAGAGTTATTCTTAGACGTTGGATGGTCCATCTGTGTAGGAATTTGTTCCAGACAAGGGAAAAGTAACATCTTAGCAAAGAATTTCCATGGGACTGGGAGGCAGGTTGGACAATTATTGGAAACACTGCTGGAGCAAATGTTGTGATTTTTAAAGAACACAGAATTCTTAGAGACCTCAGAACGTGATAGGGCATGAAAGTTGCAAAGAAAAGTGAGGCATGGATAACTTTTGAAAAATCCATGAAATAATCATTGGCAAGTTGTTGTGATGGGGAGGACTTTTATAAGTAATGTTTTAACAAGGGGCCAGAGAGTTCTTATATATTAAATACAACGCATTTTATAAGCACTTTTGGTAATGAACTAGATCTGAACTATTTGTCCATATGTCCTCAAGTGATGTGGCTGACTTGGTCCAATTCCAGAGTTTTTAACTTTCACAGGATGGGAAATTAGAGGCTGGCTGTTTTCATTTTCTAAATTCTGCTTTTTGTAGATTGTTAGCCTTCCAGCAAAATGGGGAAAGGCAGAGAGGGAACCTCAAGAGGTTCCTAAACTCCACAGAGCATTGCAAGTGGGTGTGAAACTCTAGCTTTTAATTTTCTTGCGCAGCTAGAAGGATCGTCCATGTCCTTCTCGTGAATCAACAGGTTTGATTTGCCCATGGCTAATGTAGAGACTAGATGGATCCTAAGGTGGTTTGGCCTCATCTTTATGTTTTAGGTTTCCTGCGTTCCGCTTTGAGGTTCTGTGGCAGGAAGAGAATGGTTATGTGCCCTTATGGTCTTCCCTCTTTGCCTCTGGAAATGTGTGATTATGATTCCCTAAGAACTGCTCTGGAGCTTTGAAACAATTTCTACTCTGAGGGAAGAAGGAGGGCCCTGATTCTACCAGTTCCCTTGTTTTCAGTGGCAGGCAGTACATTAATTGTCATTTCATCTGTATTTCTGCTAATCTAAGTGTTATCTGTGTGTTAGCTAGAGCTGAGTATTTTTAGGTTGTTTTTGGTGACCTAAGAAAGGATGTATGTTTAGATAACCTATTGTAGACAATATAATAATGATGTGAGCCTTTTCTGAAGGAAGCTAAGCTGAAAGCAAGGACATCCATAGTTCTCAAATACTGATCTCACAAGAGGTAGCTATACGTTAATCTTGCAGAACATGCAGAATTGTGCTTAGTGAACACTTTTCAAGTCATAGGTGTTTTCTGCATCCTGTAGGTTTTTATTTCTGTTTGTAATATTATCAAAGAAGCATCAGGCAGGAATGACTTGTGTTTTCATTGAAGGAGATGTATGTTGTTTGAATTGTTTGCAGCCAGAAGTAAGTACAAGTAAAGGTATGTAAAACTATAAGCTGAGCTTGCCCTGCCTCTCTTGAAAAAGCTGTCACAATCCACTGAAGAAGTGGTGCTGTATAATGTTGTCCTACTGATAGGAACTGGTCTCTGTATTCCTAATCAGTACACTAAGTGAGTTTTGTCAGGTTGGTCTCTCGGGCTTTTCTTCTCATGAGAAATGACTAATAACATATGGTACTTCAGTTATGAAGTCAGTGAGTATGTTTTCAGAAGCAACTGAGTGACTTTGGAGCCTAACTTTTACTGATGCATAAATCACATGTATAAGTCTCATACAGGCTTTTTAAAATTTGTCTAATTATCTTAAATGCTGATTCTCTTATTTGATGACACTGTAATACTGGCTTGTGGTATTCAAGGCTTTTCTTAGTGGTCACCACTTAGAGAACTATAAGTGATAACACACGTAATTTCAGCTTTGGTTTGAAAACGCCGTGCAAGCTTCCAGCTTTCATGATTTCAGGGAAGAGCCTGAAGATAAGTCCCCAGCATGTCTATTATTTCTAAGTATCAGGGAAGAGAAAAAGAAGCATATTACTCCTTTAAGTTCCATAGTTTCCATTCTTAAGATTGTGAGGTGACCAGGTTAATAATGCCACGGTATTTCCATTTCTCACTCATGCTGCAGCCACTGAGACATACTGTAACTGTCAAGCAAAACACATGTGGCGTGTTTCTGAGTTTACCTGTTCATGTCTTCAGTCTGCCCTCCACTGACTTTCATTACCATTTTTTAAGTTATGAGTCTTCTATAAATCCTTCCTTTATGTATTACACGAGTGTTTCAACTATTTCACTCATGAAAAGAGTGAATAACGAATACTATACAACTCCAAAGTGTTTATCACTGTTTGTTACAACATTTTAATATTCCTTCATTGGGGTTTCTGGTAGGTTGGTTGGTCTGGATTTTTTTTTTCTCTTTCTTTGTTTTAGTTTAGTTTTGCTTTTTCCAGTAACAATCTCCAGAACAGTGCTTTCTTTTTCACCTCCTTGAGGCAGCTTTCCTTCTCCCATCATCCTCCATTCTGAAAATTAAAGGAAAAAAATGCAAATTCCACTGGATAATTTCTGTAACTTCTTGGATTACCTTTATTGCTTTCATAGATCCCTAGTCTAGCTAACCTACTGAGTCTGCTTCTTGCCTATTTAATCTATCAGTCCACGTAATCTAATGCTCTTCTTAGGTACTAGTCATTGTCCTGTATGCTTTCTTTGTCTGATACATTTAAAGACTATTTTATTACGATATCAGTCTTTATACTTTTAGCTGTTTTTTTCCTTACATTTCCTCTTCATCCTGCCTAATCTTTGTTTTGCATCGAGCACACAACAGTTTATGCTCTGTTCTATTAGTGTTACTTGGGCATGATTTCTGTGTTTGGAAGGGTACTTTTTCAGCTTTGCTGGACTCTTATACCTTGTTATTTAAGCATTGTAGTGTTTCTCTTCTTCCTTATTTTTGTTGTTGTTGTCGTCCTTAGATATGGATTCTAATAAAGTATTATTAAGGCCACCTCCCTGCTGATCTTATAGATTTTAATTCCTTATCTTTTCCTTTCAGACTCTTTCTGACTAATTTCCTCTTGTTTTGGGGTTTTGTTTTTGTGTTGTGTTTTTTTTTTTTTTTCTGCTAATTCTCCCTCCTGAAGTTGCACATGCCCATAGTACCTTTTTATATAATCTGCTCAAAGGATATGAAGCATAATCATGTTGATCATTTCTATTTCATGTTTTAAGCATGCCTGCAACTGCTCTTGTCTCCTTAGTCCTAAGCCAAATGTACCATTTCCCTGCTATGGTCTACAGAAGGATGCTTTTTGTAGCAGAGTCAAACACAAAAGATGTTCATATGCTTGACAGGTGACTCTTCCTTGAAGAAAGTTAAAACAGCTACATCTATATCTTCTTTTGTCTTGCTGTGTGTTATTAATACCCTGCATACCTCAGTGCTTACATCTCTCTTGGGTGGTTCTTTGCATGCTATAAGGAGACACCTTCCATGCTTTGGGAAGCACTGAGTGGGGCATTAATTACCTGGTTTGTTGCAACTATGCAACTCCAAAGTTGCAGATGTAAAAATAGACTTGGTCACCTTCTGTTCCTTTTCATCACTGATCTGTTTAGTGCTGGAGCTTTTTCATCTCAGCTTACGTGGTGAAGTCTTAACATGGTACTGGGAGAGAACCTGAAACATTAAGCAAGATACTGTTTAATACCACCTACTAATGTCTATTAAGATTACTAGGGAGTGAACTCCTGCTAAGCTCCTTCATTTCTCTCATGGCATTTGTCTTGGCAGCCTGGTGTACAATGAAACACGACAATGTGGTCTTGCTGGCCTTGTGCGTTTGGGTTCCAAAGTACACCAAGTGTGATTGTTTCTAAAGAGAATGCCATTGCACCATCTTTTTATTTATGCCTTCTATGCTTTTTTCATTGTCCATGGAGTCATTTAGAAGGCTAAAATAACATGAGATCTAGATTTACGTCTCCACCACTCAGGAACTGGAATATAAAGAGAATTCAAGATCTCTAGTTAATCTGTCAGCACAAATAGCTCCTAGAGGAATTAACTGTGCCTATGGAAAGAAAAATAAAAAATAAACAAATCCTAGAACCCCTACTCATCCCAGCTTTGTTGTATTAAACACTGAAAGGATCTCTGCCCGGTTGGGATGCTCAATACATGCTCCGTATCAATCTGTGGCATGTGGTGAAATGCTTCTTCTTGAAAACCCACAAGAGAGAAGTAGTATAAATTAAGAGTAATCTCACAACAGCTATTTTGGAGTTCTTACCAGTGAAAATGTAAGTGTAGCAATATTGTGTATCTATTAAAAATCTTGAAAGGCTCTTTATAACTAGATGATAGGAGTGATAACGTGTAATTTATTGATGTTACACAGATTGAGAAAAAAAAACACAAAGTAGCAATTTTTGTGTGAAAAGGGGTATGATAGAGGAAATAAAAACAGAGCAAGGGACTTCTCCCCACAGATTCATGCCTGTGTGTGCAACCATGTCAACTTTAACAAAAAACACCTTGTGCTTTGATCCTATGTAGTGCTTCAAAACAGGGCATAGCCCTCCCTGTATTCAAAAGCAAAACTCCCAGATGTTATCACTAATGTCTTTTGGCTGAGCAAAGGGTAGAATGTGCCTGAAGGCACACCTGTGAAATAACTCAAGTACTACAGTAGTATCACCTGTTTGTATCACCTGTATGCATGCATATACATGCAATTCCTGGGCCTTTTCCCTGCAGAGAAAAAAAAAAAAAAAGAAAAAGAAAAAAAAAAGCGTTGGAAGCAGCAATGTGCGTTTAATGCTACAGATCCATCTCATGATATCAAGTCTTCCATGAATGCTATGTTCTTGGTTAGTACTGTCATTTGTTAGTTTAGAGCATTCTGTCCTATGTTTTTCATATCAAAACTAAGCAGGTGGGTTTGGAATATGCATGCTGCCAGGAACTGAAGAGGTCTCAATGAGGACAGAAACTTTTCCTGTGGCCGTCAGCATCACTGATGTGAGCTTATACTGTTTACTGCTGATATTTAAATCTGAATCAGAAGCAGGCCTGAACACTCACCCCCTAAACTCAAAATAAAGGAGCCACAGTCTAGCACAGTATGAATATCTGCCTCACAGTATTTCTAAGTTGAGATACTCACCAAAGTACCCAATTGTATTAGTTAACAATTACCCTTTCACTAACAGGTAAAAAAGATAAATGGAAAAAATAACCAAATAAAATCTAGCATTTTCATGTGATAGCTTTCCCCCACCCAGAACTGAGACACAGCCACTGGAAGAGAGAAAAGAATTCTTTTCCCAGTCCTGTGGACTGGCATTTACAGCTTCTCATCCATTCCTTTTTTCTCCTATCAACCACTACTTCTGTGACCAGAACAAAATCTCCTACTTCTAAAGACCTTTCTCTGGAAACATGTAGGGTATAAGCAGTGCTCTTTCACAGACTGCAGCTCTCCCATGAAAGCCAACCATTTCTGACTGCACCCTTTTCCTAACAGACTGCTACAACCACTCCCCTAGAGGATTCTAGCTTGAATAGAAATCTTCTAAACAGGTAATTATCTTAAGAGGTTTTAATCTATATTTTCCTTTTAACCAAAGCCCATAGGCTTTTAGTCTTACTGTATTTAACCACACTCAAACTGATAAGCTTTTTCGCCTTGTCTTTCTGCCTGGGGGAAAACCTAACAACACAGGGCAAATCTGAAGAGTTCATGGAATAGCAATTGTTTCTTTTGGCCGACACATTTTAATGTATTTGCACCTATTATCCCTCTAATTCATTCCTCCTCCACACTCAGCTCCCACCCCCCAATCCCAGCCCTTTCTCCTCCCTGAACAAGATTTCTGAGAGGACATAAATGTATACAATCCAACACAGTGAGATGACCAAGAGGAATCTCTGTTCACTTTTCATGCAGGTTTGCAATGTGAAATATGCCATAAAGATTTAAACAGAAGCCCTTGAAACAGGTGGAAGTCTTCTTAATTAATAGAGTAAGCTTTTAGTCGGGACCATAAAGTAGCAAAATGCATCATCATGATTGCTTCCATTTTTCTAAAAGTTTATCCTTTTTTCCAAGAAGCATCCCCCTAACCTTTGTTTAAACGGAGAGTGTTATCACAGTAACTTCATGGGCATTTTTGGCCCATCTTAACTCTTACCTGGCTGGTAACTCTTTTGCTGCAAATCCTCAGCATGCCTTATGAGTAACAGTACCTGGCACCATAGAGGAAAACTAGCAATAGATGCACGCACCTAGGTTTTTAAAGAGCCCAGCTGCCTTAAACTTATAGCCAATTAAAACAGTTGGGCCATGCTGGGGCTTGGCATAATCGTGCATGAGCTCTCTGGGAACAAGCGAACACAGTTGAAACAGTTTTCCTTTAGAATATTAAAACGTTCAATAACGAGGAAGAGATGAGTGCAGCCTGGTTTCTCTTCCTAGGAAATGGTGCCATCATGTGGCCACACGGCCTTCTCTGCTTCCTATTACAAGAGGGCAGTTGCAGTTTTCTCACTTTCGGGTTTCAGTGGAGTTTGGTGATCCCAACTTTTGCTAATGTAAATTGATTACAGCTTGCAGGAGCATAAGAATTATCACCCGTGTCATGACCTTGCCATCCTGGTAAAATACCCTGTAATGATGACAGCTTTGGTGGTTCTTCTGTTAACATAGTGTATGTTGCTTGTCGGTGTTGTAGATACCTATGGAAGAAGCAGCCTCTATCCGTACAGGCTGTGTCTGCACTACAGGGATATATTGGCATGGCCATAGCAGTGAAGGGTCTGCAAAAGAAAGTTGAGAGAGGAGCAGAGAATTGGGTAAAACAGAGTGCATGCCAGTATTCACAAGGGAGGTATGTTGGACTGTACCTCAAATATGTGCCTGAGAATAAAAGTGGCTTTTGAAAGCATTCTTTTCTCTGAAGTATCTCTGGACTTCCCAAAATAGCAAGAATACAAACTAGTGTGAAAGCAGGAAAAATAAGTAACCTGTCAAAAAATTGAATATTTCTTTAACATAAAAATAGGTAAATGTCCTATAACACTTCTAAGCCCTTGGTCACCAGAATACTATGACTTGAAGCTAGTTTTTACCTGGTGTTTTGCAGTTTTAAGTAGGATGTTCACCACAGAAGAGTTGTAAAGAAATCGAAGCACTAGAGTAGTGTGAGAAGAAAGCTTTATTTTGGTAAACCTGGAGGTCTGAAGAACAATGTGTAAAGATTAACAAAGGCTGGCAGTCCTTTGGCAGAGGTAGGTGCAGGATGCTGCCCCTCTTTTACATGTGAAGCAAACTGAGGCACAGACATTGCTGCCCTGCAGGTCCCGCAGTAAATGGGATTACTGCTGATGGACTCCTCCTGAAGACTTCCAGGCAAAGCACAGGGAGGTGATTCACTGTCAAGCACGTAGACCGAAATAGAGGCTTTTACACTTGACATTTGGGATTTATGTCCACTGGATATAGAAGCAATTTTATGTACTGGACACCTATGGTTTTGTCTCCAGTTTTATGTAAAATAGGTATCTCATCATTAGGTAGGTGCTAAAAAGGGATAGGGCAATTAGCTAAATAAATCGTCCACAGGAAACTTGCTGCACATGGCTTAGTCTGCAGAAAAAGCCTGTCTTTTGAGCAAAGTTTAAACAAACTCCTTCTTATTAGCCATCTACTCAATATGTTTGCTCCTTGGAGAATAAGGTTGTGCTTGCGTGTGCATGCATTTCTGTCTTTCAAATAAACGTAGTTATTAGACTATGAAATTTAGAGAAGTTTGACAGCTTTCAGAACACAGTGATTTTTTCTTCCATAGAGTATATTACTGACACATTAATAGATGTTGTGCTGGTAAAAATACAGTACTTCCTGTTAAATGTAGACTGCTACATATTTTGATTCTAACAACAATCTGGTAGGGTTAGGGCAATTCGTGTAGTGTCATCTGGTGTTTGTTTTGGATAGATATTATAGAAGGAGATACTGATTTTCAAGATGTTCAAGCAGATGATTGGGTGAAAATTCCAGCAAACCTTTAAAGCAACAGAAAGCAGGGGCTGCTCCTGGTCAGATCTCCTGCTGAGGATACAAATGTTCTTCCTGTGTTCCTGAAACTCTGCACAAGCTTTTCCCCTGAAGGTCCCTTTTCAGAATGAGGCCAAATATTCAAGAGAATCAGTCTGAAAAAGGATTGGCTACATCGGCCCCTCTGGCATCATTGAAATATATATACTAAGAAGTCAGCCACTGCCATTTTTTTCAGGATTTGAAATTCAAGTCACTTCCTTAAGTGGAAAAAGTGTTCTTCCAATAAATTTGGTCCCAAAGAGTTGGAACCTGATGCGGGACTAATTTTGTCTATGGAAACACTAGATACATATTTTTACTCTATTAACGTAGTTTTATTTTAGGGTAACTAATTTGAGAAGAACAGAACATAAAAACTTCATCACTAAGGATAAATCAGGTCACTGGAACCAAAGAAAGCACCCATGGTTATGATTGCTGAGGCTGGGATGCTGATACATGGAAATGAGAAAACTTTCTATGGAAATTGTGGGTTTTTCATATGTTGTGATGAACAGGCTGTATTTCCCCTGAACTGGCATGTTTATGCAGGAGTTGAGATTTCTTTATCCTAAATCAAGGATTCTTCACTGAGACATGCCTTTCTTAAGGAAAATCTGTAGCATTTAATTTTGATAACAGAACTTTATTTGCTTGGTTTTATTTATTCCTTAAGGTATTTAAAGTGTATGTATATGAGATGTCTCAGGCAACTGTTAATTCACATCACTCAGCTAAAGTATTCTGCCTACTTTAGTACTTTATCTACTGCATTTTAAAAGAAAGAAGAACAAGCTAGATAGACTATGAAAGAAGTAAGAATGAGAAGAGAACATATGTGTAAGTCCAGTGAGTGTGATTGAGAAAACTGAGTTTGGATTTTCTAGAAAAAATAGGCTTAAAAAAGAAATGTGAGGCACCTTCCAGTATGTAAGAGACTACTATAAAAAGGGAAATAGTCAATAGTTCTCTGTGTCTGCTGGAGGAAAGGATGATTAATTGGTTTCAAAGTTGAATACTAGGAAAACTTTCTCGCTTTAAAGATAGTATGCAGTCTGTCTGGGGAGAGAGTGGAAATCCTCCACATTGGTGGTTTTTGCAAACATTAGGTGAGTTGCTGAAGAAGTAGTGTAAGTAAATTGTTTCCGCCACAAGGAAGAGGAATAGACTAGATGACTGTGTGAAGAATTTAGTGCATCCTTTTGATTCAGCTAGGAGGCTGTAATCCTCCACCATTTGATTTGGAGACCAAGGATTAGAGGAAGGAGTAGATAATGATGCTGGTCTCCAGCAGCAGGTTACTTCTGCTTGTGGTGCTTCCAGAAGCTAATGACTGAATTACAGATGCACATATTCTATAGGAGATACAATGCCTCCAGCTTTTCTTCTGTCTCAGACTGTGTATTCTCAATGCAAGGCCTGAGAAGCTCATCAGGAGCAAGACAAAGTAAGCAGCAATTTCAAAATAGTTGTAGTTCTTCTCACTGATACTTAGACAAGATTCGTTGCCTAACAATTTTCTGAATGCTTTTTAAGAAAAATTGAGTCCAAAACTCAATCTATATATGTTTCTACAACCCCACCAACCCTTTCATTTGGTGGGCAATTATTCATTTTACCCTCTAAGGATGAAAGTAAGACAGAGCCTTTGGGATTCACTCTGCTATTTATTCCTGTGAAAGACTATGCAGTAACAGGAGCCTGGATTCCAGCGTCAGAGTTAGTTTGCTTCAGGTAAAGGCCATGCGCTGAGCTACTGCTGAGTTACAATAGCTTTGGTGGTTTCCTCATCACTGTTTCTAGAAATGGTCATTCATTACAGTGCAATGAGCTTTGCGATACTGTGATTTTAAAGGACACTAGAGAAAATCAAATTCTGTGATATTGTTCGGTTATGAGCTTTAAAGCAGCAAGCATTGGCTTTGCAGAAAGGGACATCTAGTGGCTGTACAAAAAAAAAAAAAAAAATCCCTTATTAAATATGTTTTAAAATGTACAACATAGTAATTTGTGTATTACCTGCAGTATTCCATACATCTTTGTAGCTCTGCTACACCAGGGGATCATTCTCTCCATTTCTGGCAAACAAACAAACAAAAAAAAATCACTTTTATGAGCCATACCTTTCTAGCTTTATGTAGGTCTATGTGCTGTAGCTTTGGCAAATAGAAATCTGCCTTCAGGCAGTCCTTGATATATCTCAGGGCTGCACTTCCACGTTTTCTATAGCATCTTCCAGGATTCCACTGCCTGCTGTTTCCTTCTGCCATTGCCTTCCCCTTTGGTACTGTACTTGGAGAGGTTGTCACTGTTATTCTCATGGTAAAATCTGCCTTCCTTTGAATACCCTTAGTATAAAAGTCAGCAGGAGGGGTGGATGAGATTCAGGGAAACACTAATCTAAGCACTCAGTCATGTATTACACAACAAAAGTTTTTCCCTTTCCCATCCATGTTGTGCTCCTTCTTACTAGTTGAGGATGAATTCCATGCATGTTTCTGTGAATAGCCTGACAGTTTAATCGCTGCATTTGCATATGGGGAAACGGAGCTTTTTTCAAAGTTGCACAGTAAAATGTTTCACCTTTATGCCGTGCCAGCTTCAAATTGCATCCCAGGAGGATTGCAAATGTGCAGTTTTTTCTTTTCTTTTTTTTTTTTTTATTCTTACTTTTTTTTTTTTCTTTTTTTTTTTTTTTATACTGGCCAAATGCCTATTCATTGCCCATCTGGGTAAGAATGGCCTTTGCATTTTCAAACCCATTCTTTCCTATATGGTTTGTGAATGTCCCACCAATCAGAACTTGCTTCACAGAAAGGGGACAAAACCATTTTACAGGAGTTTCTCAGAATGAGTCCATTGGGTTCTCTACGTCGTGTTTACTGGACAAAAAAGAAGGGAAGGGGGGTAGGAGGACACTTAACAAAGACCGCTGGAATTTCACAGAAAATCTCCCACTGTCTCAAGTTTAAAAGAGTGGCAGGTCTGAGACGAGCCTGAGACAGCAATCTTTTTCCTGAGCCAGGCATTCAGTGCGGCGAGTAGGTGAGTGTGTGTGCATGTGTTTGTGTGCAACTTGTGCAGAACTGACAGCCACTGGGGCTTGTCCAAGGCTCTAGTATTCTCTGTCAGAATGCCACATTTACTTTAGAGTTAAGCCTGCGTTGGTAAGTCCACCCCTTCATGGGTCCCCCTTTATGGGACTATTTGCTTACAGCAGTGAACAGTAAGGAGCAAGAGCAAAACTTGGATCTGGACACAGTTCCCTACAGAGAGGAAGAATTCATGGGACAGTGAATTTTGCTACAGACCGATCTCTAGAATTTGTTATACTGAATTACTGCTTTTTTATGCTGCTGTGGTTTGTAGCATCCCTGACACTACTGCAAGTGATTTGCTTGCCTGTACTTTGAGTAGGTTTGGTTTTCAGTGTTAAGAGTCAAGGGAGGTGGCCTGGAAAAAACATCCTCAAAATCTGCATTAGTTGTTTTACCATTTCTGATGTGTCTCTTCCACCTACTGCTCGTGTTTTGTTCTTAAGGTTGAATCCCAGTTGTTAATCAGTTGAAGAGGTGATTGATGTTCCAATTTCACTTGAAGCAGTAAAGAAATAAGAAGAGGATCTTTAAGGGAAAGCAGTGTTATACTAGGAGCAACCAAAAGGTACTCCTTGCCTTACATGAAGTGACTCAAGTGACTTTTATTTTAGTCCCTACACCTCAAGGAATTTAGCATCCTAGATCAGTTCCTATAGGAGAGCTGTTCACACCAGTCTCTCTCATGAACATGCACAGACCTCTTCACCTTGATCAACTCTGGCTGTTTTCATCAGTAGCTAATGATCAAATGTAGTGTGGTTACACAACTCTCACTCCTTCCAGCCGGGACCTGAGGAGGGATGCTGAAACTTAGAGGTGAACCTTGTCCTTCCTCCTTTCTGTACATGATCCGTGAACAGGTTGCGAAATTTACTTTCCCAGACTTCGGATGCAAATCATTCTGAAAAGGAGCTGGGTCTGAGGATGCATTTTTCAGAGCCTGGGCAACAAAGTTATTGTTGTCTGCAAAAATGCATATGAACAAAGTCAGGATTCCTTGCACCAACTCAAGTCAAGAGACCTGTCTGTAACATGTTCAACCTTGTGCATGCGCAAGGGGTGATTTTTTGTTTAGACTGCTTTTTGTATTAGACTGCTGCATATCTCTTATTATGAAATGCCTCATTTGACAAAACCAAACGTAAACTATATGTCATTCCCTTTTCAAGGGAACATCTTAAAGACCTATTTGCATGAAAAGGGAGCAATAGGGTCAGACCAAGTAGTGATCAATACTTATTGATGGAAAGATTTCCAGTATACTAATAGGCCAGCACTCAAAGGGAGATGCAGATAGATGGGGAGCTATGCAATCACTTGCCATGGCCTACTGTAAGTCTTGAAAAGAAGTGTTTATCATTAATCTTCCACCTTTCTGTGTACTCACAAACAAAAAAATTTTGCCAAGCTCTCTTCCTTTCAAGTCCAGGATTCCTATTTTTTTAAATACATTTTGAATCCTTGTGTGCTCTGACATGCTGGGAAAGAAAAAAAAAAAAAAAGATCTACCCTGGAAGCCTCTGGAGAATGATTCTGGCTGGAAGGAGGAGGAAATAGATCTCTTCTGTACATTGTTTTTCATAATAGTAATCACAGTGCTCTTGAAGGAAAGGCTCCTAATTGCTGAGATGTTTTTCCAGTTCTGTGATCAGTCTCATCAGAGGAAAAAGCTCAGGTTTCCCAACAAAGCTCATGAACAAGACAGATGTAATTCACAGTGTCCACGATACTGTTAGTGGTTTCCTCCTTGTTACTGCTATCTGAGCATCTCCCTAGTGCTCTGACCTCACATGGAAATTAGTACCTTTCTGATACTGGCTAGTTCACGTCTGTTAGCATCTGATTTCTTCACTCAGCTTGGCCCCAACAGGATTTCCAGTTCCTGACCTTTATGCTTCCCTTTTATTATCATCAGCTTCATGGAATTGAAATGACCGCCTGTGTCCAAGGTGGTTTCTGTTTGAAGCACCAAAATAAAAGGTGCTTGAGTGCAGGAGTGGATAAATGAGAAGGAAAAAGCAGAGGAGGGAGCACTCCATATTTTCTTGCAAATTGCAGTACACTTTGTTTTACTGCCTAAGTATGAAATGTGAAGCACCCTTTAGGCTGGACCAGAGGGACATTTTGGGGTTAAAACCATGTATATGAAACCATTTTCGGTGTTATTTGCTCTCTATATTTCTGTTAAAACAGACAGTGACAATAAGCTAGTTTAATTTATTCATGCTTCTCTACCAAATTTCACTTTCAAATTCTCACACACTAACAACCAGTTGTGTAAAAGAGGTTGTAACTTTGGTAGGAATATTCAAGACAAAATGCCCGTAATACGAGGGGTGATTTTTCATTACTTTCCCAAGCGTAGTTTTCTGGGAGCCAAGGTGATGGATGTACTATGAATGCTAAGAGAGATAATTTATTAATAGTGTTTCATTTGTTTACCACTCAAAGGGCAGTTG
The DNA here is from genome assembly GCF_963932015.1 of Anas acuta. Lineage (NCBI taxonomy): Eukaryota > Metazoa > Chordata > Aves > Anseriformes > Anatidae > Anas > Anas acuta. The sequence goes on along the minus strand of NC_088979.1, from coordinate 118,292,887 downwards.
GTTATTCACAGTTAAAAGATGAAAATGTAGTTTCTGCCATCAAAAGCAAAACAGATGAAAAATGAGTAAAGAACAGGATAGGTAGGGGAAAAAGAAAAAAAAAAAAAGAAACATTACAACCAAAAACAGCAAGATAGAGATAGGGAAAAGTGGATTGAGAGATTAAGAAGTTACTTGTGAAAGTTAATTTTGAAGGATATGTTGGCTCTGTACCCATTAGTTAGGTGCTTTTCTAAACTGTTCTCTGTTTATATCATTCAGTCAACCTAAGACAAAGTCTTCCTTAGAGTAAATGTCTGTAATTTTCCAGTTCCTGTCAAGTAAATAACAGCAGGAGAACATTTGTTTTTATATGATGGCATTCTGGTGCCAGTCAGAACTTGGGATATGCTAAAAATGAAGGGGACAGCTCATGTTAACTTTTTGCTTTGGGTTCTTATAGAGGACTGTTTGTCACTATTGGGTAGCAAATGTTCTAAACCACAGCCCCAGACAAAACTCTGCGTGGGATTTTAGGAACATTTACAGTCTAAATCTTGAACCAGATTTGGATTTTTGCAAAGTGACTGCCAACTTTTTGTACAAATAGCTGTAGCATAAAACCCAGGATCCAAATCCCTTAAAATGACAATCTAGATAGAAACCACATTTTCACATTGACCCTTTGCATTAACAACTTGGAGTAAAGGGTCGTTAAAGAAAGAATCTGATCGTTTTTGGAGTAGGTCCACATCCAAACAGCCTAAAATCCAGCTCAGTGTTTGCAGTTGGCTGGCTCTAGGCTTTTTAAAGCCATATAATCTGATAGGAAGTCCAAGGCCCAGGAATGTGGTTGAAACTTAGGCCAGCTACACCTGTTTTTATCTGCTTTTGTCCAAAAAATTCAGAACATGAGCTTCTGCAAAAGAATTGCAGAAGTTTACTTCTATCCTTACAAAGGCAATGTCTTCTTATTGGTGCCTTTGTTTGTGATTTTTACAGTATAATCTGTTTTTTTTTTTACCCAGTGGGCAGTCACCTTTGCCAATGTCCTAGCTATGTCTCTGCAGAGGACAAGACCCAATCTGTTCTTTTCTTTTCTTCTTTTTTTTTTTTTTTTTTTGTCACCTGCTTTGCTACAGGTAACATCAGTTGCAAGGGGATGACAGAGCGCATTCATAGCATCAACCTTCACAACTTCAGCAATTCTGTGCTCGAGACCCTCAACGAGCAGCGCAACCGTGGCCACTTCTGTGACGTGACGGTCCGCATCCACGGGAGCATGCTACGCGCCCACCGCTGCGTGCTGGCGGCTGGCAGCCCCTTCTTCCAGGACAAGCTGCTGCTGGGCTACAGCGACATCGAGATCCCCTCGGTGGTGTCAGTCCAGTCCGTGCAAAAGCTCATTGACTTCATGTACAGTGGGGTGCTCCGGGTCTCGCAATCAGAGGCCCTCCAAATCCTCACAGCTGCCAGCATCCTGCAGATCAAGACTGTGATTGATGAGTGCACAAGGATTGTCTCGCAAAATGTGGGAGAGGTCTACCCGGTGATTCAGGATTCTGGCCAGGAGACACCCAGGGGAACACCCGAATCAGGCACTTCGGGGCAGAGCACCGACACAGAGTCCGGCTACCTGCAGAGCCACTCGCAGCACAGTGTGGACAGGATCTACTCGGCCCTCTATGCCTGTTCCATGCAAAATGGCAGTGGGGAGCGCTCCTTTTACAGTGGGGCTGTGGTCAGCCACCACGAAACAGCCCTGGGGCTCCCCAGGGACCATCACATGGAAGACCCCAGCTGGATTACCCGGATCCACGAACGGTCGCAACAGATGGAGCGGTACCTCTCCACCACTCCAGAGACCACACACTGCCGCAAGCAACCACGCCCTGTCCGAATTCAAACCCTGATGGGCAACATCCATATTAAGCAGGAGATGGAGGATGACTATGACTACTACGGCCAACAGAGGGTGCAGATCCTTGAGCGCAACGAGTCTGAGGAATGCACTGAGGACACTGACCAAGCAGAAGGCACTGAGAGTGAGCCCAAAGGGGAGAGTTTTGACTCGGGAGTCAGTTCCTCCATTGGCACTGAGCCCGATTCCGTGGAGCAGCAGTTTATGGCTGGTCTGGGCCGGGATGGGCAGCAAGAACCTTCTCAAGCAGATCAAAACGACGTCCCTGCTGACGGCGCTCAGCCTCAGCAGCAGCAGCAGCAAGTAGATGCCAACTCTTCCTCACCAGAGAGAAGCAATGACGTTGAAATGGACAGCAAAGTGCTCACAGTCAATAACAGCACCGAAAAGGGGGCTTTGCAGCCTTCTGTCAACACAACTGTTGCCCAACCATTGCCAACCACACAGATCTACTTACGCCAGACAGAAACCCTCACCAGCAATCTGAGGATGCCACTGACTCTGACCAGCAACACTCAGGTCATTGGCACAGCTGGCAACACCTACCTGCCTGCCCTTTTCACCACACAGTCTGCTGGCAGCGGCCCTAAGCCTTTTCTCTTCAGCCTGCCCCAGCCCATAGCTGGCCAACAGACACAGTTTGTGACAGTGTCCCAGCCTGGCCTGTCAACCTTTACTGCTCAGCTGCCAGCCCCTCAGCCCTTGGCCCCATCTGCGGGCCACAGCACAGCTGGTGGGCAAGGCGAAAAAAAGCCTTACGAGTGCACTCTCTGTAACAAGACTTTCACCGCCAAACAGAACTACGTCAAGCACATGTTTGTACACACAGGTAAGAGTACGTCCCTTTGGCTTACACACGAAGCCAGGGAAGGTCCTTTACAAACAAGGACTTCAGTTCTGTCTCCCAACCTGCCAGCCCCCAAGCAGGAGGGAGAGGCTGCCCAGAGAGCTGGTCTCACCGAACACTGTCTAAGCTGACTGCATTGACGTTGAGCCCCTGTGGACACACACAGGTCCCATAGAGGGGCCTAACTGTGTATGGTGTAGAAACAAGCGCTTTTTGCTTGGAATGAAATGTGTCCTGCTTCCATACAAGGGAATGGTAAGCATTTGTTGTCCCCAAGCTCATTCCTGGTGGAGTTGCAGCAGTAGGTCCAAGGCCTGGGTGTTACACACACTCTGCCACATCTTTTCTAAATTTCACATATTTCTATAAAGAAGTAAATTTGGAGTTTTTTTTCAGGAAGCTTTTCTGTACTTCACTGAAGCTCATTGCTATAATTCCCTGTCTGTTGGTAAGCCAGATGTTTCGCTGTCTGTGGCTACAGAAACATAGGACTTGATGAGAGAAAAATTTAAAATAATGACTGTAACACAACAGCAGCACCCTTTTTGTCTAAAAAAATGTAACTTTTTTTTAGTATATCATCTTTTGAGACAAAATAGGTAACCATGTTTGCTACTAATCCAAAACTGACTTTTCTAGCTTTATTGAGTTATAAGACTTAAAAACATGGATATATACATATATATATAAAATGAAGAAGCTGTTCTGGGTTCAAGACAAAATTTTGCTTGCTTTAGCCCTCAGCTCATTTTGACTTTGGAGAGAAATTTTAGTTTAGAGAAAGTGTAAATATTTCTCTCACCAAGCAGTCATTTTGTTAACATCAGGTCTTAAAATACATGCTGGGTTTATGATATATGGAGTAGAACCTGGAGAAATTGCCTAAGGTATGGGAGGAATGTAAATCATGCCTCCCTACTGTATCGAATAAATTTAACTTCCATGTGTGTATGTAAACTTTTAACTACTGTTTATGTATAATTATCATTTAAATTTAAAAATCCTTTAGAAATCTAAGGCACACTTGTACATTCACATATACATATAATATACAGAAAGGTTCACTCCTCAGGACTGGTACAAAATACATGATTGCAAGGATCAAGAATTCTGAATCCCAAGACTACCCCTTTGTCTATGTCTTCCATCCTTCTGCTGTGGATGAGTAGCTAAAATACCGTGTAGATGGTGTTGCGTTTTTCAGAGAAATATCCCATTAAAAACACAGTAAAATATATCTGCCTGCATCCTTGTCCTAAAAGCTAGAAAGGTTTTTTTCACAAATAATTTCACTGAGAGGTGTTTTACTTCCCCCACCCTCAACTGCATACTACATTTGGTATTTAAAGTTGGATAAAAGGAACCAAAAAGAAAGACCTAGCTGCTATGGATAATCAACCAAGGAAATTGACAGACATTTCCAATCATGAATTCATATTTAGTTTGAGTGTGTCTAAGAAAGCCAAAAATAATGAACTTCCAGTGGCAAGGAAAGAATAGCATAGATAAATGATTTCCAAGTTCATTTAGGAACTAACTGGTTTCTGGAATATCTGGGAAAAGAATAGCGCCTTGACCAACAGGGGGCAGGGCTTCAAAAAAGTCCTTCTGAAAATAACCTTTGTAGGTACAGTCTTGAAGAAAGCATGCCACTGTTACCTTGTCCATTACTGGATGGGGACACTCAAAAAACTGAGTGCAGACAGCTGTGCCCACTGTCAGGGTGACTTTGCTCAGCCCTGTTAAAAGTAGCCAGGTGAAGTGGCTCTGGAAGGGATCCAAGGAAAAAGGGGAAAGATTTGGGAGATGCACATGTTTGAATTAGTCTTGCTGTCAGGAGGGCTCCATGGAATAGTCTAATCAGAAAACAGAAGTCAACAAGCTAAAGTTCACCCAATTTCTCTATGTTTTTATACTTCCAAGAATGATACTATGATGCAGCTTTGTATGCAATGAAAGCACTGCAGTGTAGGCACAAACCTACCTCCCTTTCTCCTTTCATATAGATGCAAACAGGCTGGAGACTGATGTTTTGCCATGTTCCATGCAGGATGGCTTTAATGTAGCCTACAGTGTTCTCAGACATGCACTGTTGTGGAAACGCAGAGCTAGAATGTATGCAGTCACCATGCACCTTATAAGCCATCATTGCCTCCTCCTACATATCACACTGTGATCAATATTCAGTAATTGTCCCATATTGCTGGCTGAAACCAACCAAATAGGAAATAACCAAAAGGAAGAACATGCACATCTAATTCACCGAACACCTGGCTTCAAGATGAAGAATCATGGACTAAAAAATCTGCAGTTGGAAAAGGCAACACAGTGATCGCTAAGGAAGCATATAAATTCACATTCAAAGAAGAAAACCTTAAGAGTTTTGAGATTCTTAGGACAGAAGAAGTCCCAGGAAGGTTTAGAAGATAAAATTAGAAAAAGCCAAAACACAGCATATCTTAGAAATATGTGCAGGAGAAAATTAGGGTGTTTTTATAGCATAGTCTTAACAGGGTCTAGAGCAAAGGAGACCAACTTCTTAAAAACTCTGGGAGATATCTTGCCTAAGGCAAAAATGAGTGTTGCAAATGTAATCAGTCTCTTGTAAATTAATCTGACATGATTATAGCTGACACACCATCATTTTCCAGATAGCACATGTCAAGTATATTGGCCTGTCTAAACTCACCACTCTATGCTCAGCAAAGGCAGGAAAGTAAGGACTTAATGGGTTTTGACCAAGTGTCTTTGACCAAGTTGGGACAAACTCATCATTGGTGCAAGGAAGTGCAGCATGTGGATCCATCCACAGATGTTGCAATCATATGTGCAAACTGTGAAATAAAAAGAAAGACTTAGAAGTGATAAAAAAAAAAAAAAAAATCAGTCCTTCCCATCCAATCCATATTAATGATCTCCTTTTAAAATTGAGTATAAGTAGCATATTTTAATCTCACTATGCAAAGACTAAATGACACATTACTACAGGCATGTGATCGTCTCTGAAAATTGACTCTTCAGGATATAAAAGTCCTGAGCAGATTGTAAAAAGGAGGAAGCAGGATGTGAAAGAAGAGGATGTCTGCTAGATAGGAGATGGCAGAATGACCAAAGGAAATAGTTTTCCACTTGGTGAAACACGAGGATCGTTTTAATTGTTTCACGGAGACTCTCCTCTCGCCCTAGCAGGTTTGAGGATGATGAACTACCATGTATCATGAAAATGTTGCTTGATGCTATGGAGCCTAAGGCTGTGGCATTGTCTCCCAGAACTCTGAGCACGCAGAGGAATTACAAGTAGTCTGGACAAATCAGTTATATGTGCTCAGCTAAATACTTTTTTAATGCTGCCTGATTGTAGTTTGTCCAGATATGATTGGAGTTCACATCTCTGGCTTACCTGGTTAGGAATTTTATTTATCTGGTGGTCAGGCCATTTAAGTTTCATCTCTGTTACCATGGATGTTCATGTGTTAGGCTGCCCTTTCCATTGTGCTGGCTGGGCAATCCTGTATATTGAGGTGCCCTTTTCAGTTACTCTTATCCATAATTCAGCTAAGAGAATTGACCAAAAATGAGGCAGCAAATGTAAACCTATCGTGAAGAGTTGGATTCCCCTGGCAATCTCTAGCACTTCTGAGAAATTTGAAGCAATTTACCAAAAATGAGTGTGTTACAAGTCAGCGGTCTGGTAGATCATGTTTTTATTGCATACGGGTAGGGAGACAGAAGCACCGAAAGGTAAAATAACTTGAAGAAGATCTTGCTAGAAAGGAGTAAGAGGACAAGACAGGAACACAGCATTCCTCCTCCCTGCCTGGGGCAGCAGGGGCTGAGCTATTGAAGCTGGGAGTAGAAGATGCCAGCACCTTTTAACTCCTGTTTTTGTCAGTGCCTGCTCCATGAGCTTGAGCAAATCACCTCAGCTTTTCACTGTGTGTAAGCTGGGAATACCTGCAGCCTCCACAGTAAAGCACTGTGAAACCTCTGGTCAAGTTTTGGGTTCCAAAACAGTTTTTAACAGAACGACACCTTCTTAGCCAAAGCATCTCTCCAAAGACTCATCATTAGTTTATTGCAAAGAGTCATACAGAGCTGGTTTAATTCTGTTATCTTTTTTTTTTTCTTTTTTTGTCTGTTTTTCTTTCTCTCTTTCTCTCTCTCTCTCTCTCTGTCTTTGGCAACGGGCAGGTGAGAAACCCCACCAATGCAGCATCTGTTGGCGCTCCTTCTCTTTAAAGGATTACTTAATCAAACACATGGTGACGCACACTGGCGTGAGGGCGTACCAGTGCAGTATCTGCAACAAGCGCTTCACCCAGAAGAGCTCCCTTAACGTGCACATGCGCCTCCACCGTGGGGAGAAGTCCTACGAGTGCTACATCTGCAAGAAGAAGTTCTCCCACAAGACCCTGCTGGAGAGGCATGTGGCTCTGCACAGTGCCACCAACGGCACGCCTGGAGCCACCGGCACCGGCGCCAGGGCCGTCCCTGCTGGGGTGGTGGCCTGCACGGAGGGGACCACGTACGTCTGCTCTGTCTGTCCAGCTAAGTTTGACCAAATCGAGCATTTCAACGACCACATGAGGATGCATGTGTCAGACGGATAAGTAGAATCTCTCTCTCTCTTTGTTATGAACAAAAAAAAAAATAGAAACAACAAAAAAAGCTATGGCACTAGAATTTAAGAAATGATTTTTGTTTCATTTTTACCTTTATTTTCCTCCTTTTTTTTGGGTTCGTTTCGTTTTGTTGTTTTTGTACTACATGAAGAACTGTTTTTTGCCTGCTGGTACATTACATTTCCGGAGGCTGGGTGAATAATAATTTTCCCAACCTCCCTCGGATGGTGGCCTTAAGGCCAGGTAGTGCTTCATGAGCTCCACTGGTTGGATCTCTAGCTACTGGCCTCTAAATACAACCCTTCTTTACTACAAAAACAAAAACAAAAAAACACAAAAAAAAAAACACAAACAAAAAAAAAAAACATAAAAAATCAAAAAACAGACAGAAAAAATAAAAACAAAAAAAAAAAAACAATTTCTTTTTTCTCACTTGTGAAGAGCACTACAAAAGAAAAAGAAAAGAAACAAAACAAAATATATTACAAAATCTACAAGGCCTACTGTCGTTATAAGTACACCGCTCGCAGTGTTTCAATGGACATAATTCACAATGCTGACCGCTTTTGGACTTCACAGTATCCAGTTAGAACTGTGGAATATTTTGCTTCTGGTTGAGCAGCAACCAGAGGAAACAAGGCCCTGCTGGTTTCCACCACGTGTCTGCTTTCTCACACACACATGCATCCACAAACACACGAAAGGGCTGAGGGGAGTGCAAGGCAGTGTGGCTTGGATAGTGTGGAGTCCCTGCAGGATGAGGAAAAAAGAATCAGAGGTTCCTCACCTGGATTCTGCTCCATCCCACGCTCTCTGGCTCACCCTCCCCGCTGCTTTTCCCATACCACCACCACCTTACAGCAGAAACCAAGAAGATTCAGACAACGAGCAACGGTGGCTTTTTGTAATTTATTCAGTGTCTTCGCTGAGCCCAGGGCCTCAGCACAATCAAGAGGGACTTTCACAGAAGGCAAAGAGAAACACAGAGGAAAATCAAAGATATCAGAGGTTGCAACCTATGGATCTAGGTACAAGAGAAGGGTTAGTTCCCACAATCTTTGCAAAAAAAAAAAAAAAGCATCAGGATTTATTCTTGTGGAAGAAAGAGGAATAGAGGGCGGGTGGGGAGGGGAATAATTAAAAAAAAGAGTTCTTGGGACTTTTTTAATTCAAAATTTTATAGAGGGGCAAAAGTGACGTTTACCAGATAGAATGCTGATTTTTTTAATATATTTACAACAGTATTTGTGTAAAAAAAGAAACAAAAAAAGTGAGATTGTTAAAAGTAATTTTTCTTTGTTTTCTTTTTTGTTTTGCGTACACTGCCACTAATATCTTCTCTTTTATTATATATATGAATATATATATAAATATATATTTTATTTTAAATTGAGACTGTTAAGGTTAGCTAACCTGCTTCCAGATAGAGGGGGGGAGGGGAGATGATCTTGATTTTTATTTTAAAAAAAGAGGAAGGATGTTTCTTAATTTTCTTTTCAAGTATTATTTTTTTCACTCTCTCTCTTTTCTAATGGAATCAAGAATTACCTGGGTCGATGAGGGGCTCTGTGAAGTCATCTGTGGGATTATCTACTAGAGTTTGTGCATCCTGCAGTATGGGTTGAACTGCTACTTTGTTTTTTGAGTTACGTGGTTCTCTTTTGGCTCTTACCAAGGTTCTGTTGTTTCTGGTTTTGGTTCCATCTCAGAATTTATTTCTGCCGAAGGGAGGTTCCTTTTGAGAAAGATAGCTTCTTGCAACGTTCCCTTGTTTTTGAGGCTGATAGAGTTTGTAGTCTTTTTCTTTTCTTTCTTCGTTTTTGAAAATGTAATGAAAGTCTTGGAAGTGTGTAATAACTAGGATTTCCCTTCTTTTTGGTCACTGGACAAGAAGTAATCTGCTGTATTGTTCTCTCATCCCTGCCTTGCTCGCTAGAGAGCTTCCATATTTGTGTGGGAATCTGATCCTGCCCCTGGTAATTTGTGCTGATGCCAAAATAACTTAAAAGGTTACCATTGCAAATAATCTTCCCTTCTTCATTTGCAAAAACGTCTAACTGAAGGGCCACATCCCGCATTCTCTGCATATGCAAAGCTATGCAAGGAATGTAGGATCAGTGTGACAGATTGATTCCTGATCTGCATATACATGTTGGTGTTCTGTATTTTGTTTTATTGTGTTTGGGCTGGTGTTCTCCCTAGTTGTCTTCTGTGTATCTGTGTGAGAATTTTTCCCCCAAAGCCAACTCCCAAAGTACATGGGTCCTTAGTTCAGTTGGATCAGTGTCTGACACTGTCTTTGTCTTGCTTGAAATCCATAGCTAGGATTTGCACCAGCTGCACTCTGGACTTTATTTTTTAGGCAGAGAAGAAGCACCTAACAAAAATATGCAAAAAGAAAAAGAAAAAAAAAAAAAAGAGTCTAGTTTAGCTTTTACTTGTGTCTATATTTAAATTAAGCTTTCTTAAGTTTACAGAACTTTGCTTGTGAACACTGAGCATTTCACATGAGACATTCTTTGATGCTGGACAACCTTCTAAATATTGACTCGATAGGTCTGCACATAAAACGTTGTGTGTTCTTTCCACCTGCAGCTTCTGTATCGGATGTCTGTGATTCAGCACAGGTAACCTCGTTGCTACCTTCTAGGCCCGTTCCATTGCTGATTTACTATGGGCAAAAAAAATCCCAACAGATACTTCACTCTCAGAATCTTTCTGTAACCTGCAAGGTATTGTTCAGCAGATCCTAAATGTCCAAGGCCCGATTCTCACTTGCACTAGAACACGTAAAGAGACTTTGAGGCAAGTGCCAGAATGAATGAGCCTTTTGTGTGGTCATGTCTTTTTTTGTCACCAGTTTCTTCAGGTAGTTCAAGGATTATCACAAAGAATCTACATTAGTTTGGCTGGGCTACAGGAGGAGCACAAGCTAGTTAAAAAACATTGTTTTTATAACTGCACTGGTAAAATAAATGCTGACATGTGAACCAAGAAGTGAAAAGACTAAGCCTAAGACACAGAGAGGGAGAACTGGTATCTGCTGTGCAAAGAAACACTAAATCTGTACAGAAAATATAGGTTCTAGAGACAGGGATGGGGAGGAGAGTGGGGAATGTGAAGCTATACAAAAGGATTGGAAGATGCTTCTCTGGGGAAAAGGAGTTTTTTTCTGAGATCTTTAGTGTTGAAAAGTTTGGTGTTCTCCCATATGAGGAATTAATGAATTTCACCCAGCTTAAAAATTTGTAGCTGTTCATTTGCCATCTGAGGTCTGGGGAAAAGCTGTTTAATTTGTCATTGTTAAATTTGGTCAACCACGGTCAAAATGTAGCATATTCTGGAATATAGTTCTGATACCAGAAGAGATTTCAGTACACAGGAAATAAGAATCAGGGTTTACATCCACCAAAATCCAAATACTAGTGTTTAAGTGAATTAAACATCAGTTTTGAATGAATGAAAGGTGCCAATTAAAAAGTAAACTCCTTAAAGTAAAGCTAAGGCATATAAATTGTGTTCTAAATCTCTTGGACAGTTTAGGTCAAGGTCTTCACAAATACCTGCCTGAAATACAACCTGATTTTATCAAACTTCCAGGCTCAAAAATTAGCGACTAGATTTTGTAAAACATGGAGCAACTTGCAGCATGCTTGTAAACGTAGCTGAAAGTGCTCATCTGATCACTTCCATATTTAAGTGCCCTTCTATGAACTTAGGAGCTCACACATAGACCCCTTTATCTTTTAAAACATTAAATTCTCTTTAATAAGGCTTCCTCCTGTCTGTAGAAATATATATTGCCTATGTGGAAACACCTACAGTAGCTGAATGTTACAGGTATTTTCAAGCTTCATGCATTGCTACTATATTCCTCACTAGAAAGAATACCTGTAGGACACTGGTAGTCCCAATGATCTACAAACTGCTGTCGACAGTGTTTGAGTGCATCCATCTCAGTATGCTTGAAAGGTTTCCTTCAAAATACCAGGTAAAATGAGGTAGATGAGAAAGAGTTGACAGTACCACACATCCCTCTGCTGGAGCATGCAATATCCTGCATTCCTTGAGCCCGATTCTCCCTTTCCCTAAAGCTCTCTTTATATTGCTTTGGCAATGGAAAAGGGCATTAAGTGGGGCACAGATTCAAGCATACAAATCAAAGCCTCTCTACAAGGCAAAAGTGCAATTAGGAAGCCTTAGGTTAAATGAGAGGTAAGTGCCTTCTCTTACTGCTGCTGAGGCTGGTGAAGTCAATTGAAAATGTAGGAATGGCCAGAGCAGACCCGCCCTGTGGTCCACCTCACCCAGTGTTCGGTCTCTGACTCTGTGGCAAGGTACAGATGATTGGGAGGAAGATTAAAGACCCGTGTTGGATAATTACAAAGTAGTAAGCCTAAGAGAGAAGATTTATTATAATCCCTATGAGATATGTATCTGCTTATAACCTGAAGACATAATAATTGATGGCCTTAACTTTTTATCCCATATAAAAATTATATATTGTGGCAGATAATTCTCATTATCCTACAGAGATCTAGCTTATTAATTGCTAGGTGGCCCCAATGCTATCCTATGGAAGTGAGTTCCTCAATTTAATTACAGCCTTGTAGAAATGATTCATTTTCTGGTTAAATTTGTTGCTGTTCATTGAAGCACCCTTGTTCTTGTATTACATGGAAGTATAAATCAGAGGATCAAAATTTGTCTTCTCTTGTCCATTCCCCTGCAGTCTGCCTCTCTTTGGGAAATGTGAATCCACAAGGAATGCAGGACCACAAGGTCAGTGTCTGCTGGTCAGGAAGGAGAGAACGGCAAGCAAGTGTGTGTGTGTGTGTGTCGTGTGTATGTGCACGAATGAGGTTCTCCTACAAGATCTTTTCCAGAGGCACAGAAAGTACAACTTGTACATAATAAGAAAGTAGCAGGAGAGTACACTAGTCTTCAGAAACTATTATATGAGCATTTTGAGCCGGTCACTCCTCTCATAAAACACGTAGTATTAGTCTCTCGTAAGGGAAATAGAGCTGTTCCGTAGGAGCTGCTCTGGGGACACTTTCTCAACAACTGTCTTGCTCCCACTAGGCCCATGTCTGGCCCATGCTGTCAGATACTTTCAAAATCAGCCCAAATTCACAGTAAGCTAACAGGGAAAAGTATAATTTAATTCACTCTCTAAAAGAATAAGATTTCCCTTTGCTCTAAGATCAGAGGCCAAGTGATACCCATTTTTCTTCTTCTGATTTCTTTTTCATCCAAAGAAGAGTTGATATAACCCACATACCATCAGCCTCCTCAACTCTTACTCACCCCAAACTGACTGATTTCAGTGAGACTTGAGCTACTCGATTAATTCTGCATCATTAACATGGTGGAGGAACAAATCTAGTGTTATACTAGCGTGTCTTGGCTTTCTTAGTAAAGAAAACAAATCCCATAGGGATCATCCGTCTTCCAAAACATACTCTTTGTGGGAGCATTGAATCCAGTCCAAAACCAGAAGCACCCAAACCATTTCAGACATAACCAGACCTCCAGTATGCTTATGACTGTGACCTTTTAGGCAGTTTTATGTGAAGGTAATCTTACAGCTCTCACTGCTCAAGATGACTTGCTACTCAAAAAGAAGTATAATATCAATTTCGTACCTGGTGACTGTTCTGTCAAGGAAAACTAGACCTTGGTAATCCAGCCCTTTCAACTCAGTATCCAGCTCCTCTGAGCTATTGAAATAAACCTGACAGAAATGAATCAGCAGGTAGCCTAACTGAAACAGCGTCTCGTCTGCCTAAAGCTAAATAGCTACTTTTCACATTCCCAGATTTGTTGGTACACTGGCTGTGAAAATTCCTGAAGGAGGTGTAACGTGATGAGAACTCGGCTCTGAGAGGTTCTGAGCCTCCTCAGATCCCAAGAGGCTTGTCACTCAGTAGGATTTAGCCCCTAAGTGATCACAACTCTGCTGCAAAAAGACTTAGGAGAGAATCTACAACTCATATGTTAAATCTGGAGTCCAGAGTTTATAAATGGAAGGAAAACCCTTCCCAGTATTTGAGTGTCCCCCTGACAAAAAAAAAAAAAAAAAAAAAAAAAAAAAAAAAAATCAGGTGGGAAGGCCTTGCAGAGGGGTAGAGACCAAATGTCTGTGACATGTCCAATAAGACAGTTAAGTATCATAAGGTGGCCTGATGCTCAATTTGTGTCCATCAGTGGCTTGCTCTGGCCATGCAAAGTCAGTTATACTGCAGTTAACCTTCTTGTTTGTCCTGCCAGAAGTAGTACCTAAGGTCTCAGTTAACGTCCTTTAGAGTGATCCAGTTCATCTCAGCAGGAGCAAAGGAGTCCCCGTATTTAGACAGATGGCTAAGGTGGGAAATTTGGAGAAAAATTAAGATGAAATGGTTTGAAGAATATGCATATACTCTAGTTCAGACAAAGCAAAAAGTTGTGTTATGTTTTCCTTAGTGCAGAACAGACAAATAGGATCCACAAGTGTGACACTGACAGAGAGATGATCTATGTCAAAACAGAAATGCTTCGCTCTCATAGACCTATTATAAAATGCAAAGGAGAATCTGTTTCATTTTTCTGAGAAAAAAAATGTAAATAAGAAAAAAGATGTGTTAAGTAATAGTATATATCCACCTAATTATTCCCAATGCTGGTAACTAATCGACTAGATCAGTGCCTCTAGGAACAGAGAAAATGTTACGCATTCAATGTTTCTGTTTCTGATCCTCCTTCAGTACAGATCAGGAGTAACTTAGATGAAAACAGTGGAGTTACACAAGTTACACAAGTACAAAATTTGTGGTGAATGAAAGAATTATTCCCCTGTATGTCTGTGAATACCTGGACATGCAGCCACTCTGAGTTAAAGTTTATCATTACTACGATACTGTTCAATAATTTTGGTTTAAAGTTTATATTTTCAGTGGGGAAAAAAATACAATGTTAAATATAGACAGATTTTTTCCATGATTTATTTAGGAATGGTGCATGTTTCTTTTTGCACTTAAGCCTCAGAAGCACTACTTGATCCCCAGACATTACAAGAGTCCAGGTGTAGGAGAAGCAGAGTTGACTCATCTACTGTAAATAAGGTAAAAGAGTAAAATGGACCTGTAATATGCTTTAAGTCACTTGTGTTGCAAGTGTTGCAATTGGTAATTCCAATGAAGATTTTCCTAGGTTTGTTATAAAATACAGGGAATCAAATAATCCTAACCAAAATTCTAAAAAAGTCACGTCAGGAGAAGAATTAGTCATGTTTTTTTGAATGCCTGTTTCCCCTAGAATTATCTATAAAAACTTCTAAAATAATAACAAGAGACTGACTCAAGATACACAGAACTCTGCTAGTGTTGCATGAATCTTCTGATAGTATCTCATGGTCACAGTTTCCACTGCCTGAATTAAGTCTACTTCTCTAACAAATTTCCTTTCCCTGCAGTCAGTGAACTGAGATTTTGTGCACAAGCACAAATGCCCAAGGAAAAATCTTAATGTTTCCCCCAGGAATATTTAGCATAACAAACGCTTGCATGTCAGTAGCTCTTGTGACCTCTGCAGCAAGTAAGCTGAAATAGGGAGAGAAAAAAAAAAAAAAATTAAAAAAGGAGTGTAACTGAGGTAAGCAGGCCAGGAAGGTCTTCCAAACACTCTGTTAACTTGGACTTTAACCCCTCCAATTTACACGTTTGTCCCTAACTATTTTTTAAAAAGCAAAAAGCAGTGAAATACATCTTTTGGAAATGAATACACTTCAGCCTCAGATGCAGTTGCTGCCTTAAAACACATGCATCTGAGCAGTATGGAGTGTACTTATGTTTTGTATCTGTAGCAAAGTTTCATCTAAAACATTCCCTTCGTTCAAAATGCATTATATTGTGTTTTCCTGTTTGAGAGGGTAGGAGAGGAGTAAAGAATTATTAGTGACACTTTGGGGTCTCTTTACATTGCTTCTCAGCTGTTTCTTACCTTCTGTTACAGCTGCAGGTTTGGTCCTCTTCCAAAGTGATCTCCTTTATATTGGGTTGGTTGGCATTAGCTCCCTGTAAAATACTGAAGGATAAATCCTGTTTCTAAACCAAATTAATATTGTGAGGGTAAGGCTGTGTGATTTGACTACTGACTCCAGCCTCACCCATGCCAGTGAAATAAATTCACATGAGAGAAACCCAGTGAAAAGCTGTTTTCCATTGACAAATCCCGTTCTTAATTTCTATCAGTACAATCTGTAGTGACACTTTTCGGATTCTGTGCACATCACTGGAAATAAATGTAGGCACTTTGATCGTTTTCCTATGATTTACTTTAAGAAAACTAAAGAAGCACCAATGTATCCCATCATTTGTGAGAACTGTCCATTGCAGCCCATAGGTGTATTCATGTTTCCACTCTTCATTGCAGAATTAAGTCCTCCTTGTGAAGTTTCACATCCAGTCATGCAACTACACTCCAAGCATCTCTAGTAAATAATCTGTCAGGTTGGGCTCAGGTAACCCTATAAGGTCCCCACTGGGACTCACCATGCTGGAAAAACTGGTACCAAGGTAGCGACGCATTTACTGCTTTCGGTGTTTTCCTGGCAGAACTGCACACCTCGTGCATTTGACTTGGTGATTTTTGCCACGTTCAGCAGTCACACAACACTTGAGGAAAGTGCAGAGCTTGATTAGATACTCACCGTTGTGCACAGCTGTCTGGTTCTGCAATGTCCTGTTCCTACAAAACAGACAGGTATGTTTCTGAGGTCTATACATATAACTAGGCACCTATTTCATTTCACTCCTTTTTGCCACCTGGATATTACCACGTTCTTTTTTGACACTTAAAAAGTCCCTTAAAAATACCCCCAATATATTGTGTTTGAATACAGAGGAGCATCACATTCAGGAAGGAGGACTACAGTCACAAAGGTGCCCTGAAATACATCGCAGCTTTTCTCTTCTCACTCACCCATGAAGTCTTTTTTTCGGTTCTCATTTGTCGCACAGTCTGATGGTATCTACGGGATCTTCAAACAAAACTAAATTATATGGCCTCTGTGTGTGTGTGTGTGCATGCCAACAGAAGTGAGTACGCATGTGTGTGTGTGCGTGTGTAGGTAGCTAGCTAGCTAGCTCTGGCTTTACAGATTCCTAATTGGGTATGGATCAGGGAAGGGTTTAAATAAAACAAGGGTTACAACATGAACAGTGGAGCATTGGCACGAACCAGTAGCACATTACTTTAGCAGTATGTGTGTACACACACCAAACACACCTGGTTGGCCAAATGCCCTTAACTGAACGTTTGCCTAAACAAAGCATTTGCCCTCATTGAAAACTTGACTCCCAGACCTGGTCCAGTGTGTTTTTATGAGTGCCTCTCAGAGCACTGCAGGGTCTTGCAGCCACAACATACGTAAAACAGTGCTGCTCAGCAGGCTTCACCAGCAGAAGGGACAGCCAGGGGACTGGCAGCTTTCGAGCTATACTCGAGTTCAGTCACTCATTTCCACTGAATTTCATCATGTTCACCTGACAGGGGAATCAAATGCAAACAATGTAATCCCACTTGCCTCTTTGCTCCCCTCAAAAAGGACAGTAAAAAATTACCAAGTCATTAAACAGTTAGCAACACAGTGTATTGATACGTACAGGCTCTAAAATAATCTCTTGTATCCAGAGCCCCATCAAACAGCTCTTTCCCCACCTCATGTACTCTGCAATATGTTGGCTATGAATATCTTTACAAGTAGTAAAAACAATGTAGGCAGAATGTGCAGTCGCTAACAATTAACTTTCTCTCCCGTGGTCTTTGCCAAAATCCTTTCAGGAACATCTTTAGTGTGTCTAGAAGACTGGTAGGTTGTCAGGAGAAGAAGGCATTGGTTGGTGAGAGCATTCAGCATGTAATCCACGAAAACTGAGGGATTTCTGGAACTCATTTTGCTCTCATTTCGTTAGCGGGATGAATCAGTATGTTTAGCTACAGCTGCCTATTTTGGTATCGTGTTGGCCCTGAAGTAGCTTTTTATTCTTTTCACTCTGGAGTTCTTTTGTCCTCGTCACAGAAAGGGTAATTGATGATTTTATTTTATTTTTTCCTTTCATTTTCTCTCATACAAAGTTGAGTAAATGTTATTCCTCTTCTTATATTGGTGGCATTTCCCTTCCCCTTTTGAGTAAGACGATAAATGCAACAATTTTGGCTGGTTGATTTTGGGGTGAGGTTTTTATTTTGGTTTGGGGTTTTTCTTTGGTTTAATGTACATTGTCTCTCTATAGTCAAAATGTCTGTGACTGTAACAGTACGTATTTCTTTTACTGGAGAAAATAGACTTTTTGGTTTTTGTTAACAGTACTAGTGACTTTGTGGAAAATGACAAGTTGCTATTTAGATCTGCTTAGTTAAGTACAGTACACTACAATACAGTATTTCTGAAAGCTAGAACATACAGTACACAATATATATAGCAATTCTATATCAATATATATACATAGTATAATCATTTAACTTTTGCATCTGCCTATGATCATAGAGGAATTATTTTTCACATGTATCATTCACAACCCAATCAACTGCTGCAGCTATTTGAAGCATTTAACAATCATTATTACAGCTCTAGTGTGCTTTTTCATATTATTGGCTTCTTTATTGTCTTTACACGTATTTTTTCAGGCTTTTTTAAAATTTCTATGTAGCGAGATGTAGGAAAGTAATTTTTTTTTAAGAAAAGGTAAAACAGTATTAGGCTCTACAAAAAATTAGATATTGTTCCCTGCTATCCCTTTCATATCAGAAGAACAATAAGTCAAAACAATTAAGATTATCTATTAGCTCTCCTCAAAGATGTCCTGTTGTTTCATTTGTAAAAGTGTATGTCAGACTTTCCTCTTCCATTACTACTAGCCTTGGAGAAAGATGCCGCAAGAGATCTTTCACTCTTTCCAAGATCTGTTTCTTCAAAGTCTTAAGATTTCCTAAAATTCTTCCCTGCACTTAGAAGAATATATATTATTCTTTTTTACAGTTATTCTGAATGTGGCCAGTGGATTTTGACAGGAATTGGATACAAAATACCTCTATCCACCACTATTAATATCACAATTAGATCTTTCCTTATCCACTTGATCCTCCTTTTTTCAAATGACAACACACTTCCATAAGTCAGAGTTTCAGTTCAAAAGTTTTCCAAGATGAGTGTTGCCTTTATCATCTTCCAGTCAGTTCTGAACTTTGAGTCAGACCCATTAGGATTTCATTATCAACACGGAGCTACTGAAAAAAAATGTCACTAGGGATATGTCAACATCTAGATCCAAAGAGCCCAGAGGAAGCTGATGGATGCCCAGACCTTGTGGCAACCTTGGGGTGTACTTTCTGAAATCTCATCTTGTAACAGATTGCCCATGCAGTGAGTCCACATCAAAACTTTGCACAAGTATGGTTGCTTTTCTGATTCAGGTACATCTCAGCTGACCTTCATTCCTTTGGTCAATAACATATCACTCCTAACTGACAACGTGCAAGATCAAGTGGATGAGGGTTGTGGAGGAGGTATTCATTGTATCTCATTTCTTCTAACTGTAATGACTGGAAGAAATAAGAGATGGTCACATCAATTACAAACATTGAGAATGAGATAATCCGTATCACTGAAAATCAGTAAACTTAAAAGTGATTTTGGAGTGGGAAGAGAGGGAAAGAGTTAACTATTCCACCTCTTGGGATAATAAGATGAGAACTTCAAGCATAGGAATCATCAAGTGCTGGCATTTCTTACAGACTCCTACCATCTGCCATTTGCACTTATGTGGAGGCCACTACCACATCCTTTTTTCTTTCTACTTGCAGTTTAAAAGTCACGGTCTTCCAGCAGTGATTTCTAAGTCTGGCTTGTCTTTATTCTCTGTATATCCATTTCTGAGAGAAGGAAGAGACTACTACTTTGCCCTATTACATAAAGGATGATGTTTGACCCTTTAAGCCAAAAAGGTGCCATTTCCCAAATTAATTCCAGTTAGCTGCTGCAACAGAGTGCTGATTCAGTGGTCCACGATTTCTGACCATGGTCTTTGCCTTTTCCTTTGAGTGCTAAATCATACATATTTTAGTAGAGAGTGTTCTCACATCACTGAGAATGCCTGCTCATTTAAGTGGCTGCATACCCATTCCACGCTTCCCCTGCTAATCCTTTGTAAGGTTCAGTAATTCATTTAGGATAATTACTAGTTAATATGTTTCTTGATTTAACTTCCTTGTTGCCTTTTATTTTTCCTAATGCTTTTTTTAAGCACCTCAGTTCATTTTGCATCTTATACAGTTTACAGTTTATATTTTTAGGCTAAGAAGTGGTTTTACAAACAGGATGGTACCAAACAGGTAGATTATCCACACTAGAGATTGTACTTTTAGAATGCAGTGTGTACACATACAATTGCCTAAGGGAAAGTGAAACTAACAAAATAATCGGCTGGTGAACACTATTTTAACATATCTTTAACATAAAGGACAGTCAGTCATTTGTGAATCCAGAAATCTTGCTTTTTTGAACATGTATCCTTTCTTTTTCATTCTCTGAAGAAACACTAGTCTTGAGAATTGTGTTTTCTAAGAAACTCATTTCATATGTGCATATCTTCTGCTTTTCTGATGAGACAGAAAAGAGAAAGTGATACTGGCTTTGCAGTTTTATACAATCTTGCATTGGAGACTTTCCTTGAATGATATAAACATCAAGGGAAGCCCCTGTCCAAGTATTAGCTTTATTCTAGTATATCGTTTTCATTGTTTCTTTTGTTTTCCATCTCCTCGTTGACCGAGCAGACCTTCTGGGCTAATGCAAGCCATGGTCTCATGTTTCTGTAGCTGACAGCATTTGTATTCAGCTCCCTTTTGCACTTCTTTTCTGTTTTGTACAGCTTTTGAGGAACACAACATTTGAAGTAGGTAACACTGTCACCACGAGAGGGAGAACCTTGTACTAAGAGAACGTTGCTCTGTGCTACTGTGCAGGGACAGAAAGGGATTTTAAAGCTCTTCACTGCAAGGTTGAACAAGAGGAGAGTCCCCCCACCTCGGGGGTGCTTGCACCAAAGACTGGGGGGCTCCCAGGAAAGAGGAGTGTTTGAACTCCATACAAGAGACTTGCTCATCACCCACACCACTTAGAGGAAAAGACTGAATCTTCAGCATCTGCTGCTGCTCTTTCTTTTTCATGTATGACTATCTTTAGTTTTTAAAAAGGTATAGTTCCTATTTATTGAGGGAAGAGATGTCACTCTTTCAGTTATTGGAGTCAGAACTAAACTTGTTTGCAAGCATCTTCAACAAGTTTCATTGTCTTTTGGGGTGCCCTGTTTCCTTTGTCCTAACGACAGGATGTAGGTCAGACTGCTGTGAAATTCTTATGAATCTTTTAAATCTTTGATTTATTCCCAGTTCCACATACGCTGAGCATTCAGTCCCCTGGATCTTTGCTCCAAAGTTCAGATTCAAAGAAATTCTTACAAGGAAATGAGGCAGAAAATTGGTGGTTTCCCCTAAGTTCCACCCATAATCAGCTTTTGTTGCCAAACATAAGATAAATAGGCTGCTCAGCTCAGGAAGGATGTACTGCATAACCTTTCTTGTCAGCACCAGTGAGGTCTATGCTTAATCCTGAAAACTGATCGGACCAATACTCACTGGGCTAATTTCTCCAGGCGTGACTCGTAATCTTTTGTTGACTTCAGTGCATCTTCTCAGACAGGGAAAGCATATGTAGTCCTACAGAAAGTCATAGTCCTAAGAGCTAGTTTCATATACATCCGTTAAGATGTCACAGGATTGCTCCCGCTAATTTAGCATTTTTCTGCCCAAAATTTTTATCCTTCGTAAAACTGACCTAAGATTTGATTTCATTCCACTGGACAGATTTTACCTGTGTTAAGGGCTCTGTGATTAAACGGTCTCTCCTTTTTGCTGGGAGGCTTCAAAATTCAGAAGGCTGCTTCCCATTGAACAAGATATGGGACTCTTTTTGTCCAGAGAGAGGTAAATAATAGCATGTTTGTCTTCAATAATTAAGTAGTGAGCCACAACAGCTGGTGTATATGTATATGAAACACGGCAATTGCTTTTCCCTAATTTACAGCCTTGCTACATCACTTTTCTATTACCAAAACAGTGTAAAACATTTGGGGAGTAAATGACAGCTATGACCCACTGTCATTGCAGCAGTGATATTTGGAGTTAACTGATTCAAGGTTTCTGACTACTTTACCCAGAAGCTCTCTAGCCATACCTTTTCTGTAATTCTGTGGGTAAAATAAAGTTGCTTCTTTGTAACATCTGACTATATAACCCCAAATTCAGAGTATGCATCAAGCTTTTCTTTAGACATTTTTTAAAAACCATGCTATTGCATCGTATGTGCAGGAGAATGGATTGGAACCTACGTAGTCTGGCATGAGCCTAGCATTTCAGCAAGCAGATTGGGCACCCTCAAAGTACAGCCAGCTGAACAGCAAGAAAACTCATTGGTGATGATTAGAGAGGCAAAATTGATATTCACAGACTTTACAGAAAAGCTAGAAAGCTTTATCAGTTTTGTGTCTCGTGTATGCTTTGACACGGGACACACTGCTGTAGCTATGCACCCAGACAGAGTGTGTTTAGATGCTGGCCCCTTGCCATGCCTAGCAATTCGATTACAGTCTCTATTTTTTATGGCATTATTCTGCTTTGGAGGTGGATATTCAGGGTCCCTGCACCCTTGTTTAGATTCCTTCTCTTAGGCTCTTTCCTTATTTCTGTGCATTTGAAAGCCCGTTAATCTTTTCTGCACTAGAATGAAACAGAGTGTATCTGTGTGTCTGGAGTCGAGGGCACAGTTCTCCTACCTTTGCAAGACAAAGAAAAAGGAGGAACCTGTTTCTCATATATTCTTTGGTTTATTTGTTGGTATTTGCTTTTGTTTACATTCTTGGTTGGCTGAAGTCTTCAACAAAGGATCGGGAATAGGAGAAAAGAGGCATGAGGAAGCACGTTCCTAAGCCTAGATGAAGCATCATGCAATGTACTCTATGTACCAAGCAATTGCAGAGAGGTTCATACAGCAGCAGTGGAATTGCCCTAATGTGTTCCTTTTTTCTATACATTTCCCCTTCTTGCTCTTCCTTCCCTGTTGTGGCCTCTTACACAATTTTAGTGGTTCCCCACAGTCGTTTCTCGTTGTTATGAGGGTTAGATGGAAGCTCTTGTGGCTGTCCAGACTGAACTTAATCTCCAAACCAGTGAGTATCCCAAGGTCTTTATTGTGTTTTCCCAAGTGATATCTTAATGAGTAGCAAGCCCCGGCAGACGTTTTATTTTGTTAAAACGGATCAATTGACATGGGGAGGTATGGGCTGATTGGGATTCAGTAACCGACTTGCCTTTGTTACTAGTGAGCTTTATTTTGTTTGTCTTGTGTGTTTTCATATTTAGGTACGTAAGAGCTTATATGCCTGTCATTAAAATTCCTGCTTTTCCCACCATAGTCCTAGAAGGGCTATGAAAAAAAAAAATCCTTTATATATATTGCTTGTGTATTTGAAGGGTGAGGGAAGGAGCTGTCCACGCACGTGTGTCTCTGCGTGAGAGGGAGAAAACTGAAGTTAGTGTCGATCTGTCCATTTGTTCTAGGGTGGCCACAGAGAGCTGCCACGTTGAAGAGTTGATTGCACTACAGAACCTTAGCTTGGGCACTGTTAAAATAAGGACTGTATATTGGGAACAGGGAAGCTTTTTAGGTTTTTTATCCACACTTACACATGCCCTTTGCAAGGCGTACCCTTGCAAAGTTTGCATCTGACAAGTTTGTGTAAAACCACTACTGACCTTTTTGCTGTATCCATTTAGTTCTCTCTTCTTTCTGCAGCCCCCAGACAATGACTTGTCTCCTTTCCATTTCCAGTTGTTCAGCTTATTATGTTTTCAATAAATGTCCCGTCTACTAACAAGATCATCTACATTGAGCAGGAGGAGGAGAGAAAATAAGGCATGTGAAAGTGTGGCTGGGAGACTGCAAATCCCCCTTTGTTTTGGGGCATTCGTGTACTTTTACTGAGAGCTGATTTCATGGGGATTTTCATGGGGTGGGGAGGGAGTTTGTGCTTTTTTGGTCTGGATAAGGCTTTTTATTTTTGCACTAAGTATGACTGCACTGCACTGCATTGCACTACTGAAATGTATTTACATGTGGTGGGATTGGAAGGGGCCAATTAAGCAGGAAGGGAGAAGAGAAAGGGATGGGCACAGAAAACAGGATGTATCTTAAACTTGACCAGGTTGGAAGAGAACTGAGGTTACCTTTACTTTAAGCAACTAGTCAGACACTGAGATAGCTGTATTGGATAGCTTCTGTAAAATAATAATAATAATAATAAAGTAACAAAAGCACTATCATGGAAACAGAAGAGGCATCACAGGTTTTAGGGTGCTACAGATCTTTTCCCCCCTTTTCCTAGAGAGTGCTCTTTGCGGCTGTGAGAGCGTTAAGAGAACTGCTTAGCACAAAACCAGAGTCAGGCTTCAACATGAAGACACCAATTCCTAGTTCAAAATCTGCTCAAAACCTGCCTTGTCAGATCGGATCTCCTCAGAGATGTTTGACTGTAATCAGTATCCCTTGGGTGTAAGCATGATCTCTCAGCTCAAGAAGTGAAGCCACAAAGCAGGCTTACCAAAGGGGAAGGTCACTGAAAAATAAATAAATAAATAAATAAAGCACTTCTTTCAAAGGCTGTAATGGGGATGGTGCAATAAACAGTCATTCTGAACACTCGATTGAAGATGTTCCATTCAAGCCTTTGGGGGCAGAGGGAGCAGGAGGGATGTGGACAAGGAAGGGCGATGTGGAATTCAGTAAAATAAGGAATATTCCTGCTTGGGCTAAGATGCTCTCCGGCATTTTTAGATCTTCAGTCTGATTTCTCTCCTCAAACAGATAGTCAAGCATTACCAAGGCTTTTGGCTGGAACCAAACAGAATCCTAAGCTGGAAAGTATTTTACAGTCATGATGCATGTTGGTCTATACCTTGATCATTGACTTTGTAACAAGCATAGTATGAGGAAAAAAAAACAAACAAAACAACAACACTAATTTGCAGCAAGGTCCATCTCTGCTGTAGCTCTTTGTGGTCTACAAACTATCAAAATTTTGCGTTGAATCTCTTCAGTAAGACTATGGTTACAACTTCTGCCAGAAGGCAGATTAGAATCATGAAAAATGCTCTGTGTAGCAGCCAGGAGAAGAGTGTAACACAGGAGAGCATCTGCTTTGGTTCTGCAGTATAGGGGCCACCTGTCTGATGTGCACGGAGGTTTCATGAGCAAAAGAGGGGAGACAGGCATCCAATTCCTAAGGAAAGCCTACAGTAATCGGGTGTTCAGAGTCCTATTCACACCCTGAATTTCTCCTTAGGCCTGAAGCTAAGACCTTTTGGCTCCATTAGTACCAAGGAATGGGCAGTGGTACAGACCTTACACAGAGCTGGTTTTGTTGGTTGGTCTGTTGGACTGCCTCGTTTGAGGAAAGTATGAACAACTAGAGGAGAAGTAATATATCAGAGGCGGGTCCTGGGTGAGAAGGAGCAAGTCTGTCTGGAACCAAAAGAAACTTTGGAGATAAGGATATGCTTGTCTGGGAAACTCTGAGATTTCCACTCTTAGTTAGATTTCATCCATCGTGGCTTAGAAGTACTGGAAGAGAAGAACGGGAGATGTCCCCCAAGGTAGTGTTAGGTGAACTACTGAATGACTCTTCCCGTGAGAGGCAGGGCTGTCTCTTTCTGAGCCACCTGCAGGACTCCTGTAAGATGAATACCACTGGAAGGCCATCTTCCAGTAACGAGGCAGCGGATGCCCGACAAAAGCACAGTTTGTTTGAGAGCCAGCATAACACAGTGGCAGGAGAGCACATTTAGTTTAAGTGGCATTTGCTTCTGTAAGAGTAGTAACAGCTACGAAGTCATGATATGGGAGGAAATCAAGTCTGTCTACTGAAGTTAATTTGGGTTATGAGCCAATAGTCCCCATTTTCGTTTAGGTGAGTTTTGTTTTGTTTTGTCGTTTAAGGCAGCTGCATATATTGCTACTGTCCGAGTAGATTTGCATTGTCAAAGAGGAGTAGTGGACTGCTCCAGAAAAAAAAGTGAAGCTGAGGGTTTACTGAGCCTGCTGTGTCCAGAGTGCCTTTCCTGCTGTGGTGAAATAAAGAACTTCTGTAGTTTGAGCTGTTCTGGCTGACTGATTGCTGCATATTCCTCCCTTGTGGTGTGACCCGCTGTCAGCCGTGTTTGGACAAGGAGAGGAACACTGCATGCTTGCAATGCTGTGATAAGATGCCATTTGCACTAGTTTTGTTTTTTTTAAAAAAAAGTACTGCAACCTGGAGAAGAGGGCTTTGAGCCATGCTCCCAAATGGGGTTTGAATTCTGCCTGTTTAAACCTGATTCCAGCTGACTGAGTTTCAACAAAAGCAGTCTAGTCCATGTAGAGAAGAACCCAACCATTTCAGAAAGCCACATTCCAGCCTCTGTTCCCGCTCGGTTACAGTGCTCAACCAGATCAGTTCCTGGACGTAAGTGCGATTGTAGAGTTTTAAATGGCTCTTAAATAGGTTGTTCCTTTTTACATGGTCAGTTTGAAACTAGTTTGACTGGAACTGCATTTAAATATAGCACAAACTCAATTTTTTCAGCATGGTACTAAAGCCCCGTGTAGACAGTGCTTGACTGAGAAACCAAGGATAACTTGAGGTTTATTTTAAGAAGCCAAAACATATGTTGCTGATTAGAGATGCCGCATAACTTAATGCCCTATTTTTTTTCTCCAGATGGAGAAACACTAACTTCCATAATTCTCCTCCATTTGTCATCCTGCTTCGTTGTTGCACCTTTTCTCTTGAATGAAAATCACTTTGGCCAGTGGGCTAGATCCAAACCAGAACTTCCCTTTACTGTTTGATCATCTTCTTTCTGTATGTTCCTTTCCTAGACGTTGACAAGCACTACTGAGGATCAGCTTGAGTATTTGCTGGGATTGTGTGGCGTAGTTATAGTTCAATAAGATGCTAGTGATGTTTTCAACTCTACCGTAACTGTATAGCATACCCTTGAAGAGAATGTTGTTTCAGAAGTTCCAGTGGAAAAAAAAAGAAAAAAAAAAAAAAGGAGATGCCAGGAACCGTGATGGAGCTTCAGTCGCAGTGCTATGGCTGTGTCTGTAGGGAACACATTTCTGGTGGCTGGTGATGCTGACATTTACAAAGGCAATTCTGTAGCAATAGAGAATGTATGCTTTCTCATCCCTGCTGAACTTAGAGAATTTATGCTAGCAGAATGATCCCAGACTACCCTGTTAGAGTTCATCACGGTTTCCCTGATGGAGAAGGCTAAGCAATCTGTCACATCACCTTAGGCAGTCTGAATTTGCTTCTAGACTACTTCCAAATGGCCTGCCAGCCAGGCGCCCTCCCTGGTTGATCCCAATTTCACACTGGCTGGTGGTTTGCCAAATCAACCAAGGTGACCAAGACATAGCCTTGGCCCCAGCTAGGAGCCTTTTACCTTTCCTTTTCCTTTTGGTTTTCCATCAAACCAGGAGTGCAATTAGTGGTGAGTAGGTGGCCGTTCAGCTGTTGCTCCAGGTGACAAGAATGGCAAAGCCGCATGGCAAATTGAGCTACTGTTGTCCCTCAGGACACCCGTAAAGGCAAGAGGCTGGGCTCTGGTTGCTGGTGTAGCTCCAGGCCTACAGCTTCTGCTGCTTGCCCCCCAAAACTTGTTTTGATCAACCATGCTGTTGCCCTCGAATATGCTTTGTGTGTGAAAAACTGATTGCAGTTGTTCTGTTGTCTGTTTTCTCTCTTCTGCATCATGGATGTGGCACCAACTTACTCTCACAATGAGCTTGGGTGTTGTTTTGCTGTTATTATTAACATGTAATTCTACTGTAGACCAAAAAATACGAAAAGGAAAAAAATCAGTTTCAAGACGTAAAAGACCAGTGAGTGAAAGGTGAAAAATTTAGGAAGCAAAGGTGTAAGAGAAGCAGTGGTTAACTGTGTTAAGTTAGAAATCTCAGAATAGCCTTACCTATTTCTTAACCAATGCTTACCAATCATCCGGTAGTGGGGTTAGATAGCTTTCTTGGCTCATTCGTACTTGTATCCTAATATATATATATATTTTATTTTTGTTTCTTTGGTATTGCTGTTGCACATCATGTTGTCTTTTATAATGCCTGATTTTATTGTATTGTACTTTATCAATCTGTTTTGTTTTTGTTTTCCTTTTGAAGGATGGGATAAATAATGTTTCCTTTTTGTTTTGAATTTTTGAGAAAAAAAAAATGCACTGGAAGTAAACACAAACACATTTTGTCATTTAAAAAAATAAATAAATAATGGAAAACACACAGCCACGCAGTGGAAAAGGCTAAGAAAAAGCTCCTCTCTTCTTCCCTATTGTGGAAGCGTCTTCTATCAGATATGCTAGAAAGAAAGCAATCAATCTCAAACAAAGGAAGAGAGAAGCCTCTTTGATCCCAGCTCTGCTACCTGGTGTATTTATGCACAGTGTTTTGCAGGGCTGGGCTCCTAAATGGCCAACAGTCATAAAATCCAGAACCACATGGGGCAAAATTCATCCCTGGTGCAAGCAGATGTAATTGCAATGAAGTCAAAAGAGGTACACAAAGGATGGATTTAGCCACATGCATGCGAGATGCAGCTGCCTTCCCTGTAGTACCTAAGTCCCCACTGCTAGATTTTATTGATGTGGAAACGGCTGGTCTTTTGGCTGTGTTAATCGCATAATACCCATTGAACGGTGTTCAAGGTAGGCAAAACACTTTCCCACTGAATAAATCAGTTCTGGATGCACCTTTGCATGACGCCTTTTGCCTACCAGCTTTCAGCTGTTACCCACTCCCAGCCGCGAACTGATCCGATCTAACTCTGGTTGAAGAGCCTGCCTTTGCCAGAAAATGGACTTGACTATTAAGCGTAGTAAAACTTCTGCGTATTTAACTACTATAACCCAGAAATGGCCCTTGCACTTTTAAGGCATATGGAAACATCCTCTCTGTCTTTCAAAATGGCTACGGTTCTTTTGCGAGTAGAACGCCACAGACACAGAAACACACACACAAAAAAAAAATTAATTAATTAAAAAAAAAATAAAATCTGGAGGCTCTTTGCCCCAAATCCTTCCCGTCTCTTTTAGTGCTCGGCAGTGTCCTGCCCCCCTAGTGCCTGCTCACCTGAGTACAGCGGGACAGATGCGCGTGTTGAGACGAATGCAAAGAGCACGCCTTTTAAAAGGCAGATGATTTTCCTGTTATGCCAGCATCTTCGAATTCCCATATCAGCTGATGGTTTTTCCTAGCCTGACGGCTTTCAATCAGTTGTTGAAACATTGGCTTTCGCTGTTTTGTTTTCTAAGGAGGGAATGTGGGGTGGGGAGAATAATGTGGTGTTGTTTGTAACTTCACAGTCCTGATAGTTGGTTTGTATCTTCCATATTTTATGCAAAAACAGACATTATAAGTCAATAAATAATTGTGCCCTAGGTTGAAAGTTAAGTGTTCAGGAAAGGAAAAAAATGGTTGGCATTTTTCTACATTTTTGTGAAGACTCTTTTGGAAAGGAAGGGTACATATTTTTGTTGTGTAGTATTTTCTATTTTTGAATGCATTTTCTTGGTACAAGACTGTTTTGTGGAATTTTTTTTCTTTTTGGTGAACACATTATTTAAAAAAAAAAAAAAAAAAAGAAAAGAAAGAAAAAACTAATTGAAAAGTTTGCCCTTAAGGATATGCTGCAGTTTTGAGGTTTAAAATAAAAAATAAAAAAACCATTCAAGGCGCGTGTTAAAAGTTGGGGGATTGTATTGTTGGGAGTTTTTTTGTAATTGTTACAAGAAGAAGTTTGTAGCCACTGCTGTTTATTTTGTTTCAGATGAGTAAGTAAAGGGATTGTTCTTGTGTTATTCTTTTTTTTAAAAAAAAAGTTATTTATGAAATGTCACAAACACTGGACTGTGAGTTTGTGTGGAAGCATTTTACCACCCTGTGTCTTCATAGAGCTGTTGGTGATCCTACTTCTCATTAATCTGTCTCACGATTTCCTGAGCAAATCTGGGGGGAAAAGTGGGAGGGGGAGAAGTAAAAGAGAAACTGAATGCATTTTTGAGGCAGAAACTCGGGGGGAAAACACAAAACGGTGTTTTGGAATCCCAAACCCGCTCTGTCAGCTCTACTTCTCCCATCTACCACAGGAACACAAAGGGCTTGCACCCACTGGTGGAGAAGGAAAACCTGTGGTATGTAGACGTGGCAGCGTGCAAGGGGACAAGTGGCTGAGAGCCGCGATGCTCATAAGGACCTCTGTAAATGACATCCCAGCTTCTCAGCCAACAGCTCCCCTGGCATGCCCATCATATCAGGCCAGAGGCTTTTGGGACAGCCTCACCAACCCAACCAAAACACTGAGGGTGGTTCTGCCTTTTCACGTGCCAAGCGAGCTCTTCTGGCACCCCACCAGTGGGCGCGAACAGCGGGGAGCACTGCTCAGTGCGATCGCCGGCTGTTGATCTGGGGAGAAGTAGAGACTGGAGGTGACCAAAGAGGTGTGTGGTGCTCTCAGTTTCGAGGAACAAGCTTAGGAACGATTGGAGAAGCAATGCTTCAGGCATTCGTGGGACCAGAGAAAAGGGAAAGGGGAAGACACCAACAGCCATAACAAAAACTGGAGATATGTAACTGGGCGACATACTAGACCAACCAGACTCTTTTCCTTCCTGGACAATAATGCAGCCAAATCTTGAGACTGTCAAGCAGACAGAAAGCTGAATGTGGCCTTCATTTCTCCTGCCTTTCCTTTTTATTCTCCCTCTTCCTTTGCCCTGAGATTTCTTCTCAGTGAGCGTCCGCTCTGCTGAGCACTTCTTTTGCCCTCCACCTAAACTGCCCTTGCTTTCGAAATGTGGGTTCAGTCAGGACTGAGTAAAATCATGTGCCTTCTTTTTCCCCTTTTGTAAGTATACCGACCTCCTCCCCTTCCCCAACTTAGACGTGCGAGAGAGGCAGGAGGAGGCTGCTTAGGAGTGCTACTTGTCTACAGGCGTCCGGCAAAACACTGAGGTGGTGGCAAGGGGAAGGGGAGTGGAGAGAGCTGTCAGCTCCTTCCCCTTCCCACACGTAGCAGGTCTTCCCAAGGAGACACCCTCCGCCACCACCTCCTCAGAGGGCCCTCTCTCCTACCATCAGTCCCAGTGGGCATGGGATGGCTTTCCTCTCCGATTCCTATCCCGGCTGAGCGAAGCACTCTGCTGGAATTCATGTCATTTGCAAGCAGTTTGTGGCCTTATAGAGATGACTTTTCAACCACTAAAAGAAAAAAAAAAAAAAAAAGGCAACTCAATTCCTGCCCAAGGTTTGTGTCACTTCTAAAAACCCAGTCCCTACCAGTTCAGACTCCTTGAATCTCAGTCCATTCTAAGGATGGTGGCTAAACTGACCAGCCGAGCACTTAAATGCTAGACCGTCTGGTCTCGTGCTTTCTTTGCTATAATCCCTACTGTCTGCTTGCTTTTCTTACTTTCTCTATATTCTCTGCTTTACGAGGCAGCCCTAGAGTTTGGTAAAAGGTGAGAGGAGCCAGTGGGATCCTGGCTCAGGGAAAGTAGTTGACGGCTCATTTTCAGTGTCTTAGCAGGAGAAGGATATGCCAGCTGCCACAGCAAATGCATATTACGATGGGCTGACTGTGGTATTTTTAGGGCCAATAAACCCCACCCAATTACCGGAACATGGCTTATTCCCGGGTCAAAACCATGGAGAGGAAATAGCGCTTTGGCATACTGGAGAAGCAGCCTGCAGTGCACAGGACATAAGATCTGCACCACGCCTGGGTGGTGGGAACAAAAAGTCCCCTTGGCACTTCCATAAAGAGACAATAAATGAAAATGCTGTGGATGGGGACTGGAAATCTATTCTGTAGGTTAGGTTCTAGAGACAGGGAGGGGCAGCTGGGGAACGATGGGTTTATTTCCACTCCCCATTAATGGTGCGCACTTAATGGTGCAGAGGAAGGGCGCATTCCTAGCAACCTTTGGTGCTGATGATGGACTTAAGACATTTGTCCAAGGCCTAATTTTGACACTATATACACTACATCGCATGCAATATTTCCAAAAATAAAAAAATAAATAGGAGAGAGAGGGAGGAGAGCAGTGCAGGCAGTTGGGATTGTTAGGGTTGGATTATTTTGCATCTTTTGTAAAACTGTAAATTCAACAGTGCCTTATTCCTAATAGATGCTGGCACTTGGGGGACACACACATGAAAGTACCAATGAAAGCCAGAACTAGGGAGAGTCAGACGCATACAACAGAGGTCAGTAATCATCGTTATGGGAGCTGTACTGGGAATGACACAGCTACGTCAGAACTGAAAACCGCTCAAATATTCAAGCTCTAAAGCAATTTCCCTTCCACCACCTCCTGCCTTCCCTCCTTGCCAATGGTGCTGCCCAAGAATAGCTGCCTACACTGAGGCCTGTCACTGCCCCATTTGCTTTTGGCATTGTTGAGTCCAAGGAGTTTAGCATAGTCAAGCTTTCCACCGCTACAGTGTTTTCCACGGGGTATGTGAATGCCAGTTGTTTTGCTTTAAATGCACTTTAAAAAAAAAAAAAATCAAATCAAAGCTCCAGACTGTTTCAAATACATAGGGGAAGCTAGTGCATATGTGTTTGAACCCAGTTCACTTTATCTCCAGTTAAAATGTACTCCATGCAGTGTGTATGTATAGAACAATGTGTATGCATACGAACACACACGTCAACCTTAAATATCAGCAGACTAACCTTTCTCCTTAAGCTCATGAAACCAGATGCTACACAAACACAGCAGCAGCAGAGGAATTAACGGTTGGGCTCTTGAAACAGATCACAAAAAATAAAAGCAACTACTTGGTCCTTTCTGTATGTTCAATAATTACAGAAGGAATTGGGTTGTAACCGGAATAAAAAGGAACGGTGCTAACTGAGTGAATGGGCAAAACCAACAAAAACAAAAACAAAAACTCAGCCCAATAACGCGGTTTGACTTTTACACTAATTCTCACATTGGGTTGTTTTGTTATGGTTTTTTGTTTTGTTTGATATGGAAAAAAAATAAATTGCATCTAAACTGATCCACCCGCAAAAGAAAAAAAAAGCAAACGAAATGAAATGCGTCCTGCCCTGAGGAAGCTCTTGTTTATGGAGGATGTCAGAAGTCTCAAAACTCTCGGCCTTGCTCTCACGTACCACATGCTCAATCAGTCCTTTTTTTAAAATGTCTGAAACTGAGAAAAAAAAAAGAAAAAAAAAAGAAAAAAAAAAAAAAAAGAAAAACTTTTTGAAGCACCTTACGTGGCTTCCCATTCCAGGAGTGGGAGCCACCTTTTTTTCTTTGAGCACCTTACTGATGTGTTAATGCTATCTGCTGTCTTTTTGTTGCCCGTTGGCTGAGCGGCTGGCTGTCAGCACCTACACGCAAGCGTGCGGGGGCGAGGGCACCTTCCCATTCCCGTGGCATCGGCTGGGACCCAGGAGGAAATTTCTTGGTTTCACAGAAAGGGGAGAGGGGGAAAAATAACAAAAAACAAAAAACGCACACTCGTGTGTGTGCAACAAAATGGGGCGCTTTCATCCTGGGGACAAAGAAACTCCCAGCAGCCAGAGCCAAGCGAATGGGAAACGGCACCGAGGGCTGAATCCCGGGGTCTTTACACGATGGCCTTGCCCGAATAGAGACCCATGGATCCATCCCTGGAAAGCTCCAGGAGGAGCCGGGTCTGTGCCCGGATCGCCGCGTGCTGCCGCGGTCGCTTGTGTTGTTGCACGCCCGCCCGTCCGCACACCCACGCACGCGCACCGCTATACAGACATCTCTCGAGAAACATGGTTTGTGACGATGTGAAGAGCAGGTCAACAGTTTTGAGGGGTTAAGTTCCTTTTTTTTCTCTCATTATACTCTGTAAATGGTATGTCAGTTATCAAAAACAAGCAAATAGAAAATCGTTTAAAAAAAAAAATACCTTGCATACGCCTTTTCTATCAAGTGCTTTAAAATATAGAATAAATACACACATCCTGCCAGTTTTTTCTTACAGTGAGAGTATCCTTACCTGCCATTTAATATTAGCCTCGTATTTTTCTCACGTATATTTACCTGTGACTTGTATTTGTTATTTAAAACAGGAAAAAAAATAAAAAAAGAAAATTAACTGTAGCGCTTCATTATACTATATTATTATTATTATTATTGTGACATTTTGGAATACTGTGAAGTTTTATCTCTTGCATATACTTTATACGGAAGTATTACGCCTTAAAAAAATACGGAAATAAATTTTACAAGGTTTCTGTTTTGTGTGGAAGAGTAATTGATGTTGCTAAGAATGATGTTTGTTTTTTGTTTTTTTTTTTAATGTTACCAGCACTTTTTTTGTAAGTTTCACTTTCTGAGGTATTGTACAAGTTCACACTGTTTGTGAAGTTTGAATATGAAGGAATAATTAAAAAAAAAAAAAAAAAAAGACAAAAGAACGTGGCAGGCGTCTTTGTGCGTTTATTTTTTCTCCGGAGGATCACGGTGTGATTGTTGTGAAGGCTGAACATCAGCTGTACTGCGTGTTGGGGATGGATGCTTGGAGGTTTGGGGTACTGGTGTTTGAGACTTCACTCAAAAATGAAATAAATTTTGGACTCTGTCCCATGCAGCCTGCTCCAGGTATCCTGCTTGAGCAGGGGTCGGACCAGAGGGTCCCTTCCCACCTCATCCATTCTGCATATGACTTCTGATTTTAAGTGACACCGCACAAGGTCTGTGAAAGCAAGACATTTCAATTGTCCAGCCCTTACCTCCCCTCTCCAATTACCCGAAACAGATTCTGCCTGTTGGTTCAAACTCTCCAAGGGTGAAGTGCTCCTTGGGATGAGCGGGACCTGCGCTCACTCTGAAGGGCCTCCAGTCATTTTGCCTGGATTTCTTTTCTTTGCAATGGCTAGTCATCCGTCCTCTAGTTTCATTTAATAAAAAAATAAATTAAAAAAAAAAAAATCTTTGCTCATTATAAAGACATACGGCTTCATGCTGTTCACTAAAGATTTTTGCCACAGATCTAAAGAGGGAATGGTCAAAATCCCCCAGGCAGTGTGTGCAGCAGGGAAGTGGCTGAATGGAACAGGCACAGTGTTACAATTCAGCAACTTTTAAAACCAAATGCTTAAGAGGGAGCAAATTTTGTTAAATACGATACTTTAAAAATTTCTATAGATATCAACAGTGCCGTTCACTCCAATTTAGGACCGTTTTGTACATTCATTTTCTGCTGCATGCACTGTCTGCAAAACAATTATCTTCTCCATTTTCCATAGTGAGATGAAAGACAACTGTCCTCCGTGTCCTCCAAAGCCTGAGTGGTAGAAAGGAAGGGATTTTCCCACCTGGGAAAAAACACGGTGGATAAGTTCCTCAGCAAAGTCCCGTCCACCCTGCTAGCAAGCGAGGTACAAGCAGCCCCACTCTCTTATCTTGGGATAAGACAACGAGATGTGAGGATCAGTCCTACCTGACCTCTTATATGAGGCGCTCTGCTGCCACTGTCTTTGATGATGGGTGATAGTCACCCATCTTTTCACGTGCTCTTTAAGAAGGAGCTAGCCCTCCAGCAGGGTTAATCACTTTCTGGTCTTTTTGCAGTGAACTCTCACAAGAACTTTTGCACAAGCTCAGGACAGAGGTGCAAAAACAATTAGGAAAAACCTCATGAGAAACAGGGCAGAGGAACAGCATGGATTTACTATTAGCACTTCACTGCTTCTACTCACACCACATTGATCTACGGCAACACCAGGGCCATCCCCAGGCTCAGCTGTCTGTCACTTTATCACAGGGTAGATTTGCCATCACTTGCAAAACACTGCCTGCTAAATAAAGACCTGTTTACCTGTTTACCTCTTCCTCTGATGTGTTACCTGATCCCCAGTGTCCCTGAAAAGCATCCTCCATATTATATGTGGTGGCACGTGTGGATCATGCTTTTTTGTCATTGTTTTCCACACGATAAACCAAGGCGTTGGATTCTTCCTCAAAGCCAACTGCTCCACACTACATACATGCCCAGCACCACGGAAATGGACGAGTTTCCAGGTTTTAAGCCAAGTTTGGGTAATGCTTCAGAACGGCCCAGCTGCAGGTCATGCTGTCTCCTGAGGTGATTCTGGGTGGGAGCTTAGTGGAGGAATAAAGAGGAGGTGGGGAACAGAGGTTATCTGGGAGGTGTCCTGATACCAGCCCAGACAGCTGGAGCGCACCAGAGAGGCATCAAATGCTCGTCTAATGAGGGGTAGAGGAGCAAATAGAGGACCCCTGTGCTCAGACAAGGAGGAAATGAAGTCTCCTGGTCTGTGCAATTTCCTCCGTTGGCCCTTGAGGAAATGAGAGGCCTCTGGGGCTTCTCTGTGGGATGGGGAGGGAGCTGTGAGATACATGGGCACACTTAGACACACAAGATAAGCCTAAAATGAGGATACTGACATAAGATCCTCCTCAGAACTGCACCTAAAGCTGAGAGTGGGAAAAGCAGGAAATTGTCTAGAAACAGGCTGCTGGGAAGCCCCAGCATGTTCTCATTAAGTACCTGGAAGGAAATGGAGATGTCTTTCACACACAGGCAGAAATTCATTCGTGCCATGACTCAACCCTGAAAGGTTTCCTCAACCGCAGCCCTCCTGGGGAGTTCGACATCAGGCCCTGAAGGGAACGGAGGATGCAGGTAAACACAGAAGCACAGAATTAGCGTGGGTTGAAGACCCTCCTTCAGATTTGCTAAGGAAGGAAATCTTAAGGAAGGACTGACAAAGGGAGTGCTGGGTTGAGTTAAGGGGCTAAACATGGAGCACAAGTGCTCCTTGCAGGCCTTTCCCCAGCCCTCAGGCTCCTTACTGCCAAGAAACCAGGCAGTGGACATTTTGTGTAGCCATCACCAGCTCACCCTCAGCATCTCCAGCCTTCCCTCTGCCTAGGAGCAGACACTGTGTGATGGCACCAGCTGCCTGCAGGCACCTCCACCCAGGCTGCATGCCCAGATGTGCAGCAAATGGGTAATGACTGAGAGTATCCATTTCCAGGGGGTGTACCTCAAATTGTATGACAAGGTGGGGGCCACAACAGCAAGACACACACCCCCAGGGTCTCCATAAGCAGCCATCAGCCTGCCTAGCTCACCAGCAGGGTGGTTAAGCTTTGTCACCAGCTATCTGGCTGACACAGCTGCAGCTTTGTCAAGGCCAGCCTTAATCTTACATGTTTGTAAAGACCCTTCTCTAGAAAGGTCAATGGATAAATAAATTGCCCCACGAGAAAAATCCTGTTTGTGCATAATTGTTCACAGCATTAGCAAAAAGATGCAAGATCCACAGCTGGGGATTTGTGGCCCTTGCTCTGGTTATAGGACAACTCCCAAATCAAGGTTTTCAGAAAAGCGTATTTGAAGATTCACATTTATTTTAGAAATTGGAAAAAGGAACTTTTTTTTTTTTTTAAATGGCAACCTCAATATCTTTTCAGGCTGCTTTCTGACAGAATTAGAAATGCCTCCCTGTGCCAAAACCAAGATGACTATTCCCTTTTTCCAATGAAAACATACGAAGTTCAGACCACTTTTTATCAAAGCTGTGAATTTTGATAGGCATTGATAAAAAATTAAATTATAGTCAAATATCATTAAAAATAACCTCGTTTATTTCAGAAGGGTGGTAGTCTATTCCCAACAGATACCATGGGATGCAAGATGGTTGTCAGAAATAGCTTGATGATTTCGGAGGCCAGTCAGATTTATGAAAATCCTTAAGGCCAGGTCCAAGGATACAAGTCCATGTCTCAAAGGCATCTCCATTTCAAAGGAGGCAAAACACCTACACAGCTCATCAGAGCTGAGCCTCAGTCCATTTCAAAAGCAGGTTGTGGATGCTTTCAGATCTTTTCCTTGCCTGCCAAGAACCCTTTTTCCTGCAGTTTCCCTTGGCCTACCCATCCCCTCCAAGAACATCCCACCTCCTTCAATGCCAGAAGGCAAGGTGTGGATTTTACAGCCATACTCCCAGAGTCTCCTGCCAGGGAGAGATCTCCAGGTAAGCCACCAGATCCACCTGGTTGCACCAGTTTGGCTCACCAGCCCTGTATCACGTTGCCTTTGCTGGCTGAAAAAATACTGCTAGGTGTCAGCAACTCTCTGGCCATGTCTCCTGGACAAGGGGAAAGCAGAAGGGCAGCTCAGAGCTCCCATTAAGGCAGGGGGAAAGTTTTGCTCCAGATGACCTCCAGAAGTCCCCTCCAACCTTAACCATTCTGTGGAAGTTGCTGTGAGGCCCTGAACTTCCCAATCTGTTACAAACCTTTGTCAGACACCAAATTCAGCTGCCTGGTCCCCATGCTCACTTAGCAAGAGCAAACGTCTGAAAGGCAGCCAAATGCTCTCAGTCGTTGCTGCCCTGTGTGGCCTTAGACCTCACCTCAGCTCCTGGAAGCTCTGCCACCCTCACTGTTAACATAGGAACAACCATGCCATGTCCCAGGGGTGCAGGGTGTGACTGAGGTGCTTGGAGGCCCTGTCACAGGGGCTCCCTTCAGCCATTATCATCGTCAATGGCAGCTCTGTGGCACTCGTACAGGTGTGAAGACCAAGTCATTACATTGGTGGTGAGGGAAGGCATAAATATCGCTAACCCAAGGAGTTAAAGGTGTCTGTGAAAACACAGCTGTGCAGGACAAAGCTCTCTGTGTCGATGAACTTGCACACACCAGTCCCACCGATGGGCTTCAAGCTCGGACCTGGGTGGACGAAAGCACACAGCTAACGCCCTCCCTTGTGCCACCAGCAATCTGCAGCGAGTTGGCAGCTCTCACATGTGGTGGCACAGCCCACACCAAGATCCCAGGCCAAAA
This sequence comes from Anas acuta, assembly GCF_963932015.1. Taxonomy (NCBI): domain Eukaryota; kingdom Metazoa; phylum Chordata; class Aves; order Anseriformes; family Anatidae; genus Anas; species Anas acuta. Next base: position 118,254,501 of record NC_088979.1, on the reverse strand, counting down.
TCCTGGCTGATCCTTTCACCCGGTGTACCATAAGGACGGTGCGTGGGCCTGGTGTGCAGGCCAGAGCCAAGAAAGAGCACGACACCCACACTGGCACTGCTGCTGACTGTCAACCCCTCTCGGCTCATCAGCACAGTGAACAAACAAGGAAGAATCCAGCTATTCAGCCAAGTTCTGTTTTCAGTAACGCCACACCACCCATCATCAATTAGCCTAATGAATGGGACAGAGCCAGCTGTCTGGAAGAGACTAAAAACAAAGCAATCAAAGGGGAAAAAAAATAACAAACAAGCAAACAAACAAGCAAACAATGGCATCCCAACTTCCCCAGACAACAGCACAGCCCTTTGTTTGTTTGTTTGTTTCTTGCATTATTTTGGAAGCCAGCAGCACTGAGGGAAGCACTGAATGATAAAAGCAGCTTGCCCACGCTGCCAGCATTTCAGACAGACCCTGAAGTTTCTCATTCTGTGCCTGAACCACAGGAAAGCCACCACAACCCAGTGCCCTCCTAGGATCGTACCTGGACCAGAGAGCATGGGGATACTGCCCACCCAAGCAGCCCCTTGGCAGGAGCAGCAACCAGGCCATGCTGACACCAAGCCGTGAAAGCCTCAGGTCACTGGTTTGGGAAACAGACAAGGCAGCAGAAACACACCTTTGCAGAAAACTCAGGGAGGGGAAAAGAGAGGAGAAAGCTGAGGAGGAAAGTCTTGGCATAACCCTACCACAATGGCTAGGGAAAGCAGCAGAGAAACAGTGTCCAGCAACCTGTGATTGCTGCCATGTCCAAACCCATAGCTCTGTAGTGGTGTTAACCACTGCTGGGATTCATTCCTCCCTGCATATATGTACGTAAAAGACATGGATGTGACTAGCAAACCAGCAGCTCATGGGTAAGCAAGCCATCTATGGGACTTCATCTGAAATGGGCATGGTCAGTGAACAAGACAAGTGAAAGCAGCGTCCTGCTGAGCCCGTTGGCCTGCCGTGCTGTTGCATCCAAATTGGAGCTAAACCACAGGGGCGGGATACCAGACCATAGGCGAGCATTGGCAGTCTTCTGCCTTCAGTAATAATAAGATGATGCTTACACAAACAACAATACGAGACCAAGCCTTCAATTCTGCAGCAAAACACCTGTGCAAATAGTGGGGGTTGCAGATATGTATATGCAACCTAATCGCAGCACTGCCTGTGCTATCAACAGCCACGAGCTGCTGACCAAGCCTGCACGTGTCCAGGGTATGTGACCTCCATCCTGTTGTTGGTTGGCTTCCCAACAGAAGGTCCTTGTTTTAAAACATATTGTCTCCTTCAACAAAAGACTCTTTTTTTTTTTAAAAAAAAAAAAAAAAAAAAAAAAAAACAGCTCAGAATATAACTCAGCATAGCTAATAGGTTCATGAGCACGAATAAGCCATGCACACCTGTATGGCGTAGGATCATTGGTCTTGTTGTGGCCTAAAACAGGCTCCTCCCAAGGCTGCACCCCTTAGATGACCAGTGTCCAGCTATGTGTTGCTAATAGCCCTGTGACCTCCGGTATCACCCACTGCTTTTACTTTGAAGGTCTTTGCTCTCATCCCATGCCTGTGCTTGTGGGACCTCAGCTAATCTCCCTACCTTCATTTCTCTGGCCCTGCTGTGTAACCTGGTACACCGGGTGGCCAGAAGAAAACCCAGGGTTTGCTAACAAGCAATAGCACTTGCAGTTCCTGCTCCAGTCTGTAATGGAGGAAGATCTCATGAGAAGAAAAGTTTGTTAGCCTGATACATCCTCATTCTATGAAATTTAAGACCTGTGTGATTTGTGCCAAGATGCTTGCATGATGTTTATGGGGAGCTCTCTTAGCTGTAGTACAGCCACAGAAGATGAGGCCTTTGTCAGCATTTACTGTCACCAAAAAACAGAGGAGCAAAATCAGACAGCTACAGGTCTGTCCTTTCTCCCACACTTTCTGAGGATACAGTAGAAGTGACTTTGATCCCTACTGGAAACTAAGGTGTAGGCCGTGACAGCAAAATCCACCAGGTTTCCATGGCAGATTTTTTCCGCTGTCCTGTTGCTGACTTCCCAACAGCACTGAAATAAGTCTGACCAAAATCACAGGATGGGGGGAGCCTCATGAAGTAAGGAGAGCCGTTTCTCCTTTCCAGCTTCAGAGAAGGGTTTGCTAAAGAGCTCATTTGAACCATGCCCCAAAAGCCAGGTGAGGGCAGGAGCAGAGGGGTCCCACCTCATCTCCCAGCCCTGCCTGCACAGGCCACTCACCACGACCTTGCCTCAGCCCCACACTGCGCCAAAACTTCACACACTCTTAATTTTTCTTCCTCTCCCAGCTTGCCCGGTCCAAACACCTTTTAAAAGCCAAAGAGGCTGCGTATGAGGGGATTTACTGTCCAGCACGAAGAGGTCAGTAGCCTGACTTCACAGCTGCTCGTTGCTTTCAGGATGCTTTGTGGATTTCACCAGCATGTCACCGATGGCTCAGAGCTGCCAGCACTGGTCTCGTAATTGCCTCTTCGCCCAGAAGTGCATTAGCGATCCGGGCTGGCTATAAATACAAGTGGTTGGCTTCAAGACCTCATGCGCAAAAGTAACTTTGAGGCATTTTAATCCCATTTCCTTCCCCCCTCCTCCTCATGGTTTTGGATGACGCCTACCTCAAGCTATATATCTTCCCACCCACCTCTTTTCATCAGACCTTTCTTTGGTCTATTTGCAATCTGCTCGCATGTCTTTTGGGTAGATATTTTAGAGACTGTGTTTCATCACGGTGTCGAGGCTTATTTGGGTTTATGTCTTTGGATAGCCTCCAAAGGACTTTATCCAAGGGACTTAATTAGTCACCATTAATAAAGTGTATAAACAGCTGCTTAGGAGAAAAAACAGATCATAAAACCAAGTATTTTAACAAGGCCACTAGGCTGCAATTACATGCAAGAAAGGAAAATGTTAGCAGACCACCCTGTGGCAGCTTTGGTTGACATTTGAAAAAATGGCCGAGAAAATCAGGTGTTGGAGCGCTTCTAAGTTCTTGGCAGCTGTGCCAGCACCTCAGAGCAGCTGTGCTCCTCAGTGCCCTCTGCTCCTTTTCTCTCTTGAAGGAGGCAGGATGTGCACAGGCACCCAAGAGTGGTAAGCACAAATGTGCATGACCCATAAACCGTCCTGAAAGCATTTGTTGAAAAAACATGACTATCTGACCATGCCCTCGAGATGACTTTTTGGGAAAGACCACCAGGAAACATCTCTCCATTTGTGTGTACATGTGAAGTGAGCTCTAGCAAAAACAGCTATAAAACTACACGGCCAAACTGTAGCAGTGATGTTAGATGTGTGCATCGGCCCTGGAGCTTTCCTTCCCCAGTTGCCCACATGAGGTGTGTGCTTGTTTGAGGTCTGGTGGATACCAGCAGGTTTCCCTCCCAGCCACAAAACACAACATGGCCCAAGCCCTCTCCACCCCATTGAGATCTCCCATCTCCTCACAGTCTTCCCTAGCCTGTCCGCACCACCCGGACCCTTGTTGTGTCCTTCTGGGCCGCATCTAGGCCACAATCACCTCAGGAGGCCTCTCCCTGTCAGACATCCACCCACATGTTTGCTGCTATTCCACCTGCTTGACTGACACATTTAACGAGGCCAGCTCATAACCTACAGCCCCCTAGACCCTCACCATGCCCTGGCCCTTCACCCTGCCTTCATTTCATAAAAGAAGTACAACAGTGAGGGGATTTCAGCATCCCCAGCCAGGTTTGTGTGGTCTCAGCAGGTCATGGCCAAAGCCCATGGCCACCCACACTGAAGCAGCAAGCAAGCAGGGCCCAATTCCAGCTAGATACTTGTGCTCCTCTGTGACTTGGAGTGCTTGAGTGATCCCAAAGGAGCCACTGGCACACATATTTTTCCTCAGGTGCATTAGCAGCTCTGGACTGAAACCAGCATCGCTCTGACCTCGCGGTCCATGGGAAGATGAAAATATTGACAAGGAAAAGGCAGCCAGCATGAGGTAACCTCCCCTGGCAGTGTGACACTGTCAAAGCCAAGGGAAGGATACTAGACAGGCCTTTTCTGTCTCATCTCCGACATAAAAGCAGCAAAGTCATCACTGTAACAGAAATTTGGTAGGAATGCAGCATGAATAGAGATGTTTGTAAGCAGCAGAAGGAACATCAACAGGAGGATTAAAAGAAAAGCTTGAACTGCTAACAAACAACACCATTCCCTATGGACTATCAGGCATCGGGCAGCAGCCCAGCCCGTGGGCTGGTGAAGTTGGAGCCATCCAGAAGCTCAGGCACAGGACCAGCCTGCAGCAGCTGCTGACTCCTAAGAGAGACTTCCCTTAGTGCTGGTCCAAAATTTATTCTGTTATTGCTGGTCAAGAGAACCCCAACAGGCAGGTGGGCACATCATAGCCACTATCCCTGCCCCTCCATGTTGCACACACGTGATCCAGATCACCTGAACACACACATATCTCAGTGCTCGTTAGTGCATGAGTGTGTAAAATCAGGCTGATGAAGATTTGTTTAGAAGATATCTTCCCTTCCATAGGATACCACAATGATTTTTGTTACATTTTTCCCCTATATTCTTGTCATCCCTTGAATTTATTACTAAGCCCCCAAAGCTCAGAGGTTCATTCATATTTGTTTGTTTGCTACAAGTAAAATCCTACAGATCAGAAACATATTGTTTAAACTAATCAAAGGCACAAAGAAGTTTCTACTTAAAGACTTAAATGGAAAGTGTTTTTGTCATTTATGTTCTCTAATGGTTTGGACTAGAAAGATAGTGAGTTGCACAAGCATGTTCAGAGAAGACCAACAAAGATGGTGAAGGGACTAGAAAACAAGACTTATGAGGAGCAGCTGAGGGAACTGGGGTTGTTTAGTCTGGAGAAGAGGAGGCTCAGGGGAGACCTTACTGCTTTCTACAACTGCCTGAAAGGAGGTTGCAGCAAGGAGAGTGCCCATCTCTTAAGTGACAAGTGATGGGATGTGAGAAAAGGCCTCAAGCTGTGCCAGGGGAGGTTTAGGTTGGATATGAGGAAGAATTTCTTCATGGAGAGCGTGGTTGAGCATTGGAACAGGCTGCCCAGGGAGGTGGTGGAGTCCCCATCCCTGCAGGTATTTCAGAAACATGTGGAACTTAGGGACATGGTCTAGTGATGGGACTCAGTAGGCCAGGCTGATGGTAGGATTTGGTAATCCTGAGGGTCTTTTCCAACCTAGATGAATCAATGATCCTGTGATTCATTTATTCTAATTTAGTACTGCTATTTTGTGAAATATCAAGAGATTTTAAAGTGCTCTTTCTCAGAACTACTTGAATACTTTGTGGTTATGAGGGTCTTAACTGAAAAGAAAATACAAATCCACAACCATAACTAGAAAGAAAAACTGCTAGCACACCATATCTGTACTGGTTATTTAAAAATAATTAAATAAATAAAGGTTAATAAAAATCATTAGTGCCTGCATTTTTAACAAATATAACTTCTCTGCTTCATGGTAAAATCTGCAAAATAATGTCTCCCCTTCCCTGTCATTACAAACCTACATTATCAAATGACTGGAGACAGCAAAGCATGTATTTCCTTAATTGCAAATGTCCTTCTTTTTGCAAGTGCTTGAAATAGTTTAATTTTCCTTCTAATAGTTTGAAGCACTTTTAGAATCCCAAGGGAAGCCTACAGGCAGCAAGAACTTTAATGGAAATACTTAGAACCCCAAGGAAGGCTGAGGTGAGGAATTAATTGCCCAACTGCTGTATCAAGCTTTTCCCTTGCTGGTGAATGCAGACCCATTGAGCCAACAGGCAACAACATCAGGTGAGCAAGGCAAAGAACAGCAGTTCAGTTCTCTCAGTTCCCTCCCAGAACAAGGGGAAATCTTGCACAGAACAATGCTGCAGTGGTCTCTGGGCGCATAAAAGGTTTATAGCTATTTGTTTCACTGAAGGAACAGTTCAGAGGCAGTTTCCTTTGGAAAGAAAAGAAAAGAAAAGAAAAGAAAAGAAAAGAAAAGAAAAGAAAAGAAAAGAAAAGAAAAGAAAAGAAAAGAAAAGAAAAGAAAAGAAAAGAAAAGAAAAGAAAAGAAAAGAAAAGAAAAGAAAAGAAAAGAAAAGAAAAGAAAAGAAAAGAAAAGAAAAGAAAAGAAAAGAAAAGAAAAGAAAAGAAAAGAAAAAAAGAAAGAAAAAGAGAGAATGAAAGAAAAAGAGAAAAAAAAGAGTGGGGAAAAAAAAAAAGGAAAAAGGAAGGGAAAAAAAAAAAAAAAAAAGAAGAAAAAAAAAATTTTGCCTGGCTGGCAGGCAAACCTCTGGGGAAGGTGGGGAGGAGCAGCTGAGGACCATCAGCATGTGAGGTGCTTTCTGGGCACCTCGTGGCACAGAGAGGACTGGTTCTGCCAGCACACACATACACACACATACACACACACACACACACACACAAAGTAACATGACAGAGCCTAAATATGGTGAAAATTTGCAACCATCCAAATGCACATTCTGGCAGTGAAGAAAGACCCCTCCTCTTCCTGTAATCCAGGGATGATCTCTTAACAGATGTGCATGCAGATCCCATTCCTGAGAGAGAATCTGTGTAAGGCTATTAGATATCGTTAATCTCCCCTCACAAGAAGGTATTTGTTGAAATTAAAAGGCACTAGGCATTGATAGTTTGTTTTTTTAAACACCGTAATTATCCTGTATGACTCACTGCCACACCGCACCATTCCTATCAGGAGGCGGATTAGATTTTTTTGCCTTTTGCATCATCTGAATTCAGAGAAAAAAGTCAGGGGGACACCAAGAGGGATCAAATCCATGCCGACAGCTCCCATAACATCGTGGTCAGTCCCCGCAGCCCTGCTTCAGGACTTGCTTTGATGCATGGGAAGTTCAGAAGGCATTTTCCAAGATAAGATACCCCTTCCCCCAAAAAACTCCTTTTTATTCCTTGTCCATCATGACGGCTTTGGGCACATCCACCCTGCAGCTGCTCAGAGCTGTGGTGTGGCAATAGCACTGCTCCACCACGCTCCTAGACCTGTGCCTACAGCTGAGTCTGGGGAGAAAACAGCCCTGAAGCCAAACCCAAGCAAACACGACATCTCCTCATTTCTATCATCTTTTCTCAGAGGCTTGGTTTAACAGAAATAAGTAAATTACCCCATAGCTGCATAAAGATTGTGTGAATGCAAGTGCCCTGCAGATGATTCTGATTAAGCTGCAATTTACTCCTTCAGGAAAAAGCACTTAATGCAAGATTTTAAGACCTGAGCAGCATGCAAACAGCAGCGGAATAGAAAGATGCAGCTAGCAATGACACCTTAAACTGCTCCTTGTCTTCTAGTGCCCTTCAGGGATACAGAGTGGAAAAAGGAGAGGCAGCAGTAAGTCTCACCATTTTCTGTCCCAGCAGAGAGGCCAGAACAGAAGTTTGCTTTGAAAGGTTCAAAAGAAACTGTAAATAAAGCAGATTTTGGTGAGGTAGGCAGAGGAACAGGACTCAGAGCAGGTATTTGAGGGAGAGAAAATGGAGAAAAGAGAAAAAATATCAGGAAAAATTATTCCTGATATCCAAGCTAAACCTCCCCTGGTGCAAACTGAAGCCATTTCCTTGTGTCCCGTCACTAGTTACTTGAGAAAAGAGATGGACACCCTCCTCACTGTAACCTTCTTGCAGGTAGTTGTAGATGAAGTATCGACCCCAGCCTCCTTCTCTTCAGACTAAACAAAGCCAGTTCCCTCAGCTATTCCTCAGAAGTCTTGTTTTCTGATCATTTATCAGCTTTGTTGCTCTTCTCTGCACACAGTCGAGAAACTCAATATCCTTCTGGTAGTGAGGGGCCCAAAACTGAACACAGTATTCAAAGTGTGGTCTCACCTCTGAGAGCTATAATGAGGAGCACCAGAACACAGTCTAATTTCTTCTCGTCTCACCCCTTGGGCTGTAATTTTGTAGGTCTTGCTTCAGCTCAATGTTCTCCGTGCTTTTAAGTCAAAATGGCTCAGAAGTTTTTAAGTCTCATTGATCTTTAGGATGGAAGTGGTGGGCAGGAAGAAGAGGACTGCAAGCAGTTCAGGGTGCTTACATGAGCTCCCTGCTAAGTTGAGATTTTGTTTGCTGGTTGAGGTGGAGGGGAGGGACAGGAGGGGGAAGGAGACTGATCTGAGGAGCACCTGCAGGTTGGCATTTGGGTTTGGCTCATGGGACCACTCCTCGAGCTCAAAAGGAGCAACTTCATCCATCCTGTCTCTGACAGGACTTTGCTTCCCATGGAGAGCCTTGTCCTCCTCTTGTCATAATGTTATTTATAAAACCATTTGCAGGTCTGATTTCTATGAAAATCATTCCTGGTCAGATAACCTCACATTGCTCCATGCTGTGAAGATTTGGGATGTAGCTCCTCAGTCCAGACTGTCAAAGCAGGGAACAGGGAAGGTAAAGGGAGAGCAGAAGGGAATGGACATCAGCAGGATCTGAATCTCTTGTGAATCCTATAACGTGAGCTGTGGTAGTTTCCCTCCATTTCTCCAAGGAGTCTGCACTGTTTTTGCAAACTGCTGTGCAAACATTATCCTGAAGCTGCCTGACTTCCACTTTGGTAGTTGTTGCAAGAACAAGTGTTGTTACTTAGCAGCCAAGGCTGAATAGGCAGATCTGGCTTAGATGGTGTGGATACAAGCTTAAGTTTCAACAGAAGTTTGCATCTTGTGCCTCCTAGAAAAGCTCTGTTGGTTCTACATCCAGAGGGTTCTACATCCAAAGGCCAAATTTTCCATGGCCACATAGGAAAATGGAGGAGAATGGAGGTGGGAAGGGACCCCAGGAGGTCTCTGCTCCAAGCAGGCTCCACCATGCAGTCAAACCAGGCTGCTCAGGGCTTTTGATAGGGTAGAGGGTTTGAGAGGGTTTGCACTAAACACAGCATTAAAGAAGTTGTAAAGTTAAAATAAATAAATAAATAAATAAATAAATAAATAAATAAATCTCTGCAAATATCACAATCAAGGCTGCTGATGTGATTTTAACTCAGCCCGGCCTCTGCGTGTGGTACAATCTAATCTAAATTAAATGATCACATGGATTATTATCTTGCTCCACTAGATTGCTGCTGTAGAGCAAACACAAGAAAGTCATTAAGTCCCTGCCTCAAATTGCTCCCAGGCTTAAGGAAACAAGGGGCACGAACAGAGCCACCCCGCGATGGAGGTACACCCCTGAGAAAGAGTTTAAACAGAGCAGCAACAAGTTCAATGGGATTTTTATTATTATTATATTTTTTAAATCAAGACAGAGTAATATTAGGAAAAGAGATAGGCAGGAACAGAGGAGGGTAAAGGCAGACACAGTGGGCATCTCAGTGGGGAGGGCATGGATTAAGGGGTAAGGATGTTCCCAGGAGAGGGGGCGCCAGGGCTCCACCGACACAGGAGGAAAGGAGCTGGGGAAGACGTCAGAGCTGAGTCTCTGCCAGGTGGAGATCTGGAGGAGAACAGCAATGTGCTGGTGGGTAAAGCACTGTGTTTCTCCTGGTGATAAACAGGAAACCTCCCTGCCTCAGAGGAGGGCGACAGGTGCGAGGAGATATCTCTGTATTGATTCTTGGTTATCCATTACACGGGATAGACACCACAAATACAGCAAATTGTGGACCGGTGTCCTGCAGCCGATGCACAGACTTTGCTGGCCTCCGGCCTTCAGGAATGGCATACAAACTGTGCTTTAGGGTGTTAAAATTATGCTGCGCCGCCTCCAGCACCCTGCAGCTGTCGGACCCGCTGCCAGGAGCGGCGTTCTCCGGCCATTTCGCACCCAGCCTGCAACTCCCACAGCCCTCGCTGCACAGAACGAGCACCGCCGTGCGCTTTCCCTCCCGTTTGAAGCACAGTTGTGTGGGCGTGTGGGACTCCTTCCAAGCTCACAGCTAAAATGCCTCCGCAGGGGGGGCTGGAGGGCTTCCCCCCTTTCCTTAACTGCAAATGCATTTCCCTGGAAGTGGGCAGTATAGGGCAGAAAGCAGCTGAAGTTAGTCAGACACATACAAGCTCATGGGTAACACTCCAGGGGCTCCCCAGGGAGCCCTTCATGGGTCTTTTGCTCTATAGCTTGACAGCCAAACCCTCCACCAAGGATATATGTGAATGTGGCACCCATAGAGACCAGGTGGGGGCTCATTGGGGTCACCCAGCACCATCCCCTGACCTGTCCTGGGAAAGGCTAGGCACAAGCTTACAGGCATCGAGCTCAGTATGGGCATTTCACCCTCCACATCCCCTGGCTGGAGCCAGCCTTCTCACATCACCCATATCTGATGTGGACAAGCACTCTCCCCAGTCTCATTTATGACCCAACCTGGACAGGTTGGATCAATGGGCAGAGGCCAATGGGATGAGGTTCAACATGGCCAAGCGTCGGATCCTGCACTTTGCCCACAACAACCCTATGCAATGCTACAGGCTTGGGGCAGGGAGGCTGGTAAGCTGTGCAGATGAAAAGGATCCAGGGGTGTTTGTTGGTTGATGCTCACCTGAACAGGAGCCAGCAGTGTGCCATGTGGCCAAGAAGGCCAACAGCATCCTGGCTTGTATCAGGAATGCTGTGGCCAGCAGGACCAGGGAGGTGATCGTCCCCTTGTACTCTGCTCTGGTGAGGCCATACCTCCAGTGCTGTGTTCAGCTTTGGGCCCGTCACTACAAGAAGGACATCAAGGCCCTGGAACATGTCCAGAGAAGGGCTATGAGGTTGGTGAGGGGCCTGGAGCACAAGTCCTGTGAGGAGCGGCTGAAGGAACTGGGGCTGTTTGGTCTGGAGAAGAGAAGGCTCAGGGGACGCCTCATTGCTCTCTGCAACTACCTGAAAGGAAGGTGTGGGGAGCTGGGGGTCGGCCTCTTCTCGCAGGTACCTAGTGATAGGACTAGACGGAATAGCCTCAAGTTGTTGCCTTTTCCAACCTAAAGGTTGGAAATTAGGAGGAATGTCTTTTCAGAAAGAGCAGTCAGGTATTGGAACGGGTTGCCCAGGGTGGTGGTGGCATCACTGTCCCAGGGGGTGTTCAAGGAAAGGTTGGACGTGGTGCTTAGGGACATGGTTTAGTGGGTGACACTGGTGATAGGGGGATGGTTGGACCAGATGATCCTGGAGGTCTCTTCCACCCCTAATGGTTCTACGATCCTATGATTTATGACTTCTGCAACTCCCCTTTTAAAAACCCTCTCTCCTTCGCTTTATATATATCTTTTTCTCCTTTTTTTTCTTTTCTTTAAAATCACCACATCTTGCCAAACCTCGCACCCCCCCCCCCACCGCCCCTCTCTCCCTCCCCGGCCACCGCGGGTCCCCGCCCGCCCCCGGGGCCGGGCCGGGGCGGGGAGGGGGCGGCACCGAGACCGAGCCCCGCTCGGCGGCGGCGCCGGGGCCCGGCGGGCCGGGGGTAAGTGGCGATCTCTGCCGGCCCCCTGCCCCGCAGACCCCCGACCCTGCTCCCCCCGGAGCCCCTCGATCCCCCCCATAGCAGGGCAGGAGGATAGGGTCAGATCCCGGGGGCTGGGGAGGGCAGAAGGGGCGGCCGGGGGGGAAGGAGCCGGGGGGGACCCCGAGGAAATGATGGGGCACGGCTGGGGGGGGCTTTGGCTTTGCTTGCAGGGCGGGCGGCTGCTTAGGGCAGGGGGTTTGGTGCGGGTTTTTTTGCTTGTTTGCACAAGGTGCGGGTTTCCCGGAGTTGTGTCGGTGTAGAGGGGCGCTGCGAAATGAGCGAGATGGGGGGGTAGGGGCTGGGGGGCTTTGTGCAGCAGCGGTCCTGGGGTGGGCAGCAGCGCTGGCTGCACGGGGAGTGCTTCGGGGCCAGTGGGAGCCTTAACTTTTTGTCGGGGGCAGGTGGAAAAAGAAAGAGGAGAGGCAAGCGCTGGCTCTTCCAAGCAAAACACATCCGTAAGAGGTTGCTTCACCCCTGTCCTAAGGGATCCGTGTTTGCGGGACGGCTTCCATCTCCTTCAACCCTTGCCCTCGCCTGCCTCCGAGGCAGCAGGGGCAGTTTGGCATCAGGATGCATGTGTGCATGGGGCTGGAGCAATTCACACCTCCTGCACAGCCGCTCCGCCAGCAGCGTGCGCGTCGCATCACGGATGCTCCTCTTGAGCGGGTAAGGTGGAGCAAGGAGGAATATTTATAGCGCCTTCTTTGCAATGTTCTGTCCTTGCCTCTAGTACTTGTCAAGCCAAGGATGAGTTTAGTGATGGGCGCATTAGCCAAAAAAAAAATAAATCAGATAAAAGGGATTCAATGTCAGAGGACAACCCTGGGATGGCAGCCTTCATGTACCTGGAAAAAAAATCAGTCTCCTTCTAAATCAAGATTGGGTAGGTTCTTGAGCACAATCACAAACCCATTGTTAGAAAAAGAATTGTAGAGTCCGCTGCATGCACCCTTCCATTATTTCATCCCAAATGACAAGTCGATTTGCTCTTCAGCACAGGAAGCGTATCTTCCAGCCAGGCATGGCAAACACGGAGCACAATGTGGATAAAATGGGGGCTGCGCTGACAGTCGAGCTTTGGCAAGCTAGGAGGGGTTGAAGCGGAGCGTTATTTGAACAGAAGGCCTGGGACAGGAGCACGTTGCAGGAAAAGAGTCATTCAGCCAGCGGTGCTCGCTGCAAGGCAGCCAGGGTTCAAGAGCCTGCTCGAGAAGCACAGGTGCGGTCTCTCTGCCAGGCTGCTGAGCACTCAACTGCGTGAAGATATTAAAGAGGTTTTTGATGAGGGAGGAGGGAGGGTACTCTCTTCCCAAAACCCTTGCTGCTGTCCTTACAGCTGCATTGGTTGGTGAGCTGCACCGTTCAGATGCACACAGCAGGTGAAACCTTGCATTCTTCTCTTGGCTTGGGTTCAGTGAAAAACAAAACAGGACAAGCAGGACTTGTTATGAGCAGAATAAAGACCTCTAGATTTGGCTCAAAGTAGCGCCGTGAGTGAAATATGAAAGACATATGCCGTCTACAAAAGGCTGTCATTCTCCAGAGTTACTATAAGCATCGATTTTCAGTCGTCTCCTTCTCTTTGCAGCAGCATCCCCATGGCGCTCTTCACAGGAACCGGCGGCCATCTTAACGGCACCGACGCTGTTCCCTGTGGGGCAGGTAACACGACAGAGCCGGGCCTGCCACGCTCACACGCCTACTACGCCCTCTGCTACTGCCTCCTGATTTTGGCCATCATCTTCGGGAACGTGCTGGTCTGCCTGGCCGTGCTGAGGGAGCGCGCCCTGCAAACCACCACAAACTACCTTGTGGTAAGCCTGGCGGTGGCGGACTTGCTGGTGGCTACTTTGGTGATGCCGTGGGTGGTGTACCTGGAGGTGAGTGCGTCAGAGGAAAGACCAGCAGAGCTGGACCGCGGTACGAGTGCATGCGGCGCTCAGGTTAGGCCAGCTCTGGTACAGATAAAGCCCCTTCATATTTCAGCCCCCCAGCCAGCTCTGGAGCACTTGTAGGGTGCGTGGTAGCCCACAGCATCACGCAGGTGGCCCTGGTGGGCTGGACACAAGCTGGACAATTGCACCACAGTCCCCTGCTAGCAGACACGCTCAGCCTTGTTCTTCCAGCCTCTTTGAGCTCAAGCAGCATCTGGGCTGCAGCCAGTAGTGTAGGCTGTGGCCCCTGACGTGCTGACACCGCTTTCATCTGAGCATCCTTGGAGCTGACTCTTGTCAGCCAGGAGGGTTGCCAATGAGCACCATGATGTCTCGGGAATGGCAGGGGGATGAAGGGGGGTGGAAACGTCTTACAGCAACTCTTCTCGGAGTCCAGATCAATCCCTGCCTGCTGGCCAAAAAACGAGTGAAGGCAGTCAAGCCCTCCTGCGGAGTTTAAGAGCCTTAATGTCCATGTCATTAGGTCAGCTCCCAGCAACATTCCCCAAGTAGGCTGACAAAGAGATGAAGCCAAAGAGCGTGCTCCAAAATCCCTTTAAGTCAAGTGAGCGTTCTCTCAATAACTTCAAAGGATTTGTCAAGCCCTCAGGGTTTTATTCTCCATTTCCCTGATCTTTGCACATTGGGCTGGTGTAAACTGATGTTGGCATGATGGTGCATGGTATGAGCAGCACCATAAGATAGAGGGCGGCAAGGATGGACTCCAAATCCCCCCCACACTGCGGCAAAATCCTGAATTACCAAAGCCACTCCCAGGGCAAACATTTTTGCTACAGTAAATACAGGAATGCATGCTACAGCTGGCATTTTTATCTGTTCTCTTTAGCATTTTTACGCTTATTCAAGTAAATTGGTAGAGCTAGGAGAATTAAGAGTGAATGCCTATGAGCCAGAAGCTTTCAGCTGCGCCCTGTTAGCCCTGTTCCCATGCTAACAGAGACAGAACAAACCTCTGAGCCGTGACCTCTCTGAAGCCTCGTGCTCTTTCTCTAAGGGGCAAGGTGAGATCAGGCTGGAGGGTGAGTAAAGCATTCTGCTGACAGCTGCCCACCGTTGGCTGACCTCCTTCCCACAAAGCAGAGCAGCAGCAGAGAGGGATTTTGACTTGTTCCTGTGGACTGTGCAATGCACGAATAGAAAGTAGGACGGTACAGGACAACTCCAGCAAATGCCAGACCTGCTATGTGCGTGCAAGGAGATCTGATCAAGCAGAAGGAGAATGGCAGTGGCCAACACTGCCACCAGAACATGTTCGGTAGCCAGCACGGCTCTAAGCTTTGGCACAGATATTTCCCTTATGTTAATCCAAGCCACTGTCCCAAACTGTGTCCGATGCAGCCTCAGCAAGACTACAATTAAAAGAAATTAAGTGTCTGCTCTGTGTACAAGGGCATTGATGGGTAATTATTTATGTATAGCATCACTGTGGAATGAAAGAACAAAGCGAGCACCATGATGCTGCTTGTGTGATCATGTTCCCGATGAAGTCAGTAGCGACATTTAGACTAATTTGTGTGGAAGGAACGATAAAAAACACAGAATAAGGGACAGGAGGGGAGGGGAAGCCATCCCAGCAAACCCGAATTAGACTCTCCGTTTTTCTTATAACTAAAAGTATTACTAAAAGGCAAATTTTATTTCAGACTGCTCGTACAGGAATATTCCATCACCTCAAGCATAATTCCAGTCTCTAATGAAATCACAATGTGCTTTTCGTTGGGAAAAGATTTACTGCTCGCTATCACTGTGGAAAGGGTGGCACTGGGGCACATCTGTGGAGCTGCCTCTGCCCCCCAGCAGTATTGTGGGCACTGTTTGCAATCACAACGGCAGGTCCGTTCCCTCGTTGTGTTTGCAGGCCTGTTCAAGATTCATTTTCCACTCTGAAGCTTGGAGAGTCAAAGTAACTGATCCAAGAGACTGCAGAAGTTACCCAAACAACAGGGAGAAGGACCTACACACATCTCAAATCCAATCTACCATGCCCAGCATTACACAGTACCCTCTAGATAACTAGGCTTTAAGACTCTAGAAACACTAGGATTAAAAATAAAATAAAATAAAAATAAAAAAGTAAAAAAAAAACCTCCAAAGTTGTTTAGATATTTGTCACTGTTTATGGAATCAACAGTGCTACAGATGAGGCAGAAATTGCATCATGCTTCAGTACACTCTGGGCCTGGAAATTGCCAAGAGATCATTCAGTCTGTGAAACCACATACAATACCTGTACATCTGCTGAGCATTTGCCAAACCAAACATCTGAAACCTGGCCATTTTTTATGGGGAAGCTAAAGGTGGATGAATCCCTCAGATTTAACTGTCACCTGTGAACTTTATGTGCTTTACTCTTGATTTTAAGAGCCATCTGTGGTCTGGACCTTCTCCATGAAATTTGCCTTTTTATCCATCAGGCAGCCTAGATCTGTCTCGTTCTGAGAAGTCTTTTGGGAAGGCTGTGACAGAGCAACAATAGGAGCATTTTATAACCTCAAAATCCTCATCTCCAGCTAATGAAGTTTCTGGCACAAAATTGCTATTCTGCACAGTGCCTAGCAATCGTCTGGGGTCAACAGGTAGGACTTATATAGCAGTGCTACTACCCTAATTCTTCACTGACCTCTGGGGCTTTGGCATCTGATGCCAATACCATCATGCCTTATAGTCAGCACGTAAATGCAGGAGAACATGCAGCAGCGTGGCCTGTAACATCTTTCTTGGGCTTCTCATAACATCCAGTTCTAACTCCGAAAAGGAAAAAAAGGCTTCAAAAGGTGATTGTCACTGATGTCCAGTGTCTGTGGCTCTCACAACGGAGCGGTGAGACCTACAGCTGCTCTTGGCATTCAAGGAGCTCGCCAGACTACCATCAAAGGGAGGACAAAAAGATGAGTTACTGCAGCTCAGCAGTTTCCCACTCGTCAGCTGGCCTGTCTGCTTGCATGCTTTTAGTTGCTCTGGCCGTGCAAAAGCATAAGCAGCGATTTCATAGCTGCAGGGAGCTAATCATAGCCCCAAGAACTTTCTCTTAAAACTTAAGTGAGCATGTTTAAATGCACAGCTACTTATGTACCTGCTCATACTTTAGTCACTGCTATCCATGCCTCATTACATAAATGTGATTTACAGAGATTAATTTGTTTATTTTTAAGGATTCAGGAGAATTATAGATTTGTGTAAGTTATGAATGCACGATGATGGCTTTTCGATTGGAAGCCTTCCTGAAGTGTTGGAAAGTTAAAAATAGCAATACTGTAGCTTTGTGGATAATGCAGACTGGTCATCAAGCAAGACAGGGTGAGAACCTGACCTGAATGGTCTATAGGGAGCTTTAGCATCAGCTTTGACAGAACCAGGATTTCATCCTGGACTCTGTTCTCAGTTCTGCTGCACACGCACTGAGTGGTAATGAGAGATTGTATCAGCTCATCTCTCTGTGGTTTGCTCTCATCATCGTAAGAGGAGAATAATATTTGACCATCCACCTCACCCAGGCAGTTGTGAGGAGACATTCAATTAATACCTGTGATGTGCTTTGAGATTCCTGGATAAAAGGCACCAGAGGGATAAAGAATAGATACCCTGCCAGCACATGGAAACCAGAAATGCACACTGGCAAGCTATAGCTTCTGTAACAAAGATGAGCGGAACAGAGCAAGAAAATAAAGAGCAGAAATAGAATTAAAAAATTATGAACAAGGCCTGTAAAAAAAGGGCTCTCTTCATTGTTAAATTCTGGAATAATTCTGTATTATCATGCATGTAAACATTAACTACTTCACTGACTTCCACAGGGCTGTGCCTTCTTTTAGAAGCTCTGACTGATGAAGCGAGGATGGGTTTTAAGCCCAGCATTTTGATCTGCCAAGCATCCCCGCAATGCAAGCTGCAGCTTAGCATACAGGTGGCGTGATCTGAATGTATCATCCTGAGAGGGTTCACATCAGGGCCATTTCCACCAGCACCTTCTTCAGTTTTAATGGTTTACATTCCCAGAGCTTCTCCTTGGGCTTCACATTCAAACACGCTCAGGACCTTGGGAACTCCCTCCCTTAAGTGCTTGCACATCTGATGGGTTAGCAGCTGGCTTCCTTGCAAACACCTGGCAGCAGTTCCTGGTGACATATTCTTCAGACTCCACAGATCACACTTACACACTGCATTTTGTTATACCCCAGACTACAGGAAAAAAACCCTTACTGGATCCCACTGCAAAGGTTTCCAGCGCTTATAATTTTGGGGTATTCTGAGGTGGGTAAGCAGGTCTCAAAATCTGCAGCTAAAACACAAATGGTGTGGGATTTCTTTAAAAACCGAATCTGTTCAAGTCATTTCAGAAGGGCAGCCTTCAGTTTGTACATCTTGTAGCCCACCTAATTGTGCAGAAAATCTTTAAGATTTTTTGTTGTTGTTTTGTTTTGTTTTTCTCTCTCTTTACTTTTTTTTTTTTAAGAAAACAAAGGAGCCCCAAAAACTCCAGATGAAAGCACAATTCCTTTCTGCATTTTGCAGGCCTATTTCTACTTCTCTCCCATGCATCCATTCAGTGTTAGGTGATCTAATGGGCAACTGCTTGTTTCGGTACCTGGCTTCGGACACACAGCAGCTGGGTCCAGCAGAGAACATCCCGGAGACACACAGCTCACCTCAGGAAATTTTGGTGCCCACGTGTAGGAAAGCTGGCACAGAAACAATCAAAAGCATATAAATTTCTCAGGATGATTTGTTAAATAAGCCTGAGAAGAATCCATACAGAGCTAATTCTGTGTTTATGCAAGCACATCAGTGCTGCTTCTCTCTACAGCGAGCTGCGTCCTTCCTGGGCACTGACATTTGCTATAGAGTTGGCCCACTGCCATAGGAGCAGAGCTTGCTTGTGGCACCATATCCAGCCTGTCCTGGTGTGGGTATTTTCAAATATGCTCTTGGAGAGCAGGCTCCCTCCTTGTTCATCTCCTACAAGGAGCAGGTGCTGAGACCAACCACCTTGCTTGGGGTCAGGCCATCATCCCAGCCTCGAGCAGAGCTGGCCCCTTCACAGCAGTGCCACACGGTGCTTGGAGCATACCGCTGTCAGCTGGAAAGGGCATTGTCAGGAACTCGATGGCTGGGCCTAAAATGCATTCCTCCATCACGGAGACTGGCCACAGCTAGGTTTTCGTGATTGCGCACTTGAGATTAAAAATTCAAAACAACCAGAACAAAAGCTAGATGTGCTAGCAACCCAAAACCCTTTATCTGAGTAGCTTGTGAGTTCTCATTCAGATCTGATCATCAAAATCTGTAACCGAGGTAAGAATCCAAATGAAGTTCTGGAGAAGCCTCCGGTCTCAGGTCACTGTTTCATGCATAAATGCATAAAATTTGCAGCACTTTTCCAGCTCGCTGGCTGCAAGAGAACTCCAGCAGCTAAGCTGAGAAGCACTTTTAGCCTTCAGATTTTGTCAGATAATCCTTAATCAAAGGATGTATACAGTGATATCATGTTTAATTCCATTTATCATGCTAGACCTTAAGGAAATGGATAGCTGCTGTCTATTTCTTCATCTTGCTTCCGTCTGTAAGAGTCAGAAAAAGAGTGAAATTGAGGTGCAGATCCTGGGTTCCCCGTGACCCACCCCTGTGTTATCCTGATGCCTCACTTTCCCTCTGCGCATCACAGTGAGTATGAATTCATCTGGCTGTCGAGGTACATGAAGGAGAGCTCCTCCTTATACATAATCTATTAGGACTCCGTGCAGAGCGAGGCTGACAGCTTTGATTGCTGCTGCAGGTGACCGGGGGCGTCTGGACTTTCAGCCGCATCTGTTGCGATATCTTCGTCACCATGGATGTCATGATGTGCACGGCCAGCATTTTGAACCTCTGCGCTATCAGCATTGACAGGTGAGTGCCAAGCACGTACAGGGGAATAGTCTGAGGGTGGGGTAGGCCCTGTACCCGACCACGGAAGAGACAAGGACATGGTGTTGGCACAGGCTTTCCTGCACGTCTATCACTGCCACTGCTGCTGTTAATATGGCTTTGCCCACCACGTGTTGGAAGGTATCTGTGCTTAAGAAAAGGATAGAGAGACAAGCAATGAAACATCACAAGGTGGTAGTCAACTACATCCTCATCTTTTCTGAAAGACACACTGTACCTTTGTAACTTCTGGTTCAAGGGTAAGTGCAGGAGGCAGCTCTCTGTGGTTGCTCCAGAGACTGCTCCCTCCCAGCAGTGCACATACAGCCATAGGGGGTGGAGGGGAGGTTTCCTTGGGTTTCTAGGTCTAGCTGGTACCACGCACGGCGTAGTTTTGCAATGCTAATGGATCTGCAAAGTGTTTCTCCCCAGTGCTGCCAACTAACTCAAATTTCCTCTGTTCCTCCCCGCAATACCCTGCTCACCATTTTTACAAACTGATGATCCCATCATCCGATCTTCCCTCCTTTCCTCTCCCATCTCTTCACCACCTCTGCTATCGCATTCCCTGTGTGGCTTTCCTTCCTCCTTTTCAAACCTGGTCCTTCTCCTCATGCCATTCTTACGTCTCCTTTTTCTGGAGCTGTTTTGGTCCGCAGGTACACCGCAGTGGTGAAACCCGTGCAGTACCAGTACAACACCGGGCAGAGCTCCTGCAGGAGAGTCTCTCTCATGATTGTGATAGTCTGGATGCTGGCATTCGCAGTGTCATGCCCTCTCCTCTTTGGCTTCAATACTACAGGTAAATGACATCCCAAACAATCTTGCATAGGGAGGGGCTGGAAGTTGAGCTGCCCTGTGTATGGCCAGGTCATTTAACATGTGTCCTGAAGGCTTTTCAAGTTAGAGGAAATTTTAGGGAACTGGAAAGCACCCTGTGAAGGGTGACAAAAATCCCGAGCAGATGTGCTCTTGTCTAAACTTGCTATTTGCTCCAGCAGACAGGTGCAGGGGAGCCTTCCTCCCTCTGAGCCACAGGCAGAGGTCCTCTGCTCCCCATCCATCCTCTGGGCAGTGCCTGAGGTGAGAAGGGGGCACGGGGAGGGAAGTGCTGCTCCTCCTCACTGCCTACTCCAGACATGGTGCAGGTGGTGCACACCTCTGCATCTAGGCAGCTCAGAAGCTGCCAGAAGAATAGGAGAAAGGAAAAAGGATAAAGAATCCTCTGAGGATGGTTGGGGGTAGAAGTGAGAGAAGAGGGCAGAGCTGTTGGCTGGAACAAGCAGGTGTGTGTTGAGTCATGCTGGATGACCCGAGGCAGAGCCCGTTTTAAGCAATGGTTAGGTGAGTGGGTAGGCCACAGTATAATATGCAACAACGGAGATTGGAGATACTTGCTCTCCTTAGACTGCCCTTGTCCCTCAGCCATCAGTCGACCTGCTTTGCCAACACACCAGGGCCTCCTTGTAATAAATTCAAGCAGCTCAGCCGCTCCTCTCTCTCTCTTTCTCCTCCCCAGGGGATCCCAGTGTCTGTTCCATATCCAACCCTATTTTCGTCATCTACTCCTCTTTGGTGTCCTTCTACCTCCCCTTCATGGTGACCCTGCTGCTCTATGTCCGGATTTACCTCGTGCTAAGACAAAGACAAAAGAAGCGAACCCTCACCCGGCAGGGCAGCCACAGCGCCAGCACCAAACCGTGCTGTGCACACGAAGTAAGATCCCCATGGACGCAGTAGGAGCTGTCAGAAAGAACAGAGCATGCATTATCTCTTCCCCTCAGAGGGTCAAAGCCTGGAGTGGAAGGGACATGACATCTTTTCATCACTCCCTCATACACCATGATACTTGAGATGCAGAAGCTCTGGTTAAGCCCTTTCTCAGCCCTCTAGAAAGAAGGTATCACATGTGTATCTCTGCCCTCTGAAACCAAGCAACTGGAAAAGAGCACAGGCTACATCAATGTTTCTCTCAGAGCTGTGCTTTCTCAGCCGTGCAGAAGTCTGGCTCATTTCATTTGTTGATTTTAATTTCTTCGTTTATTGATTTCTACTATGAGGTTTCATTCTCAGGGGTTCACAGACTTTAATAACCCAGATTATTAATAAAAAATCTCTTCATCTGGCAGGCTTAAGAGTTCAAAATGCTCATGGTGCATGCAGCATTTGTTCCACTGACCTTTCTAGATGAAATATCTCAACCATGGGAACTGGCACAATAGGTTGAAAGGGATCACCTGGTCACTCATACCCACTTGTTTTGCCCACTTTCTCAGAGCAAAGCCGTGTTAGAAAAGGGTGGGGATGCTGAGGGGAGCGGGGTGGACACCAAATGCAAGTGACAGGTTAATAGAGGGGGTGTTTTATCTCTTGTTCTCATGCTTCTCTTTGGTGGGATGGAGGCAGAGAGTTGTCAGGGCCTGCTCCAGCCCTCCGATAAGCCCAGGCCTGCCCCAGTCTCTGGATTTTGTGCCGTCTCCAGAGGATAGTCTTAGTGCCCAAGAAACAAGTGGGGCTAAGGATGACTTACAACTTTCCCCATCATCCTTTGACCCAGGCAATGGATCGGATGTTTCCCAGTTCCTCTGTGGCATCCTCTTTTGCAGGAACACATCGAGAGGCAATCTTTGTCAGACAGATGCCAGGGCACTTTTTCCCCTTGTCTCCCGCTCAAACGCTCAGGCCAGGAGATGTCTCCCAAAAGGAAACTGCTGACAGTCTTCAGCCTCCAGCGGTACCGCAGCTTCTGCCAAGACGCATCCCTCAGCAAGACACCAGGGACTGCACAGCACAACAGGCTGGAAGAGAGGAGAAAGAGTAGGAGTGGACCAGGGCTGGAGGTGCGGAGGCTCAGCAATGGCAAAACCATCAGCTCTCTGAAGCTAGCACACCAGCAGCCCCGGCTGATCCAGCTTCGGGAGAGGAAGGCTACCCAGATGCTAGCTATCGTCCTGGGTGAGTGAGAGCAGCTCTGTCTAGTGCAGCACAAGGGGTGCCTTTGCTTTCTCTTTTCCTTCAGGATTTTTACATTTTTGTTGTTATTTCATTGTTATTATTATTATGAAGCTGGAGTGATCCTGAGTTCCCAAATGCAGACATGCAGCAACTCTTAACTCCGGGTACAGAAGGGGAAACAGGCAAGGAGCAGCAGAGGAACCAGCTCATAGAGCTCGACAGGGAAGTCGAGAGACTGGAGCCCGAGCCACCTGCCACAATCAGCAGACAGACTGCTTCCCCTAATTAACTCAGTACTAGTAGGGAAATTATGCAACCCTCATCATAGCATATTAAAACAGCTACGGCAGTAGTGTTAAGCTCCTGAACTGTGGCCACTGTCACCAGGCTGCATCTAAGCCCCATTCATTAATATAATTGACCCTAAGGAGCCTTAGCTCTTGCAAAGTCCCTCTGCATCAGGAATAAACATGACATTTTATTAAGAGGGTGGGGGAAGAGGGCACAGGTGCAGGCCTTTTTCCGAGTCGTTGCTTCTCTCTGAAGTCAGGGATTGTTTTCTCTCTCTCTCTTTGAACTCAGGGGCGTTCATAGTCTGCTGGCTGCCCTTCTTCTTGATTCACATCCTCAACGCCCACTGCCCGGCCTGCCGCGTGCCCCCGGGGCTGTACAGCGCCAGCACCTGGCTCGGCTACGTCAACAGCGCCCTCAACCCCATCATCTACACCACCTTCAACACCGATTTCCGCAGAGCTTTCCTCAAGATCCTCTGCTGCTGACAGCAGGGCTGGCACTGAGCCACTCTCGGCCCCCCTGCCTCCACCAGGCCGCGGGGTCGCAGCTGGGGCCTGGGCTGGGGACGTGGCGTGGGCCCTTCCCTCCTCCTGCTTTATCATGGGGAGAGCAAGAGCTACCCCACCTGCACGGCTGGCTTTGAAGAACACAAGTCCTTCAAAGGGAGGGAGGGAAGGACGACACAGAGGTGAAATGGCGAGTCCTCCTGCCGCCACAGCCTCGGCCTGCTGCAGGCACCCAGCGCGCGAGCAGCAGCCCTGAGGCGCGGGCAGAACGCGGCCACTCTGATAAGGATCCTTATCCCTTGGATGAGGAGCCCGGGGCAAAAATGTGGCAAGGAAACTTAGGGAGGGAACACTGATGGAGAAACTGTAACACCCCTGCTGTCTCCATCGATGGTTTTGCCTATAATGAATGCAAACAAAACATCCCCTTGTATTGCACTGTTCCCTGCAGGTGGCGAGGTGGAGACCAGGGACAGTCTGGTTGTTTCTACCATCTTTTCCCCTCGCTGTGCAGGATCCAGTGACTCACCCGAGGCTCCAGCTCTCGCTCCCAAGCTTAGGCTTCACTGCGCTGTTAGCCACGCTTGTTCGACAGCTTTGGGTGTAACCGCATGTTGTCCCTGCCTGTGTCTGTGCCACAGCTCCTCCATCCGGGCAGTGCTCCCTCTCCTTCCTAACACAAAGCCAAGACTTTGTCCTGGAGCACGTAGCAGAGCTCCAGCTGCTTCTTTTGTCTGCGGGGTCTGGGGGGGAGATGCTAGCGGACAGCATGTGTTTGTGCGGGGAGGTGCCCTCCGTGCTGTATTGTAACTGCAGTAACCCAATAAAACACGTGTCTAACTGGAAGCTTTCGTGCCTTTGTGGTGAACACGGCCCTGCCGTAAGCCTCTTCTCACCTGCAGCCTTCTTAACACCTTCCCTGCATGAAGTGATCATCCTCCCGGGCACCCACAAGAGGTCATTACTGCTGCTTGCGTTGCACTAATGAAGATCAAAGGAGGGGAGGGGTTTTCCCAGCCTCACACGGTGAAGCGCTAGTGAAACTGGGAGAGAAATCAATGTCAGCTGTAAACACCTCCAGCAGATGAATTCTGAAGAGACGGTCAATTGCCAGAAAGGTGGAAACAAGGAAGCAGATCTTTTAAAGGATGACTGGGTCCATTTCAAGCTCTGGCCTAGCATCCCTCAGTTGTCGTCTTCAGTCTGATGCTGAGTTTGAGCCTGTTCTTCAGGAAGTGATCCCCAAGATGATTCGGGGTGATAAAACCATCTCTCTCCCCCTCCCTCAAGTACTGCTTGAGCTCCATGCCCCAGTTTTCCTGGGGCAGTAGGACACACGTGGCCTTGCAGGAAAGGCCAAGGAGCAGAAGCGAGTGCAGGTGCAGTGAGTTGATGCCTCCCTGCCTTCCCCAGTAACCCAGAGGGACAGCAGAGGAGCCCCAGCTCCAGTTATTTGCAGTAGAATAATCCACACTCCCTCAATGTGTAACTGAAATACCTTCTCTTAGCTTTCATTTTCTACATTTTCATCCTTGCTGATTCTCCCCCCAGTCCAAGAGCATCTGGAAGAGGAGAGGTGAGCAGAGATTTTGGTGCTCAGCACAGGAGCCTTCTTTGCTGAAGAACCATTTCACAGATTTCCATTTAGATACCGGTATTCACATCAGAAAAAACCTTTGGAGAACACAATAAAAAAAAATAATCCTTTCCCACTGAGGGGAAAAGGGAGCTCAGAGACCTGTCCCAGCAGACCTGCAGGCACAGCAAGGGATGCGTAGCCTGTGCTCACCCTCACTGTGCTCCACCAGGCAGCAGGGATGGGATAGCAAAAATTCCCCTGTGCTGGACACCCTCTGTAATCAAGCTTGGCAGGCAGCATAAGCAGAAAGCATCTCCACAACAGCTGAGGAGAGTTAAGAGCATTTGTCAACCAAGGAGAGCTGGCAAAACCCACCAGGAACAGCAGCAGCCTCCCAGCAAGGCAAGAAGAGGCCATCCAAGTACTGCCTGTCTAGACGGAATTGCAGCAGAGGCACAGCACGCCTGGAAAACGGACTGAAAAACATCATTTACCTCCCACTCCAGCATTTCTCCAGCCAGACATTTCATCCCAGCTCCCAAAAGGCTCTGACCGAGCTGCGGGAGCCCGCGTACCGCCAAGCCTTGTTCAGGTATACTTGTGCAGGTCTCCTGCAGCACCACACATCACCTCCATCAAAGCCACCGTGCCCTGGTCTCCTCCACATACTGGGGACACCCCAGGGATGCTGCTGCCACCAGACACATGCCTGGCTGCCCTGGTCCCATTCCTCCCACCAGGGAAGCCCTGAGGGATGTGGGGGACGCTCACAATGGCTGCAGCTCTGAGGCAGGCTTTAGTTTTGGGGTGTAAAGCACGTAAATAAAATGGATGGTGAATGTATTATTCAGAATAAGAGTTTTTTCAGAACGTGCTGTGGTGTCTGGAGGTGTCTGTCAGAGACCCAAGCCCCACATGTGCTCCATGGCTCCTGGCTATGGTCTCAAGCACCTGCAGTCTGGGGGAACGACTGACGTGAATTTTCTAATGATAACAGTGAATTAACATGGTGGCCATTTCCTGGCATCTTAACCACCTGATCTGCTGCCTTAGGAGTGAAAAGAAGGCAATTCAGGGTGCAAGGGATGCATGATGACACTCCTTCAAAGCCAGCATCGGCTGCTAAGACACTGGACAGGAGGTAGAAGAGAGATCCCAGACCAAACATCCCTTTCAATGTCAAACGATCCAGCTCGGTTACCCTCCAGATAGCCAACCTCAACTCCAGAGAGAGGAGTGACCTTTCTTAATCCACTTTCCTGGCATCACTCATGCCTCCTGTCCTCAGTTTCACACCGCCTCAGGTGCCAGAACTGAAGCCCCTCAGCTGACCCCAACCATGCCTTTCTCCAGCAGGGTTGTTCTTCCCCGCAGCCCAAGTGAGGAATTCTCCGGAGCCTTTTCCATGATGCTGGCCACCCATCAGCAAGCCTCTCGCTGCCAGACACTGCTCTCAGCTATTCCTGAATGCCTCTGGAAGCGTGAGGCAGGGAACAAGAAAGCCCCTAGAGCCAAAGAAGAAAACGAACATAATTAAAAATTAATTTCTGTATAATGATTTAAGCACCTTGGCGAGACAAGCACCAGCCTGCTCTGTGTTTGGTGACGTGGGGAAGACCTTTCTGGTTCCCTGCCCTAGGGACTGCTGTCAGTTCTCATGCTTTACCCTGCAGCTGGGAGCGACGCAGATCAAACAGCGCAGTACAGGCTGCTTTTAATGGGGCAGAGGCACGCTTCCTGCGGGACCGCGTGTGTCTTCACCACCCTTGTTCCTCCTCAAGAAATTCAGGGGAAAAAAAAAAAAAAGGCATGTAAAAAGGCACGTGCTGGTGTCTTCTGCAGCTCAGTGTTGGCAATGCTAGCTGCGGACATACTGCACCGTTCCCACTCCTTTCTCTGCTGGCCCTGCCAAATCCTAATCATCTTGTTTGCCTCTGCTCCTTCCTCCCAGATGCTCCGTCTCCTGCTCCCTCCCTCAAAGACGCTGCATCTCTTCAAAGGCCTCGGCTGCCTGCCAGCCTCCTGTGTTCTCTCCCAACCCAGTTCATTCAGCTTCGCCTGGCATCTGGCTTTCCTAAGAGCTGGTTTCCTCAGCTGCTTTTCAGCCCATAGTAGTGTGACATTTGACGTTACCTTGCAGCCGGTTCCATGCTGGACAGGGAAAGGTGGTGTAAAAAGCTCAGGACAGGTTTGTAGCCTCAGCTTGCTGCAGGATGCTAGCTCCATCACTTCAATACCTCCTCCGACTACCTCAGTGAAAAGCAAACTGGCTGCTCTGCTGTGAGGGAGGGAGCAACAGGCACAAAGCTTTAAATATAAAGAAACTTTCATGCCCCTTTCAAGGGCACTCAACTCAAATGTAAATAGCATCACATGTATAATGGGTCCACAAACTCTGTCCAGAGACCATGAAACAACTCCTTTCTGTTGTGAAAATGCTTGCTGGACCACTATGTCTCAGCATCACAAATAGGATCATCGTTCTTGGGCATTTTCTTTACCAAAAATTTGCAATCAACCCACTCTATAGGCATGGATGGGTGTGATGCACCTCATGCTATGGGACCATGGGCAGAAAATACAGCATTTGCCTTTCCCAGCACTCCAGCCACGGCCTTGGCCAGAAAATGTTTTATATAGCAGCAGGGGGATAGGGAAAACAGAAATCTGATGAATCCTGAGTTGTCTAATGGCTCTAGATGCCTCCAGTTATCACCTCTTTATATATGACTCTGTCCCTACTACATAGCTTAAATTCAGGCCGAAGTTTGAAATTAGCCTGGCTGACCACATAACCCCTTTGCATCTGAATTTGCTCCACAAAGAGCTCTGGGAGATGCTCAGACACTCAGACAGCTGCTGAAGAGAGCAGGCTCCCTCCTAAGTCTGTGAAATGACGGGGAGCGAGCAAGGCCGGGAGCTACAGAAGGCACGTCGGATGCCTAACAGGGCATCACACCGTGCCGTACCTTCCCCTCCCCAGTTTAATTAAACCAAACCGAGGGCAGATGTGGAAACAGCCAGGCAGTTCATCATCACCTCGCTGCGAGGCAGGGAAGGTATTGTATTGCCTTTCCCAGCCAGTGTGCCGGAGGGGAGGGCAACGCGCACTCCGGCAGCCGGCGTTCACGCTCACACCATCAACGGGGAAACAAGAGGAACATTTTGCTGCAGGAAGGTGTTAACCGCTCTTGTGCCAGCACCAGCTTGGCCATCTAGGTCCAGCTTCTCAAAGGGATTTAACTTTATATTCGTTTGGAAAAGCCTGTCATGTCTAATGAACGTGCTGAAGGAAGGAAGGGCGGCAGGGTGTTTGAACAGCCAGGTTTGCTAGGTTAATGGTTGGACTTCCCAACCTAAACGATTCTGTGACCCTAATAATCTGAAGCAGTGCATGTTGTGTTACCAGAAAAGGGATGGAGTCCCTAATGAATTATATAGATCACACCAGAGTGCTTGTAAGCCCACTGGACTTGCCCACACCATCATCTATTTAATGTATGCCTTCCCTATCAGAGAGGAAGACTCTGAAATTACTGAGAGAAATGTTAAGCATTTTAGTAGGGCTATTTTTTTTAAACAGCCCTTTGCCTGTCAACTCAGGCTATGAATCAAAAAAAAAAAAAAAAATAGCAGCTACCCGATGCTTAAAAGTACCTCTGCAACATACCTGGAACCAACTTTTCTATGCATGAAAGCACCACAATCTGAAAGCCACCTGGGCCTAAGAGGCTTAGAAATAAATTGAACGCCCTGCTGGAACACTTACAGCCTTCAACAGCTCCTTCAGCTCTGTGGAGCCACGGAAAAGCAGACCTAGACACTGCCAGACAAGGCTTGATACAACCTGTCGGCGCCCCTGTGTCACTGCAATTTACAGGATGGATGGATGGAGGGGGTGAATGTACGGGGGAAGAAATGCCGCACCTGAAGGAATGGAGAAAGCCTTTTTTTGGATAGAGCAGTTTGATTTATTTTTCCTCAATCCATTTTCAAGCATACCTTTGAAACTGCTAGAGGGTCTGCAATATTAAAATAGCTCTGAAAGAAGCAAGTCACTGAGCAGAATACCGATGAAGTGGTCAGAAAGGCACAGCAACACATGGCCCTGCCAATTATTCTCATCAGAAACACAGGAGCATGAAAGATTTTTCTTTATCTAGGGGAAGGCTACAGGAGAAGTTGATAAGGGAAAGATGTTCTGCTGTCTAATGTTTCTGTAACACTCTCTTGTATTCAGCTCTGTGCTTTTGTATTCGCCCCTGCTCCTTTGTGTTCTGCCATTTGGGGCTGGAAGGCAGACAATGATGTTTTTGTAGAGTTTTCTGCGCTACATAAGAGGTAATTTCACACAGAATTTTTTCCACTCCATACTTGTTTCAATTTTTGCTTCTTTGTGAAAGGTGGGTAAGAAAACTACATGGTAGGGCAAGAAAGAAAATAGTTTCTGCTTGGAAATAGAACCAAAAACTTTCTAAATTCACATCTTCATTTTTTACGTTTATTGGAAGTGCTGATAGACAGAATGACAACCTGTGCAAATGTAACATATCAAGTTTATTGCAGTTAGTGCAGCTCATTCCTGTTTGTTAGATAATGAGCAGATAGAGTTAACTAAATGAATTTTTGTCCAATATGAAATTGTTCCCTCTATGCAGCTCTTGTACACACATGCACACACACAAAAACTAAGCAGAGAACCAAAGTGGAAAA
Organism: Anas acuta; assembly: GCF_963932015.1. Lineage (NCBI taxonomy): Eukaryota > Metazoa > Chordata > Aves > Anseriformes > Anatidae > Anas > Anas acuta. The sequence goes on along the minus strand of NC_088979.1, from coordinate 118,225,102 downwards.
GCTTGTGAGTGTGAATGGAGAACGAACACAGCAGTACAGAAAGACTGGAAGGTAAGGAGGAAGACCAGAAGGGTTGTTAAGAATGGCATGTTGTTAGCACTTAAATTATTAGCAGGTCACTAAGATGCCAGTACCTTTGCATGCAGCTTCTCGGGACGGTCAGGTCTGGGGACAAAGGAAAATGAGTAAATCCTGGTTAAGCTGCATGGGTGAAACAGGATGAGGAGACTAATCACAGGTAGCTCCCAAAGGGAAACTGTTTCAAGACAGCAGTCACAGAGTTTTTGCACCTTTTCTTTAGGACCTTGTTGAACAAAAATAGTGCAACATAGTCGATAAGGCTGAAGTGGTGAAAGGTACGCTGACACCCTTGTGTTTATCTGTCACAGGAAACGGGTGCACAGGCAATGCTGACAGGCAAAGCTGTCTCCTTGTATGCTGTGGTAAAGCCTGGTAAAGCCATCCTGATGCAAGATACTGAAGTGTTCTTTAAGAAGTAATCTAAAAAAAAACAGTAATGAGTTTATAAATAAATTAATAATCTTAAAGTGTTAAAGAAAGGGTAAAGAGCAGCAAACTGCAGATTAATCCTGAATTGTTTTAAGGCTGTCAACTTTGACTGTAGTATTTTTCTAAGCTTAATTCAGGTGAGTTCCTTCAGGGAGAGGAATGGGTAGGTGTCTTTAATAATTGCAGGTTTATTATGGCTTCTTCTGAAGCAACTGACATAGACCCCTGCTCAGTGACAGTATCCTACCCCTAGATGGATCATTGTCCTCTGTGGAGCTGCTAGCTCATGTTCTCAGGAGGCATCATCTCCACCACTGCCCTCAAACTCTCTGGTACACCATCTCTGTCACACCTTGAGGAAACAGCATAATGAATAAAAAAATTTATTGTTGCTTTGTCATATAAAACACATAAATCCACAATTACAAAGTAAGGGGGCATAAAAGAACTGAATAAAAGGAGCATGGCATAACAAGTTAAAATAAGGAGCATACTTTTAATACTTTTAAAAATAAGTATTTTAAAATAAGGAGCAACAGGAATCTCGTCTAAATGCCTTTTCTTGTGATATGTTCCTTCCACATCTCCATCTCACACTGGCATTAGCGTAGCCTGCTATTTGACCAGTGCCAGGACAGCTGGAAGGAACAATACACTCATCATCATCCCTTCACTACTACTTTGTGCCACTGAATACCTGGTGCCACTGTGGCACCTCCAGTCAGTTCTTCTCAGGGACACCGATGTCGGCAGCAGCCACGAGGAGCCGCGTACCAGACTGAGGCAGGATCTCCCATCAAGGGCCTGCACGATGGGACAACCACACCACTGGTATTTTCTGGGGGAGAGGGACAAGAGTCCCAAACAGCTGCTGAGCTTCCATATGGAGTTCTTCCACACGGAAAACCACCACCAAATTACTGAGAGCAAAGCTATCCATACTGAGGTGTCCACGCTCTCCTGTAACCTGAGAATGCACCAAGCCAATCAACTGAAAGGGATGTGCGAATAACATCTTCCTCTCCTTCCTACATGCAAGGTCTTCAAACGCCCCTTTCAATTCTCTCCAGGAAGGTAGGCGTTTTACCACCTAACAGGTCCAGGTCCTAGCAGGCCAGTTGACACGGTCCCACTGGGTAAGGATGTAAGCTGCAACCTCCTCTATCTTCTCCGAACTCATTGGTCCGTCCTCGCGTTTGCGGGGCCTTGAAGTGCCTGACTGAAGATGAACTTCTTCAGCTGATCCAGTTTATCGTCTCTTAAGGCATCCCGTATGGCACTGAAGAAGCTGAAATAGTGCTGGAAGTTGTGCATCATGAGCAGGACGCCAGCCAGCAGCTCGTTGGTCACGAGGAGGTGATGGAGGTAGGCACGAGTGTGCCTCTGACAGCAGTAACAGGTGCAGCCTTCCAGCAAAGGGCCAAAATCGTCCTGGTATCTGAGGAGGAAGCAATGCTGGATTAACATCAAACGTAAGATCCATTCAGGTAGCAAAGGTTATCCAGTTATCGTATGGTCTTTGCAGGGACATGAGCCTTGAGGGCCAGAATCTAGTTGCTTTAAGACACGGTGCCAGCTAAGCCCAGCATCGCTGACACAAAGGACTTGAACAGCATTCAGGAGCTCACTGTGGAGCCAAGAGGCCACACGCGTGAGTCTGAGGAGAGTTTTGACTGGATCATCACTACCAGCAGAGAGAAGCCTCATCTGTGCCTTCCCTGACAGAAGAGCTGCAGCACGAGGCTCACCTTGCTAGCTATCAGTCCACAGAGGAGGAAGCTATCAGAAACAAGGGTTTATCAGTTCTGCTACTCACAGGAAGTATTCCCCTCTACTCCAAGATGCACAATTCTCACTAAACAAGGAGACGGTGGAGCAATCAACAACCGAATGCTCAGCCTAGCAGCAGATGTGAAAAAGAAGAAAGGGCAGGCTAAAGTTTTTGTGCAATATCCTGGAATTGTAGGTATCTCGCTCTGCAGGCACTCCAGCTGAGTCACAAAGCAGAGGCTCTGCCACTGTTTTAAGTAAAGTCTTGCATCTGAAAATGATTCAAGTTAGTTAGATGCAGAAGACCAAAAGGATCCTCAGACAGCCTTTGTCAAACTACTGTCTTTCAGCTGGAACACTGCTAAGACCACAGTTTGTTTGCTGGATAAGCGGTCAGAAAATCTCCAGCCTGAGATCAAACAATTGCAGTGCTTTCAGCCACACACTGCTGCTAGGTATCAGTTTATCTGACACTCTCCGTTCAATGTCCACAAGTACTTTACTTTCCTCAACAGCTTCACATTTTATGAACCCTCCCATCCCACTATGCAATCAAATACAGAGGACAAAATCGTGGTATTTCCTGATACAGCTGCAGGTACCCTCCTCACACACTCACGTACCTTTTATCCTTCAGAAATATCTCAAACGGCGTCATTTCTGGGTCAGCTTTGGCGATTTCATCCTGGTCTTCTTCAGCACCATTTTTCTCCAGGTCCTGGGCCCCATTTTGTTTTAAAACTGCTTTAAATAAAAAAGACAACAGCTCTTTATCAACAGATAGAAAGGGCAGAAGTGTAGCAACCTTACATTAGATATTTCTGTTGCTCTCTTGCCAGATGAAAACTCCTGCCACAACTTTTCACTTCCCTCCCATAGTAAGCAATTCTTTTTCTTTAATTATCATAGGTTAGTTAATACAAGTACAATTTTGGATGATTAAAACAGCAAGGGACAAGTGAAAACTGATCTATTAAACCTAATGAAGAGTTAGAGCTGAAATAACAGCACAATTTTGTGCTGCTCTACTGAGCTGAATTCTTAATAAAATGTCAAAATTATTTCCAGTCTGAACTGCATGCTCAATAGAAAGCAGTCACCTGAACAAATTGATTTTATTGAGATTCTGTTAGAATAGACAGGCAACTCATCTGCATTCAATCATTCTACTTTCCATGCTGTCAGTCTCAAAGATTCAGATTATTTTTGTTGTTTTTTTTTTTTCCCTAAGCAACTGAAATCAAAGAAGCTAATAACACAGAAGCAGATAGATCGATGCAGAAGATGTAGATTCGATACATCAGCCTTTTCAGCAGTCTATCTTAAAAAGAAAAAAAAAAAACCACCCCATCATTTTGTAGGTTTGCATTTTTAGGTTTGTTCTTGAGTGGGAGATGTTTCTGGAAACATCAATATTACTGTTTGCACAATCCATGCCTACCGAGTGTTACACAGACAGAACAAAGAGGCTGTCCCTACCGTAATCTTTTGGTTTAAGAATAAGGTGAGATGAGGTAAAGAACAACAAACAGAAGGATTAAAAAAAAAAAAAAAAAAAAAAAGGCAGCAAGCACAAAGAAATGGGATGTTCTGTTCTATTCATCTGGTTTTGAATTATCCAGGCATGAAAAGAAGCTAGGTTCTACCTAGGAGGAAAAATGTAAAATATTTTTCTTTAAATGTTGAAAACATTTGCTAAGTCCAGAACAAGATGACTGCTTGAAACATGTTTAATTGAAACATGTTTAATAGATGCTTTAGTGGCTGCTACACATGCTCCTATCTCAAAGCTTAATGAGGTAACGAGTTATGAACGTCTTGTTTTTGTTCTGCCATGACTGATGAATGCAAAAGCTGAGAGGGAAGCTGCTCAAAGAAACAGGATCCCTAACTTTGGTCAGCTACAAAGGAAAAGGGACTTAAAGATTTATTTTTAAAACAAGCACATATTTGGTTAAATGTAGGGGTCAAGTATCATATAACTTCACGTAAACAGGTCCAGCCTTCACTGCTAATGCTAACAGAAAATTTGTCAACGGTGTCAAACAGTTCTAGAGAGGGCAGATGAACACAGTTAAGCCTACATAGACCTCTGTTCAGTAGGTGTTTTTGAAATCATTAAGCACAATTTGGCTAATCAGACATTCAGGTCATAGGCTGAGACCTTAAGTTCCCCTGATAGGTTTCACACCACAACACCCCACCTTCAAGAGCAATATTTGACAGCTAAATTCCAGGTTTTCCTGTGGTTGCTGCACTTAAATTAAGGCCACAACCCTCAAATGCAGACTCTCCCAAAACAGGAATTATGCTTGCCACAGTGCTGGCTGCTAGGGAAACTGCCTACCTGCTGCTTCAGGACCTGGATGGTAATCATAGCCAAACACCAAGGCACAGCCTCGCTCCGTCACTTGGAAGGGGAAGAAGCTCTCAAAGATGTCCACGCCCCTTTCAATGCACTCGAGCACCTCATCTGGTTTGCCCACACCATGGATGATCCTGTAAGAGATGCGCAAGACAAGCCTAGAATATCCCGAGCAGAAGGAAGCATCCATCACATCTGAAGTCACTTGGGTCCTTTCACAACCACATAAATACATTTAAATTCAAAACTCACCTAAAAATGCTTTTAGGCACAGGTATTTTCCTTACTCATGTATCTGCCCTAAGTAACTACCAGTTATCAGATACACTGACCCCTTTTTTAGTAACTGCTCAGGGGACAGTCTAAAAAGACTCCATCAGGAGCAGCAGCGGATGGCTGGTCAAAAACATGAGCCCTTTGGGTGACAGACAGTTCTCCAGGCACTTGAACTACCTGGAAGAGAACATGCTAATGAGAAGCATCATTGGAAACTGAAAGAAGTTCTTTGCTTTTTTCGTTCTTCCTCTCTACACTTTGCCTACTCCAGCATACCTTCTCACCCTCACTGATGCCCTTTATTCTACAAATAATGCCTCTGATTCTCTAAAACAAATGATTTACCCCCAAACCTGGGCTGTAACACCTGCAGGGATATGGCATGAAGAGCCAGGAAGAGCCCAGCTGGATTGCCATCAGTGGTAATGAAGATCCTGCTGGTAGCCAAATTTAGCTGGTAGCTTCCCTGAGGGGTCGGTGAAGCAGAGGGGAACAGAGCAGCGCCTGCTCTCCCGCGGGTGCGTGGCTGGGCTGACAGCAGGAAAAGCTAACGTAGGGCAGTGATCTAAACAGATAATTAGGAAAATACACAGGGGCCGACAAACGAAGTCGCAAGGTGCTGTTTTTAGTCATTTCTCTAAGTACTTGAATTAATTTGATGTGCACAGAATATGGATGGGAAAAAAATTTACTACGTGAGTGTCTTCTGGTTTGGGCTCTGATGAAAAGAAGAAAATGACACTCAATGGTTAAAATGTTAGGTCTGAATATATGTGATCAAAACCCTTGCTAAAACTTATCTTTGAGCAGCTAAGGACAGAAGTTTGTATTTGCAAGGGTTCTGCCCCTATTGAAAAGGAAAACTTTTACCAAGAGACTGCTGTACACAAAAGGACCCCAAAGATTAAATTCTTGAGATCATTTCTCCAACACTAAAAGCCGTTCCTTCCCAGGTGAAGCAGAGGAAACGTTTGCCTTCTAGAGAGTTTCGTATCAGGATGGAAAGCACAGCTGCAAAACAGCTTCTCCAGCCAGAACGGCAAGGGTGATTCAAGCAAGCAGGACTGTCTGAAATTCACTCGAGGTATTTACAAGACCCCCTAAGGCACACCAGCTTTCTTCCTGCAAAGAGGTCAGCAACGCTTGTCTTAACCAGACGAGCAAACCATCTGACAGATGAGGCAGATGCTCTGGTAGCCACGGAGGTTAGCTGAGCAGATTGGACTCTAATGCTCGCAGGGGATCTTTTTAAGCAGCTCAACCAGACAGGATGGCAACAACACAGCAAGCCTCCTAATTGTCAGGAAAATTCAAACCCCAGGCAGCACTAAGCATGAACAAGCTGCAGTAACGGGCACGCGTGTCTGCATTTTACTTCCTTTTGAACCCTGGCAGGTCAGAGCAAAGCTCAGCTAGCAGAGGGCAGCACAGCTACAGAAAGGCAGCGGGGCCTGAGTCATATGGGAAATGATGAATAAAGCACCCACACAAGGGCAGCAGCAACAGGAGTAGTAAAAGCAACCCAAAACGCATAGAAAAGCCAGCAAGCTCAACCCAATTGTAAGAAACTCCTCCATCTCTGAACCACTAGCAAATATTAGCAGGTGTTTTCTGGAAGCCTTTAGTTACTGTAAAGCATTGGTAAGAGTCAGGAACGCTGCCGCTTCCATCCCAACTCTGGCATGGATCAGATGGGCAGAACCAACAGCTCAGAAGATGCTACAGCCCCCACCTTATGCCAAACCAAGCAGGGAATGCAATTCTGGTTGGCAAGGCTGTACCAGCTCCAGTAATTCACAGGCTCAGTGTGTTTTTCTGAGAAGGGGCCCCTGTAGAAAGGGGTGATAATTTTTTGTTCTAGCTGAACTTCCAGAAAACCATCTCCTCAGAGGCCAAACACCCAGACATACCCTACCTACAGTTTGTCCTGATGAAAATAAAAGACTTGACCTCAATTTCGGTTGTTCTCCGCATGTGGGGAATACTCAAATCCACAGTGTAAGCACAGCTTGGTGCCAGTTACAACCAAAAATTGAAACAAGGGTTGAAGTCTGAAGATGGTGGAGGAATAGATGCAGCCTGGCCCATACACACAGTGGTGTGGGATGTCGCCCACACAACTTACCTTGGTTTATCCTCTGGCAGCTCTGATGTGACAGAAGCTATCAGTTTCAACTTGGTCTCCTTGGCCATGGCAGATCCCTGGAAGCCATCTAGCAGAAAGCCGCCCACAGGTCGCTTGGCAGTCTCCCTGGCTGATCGGAGCCTCTCTTCCAAGACATCTCCACCTTCGATTGCCCCAAACATTACACTTCCTTGTAGTTCCTGGCCCAAAAGAAAGCTACGAGTGTTAAGAGTCCTGCCAAAGATGAGCAAGATCTCACAGCCCAGACTCCAGATGCCTGCTACTTAAAACCCATATTCCCAGAACTTGGAAAACCAACAGAATTTCATCCCACGTAAGACAAGTCCCTCACACAACACTGTGAAATCCGAGGTAGAAATGGGATTAGGAGAGGCAATGTTCTGTTCCTGGCCTTGACACTAACCGACTGAGAATTTTAGTGCCTTTTTTCCACCTTATAACCACAGATCATTTCTGTACACCAGCTTTTTGCAGACATCCCCTCAGCACTACATGTGTCAGAATACGAAGCAGGTAAAACAGCAGAACAATGACAGGTGGTATTGTCCTGGCTGTCAGGCACCAGAGCTCACACTTGATTGCCTTTCAGAGGATGCCAGTATCAGCTCCTGCAACCACTTTCTTTTGTAATGCAAACTTGGACGATTTGTCCCTTTCCACCAAAAGGGAAGTTAAGTTTCAAGCCTCCTGGAAAAAAAATGAAAAGAATAGCACTGGCAAATCCTGGCAAGTCCTCCTTCACATGGAAATGAAGGGACTGCAGAGCAAAAAGATGAGCTGTCTCAATCTGAATGAGAAAAATTCTGCTTTGCCCGTGCAAATATAGCATGAGGGTTAAGTGAAAGAAATGAACTACAGTCGAAAATCAGAATAAAATTTAAAAAAAAAAATGAATTCTCCCAAATGAGCAGAAAATGCAGTCCTGTAGCAGGAGACAAATTATTATTAAAAGAAAGTGGTAGAAGGAAAACATCCTGTTCTGATATACACACACACACACACACATATAATATCTCAATCAGGTATTTATATGTGTGACATCTTTGGAACCTTACTGGTGATTTCTCCAGCAGCTGAAGGCATGCATCCAGGAAGGAAAGCGACCTATCCACAGACTTCTTGGCCCTTTTCCTACTAACTTCCCCAGAAATGGTGTCTCCGTCAGAGATGCACTGGAACCAGTCTGGCTGGATAGCCCGCTGGATGTCCATGAACTTGGAAGCTGTTATTTCCATGCGCCCCGAGCTACCCCACACCGACACTGCCTGCCAAGAAAAAATAGGGATGAAGGTTTGTGCAAAGAATAACAGACCTGTTAACCTGGTTAAGCACCAGATGCTGGAACGACACTACATAAACTCTCCAGAAGCATGGCTCAAGTAATCAGCTGTCCTCAGCACAAAGAATGAATGATATAAATGACCAAGGTGTGATTTCTGGGATACTCTTTGGTGAAACCATCATACGTACTCAGCACAGCAACTTCTCAAGTTGTTTGGAAATCTCTGAGACAGAGCAGCTGGGCTGGCCTATCATCAACCAAAATCAGTAGCAGAATTGTGAAAAAAAAATGAGAAAGAATAAAAGATTTAATTGTTAAACTTAGGTTTTCATCCCACAAAGAGCAGCAAAGGCTGTAATGGGAAATACAGCTCACTAGTTTTTCTGCACACTATACAAAAAGCAGCAGCTATTTCCTCTTCCAAGCACACAGACACACTGGGAAGAACACGAAAACCTGTTAGGCAATTTTATCTTAGAATCCAATGTTATTTTAGGTCTCAAATTCAGCTCCTTAAGGGATTGAAATATCAAATGCAAAAGAAATAGAATTTTTAAACCAAAAAACATAAGAAATGGTAGGCACAGTTTATGTTTTGTGTGCACACTGGCCCTCGTTTTCCATCACTACTCCATACCACCCTCATGAAAGATCTTAAAGCCAGACAAAGCACCTGCACAGAGAAGTTAAGGCACATGAACACATCTGGGCTAGCAGATATTAACATTTAATCCACCAAACCTTCAAGTCCACAGAGCAATACTGGAACCACTGCAACAATCCACCATATTTCATCCTGTTCTGTGGAATTGATGACTAACCCTTGAGTGCAGCTGGGCAGTTCCTTTCGTTATATTCTTTTTAGACTTTTGACACTGCTGCTCTAAAACTTTAAAAGGGCATTAAAGTAGGTTAAGTATTGGGCTTGAGTCCTTTAGAAGCTGGTTATTTTTCCCTGCAACTCCCTTATTTATTTTTTTTAATGAGAAAAGGTCTGTCCATTCATCTCTGTCTCTAATTACTTTTGGCTTCACTATCTGGGTAACAGAGACAGACAGAAGTCTCTTAAGTAATATATTTTTTTTGTAAACTCCCCATTAAAAAAGCAACTTCAAAAGAGGGAGACCGCAATTAGTATCTGCAGAACAAGGACACAAAGTCTAATAAAGTCTGGTTGCCTTCATTCTGCTGTCCATGGGAAAAAAAAAAAAAAGCTTTAATAAATAAAATAGCCATGCTGCTAAAACCCTAGGTGGCTTAGAGACCTGATAAAGAACATTACACCACGATTATTTAAATCCAGCCTGTGCCAGGCTTTCTGGCACAGAATCTAGCAGAGCTTTCTGTCCATTGCTTTCAAAGAGCTTTCAGAAGTACTTGTCAGCACAGATCCAGCTGCAGAAAGACAACTCACTGGCCAAGTAACTAGGTGATGAAAGTCTGCACCAGCTTCCAAGAAAAAAAATAAAATAAAAATCAAACCTGCAGCATACAGAAGGCTGCTCTAACATCGCAGCTGCACAGCAGTGAAATGAGCTTCAGGCAATTCCTCCCCTGCAGAGGGACAAGACTCAGCCTGGTTCCAAGCAAGATAGTGCAAAAAAAAAAAACAAAAAACAACTGTCTGGCAGAGGTTATCCTCTCATTCAAAGAGCTGTTATCGTACCCAAGTAGGCCTTGAGACTGACCACATCTAAGCAGGTGCTTATTTTTCCTACAATGTACGAACATCACCTTGTAGCAGTCTAGGCACACCCGCCAGGTAAGGGGGACAGGCAGGCAGCTCTTGTTTGAGAACTTGGACTCTTTCAAGTCTTCACAGTTACTGTACCTTGTTAGTGTTGTAGCCAGATGGACAAGGAGCGACTGGGTCATGGAGGGAGCAGTACACCGCCGTGTCTGGCATACCTGGGAACACAGCAACAAATTAGAGCTTAATGAACCAAAACAAAGCTAAAACAGAGGCACGCTTTGCGAATTCTCAAAAGGGAATAGGGAATCTTCTCACAAATGATCCCACAAATCCTCCTCTAAAGTTCTTCTGCAGGACTAAGAAACCACTGCTTAGTGTGTTTTTTTTTTCTTGATTAATACTCCTGCTACTAAAATTCACCAGACACAATAGCTGACCGCTCAGCTGATACACTAGAGACATCTTACATTTGATATAATCTAAAGAGAGCAACAACCTTAACCCTAGAGTTTTAAAAGGAAGGGCAACATACTGTGAGAAAATAGATCAGCTACAGACATGAGAGATTTATCATCTCTGCCAAATTAAGAGTTTTCAGATGTCATACAGTAAGTTAGACAGTAACTAATGCCACAGTTTTCTCTTCAAGGATAAGCAGCGAAATTGGTAAAGCTTCCTAGAAGTTTCAGGTAGAAGAGATTTTCATTTTTTCTTGATGGACTATGTTGACACAATGTAATCAAAGTTTATCAGAAGCTGCATGCAAATTTCCTTTGGAAATTCAAGCCACAGCTTTGCCTGGGTAACGAGTGAAATGAATGGACAGAATGTTAAAGTGTTATTTAAAGAAAAAAACTTGGTCTTAGTATATAGGACAAAAACCCTTAATTTTTTTTTTGTTTGTTTAATTTTTAACAATATGCCTGCAACTAAAACATACAGAACATTCATAAACATACCTCAGGTCTGATAAAAACTATTAACAACTCAGAAGTTATTTTTCTTGCGCAGCCCAATCAATTTCCATGTTAAGACCTGTCTGTACATTACAAACATTAAACCTGTGATGTGGTAGAGTGTCTGTTTGACCATACACCCACTATATCCTGAGACACCTAGACAAACAGAGCATCCCAGGGAAGCTTGTTGACTTGACTGATCATCCTTCAGTTCTCTGAGCTACCTGCCCAGACAGAAATACTGACTCTGAATACAGATATTCACACAAAATCCAGCTTTACATTCACTGCACACTCCGGTTCCTTCCCCACCTCAACCCACCAAGAGCGATCTTGGTTGCACACTGCATGCAGTCAGGCCTTTACCCATCTGTAATGTCAGCCAGGGGAAAAACAGGACAGCCATGAACACAGGACCTGTGGCTTTGCTCACCCTTAGCACCAAGGTAAAGGCTTCATTTGTGCTCCAAGGATAGAGTACAGGGACTGCCAAAGACTACAAAAGCTTGGTGCAGTAGCTGAGGACTATGGCAACACCAACTGCTTTATACGCAACTTACAGACAGTTGCATGCATTCCTCAAACTGCAAGTTCAACATGGAAAAATAGAAGGTGAGAACAGGGAGCAAGTAGTCTGATTACTAAACCGACAGGAATAAAGGACAGGAGAAAAACAATCTTCTCCTGATGCTTGTTTAGCTCCTCAAAGCTCCTGCAAATCCACCAAAGGTCACCCCCCTAACATCCTCTCTGAACAGGAACAGCTTGTAGGCAGAAGTGTCCACCAGATGAGACTGATGCTTTGCCCTTTCTTCACACTGGATGAAGATTTTAAAGTTTCTTTTTCTTTAATTTCTTTAATTATTCCTCACACTGAATTAAGACTTCCTGATGGGTTGGATGAAACCAACTGCTTCATGATAAAAACAAACAAACAAACACAACACCAGCCTGAGCAGATGGATGTTCAAAGGGAATTATTTAGATAGCTGTATGGGACAGGCTGTTTTCAGGGCAATTCCTGGTTCTCCTCACAGAAGATGAGGAGCAAGATTCGCCCGCAGCAGCATCAGGCCACAAGGTTGAGGTCTGGTCTCAACTTTTGGTCTAAGCTCAGCTTAGTTAGTTGTGAAACCCCCTCAAGAAGAAGGTTAAAGGCTGGTAAAAGGAAGCAAGGCAAAACTACTACAAAAAATCGTACTGTTTAAGGATTTTTGGTCTCATACTGCTGACAAAATACTATTTTAAGCCCTCATTAGTGCCACGTTAGAAAGAAAAGGCCTGAATGTGGAAACCCTCTGCACCTACACACTGCCCAAAAGCAGACCCATGGCACCCACCCGCACTCCCTCTCCTGAGGCACCCACCAACACCAACACCCCCGTTACACAAACACAGACACCCCCACTACACAAACACCCCAATTACACAAACACCCCCATTACACTTTACCTATAAACTTGGCAGCTCCTTCCTTGTACTCTTCCAGCACCTCATGGAGCTCCGCCCTGCACCCGGACGCGAAAATAAGTAAATTACTCCAAAAAACACCCAACCGCCGAGGAAAACCGGCGGCTCCTGAGCTCCGTCTCCCCCCCTGGGGTACTCACATGAAGGACAGGGTGAGCTGTGCCACGGGGGGGACCCCGGCGACCTCCCCGAGGGTGTCGTAGGTGAGGTGGGGCGCGGAGCCGCCCCGCGTGTACAGCAGGCAGCCGGGCAGCGCCAGGGAGCCCGCCCCGCTCCTGCCCAGCTCTGCCAGCATCCCCAGCCGCCCGCTGCCCACCCCAAACAGCTTCAGCCGCATCCTGAGCCCCAGCAGGAGGAGGAGGAGGAGGAAGAGGAGGAGGAGGAAGAGGAAGGGCGGCCGCCTGCCCTCCTCTCCCCCCTCGCGGTGCACGCCGGGCGGCGGGCGGCCATGTCGCGGCTGTGGAGCTGGCGGCGCCTCAGCGCCCCGGCCCGCCCGCAGGTCTGTGCGCGGCGAAAGGCTGATTTGGTTTATTTTTGTGCCTTGTGACTGTAATTCTCTGCTTTTCTTCCAGCCGGGGCTCGGCGCTGAGGGCGCTGGGTGAAGGTGCAACGAGCCCCTCGCAGCTGGCTCCGGAGCGGGGTGCCCCTGAGCCGTGGGTGCAGCACGGGGCTCGCTGCTGGGTTGCCTTTGGTACCTCAGTGTTCCCACCCCAAGCCTGCTCCCTGCTGCAGGTGGGAGTCCCTGTCCACCTCCTCATCGCCCTACTCATGTTTCTGCAGTTGCAGCTCGCTCTGGTTGCCCTACCACCGAGGGAAGATGCCCCACAGTTGTACGCCCTGTCTGGGGTGCGGGTGTTAGGTGCAAAACCACATTGACAAGTCAGGGCTGTCTGCTTCTCAGAGAAATGAATATGGGGCAGAAAATCCTTTGGACGTGCTGGCCAGCCTGGTTGTGACAAAACACTGATACAACTTTCCTAGTTGGTGGTCACAGGGGACTAACTCAGCGAGTCTCCGTTCAGCCCCCGCAGGCTGGGTGTTTGCATTCTCCCAGCGTGTTCTCCAATCACTGTGATTGGCAGTAATTACCAAATGAATGCTCATTACTTAATCATTTCTGAGTGAAATTTCTCCAGTCAGTCAAGAGCAGTTGGAGAAATGTGTTTCAAAAGAAATCTATTTCTTACAACAGCCGTACTGTCTTGTGTGCCAGCCCCACTGATGTTTGTCCTCTCTCCCCTGAGGAGAAACGTGGATGTAGTAAGTTTAAAAATGAATATACATCAAACATTAGAAATGTTTTTCTTTCTTTAAAGAGAGTGGAGCAAGCCTCTGAGTATGCCATCGCTGAAGCTTTTTCCTTTCAAGAGCCAAGGTATCCACAAGGGCTGTGTGGTCCTGTGACGAGGCTGGAAACTGTGGAACAGCTGCAAGATCATGATGAGGCCTGTAAGGAAGGTGAGATGAAATACTGCTTGCCACAAGCTGCCTAAATGAACTCTTCTTGATCCAGCACTGTGGTTCTGGTCTGAACAGGCTGTTACAAAGCTGCAGACCAAAAGAAACAGTTCGCAGTAAGACAGATTGGAGCCTTTCATCTGAGGGACAAAGGCATAAAAGAAAATTTGGTGGAGTTCAGGGGAGATCTTAATTAACATACCTGAGAGAACGATGAACTCCCTGTCTCCTGGAAGTGTCAGGTCAAGACAAGGATGAATACTGTCTTTGAAGATCTGGTCAAACACAAGTTGCTGGGCATCAGGAAACTGGATGAAATTACCTGACAGATTGTTGACAGCAGGACAGATGTGAAAATAGGGTGACCCTGTGTAATTTTTGCATCTATGAATAATGGTGTGGTTTTCCTTTGATCCTCATGCAAAACTTTCCTTGCCAATTAGCTAACTAAATATTCCCTTTGTAATGTCTGCAGCCACAATTGCTTACTGAAATTTGAAAGTAAAACTGTAATACATTTTAAAAAATAATTTGATTTCCCATCCATGCAAGAAATACATCTGCAGTGTAGGAGATAGGATTTTAAAAACAGAGTTAACTATTCTTTTATAACTCAACGCTGAGCTGTACAGAAAGAAATGAAGACAAATCTCCCAAGTGCATCCTCTTCAAAACAAGAGGTCAGCTTTTTAACTTGTAAGCAACAGCAGTTCAACTAATAGCACAGAGCACACATATCTGCTTACCGTGCACTGTCTGAATACATTATGCAGCATAGTGGCTCAAAAGGAGCTGTCTTTGCAGTTGCTGGAGAAGTTGCTTGCTTTTTCCTCATGATTATTATTTTTGTTTGTCCTTTTCTGCTAGTGTTTCCCTTTTCGTATTTGCCAGCCCCTCAGGATTGTTACAAGCACAAATGAAAGCGTTTTATCTGGAGTTCATTATTGTAGTACTTAATGGCATTACCTGCACATACTCCATTTTGCAAAGAAAGGTATGGATATGAGAAGTGCTAGAACTCATTTATTCCAGTTATGAGGAGCTCACATTTCACAGTCAAAAAAGTAGCTCCATTCCCAAGTGATAAGCTGTTTTTCTCTCTTCTTTTTCATATCAGATATACTTCCTTGCTCCTGAGCTGGCCTGAGAGATTATAGAGAACAAAAGTGATTTGAAGGACAATAAACATCAAATTTATGTTTTCTTAAAAAAAAAAAAAAAAAAAAAAAAAAGAAAGGAAGTTTAGAAACGCTTTACTGCCTTAGAAATACCAGGACTCATTGGGAATATCTTAATTTTGTGTTAGAACTAGAGCTTTGAGCAGCTGTTCGTCCTGTCTGAAGGCTGTGTGCCTTCACAGGGCTGACTTGCCCTGCAGTGGCTGACGAGATCCCCACTCTTTGCCCATCCTTGCTGCATGGATGCCTCAGCTTCTTGTAGGAGTGCTCCTGATGCCTTGCAGTTTGCAGTGTTCCTGCTTCAGGAACAGCTTGGCTACCCATTCAGCAAGTCTAGGTGGGTTGTTGAGGCAGCAGCCACACTAGCTGTCCCTGCTCTTGAGTAAGAGCTCTGAAAAAGGAGTTTTTGCATTTTTCTGCAGAAGAGCATGGAGAATTTGCAAATAAAGTCCACAAAAGGACTTCATACCCAGTTGTGTATTAGGCCTCTATCTCACTGAGTAGTAGCAAATCCATCGTGGGTGAATTCCTGTAGTTACATCTTCTGACTGCAGGTAGTCCCTGCTGAAGCTTGCCCTGTGGCAGATTTTTAATGTAGGCTTCCCAGTAGTTACTAGAGCTGTGGTACTTGCAAAGGTTAACCTGTATGCTTGAAGCTAACATTTGGCCAAACTGCTTCTTTTTGTATTGAACATAACGACAACCCTGGCTGTACACGTGGAAAATATCTTAAGTGTCTGCAAGTGCAGTGGTGAAACATTTAAAAGCTATCTGAGTTATGAATTGCTTCCTATGAATTCCATCTCCTTGATAAATGCTTTGATAATCAAGAGCGCTCTAAATGTCCAAAGAATCTTGTGGAAAAAAATTAGGTGGAAAAGAATTCATTTGTGACCTATATGGGAGGGGAAAAGTTTGCCACCTTCTCTTCCTGTTCTTTTATAGATCAGGAAGATGAGAACAGAATTATTACCCCTAGTCCATTTTATGTTGCAGATCAGCTTTCAGTCATTTTAGAACGTCTTTCCTGCATGTGATATAACCATCCCAGAGACAGAGTCATGCTAGTTTACACTTAGACATATATTTTTAAAGCTAGTAAAGTCATCATCAGTCTCTTTCCTTGTGATAGCCCGAGAGCTGCTCAGTAGCTGGATGAAGTCCAAACTGCAACTGGAGCTGATGAGCGATGGAGAAGCAGAAGCTGGCTCTGTCCTCCCAGAAGATCCTTCTCCAGCCACTCCGAAGTACGAGCGGTTTGATGGTGAGAGCACAACAAAGCCCTTCTTGGCTCCCTTTCTGAGCACGTGCTAGGGAAGGGAGACAGGCCTCGTGGCTTGTTGGGCTGACAGGTACGAGTCTCCGAGGCCAGGAGAGTGGGCTCTGTGAAAACAAGATTACAGATGAAGATTTTTGTCCCCGGCTCTGACAGCAGTTTGCTGTAAGGCTGCACAAACATCTGTCGTCTCCCTTTGTAAAAGAAATTTTATTTCTGCTGCTTTTGGGTATGCGTGAGGCCTGTCAAATTTATACAGCAATTTGAGATGCTCAGAGGCAAGGCAGTAAAAAAATGGACAAAATGTCATTGCTGCTCTAGTGTGTTCAATGGGAGACTGATTAAGACTCTTTGGGGATAAATGGAGTGCAGTCACTGTGTCTGCTTTCATCAGGAATGCATTCACAGGCTGGGAAAGTGATCCCTTTAATTACGTTAGGCTTTGTGATCTGAGACAGGGGTTTATTCATTTCAGACGAGCTTGAGCTGATCTGAGTTCCTCCTTTCAGACTTGTGCAGCTCTCTGGAACATGAGTTGGAAAGTTCTTCTGCCCAAGAATACCTGCAGCATCTTTTGCAGAGCGAAGCTGTGAACTGCAGGATACTGGCAGACCTTCGGCTTGAAGACACGAAAGGAAGACAAAAATTTGCAGATCCACGAATAACCATGGAGCTCAGACACAAGCAGGTGTGCAGGCAGGGCAGCACAGTTAAAAGATGTAAGATTGAGGATTATAGGATTAGGGTAAATGCGCAGTGATACCTTCCCAGTGTTCTCTCCCAGCCTGCAGTAATCCCTGACTTGCAGGCAAATACCCTAGGATACTCTTCCAAGGTTTAGCTGAAAAGTTACTGTTCCCACTTGTGTGTTAGCCATTCGCAGTAGCTTGCACGGGAAGCTTTTGCTGTTGAGGTGAACTTCCACTCTTTCATCTTTTCAGGTTTTCCCCCTGTCTGAAGACTGACAGGAAAAGCCACCAGGCCCTCAGCTCTGAGTTTGCGCCCACCACATAACATTGGTTTAACCGCGCTCTCCTAACTGGAGTTTTTTGCTGGTCAGAAAACAAAACCAATCCAGTCAGTGACAGCTACGGAGAGGGTTGCATGCTTCCCACCCTGTCAATCTACAACAAACCTCAAATCCTTCAGCTTTTGGCACCTGCATTGACTTTCGCTGATTTCTTCCTTCCCAGGTGAAAGAAAATCGACTGAGGCGTCAGAAGGCGTTAGAGCTGCAGAGGCAAGAAAAGGCCCTGAAGAAATCCATTCTGTCTGAGGCCAAGCTCCAAATACAGGAGGAGGACAGAAGGAAGGCCCTGAAGGCCAAGATGGAGGAGGAGGAGATCCAGAGGGAAATGGTGAAGCTGCGAAAGGAAATGGCTGAGAAGAGGCAAACCATGGCAGAAGCACGGAGAATGTAAGAGGGAGAGAGGGGCTTGGAAGGCACCGTGGGGAAGAACAACTTCCTTATTAGCTCCTTTTGGTAAACGTAAGAGGAGTGGTGGTCCCAAAGAAAACATTTCCTCTTCCTGTCTCCAAACTCTCCCCAAACCTTTTACTCCTTTGTTGCTGACTTCAGTGGCAGAATTTCATTAGGAAACAGGCTAAAGATGTTAGATTTCCTTCAGCCATTACCAGTAGGTACACGCAGTCACAGAAGTAGGAGCATGCTTGCACTACTGTGTGTTCTCTCCAACTCTGTGGCCACATCCCACCTTACCAGTGTTTAATGCAGCCTGAAAACCGGTGCACTGAAGAAAATGCATGAAATTACAATGAAAACGCTGGCCAGCTTGGAATAGTCTATGTTGAACGTCTATCACTTAATAGATTTCCTCTCCTGTGGGAGAATAAAGTGCGCTGTTGGCTAAGAATTCTGCAGAGAGATGCTCTTTGCTTCTGCTGAGCTTGGATTGCCAGAGAGATGTGACTTGTAGGGATGCCATTTATTTACTTAGGCAGCCCTAAGATCCTAAATCTTCTCATGCGAGAGGATTTATTGAAATTTATTGAAATGTGGCTGTTCTCTAGGAAGGCTAACTTAAGTAATCAGCAGCTTTCTAGAGGTCATTCTCTGAGGATTGGCAAAAAAAGGGAGTGAGGTCTGAACTACAGTAATTTCCTTATTGCATTAGATCTCGATGTTTGCTTACTTTCCAGGGAGGGGAAGAGACAAGAAGAAAGCCAGAAGGCAGCAGTGCAGGAAGTATCTATTACTGTGTCGCCGCCCCTGCACCTGAAGAAAGAAGAGCAAGAAAAGGAGAAACAGAGAAAGGCTCAGGAGCTGCTGATCAAGATTCACACCAACAAACAGAGAGTAAGCATCACTGTCCTTTTATCTGAGACTCTGAACTACCTGCCCTCAGGTACTGTTTGCAAAATGGAAGTTAAAAAATCCTAGTTTTCATTTTTCTTTTCCTTTTTCTAAGCTCTCCTCATGATATCAGGAACGTAGAAAAGGAGGCCCAGAAGTACCTTGTAAGACTAGGAGTGAGAAATCTGGAGACACCATACCCAGGCTGGGTCTCAGGTGTACCCGAAGTGAAGATGTCACTTCCAGTTGCAAACACAAAGGCTTCTGCAGCTGAGGAACAGGCAGACGTACAGAGCCAGCAGCTGTAGAATAAGATTTGCTTTCCCCTGAGGAAGGAAGTGGGGAGAGAGAGAGTGGCACTGTGTATATGGGAAGATATTTGAAGGTTGCCTTGAAGACCCTGGTACAGGAGCAGGGACAGGAAAGAGAAGTGCTGAGGGCCTAGGCTGACTTCTGAGTTGTCTCCACGTGTTGAAATACGCCAGTATACACACAGCAACAGGTTCCTTGAGCATCCACTCCCACCAGCTATAGGGGAATATTCTGTGATACTGCAACAGCTCAGGACAAACATGTAGCCTTTAGTAATTCCTAATAGGAAACTAATTCTTTTTCCCTGGATTTTGACTGTTACTCCCCTAGTTGTGAAAAACAGCACAAGAGCAGTGCTCTGAAGGGAAATAAAAACAAAGTTTCCTGGAGTCCTGAACCCACCTACCTGTTATTGGGAGATTAAGCTGGAGAAGCTGGTTGGGTGAAAACAGTAACTGGTTTTACTGGTAGTTAAACTGTAGGGGAGCTTCCCATCAATCAACTGCTCTCCATGTCTCGCCACTAGGGTATCTGAAGGTGGGGATTTTCCCTTTTTCTCACCCTGAGAGTTTACAGAAGCAAGAGAGATTCCTCCTGCTCATTTCTGATGCTGCAGCCAGCTCTGGGTTAAATGTGTTGCATCAAATCCTTACAGTTAAAGAGAGATTTTTGTACTGAATGATCCTACATGGGCGGTTTCAGCAAAGGGAATAAACTTCCCTGTGTGCAGTATGTGTACCATCCATTATGTAATGTTTTTAATTAACAGAACAGTCATCATTAACGCCTACTTCTCTACATCTAGATTTATTTTTTTTCCCCCATCGAAGAATCTCAGCTTTAATGGTGATTCTCCCCTGGCTCACTGCATCTCCCCAGTCTGCTGGATGTGAGTTTGGCTACTGTTTAGCAGCCCACGACCTCTTTCCAGCCCAGTCTAAGCTGTGAAGATAAGCCTAAAGGAAGTCGCGGAACAATTTAGAGCTGGCGTAATGCGAAAAGCCGCAGCTTAGCCGAGCTAAGCAATGGTGACATTGATTATTTTCTTAAAGCAGAAAGAAATAGCTAATGCGTTGACATTTTGTCCTTTTGTGTAAGTTTTCATTCGGAGATTTCAGTGACTGAGAGGAATGCAATTATTACAAGGCATTATCACAAAAGGGGGACAGCTGAGTCCTGTGAGTTGACCCACTTGGAGGATCAAAATGCACAGCGTCTGCAGTGGCAGGGCTAGAATTATGGGGTAGATTAGATAGCAAATTGCTGTTCTGTACAATGTAAATCACTCCCAGAGGCAGCGAGTCTAATTACACAATAGGGGAATGGTTTGGCTTCCTACTGGAACGAAGGTGAGCTTAGGTCATGTCATAAATTCACACTGGGAAATGCCTGAAGTTTTGTCTAAGTTGAAAAAAATCAGCAACTGGTCCATGGAGCTGTTTGTTAACTCTTCTCCACAGAAGTGCCCTTGTTTATAGAATCGTAGGCATTTCCCAAATTTTGAAACACCTTTCTTACCTCTAGAAACTGTTCCTGTATTCCTCACGCATTTTATTCCTTTTTATACTTGGTGAACTGAGCATGTTTCACTCAAAAGCATGGAACCCCATGGTGTTCTCTTTCTAGTCTGCCTTTTGCAGAAGGCTGCCTTTGCTCTGCATTATTTTATTTTACCTTCAAGACATCTATAGAAAGTGGGGATTCTAAAAAGAGCCTCAAAAGCAAAAGTCAGATAAGGGGGATGGTGGAGAGGATTGGCGTTTGTGTTGGACTGTACCTGACTCATTGGTTTTCTGAAACTCTCCCATGCAGTGCCTGCAGCGACATTTCTCTGCTTGGTTCAAACTTGTTCTGGAACACAGAATTCAAAGGGGGAAAGCCAGAGCCCTTGCTGACTGGAAATGCCAGCTGAAGGCCCTGCGAGCCTGGAGAAACTATACTTGGACCCAGAAAGTACAGCAGGAGACACAGCAATTGGAAGACCATCTCCAAGACCAAAACAGGTAGTGACCCTGCACTGTGAAATTCCTCCTACCGCAGCAGTACTCTGCGTGTGATCAGAGGGCTGTAAAAAAGGGGCTTGCTAGTTAGCCAGCAGGAGGAAAACAGAAGCTTTTTGAGAAAATTGTTACATTGCCTACAGTTTGATGGAGGCCTTTTGGCACAGATGAGGAGGAGGAAAGAGAAACTAGAGCTTTAGCACTTCCCAACAAGCCTGCAACTCTCTCTCTAGGTATTTTCCCTGGGCATCTCATTTTGGCTTGCTCTGGGCCCCAGATAATAGGAGGGTATCTCCTACTTCAGTGGTATTACAGCCGTTTTGACCAGTCCCTTTCATTAAACCTGTTGGATAAATCCCCCATCTCTGCCTTCCCAATCCTCCTTGGCGAAACACTACAGCTTTGGAGGGCCTCTAGAGCTGAACAACAAAAAGACCTGGGAAGTTAAGGGGCCTCATGCTATGGCCTGGATTGCTGTGCTTGATGGAGTTGTTTCAGGCAGGCTTGGACAGAAGCCTCACTCCTATTGTAACGAAAGTGCTTTCTCCTTCAGGAAAATCCAGCTGTCTGCAGAGCATAATCGGCGGCGGCTCCTGCGCTGCTGCTTTCTAGCATGGCAGCGCTGGAGCCAAGCAGAGACAGAGAAGCGAGAGCTGCAGCTCAAGAGGGAGGAGACAAAGAGGAAGATGGCACAGCTGCTGGAGGCGGTGTCACTGGGGAAGAGTGGTCTGGATGGGCCACAGGAGGCAGAAGTAAACCAGCATCAAGTTTTGCAGCACGACAAGGTAAAGCCTTCCATGTAGCTTTGTCCATCAGCATCCCAGGAATCTCACAAAGTGCTTTCGTGCCATCCAAAATAAAGAGCAGAGGAAGTTTGTTTTTTTTTGCCCAGGGTGACCCCCAAATATCTGCCTACTGTTCAGGAGGGAAGCTGTTAAAGAGCAGAGGTAACCGTGAAGGACAGTGGATGAGTTTTAAAAATAAAATGATCTCTTACGCTGCCAGAGAACAACCCTTCATGTACTCTTGAGTCGCAATGAGCGTCCCACCCCCAGATCACTTCTGCTGAGAGATTACTTACATCTTTGATGCCTGCTTAGACTGAAAAAGAATAACGTTTGACTGCGTGACGAGATTTTGTCATGGCAGTGCAGCTCTCTGGCTCTTCAGAAGTGGTGGGGGGGAAAGCTGTCAGGGGATATCTTGGGATAATGCACATCACAAGGAGGTAGGAGAATCAGGATGCTTCCTGAAATTGTCTCTTGTCAGAGCCTGCCTTTCTTTTCCGTCTATAAAACCTGTAGAACAGCACCCAGTATGAGAGCTCATACATCCTGACATACATATTCCAGTTCAGGCTTTTCATTTGCTTAAGTGTCAGTGAAAGTTGATTTCCCACTGTGCTTAAATCATCCTAGACGGCCTGTATTTGCCTTCAGCTGTGGGGGAAAAACTCGTGCTGGAAGGATGGGACTGAATTTGGAGTTTGACCTGGTAATCAGAAAGCAGAGCTGGCATCTGATGCCTCTTCTGAGAAAAAAAAAAACACAAACTGGGGTGTCAGAGAAGGCACAGCCTGACTGCCCGCTGTGCACCAGTTTCATGGTAATACTCGACCTAAGCTGGAGAAGAGGCAAGAAAGCAGCCCTTTGTAGACTGTTCTACCATCTGAAAAGAGGCTGTCCAGTACATCAGCCTCGTAGACCACTTGTATTTCATTTTCAACAACTGCTTTTCTTTTATTCTCAGTCGGAGCATTGCACAGGGACAACAGAGTCCAAAAGGGAGTGTGGTAATCCTTGAGATGAGCTAACCCCTGAGAAATGAACTGTCCTCTGCTCCCTGACAGAATGGTTGGGATAATATGCCTGCCAGAGCTCTTGCCTGATCAGGATTTCCTCCTCCCAGGGACATGGCACACAGCTTCGTAACAGTTTTTTCCCAACACCCTGCCAATTATGTGCATAACTGGGTCCCTCCGCCTTGGCTAGGAACTGGATGAAGATTGTGGAGCTGAGATTGCCCTACTTTTCAGGCCCATCACTAGATTTTTCGTTCAAGAAACACTTATTAATGTGGAAAGGGCAAAAGAGAGCTTGATTTCAATTAATGCCAGATCTTCCTTTTTCTTTTTTTTCTTTCCCAGCCAACTGAAACACGCCTCATACAGGAAGAACCTGACCAGACCAGGGACCGCTCTTGTTGGGATGCTGCTCACACATCTCATTCCAACAGAAAACCCAAATTTGCCTGGCAGATCACCCTAAAACATGCAGCCCTGAATGCCCAGGACCACGCTACGTACAAGAATCAAACAGCCACTCTCCCGCAGCAGTTTCAAGCACCCAGCCCCAGGACAACCCCTGCTTATGGTAGCTGTTTTGAGCACCGCTACGCCTTCCAGCAACGTCTGATCGAGGAGCAGAGGCAGCAGCTTCAGAAACAGCAAGAGCTGATCCTTGAACTGCAGGAAAATCAGAGGCTGAGCAGAGCAAAAGCAGAGGCAGCACAAGCCATGGCAGTAACCCAGGCACTTAACAACTCTACCTCACAAACCAGGGAGTTAAAAACAGAGAGCGGAAAACCATCCAAGTGCAATGCCACCCCTTTGAGGTATAAGCCCCCTTGGTAGAGCAGGATCAGGTAGTCATCATCTCTCATTTCTACCCAAGTTGAGCCAGAATTTGCCAGGAACCCTTTCAGTCATACTAGTGCTATCTGCTGTGCCTCTTACCTGCGGCCTAGCCTCAAGGGTAGCGTTGGTATCGCCACAGTTCTCATCCTCTGTGTTTTGTGTTGACTTGAAACCACATGATCCATGCAGAGCCCACTTAGAAACAACAGCACTGGAGTGTTACCCGTAATAGCAGCAGGGATTTAGTTAGGAAAAAAAGAGAGAAACTGTTATACTCCATATTTCACAACATGCAGCAGCTCAGGGTACTCATCTTCTTTGTAAGGATGCATCGTTAATCCCGTTTCAGGCAGAAGAAACATACATCAGGGGCCCACAATGAAAATGTAGCACATTGGAGGGTAGAAACTACAAGGCGTGTTTCTCAGTCTCAGGTAGTAGGTGTGAGACGTGGTTTGACCGAGCTCACTGATCGATGTCTTCACTCTTCCTTTTCACAGCCTGCCTCTTTCTCACAGGTCCCAGAACACCAGGGCAGCGATGCGAGGCAGGAGGCCTTCCACCCAGCTGACCTCAGCTCATCCCATACTGAAAGGTATTGTTCTTGGTAGCAAAGACCATGCCAGACCACTTTCCTCAACAGCTCATCTGGAAACTTCTCTTTCTTCGCCTCTGACCAGTGCTATGAGAGAGTGAGTTGTTTTCACGGCCACGTCAGGCATCTGTACAACCTTGGCCACTGCAAGCACCCCAAGTCAATGCTCAGAACGCTGTGGTAGCCGTTACTCCTAACACTTGTGACTGTTTCTGGTGTGACAAGAAGCTCTACAGCTCGTTTTGCTGTCAGTTTTACTCCCGTCATTGCCCATCCAATCAACACTTACACTGACTGCTCAATTTCACCTACCTTTGACAGAGCTATTAAGATTTCCAAGAGAATGAAGTGCCTACCCAAGGTTTTGTGAGACAACAGCAGGTAGGCTGGGGAAGGAGCTCCAGATCCTTCCCATCTGTGAGGTAGCTCCCCTTCTCTAGCCATGCTAGAACAGCAAATGCACATTAAACATGGAAAGCAGCATCATCACACAGTAAATTAGGATCAGGTTCTACTATATCCCTAGGTTATATTCTTCTCTATCAACCTAGGGGGAATCACAGCCTGCGGGAAGGACTGGTAGGTGATTGTGGTGATGTTTTATGAGTGTTGGGATCACCAGAGCTTGTTGGCCCTGATTGCTGTGCATTAATAGATCCCCTTCATTAACTGACTGTGTTCAGCTCCCACGCTACCTAGCACAAGCCATCACTCACTGATTGCCTGAGCTCTGTACAGCTTGGGGACAGTAAGTATTTTCAGAGCACTCAAGTGCTTTTCCTTGAAGATCCCTAAGTAGTTCAGTGCAAAGTCATCTCAAGATGATTTTCCCTTGGCAGAGAATCCTGGCACAGCTGAAAGGGGAAAAAGAACTTGAGGAAACCTATTGTGGTCAAAGCAATTAAATGCCCCTCCATTTATGGATGGCTCCAGCCTGTGCTTTGTTTGTGACTTCAAGAGAAGCACGCACAGCTTCTCAGGCCCGCTGTGTGTTCTGTGAGGTCAGACTAACACCTTCAGAGACAGCCAGAAAGACTGCAGCATTGCAACTCGGCTCCCCAAAGCAGCGTTAAGTAGTAGTTTCTCGCTAAAGGGACCGAGTTCCTGTGTGTCACTGTGGCAGGGATGTTTTTCATCCTGAAGTCGCTCTTTAAATAAACAGCTGGGGCTTCCTGGAGACCTCATTGTGATGGTTGCTAAAACAGGTGCCCTGAGCCTCAGCACTCAATCAAGGGGATGAAGAGATAAAACTTGCGGACACAGCTCCTTTTATAATCCAGGCTGTGACTGCAAACCAAGGAGGGTGGAGTCCTGAGTCTTAAAATTGAGTTTGTGGGTTCCTCGTTTGTGAAACTGCCAGCCATAAGAGGCAGCAGAGGGAAGCTGGCAGAAGAGAGAAGGGGTCACCCTTCCCGTTCACCAAGCTTGTGCAGTTATCCTATAGCTCATTTGCACTAAGCCATATGTCCTTTTGTTGTTTCCACTTCTGTAGCTATGGAGGAGAGAGCGATTCAGCGGGCAGAACGAAGGAGGAAATTAGAAGAAGCCAAACAACAAAGAGAAGAGGAGAAACTGGTAAGGACAGTGGAAAATGAAACAAAGACTCTCTCATGCTATTCCAGTCATAAGAAATGCTATTTTAACACCATGAAGTTGTGAACCGGGAAGAGGCTCTTTAGCCAAATGAGGAGTTTTGTGGCTTGTGAGAAAGCAGATGCCCAGCATACATCAAAAAATGACCCCACTGGCCCTGCCATATCACAGACAGACATTTCTTGTTGATGCTTGCTGCTACAACTCTAGAAGCAGCTTCCCTTACCACCCCTCCACCACCTCTTTCACACCTACCTCATGGCTATGACTGTCATTGCCAAGGATGGGAAGAGTGGAATTGAAATCCACCTGACTGGACCTAGCAAACTGTGCGTTTTCCCTCTTCTCCTTTCCTCTCAGGTCACGTGCAGCTTGAGGACGTGCAGCCTGACCTAGTAAAAATGCTGCATCTCGGTTTCTAGCAAATCTCTTCTGAAAAGGGAAGATATTGACAATATTTGCGTAGTTCATATAGACATTCTGTGATAGGCATCAAGCAGGAGCCTTCTTAGCTTACGGCATTAATCTGTTACTGAGAATATCAATACTAATTTGCATTAGGATTAGAAAGCTCAGAACTGGGGTCCTAAAATAATCAGTATTTCTCCTCCAAGGAAAAAGGATGTGCATGCATACTAGGAAGATTAAACAAACTGTAGAGAACACTTCAACCATAGGGTGGGCAGACAAGCATTAGGTTAGGTTTCCTCAGCTACTGCTGCCATGATTATAGAGACTGGAAGAAGCACAGTCATTATAATCATGCATAATTGTGTGGGTTTTTGGCCTTTGATGCATACACCAAGAACAAGAACTTTGTGGAACGAAAGCAGGTTGAGGTTTGCAAGGGGAATAGGTGAACGTTCAGAGGATATTGTATTTACACATGTACCACGTATATCCAGTGCTGAAGTAAAACAGCTCCTTTGGTCTTCAGTATTCGGGGAAAAACATGTGAGCACCTGTAATGCTCTTTAACATGCAGATGTAAAACTTCAGAGCAGAGCCCAGTGGTTGAGTACTTATTTAAGCAATCATGTTATCAATAAATAACCTGGGGTATGGTTTTAAGTGTGTTAGTAGAAGAGTAGGTAAGTACTGTAACTTAGGGCAAAGAAAGATGGCCATATATAAGTAGAAGAAAGAACACTCCCTCCTCCCCTTCTCTTCCACAATTCATTGTTCAGTGCAGTTCATGCCTAGTATGTGACAAAGTCTGCTTCCTTCTGAAGTTTCAGGTTCTGGTCAATACTAGAATTCTGCTTGTCTGGGAAAATTTAGAGGCCTGTGTTCTCCAAAAAGGTCACATACACTGGACTAAATTTTATCTTCCTCCATTTTCTCCATTTCAAGGCCCAGATGAAGGCTGAAGAAGAAGCACGTCAGAAGAGGGAGGCTGAGGAAAAGGAAGCTCAGCAGGAGAAAAGACGGGAGGAGAGGAGGCTACAGAAGCAGGTGCCCAAACACCCCAGCTGTCTCCCCCACCTAACAGGGATAGGGAAGAGGAGCCGTTACCTACTGATAGAGTCAGCAGCCAGGGCTGCGAACTGAAAGTCCTTGTTAGCAGAGCAGAGTTCCACTGCACAGCACCAGCTGTATCAGCTCACCACCTCCCCGTTTTTTAGGGACATTAGTAAAAGGGCTGCGGCCTGAACGTGCTGTGGAGCGTGTACCGTCCCCGTCTCAGCAGCAGGACTAGAGGTCCCAGCCGGTGGTCATCCACTGCCGAGCTACAGTAGAGTAGAGTCGAGCTAGAGTACAGTATCCTCTTCCAGCATACTCAGTGATACCAGTCACAAACACACAACTTAGCAGTAAACAAGCCTGAGAGATCTATGCAGGGCAACCTTCCAGCTGAAGAATTAGCAGCAGCCTCTCCTTGGAGCTAACAGTATCCAGCAGCCTAGGAATAGCCCCACGTCGTTCTTGTTACTTGCAAATGAGCTACACTAATAACCCAAATAGCACCACACTTGAAATCCTACTGGAATTTGACCTACAAGTGCTGTTCTACTTGCACTGAGTGTTTTAGGATGTTTGACCTTCATCTCTGAGTCTCAGTCAAAAATAATACTGTACAGTTATATAATACCCACATACCTTCCCTGCTATTTAAGCTAGGTTCCATGCACAAACTCAGAATCATTTCTGTACAGGTTTTCAATCTAATTTTATAGATGTAGAAAGCTACCCTTCTTCAGCTCACCAAGGCACCCCTCATCACATGGATGAAGGCCCGTCAAAAGAAAGTTGTTTCTACATCAGCTCTGCTGGTAGCCACAGATGACAGGGACGATATGATAGTAACACCAAAAACTGTGGTACTGAGGGAAGGCCATACATTCACACAGGGCCTAGGAAAACAGGTTCTAATACGCTGGGTCATGCCTGATCTGCGCTGCTAATGATGATGCAGATCCCCATTTCCCATGAGATCAGGACCTTCAACTCCAATATGACAAGCTTAATGTTCATTTCATGCAGGCTGAATTAAAACTGCTCGTTGTATTGCAGAAAGAGCTGGAGAAGCAGAGGAGGCTGGAAAGAGAACAGGAGCTCCAGAAAAAGGCCAGAGATCACTATGAAAGCGTCCTGCTGAGAAAATTGGGAATGGTGCCATGGAAGAGGCTGAGGGAGCAAGCCAAGGAAAACTTGGTGGTAAGTGCTGAGGATAAAGGAAAGGACTGGGAGAAAGGGAAAAAGAATGGATGCAGAAGGTAGCACAAACCTTAATGGGCTCTTAAGCTGGGTAGAAATGGCAAAGCAAAAATTCTCCTTGCACACCCTGCCCTACATTAGTGCTTTAAATCAGCTCATCCAACAATAATCATGAAAGGTCATCAAAAACCCACAAGGGTGGCCTCCTCATTTACAGCTGATTAAGCAGGAACCAAGAGGACAGAGAAAGGAATGAATTTCAATCTAATGAGAAGTCATCTTTTGTTAGCCTACACTCGTCTGCAGTATTAACCGCCACTTGACTTGATGCCAGTAACACAGTGGGAGTTAGTTTAGTATGAAACAGCCAAAAAAATAAACTGAAATTTTATGATGTGAGCCTGCCAGTTCTTTTGCATCACAGCGAAGCTAATCAGATAATTCTAAGGCGTTGTAGTTAGTTGTTAACCCCAGGCCATCACTCGGGCTTTCATTCTGCCTGAAGTCAGCGCTGGAGCATGGTTGGCCACTGCTAGAGGTAAGGTGCCACAGGTGACAATCCAGGGATCTGTTCTGGCCTGGCCATGTCTTCAGTGCAGAGTAGCTAGTAGCTTCTGAGACGGTGACACACAAATATTGCTAATGAAACATTTCTGTACATGAATGAGTTGGCATGCCTTATCAGAAGGAGACTAATGGCACTCAACTGTATCCCGAAAATGTAGCCAAAGCCCAAGGCTAAGCTGGCAAGCTTCCATTTAAGTCACTGGAGCTGCAGCTACTGAAGAGCTCAACCGAATGCACGCAGGCACCCGGCTGGGATGAACCAGGGGGAGAGCAGCTGCTCTGTAAGGCCGTCCTGCTGTTCAGCCTTAGGGAGCGGGTTGGACTGAACCATTAGGCCGTGCCTCTGCTCCATTCACAACAGGTCAAACCGCACGTCTAATTCAAAGGGATGGTCTCTAGGAGTTCTCTCTTTGTGGTAACTTAACGCTGTAAGGTATTCCAGCTGTCAGACATCTGCAATTTAGGGGCTCCCAAAAGCTGAGGTAGTTTTCTAGCATAGCCAGCGTTCAGTAGCTGAGGCTTATGTAGTTGCTAGTCCAGATAACGAGCTGCCTTCTCTCCGCTCTACTCAGGTGGCCGAGAGGCACCACTGCCTGGGCCTGCAGAGGAAATGCCTGATGACTTGGCTCCAGCACACCCAGAGCAGCCTTTCGGAGAAGGTGTCTCGGGCTGAGGACTTCCATTCCCACACGTTGCTCAGACAAAGCTTCAGGAACTGGCTAAAGGTTTGCCTGCACCCCAGTGGAGAAACAATACCAGGGAAGCCAGCCTCTGCCATGCTTTCTCTTCACTACCACTCTACACACACGTACAGCCCAAATTTTGCTGGCTTGCTCTGTCCTTATTCCAGCACCACCCCGTTCCCTTCCTCAGAGGCCTTCTTTCAGCTCTTCATCCTCCATCGTCCTCCGCAACCCAGGACACTCTCCTACATACTGTTCTCCACTTCCACATTCTTCCTTTTCCCTTGCTCCCTGCTGATTTTCCGCCACTATTGTCCCTGTTGTCCCCCACAGGCATCTTCCGTATGTGTTTATTGGGCTGGGTGTGGGAGAAAGAAGCCATTCTCACCTCGTTGTCTTCCTTCTGCAGTACAAGGATTATATGGCCAGTCTAGAAGAGAGAGCGAATACCCTCCGTGCAGTCTGCCTCAAGAGGAAGTTCTTCTGGGCATGGTTTGATCTGGTCATGGAGGAAAAAGACACCTTAAGGGAGAAACTGATGACTGCTACTGAACATAGCGACAAGTAAGTGCATTCCCTTGCCAGCAGTTCTTTTTACTTGGGTCTAATTCTACCCCATACAATACTTTAGAGACCCTGCTCTTGACAGAGCAATGATCTGCTCCCCAGGAACATGTGAAATGGGTTATATGCTGCTGGTATTTTGTTTCTGTCACGTGCATAGACAACATCAGCATAGGGTTATGATAGAAATTTCCAAACAGCCTGGAAAAGGAAGTTTAGTCATATCCTTCACAGGACTTTTAAATCTGCTGAAAGAGAATACAGTGAAAGCTGCTAAGTGGCTGAAACTTTCTAAGCTGATTAGCAGATCTGGCTATGCAGCTCCTGCTAAAAGCTGCCTTAGGAAAACCTTTAAGTGCAATTATAACAAGCAGGAATTGTGCAGGAATTACACCGTATTGTTTTGTCTGCTGTGGGTGATTTGGTTTACAAATCCAAAGTTGATAAACTTAGAAACCCTACTTAGGGAATTTTGTGTTTTCTGCCACCATCAGCCTGGTTTGGCAGGCAGAACTAGAGCAGACAGTTCTATTGATCACAGCCGGAGCTGGATGCACTCGGTTCTTTGTCCCATGACTGCATTAGCTGTGCATTTTAACAGGAAGAGCTATTATCAAGGTTCAGCAGAAAACAAACCTGTTCACCTACCTGACCATGAAAGCACGTCAGCTGCACGCAGTCATGAGTAGGCTGTGCCTGTGCTATAGCCCAAACAGGACATGCAGCACCTTGAAGGAAGAATTAAATTAAATTCACCTCATGTGGGGTGTAATGAACCTGTTCTAGCTTGCTTAGTCCGCAAGGTCAGAACAGGGCCTGGTTTAATCCAACAAACCAGCAAAGTGGAGAAGGCAGGGAGAATTCAGCCCAGGAAGACTGTTGCTCCCTGTTGCCATATGGGAACCCGGGGCAAGGCACCTTTGATGGGGTGCTAAAAGTCAGGTAAGAAATAGGGCCCAGCTGCCCGCCTCCCCGAGTAGTTGATCTGAGCCGAGCAAGTCTGCATCTTCCATTTGTGCTTCTCCTGAAGAAACTGTTTTCAGAGACTGCTTATTCTTTAAAAATGAAGCATTTTAGGGGAATTCCCTCTCAAATAGAAGTTATGCTTTGATTACCTGGCATGTTACGTATACATCTTTGCGTCATCACATCGTTCTGTGCTTCCCTCTTTTCGTTTAGGAGACTGATGCTGAATGCATTCAAAGCTTGGAGGCAGTACCCGTTACTGATGAGAAAGGAAAGGGAGAGGGAGGAAAGGAGGAACCAGCTACGAAGGAGAGTAGCTGAAATTCTCCCCGACTTCCAAATGTAACAGAAGAAACCGGCCAGACCAACCCAAGCGCATATGGAACCTACTTTGATGATTTCACTTTGACTTGAAGGGGCTCTTGCCCACAAGGTGTGAGATCTCCACTGGGGTGTCTGGGACCTTTTTTTCATGCAGAGCTGCGGCACTGACACAAACATTCCTCCATCACAGGAGGCACGGAACTAAAGTGTACCTATTAAGCAGAAACCTGGTGCTTCTCTGGTGCCAGGACTCTGTAGGGCGACAGCTTGATCGTAGAGCAAACAGACTTCACTGTCAGCTGATCCCTGCTAACCCCTGCTGTGAACTTGGCCACCCAGAGAACAGCTTCTGGCTACCTGTGCCAGGGAAGCGCAGATCAGAGAAAGCGAGGGAAGAGCCATTTATGCAAGTCGTATTTACTGACAGTCCAAGTTACAGCATCACATACAGACTATCTAAAACCTGGGATCTAAAACCTGGACACTTTTACACAGCACAGGCTAGTTTACTGTGCTGGCCAGTTCACAAGCAGAGTGCTTTGATTTTGGGTACAAGTGTTTATTCCAAGTTCACGACCCTCTGGCTTCATGTCCATCAATTAAACATTTCCCATGCTGGTCAACTGTAGTACTTAAAGATGGATTGTGCAAGTCTATCTAGGCCCTTCCACTTGGTCCAACACCACAAATAACACCGAAAAAAATATATATGTATGTATTTAAAGTGCTTTTACATAAGCTCAAACAGAAAAAGGTTTCTCATGATTCTTGAGCCTTAACCTGCAGCACAGTGCAGATATAGTAATGCAGGGAAGGTACAGTGTGTCTTCTCTCAGCAATAGCATAAGGGAGGAATCTGGAGTCGCTTCCCCCTCACAAGATAGGCAAAGTTCTCTCCAAAAATGATTTGGCAGTATGGAGAGTACTTGGGCAATGTAAGGAAGATGACAGTTTACTGTTATCCATTGTACGGGATCATTTTTAAATCCTGTATATGCCTTGAAAGTTTCCAATAAACCCAAATCTGAAACGAGCACGGGTGAGTTTTCAGCACAAAGGCGTCAGAAGCTGAGGCACTGGGCTGAAGTCCCGTACGGAGAGCTCGCAGGGATCTGGCCAGAGAGCCTCCCCTCCCACACAAGCCAGGCCATCCAGCAGACCCCAAGCATCCTTCTGAACACCGTGTCACACCCAGCTTGCCTCCCACCACAGCACCTGAACGTTTACCCTCTCCCCAGGGCTGCTTTACAGTCCTGACCAGCAGCGGGTCAGCCGAGCGCCTCATCCAAGCGCGGGGAGCTGAAGGTGCTGCGTGGCGTGTGGGCGAGCACAGACCATCTGGCTGCGGCAGGAGCAGATTGCGAGAGGAAGCGACAAGCTGAGGAAGGGCTGAGTAACTTGTCTTGCAGGGAGGAACAGGCAGCACAGAAGAGGGGCAGATTTCGCAGAAGTATGCGCCAGAGAGGCTAGCAACAGGCTGAACACAGGCAGAAGCTCTGGCTACTCAGCGAGTCGGGGTGCATCAGTGTAATGAGCTGCAGATTCTTCCCCCAATGCCACCACCACAGTTGGGCATTGTGTGCCCACTCACCAGCCACAGAAATAATGCTGCCTCTGTGGAGCACAGTTCACCCCTAAGGACTTAACACAGTCAGCATTTGCCTTTGAGAATGGGACTTTGTAATGCTTTTAACTTTTAGGGTTTTCTGCTGTTCTTAGTACCTTTGACAGATTTTCCTATTAAGTCGCTCTTCTGCTGGATGGTTCCAGCAGCAAGAAGCCAGAAGATCCAGGAGGAGCTGTGCTCTGATACCCCTTTGCCCTTGCTACAGCTGATCCCATGCTAGCACAAAGCTGAAGCCTCCGCTTAAACCCAGCTGAGGGACAGAGATAGTGTTCAGGGATTATTCCTACCAACCCCAGTCCCAATCCAAGGGGAGATGAGAAGCCCCTCAGCTTCCCTGTTTAATCCCTACCTGGTGGAAACAACTCACCCCTTCTTGGCAGAAGCAAGGCTGTGTCCGATGATGCTGTTGACAGACTGTTGAGGACACCCCTAAAATCTGCAGCACGATGTTAGAGCTGCGCTAATGAAAGCTCCAGCAAACGGTTCCCAGCAGGAGGGTGACAAGCAAGAGGGTGACACGCGTCAGGCTGAGCAAACAGCTTCGGCCTGCAGCTGCGCTGGAGCATCCCTCCTGCTCAGTTAGACGCAGATGTTGGTGCCTTAGTGCTGGTCATCAGCCCACACGCTCAGCTCAGACCCACTCCTTCCTGTCAGCTCCTTGCTTTTCTTAGCCAGAGAGGGAGGTGGCTGCAGAGCCCAAGCCAGGCATCCCTTCTCCAGCAGAGCGGGGAGAGGGGGCATTGCCACTGGGGTGGAACAGCAAATTCCAAGGGTGCAAGGAGGTATCACTGCTTTCTGTGGTGGTGAGAACTGCCAACAGGCCTATTTCTTTCATCCCAACAGGAAAAAACACACGTCAGCATTTGCAGAACAGCTAAAAAAAATTGTCCCCAAGCTTTTCCTTACCTTAGCCTGTTGCTCCCTTGTTCCCCATGCCCACGTCACAGTAGCCATGAGATGAGGGCACTTCTCAGTCATTTCACCTGGCCAAGCAAGGTGGCATAAATCAACAGGCAACTTCAGGGATGATTTCCAATCATTTATTTTGATTCATAATTGCATTCATTTGAAAACATTGGATAAGATGTAAACTGACACGCACACACACACACACACACCAGTCCTTTCAACAAAGCTCACAAATGTTTCATGAAGTTTCCTCCTAAAGCTTTGGCTAGGGTGGGGGAACACCCCCCCCACTCCCCAAGGCAGACGGTTCTTCCGGAGCCTGTCATTCATTCTCCACGTGATCATTAAAAGCAGTTCCATAACAACAAAGATTTTGGGAGGCTGATTTCCCACACTTCAGAAAGAACCTTGCCTGTCCAGAGGAAGTTTCACTGTACAAACACCCTGGCAGTGGAAGAAAATCCTAGGAAAATGTGGAATGCTTCACTGAAAGCAATATAGGAGAACACATCCATAATCACACACGCTTCCTGCCCTACCGAGGCAATATACATTCATATAGAAGGAGAAAGTCGAGCACATTATTAAGACATTAGGCAGTGAGGCTGTATCCATTTTATCTCTAGAAGATATTTTACAGCAAATGGTTTCATCAAGACACTTGAAAGCAACCTACTTAGAAGAAAAAAAAAGCACC
This sequence comes from Anas acuta, assembly GCF_963932015.1. Lineage (NCBI taxonomy): Eukaryota > Metazoa > Chordata > Aves > Anseriformes > Anatidae > Anas > Anas acuta. The sequence continues at coordinate 118,190,275 of NC_088979.1, read as the reverse complement.
ATCGTAGCATGAAGGCTGAAATGTGATTGGAAGTCACAAGCAGCACCAGCTCAGGCTCACGAGCGACTTTTGTCATCTGAGGATGGGTTAAATGGAAAAAACAGTCAACGGGAGGGCCTGCCACTTGTCTACAAAGCAGCACAATTTCAGAGAGCACACTCGGAGTGTAAAGCCACCAGTTACACACTATCTATGGGGGCACAGATCTTAGCACAGTCACCAAACTACAGGGTGCTGGCATTTGCACGCAGAGGGCTTAAAACTACAACAGCAGCAACATCGAGACCCCGGCCCTTCAAGAGTCTCCCTGAAGACCACGTTAATTGTGGAACAAAAATGCCTCACAAGGTCACAGTTAAAGCAGGAAAAACTCCTCTCCACCTCTAGGTGGGGAAACATCAAGGCTAGATATCACCCAAATCCTTCCCTGCTTCTTATCGGCTCCAGGTCCTCTCTTCCTACATGGGGAAGGCTTGGAAAGGGCCAGCAGCACGCTGTTTGCTTATTGCCACGCAGGTGCCTGCTCTTTTACGGGCAAGGCACTGGTCCCTGCCTTCAGGCCGAACACCTGGCCTGTGACTTGCCTGCCCAGGGTAGTGGGAAAAAAGGAGCCCGAGGACTGACCCGACCCTCCAGCCCTGGGAGGCTGCACTAGGTTTTAATTTTTTAGTGGTCAGTGTTGAGCCCAGCAATAAAATAAAGAAATAAAATAAATAAAAGCCCCTTAGTGCACAAGGGATCCCAACAGTCTGCCCTGGCTGGAAAGTGGAAGAGGGAGCATTACCCTTCAAAGGCTTCTTGCTGCTTCTTAGGGCTATTAAAAGGAGAGCCCCAGAGTGTGCATCCAAAGCCAGCAACTCTTCCGCTCTTCCAGCCAGCAATAGATCGTGTTACTTTGTGTGTGCCTTGGGAGACGGAAAGCACAACACAAATCCTCTCAGGAAGAAGCCAGGAGGGTAAACAAAACAAAAGCCATGTCCTTAAAGAACAGGTCACCACTGCTATGCAGATCGGAGTGACACGAGCTTCCTATTCACTGGGGAATCTCGGCACCGAGCTCTCCTTGTACAAAACCCCAGCCTTACAACTATTTTACTGGCCTGAACGGTTCTGGTTCCCTTTGGAAGGAGGACAAAAATAAAATTTAACTTTGGCACTTTACCCCACTAATTGGAGTGGGCTTGAAAGTCCACGCTGCCAATGCCACTGAGGAAAAGGACAAGGCCATAGCAGCATGCGGGCTGCAAAGTGCTACCAAATACCTGTGGGACAGTGAGCACTACAGGGCCAGGCACTGCCTGGGGAACACATATGTCAGGGAATTGGTCAGAAGTCTCTTTGTGTGGTCAGGAAGCACAGGAGGCGTCCCCTTTACCTCATACAGGATTGCTCACTGGCTGAAAAGGAGTTTGCTGTTTCTGCACAGCCCCATCCTAAGTGCAGCTGCTCCTCAGTTATCTGGTGGGTATAAAAAGTGCAGGTGTCACTCGAGGAAAGCGAACAGCGCAAAGAGGGACATGGCCTTCACTTTAAACTGGGACATGTAATCAGGAGCATACACACCAAATACAGCAGGGATCTCTGGGGACAGTCCTAATTCTGCTGTCTTTTGGCACCATTCGCCTGTTCTTAGGAGAAAAGGTAGTGGGGCTTCTGAATGTGTGACCCCCCAGCTGCTGGCCACCCCTGAACTAACGAGGACGAGGCTCTTCCACTGCTTCTGAATCTTAGGCCTAAGCTCCAACTCTCGTGCCACAGCCGCAGGCTTTTCCAGCCAGACCTTTCTGCAGGGCCAGCACACAGAAAGGGTTTAAAACAGAAAGCAAAAATCCCACCCACAGAACTAGAAGTCGTCCTCACCAAAGTCTTGTGACCGCAGCTGAAGCTCAAGTCTGGGTAATAATAATAACAGTTGCAGGCTGCTGAGGAACACAACCTTCCTGCAGAACACGTTCAGCACATTCATTCACCTGCCGCCGTGGGTCAGGTGCCCCAAAAGCAGCCAGCTCACACCCCCTCTACCTCCCTACACGTGCAGACACTGAACTGCTCCTCGGCTTCCTGGTCTGAGAAAGCAGAAGCCAGGCAGCGAGGCAGATCCCCCTGACTGGAGCACTTATTAGCAACAAAACCGACCCCACCCAAAACACTGCCTACCAAAGTCGCAGCTACCAGAAGAGTCTGTGCTCCCGCAGACTCCCTCCTTTGCAAGGAGGAAGGAGTCATTTCTGTACAGCAACTGTACCATCAGGCAGCAGTCTGTTTTCCCCTCACACACATTACACATTGCTTCGAAACATCTCCTCCTTCCTCGGTATGTTTACCTGCTGTCTCATGTCAGAATCCATAATCAGAGCAGAAACACTTTGAGGGAGATGAGGCGAGCCGTCAACCCAACAGAAACTCAGCTTACAAAAAGAATGACGAGATCAAAGATGACAGCGTCTTCTCACCCAGTCAGAGAGACAGGGCAGGAGCCGAGAGGATCTTACAAAGCCCTACAGGAATGTTGCTCACAAAAGGCACTTAATACAAGCACGAGCATGTATACACAGCTGGATGGAATAGAAAGTGGAAGAAAAAACACACCAGAGAGGAGGGAGCTGCTCAGCAACTGCCTGGACAGTCTCTTTTAGCCAAGGAGCCTGGCTTCTGCAGCAGTGCATGTTATCTATATTACAAGTTCACCCTCCTGACATCTCCAAAACGCTGCACGTAGGTATGAGCCAGGGATTCCTTAACCTTTGCAGGAACCAGCACACACACTGAAGTCCAGCAGCAGGTTCCTCTTGATGCCAGAGCTCGCGCCTAACCCAAAGCCAAGTTCTCAAAGCCTTGTGATCTTCTTCCTGCCAAGCTGAGCCACATGCAGCTTCCGACAGTGCAAAAAGGCAGCAGGCTCCTGCTCTCCGGGTTTGTGCATATGGCTTAGTGCTTTCCGCAACCTATTGCTGGCTGATGGCACGCGAAGAACCATTCTGCCTGGGAAAGCCTCCGATGTCTGTGACGGGGTGGGCAGCCCACACACCGACCACGAAGGAAGGGTGTGGAGGGGGGAGTTCTAGGGGAAGGGGCCGTTCCCCCGCTAAAGAAAGTCAGTCAACGTCATCTGCAGGAAAAGAAGGCTGTCAGACGATGTCTTCGGCAGAGCGCAGCGGAGGTGGAGACCCCAGACTCAGGAAGTGGCCCCAGTTGCATAGAAAGCCCCTGTTGTACTGGCCAGTGTCTATCACTAACCCGCCCAGGAGCCTGCGCCCGGTGTTGTCGCGCAGAGCCAGCCGAGCTTCCCTCTCGGTCACGTTGTAGCTGATGTTCAACAGCTGGATGAGGAGGATGTATCCCATGCCAGCTGTTACAATGGCACAGTACCACACGCAGGTGAACGACAGAGCAGAGCTGGCAGCGGGGAAAGAGACGGGAAGGAAGCCATTTAGTTCTGGAGCAGCTGTTTCAGAGCGACTTTCCCCAGTAATCGCTATCCTTTCAAATCCCCGTCTACATCTGCCGCAGCGATCTCGCCTTGCCGCTTTCATCAGATAATCCTTCAAGGCTTTCTCAAAATTAAAGCTTCATGGCTTACTTACTGACAGCTTTTAGCGCTACCAGAGCTACTCCTGCACATTCCTGTCGCGTTACCTAGCTCTTCGCTCTCGCTGCTGTAAAAGCTTTACGTGAGGAAGCGATGGTGCTCGCACCTGACAGATGATGGAGTACAGAGGAAGGCAGAGCCACTCGTGCTAGTGTGCTCTGTGCACCGGCAGCACAGCCGGTCTCCGAACACGTGTCTGGTGCTTCTCGCCACCCTCCCAGCCAGACAAGGCATATTAATGCTGTCTGTACCGAGCAGATAACTTGGAGCGACAAAGCCACTAGACAAACACCATCTCCTTCCTCAGCGAGGCAGCACGCTGATTCCAGACTGCCAGACTATCGTCCTTCACCGGGAACAACCATCTAAAGGGTGGGTCTGTGTAGGACGCAGTAAATAAAGGCTTCAAATCCCAGCTCCTCCAACAGTTTCCTAAACATAAACTGTGAGCTCTCTGAGTCTCAGGCTCCCCACCCTGGGGAAAGCAGAGATGAATCCTTGCTTTTCAGAGCTTTTGAAGGAGTGCTTTTTGATCAGGCTTGACAGCCAACAGCACTGGCCATGAGCACAGAACGAGGAAAAGCAAGGAGCCAAGCTCCCTGCTCAGGCTCGAGTTCCCAGCCCAGCCCTCTCCCATGCAGAGGTCTCACCTGTAGTCAGAGTAGGCCCCAGGGCAGTAGAACAACGCCACGAACACGGTTCGTCCCCTACAGACGGTGTCCAGGGTCAGTGTAATCCCGTACACAGAGGTGAGCATGAAGAAGGAGAGCGCAAGGATGAATGCTTGGTGGTTCTGCTCCCCTACACAGCTGTTAATCCTCCAAAAAGGAAAGAAGAAGTTACTTAGCTTGAGAGGAGAAAATACAAAAAGAAAAAAGAAAAGAGCTTGTTTCTTTTTTTCTCCCTCCCCCAACTGTCAGAGAACCTCATCTCCAAGGTCTCGCTACAACACAGGCAGCTTCAAAGCAGCTTTACAGCTTTTTATAGAAAGCTTACAGGCACAAGTCAATAGACCAGTACGGTAGGAACGGTACACTATTTGCCTCAGAAACTTATAGGAAGCGTAGTATCCTAAGCTAAGACATTTATACCTGCTGCTCCTTGATTACAGTACTGCGCACAGGCAGCTTTGGGTTCCCTTGCTCCCAGGTGAGCACTTATGCAAGTTAACTGCGGGATCGCTAGTGCTCCTCAGACCCAGTGGAAAAAAAAAGACAAAAAAGACTTAGAGAACCAGGAGAAATTCTGAAATACGCTGTAGAAATTAGCAGTGGTTGTCCCACTTATACAGCAAATTCAGTTTTTGAAAGAGCATCTCTGAACATTTGGAATAGGCTAGGGAAATAAGATGTTAAAAGAAAAAGGAGAGGAACAAAAAAAAAATACATAGCCTCAGCTGTGCAGAACCTACCAGACACAGTGATGATCCAGTCTCCTCACACACCTGCCACAAAGCCGGCAGTGCCCCGCTCGGGCTGGCCTGACCAGCTGGCATTTTGCACACCAGTCCTTTCTCACACCTTCTGGCCCCTCGGCTGAGGCTCTGGAGTAGCCTTTGGCCTCCCCATTCACAGCACGGCCGCTGGCAGCTCCTGCCGTGGCAACTCCGTGGAGCCCGTTGGAGCTCCCTCGAAGGTTCTTGTTGGGAAAATCCTGATGCAATGACTTGGCATCGCCTGCTGGGATGGGAAGGTAGCCGGGGTCTTTCTTGGCTCGTAACAAGGCTGCGAGCATGAGAACTAACCCAGAGGTGAGGAGCACCACCTGGGAATGCCCCACCTGGCCTCGGGGAACCACCTCCTGTAGAAAGACATAGTACATGTAGCCCAAGGAGAAGAGTCCCAGGCTCAAGAAGAAGAGAGTCTGCTCCTTCCTCCTGTGGGTGAGGTAGTAATACCACAGCACCACCACGGGAAGAGAAGTCAGGACGACCAGTCCCAGCAGGAAGTGCAGAGCCGCGACGTGGAGGAAGACGGGCAGCAGCACGAGCGGCGGCACGAGGCTGACATTGATCTTCACGGCCCCCGCGAACCAAGGGACGCGGCAGCGGTCCGCAACGTCGTCGACGATCCTCTCCAGAGCTCCCGGGGGCAGGGACCTGCAGGTCAGCCACCTGTCGGGAGGGAAAACACAGCAAAGGGAATAAATACACGGGGAACACCTGCGAGGGTCTCTCTGTGGAGAAAAGGCAGCCACCCCCCTTTAAGCGGGAGCAACGGGGCTGGAAACTTTCCCAAGAGGAAAAGGGAGGGCAGGAGAGCGGGGACGCGCTGAGGGGGTCCCAACGGTCGCTGTGTGGTGGTGGGGGGGGGCCCTAACGGTCGTTTCTCTGAGGGAGGCTCAACGGTCGCTTCCCTGAGGGGACCCCAACGGTCGTAGGCAGTGGGGGCAGGTCCTAACGGTCGCTTCTCTGAGGTGATTCTGTGAGGGGACCCTAACGGCCGTTTCTGAGGGGATTCTCTGAGGGGATCCCAACGGTCGCTTCTCTGAGGGGACCCTAACGGTCGCGGGCAGTGGGGGGGGGGGGGTCTTAACGGTCGCTTCTCTGAGGTGATTCTCTGAGTCTGAGGGGATCCCAACGGTCGCAGGCAGTGGGGGGGGGGTCCTAACGGTCACTTCTGAGGTGTTTCTCTGAGGGGACCCCAACGGTCGCTCCCCTGAGGGGACTCTGTGAGGGCAGGGGGTTGCCCCGCAGCCGTTACCTGTCGCAGCCCTCGTCCAGCTCCCGGCAGTCGCAGCAGCACGCCGCCAGGTGGTTCCGCCGGCCCCGCCGGTCCACGTACTCGCAGCAGCACAGCGGCTCCTCCATCGCCGCCGCCGCCTCCCTGCCTCTCTCCTTCCCTCCCCTCCCCGCCGTGCCCCGGCCCTGAGGGGAGGGACGGGACCGGGAAGGGAGGGGGGGGGGGGGGCGGCCGCACCTCTCCTCCCGCCCCGCCCCCGCCCCCTCCCCTCAGCAGGTGCCTCGCGCCCGCCCCCGCCTCCTCCCCGCAGGCCCCGCCCCCCTCCGCCGGAGCCCGGCTGCTATTGGTCCGCCCGCCCGCCAGGCCCCGCCCACAACGCGGAGGTGTGCCGGGTTTTCCCCCCCCGGCCTCGGGGCCCAAATAACTGACAGCGGGACGAGCCAATGGTTGCGCGGGAGGGGCGGGGCTAAGCGTGACGTAGCGGCACCTGGCGTAAAGGGGCCGCGATTTTCCCACGCGGGTCATTCATTCATTGGCGGCGCGGCCCCACAGCCGCTATGGGGTCGGGATGGGATCGGGGGCACCTCGCCCTTTGTACTCTAGGCCCGTTCCCAGCGGCACAGGGCTCCTAACAAACCCAGCTCGCTGCCTGAAGAGCTGCGTGCTGCTGGGCACAGCCCCCCAAAATATAGGGGTGCCCCTACAGGAGCGCAGCCCCCAAAATAAAGGGGTATCCCCTACACAGGGGGCACCCCCCTATAGGAGCGCAGAGCCACGTGCTGCTTCTAGAAAGCTTTATTCCGTGCGGCTGCGGAGCCACCATAGAAAAAGAGTCCGGAGGGGATGGGTAAAGTCCCTGCCCCATGAGTCCTCCTCGAGCACGCGTCTCCTTGGGGCCGAGGGCTGGGGCAGGCATTAGCTGTCGGGCTTGCTGCTCTGGGTCCTGTTCAGGTGATCAAAGCTTCTCTGGAGCATGGAGAGGGAGAGCTTCAGCTGGGGAAATAAACAGTGAATCAATTAATCCGCTGGTAAGGGCCATCAGGAAAATCCCATTCCCCTCCCTCCGCTTCTTAGTGGGATTCCACCCCATTTCCTGCTCCTTTTCTCTATAAAAGGATCACTGTACTCTGCGTTCTTAACAGCTACACTCCGTGCAGTTCATCATACCATACTGTTAGTAATTATTAACTTCATAATTCCTAACATTACAGTATGATTAAGTCCTAACACCCCGCTAGACAACAGCACAGAGAAGTTTCCCCACTCATTTCCAGTCATTGTTGACGTTCACAGCAAATATTTGAAGGAAAATGGCAGCAAGGCATAATCAATCTTTTTCTTTTTTCCAATTTATTTTTTAATACCCAGCCCTCCCAGTGCATTTTCATGCACAAGACGCAATTAGGTTGCTGACAACCCTCAGCAAACACAAGGTGAAAGGACACTTTTGAGGCGTGACTTCCCCACAGAAGCGTTACTTAGGGCGGGAGAGGTGGCTGAGTTCTCACTCCACCTTTTAAAAGTTTTCACACTGCGAGCGTTCAAAAAGGCAGTTTAACACTTCAGCATTCACAATTGTTTGGGTAGGAGGCAAAGAAGCTGAAGAGGGAATGGAAACCAGGGAATTTGTTTCCCCAGTGAAGTCTCCAGCAATTGGAAGTATTTCAAGTTGTGCCCAAAACGGTTAACAAATTAATAGCAGTTTTTTGTGCAGAGACACCTCTAAACAGGGAATATCAAAATTGGCTTTTTTCCACCCTCCTTTAGTGCGTGGGAGAGCACAGAGCAAACTGCTGATGGATAGAGCTACATGTGAACTCCCCCACAGCTTTCCTAATCTAATAATTTCTTCTGTCACATTTTAAGATTTAATAAAAAGAGCTTAAAAGCAGAACATTCAGAGGTTATAAGTAGAAAGTGCTGTATGAATTCACTGTCCTTCACTTGTAGAGTTGTAATTTCAGCCTAGGGGTTTAGCAGTTGTTGACTTCAAGACCAGATCACTAAAGATTAGTGAAGCTCTCACCATCTCGATGGGTAGAGGGGAGCAAAAGCCTAGATAAACCTGCCTCAATAAACCACGGTGAGGTAAGCAAGTACTTAGTTATGAGTCTTCTCAGGAAAGAGGATCTGTTTTGAATCTTTGCTTTGTCACAACTCAAAAATCCATCAACAGATCTCATCAATAAAAGGTACTTGACAGGCTTAAGGAAATTGATATGACCGTTTAATTCTAGCCCAAAGAAAAAAAAATCCACCAGAAACATGAGCACTGCCTTTGTACCAAATTCAAGCCTAGGACAAAACTGAGGCTAGGAGGAATGAAACTTTAGTTAGCACCAGAAAACATTAAACAAAGGTTATCCTGGCATAAGGGAGAAAACTTGAGCTGTTGAAAAACAAAAGTATCACCAGGAAAGACTGGCAGACTTACCTGCTCAAGCATTTCAATTGAGTCTCTTAGTACTCCCTTCACGTGTTTAACCTGTTCCTTATCATATTGAGGGATCTCCTCTTTTGATACCATTTCTGGGGATATGCTGAAAGAGATTGAGATTGCATCAGGCACATGGAACAAGCACCTCCCTGTGCCTATCCACCAAAAAGCAATTACTCTACCACCACTGCTAAGAACATCCTTTTCCAAAAGCCACGTAAAAGGGCGTTTGCAGTTCGATTCTGCTTCCTGTTGATTTGAGGGTACTGCCTCAGACCCTTGTAGTGACAGTCACAAAGAAAAAATGTGCTCACGTTACATCAACAATTTAAATTCTCACAGTTCAGGTCACAGAATCACAGAATAACTGAGTTGGAAGGGACCCACAAGGGTCATTGAGTCCAGCTCCTGGGTCCCCAAAGGACCAAGATGGTGAGATCCTTCTTATGAAGTTACTCTAAATCAGTTGAGATCTTCATTGTGGGATGTTACCACACTGCCTCCATACTCAAGATCAGGTTATCATTTGTAACTTGCTTGCCTATAACACATCGATGACAGGGAGCAACACCTGAGCCTCTTAAAGAGATCTGAAGATGAAAGGCATCTAACACATAAGTTTGAGGGGGAGAAGGAAATTTGCAAGAGATGCACAGAGATGGAAGCTAAAAAGCTAAGTGAATCTTTAACATGATGTTTGAGATCATGCTGGTTCACACAGGATGAAGCGAATACTTCAGTTCTGTGATCAGCACTACAATATTCACAGCAGATGAGTCACAGCAGGGTGATAAATGCAAGCTAAGGTTAACGCTTCCCCAAAAAACAGCTTGTCAAAGGAGAAATTTATTACTGCAAAATACAGTCAGACATGTCACTGGATATCAGCATAGACCACAGAAGAGCAACGAGCCCTAACAGCGTTTGAAAACGTACCACCAGGTTTCATTGTTTGAAATCTATTTCTTTAAATCAGATTCTGTCACAAGCCGAGGAAGAACAAAAGCAAAGATTGGGCATTCAACTTACTTCAAAGAGCTTTCTTCCTGAAGCTGGACATGATAGAGAGACTGAGCTGCGTGCTCTATCTTTGACAGTTTGAGAAACAGCGTTATGTTCAGCAAAACCAACAGCAGCAAACTGCAGAGAGAACAGAGAACAAAATTAAGTCAGGCTTTGTCATTACTGTTAGAATGCTACAGAAGTGAGACCTGGGCTACAAACATCTGGGGGAAAGTGAATGCTTCTGGGGCAAAAGGGTACGGGGCAGTGCTGTACTGAAAAGAAAGATTTACCTAAACAGTTCTTAGCAGTTAGCTTTAAGCTGTGCCATAGCAACCTACATGAAGGGACAGCAGTGCCTCCTCTGGAGCTTCTGAAACAGGAATGAGTTAAGTTCTGGATTTTTTTTTTTGTAGGAGCAGATATAGGTAAACCTACAACAGACCAGTTTGTCAAAGCAGCATTTTCATTCCCTGTCACTTCTTACGTCTATCCATTTCCCCTTCTACCCAAGTTTCTATATTTACATTCAAATAAGTTAGGATTTATCATGCTACATGCAATGTTAACATGCAAGTGAGGTAGGTAGAGGCCGATACAGATAAACACCAAGATGAGATTGAGATAAGCCATGTTTTAATGCAAGTACTTACAAGACACTCATTACTACAATGATGGTGGTGGTCCTATTTACAGGATATCTTTTCCTTCCTAGAGGGCATGGAAGAAAAGGAGGTTATAAAGTCCTGAAGAACACCCCTAACAGGTATGTCAGTGCCCAGCATTTCACATAACTGCTCAACAGCTTCTGATGGAAGTAACAGATCACACAGGTTCACAAGATTCTCTCCAGAATTCACTTAATGCACCCAGTCATTTCTACAGTCATCTCAGCCATGTCAGACAGCCAGGCTTTTACCTCAGGATTCCCCCGACCCCAGTTTGCTGCAGAGAACACAGCTCTAGGACGTGTCACATTAAGCCCAGATAGCCTGAGGATGCTGCAGCCCATGCATTACCACCACTCATTCAGCACACACACCACCAGTCCCGTATTAGCAGACAGTCTGCAACATTGCTCTCTTCTGCTCCTTCTCCTGACCAAATGAGACTTCCTGTCAACAAATGCTGAATCAAATTCCCCTTTAACATCCGAAACATTTTTGCACTGACCTGATGACTGTTTCAAAAGGGTGAAGAGCATCTGCTAGTTGTCAGGCAGTGACCTACAACTAGTGAAGACAGCAAGTGTGTGCTCAGCTTGGAGAAGACATGCACTCACCTACTGCTGTGGGCAGGCTGATATTTAAACTTAATTACCTGATCCCCTGAACAGTTCCTTAATCTCACAGTTCCTGTGCTGGACAAGGGGCATACATCAAAGCTGTACTATGCACCAAGACAGACACTCGCCCAAAGGCTGGAGCATGAGTGGCTAAATTAAGCTTTCAGGAAGTAATCTCAGATGAGAGAGTCCACTACACATGGTGTTGATCCAAATGCTCTCTTGGTGCTATAGTGTTGTTTCCCCCCTCCAAGGAAGGGCATTTACTCCTCCTTCAGTGTTTACAATTCAACTCATGTCATGAAATCACCATTCTCTGGTAAACACAAGTATGTCAGATATTCCTCCTCTCTAAGTGTAGCTAACAGAGTATGCCAGAGTCCAAGTCTCTCATACTCAGTGGCAATAAAACTACAAGAAATGCTTCAGTAACACAGAAGTTACAAAAGCAGACAGAAAATGGGCACCAACATTACCAATAAAATCAAGCATGAGGTGATAGGGCCAAGCAGTGAGTGACAGTTAATCATCTCACAACTCAGATGTGCAGTCTGAAGAAATAAACCGAAGCATATTTTCAGGAACTTTGCAAAAATCAGATTACATCTGTTTCTGATCCCATCTCGTTTTCAATCCCACACAGGTTCTGTGCAGCATTTTAGGATTTTATTTTAATTTTTAAAAATGGAAGGGAGGATTAGGTTTGATTGCATCACGTACTCCCTATAATAGTGACTATGCATGTCCCTAATTTATTTTATGCAAGGTTGAACACACTAAAACATTTGCTATCACACCAATCAGATAAAAACAAGAACATTATACACACAAGTGTTACTCTGGCACTACTGTGAGATTTAAACTTCCTTGAACACTCCTTATGGAAAATAATGGGTATAAAAGTGTGGATACAAGGACTCCTACCTATTATGCTGCCCTGGGACTCCAGCCCCATGTCACCAGAGGAGTGTTGGGAGGAGCGTTTGGGAAGCGATTCTGCCAGACTCCGGTGTAAAGTGCGTCGTCTGCGTCTCAAGGCAACTAATTTTCCAGTATCTTCTATGGATTGGTTAAGTGCGTATTCCTCCATTAGCAGATCTGATTCTGCAGTAAAAAAAAAAGTTCATGAACTTTAAAAAAAAACAAAAAGGCAAGCACTGAAGACTAAAATTGCAAACAAGCTGTGAAGGGTGGCGGTGAAAAGAGTAAGTACATCTTCTAGTAAATGAACTTAAGTCAGGTAATTGACATAACTCTGCCTTAACCTATACTGGTCATCTTCTTTGCTATATGGCACATTGTGCGCTTGTCAGATCATCTGATGTACACTCAGGCTACGCAGGATTGTTTATTGTGTTAGACTGTAGTTAGGAGGAACACTTCCAGACACTGTTAGATCGAGATTAGGAATTTTGTTAGACTGAGCCAGTGCACGGCTGGCTGGGCTGTTAGCAGCCGTAGCCAGGGAGCCTGCCAGGTGCCACTGCTCCTCTTCTCATACCCGCAATCAAGGAAATACTTGTGTTAGAGACAGGGATACGCAGTTGAGAGGAAAAGCTTTTCTCCTGCTTCCTTCAGAGAGCAATTGCTGACAAAGCACGCAAGAGCTTTTGGAAGGCATTATGCTGCCAGGCGTCTTTTACACCCCCAGAACTGACAGATGTATTGATAACAAGAGATCCCTTTGGTTGAAACCTTCTTTTCAAACCATTCTTTAAGGAATCAAGCTTGACACAGATGAAAATGCATAGGGGAGGTAGTCTCCTTACTCCACCAAAGAGAAGAAAATGCCTCACCAAGCTGTTTGAAGTTCTCCTGTATTCCTCCCCAGGTGTTCTTCTCGATTACAGACTTCACCAGGCCCCAGGGCTGCTTTTTGTACTTCACTTCTGCAGAAACCCTAAGAAACAGAACACAGCAGTGAAGAAAAAGAAGCGTTCTGCTAGGCAGCACAGTGATAGCAGAAATCTCTTATCAGAGGCAAGCCCCTAGCTTATGTCCATAACCTGAAATACCAACTGGAAGTGCCTTGATTTTCTACCTGAGCAGCACTTACACTGAAGCGAGGCAAGAGACAGACACGGGCAAAGACAAACACATCAAGCTAAAAGCCTCAGGAGATCCAAACGTCCAAGTCATTGGAAATGTTCTCAAGTCATTTTGAAGTCTGTTTTCTTCTCAGACTCAGAGCAGCGGGGTATTTCTCTCCCGCAAACTGTTCTGACTTTAACAAACATTTAAAATAACCTTACAAATAGTTCTGCTTTTTACTCTGTATGCATACACGTGGTATACTACATGGGCACAACAGCAGCAGCAGGTGAAATTCATTACCACACATCCAGTACTCAGATCCTACCCCAAGGAGACAGAAATTAAACTCACTCTCTGTAAGCATGACAGAGGAAGTGACATTCCTGCCTTGCGTCTCCCAGGTTAACCTAGGCAATAATGCTTCCAGAATGGGAAGGTACTGGAACAGAACCCTGCAGGGGGCTTGTTTGGACAACCAAGTGAATCTTAAAGCTCTTCAAAAAGATAGCTCGTGATCTTTACTTAAATCCATAATGCTGACCTTACTGGAATACTTGCCCAGCTTTTGCAAGTAATCATTCCAAGAAACGTATGCCCACCGAGTCCCTACTCTAACAAAACAAAAACCTTTCAATTACTTTCTGAGCTGTTTTAAACAGTGTAATATAAAGCCAGCTGTAGCACCAGCATGCACTTTGTTCTATACATTCATCCTCTTTACACTGTATTGAAACCCTGGGTTTTGCACTTATCTTAGGGTTGTCATGCACCTCAAAAAAACAAATAGAGCCCTCAAATAGGAAGAATGACTCACTCTAAGTCATCCAGAACAGTTGTTCAAGGACCCTTCTCCCTCCCAGAGGAAGAGGGAGTCTTCAGCACTTTTATAGCCTAAGATAAACCAGAAGGAAATCCAGGCTTGCTTACCTTACCTGTGTTCTGATAAAGTTTGAGATAAAAGGAATTACTAAGGACAACACTAAAAAATGCTACCAAGCATTATATAGTCACACAAACGCAGCCAACAAGGAACTTGATCACTTCAGACATCTTCAAATGGGAGAGGAAAGTGCCTTAAGATACCCCACCTACCTAAAAAGGTCTAATAATGAAGTCCAGCAATGATTTGTTCAAGTACCCCCACTACAAAGGCAGGTATGCTTCATCTTCCTATGAAACTACTCTCCTCTGCAGGCTTTTAAGCAAGGATACCTCAGAAACTTTGTCTCAAAACATCTGTCATAGTTCTAATTTATCTCACTCGCACAACTGCACTCAAAAACCCGATGCTGATCAGAACCCAGTCCACAGCCTTGGAGATGAGCTCTGCATCTTGTAACATCAACAACCAAGACTTCATTTCTCACCGAATTAATCATACCCAAGTACAGCATACATATGACAGGAGATAGAACAAGCTTATTTTTCAGAAGAGATCCCCAGCTTCAAGAGAAACCAAGCACCCTTTATGCTGCAGGCAGATCTTTTGATAAGCAGATTTCAGCAGCCTGCAACACAGATGCCTCCGAGTCCTCGGCTCCTGCTGCGCATCGCTCAGGCTCACCGTAATCGACATTTGTGGCTGGACGTGCGGCTGATGCAGTATCGGTTCACAGTGTAGAAGTAATCGTGGTAGGGGACATCGTGGGTCAGTACTTCAGCATCCACCTGATAAGACTGACCTTTCTGGCTCTGCTTATGCAGGATCTATGAGAAAAGAAAGCAAAAAGGAGTAAGTATATTCACGGTGTTTGATTGTTTTTTTTTTTTCCCCAACCCCTTCAGCCTCAATTCTTTAGGTTAGGCCAACCAACTCTAAGCGAAGTCGAGTAGGGAGAAAGCCTGAACAACCATGAGAGGAGTCAGTTAAGGATGTCAAGAGATGACACCTCCAGCTAAAGCCAGCTCAGGCTGTGCAGAAGTAGTACACTATCCCTTCTCCACTCAAATATCAAGTACCAAATGCAAGACCGGCCACCAACTCATGACCACACTTCTTTGAGACTGAGCTATGAGACCTTTCCCAAACCAGAACCATGGAAGGGTTAAGGTTGGAAGGGACCTCTGGAGTTTATCTGGTCCAACCACCCTGCTCAAGCAGGACCACCTAGCACAGGCTGCCCTAGAAGATGTTCAGACAGTTTTTGAAGATCTCCTTCAAGGAAGGCTCCACAACCAGCCGAACTGTTCCAGTGCTCCCATCACCCTCACAATAAAAAGCGTCTCCTAATGTTCAGAAGAAACCTCTTGTGCCTGCTGCCTGTTGTCCCACCACCACTGAGAAGAGCCTGGCTCCATCCTCTTTCCACCCTCCCTTCAGGTATTTATATATATCAATACGATCCCCACCCCAAGCCTTCTCCTCTCCAGGCTGAAGAGTCCCAGCCCTCTCGGCCTTTCCTCATAGGAGAGATGCTCCTGCCCTTCATCTTTGTGGCCCTTCACTGGACTCTCTCCAAAAACACCATCCCTCTTGTACTGGGGAGCCTAGAACTGGACACTGGAAGAAGATTACTGCATCTTTTCTGACTATCCCCCAGTTTATACACAAGGTTAACGCTACTCCTCACAGTCTGTGGGAGATCCTCACAGCCACGTGTAAAACCCAAAGAAGTCAGAGAAGCTTTCTGCATTTGCTCGTTAATGGTGAAAGGGGCAGAAAGACACCCTTCAAGATGCTGTATTTAAACTGCAGATGCACATCCAGCTCACTGAACTCTGATCCACGGTCAGATCTCTGACAAGACTGTAGAGCTCACCCCTTCCTTGCTTAAAAGGGCACCAAACAGACACACATGCAGACAGTACCTGCTTTTCAGTGGCGGTTGTGAACTTCCCACAGAGAGGATTGTTAATCGTTACAGTGTATGTCAAAGTCCTCAGCTGATTGCCACTGGAATCTCTATTCCAAGGGGTCGACACAGCATCTAGATGAGAAATTATGCAAAATCTCACATGCAGATCACCTGAAAGGCACCATCTCTGCCCTTTCACATCTTAAATCACAGTTTAAAAACAGCACTGGGGAGAGAGACAAAACTGTTTCCAAGTGGTTGTGTGCTTTTTGCATAAAAAGTGAAAATTTTATTTAATTCAATGAGCGAAGGTGAGGCAGTAAGAAGCTGAACCTAAGTCCACTGAAAGAGACTTGGGGATGCAGAGAAGAGTAAGCAAATAAACGAAAATATACCATTTCCTATCTGCTTAAAGTTGAAAGGATTCATCTAGCATTATCAAATTGCTTTTGCCACTTTGCCTTCCAAGCTAACACGGAATAAATATTACCCTTTTCAGCTTAGTTTTCTTACCTTATGATCTCAATGAATAAAGTTTACTCATCCAGAAAATTAAAGCCTGAGAGCATCGTTTAGGAGGATGCAGCAATTTCATCTGTGCGCCAACTGCACAGACTTCACTGTTTCTGGGACACAATGGGACTGGAAATACCTCACAGAATGCAACAATTTAGGCATTAAAGTGCAGTTTTGTTGTGCATTGAAATGAGGTTCTTACTCAGAAATATGACTGATCTACAGAGAGAGGCTAGCTTTTAATACTGGCTTTTACAGCAGAACTCGAGAGCTTCAAAATTCTTTTAAAGCAAGGAGAAACCTAAAATTCAAACTCAGCCCTATTTATCATTTCTCAGAGGTGAAACTTTTCAGGATAAGTTGCAACACAGACAGAATGGAGAAGAGTGCATTACCTACTATACTCCTGGAATTGAGAAACCTCTGCATGAAGTGAGAATTGGTGAAGAGGATTTCAAACATCTTGTCTGCAGTGATGTGGAAAACTCTGTTTATGAAAAGTCTCCCAAAGAGATCATTCTCAGAGACAGTCTCCTTCACAGCTACGGAAAGACAGAGAGATTGGGTTAAAAAATAAAGGATTATTATGAAGTCCTTTTTTGTTTGTTTGTTTTTAATAGCACTAAGCTTTATTATATCATATCCTTCCCAAGCTTGCGTCAGCAATTATTTCTTACTCTCAGAAACCCAGAAGTGACAGCAGCACATTTTTCTGTAGTAAGGTGGTCTTTGGGAGCAAAGTCTAGAGCTGGTTTTCTAGCCCACCTCTCACTATTTCCCTGTACAAGTTGATAAATCAACATCACAAGATCTTATTGCTTGAATTTTGCCTTCAGAGCTCTACTGATCCTACAGGACACACTGGAGAAGACAGAGCCAGCACAATCCTCATTTAATGTGTGGCTATTAGAGAAAGGACATGTGCGTAGCAAGCAGGACAGTGAGAGCATAAATAGTTTTTGTTTTTGCTTGTGGCTAATATCCAAATTCTGCTTATAACATCTGTACTGCTGGTACTGTCCACACCAAGAGACCAGGGACAGACCTTTCCTCAAAGTGTTCCTTCCTCCATACCTATTGCAAGGGGAACACAAGGAGTACCCTGCTCCATTTTGCAGGGCTGCAAAGCACACCAGGATGTTTTATCACCCTCCCTATGTCAAACCACCACCAAGCACCCCAAAGGTGTTCTGTGGTCCCAGCACTGAGCTTTGTTTCTGCTGCCTGTTGGTTGCTGGCATGAGTCAGCTTTGTGGCTGTTACAGCCACTCTCTCAATAGATAAGGGACAGAATCATAATCCTGGAGGGACAGCAGTTTCCTGTGCCAACCCCAACTCTGTCTGCTCATGCTTTAGAAACAAGACTATTCTAGTTTATTACCAAAAAAAAGAAAAAGTGTACAAAAATCCTAAATACCCAACCCCACACACCAAAACCAGGCAAAATGTCTGAAAATAAAGCTTTTGGAAGCAAAACAGAAGTCAGGACGCCTAACCTTTCAACTGATATGAGTGAGTTCTCAGAGCTATCAAAGGTCATTGCCAGCAACCAAAACAAAGGTAGCTTGAATATCATGCTACAGGTCACAAACCGCCTGCAGGCGAAGGTTACAGCCCTTAGAACATGATTTCATAGCAGTCAGTATCGATAAATGCAAGCGTAGCAAATAACCATAACAGGTCTGCAGTGAAACCCAGTTCTGATGCTGCTCCAGCACTGCTTCCAGCCTGTTAGAAGTCCCCACTACACACACACGTCTCCAAAAAAGTTCTTGGACCCTAAGCATGACCCCAAAGTGAAGCGTGAGTGATATCTTTATGCTTGCAGGGGAGATGACCTTCCTGTGCTGCTTTCTGCTGATACAATTCCAAGGTGGGACAGGAAGCCAGCAGGCATTCTGAGACCTATTTAACCAACCAACATGCAGTCCTTATTTGCTAGAATACAGATTCAGCTGTGTTGAAACATTCTGCAGGAAGCTAGAAATTCAGGTTGGGTTTTCAGCTTACTTTCACTGTATTTCCTCTCTGAGGTGAGCCTAGTTCCATCAAAACTCAGTGAACTGTACGTGACCTCAGCTAGCAAGGCCTCGATGCTGCAGACCTCATCTCAAAATGCACTCCCCACTTCCCCTCTTTTGCTAAGAGAAGGAGAGGAAGCTTCAGGTGTTCTTTCAGGTGTTCTGATGCTGCCATCCCCTTTGACTACTGGGCATCAGCCAGCTTGTATGGAGCCAGGCTGCAGATAACTCAAAGCTCATGCATTATTACTTTAAGGTCTGGACCTTGCTACTGGAATATTTTACTCTTCAAGCATGAAGCCTCTCCTCAAGGCTCAAGTCCAACAGCCAGAGCATCCATGGATCTATAATGTTTTAATTTATAGGCAGTTTCCTGTTAGCTGATTTGCCTACACTTTTTCTATCTAGTTATAGCTCTGTAAGGAGCAGTCAGCGAGCTGCCAAGTGCATGAAAGCATGTATTGAAAAGTGTTTTTAGTTACAGTCTCTCAGCTCCTGAAAAATTGGTGTTATCGCAGAAGAGTATTTTCAGAAAACCCAAGCTGAAACTAGGCTGATATAATCAGGCTAATCAGCTACTTTAGATACTACTGTTTAAACAGCTATTTTATCTGAAACGTTTCCAGGCTTTCTGAAAGAGGCCTGGAAAAACGTGTGTATGAAAGCCTCTGAATTCCACACCTGCAGGAGCCGGTCACTGCATATACCAAGAGCTTGACAAACTTTAAGTCCCTTCCATCTGGGCTTCTCAGTGTTTAGCTGCAGGAATCCCACATGAAGCAGTGAGCACCAACAGCAGCATAGCAAGAATAAATGTACAGATTAAATAAATATTCAGATTATACACTTGCAGTTTGGACAGAATAGAAAGCTTTAAACACTTGACTTTGTTACAAATATACGTATTTGTCTTTTTTGGTTTAATTAAGATGTAGGAAGCTTACCTGTATGAGTTATCACAATTCTAGAGCAACATGGAGTATTTTCTACCTAGAACTAGCTTAGAAATACTGTTTATGAAAAAGTGTTTTTATTCCCAGGCATATATCAGTCTAACTCCTTAACTCTTAGTGCTGTTCTTAGCAGTATGTAATTATCAGCCACTAACTCGCTCAGCCTGAAAACATTTATAGATGAATTGGAGTAACTGATAAGAGAACATGAAATCACTCTGATTTTAGGTTACGACCCCTAGGGATCCCAAAACCCCAAGCAAATGTTACCCTGAGTGTCCCGGTTCTGCAAGAAGGCAGCAAGTCTGCTCCCTCCCCCACTGCTGCCTTGCACTTTGTAAGGTCATTTTCATCACTGTATGGCAAGCTGTGTAATGCTGTTTGCATATAATACCATTATGCACCAGTGATTGCAGAGGTTTGAAAACATCTGCAGTGCAAGACAAGAAAGAAAAAAACCTCAAGGAGTTGTAGAGGAGTCAGGAAAAAAAATAAATCTGTTTTTTCAATTCCCATTAACAATCAACAGCTTGCGAAGCTCAACACATACCGTAAGCAAATAAAAAAAGTTAAGAACAGACTTAGAACACTAAGAACAGACTATCAAAAAGATTTGAGGTGACTGATTCTCCCACTCCACAGAGCTAGAAGAGGAGCAGGAGAAAAAAAAACATACACACACAACTCTTGGTGCTGTTTGGGATTTCCATGCCACTGGGGATGGAGGGGGAAATATTGCACACTGAGAATAATGCACAGGTCAGAGACTTAGAACAGATGCACCTGAAATCAAGTTGTTAAAACTAATTCCTAGAGTGAACATCTTCCAGCCACCATCTATTTCAAGACCGCATCAGCAGTCGTGATTACCAAATAACTCTCCTATACTTTAAAAGGCTAAGTACCAAATTAGCTTTGGGGAAGTACTGAAAAATACTGTGACAGTGCAAGCTTTTTTCCTGATCACAAGGAAAGCTTAAGCCTTATGCCTTTAGATAATTCACAACAAATATTCCTTCAAATCCCAAAGCAACAGATTATTGGCAGCCAGATATTTAACAGACTAGGTGCTTTAAATATTGTGATTATAATGTCAGCAAGGTAACAGGGCTATTCTTCTGTACATGCACTGTATATCCACAATTTCAGCTCTTGAAAAAAAAAGCAGGCTGAACTCCTTTCAACCCTTCCACATCCTATATCCCTATCAGCAAGAAAAGCCACACCACCACTGCACCCACCTCCCAGAATTAGAGCACAAGCAGTTATGCTCCCCTGCAGACCACGCGTTTAGGGTGGTTATTAATGCGCACAGAAACACCACAGTAAGTCAAGCAAGGAGGTCAGGAATTATGAGGCCCCCCATACACAGTAAAGCTTTCTGACAGTATTTTTCAATATCCTACTTCTCCCTTCTTTCTTCGAGGCATTTGATGCTGCTGAGCATTATAGTTGCATATAGAAACCCTATACCCAACGCAGGCAGTCCTTTGAGGAAACTCAGAATATGATGCTTCTATATTGGGAACGCGTTCTGTGCTTGAGCTAAAATTTCTTTTCTGAAATTTATCGTTGAGACTGCAGATATTAACTTCTGTCTCAGCCAAGAGTTTGTCATGGCCCAAGATTTATACTCCAGTTTATGAAACCAAACTAAAACACCAAGGTACAGGTCACTGAGCCAGTGGTGTGTGGTGAGAGACCCCTTCCAATATGAAAATCATGAAGGACAAGGAGCTGCCAAGGTTCTGGCACTCCAGCTTTTGGTGTCAGGCGGACATGAAGTTTGAGAATAAGTCTCGAGCTTGCCCCCTCACCTTATTTGCCAGGACACCTCCATGGGCAGCCTGAGCAGGAGCCAGAGGACGCAAGAGAGATTAATTGCATGGGTAACTCTTTACTGTGTGGGAAAGCTAATTTCATCTGAATGAAGGAGCTCACCTTCTAGGAGTGTGGGGCAATCGCAATAGAAAACAGGCAGGGGAACAGAAGAAAAAAAAATTCTAAGCATGAGGAGAGTGATCTGCAAGAAAAGATTAATGTTGTGGGACTAGAAAATCCTGCTCCGAATAAAGGAGACTCATCTTGGGGGAGGGAGGAGAAATAAGAGCAGCATGAATTCAGTCCTCTTTTAAAGGGACATCTCCAGTTTAATAGGCTTTGTTTGCTGAGTATCACCAGCACAGGGATGACAGCTGGGATTTGCTTTATCATTTAGGCAAGCAGGACTATTTTCAACCCATTTCATTGGATACCTTCACCATTTAAAAATCCAAGTGTATCCAAAATAGCTAAAACATCAGAAAACTGAAACTTTCTGCAGCTTTAAGAGATATACCCGGGACTGAGTTAACGTGTAAAGCTCGTTCAATGCATAGGGGCATAACTAGAAACTCATTCAAGTACGCAGACTCACAAAAATGATACAGCTTGACATCCACCAAGCTGAATCCCTACACCAGCAAGCAGCAGCAGCGCTGGGGAGCAAAGAGAAAGGTAACTGAAACATAAAGTACATCCTCAGGCAAAGCTCACACCTTGCAGATGGCCAGATCAATCCACGGCTTTGAAAGCTTTCCTCACTCCAGCAATCCCAACTTGATAGCACCTGCACACACCTTCCATTGCCAATTCTAACCGAAAAGATGCTACACAAAGTTTCTCAGCCAGATTAAGAACCATCCTCAAATTGATCTGTTCTATTCCTGGCAACAGGCAATGAAAGCAAGGTCTCTCTTTGCATATGAAAGCAAAATAGCAGTGTGTTCAGAAGTAGCTGCCCTGGTGAGGATTTCTGTCCTTCATTTGCATGCCACTGCAGACTTTGAAACTGACTCAGGTTGTGTGGGCTTTGTTTTAAAGGTGTTCACAGAGTCCAAAATGAGGATATTCAACAGAACACCCACCACAGCTTCTGTGAAATGTTTGTAAAACTATGGGTTTTGCACAGAAGAGCTCCCCATGATAAGGGAAGAGCTCATATTAGAGGGGGAACTTGTCAAGGGCTGCTGTGGGACCACAGAACAAGCACCCAGTGAAATTTGCACATTACTGTCACCCAGTCTGGGCACAAGGCATGTTCTGGCCTCACCCTCTCCCCAAGACATAGCAAATACACTCCTACCAAAGCCACAATGAAACACGCAGCCGTACTTCTCTCTTCTAGGACAAAAAGAGGAAAGGAAGCATGCAACTGCCAAGTTACAAGGGCTACATTGCTGCGGTAGCCAAGCTCCTGCTAGCCTGGTACTAGATAATGAGGTATACATCAAGAGGATGATGTGTTAGGATCCATCAAGATGCTAGCTTTGGTGGTATGCAGTGTGGTCTACTCTAGGATGTATTTAAGGTTGTTTATCCTCAGACAAGATTCAGAACATGCAGAATAATGCTCCTGAGAACTGGGAAGTTGTCTTGTCTGGACTTTCAACAAGTTCCTCAGTTTACTCCATCAGTAACACTGAAGCCCGTAAGCATCAAGAAAAAATATGTAAGGGGGTGGGGAGAATTAGAAGAGCCTGAAGTGTTTTCCCTCAATTCCCAACAAGTGAAAATAAACTGAAAAGCATTTAAAATACCTACGAGAACGTGGAAAGTGAACACCACACTGTCAAGATTTTTTTTTCAGTCTAAGATATTAGCAACTCTTCGTCCACCAAAATGTAAAAAAGTAAAATATCGATTTGTTTTCATTTTAAACACCCCAACGTTTCTTTCCAGAAACTAAGATACAAAGGTGTTTTTCTTACAACTGTATGAAACAAAAACAAATGTCACAAAACCAGAAAGTTCTCTAACTTGCTCCATCAAGTGAGAAGGATCACGAGAGGAGGGTTGTCTTACTGCTTCTAACTGTTGAAAGATTTACCTTCTTCACTGTCTGAGGCACTGCTCTTCTCTGGAAGATTTTCATTCTCATTCAGATCCAAGGACTTTTCGAAAGATCTGCTCCTGACTAGCTTAACAGATTTTCTTTCTGATGATGGAAGAGGGCTCTTCTTTATTTGCGTCTCAGTCGGGGACTCTTCCACCTGAAACAACCAATGGGAAAAAAAAAAATCTATCAGTAAACACAGACCCTTTAAAAAACAAGTTACTTGCAAAGAAAAAGATTTAGAAAGGAAGCCACAAGTTCTACCAGCTCAGTTACCCCATGGTCAAGCATTAAATTTTCTCCCTTGTTCCCCTATAGCAGCCAGCTTCCTTTCTTCTTTATCTCAGACTTCACTTTGCCCTAGCAGCAAGGGACAAACTTATCTGCTCCATCTTACCAAGAGCTGCCTAAAAGGGGCAGTTTGTTCCCTGCCCAGTCCCTTTGCATCCACCTGCACAGCTTGGTCCCCTTCCCTGCATCCATGCTAGCATTTATAAACTCATTAACCTAATGTTTAGGTTACAATAATTATTTACTTTTTATTGGTCAGTTTTTTTTTGGCAATTTAGGAAGAGGTCCAACAACCCTGAGGGGAAGCACAATGAAATAGACAGGATCTCCCTTCTTCACCAGGATTAGATCATCATAATTAGATATTTGAGAGTGTGTTCTTATTTTGTAGGGCTCCAGTAGCCTTTGATAAAGAATAGTTAAAAAATAGTGTCTACAGCCATCCTACGTATAAAGTGTTACTTTTCTGAAACAAAGCAATGGGATATCATTTGCCATCTGTAATATAGAAGCAGAGCATCCCCCACAGCATCAGTCACTGAATCAATGCAGCTCTGAACCATTAACTACATCAACTGAGGGCTAAACCTACCAGAATGCATCACTGAACACTTCAAGAAGTAACTGCTGGCAAAACCACACGTACAAGGTTTATACATCTCAGAGTGCCACCCAAAAAGCCTGGCTATGAGCCACAATCTTCATTCTAAGCCTCCCTTCAAAGCTCCCGTTGCCTCCAGTGGAACAGCTGGGATCCAGAATAGCACAGCCCCCACAGGCAGCAGCACGTGGACTGTGATAAACAAGATCAGGTCTCCTCGAGCAAGTAGCTCCAATTCATCTGCAACACCACCATCCTTAAAGATTATTCAGCACTGCCTAAATAAAACAAGAGCATCCGCCGCTTGAATAGTCATCGTGTACTTCCTGTACTCCTTGGCTTTTTTCAAAAAATAAAGACCATTTTCCATTTTGTGCAACCGAAGGCCATTAGCAGAAGGTGGGTGGCTGCAGAATAGAGACAGGCATGAATTCAACTGCAGTAGAAGCAAGTAAAAATATTCCCTCAAGGTCAAAAAAAAAAAGGAAAGACTACTGCATCAGCAAAGCAGATCGATTAACAAATGCATGCTTATTGAAAGGAGCTACCACGCCTGAAGTTAGGCACACAACAGGAACGAGGACAGTAACTAACACTTCAATGTCAAAACATTCCAGCAGCACAGAGAGAAAGGAGGAGGGAGCTAGGAGTGGTGAAACCTTTATAGATCTGTGTCAGTTTCTAGGTAAATAAGTCCTTCATGATGTCAAGGAAAAAAAAATCATGCTGATGCTTTTGGAATATCCTGCAATCAACTCAATTTTCTTGTTTTTATTTTTTATTTTTATATTAAAGATTACTGATTTTAAGATCTGCGAACCAGAATTAAATGGAACATTTCTTCCTTATGCACATTTGCCTCCTGAGCCAGTCCAAGACCACTAAGCTCTGTGCCAATGCATTTTAGTTTTTAACAGAGGGCTCTGAGACAGAGAAACCTTACAGAGCCTTCTAAGGAAGCCTAGAAAGAAGAAGGTGGTTTCCATACAGAGGTGACCTGCGCTTGGAGAAGCAGACAAGCCACAAGCGGTGTTACACACCCACCTTCTTTAATCAGCTATGAATAGCTGCCTACTGACAATCCTTTTTCCAAGACAGTCCAAGAAATTCAAGCCAACCCCTCCTTCAGTTCTGATCTCTTTTGGAAAGAGCTTTTGGACTTCCCTTGCCTGTCAGAGCACAAAGGGAGGAGTTAAGCCTCTTCCCCTCCAGCCTTTGGAAGGCAATTGTGTGGTGTGTCATCAGTGCAATCATTTTTGATAAAAGCTTTTTAAGCACTACCATCCCGTCTCCTCCTATTGCTCCTGTGCTTCTGCAACATACGCTGCAATCCAGAGCTGTGGAGAGCCAACATGCTTAAGAAACACCAAATGACACATACAGCTCAACACAAACATGACGTGTTTTAGCTACAGTAAAACCATAAACTGAACAGATTTATCGAGACTGACGTTTTACATCACAATTAGAGAACTTTTTAAAGGCAGGCAAGTCAAGGGAGAATCCTAACACTTTTCCCTGCTTGCTGATCCCATCCCTGTGCATTCCTGCTTACCAACATGCCCAACTAGATTTGGCACCTACAAGAGATCTCTGGGAGTGACACCCAGTAGGTAAACAAAAGCACTTTTCCAAACCGAGCGGTTATTTTAAGAGGGCTTGTACTTGTGCAAACAAGACTCAAGCAAGTCCAAATCAAGGCTACCTGGGTAGATTTTACTTATCCCAAAGAGCCTAAAGTCCAACAGCATCCACAATTTTTCCAATGTCCCCTACAGCTCTCCAAAAATCTTGTTTTATACTCCTAGGATTTCCATGAGGGATACCCATCACCCTAATAACTAAGCTTTTAATATCTGACAAATACCAGTATTGTTTGCTGGGTATCAGTCTCTAGCCATTAACTTGGATTTCCACAGAACTATTTAAAGCCTACTTAACCTCAGTTTTAGCAAGCCAAATTAACTACTACATGAAAGTAAGGATTGTTAAAGCATCTTTTTCCCCTTCCTCAATTTTTTCAAAGCAGAAGCAGCAATTAAATAAATTCCCAGCCTGAGCAAAGTGAAACACTTTGGTGCTCTGTTTGCTTTTCCCAGATCATTCCCTTGGGGTACCTATTAACCAAGAGATAATGTCTGTAACCTTTTAGGACTACAACTGCACACAGGAGCCCCAGGAACTGTGCTAAATGCTGCGCACACCTCAGACAGCACTACTAATGCGCCTGCCCTCCCAGGCAGCCAGTCACATTCACAAATTCATTCAACACCATGAATGAAACAGCCGTGCCTGTACTGTTTTATTAACCTTCCAATGGTGCTTTCTCCCCTCCCTTTCTGAAACATTTCAGAAAATTTAATTTAGGGGATATGGGGGAGGAAGGAAGGTTTTAGTCATTCATAGCAACTGACCAACAGATCTCCAAAATGTACAGGATGTACATGAGGATAATAATATCCTCATGTACAAGATATCTTTATGAGGAGATCTATATCTGCATTTTTAAGAATGCAAACAAAAGCATTTCTTTCAAAAAGCACTTATATAAGAATGCATGGGGTCTATAGGAAGGTGGATAAACAGTTTTATTTTTTACAGCTAGGAAGATCAAGGCCAAAACCTCAGCATTCTGGTCAGATTATGCAGTGAATTAGCAACAGGATGCTGCTGAAACTCACACCAACATCTTATACAAGTATTTGTTTCCTGAATATATTCCTGAGATCTGACAATATTCATATCCAATTTCTGATGTGAAAACCTTTTAAATTGTCGTGAACTTCCAGTGAATTTTAGAAATGACAACCCCATGCATTCTTACCTTTACAGATATGCAAGCATAAATGATTATTGGTTACAAATAGCACAAAGGTCAACACTTACTCCTGACAGTGCATGTCTGCTGAGGGACTCTCCTTCTGTCTGAAGCGTGGGTTCCCGAACTAAACCAATTGTTTTAGGTAGCTTGTCATCCCTTTCTCCAGGTTCATCACAAACACTGGATCTGTCCAAAGGAAAAAGGAAGGTATCTTTGGAGCTGTAAAAGCTGAGAAAATCTGAGAAAGCTTTTCATGTGTGATTTTTGCTCTCAAACCATGGCTGTTCAGCTAACATTAAAAACTACTAACTCATTCCTCCAGCTTATTAATCTCTCAGGCCATGTTCCTCACCCTAAACCACACAAAAATCCAGCTTCTGCCTGTTAGGTTAGCAAAAGTGAGCACTGGTCAATTAGAGAAAGTAAGTACTGTGGGAAAATGGGAAACAGAAGTAACTTATAACAAATTTGGAAAGAAGACATCTGAAGAAAGTTTGAGGTAAGATTTTTCCTGCATCCCTTATTCCTGAGTTGCAAAGTACTGCATTTTTTACAGGTAGAAAACCATGAAGTATTTAATGGGACATCTTTTGAAGCTTGCAGTGAATTTACTTTTCCTAACAAACATACATAGATAATACAGGATTGAACAGGAAATGCAAGTTACATTGTTCAGTTTTAGAGAGTCATGCTTATTTAGATAAAGATATCAAACTAAAGCCCTGCTATTAGAATTACACTAACTGTTCATAAGTTAATTCACATTTGTTCTGAGAAATCAGTAAAACAGTTCAAAAGACAATCTAGTTTTCTTCTAGCTTCCTAATTCAAACTGAACATCATACAAAAACAAGCTAGGAGCTCAGACATCAGAAGAACAAAGCAAAACAAGCGTTTTAGTCTCCATGGAGGAAAGAAAAAGGCTTAAAACATCTGATATAGCTCCATTCCATTCAGCCCTTCCGTATTGTTTAAGGGCATATAGGTCCTGACTAAGTACTATCAGGAAAAAAAGTTGATATTTAAGCTATCCTACCCTCCCCCCCAAGCAGATCCAAGGACAGCAAGGTCTACCTATATCTGCCTCCCCTAAGGGGCCTCAGCTGTGCTCCTACTATTTTAAACAATGAGCACAATTAAGTTTTTATGCAGTTCAGTTCATGCACTTCAGGTCTTCACTATAAGTTTATCCTTTCCAGTAAGGCTACAGGAGCAATTTGGAAAAACAATTTCAAAGAAAGAGGACAGTGCTTTTCCACGAGTATTTCAGTAAGCTTTAGAACCTCCTCTTACCGAGACTGCCCATTGTCCTCAGACGATGAGTGGAAACTCTCCATCTCCTCGGTGTTCAGGCCCAGCTCAGAGCCATAGCTCTGGTGCACCAGCTGCCAGAATTCCTGCTTGGTCAGCCTCTGAAAGAAAGCGAGCTAGTCAAGAACTACGGTACGGGGCAGTAAGGCACAGTAGGCAAAACAGTAAGAAGTTTGAATTACGCCACAGCCTTTAACCTCACTTCTGACAAGGTCTGGAAGCATTTAGGTATCACGTTTCAAGATTGGGTTTCAGCATTTTGGGGAACTGTACTCGCGTCTAACTCCATCTCCCCAACCCACCACTGTTCAACCAGTAACACTAGACTTTAAAAAACCTGGTATTTCAAGGAAAAACATACTTGTAGCTACTACTTGCTTCTTCGTTTGTCACCACTGTTTTCACAGGTACCTTTGAGGCAGCTCCCTCTTGAATTTCACGGGATATAGCACAAGACCAGCAGACAACCGGAGGCTCCCTCTTTGGTCCCAGACAAACTGCTTAATAAATACATGCCTGTTTCCAAGGGATGCTCAGAGCACTTTACCAGCAGCAAGAGGCTAACAGCTCAGTCACTGCAAGCAGTGTCTAGGAGAGCTGGCAGCCCACCTTGCCAAGGCGGGACACTGCCACAACCCCCCTTGAACACTTCCAGAGCACCAGCAGCTATTTTACTCCACCTGACTCACAGCTAGCTCTTCTCTTTCCCCATAAGCCGCTGCTCACAGCTACCGGGATCTGTTCAGGCTCTCTCTGATCATCAGGAAAATTAGGGAGGTGACAGCGCTGCAAACTCCCCTCGGCAAAGCAAGCAACAGGTTTCAAAGTCCACTTTTCCTGGCAGGAAAGGGCTAAAATGAAAGTAGAAGGAAAGGGAAGGAAAGGAGGGGATGAGGTTTGGGGATTTAGGAGAAAGAGACGAGAGGCATCACACCGGGAAGGGTGCCAGAGCCGCGATCCATACTGATCGAGGGAGCAGCGGCGTGGCAGCCGGGCAGTAACACAAGTCCTGCTTACTGTTTGCTGCTTACTGCTTGCAGGAGCCGGTCTCGTCAGGCAGCCGTGCATTATTGAAAGCCCTTTGCCGAGGGGATCCTCCCCGCCTCCCGGCTCCCTCCACCCGCCGCCCTTTCTGCAGCACCGCGGCTCTGCTGCCAGCCCCAAGCCGGCCGCCCAGGCTCACCTCCACACACACACACCACCCTGCCGGCTCCTCCCTGGCCTCAGCCCCGGTCCCGGCCCCGGCTCCTCGTCCCGGCTCCTCCCCGCCGCTCCCGGGACACCGGGCCCGGCCCCGCGGCCCTCAGGGGCAGCCGCGGGGAGCTCATGGCGGGCCCGCCGCGCCCCGTCAGGCGCCGGCCCCCTCACGCCCTGCGCCCCTCGGCCTCGGGCAGGGCGATAAAAGTGCGTGTTTGGGGAACAAATAAAGCTGTTTCCTGTGGGTTTCTGCCTTCAGACTTGCTAGCTGCCGGGTCTAGAAACACCAGGCTTCTCGCACTCTGCTCAGTTATTATATTGAGCAGGGCTGGGTGTAGTAGGGTCACAGCCCGACACCACCACACCTGGCTCTGTTCTGTCAGATTTTGTGTGTTGAGAGGCTCTGAAGCTTGAACCTAAACCTGGTGGGCTTTGCTCACTCGAGGTGACGGTCTACGCCAAATTATTCCTCATTTCTTGATGAAAAGTAAGGCTACATGAAGCAGCTTTTCTCCTTTCATCCTGGAGCATAAAATACCAATACTCTGCTTCACACTAGTCAAACCAAGAGCATGAAACAAGCGATACTACAAAATACCCTTGGCAGAAGCAAAGCTGCCGATTTTTACCCACATGGACAGACCAAGACAAGACGCTCCTTGCAGGTTTACTCCAGAGACACCCCAAATATGAACACGCTCTGGAGATTGGTGCAAATCTCTACCCAGCAATGCGTAAGAACAATAAGAAAATAAATCCAACTCCAAGGAAAAGGCCTCGAGGGAATTGAAGCCGATTAAGTTAAGATCTTGTTCCATTAGAAATAAGAAACACTGTGTTTGTTTAGGATTTGAATGACCTGCCTAATTAGATTTTAATTTTTTCCTTCTCCCTCAAACTAAGGGATATTTGACACCCATGAACTTCAGGGAAACAAAGCAATCGTATACATGCCATTGCTCTTACCATCATTAATAGCTACTAGTAATGTTGCTTTACCAATCTGGAAAGCCTGTTGCAAAGCAGGAATTCTGGCTGATTTTATAAACTGATACATTATTGAAAGCCTCAGTGGATGTGGAAGCAGCTATCTGTTTTATCAAGGTCGGTGTCATGTCTCTTCCAGACCTACATTAATGATTCCTTATTTTCCATGATGCTTCCCCTTCAAGCAGGAGTGTTTAAAAAACAATGGCAAGGTAAAAACCTGAGGGACTTGCTCTGAGTATATTTTGCAATAGGAACGGACAAACAATGGATTCTCCCCCCCCCCCCCCCCCCCCCCCAAAGGGAAAATATTCACAAGGACATTCCAAAAAGAAATCCTAAAAAGGGACCATCTTAGGAGGAAGGTACCCACTGATTCCCAGCTGAAGAGCTTCGCGTGCAGAGTATTGTACACTGAGCAAGATTTGAAGGAGAAGTGATATGCTAGGTAATCACAACTCAACTAAGGTGAGCCAGAATCCTTACAAGACCAGTGACACAAAGTTGGAGACAGCGTCTTGGTGGCCTATAGCATTTACTGCTGTTTGCCATGCATTGTGTAGGATAAGCAAGTAATTTCTAACAGAAAGACAGACTTTACAGAAGGCTACTTGTTCAGCTGCCTATGACACGTGATACTTTACAATGCAGAATGGCCACAAGATGGAGATCTGGGAAAGAGCACGCTGACCCCACTGAGAAGTTCTGCAGGGAACAAAAGCTTAGTGCATCTCAAATAAAGCATGTAGGTCACTCTTCAGAGTGAGACCTCGTAACACAAACTCAAAGCCCAGGAAGAGGCCAGGATCAGTGACTGAAAGCGACCTCTGCACAAACATGATTTGAAGCACATGCTTCTCCAATCCCCTGGATCCAAATCCTGCAACTCTGGGATTATCTACCATCAGGTGGCGCAAACCAACACTGTGATGGCTGCATTCAGAGTTTACTTCTGACAAGACATGAATAACTATTTCATAACAGCTGCATGTCAATGCCTAGTCTAGTAGACATACTCTAGAGAATAGCTAAATTATCCACAGTCTTTGAAATATTTAACTGCTAGCAGTAGAAACATCAAAACCAGCTCCTTTTGGAATTGGTTCCAGAGAGATTCAGTATGTTGTCACAAACCTCACAAATTCTGATGGGATCCCTTTGGCCACTGGATCCCACAAACACCACACTTCACACACTCACAGCGTTGTATACTATGACAGAGATGACAGCTTCAGAGGTTATGAGATACCTTTCAAATGTATGCTATCCCTTGCCGTGAGGGTGTGGGGGTTTGCATGTGGAAGCAGCAAAACTACTTGGATGCATCACCAGCTTTCTTCTAGCAAGAGGTCAGTGAACAGCTGTCACTGTAGTGTAACCACTGGATCCAATTCTAGAAACATCAGTTTCCCCCCTCATCCCCTCTATAACTTGATCCAGTTCGGTTAAGCAGTAGAGATTTGCTGTAAACAGATTAGTTTTGCCTTAATTGGCACTCTCCTTGATTTTCAGCTTTTGTCTTTTACAAAAAGCATCTCTGGGCTGCCTTAAAATTCATCGAACCAAAAACGTCTGCGGCAACCACATATAAGTATCACAACAGCTTTAAGCCTTTGGGGACCACCACACTACAGAGTTATATATGGATATTTCAGTGTTCAGTTGCAAATGTGTTGGAATTTTTAAACAACAAGAGCCATAAACAGGAAGGAATTGGTTTACGAAAATTGCATTAGTTACATTGATGTTCTGCAAAAGAAAGTGTCAGCATATTTTTAGAAAGAAGATTAGCTTAAGTGCCCACAAATTGCAATATACATCAAGCTAACTAGCAGAGTTGCCAAAATACACTTTTATATCATTCAGCCCGCCTTTGCTGCAGTTATTCAAGGTCAGGGGAATTGTAATGAGTTGGTTGGCAAAGGTTCTGCTAACTTATCTGAGAAGGTGACTTTTGGCTTTTTCCTTAAAAAGGAAAAAAGCTTTCCCTGAAAAAAAGTCTCTTGCCCTTTTGGTCACAAATTAGCCACAGAAAATATGAAACAAGTGCTTGCCAACATCTGCTCAAGTCGGTAGTTAAGAGAATCATGCAACCTGTCTTCAAAGAAAAAAAATGCTCCATCAACAGCAAAGTTGATGGATACGAAGTTTATTTGAAGGATACAAAGTTTACTTGTTATATAAAGTAGGAGGAGGTGAAGGAGAACACCAGGTTAGAATTCTGTGTCAGGAAGGAAAAACTGTCTTCTTAAACAAAGTCTCTCATCCTCTAAAGACACATCTATGTACATTAGAAAAAGATTATGTTGTTACTTAACCTCAGGTACTGGCACTTACAAGCTTACCTTATCCAACAACACATTCTGCCATAAGCGGAAGATACTGAGGTAGCTTCTGTCTCTTGCACTGAACGATGTGAAGAAGAACTGCAGAAGAAAACAAAGGTACAAAATAATAATACCTGCAAGCGAGTTTTAAGAAAGCCAAAATGTTTCCTTATACCTGAAGTATCCTAAGATTTCCATCAATGGCGTGTTCCTCTCATATTCCTCACACTCCACACTTTTTAATCACTTCTAATAAGCAAGTTAGCTCCCCAACGTCCACAGAGTGTATGAAGACCCTTCCTCTCCCTCAGCTACATACAGAGTTAAATCTTTCTCCCACTTCCAAATGGGGGGTGGAACAAATCAGAGATGCACATGCCTATTTCTTACAGGCCACATACTAACTCCACATACTCCTTTCATTATTTTTTTTCATGAGATGTGAAATTACAATAATCAAAATAGAGGATCAAATTAGATCCATCATTTGTAGTTTTAAAATCTGTCTCACTTGAAAGTCTGTTTACCAGTGGAAGAAATATCTTCCTTAATGAAGGAAGTTAGTAATTTTAGAAGATTAGTATTTTTAGAAGAAATTGAAGGAGCAGCCAAATATGAAGCAACAGGAAATGTCAACCCCTTCACAGACTACAGCTCCAGATTTACCATGGATAACTACAACTGCTGCCTGTACCCAGCAAAGAATTATTCTTATTTTCAAGGCATTGACATAAGAGGTATCATGAAGTACATTGCACATAAGAGCATTCTGAATCATGCTTTTCAGCTTTTTGTAAATGCGCCCTCAAGAAAACTACACTTCCCAACGTATAAAATTGGGTGGTTTATGGGTAGATTTCTCCATGACTCAAAACCTGTGGTAACAGTTGTTTTGCTTTCAGCACTTTTCTTCTGGGACACTTAAATCCAGTAAGAACACAGATCTCCAATTCAAAGACACATTCTGAATTTGTCCTAAACTTCTGGTTTTTAAGCAGATTTCCTCTGAGGATCAGTAAGGCAAAAACCCCCTTTAGGTTACTGCATCAACACTAATTTGATTACAGACTCCACTACTAAAAGTTGAATTACCAAGCCAATGTGCACAGGGACCAAGCTACCAAGTCCGTTGTCTAGTCCTAGTCACATTTAAAGATTTGACAGTGAAAGTTACTTATTCAAATGAAAAACTACAAGTGCTCTGTTCTGGAAATTGTCACTTAAAAGAAGAGTGTATTTAAATACAGTTTTTCACCTTCTCTCCCTTTGTTGCTATCTGTATAGCATTTGGAATGAGCCGAGCAGTCTTCTCCTTTGTCATGAAAGTGATATCCTTCAAGGCAATAGAAATCTAAGCAGAAAAGAGATTTAATAAGATAGTTTTATTTTAGGTTTAACTGTTATTTTAATTTACAGAGTCAGAGAATTTGCAAGAGGAACTCTAACCCCAAACACTTGAATGAAATACAGATGAGATTACGAAGGCAACTGCTGTCTTCATTTGACAACCTTAACAGTAAGCATTCCAAAGTATGAGCAAATTAAGATGATTTAAGATTAATTCCCTCTTATTTCATACTAGGACTTGCGAAGCAAGTAGTTTTCTTTTCTTCCACCTCTCCAGCAGCACTCCAGGATCAAGGGCACAACCCCAACCACATACAAACCATACAGACCCCAAAACCAATCTCACTCTGTACGTCATACAGGCAAGGAATAGATCAGATAATAGACTATCTTGTCTATGTTATCTCACAAAAAGTTTGTAGTATAGTCCATTTGCACGCAGGTTTATCTGCAGCCCAGACTCTGGAAAACTTCGTACTTGTGTGCATTTGCCTTATGTATTAGTACTTGAAACGCTTCTGTTTAAAAGTGTGGCAAGAAGCATTTCTACTTTGACCAGCCTTCTCTTGAAGGTAAAATTGTGTTGCTGTTCAGTCTAGATAAAGGAAGAACACACAGCTGGATCTTGCTTTCTCCTTTGTGTGCAGAAGGCCTTCTACTTTCTCTCTCTCTCTCTGTATTAGCACCCTGCTACGGAGGCCTCAAAATTTGGCTCTACCAATATAGCTGATGAGCTCAGATTGCCTTAAGATATTGCTCAAAATATCACACTGCTAGGCAAGCAGGAGCAGGTTACTAAGATGTATGCTGTTTTGGCTGAAAAATAGTCTTTGAATAGATTATATATTCAAGGCTGTGATTTCAAGAGTTTGTTTTTTATTTTAAATAAAAAGTCTGCAATAAGAAAGATTTGATCATCAAATCCATCTGACAAAACTAAGCTTGGTTTTTAGTTAAGCATTTCTATACCTCCTCTGTCTTAAGTACATGGCCTATTTGTTGCCTGTCCTATGTACTTCAGAGCATACGGAGTAGAATTCAAGAGGTTAGCCTAAGATACAAGCATTCTCACAGCTATAAAATGGTTTTGACATCTCCCTCACCTATTAAAACTAGGCTGTCTTACCTTTCTCATTCAACGATTCAGGTTTTTTCTACAGCTAGTGCAACAACTGCTTTAATGAACACTTAACTCATTCTAATTTGACAGACAGAGCATGAGACTGACAGGATAAGAGTCGCTCAAAAAAGTCCTATATCCTGATAGCCCAGGATAAAGAGGTGGGATTCAACTGCACCAAGAGATCTTACTGTGGTCTCCCATCGGAAAATGTTGCTGTGGAAGCAGAGCCAGTTTTCAGAGAGGTACAAACGTCCTTGCAGGAGGATATCCTTCTGGAGTGCACAGGCGTAATCTACGTGTAAAGAGAAAGAACAAGTTTACTCATTTGCCACACCTCAGTAGTCCCAAACGTGTTAACTTAAACTGAGATAAGGTTGTTGCAATACAAATAAAAAGCCATTTCTTTCCCTCTTCTCAAGTCTGTCAAGGCAGGCTTGTATTGGGTTGCATCCAGACCATGGTTCTGTGAACACCCTAATACCAGAGTCAATGGAAATATCTGTGCAAGGACAATACTCCATGTACTGATCCCCCCATACATTATCCTATATTTTCAGAGAAGAGGTATCAGGCAAGATTAAGAATACATGGACGAAATATTCACAAGTCAAACTTCAGAGTGCCTAAATAAAACAGAATACACAGCCATTTTATAGTACAACAGATTATACTGTCAACTCCTACATAACAGTAGTTCATATGTTGTAGTAAGTTAATTTTTCACTAGACAGATCCTATCACTAGCTAAAACTATCTGCAGAGTGAGACACTAGAAGACAGCTTGAAGCAATCCAGTTCTTCAGGCAAGAGATTTTCAGCAGTTGACTCTCATTTTTATTACAATACTGTCTCCGGTTAAAACATTCCTATTAAATAATATTTTTTTAAATCTAGAAATTACCCATCATCAGATATCTGCTAATCAAAATCAAGAGCAGAGGACTTAGTTGCACTTTTTAAAAATTCTTGAGGAAAACCTTCATAATTTAAGAGCCTGAAGAGTCAAACAAATTGAATTTTCAGAAGTACTCAGCACTAAGCTGAGCCTATGGAAATAAATATCAAAGCTCCCTTTAGTCATACAGCAAAAAAACTAAGACAGACTTGTCCCTTTTGGAAGTTCTGACCTAAAGGTTACCTAACATATAGAAAACACAGAGAATACATCTATTCACACAGGATGTTAACAACTTCAACTGCAGAAGTATCAGAGTTCTACCTTTTATTTTGAGAAGCATTTTATCTGATATTTTCTCTGCTAGAATTTTGATTTTCTATACACCACAATGAAGAAAATAGCTCTTGTCCAAGTTGCAAGAGGTTCAGAAGTCCCTCACCATCCTAACTTCACAGGAAGTCTGCATCTACAGGAGCTTTTACTACAATTTTAAGAATTCTCTCAGATTTCTCCCTCAAATAATCAAGTGAAAATAAAGTTTCTTGCGACAAGCACGAGGTATGTATAAAAACCCTTGGATACATAACTCCAAACAATTAAAATCATTCATTTTTCCAGTGTATGTAAGTGCACAGTTAAAATTTAACAAGTCGGATACCAAAATGCTAGAGGAGTGGGGAGGTGAATGCAGTAGGAGTTTGAGGTTAAGGACTTTAGAAAAAACAGTACTAAAAAGTTTTCATCCAATTTCTATGTTTGGAGGATAGAGACTGATTCTGACCTTTTAGGTACTGCCTAGTATTACGTGACCATTTAATTCCTTTTTCCTGATCCACATACTAGCCAGATATCCATACTAGGTTTGACATCCATAAAAAAGAAAATACTCTTCCTCTTTTCTTGCAGAACTAGCATAAAAAGACTCCCCGGAGAACATTGGGCAAGTGACACGCAACACCTACAAAAGAGGATGTCAAAACAAGAAGGAAAAATGCTAGTCTCTTCCTTTAAGTTATCAGATCCAGTAACTTAAGATGCTGCCTGTAAACAATATTTTCAGACAAATTTAAGTTAGTGGCACTCCTTTAAATTCCCATTTTGGGAGTCTAAGTCATTTCTTTCATTGTAATAGACAAAAAAAATCATATAATCTTCGTTTATAGTGTTTATTATGGTGGAATAATTGTGTGTGTGTTTTTAAGCAGTTACGAACAGGAGCAGTTATTCTTTTGATGAACTGCAGCAAGTAATTGCTTTTTTGAGCACTGTAAAGCCTGTGAAAAGTTCTGCATCAAGAGGAGGAACAGTTCTTTATTTGGAAGATGCAAGGAGCCTTTGCAAAGGAGCACTATTTTTTATGAGGATAAAAAAATATATATAAGGTAATGACTTTGTTTCTGATGGAACAGATGCTACTACATTGCTCAGACTAGACCTTTACCAAATCATTCTTCAAGTCCTAGGTGGTCTGGTCAATGAAACTATGTTTCAGATTTTGCTCCACTGCTTTTAAATCTGTCCCGTGCAAGGAGAAACATCAAACCAAAGCTTTGAAGTAATATCCTTTTCTATTGACTTACTCCTGTACTTAGCTCAACTATTTGAAAAATGTGGAAGGCATTTCGGAGGATAACTGCCTCCTTCTAAGGCTGCAAAAGGATGGAGGGATGTGACTGTTTCTGCGCAAGTTCCAGTTCCTCTTTCATTAACCTGGAAGGAACTTGGCACACTACAAACATACACTGACAGCCTCTCAATATTCAGTGCCGTGAAGGTTGCATAAGACGAGAAAGAACTTAGAAAATACTCACAATGCCACTTTTGTATAAAAACAATGCCTGATTCTTAGACAGCGCATTTGTTATTCAATACTCAGGCAGCACAGCTAGACTTACCTGCAAGGCAAGTAATAAAAGAGGGAATAGGATGTAGCACTGCAGACATAGGAGGTCGGGTTTTATACTTGCATTATTTGGATTCTGCTCTGGAGCAAAACTGGTGGTCAGAGTTCAAATGGAACATTCAGGTGGCAAGAAGCTATGCACCACAGTCAGAAGTTCTGCCACTTGCCTCACTTCCCCCACATCCCCATGCACTCCTCACCACCTCTGCTCTTCAAGTTGATTTGTACTTCTCCTGCAGCCACCTCATCAGAACCACAGAACTGTTATGGCTGGAAGGGATCTCTTGAGGTCCAACTGCCCCTGCTCACACAGGACCACCTAGAGCAGGCTGCCCAGGACCATGTCCAGACAGCTTCTGAAGATCTCCAAGGAGGGAGAGTCCACAGCCAAGGCATTACAACTATGGAATCCTTACCTTCTCCTCCAACATCTACAGCAACTGACTCAATCATAACTGGTTCCCTCTTCAAAGAAAAAATGGAGAACTCTTTAAACACTCATAGGACAGGAAACTAACAGTTGTAGCAAGAGGTACCATATTCAGCAGGTGTTTTGTCACCCACTAAAAAGTAGCAGCAAAAAAAAGACATGAAGAAGCTCTCATCCAATATACAGATGAACCAAAGGATTCTGTATTGGTTCAACTTCTCAACCCTAAAAAAGGAGCCTGTCTTTTGATAAAGCAGGCAGTGCAAGAGAAGAGTTTAAACCTGACTTTCCCTGCAGATACGTCCCGCTGGCTCAGAGACAAGAGAACAGGAAGTTCTTAGCTACAGTTAGAATATGCTACTTAAAAATAATAAAAAAAAAAAAGCCTCAGCACTGCTGCAGTCTAGAATTGTCAGTCATAAGAGAAGCAGTTTTGGTGTGATTATGTCTTACCTACTATGAGTCTCTCCGAATCTGGCAGATGAGAAAACTGCCTCTTGAATTCCTCGCTCCTATATTTGTACGTGGAACTTGAGAGCTGCAACAGAGAGTGGTAAAAGGTTAAGCAAA
This sequence comes from Anas acuta, assembly GCF_963932015.1. NCBI lineage: Eukaryota > Metazoa > Chordata > Aves > Anseriformes > Anatidae > Anas > Anas acuta. The sequence goes on along the minus strand of NC_088979.1, from coordinate 118,151,282 downwards.
CAGATTTATTTTCAACCATCAACTGTCTTCATGCTAGACCTGTAACTTTATCTTGAAGAACAAATGGACATCAAATGAGGAATAAAGAATAGGTGGTATCTAAACGGGATTGTCACCGTAACATTATGCTGCTATGCAAGAGTGTGCTCCCAGCATTTAGGATAGAAGGGTCCAAACTGTTCCCTTTATCAGGCCAGATGCTACTTATGAAGCATTACAACTACATGACAGCAATCTGCTTCACTCACAAGCACACCACAGCCCTTCACAGAGCTAAACCTCTTCTAGCACAGACTCAAAGAGGCAGCAAAGCCACAGCTCAGGAGGTGACAGAGATCCAGTCCTCACACAGGCCACCAGCTGGACAAGAAACCATCACTGAGAACACTGATTTCTAATTGGAGTGCCACTGGGGGAAAATGTTACTACGGAAGGGATTTTTGCCAGTTACTATAATTAGGCCTGCAGGAATAAAGGCCAAAGTTTCCTCCTGCAAACACAAATAGCAGCACCACCATCACCTCTTGATCTCCTGATCTGTTTGAAGGTTCACCCCATGTTTAAGGGGATCACAACCTAGGACTCATTTAAGATTAAACTCAGGTGGTAAACTCAGAGGAGAGAAGACCAATCCTGGTGGCAATCTTGCAGTAGTAAGAAGGTCTCATTTTTTTCACAACAGCTTTTGGCCACTTAGTTTAGGGGCCTTCCTGTAGTCTAAAAGCTGGGAAAAAAAATAAATAAGAAAACCTTGAAGAAAATACTGTACAAGACAATAACTGACAGAGCCAAATTACAGCTAAAACAGGAATAAGCCACTTTCAGGTGGTACCAAAACCAGGTATACCATAATAAGCTTCTTTTACAGCCTGGATTTTTTGGGGTTTTGTTGGTGGTAGTACTTTTCTTGAACACCCTTCTAAAAAACTGAACAGCATATAGCTGCTATATGTCCTTGAGGACTTGAATCCTTCCAAAACTGGACACACATCTTAAACCCATTTCTAGCATGAGACCAGTGGCTATTTACTTTCAAGGTGGGGGGAAGAAGGAAAGAGGCAGAAGAACCACTTTTAACCGTAACACCTTGCAGCACATTTATTGAAAACCACCCAGTTTTAGCACACTCTTGCAGCACATCAGCTGGTCAGTACCATTTCAGCACGTCTGTGGTTGTTTCCAAAAGAACTTTAATAAACTAGTCCCAGGAGTGCCACCACCTCATCACCATTTTCACATTTTGCCATTTCCCACGGGAGACATTCCTGTGTTGTGTGGTTCAAAAATGTCCCCACAGGTGTTTTATGATGATCTCTTGGCTACCTACACTTGAGAATACCAAAAGAATATAGGAAGTGCAACTTCAAGGCCAGGTGTTTAATAAGTAAATATAACACAGCGAGGGCAAAGTCTGACTCTGCTCAGCTTTAAGAAGATGACAAGTTCCTAAACATGACCTTCTGTCACCTCCAATAGCAGAAAGCCTCGGTGTCTGTCCACTAAGCACTGGAGTGTAAAAGGCATTGAGGGAGGGAGAGAAAAGTAAGATTTAGGTGCAACCAGAAGGGCAATGTTAGACATGTCCTCTGAGCTGTATGCTTCCACAGCTGTACTTCAGCTAGTCATGCTTTTAAGAGAAAGTACTTCTTGAAACACGCGGTATACAAGAGACACATATATTTAGCTGAACAGAAGCTGAGCATTTCTGGGCTTATAACACGAAATGAATCAAAAAGATAGAACAGGAGCATTACAGAATCACAGACACTTTTACACTAATGCCCACATCGGCCAGTTCAACAGCTCCAAGAATAAAAACTCAAGATATCTTGAGTTTTACATAGGAAAAAAAAATAAAAAAAAATTCTCCGGAGCATAAAACCTGCTATAGCTTGTCTGAGAATCCCTTGCTGGCATTTAAGTGTTCTTTGTCACATGATTGGCAAACAGGCAATAAGAAATGCTCTTATTAATTGTAGATTTCTATGGGGCTCTTAGGACGTTTATGAAGAGCCTGCTTTGAATCCTTATCTAATCAGAAGAAGAAAAATGAGCACACTGAAGCTTTTTAACCTTATCTTTTCCTTATTTTGTATGAAAATGAGCTTACTTAGATCCATAATTATTATGCACTCAGTATGGGGCTTGGTGATTAAGACATCAGTCAATGGACTCTGGAAACAACAGAGACAATTTTAATACTACTGGCAACATCAATTTCCTTCAAACAAAGGAGAGGAGACATTTCCATTTCTATGAATCCAGCATCTCTCCTATCACCATTATAGCGTCCAATACGTGGCAGGATTTGGGCAGGTTGCCACCTCCAGGTTACAGAACTTACCATCAGCTACTAAAAGAAGAAATCACGAGACAGGCTGCACTAGGGAGCTTAGGAGATGAAAACAGCAGTTTTTAAACACACGCGTATTTCCAAGTCTACTTATAAGTCATCAGGCAAACACGTTGCCTCGGGATCATCTTAGGCATTTATGGGCATGCTATATTTAAGCACTAGGCAAACCATTAAGTCCAGTGACAACGTATTAACGTTCTTTATCTGAGGCCACAAAACACAGACATCTACAAAGCAAGAGAAGCAGAAAAACCTCTTCAGCGTTGTCCAGGAATTTTTAAAGACAGCCAAGTAGGAATCAGAAACAACTTGAAGACACTGAATCAGGACACTGTTGTACCTTGTTTAGAAATCGACTGAGTTCATCTATATAAAGTCATTTTTCCAGAAATAATGTCAATTTAAATAGGACTAACCTGAGTTATTTCTATGATGAAAGCCTGTTAAAGTTCCCTTCACATCTATACCTTCAAAGCATGGACACTGCAAAGAATTTGAGCCACTTAGCAAACTGTGGAGGAAAATTAAGCTACACCTTCTCCCAAGGGTACAGCAAAAAGGCTAATTGTTTAGAAATTATTCAATTGCATATATAAACAAGCATGCAAATAGTCAATCAGCCTCCGTAGATCTGTGTGCACATTTTTAGAGTTTGCTAATGGCAGTTCCTAATTTTGCATTTGCTTTGTTAGTGCATCGTCCTTGTTTTGAGACAAACCCACATGCTACACGACAATTTGCATTCTGTATTTTTTGACATGCAGAAATAAATACAAAAAGCTGAGAGCAGAGGTAAGATGACCTCTCTGAGTAATAAAACTTGGAGTTCACCTGATTTTAAGAGATCCACACAAGTCTCCCGCTGAGCTTCACAGTCTTGGTATCAGTCATGACTATGTGCTTGGGGTCCCAGATTCCAACAAGCCTATGAACAAGCTGCCTGGCTTTTTCCTCACATATATTTAAAAGCTTTACTTAAATATCACAACATGGACTACTGCTCTTGCTCCTCAGTTCACAAGTAGGAGATCCACACCATCCACCCCTCTAAATAAAGACCTCCTGATGTGCTGTTCCTCAGACACAGAGGAACTTGACCTGTAGTTTCCAATTAAGTTTCTAGGCACGGTTGAAAACAAATTACTTTTTAATCCTAGCCTAGCACATTAAAATAAATGTTAATTACCCTTGGGAAAATTGTTGCATTTCTAATGAAGAATGGATTGTTTTCCCTTATTCAAATACATCTAAAAACCTGCTTAGCATCAAAAGAAGAAAGTCTCCAGAAGAACACCACAGTCAGAGGGGAGTCTTGATTTTATACAAGAAGACTGACTTAGAACAAAAGTATTCTTGAGACTTATTTGTACAGGCAGAAATATAAAAAAAACAAGGCACCGCCACACTTTCAGGGAGTCTGAACCCTCATTAGGCTATGAGAGAGCCTGAACAGCCCTGAACAAGTCATTTAGCAGTATTGGGCAAGCAAATTGAAGACTTCTCTTACTCCAAAGTAGATACAGGCCAACTTATGTATAAATATAAGAACAAATCCCACAGCACAGTGTGGGTAGCCCCTCTGCTGATGCTACCTGTACAGTATGTCCACTCTGACAAGCCTTTTCATCAGCAAAACACAAATCCCTCCACAGTCATTTCTTCAGCCCAGAAGCTTCCACTAGAACCATCCAATCTAACCCATAATGCTCAATGTTGTGACTTACGTCCTGCTTTAAAACCAGAGCTGTGATGACCAAGCTCCCCCTTGGAAAATAAAATACATACAGAGATACACATTTTATCTTCCTGATTTCAGAGTCACCACTGATGGAAAATCTATCCTAGCTATGGATAGTTCTATCTGTCTGTTGATTAATGTGATTTTCACCTTGTGAACTACCTCCAGATTGTGAGCAGGGAACCCTCTATCTTCTTTTAGAAGGCATTAAGTTTCTCGTGTCTATTAGCAAGACTTGTTGCGGACTTATTGTGAATCCCCTCATCTTCTGAATCCCCTCCTACATGTATTTTCAGTGTGGTTCTTCAGCTGTGAGCTCCAGAGATAGACATAACATTGCAGGAATCACTGCAAACACACAAGTTCAGGACTCACATTTGCTTGTAGGCAGAGAAACACAGTAAAAGCTCACATTCACGTGACTATCAGTCTCCCTTATCTTATCAAGGCACTGGGACACTTTTTCCTATTTCTTCTGAAAACAAGTCTGAGACCATGTTTTAAATATGTCAGACTTGTTCTGTGTTAAGTTAACCCTCTCATGAGGAAACAGAATGGATCCACCCCTCCAGTGGTTTATTTATTTTATTTTTTTTTTAAAAAGGTTAGTGAAAAAGAAAAGAAAAATCAGAGAAATTTTGGGTTAGAACTCCAATTATTGGCTAGTCTTAAGTTTTACTAGCAGTATCTTACTGTTCTTTCCTTTGTCTCAAAGCATAAAAACATGAAACTTCCACAGGGAAAGAAGGAGTCACAAGACACCTCCTCACTCCAGGTGACTTACTGTGGTGTGTACGGCACACTGTGCACAGTTTCCACTTTTTTTTGTTTTAAATAAAGAGCTATTTGATCTCACCTCCTTGTCCACACAGTTGTGTTTAATTAATAGGTCATATGATTCATTGCAAATAAAAAGAGAGAGAAAGCAAGCAATTGTTGCTAGGGTCAGTTTAGCCACCATAATCCACAGGAACCTGCTCTCCAAGAGTAAATTTTATTCCCTTAAGTAAATGGAAGCCAGCTCATAGCCGCAGTGGGAAAGGGGAAGAGTTTAAGGAGCCAGGACCATTTTACTTACATTCATTTTATGCTCTTCTTCAACCACCCTTAACTTCTCCGGAGAGGGGAGGCTCCTAAGCACAGGGCACTCTTCCAGTGGGCCACTGGCAGGCACAGGGCTGCACACTGGGGTCATTACGTCCCCTTCTGCAGCCCAGCCCCGCTCTTATTTGCGCAGGCTGAAGGAGAAACAGATTTTAACATTTCTTAGTGACCAAGCAGAGAACAAACCACTGGCAGTTTTGTCCTTCAGGGGCATCTGTGGACAGGCAGAACAGCATCCAGTAAGAATTTTAGGGTAAGTGGGCCTCTCTTCTGTTGGAAATACAGCATGTAAAATGTCAAGGGATATAATATTAGAAGAGACCATGAGCAAATACTCAAGTTACTGTATTTTCTAGTTTTTTTTATTATTTTTAAATCCATAAGATAGCACAAGCAAGGCTGAAGACTGTACATAGTCCCCCTAAAACGAGGGGGAGTATTAAGTAGTTCCTACAGATGCATGGACAGGCACAATAAAAAAAATTAAGACAGACCATTAATTTCCTCCATCCAATACAAGCAGCTTCCAAAAATCCACGTAGCAAGAAACCTCTCACATATTTCTTTACAGAGAGCTTCTGAAATATTGGACGCACTCTTAAAAAGTATTTGAAAAACCCAGTTTCATGAAACTGACTAAATTAGGTATTTAAGGGACTAAAGACTGGTGGGTCAGTAATCAAAAATCAGAAGTAATCAAAAGCAGGTGTCACATACTCCCAAGCCTTCATGTGTTCATCCCCTTTCCCACTTGCACCACCTCAACAGCAGTCCAGCCCTCACCAGCTCCACTGCAGACCCTCATCCTCACCAACCCTTGTTGACCTGACAAGGACAAAGGGTGTCCACAGAAAAGGATCAAACCCTTGTGTTTCAGGAAAGCAGCTCTGTTTGGCTACTGATCAGAAAGGCTGTACCACAAGCGTTTACCACGTGGTGCCACATGAGCACGGCTGGCCTCGAATCCTGCTCACAAAGGCCCGATCGTCTCCTGCACTTCACCAGCCACCTTCTCCCTCCGAGGGCAGGACAGAAGGTCTCATGCTTGAGCGGTGCCTACACAAGTATAAACATCAAGTCACGTTGCAGCACAGCCTGGAAAACAGCCTCCAGTCCGCAACCAAAGTTGTCACAAGTACAATCCTAACAGACAAGAAAAATGAGCACTGTGTGAAATACCGGGAGCTCTGCTGCTAAAACTGGGTTATACCATTCGGAATAAGGCATGAACACCATTTTTGTGGAGAAAAGATTGAAATTTGGCTTCCCACCCAAGCAGAAAGGGAACTCGAAAGATTTGGTGCTCAGAAGATGAAAGTTGGGAACGGTCTTCACAGTTCCAAAGTTCTTCACAGAACTTCAATCTTCAGCTGGCTGTGCAACAATTTTCATTAGAAAAAAATAGGGAAGAGTAGGAAGAACTTAAAAATAAAACGTTTCAGTTCAGAACATGTGAAGACCCCTCCAAAGTTTCTCCTTCAGGACTCACACCAGAATCAGCTCCATTTCCCAAGCCACTACATTTCAGTGACACAGGACTCAGCTGAAGCTATTTCAACGAGGTCTGTATTTAACCTCATGAGGCTCTACAGTCCACTCAGAGGTGCAATTTAACTATGCACATTACTAAATGACAGCTCAGGATACAGTTTTCGTGTGTCCTCTATCCAGAGGGAACAGCACCTAATGAATAATGCATCTTGCAAACACAAAAGGAAACACACTTCAGGCACACACAAACTGAGCCCTCTGGAAATGCGTTGCAGCTGAAGACGCGTTCTTATCAGTGATAAGAAAGCCTCTTATCAGAAAGAGCATTATAAGCTTATCTGGAAAAAAGTTTGGATTGAATATACCCCCTGCTTATTCTGAAGCAATTGCTTTGCAGTGTTTACTGTTTTCTCCTTGCGAGTGAGTGTCCTAACCACTTCTAAACAGCGATGCACTTTCCTAAGCTGACTTACTTTCATAACGACTCTGATTTGGATGCAGAAAAAACGAAGTCTGACATGCACAGCGAGGAGCAAAGCATATGCTCAATCTCAGAAATAAAATCAGCTGAGGCATGAAGCTAATGTAAAGACAGAAGATGCACGTAGCCTACACATACCTCCTCCTCCTCTAGCTGGCTGCAGTCTGTTCCAGTCCACGCAAGTCCCTGGCCAGCACTCCGGCAGTCTCTGCAGCTCCCCTCTCCTCACCCACTCATTCAGAGCCAGCGCTGGATGCCATCCAGCAGCACTAGCTAGCTTTCTGCCAGCCTCTGCTTGCTTGCCAGCACGGAAAACAGGCAGAAACACTCTGGTCTTGCAGAACTAGCACACAGATCCCGCAAGAAGTAGTTAAATAAGAAGTACGGGGACCGGGGAGGAGCTCCAGCCTAAAATGACCATAACCTAAACAGAGTGGGGGAGGCAGGCCAAACCAAGCAGCACAGGTCACTCGGAGTTCACAGAAGTCCCAAAGGGGACAGCAGAGGAAACTACTGTCACCAGGGAAACACCAGCTCAGAAAGGAGCACTTGGTCCCCACTGCTCCTCCTCTCTGCATCGCTGAAGGCTGCAGCCCATGCTGAGACACTTCCTCAGGCTGAGCTCCAGAAGTTCGGGGACTGGGGTGTGCTTCATGCAGAGCCAAGCGGCCAAAATAAGCACACCACTGCCCAGAGCTCCATCCTTCACAGGCACAGAGGATGCAGGGCTCTGCATGCCTGCCAGATCTCTGTCTGCCCTCGGAGGGGAGTAGTAGGCACACAACTACTCTGTTTTCTTTGTGCTGTCTGTGCCTTCCCGCCTGTCTCACCTGGGACCTGTCTGCTGCATTTCTGTGAGTGACTACGATTTGGGTTTGGGGACGTTGTGGGAGCACAACCAGCCCAGGAGGAAACAGGCTGCTTACGAGCATCTCCCAGCGCTGAAGCGTGCACGGGCACAGCATCACCCATGCATCCCCAGCTGCAACGCTAGCCAAAAAGCTGCCACAACACACGTGAGGTTTCAAAGCCGCAGGAGAGGAGGCAGGTGACTGTGCTACAGCCACTTGGAGGTGTAGGAGGCTGGGCTGGGAGCGAGCAGATCCCCTTGGGCACTTGGCTGAAGACGCAGCTAGTGACTCACAGGGAAGAGAAATCCCTCTCCTACTACATACAGCCCTGCTGAGGAAGCTGAGAGAAGGGAAAAAAAGAGAAAAATGGATTTCAAAGCATTTTAGTCACTCATATAATCAGATTTAAATCTGAACACCTCAAGGAGAGAGGCAATTGAACACAATGAGGCCATATTTACAGCCAGTTTAGCAGCCACAGCTGCTCACTGCTATTAAGCACTTGGGTGGTGGCACTTCAGATGCCCCACAGTTCTTCTGCCAAGATCAGCAGCACGGGTAAATAACACCAACTGGTTTCACCAGAAAAACGAGGCAACTCTCCTACCTTCCTGAGACAGAGCTGAGATACACCACAGGGAATCTCGGTGTGCTAAAAGGAGCCACAAGATATGGAGAGGCAAATCCATAGGGAAAAAAGATTGTTGATGATTTCTTTCTACCAGAAGGACAGCAGGAGGACCCAAAGTGATCTCAGAAAGTCACCACCAAAGCCTGGGTACCACCGGTGTGGTTCCAGCCTCAGAAGTGACAGGAGTGTGAAGTGGTTCAGGGGATTTCCTGTTTATAAGATAAAGTCATCTTCAACTGGTTAAGCACACCTGAGTATGGAAGCCTGAGCCACTCTGCAACAAGGCTGACGATTTCAGTTTCAGCTATAATTACTTACATAACTGCTACAAAGTACCTCTGAGGTCAGGCAAAACAAACACTTTGATTTTAAACAAGAAGGTTAAGCAAAAACATTCAAGAGATTTGGTCACTTTCATCGTGAAAATACATTTTAGGTGGCAAGATGGTCCAGCCTCAGACTTACTCAACATCCTCAAAACCACCCACAGCTGGCAATAGCTTCCTCACACCTAGTAGTAAAGTTATGCCCACAGTGCCTCTACCAGAGACCACGTTTCACACCAGCTTCCCAAGACACCAATAAAGGTCAAATTGACAAGGGTCTTAGGGTGCCCAGCTCCTTTTCATTTTAGGGAACATTTGCAAGCCTGTACACACTATCCTCATTTCAAGGATATAATCAGAAGATCCAAGTCATCCTTTCTTCCTCCTTCTCAACACAAATTTTATCTAATGTACAAAGATCTTAAAAAAATAAGATCTAGAAGACCAAGTTCTAAATCAGACTTAATACAAACAAACCAAGTGTGTTTGGATGAACTCTGGAGTTACTATTTTAACATCATGTAATTTCACATCAATGTGATGGAAGAGAGCTCGTCACCCTCCCTGCACAGAGTTATCCTTTCTCTGCTCCCCAGTTAACTTCAAGCCCTGTAACCACATTGTCAGGTTCCAATATACATCAGCATGCTAACTAATATGATGCAGTCGCAATTAAAAGCTCAGTCAGGATGACTTCTTTTTGGATAAATACAGACTTTCTGAACAACAGTTTCATCTGACTCATATTTCTTCCTACAACATGTGTGAAACAATTAGCCAATGTTACTTGTTAATAGCATCTGTTCCTTCACCTGATCTTTCACTGAAGACAACATATTGAAAAAAAAACAAACCTGCTTTTCTTTAGACTTGTTCAATCCTTTTAACAAGTAGGGGAAAAAGCCTGTAAGTAGCCCTACTGCATCTGAAGTTACATGGAAAATAGCACTTGCCAAAGATTTGCCCCAAAAGTACATCTTATGAAATATCTAATTTGAGCTCTTCCCTTTCTACCTTAGAAACCAAATGCAGATTTTACTCTTAGTCATTCCTACATTAAATCTGCTCCCAGACTCGTCTGAACCATTGGCACCAAGAAAGAAAATGTGAAATTTTTCTTCACCTTTACATAAAAATTGTATGCAAGGGGTCAGCTACTGGGGGGCATTTCTATCAGCGTGAGCTAAGCAGAGCTGTATACACACCACAGTTCATGATCACAGACCTCCACTCACTCTGCAAGCGTTGGTATCTCGAGTCCTGCTGGGTAGGAAGAGAACTTCTCAGCTTCTCCTGTTTTCTGCTATGAGCAAGCTGCAGTCCTGAATAACTTTGTTATTTCCTTTGGGGTGGGTTGCAGTAACAAATACATAAACTGAACACATCACCAAACCTAAAACTCATGAAAGAACACCTCACTTGTAGGCTTAACTGACTCCACAATCAATTTCAACAACAACAACAAAAAAAGCACTACCCAAGAAGCCCACTTATTCCATGCAGCTTCTAAAATGCTGCCGATATCACTAAGGAATCTTTACATAACTTAATTAGAGCAGAACCATCTGTTACTTGAAATGAGACAGAAGATGACTTCCAGAGTAAGCACTAACAGAAAAGTCATATACTCGTCTGTACCGCTCTCATGTTTTTGAAGAGAGAAGCATGTGTCCCACGTCACCCAACCATCCACAGGAGATTTCAGATTTTGAAAAGGAGATGTCACTCAACCAACACTAACTGCACTGAGTTTCAAAGTTATATTGCACATCCAGTGTTTCTGTTTGCAGCGTCCAAATAAATAAACCACACGAATCTGAAGCATTTTCCTCCTGATCTGTTAGCTATCAGGTTCTGGGCTAATTCTTTAGCGGTGTGTAATAATGCATGTTAGATACAGCTTCAAGTCGCTGCAGCTGGGGAAAGCATATTTGCACAGGGCACTAACTGCTGCCTTCAAGTTCCAGCCTGTTCTGAGCAGTCAGATCTCCTCCAGTGCTCAGTTTGGAGCTGTATCAACAACAACAAGGGATTCCCAGAGCGAAAACAAGTGAGGGGAGAGGGAAAAACTAACAAAAACAGCCACTAACCAAATAAACTGTGTTCAAGGGATAGTCAGAAATACAATTGGCCTTTTCCTCACCCTCTCAAAATGCTGCATCTGTATACACAGGGCCAAAGAGCACCTATTCTGGAGATTCCAGATAGGTCAACAAATGACATACCAGAGCTAGAAGTACAGCAAGAGCTTGCTTAGGAATTTTATTCTCTTTGGAGACCTGCAGCTAATTCTTCTCCTCCTTAGCCGGCTGCTTCATACCAGCAAACAAGGAGGCAGCTGGAAATCCTCCTGACGTCACAAGCCATGATGTTTCTCCCTCAGAAGCCAAGTATTTGGAGGTAACAGATGAGAAGAAAGCTTTCTTTGGAACAAGTAGCATACCAAGTGCACAATACTGGAGATGAAGCAGCTGACCAAAGGCCTTAAATATTGGTATGTCAAAACATAGTCAGTGATACAAGTTGCCCAATAATCCATCCCTGGAGTAAACCTGAGTGTTCACAGAAAGGAGCATTCAAACAACTACAGATGCATGAAATATTTCATCAAGCCCTTAGCAGTCTTAAGCCCCAGAGCATGTCAGCTTATACCTGTGCCACAAAAAGTTACCACGTGAATTGTGATGTATAGATCTGCATCCCTCCTGTGCAGGTTTGAGCCATATGTTTATCACAACCTTGGCATACATACTTACGCTCTCCCACAGATTAGCTCTCTCTCATAAACCATACCCATGTCTTTCAAATTTCAAAACCCTTTCCCAAGTCTTGTGTAACCTCACAGGTTCTGGTATTACAAAAAATAAAAGGCCTCAAGTTTTACTTTTCCCTGTATCCTTTGTTTGCTTCTGTTGCCACACTCCTTGAAACTGACATTACATTGCATTCAAGTTTTCTTCTATAAAGCATCTTTCATTATTTCTCTTCCAAGACCTTCTCGGCACCTCCATTTCCAAACTCTTAAACAACTCTCTCAGATAAAAACAGCTTTCTGAGATGCCCATTTGATTTCAACAGCTCTTTCCACCTACCGTTTCATGACGAGATAAGGACTTACTTTTTTATTCCTTCTTTCCACTGGCATTCTTCTTATTACAGACATCTATGAACTTTGGCTGTTTGCTAATAGACAACAGTTCCCAGACAAAATATCCTCACTTTTGATGTAAGGATCCTTTTCACTAGCTTCCTCATTCACCTTTATCCTTTTATTCATTACAACAGGAGAACAGTTGAGATTTTCACAGGTTTCTTCTTCCAAAGATAATAAATTTAATTATATTTCAGTGTGAAGAATGTAAAAAGAGTAAAAAAAAATCAGAATCTTGAGATAAAGCTTCCAGATGTAACTTAATTTCCAAAGCATCTTTGATTTTCATCATTTCTATTTGCAGATGCCAAAATCAGAACCATATAATCAAAAATAGGTGCAAGCCTTACAGGTTCCAGTAAGGTGGTCAAGTTTGCAAGAGAGTTTTTTTTCTTCCTCCATGAGGACAAAGTCTGGCTTTGTCCACCTCCAGGGAACAGTCTTCAAAAAAAAGAAACAAACAAAAAACCAACACCTCAAAAATATCCCCAAAACAACACTTTAAAGGGTATTAATGAAAACATCCTCAAAGAAGCGTAAGTCTCATAACAACAGTTTGTACTGCTATAATTTAAGAATTGCTTACACTAGAACAGAAAATTAATTCTCACAATTTTCCAGCAAAGCTGTCCACAGTATTCTTGCTTTAGAGATGGGGAAAAAAAAAAAAAAAAGTCAAGCATAGGATGACATTTTTCTCTTCTTTCTTCTGCTGCTACTCTTCCTTCTCCCCACTCACCATAGTCAGGAAAGAGATTATAACCCAGAGGCTCCCAATCTGAGTCTGCTGTTAATTGCATTTGCTCATAGCACCTATAGAGCATTAGTGATACTTAGCATGACTTTCAGAGGCATGGCACAACTGCCTACTCCCACTCAAATCCATGAAAAATTGAAGACAAACCAGTCAGACTTTAACCTCTGCCTTTGGTTTCCATCATCAGAGAAGCACAGGACATACTCAGAAAAAAATGAATCCTTGGAGCGAACAAAAGTCAGACACTTACAGGCTCTTAAAGCAAATAAGCCAGGCAACAAAGCTGATATCCAGGTGCTCCCGCAGGCTGCTCTTGCTGTTGTAAGAGCTCCTGAGTTTTACCAACTTAAAAGTAGGAATGAGCGTTAACAAATCCACACCTGCCACGGGACACTAAGATCATCCTTGGTCAAGTGCTCATGACACATGCTTTATGCACTGCAACAAGCTGCCTTCCGTGTTATCACCTACACATCGACTGTGACTCAGTATTCAGGGAGTTCTAATGATTTGTTTATATCCTTAGCAGCTGATCATCAGCCATGAAAGTTATTAAAACACATTTTCTGTCTAGAAGAGCAGGGAAAGATGCCAATGACATAATGTTTTAATTAGAAGATGCAAGCACCTTTTTTTTTTTTTCCTTTGCCTTGAATTTGCAACATTCAGCTTCTTGCTGCTTCTAAGTTCAGTCCTCCTGAGGCTGAGAAAAGGAGTAGCACAGCCTCCTACAAACAGACCCAAAGAAGTTTTTTTTAAAACTAATCAGCACCATAAGCTGCATAGCTGGAACTTCAAAGCCACAGCACTGTCTTAAAAGAGGCAAGTATTTACACAATTCTCTTAAGAACAAGGTCATATTTGCCGAGCCAGATAAACACAAACTTCAAACAAATACTGAAGTCTTTGAGTATAAACCATATGCAGAAGGCAACCGCTAAGTACTAGAGGATGCTTCTCACTTGTTTAGTAGCTGTCACAGCGCAGAAGAATCCCAGTACCCACAGAAGTTACGGACAGGCAAAAAATGCTGCTGGGAGGACATGCAGTATACTGCACACACACTGCCTGAGGCCCTGCTCAGAGAAACTTCTAACCTTAGGCATGCATCTCCAAGCTAAAAATGCACAGCCAGTAGCACAGTTATGAACTTCATACTTCACTATTTCAGACTGTCAAGCTTAGCAAATCCTTACCAAGTCCAACGAACTGACCCTGAGATCTCAACAGGTTTCTTTCCCACATAAAATACCAACTGTGCTAACGATTGTGCAAACTAACTCTCAGTGGTACATAAACAATCTAATTTATTATCTAATGAGAGCTCAGCTGACAGGTACAGTGCCTACACAACATTATTTGCTACCAGCTCAAGTACAGAGGTACAGCTGGGCACAGACAGGATGCCCTATATCATCTTTGTTGTTGTAGGCACAATGAAGAAAACACTGAATGATCTAAGCACTCTAGCAGCGTAATTCTCAGACCTACTTGGATTCAGCCTTTCCCATTTGTATTGGCTCCAGATGGCTGTTGTTCAGTTTAAAAGTATATACGCATTTCAAGGGAAATGTATGTTAGCACCCAAGATGTGAAGTCAATGTTCTGACCAGGAGGGATAAAGAGACACGCAAATTAGATTTATAAATCTAGTAAGATTCAAACAAGAAGCTGGGAAATCTGATCCCACAGTTCTGCTCACAGCTCTGCCACCAATTCCCTGTGGCCTTTGCAAGTTACTTCATCTTTCAGCTGCTTAGCACAATGAACACTCTGGTGACCTCATCAGGACAAGGCCACGGCCATCCAGATGATGTTCCTATGGAAGCACAAGCTAAGGCACGCCAATTTACTGGGGCCACCTGATGCAGATCCTGAGTCACACCATCAGAGCTCTGAGGAATCCAAGTCTTTCACGAGATCAGGTGTTTCCCCACCTGTTGCTGGGCACCCAAGCGTGCCACCTTCCTAACAGGGTAACCCATCCACTAAACTAACAGCAACACACACACTAAGCCCACACTCATAAGCTTACCTTGTCAAAGTAATGAAAAAAAATACAGATCCAAAAATTAAGAGTGTTAAAAGAGTGTTTATTTTTTTTACACTCTCCATTTTTGGTGAGGCAACACCCTGGGGAAGAGCAGAATGAACACGTGCACACTCCTTCTGCCCTTCCTAGTCACAAATACCTATTCTTTACACCAAACAAAGAAGGCTTACTTTTGTGGAAAACACATATGCTCACCTGACCAAAAAAAACAAAAACCAAAAAACAGATGCCAGGAAAGCACATCTTATCCAAGATTAAGAATCAAACTCAGCCCTTACTGTTAGAAAGCATCAGTGACTTTCTAGAGGCATAAAGAGACATTGGATGGGTCAGTGCAAGGAGCTGGGAGACAGGCCTGGGCACGGAAGCCAGAAGTCCTGTCACTAACTTGATACGTGACATCAGGTAAACAATTTCATCCCCTCTCAGTCTCAGCTTACACTTTAGTAAGCCGATAATGATAAATTACCTACCTCACTACATGGGTGGAGAGCGCTTTACTAATTCATGACAGCAAAGCAACCTGAGAAGAGTGGATATAAAGCTAGTCCACGTACACACACACAGATGGAGATAGATAAACAAATTGGAAGAAAAGACACGTTACCCAAAAGCTCCAGTCAGCACTCCAACTGTACTGGGCAGGAACCTGCATCTTCTCTGAGCACGAACCAAGAGCCTCCTCGGAGTCCGCAAGCAGCTGGCTGATAAGACCATGATCCACCTCATGAACTTCCTGCGAACAAGGAAGGGAGGTTATGTCACTTGAGAAAGGTGCTGAAATAAGATGGTTAAGCCATTTAAGAACTGAGTATTAAATGAAACTTGACATGCTAGGTTTACCCAGGTGAGCGGCATGAAAACACTTCCCACTGGCAGCGCTTTCATCGATTTTTTTTTTATAGCATATGCTCTATTTAATTTTTACCTACCTCGTTATCAGAGTACATTATTTCCACAGCAACACCTCCACCTGGGCATTGAAGCCACACAGATGTTTAGAGCTAGGCTAACCTGAACAGGAGACACCTGTGCTCCACTTGCAGGACACCTCTGGGCACCCAGGGACCTTTCAGAAAGCGAGTCTGCACTTCCCAGAGACACAACATACTTTATGATGACACTAACATGTATCTTCTATACCTGTTATTTACACCCTAAGGTGTATTTGTACAAGACACACCACTACAGAGGCCAGCAGCTCTGCCTGCATTCCTCGTTAGGAAAATAAGCACGCTTCTGGAGCACTTTCCCTCGACACCGCTATTCGCTTGGGAGCTGGGTTGAGCTTCAGGAGGGGCAAGGGAGCCTCAGCACAGGGGAACACTTGTCCCAAATCGCACAGCAAGCCGGGCCAGCACCCTACCAGCCCCCAGCCCACCCAGAAGATCCCAAACCCGGCTTCTCGCCCAGCAGGACCCGCAGCCGGGGCGGCACCGCCACGGCTCCCCCCATCCCCGGCGGGCCCTGCCCCGCTCGCCGCCCCCCAAAACTTTCCAAACCGGCGGCGGAGACGTCCGGGACCCCCCCCCTTTTTTCCTTTTTTTCCCCTTTTCCCTCCTCCCGAGGCCGGGGCACGGAGCTCACCGGCGGGGAGCGCGCAGAGCCCGGCGGCAGCGGCGGCGCTTACCATGGAGGGGGGCGAGGGCGGCGCGGCGCCCGCCAAGCGCCTCAGCGGGGCCGCGGCCGCCATTTAAAGGGGCAGGCGCGGAGCCGAAGGCGGGAGGCGCTTGCCGAGGGCCAGCGGCTCATGAGGAGGCCGGGCCGGGGAGAGGAGGAGAGGAGAGAAGGGAGAGGGGCCGCCCGCCCACGGCTGGGGGCTGCCGGGCAGCCCCGAGGGGGAGCCGGGCTGGGCGGAGGGGGTTTGGCGATCCTCCCCCCCCCTCCTCACCCTATACACGCGGGGGGAGCCCCTGTGAGGCTTTGGAAGAGCTCGGTGAGGACGGCGAGGAGTTGGTGGAAAGTTTGGGGAGGAAAAAGTGATGACAGAGCCTCCCCCCTCCTTCCCTCCCTCCCTCACAGCGGGAGGCGGTGGGGCTGGGCACAGCCTGCCCAGCGCCGCTCCACAGGGACCCCTAGAGGGGGGAGAGCAAAACCCCACAGCGCTGTGGGGTTAGCCGAGGGGGGGGGGGAAGCTTCACGTTCAGCTGGTGGCTGCCAGCGACGCTAAAACAACAAAAACACTGCACTAAAACACTGGAAACCTTCTTCTGTATTCCCTTGGTTTGAAGCCGGCTGCCCGACAGCTTTTCTTGAGCACGCCGCGTTTCATGGGGGATTCACAGCTACAGGATGAAACGGACACACTGCACATGCCGTTCATGCTCATCACAACACAATTTTTTTTCTTAGAAATGTATCGGATACTTGGGTTTACATCAGATAGTGTTTGGAATGCCTTTGATCCAGCCCCATCTTCCCACACTGACTCCTCTGCCACCCAGCCACAGCCACTGTCTCAGTCCCAGCTCCTCTCGATGTGCCGGCTGCCTCTGACTTTGCTGGTTATTCACTCCTCAAATTCTTGGTTGCTTTTCATTCCCATGACTTGTTCCTTTCATAGATATTTTCTATGCTTTCTAGCACTTTGGCAATACTCCCCCGAGAAGAGCCTCGTGACCTATCTTTCAGCTTTCCACCGAAGTGCCATGTTGTCCCGTGCTTGGTCCCAGCTCCCTTCTTAATAAATATTTTCTTCAGAGTAATTCCTTTAGATAATCCCAGGTTGGATCTTCCCACAATCCCAACCCATTTGAATACTTGCCTTCTAGGTTCCTCAGCCATAACCCTGCTTTCACTGATCCAGGTATCACCACATCAAAGCTAGATATCGTTCCTCTTGACATTGTTCTGTCAGCAGGCTTTTGCGAGTCAAATGTGGAATTTCTTGAAACAGTTATTGCAGTCCTTCCACCTGCAAAGATGCACATCAAAGAATTTGTCAGAGTATTCACAAAAGCTGTAACATCAGGACAGTTGTCCTCATGGTGTATAGGGTTTTCTCTTTGTTTTGTTTGGGGGGGTGGGGTGGTCCTTTTTGCTTCTAAATACCAAGAAAAGCAGAAACACTGATGCTTCCCTTAGAAGTGTGCGGCACATATGTTTTAACAGGTGTGGAATTGAGTCTCTACTGGATAATCAAGCGAAATTCCGTTATCTGAAGAGTCCTAAAGATAAGCAAAGCCCTTAGATAAGGCCAGCAGGCTGCTGGACAGGTGCACTAGGAGAGGTGTCAGCCAGCCAGCTGGGCTGGCACGTGCTCCGTATGGCTGCAGCGTACAGCTCCCTACTTTGAAGAATATATTTTACCTATACACGCAGTGTGTGTACAGCCAGAAATATAATAAAGTCCTGTAACTTCCCTAGGATGCTAGGAATCGAGTTTGCTTTCTCGTCTCACCTCCACTAGGAAGGGGTTCAGCAGAAGAGAGGTCTCCTTTTGAACACCTGGATATTCTGTGCTCGGCCCAAAGTTCTGGTTTATACAAGGCCAAAACAAAAACAAACCAAACAAAATTATCTTCCCACTGCTCTCAGAGCACTTTTGGCATCTTCCATGGGATAGATGAGAACAGCCCCCGGGAAGTCATTGTTGTGACTTCAGATGTGGCTGTCATCCAGGCAGCAGGCGGTAACTTTAGTGTGACATTCACCGGGCAGAATGTGAGGTCCTGTTGCAACAATGCACACGTATTTTGTCTCGCCCGTACCACCCGCACTACTTTTTTTGCTTGTGCTACTGGTGAGGGTGAGACCACACACTTCAGCAGCAATGAGGCAGCATGTTGGGAAGCTCTGTGCATCTGCAGTGTCTTCATTTCTCTTCTTCTTACTGGTGGGTGAGTACTACAACACCTTCCTTAACGAGAAGAAATATAGTTTATTCCTAGAATTTGGCTTGGGAGGTTCTCTTCTTCTTTTTTTTTTTCTTTCTTTTTTTTCTTTCTTTTTTTTTTTTTTTCAAAAAAAAAAATTCTCTCCCGAGGGCTTCCCCAGGATGCAGAAAAACTATATCCAGCATTGTACACTGCATTAAAACATTTTTTTTCTTTATACATATGCTCCTTTTTAGTTAATAGCAATACGTGTTTGGACTTGATCCCCAGGGTGGAATTTATCTTTCCAGAAAGCGTGAGTTTGCCTGGCTTTTTTCAAGAAGAAGGGCTGTGTATCATCATTGCTAGGACCTTCATTTCTATTTTAGTTCTCTGATGTATTAGCAAGCAGTTATCCACACAGGGTAGTTACTCACATCCATCTGTAAAAGCCAAACTTAACCCAGGGCAAAAGTCATATAAATTGAGATAAGCGATGAGCAGTCATTGATCACTTAATCACAGGCCAACTGGGAGCAGGGTAGAGCTTGCAAAGCACTCTCACAGCACCAGCTGGGTGTGAAGTTGAGCCTGAAAGCCAAGAAAACCACCTGAAAGACGGTCATTCCAGCACGTGAGGATTTTTAGGTGGGTTGGAAATTGAGTCCTCGACCTCTGCTCCGTTTATTGAGCTCGAACAAAGGAAAGGAGGCACAGCAAGAGAGGGCACATTTGGCACTGACCTCCAGCCTCCGTTCTGGTTCCCCGATGCTGTTCACCACTGGAAAATGAAGCTTGTAGGGCTGCTGTGGTGAACTCTGGGGACCAACAGAGGTCCCAGAAGTAGGAATTGTTTTTATGCTGGCACATTTAATTCTTTCTTTTTGTCCTCTCGCCTGCATCGTGTATTTCTCAGGCACAGCCAACGAGATGGCCTTACATGGGAAAGGACCAACCTGCAGATGGAGCAAAGGGTAGGCTGACAGGTTAGCAGGTGCCCTGCGGGTACTGGGAAACGTGGAGCACGTTGTCACATTACAGGGAGCCCCAGAGAGCTTTCTCCCCTCGTGGCTGAAAAACGGCCACGAACGAGCGACTTTATGTGACAGTGACCTATTAGATCATCTAATAATTTCTCCAGGTCAAGACAAGATCATCCACGCTGTCTGTCTCTGTGTTCTGTCTAGCCTAAGAGCTTTCACCAAAAAGCCTCGCATTCCTCTCCAGAGGGACTGAGCCCTACAACCCACTGAAGGGGGAGCCGCACATCACTCTCCTAATGAAGCGATTGACATAAAAAGAGCTTTGAAGTAGAGTCAACAGAGCATTTGGCATTGGTACGCTGCCAAATGCCAGTATGATAAGGGCATTGTGTATTTAAATACCAGTGAGCTAGCAGGTTCCAGTTTTGCAACCTTACCAAAAAGGAAAAAAAAAAAAAAAAAAAAAAAGGAAGGAAGAAAGAAAGAAAAATAGAGGCTGTGCTGTGACCTTCTCAGTGAGAACCCCAAACAGAGCCGGGACTAAACGACACAGCCTACTCCTCTTGCATTTTGATTTTCCTAATTAGCTGTAAGCTAGGTCTAGTGAATCAAAGATGTGGGGTAACGCAGATGACAAGGCCAGTTATTTCCTGATAGGCAGTGCAAATGAAACTCGTGATGAACAGGAGGCAACATCAAAGCACATCGTCCCTGCTCTGTTATGATCTCTGTGCCACTAAGTAACTGTGTAAAAACGATGCCTTTTTCTTCACTAAAAGGAACACAAATTACGATTGTGTTGCAGGGAGCGTGTGTGGTAAGGCAGAAATACCTCTAGCAGAGAAGAAATTCTGTTCCCTTTCCTTGACAAGAAGGTAGCAGCAGCACACACTGCTCTTGCTAAAGCAGCAGCATCCAGCAAAGATGATTGATGGACAGAGATTTTAAAAGAATATTTGAGGCAAAACTGCTCTAACAAACAATCGAATGCATCACATCCGAATACACACAGAACCAAAATATGCCAAGCTACCTTCAGCGTTGTCACACATTTGTCAAAGTATTTGCACTACACTTTGTACTAAACTTGACTTTTCACAAGGTTTTCACAAGGTGTATAAAAATAGGAGACTCCTTGTGAACTTTTTTTTTTTTCTTCCAACCACTCAGAAATTTGGTGATGTAGAGCTTTTTAAAGCTGCTTCTCATCTGATTGAAAAGTACCTGTTGCCTGTCAGTGTCTCCACACAGGAGCTGAAATGGGGTTATTAACAGAACAGGGAATGAAACAAGAAAAAGGGAATAAAACTCTGGAAAATCTCCGTGTGTCCTGCTTCCCAGGCCTTCTTCGTTGTGTTGTTGGACTGCTGGTGGACACAGCTTGCTCGCACAAACCTCTGTCCGCTGCATGCAGTGACTTGCTTCTGTTTCATCCTGTCGCAGGGGCGGGGGGGAAAGACACAAGCTAACCAGCTCTTCTCTTTCCTCCCTCATCTTCCTGTTTTGACCAACTTCACAGCCTGGAACTGGAAATTCATTCCTGACAAAAGGGTGGTGGAAGCTGTTACCGGGAGGATGCACATGGTGTTCTGGATTTGTATTTATTTATTTATTCATCTATTTAGTGATTTATTTCCTGGGTTTTGGTCACGCTACATTTCACCTTCTGTGGGCATCACTTGTGAGCCATTTGGGGACAGCAGACACGATGCATGCCGTGTGGTTGCCCAGTTTCATAGCCAGCTTTTGTTTTCTGTGTATTTGTGCATCCATGTGTTATCTCTTGTCTGGCACTTAAACTGTAAACTCTGTGCTTCATCCTTTTGTGAGACACCTAGAAAAACAAGGCCCGGCTTTCCGACAGAAACTGTCAGTGCTGCTGCCATACAAGTCATAAATAATAATAGCTTATGAATACAACTGTGATTTCGTACACAAGCTTGCCTGGAGGAGCATTCAAGTAACTCCCAAACCCATCATCAAGCGAGCGGGTTGGTTTTCCATTGCCACGAGACATTTGTCCCTGATGCACAGAGGGACACTATTGTCACTGGGAAGCTTCAGCTGGCCCAGACAATAGCTGCTCACACCCTGTGAGCTGCGGTGAAAGGCTGAAGACAATAGGAGATCAAAACCTTCCCTGAATGATCCGCAGCCCTTGAGAGGGCACCGGCTTGTAAGAAGGGAGACCATTTTTTTTTACTTGAAGAAAATTAAACAGTGGAAGAAAGTTTCTCCAAAGATTGCTTTGAACTCTTGCTTGGAGGTAGCTGTCGGGTTATTTTTAAGTTTGTTTCCCCCTCTTTTTGTTCCAGCGGGGGATTTGAGACAGCAACTATTCCTCTCATCTTCTCAGCCCAGGCTTGTTTCCAGAAATGAGATACACTGCATTACTCCTAGCTCCAGGCTGCTCGCTGCTATGATTAGCAGTTGCGTGAGGGAAGGCAGCTTTAAATCTCTGGTCCAGGCATATTGTCTGTATGTTCCTAACAGAGAGCAGCGGGATAATGGGATCCCTTCACAAAGGATAAATGTCACCCAGTGACAGGAGTCCTCTTAATTAAAAATAAGGTAGTGTGACAGTGTCTTCAGGTGCATCTTCTCTGTGTTTCAGGATGTTGGTTGTCAAAATGGAGCTGGCTATTTCATATGCTGGCTGTTTTCACAACAACTCAAGTTATCAAATGTGTATGTTGAAATCTACGTGTTGAAACCCACAGGAACTCTAACTTGTTGAAAACAGTTCCAGAAAGGGGGCTGCCCAGGCAGGATGACTTAACTAACTTTTTGCTAGGCAAACAGAAAATCAAGTCCCATCTTTGTGCTTACCTGCTCTGTTTGTAAAACAGATACAGAACATCCTGCAGTCAGTGCCTCTCACCACCTTCCCTTGGCTCACCAGGTCCTCTCTTCTCCCTTTCAGTCTCCCTCTGGCATTAAGCTTTTATATCCCCAGTAAGGTTATAGAGCATGAACTTTATTTTTACATTTACCAAGAGCCTGCTAACTCCTCAATTTCAGCCTCTTTGAACATCAGATCTGCTTCTCAGATAGATTAGGCATCATCTTTAGGAACTCCTGTGCTAGAAAATCTGTCTCTCTTGAGTAGAGCGTCACCACACTAGAGAAACGCTCGCATCAGTATTCTCAGTATCAATACCTGCAGCAAGCTAAGATGCCATCCCCCTGTTTGCAGATAATATCTTCTGGGTGTTCAGTCTGTGGCAATGGAGATTTCTTTCCAAGGTCCCAAGATTTCCTACCCTGAAACTGGAATTGCATGCCAAACCCTCTAAGAAGCCAACACATTATGTTTCAGGATGCAGGCAGTTGTGTTCAGATGCTCTCATGTTCACTGTACTTGTCAGAGCAGAGCTGCCTGTGTGCAAGGGCACATGCATTTTTTGCTGTGCCTTGAAATGGTTGAGACCCTAAGACTTTTTGGAGTGGAAAGAAAGAGGTTAGAGTTCCAGGAGGAAATGTGTCTGAATGTGGCAGAGAACCTATCTGCACACATGAACATAACCTAAGCGGGAACCAGGAAAAAAATCCCTCAAATCCTAATTCCAGGAGCTGTTCTGTGCTGTGGTTACAGGTCAGAAAGAGCCAAAAAGTTTATTTTTCATTATTTTGCCCTCAACCTTCCTCTTCTCTCTCTCTTTTTCTGGTACAGATGTTGGTGTTAGTGGTGGAAATCCAAGCACGGAGAGAGCAGCTGTATCTCACAGGGCAGCACAGCCTCCACTGTTGACAACGCCTGAGCCATGGCACCTTTTAGTGACTCAAACACCAGCCAAGGAAAAAGCCAAAGAGGGGGAAACTGTGGTCTTAAATTGCCACTTTAGCAGTCCACAACGTCTTTCCCTGGCTGACCTGACGGTGAAGTGGTACAAAGAAGATGAAAAGGGGCAGATGGACCTGCTGGAAAACAACGTGACCATCTTGCCAAATAACTCTAGGATTTTCCTGAGTGGAGACTTGTCCCAGGGGGATGCCTCCCTGGTGATCCTCAATGTGACGACCGGTGACCATGGTATCTATTACTGTGAGGTTACGCTTCCAGACGGGAAGGTGGTGACAGGAGATGGCACAAAGCTGAGGATCAGGAGGGCTCTGGGTAATATTTGGTGTTATTTATTATATTCTTTTCTCCCTCTTCCTCCACCAAAGCTGGTCTACATGCTTGCAGAAGGAGGGAAGTTAGTCCGCTTGGCCTCTAGCAGCTATGGGCTGGCGTCATGGAGTGTAATTGCTAGGTAGCATTTCTCATTCTTTTTGTTAGGCTAGGTAATTTCAATTGGCTTGCCCCGAGAAACAATCTCACAGGTGTTACTATAGCAAGAGACATTTACAACCAAAAAGGGAAGAAATAATTTTGTCACTGAAACCAGTGAGTGCCAAGAATGAAACTGCCAGACCAGTTCTCTTGTGTTCAAGGCTTTGTTCAGCTGAACCCCTATGAGTGGCAGGTGTCAAGATACTTTCTCCCTTTTTTTTGGACATCATTTCTCTCCAACCCACTAATCTGCATATTCATTCCTTAACTCTGGATGACGTAAGTAATCCCACGATAAAACACGAGGATCATATTATATTGGTTCTGCTTAATTTCAGCCACATTAAAATCAAAGTAGCATTAAAACTGCCATGCTGTTTTCTTAGCCTCACAAATAGACACCAGGCATATTAAGTACGGAGATAACTTGCTTTGCCTTTATCAACTGGGATTGTCAAAGCAGCTTTCCTTTTTATATAGGCTAAACACATTCCAATCCCAATGAATCAAAACATCAAAAGGTTTATTATCTTATTATCTAACTTAGAAAAAGTAGCACTTTCTTTGTCAGGAGTAAATCATGCAAGTGCTGCTCATTATCAAAGCTTCTCGCTCACTGAGTTTCACTAGTCCTTTGCCCTTTTGAGCCCGATTCCTTCCCTTTCTAATTTTTATACAACTACTCAATTTAAACCATGGCTCTGACAAGGCAAGAAAATCATGCCCCTGCAAGGACTTGGTCATGTATCTTATGAGGTCTCCCACTGGCTTGATCTCATAGTCTCAGTAGTGCGTGTTACTCGTGCAGTGTCTGCTCCCTGGCCGATATAATTGCCTTTCTGTGTTCCTGAGAAGATGAAATACATCATTTCTGCGCTATGCCTGAATTAAAGGGACAAGAGAACATGAGAAATATAACTCACAAAGAAATGAAGTGTGCCACAAATCCAGACTGTCCAAAAACTTATCTAAAATTAAAAGGAGAAATTAGATGACAGCATTGACTTGTCCATTACACGAAGCAGATGATGTATGTTTTGAAGTGAGGTAAGTAATGGTTCTGCAGCACCTTCATTGCCTTTTTGATGAACGAGCAGCCCCCCAAATCAATTTCAACTACAGGACACATCCCGGCATGTGGGAAGATGGGGTTGGATTTTTACTGATGAGCTACAGCTCGTTGACTGGTGAGTGACTGCATGTCCATCTATTCGGCAAGGTAGCAGCTTCTCCTGTGAACAAGTGACCACATGTTTGGAAATCTGTCTATGAATTCCTCAGCCCCTGTGCAATTGGTTTGACTTCTGGTTGTGAATGATGACTGAGCATGGAGCCGAAGGTATTGGTGGGGCTGTCTTAAGCACCTACATTAAGAGAAAAAGAGAAAGTAAATGGGGGAGCAGAACAGTTGCTGATGTACAGAAGGTACAGACCTTTTCTTCCTTTCCTCAGTGAATTGCCTCAATGCAGTTCAGTGGTAGGTGTCCTGGGTTAAACTCATTGTGTCCTGGGTTAAACTCATTGTGATTAAGGGCCGATTAAAACTGAGATAAGATTTCAGGATTTATCTTGTAGCCAACAGAGTAGCAACAGCATCCAGATCTTCTAGCAAAGCTTAAATGCAACCCCTTAGAGATATGTAATGAATGCCTGATCGTATTGTAATTGTAGATGAAACTGGAAGGCTTTTAAAGTATTCTTTTATTATCCTTTCTGGATGAGTCACATGGCAGAATGCCTACCACGGGGCAGTCACATAAAATCTGTTCAGATCAGTCTTGTGCCTCTGCCCGCCCAGGTCGCTCCCTACGGAGAGGTTCCTCCTCTGGCAGGCTGTTCTGCAGGGCAGGTGCTCTCCGTGATGCATCCCATAACTAGGTGGGTCTAGTGTCCCCACCTAACCAAAGGTTCTTCCTGAATCATCCTTGAGTCACAATAAATAATGCAGCCAGGAGGCCAACTTATCTCAAAGAAAATGGGATCATCCCATCTTAACCATGCAACAGCCCCAAAGAGCAACAAGTCAAAGAAAGGGCTTCAGTGGAGCTCTGCCCACCTTTGGGTGCTGCTCCATAACAGCACCAGGCTGTTAAGGGAGACTGATAGGGAGATGAAGCTATTTCGTCCCTAAATCCCCAGAAAGCATAGCAGCTTCATGCAAAGGAATGAAAAAAATTGCTCCATCGTGCAATACATTCCCGTGTGGGAGCCAATGACTTCATGCCAGACAAGACATCGTTATAATCACTCTCATGGCAAGTAGCTTCCCCACAGACACTGCAGCAAATGTGATAACCGCATTGCATACACGTGCCTGAAAGATATCTTATGCTGCTCTCTCTGCCTTTCCTTCTCCCCCAGGCCTGTTCGGTATCGAAGAATCCATTGGGACGATCATCGGAGTTGTGGCAGCGGGTATCGGAGGCTTGGTGATTCTGATAATTGTTCTAACCCCGCAGCTAAGGAGGTGTGCCCTCTGCATGAAGCAAGGCTCTCACCAAGGTATGGAGCACAGAACAGAACCTGGCATTACCTGGTAGGAAGATGACCCTGGTCACCTGTTTCCTTTTTATTTTCCAAAATTAAGTAGGAATTAGCCAGTTACTTACCTTTGGTCAAAGCAGGTGTCTGGAAGTATGCAGTGTGGACGAAACTCTGCCAGGGCTGGTCCTCTGTTCCATTTCTTTTTCACGCAGTTCCTTGTTTATGTCGGAAAGACCTTCATGTATGGGCCCAACGAGTTACCTATAAATAAAATAGTATCTTCTTTAATTGCCACCTTCGGCAAAGAGTTGTTCCGTGAGACACTC
This sequence comes from Anas acuta, assembly GCF_963932015.1. Classification (NCBI taxonomy): domain Eukaryota; kingdom Metazoa; phylum Chordata; class Aves; order Anseriformes; family Anatidae; genus Anas; species Anas acuta. The sequence continues at coordinate 118,124,459 of NC_088979.1, read as the reverse complement.
TTTCTCCTTTTAACCAAGTCCTCCTGGATCTGCTTGTGTTCTTTGGGGTTTATTCTGAAGGATTGTTCTTTCTCCCACTGACTACACACTTGTATCAGTAGTCTTGTCATGCTTGCATACAGAAAGCCTGTAATGGACCAAGTACACACACGAGATGTGGTTTGTAAAGCCCAGTAATATCTTTTATTAGATCAGCTGCTCAGATAGGGTAAAACAGACATTTTCATCACACAAAGAAATGACCCAGGGAGAGGCTGACGTATCCAAAAATGCAACTGCCTCTTTTTTTTTCTAGCTCTGGCAGCTGTTCTAGTAACAGTAAGCTGACACTGAAGGCTGGCCACAAGTTTAGTTCCCCTTTGGTGCAGCCCAAGACGCAGCCTGCATTTCAGGATGAGCGCAGCTGACTGGAAGCTTTTCTAGATGAGACTCTTTTAAAAAGCTTGTTTTGTTTCTCTCTTCTTCGGAACTCAAAAATCTTACCCAAGTTAACTTCCAACCCAACCCATTCCGTGATTCTGTGAAATCAAACATGAGGAGCTGTTTGCTCTTCACTGGAGCGCTGCCGCCACCTGATGGCCAGCTTTGCGGGGACAGGGACAGGGACAGAGCCTGCTCCCTCTTACCTTCCCAGCCTTGCTGCATAATCATATACACAGCACAATCCCTTTGCAAACCCTCTGAGCGAACAGAGTTTACAACCTCTCACCTTGCCAGATAGCCTGGGGAGAGTTTTTTGTGCCGTACTAACGTTGTATTGCTCACTTGCTCTATTTTTTCCGTCTTGCAACGTAGCTTGACCTACAGTGCTACAGGAATCACTGGAAGATGCAAAGGCTAAATGTGGAACAACTTGTAAGCCAAAAAGGAAGCTCTAGATGTAATAAACGGTTTTGCATCCATACATGTTGCCTTTGGCATTTTTTCTTTTTCTAGTATGTTTCTTCTTCCTGCAGCTTTGACAGCCGCAGTGGCATATTCAACATCCTCCTGCAGCGAGGAGCAAAACAACCATTCAAAAAGGAATTTGTGCTGTCACCTGCTGAGGGCCCACTCGGTCTGGCCACATCTCTCTGAATCTAGGCTCTGATGAGGTACCTTGGGTCTTTCCCTGCCATTACATCTTATTTGGAGATGTTCCAAGTCTGCCAGCACTGCTTCAAAGTGGACAGAAGGAAGGCTTCCAGGCACAAACACCTGCCTGAGGGAAGCACCATGCATTTGCCCAGAATGTGTCACTTTTTGGGTGCAGCCAGCGTTCCCATCTGCCTGGGAATGCCCCCCTCTCAGTATAGAGGGTCTTGTCCCAAGGGCTTGCTCCAGCCTACTGACCTGCAACAAAGGGGCAAAGAAGGCCCACTTGAATGCTACCCCTGCCTGAAAAAAATGGGGTTTGGTTTTACTCTTCCAGAAGGAAATACAGTGCTTCTATCTAAGCCTCAAATAGCTTGAAGAAAAAGGAGAGATTTGTAAGATTTGCTTGTCATGAGTAATGTTCTCCACTGCCCTGGTCTCTTGATGTGACAGTAATTGATCCCCAGGCGGTCAGTGGCAGGGGACTGAGCCAACACCGGTACAGGAGAGCAGCACATCAGGGTTTGAAACGTGTTGCAGGCAAGGAATGGGCTCTTCTGCCTCGGCTAGGTGTGCCTACTGGCTGAAGTCAGAAATATTTGCTGGTCTTGCACCAGTAATGTCCCAGTGCAACTCTGCATACCTTTGAATGCTCCCCAGGAGCATCCCCAGTGTTATGAGGCAAGAACATGAGGTAGATGGCTCAGAAACACACACACACTGTCTGCAAGAAGGGTTGGAGCCCTGCCTGGGGTAAGAGCTCTGCTCTTCCTTTCAGGAGCAAGCAGCTTGGCCAGCAGAACTGCTCCCAGTGCAAGTAAGGCATAAGGAGGCTTCCTCCCGTTGTGATTGATGCTCCTGCTCCTCCTACAGCCCCAAGAAAATACAGGGGGTCACTGTACTTCAACGTGCATGATTCAGGTCTTCAGAAACCAGTCTCTCTTTTCTCAGAGATTTTTTGTTTGTTTGTTTTGTTTTGTTTTGTTTTTAATACAACAGACACACACACACACACAACAACAACAAAAAAAAAAAGTCCAGCAGAAGTCTCTACATATTTTCCAGATTATGTGCAGTTGTGTGGGAGCTGAAGGTCAGGCTGTGTGAAAGGACAAAAAAGCCATTTGGTGATTGGCAATGTGCTCTAGCTACACTGCTGACAACACTCAGTTTCAGCGCAGAGCTGCTTGGAGTGTCACAGGGGTCCTTACCTTTCGCACAGAAGTGGACAGAGCAGGATTTTATCCTTCCTTCAGTATTTGGAAGAGGCACGCATTTTGCCCTGTCTTTCTTCCCCATAAACCCTTACCTGCCAGAAATTCTCTCACACCATTGTTAGCTCAGGGAAAAGAGGTACAATTTTTATTCCAGTGCCTTCAGATTAGAAGAAAGCTTCTAAGAAGACTATTTTTCCCCCCCGTAGCTGAAGTGGCAGGTGGGATGAGTCTGTCCACACAGAAAGTTTGGCCAGAGGATGAAGTGCGGGTTGTAAGGGGCCTCTCCCCAGCACTTGGCTGCCTCTTGGTCACACTGGCACACCATTTTTTCACATCGGTCTGTCACTTTATCTGCAAAAGAAAACGTGAACGGAAAATGAGGGATGCTGTGCTGGAACAAGGAGAGAAACACTTTGAAGAGTGAGCAAGTCCCTAACAAAGTGGTTCGTGGGGAACACAGGCTGTGGGAGGAGGCAGAGGAGGCTACTCAGCTGCTGCACAGAAAATCCTCATCTGTGTGAGCAGGAGGAGAGCAGAACCAACATGTTGTGTTGTGTGCGGATCCGATCCTCCCCATCCCCTCTCTGTCAGTGGGTCTGACCTTAACAGTGGCCGGCAGCATCAGAATGTGCCAGATAAATGTAAAGTGGCAATGCCTATAAGGTGTGCCCAGCACAGAGCACTCATTTGGGGTTAATGAAGCCCATCCCACCTCCAGGCAGATTAAACGCAGCTGTTAGGCTAATATTACTTAAAAGCACAGTGCCTTGTTTATATGATGCTGCTCCTGTGGATTTTCTATCTCCCTCCAAACCCTGCGCTAGGCAAAGTTTAAAGCATTATTTCATGTCAGCACGCACAGGCTTTGATCCAAAACCAGCTGCCATGCATACAAATCTTTCCACATTTAACTGGACTTTGCTGGACCAACCCTATATCTGATAAATAAGAAGAGCCCAAATGTCTCAAGCTATTCTGAAGAGAATCACAGATCTACCAGTAACGTTTCAAGGGCCCCCTTCACAAGGACTCAGTAATAAGTCAATTTTTTGCTTAGCTACCATTCAGCTTTTCTCCCTGCCCTCTGCTCCCTGAGTTCTCCCTATGCCATGCCAACCACTCTCAGCCTAACGTCAGGACAGGAGCCTGGCTTGGCAGCCAGTCCTGGGAGAGCACAAAGATTTTTTTTTGACCAGCCCCAGCAGCTTACGGCTTTTCCTATATTCCGGATATTTGCTGAATGGAATTCACCTACATGTGATGGTATATCTGGACTGAAACATAAAGTTTTACCACATTTTTTTTCCGTTACACAAACAAAACTGCATAGCAGTAGCAAAAGATGTGAGAGGTCCCAGGTAAAATGAGTTTCTGTTTCATTTCCCTGAAAATACCTGTGTTTATGACATAGTGCCAGGCCGCAGGCATACCATTTCCTCTTGCATAGCATGGACAGTGAAAGCAGCTTTGCTTGTAATTTCTCCGGACATCTATCCTCTAGGCCCAGCAAACATGCCTTGAAATCTCTCTATTCCTTTAGTTTGAATGCAATCAGACATTACACCTTCCCATCTCAGTAAAACCTGCTGTGCTGCAGCCCAGGAAATTTGTCTTCAGGGCACGTTTCTGTTGTTCTTCCCTGTGGTGGATGTAAGAGGAAGTGAAGCTTGCTGAAGTCTCATGGAGAATAGATGCTGGATGCTTCTGAGGCCCTCCCAGGACATCAGCTAAGGAATTAATGGCATTTGTTTAACAAACACTTGTTAGCCAGGTTGGAACAAGCGCAGCCCTGTGCGTTTTTATGGGGCAAGCATCACAGGTCTCATGGACTCTTTAAGTCTTACATCTGCAGCTGGGATTGTTCCTTCGCAGCAAAAAGAAATAGTCACATATCGAAACAGACAGCAGAAAATATCAGACAGCAATGGAAATATGGATAAATGAGAGGGAGAGCAGTTATGACTTCAGCAAAATATTCCTCAGCCAGCACTCTCTGTTTAATAGGTTGTTTTGGCACTTGGACAGGAGCTACTGTGGATATGTTGTGCCACATCCTGTATCTGCTGGCAGGTTTTCAGCTGCTGGAGAGGTTGAGGATTGCACTACAAGGATATGATCTTCTAGCAAAGTATAAATAATCATTTAGTCTTCAAGCAATAGCTTTGATGGTACGGGGACAGGTTTTACTCTCACATTTCTTTTCAAACTTCCAAAGAGCTCCACAATAGATTTTACCATCAGGGACTTTTGGAAGACTTCGAAATAGAAGTGACAAATTCTGAGACTGGAGTCATCTGGTGGATGTCAAAACAAACTGGTGTGAGCCACTGACGGGCTGTGACTGTGCAATTCAAGACCTTCCTGACTGGGTACCAGCTGCAGAGCTGAGCAGAGCCTACACACGCTGTATGTGCCTGCGGCACTCGAGAGCGCTCAAATCTGCGAGCTTCAAAATCCTGATGGAACCTGAGGGCTTCAGGCTGGGGTCCCACACAAGGCTGGCACCCTACCTGACCTGTCCAGGAACGGGAAGAGAGCTCAGAGGAGAATGAAGGATGCCCAAAGCAGTTTTAAAAGCAGCTCGGCATGCACAGACCCACCTCCGAGGCACTCAGAGCTTTTGTCAGCCTGTGCTCCCCTGGAGGAGGGAGGGAACCGAACTCGATGTGGGTGACGACCTCCTTACCACACTGCACGGCCTTCTCCTCGCACTCCCACTGGTAGCTCTGCACCTTGGGGCTGCAGCCCTGTTTCTCCGCCATGTCGTAGCAGCAGTCGTGCCTGTGGCAGCACCTTAGGGAGAAGAAAAGGCAGAGTCTGGGCTCAGGCACCCTGCAAGGTTTTGTTCGGGGGGGTTTCCCGAACAACAAATCCTAACAATCCTAATCCCGATACAAATCCTAACACAAGGGTGTTCCACTCATGCACTGCTAATGACAGCTCTGTCAGTAAATTGATAATGAGCAGAGTGTCCTGGCATCTCTGTGAAAGCTCAGGAGCTTGCTAATGCCATATTTGCTATTTTCCCAAGACCATGATGTTTCTTCTTGCCCTGTGGTTTTGTCCCCAGAAAGGCAGGTGTGGTCAATACCCAGGACATGGTAATCCCGCTCACTGCAAGCATTACGATGAGGTGTGTGACCATGGCTCACCAATTTAGACTTGGACCCAACTCAGAATCCGGAATCAGTATGGTTTTTCCCTTCCTTGGCATCAATGAGCAGCTGGCTGCAGAACCATCAGCCTCAAAGGTGGGATTCAGACCTCAAAGGTGGGATTCAGACTTTACATGCCTAGGTGACTAGCTCAGCTGTTGGTATCTGCACTACAGACTACACTTAGAGAGATAATTCCCACTATTGAATACTTCAGGGTATATAGGAAAACTTCACCCCACTTAAATTTTATTCTGGTAGTTTAGTGAATTAAAATAGACTGATAAAAAAAAAAAAAAAGGACTGATTAAAATAATTAAAAGAAATGATTTAGTACTTCAGGAGGTCCTATGGTAGATAACAAAGGTTGTTAGAGCAAGAGTGAGAGGTCAGAGGCTGGAGCTCTGGTGGAGTGATCTCCTGTGCTTCCAGAAGCTGTCCCTGCAAGGGACACCACGGAGGAACTGTTCTGGTAATTGGGAAGTGCTGAAGCAGGTTGGCCTCGGGGGGAAATGAGGAGCAGAAGGCTTTCAGAGAAGCTCTTAAGTCCTAAATGTGCACCTCTTCAAGATGTTGACAAAGTCTAACTGAAGACCTTGTTTGTCATCTGCAAGGCCTGAGGCCAACGCACCTGAAAAGCCAATAAAAAGCTCTGTGATGCACTCTGAGACCCACCATCATCTATTCCTCTGGAAAAACAGAACAATGCTGCAAGAAGGATGAAGATCCCCTGTGCAGGTAGTGGGGCTTCTCCAGGGACCCACTGAGATCTGTCAACACTTTACCTGAGAACTCAGGAACATCACAGACTTCATCAGCGTCTGCTGCAGAGTCATTCTTGCCCTTTTAGAAACCGGTTTATGGGTATGAGGGACAGTGGGCTGCATGAAGTGAAGCCAAGAAGAAAAAGATCTGAAGTGCAAAAACCAAAATCCACCACTGATACAAATCCTAATAAAATCACTGCAACTAGATCAGGTAAGTCATGCAAAAGAAACATGGGAATCAGGCCAGCCAGATGAAATTTAGCTTTTGTGTAAGCCCTGTGCTTATCCACATCCTGAATTTAGACTGGTGTGCTTTCCCTACTGACTGACAGATTTAGTAGTTAAAGTAGCAATTTCATCCCACAGATGAGTCTGCAAACCAAACACCATTCTTCTTCTCAGCCTGCAAAGATGAAACCAGTGAGATGATCACAACCAGACTACTCACAACACTGTGAAATGAAAGTTAACAGTAGCAGACAAGTATCTACCTCCACACCACCTCCTCAAAGGACTTAAGAATGGGAATAAACCCCATGGGATATACGTATCTAAAAGTTTTCCTGTGAGAAGAGAGAGATCTGTGGGAACAGATCTTGGAAGAGGTGAAAGACGGTCTGCAAATCAGGCAAAGACGACCAAATGTGCATGGAAGAGGTGTGATAGCTCTTTAAGATGCTCCTTAGCTGGCTTTGTGAAGTCAGGGGGATTGCATAAACTCTGCAGGACCACGGGATTTGGGGCACAGTTCTCCTTCCACTTATGTTTTCCTCCTGATACCCGTAACTGCAGCAGGGTGACGTGGCTGACACCAACACAGAAGCTTTAGCTCATATTTTACAAACATCTTTCAGACGCTCTGAAAGACCTGCCAAGTAATGAAGAGCGAGGAAACCTAGCATCCTATTGCCACCTTCAGATGGCCCTTCCTGTCTGGAAAAGCCCTTTTCTGCACCTGGGTCAAAATGTGGTGTTAAAGCTCTTAAAAACCTGCTAATGCTCTGCCAGACCAGCACAAACGGTGCCAATCAACAGCACGGCAGAGCATTGGTCAACAAGTATGAAAAACCAACTCAGCCGTATTAGTAAGCAACCCATCCGTCACGCCTGTGTGAAGGGACAGCCCTAATGGCTACAGACAGCTTTGGCTGGCCCGACCCCCACAGTGAGCAAATGCTGCTAAGGTAAGAATTTGTCATGTTGTGTTTGTCTTGTTAACAGCACAGCCACCCCTGTGCTTTGCTTTAAACCGGTAGCTGAAGAAATATCTTACTCTTCTGCATGGTTTTGCCAAGACTTTGATGAGCCACATTTGCACCTTGACTTTCATGGTGTCAGTGTTTCAAGGGAGATGCTGAGCACCTTTAGGTCCTGCTTTACAAAACGCTGCTCAGTACAAGCTGACCATTGCCTAAATGCCTTTGCTTGGGCTTTCGATAGTTTGGCTTCACATAAACGTGGGTGCCCATGCTTCCTTCTGGAAATCCCAGGCAGAAGTATGGGGGCAACATTTCCAGGATGATAAAATAAACAAATAAATAAAAATACAACTACAAGTCCAGGGAAATGCAGGCATTACAGCAGCTCTCCTTTCAGTTGTGGTGCAAAAATCCAGGGAACAGAACCGGGAAGGAGAAACAAACCTATTGACTTTCCGGAGGAGAGATGCCATTATGTCTTGAAGTGAAGGGACTGTAAGAGTGGAACAAAAGGGAAAAGGTAATTACTGGCAACACCACATCAAAGTCAGTGTGTGGAATAAACCTCATAAAAGGATTACCTACTTGACACACTTTTTTTTTTTTTTTTTCCGCCATGAAAGAGAGGTGCTTAGAAACACTATAGCCCTGTCTAGACAGATTGACTGAATTACTCACAAGAAAAATCACTCCTCGTTTTTTTACTGAGACCCTAACAAAAGAAGTGTCAAGGGGTGAGTCATTTCCACCAGTATTTGTCACTCAAAGCCTGTAGCTTTACCACTCCACATCTCTCCTTTTCAGAATGGAAAATACGGAAAATAACGTGGTCCCTAACTGGCATGGGATACCCAGCCACGCTGATTTTTGCAGCAGTTTGCACTAACAGGTATCAGAAGTGAACATAAATTATAAATTTTTAGGGCTAAATCTAGTGTGTAATTTCCAACTCTTCTTAACTAAGAACCTAACTAAAACAAAATATATATTTTTCTTGTTTTCGCAACCAAACATTTCAGCTAAGCAACAGTAATGAATGTACTTAAATTATTGAGATTCCTTTTTACACATTATCTAGTATTTTGAGTCATTTCCAGTTGCAGAGTCCCCATTTTCTGCCATTAGGACAAAATCCACATCCCATAGAAATCAAACAGCAGCAGAAACTCACACTGATGAATACCGGACCAGATTTTACTCTGTTTTTCAGGAGCACTGAGTACTTTCATCTCCCACAGTCACCTAAATTTGGAGTCACTGAACATCTGTGGTAAACAGTTTCTAGGTGACTCCACTCAGGCCTTCAGCTAATGAAGTACTCCAAATTAATGAAGTCATATTTTATGTGAAAGCCTTGATTTTAAGAGTTGGCAAAGGGATAATGAAAATAATAAACAGGTTTACAGGCATAGTTCTAGATGGTTACAAGCAGATCAAGAGATATAACCAAGAATGAAAAGAAATCTCTAGACCTGAGATCTATGACACTTTGTGGCTGGCCGTTCATTACTTGTAAGTCCCATATCCACTGTTTCATAGATGCCATGCACATATAAACCAGGGATATGAAGAGAGGGTTTATGGCAGGGAAATTCCCACTGCATTAATGAAAAGAGCTCTACTGGCTTAAATAGTTACTTGCTGCTTTATACTCACAGAGGAGCTGGCCTTTAGACTTGGCATCTTTTCTCTCCCCCTCACCTCCTCTTTTTTTTTCTCCTCCTTCTTCTGTCCCGCCACTTCCCTATTCAAAGTTTGATTTGGTAGAAATATGTAACATCTCCAAGAGCTGGGTACACTGGAAAACTCAGCCAGCTTCCTTCCCAGTGAGCTACACAGTCTTCCCTCCTGCAATAAGCAGCACTTGTGTATGGGTAACACCTGGCTTGCTGACTGCAGATAAAAGTAGATAGAGCTGTGTGCTCTGCCTTTGATGTTTTAAACCAAACGAGATTGCAAATCAAGGGCTCAGAGCACCCCGGAGTCCATCATGCTAAAGATTTACACGTACGCTGGCTGCAAAGTACAAGAACACCTTACAGGCTCATTGTTTTTAGCCTTGGAAATACAAAGCACAGTGTATCCCCCACTAAAAAATAAATGGGGAAATAACACCCTGCTCTATGCCATTGTTCTTGCTTGACTTAGTGCAAACTACCAGGTGATGAAGGCAACAGGTTTGACCACCCTTCACAAAGATCTGGATTCCTCCAGAAGGTAACCAGCAAAGTTCCCATCACTGTCATTTTCAGGACCAGGTGAAACATCCGTCCAAACAATCTTGGTCACTGCCCTCTCTGTGCATAAAGACTCAGCTAGTTCAGGAACTCTCATCCTGGTTCCTCCTTTGCCCTCCACCCCGTGGGGCCAGCTCCCAGGAGCAAAGTTCTCATCCAGGAGGCGTCTGAACCCTCATTCGTACACCAGGTGGTACATGGCTCCTCACTCCTCCTCTGCCCAGTGCTGTTGACATAAACTAACTCCCTCTGTAACAAATCCTTGGAGGCACAAGAGTACAGGCAGAGAAGAGTGAGGAGATCTGCTGCTTTTGGACACAGAGCTGAGGTTCTTCTTACCAGTCTGTTTTATCTTTGGGCCAGCCTTGTCCTCCCAGTCCGCAGTAGCATCCATAGCCAATATAAGCCAAGGGAGACCGCCCCGTGCCACAGGTGATAGCTCCTGCCAGTTCAATGATTCCTCGGGTGTGCAGCGAATGGGATTTTCCCAGAGCGCCTTTCCAAACTGCAAAGACAGGACAAGGATTCACACAAGGATTAAACACGCTGGATGCTGATCTTAAAATCCTCACAGGGAAATTTTGGGTCTTGACTGGTTGTTGAGCGGTGTCCCCAACCTGGGAAAACTCACTGGATGAGCTGTGGTGTCCCGGGTTGGACCTGCACACAGACCTGGAATCTGCAGAAAAGGGTGAAGTTTCTCTGTTGGCCAACATATCCTGTGTTATCCAAGTCTTCCCTACGATCCAGGAGTTTTCAACCTGTTCTCCAGATCACAAAGAGCTGACAGTGCTGTAAATTTACATACAGGAATAGCTGCAAGACCCCAGGCCTGTAAGGTATGCCATAACATCATTTACATCCACTTCTGTTACTATGGTCCATTTAAGTTGTAGCAGTATGTTGTCTGCATGAATTTGAATAAATCAATTTAAAAAAATAATAAAACAACAAAAGGAGTTCTGTGTCTGTGTGCAGACAGCCACGTAAACTGCTCTGGAGCTCTTTGAGCTACAGGTCTTTCAAAAAATTTTATGATGATTTCTGATGTTAATTTGAAAGATTTTTTTTTTTTTTTTTAAAGAAACCACAGAGTCTCAGTTCCAGCAACTGTTGCAGAAAGCAAGGGTACCCTGCCCCTAATACTCAAACAGCTTTGAAGTTCACGGCACGGCCTCTGATGCTTATCGCGTTACCGATGGCAGTGCAGGGTGGTTAGCAATTACTGCCCGCGCTCACCGTGAAGAACCGGGCGCTTTGCACGACTCCGGCTGCCCTGCTCACCGGAGCACCTGATGGGTGAGCTCTCGGCCCGGGATGAAGGAGAAGCCATAGCAGGGAACCCTTGCCATGCTGAACAGCCCCTGGTATTTCAGCACTCCAGACCTCTGCAAAGCCCTACATATATGTGGGCTAATTAACCCCCTAAACCACCTGGGGATGCAATACTGTTATTAAAACTTGCTTTGCCTTCAAAACCCAGCCAGCTAATCCCCCCGCTTGGGCCTCTCTCCTCTTGCACTCCGGCCCGTGCCCTGGGCTTAATCCAAAACCCTGCTGAAGGCAACCTGTGTCTGTCCCCATTAACAACATGCCAGCCATTGGCTTCCTCTCTGCTCAGTGTGGGGCCGCAGCCCATCCCACAGCTCTTTCCCCAATCCTTTTCCCCCTGGCAATCCCTGCTCCGAAGGGAGCAGAGCCTCACGCTCCTCATCTCGGGGTTTCACACAGCCTCCTTATGCTTCTCAGGGCACTCCGCGGGGATTAAGTGCACATTCCTGAAAAAGTAACAGATCCGCTCACCCAAACACTACTCGAGTGTTCAGATTTCCTGGTAAAAGCACATCAGACCCATGTTATTCAGAAAATGAAGAGGCGACCTATTTCCCTTGTCCAAACAGTGGGCGCTCCGGAGTTAGCAGCAGGCTTGGCTCTCAGGAGCCCCAGGGACATCGCAGGTAACGCCACTGGAACAGGTCAAATGCCCTGGATTTGGGGCAAAAAATAATAATTTTGAGGTCTGCAGGCTGAAGCAGGCTGTAAACGTTCCAATGGAAACAAAACCGTCTTTGTCGACGTTCAAGCCTCCTGACAAGGAGCTTGGTTTATTTTTTATTTTTTGCTGGTTTTCTCTTGGACAGGACCTCCGGACTGGCCGCTGGCTGAGCACAGCTGAGGCTGGGGTAAAATCTCAGTGCCTCACCCAGAAAAAGAAAGGCCGCTCTTCTTTCAGGGCCATCTCTGAGGATCAAGGGACTGTAATTACAGCGCAGAGCTACTCATGAAAGCAGAGAAAAGGACCCGGGGGAATTGCGTCCAAAAGAAACGCTTAAGGCTGTGTGCTCTGCGAGAGCTTGAAATAATTCGGGCATCCAGGCAGCGTCTGATGTTTCTGTTTCATTCTTTGAGAGCCGGCTGGGGTTTGAGCCGACAGCGCGCTGCCGCAGCTCGGGGTCAGCCCATCAAGTACGCCTCGCTACCCAGGCACACGGCTAATAACTGGACCAAGAGCTGCAGCTGGTTTTAATGCACTGGGCAGCCGAGCCAACGTGGCCGTGGAAGCCTTGAAAGAGTCCGAGGCTCACCAGCAGCCTGAACTTGGCCACATCCCCCGTGAGCGTGGCCGGTCATTACGGGCACCTCGGCAGAGAACATACCTGCAGGGAGGTGAGCGGGGCTGGATCTGACAGCTTAAACTTGCCACTGCCCATGGACACAGGCTGAAGATTAAGGCAATGTTTCGGGGTTAATTTTAAATCTGTACTGCAGGAGGAACCTCAGACCTGTCTGATTTAGAGTCACGTTGCTGCGGTGTGTAGGGGCTTTATGTCAGCAGACATTTATGGCTTTTCAAAAAGGATTTTTTTTCTTCCTTTTGAATTCAATATGAAGTGAAATCAGCTCTCTTCATGGTCATTAGTATAAAAAGAAGATAGCTCTGGAAAGAAACACAAACTCCAACAACTTTGTAGCAGAAAACTATTCTAAAAAAAAAAAGACCTGTGTTTATACGGCACTGGCTCTGTAAACCACCATGGAAATGAAGCAGGCATGCGGCTTGCTTACACTGCCCTGCGCTATAAAGCTGAAAAAAAAAAAAGAAAGAAAGAAAGAAAGAAAGAAAAAAAGAAAGACAAGCAATACTTTATACTCAGCCAAAAGATATGGATAACCCAGGTAAATCTGCCAGCAAGAGGAGAAGCTGCCCGGGGCAGGGGGGTTGCAGGGGCAGAGGGATGGGGCACGGCCACGGCACTCACCTGCCTGCAGCAGCAGCAGCAGCAGCAGCGAGCCCATGGGCGACCTCCCCGCTACCCGCACGCTCCCTGACGCTGGTGTTTGGCTGTCGGGACGCCCAGAGCGCTGCCCGGCGAACCAAGGTGTGGGTGTGTTTGCCAACCCTCCCGGGCTCCGTCTGCAGGGTTTTTATATATATACATCTGCGTGCATGTGCCTGTAAAGCCAAACACCCCCCTCCTGCAACTTCCCTCAGTCGCAGCCCTGCCCAAAGGGCTCCTTGCTGGGCTGGAGAGGGCGCGGGCTGCCCCTGTTTGCTTGCCATCGCCTCCTGGGACAGCCCTGGGCGCTAAGCTGGGCTCTTTCTCTAAGCTGTTTGCTCACAGACCCTGGTTAACCTCTGAGTAGCTTCGGAAAAGGGAAGCCGGCCACTGCGCCGCCTGCGGCTTGGGCTTTCTGCTGCGGTGTCCACCTGGCAGGGATTTTCTCTTTTTATAGATCATTCTTTTCAGGGTGTGTGCGTGTCTGTATATATATATATATATATATTATTTTAAGACTGATTATTTTTCACATTTTAAAAAGAAGAGACAAAACTAGAAACATCTAACAGGAAAAAAAAAATACAGTTAGATGCAAGCATCTAATTATAAACTGACCAACAGAGCTAATTCTGGGCCGCTCCAGAGGGAAAAATATCCTCTAGGTGCAGCCCGTTGCTGCACCTGACTGAGACTAATTAATTTTTTTGAACACTCCTCAGTATGTGGGCCTGTGGTCAGGGCTGGTTAACTGAGGCCAGCACATGCCCCGGTCACGCCAGTAGCTGTGGGCAGCTGAACTGGTGAGGGGGTGGCCCCATTGCACGGCCGCTGCTGGTGGCCACGGCTGGATGCTCTGCCAGAGAGGAAGAGGAGGGGAGGAAGGCTGTTTGGGTCTGTCTCAGCTGCACCCCTCGCTGGAGGTTCCCATGTAAAAGCCGTGCCTTCCTGCTTAATGGCGCGCCTTTAAATATTTGCTTGCTAAATATTGGCACTTGAATCAAAGGTCAGCAGCGAGGGGTTTACTGGGCTGCCTTCTGCTGAGAGCAGTCCAGCTGCAGCAGCTGGCGATCTTTGGCGAGCAAGTTTTCAAGAAACGGTACATATTGGGCATCTTCGGTGATACAGGGCAACCAGACCACAGAGCTGGGCAAAGCAGGCTCAGTGATGGGGCACAGAGCTGTGGCTTCGGCAGCTGCACAGCTCTGATGTTTGCTGTTTCCAAGGGCTCCAGTGGATGAGCACAACCCTACCGTAACTGTGAGCCTGAAATCCCCAACCCACCACTGCCACAGCCCTGTGCTCGCAGCAGGAGGAGGAAGGCAAAAGGAGCAGAGTGCACAGCCACAGGCTCACATGTGCTCCTCTGCTGCCTCTCAGGGGCCCAGGAGGAGCTGCGTGGCTGATGTCTCCTCCCTCGGGAGCTCCCTCCAGTAATTATACTGAAGTGGTGATTGCAAGTCTCATTTGAGCCATTACTGGCTAATATTTAACCTGAATAGCATAACTTTGCAGAAGGAGGATGCTGGAGGGTGGGTGTGCCTTCCTCTAGGGCTCCAGGGATGCAGACGATCAAAATGGGAAGTGCGAGCAGGGTGACAAGCTTTAAAGCACCACCTGGGGACCAACTGAATGAGACCCCCACTGGAGCAAACTCCACCTCTGACAGACACTTGAGAGGTTCCTTTCCCAAGTGGGCACCAAAAGAGAGGTGTGAGGGACTTTTGCAGATGCTTTACTGGCTTCTCAGTGTCCCTGAGCCAGGGGACAACCTGGGAACAGCGCAGTGCCTGAAGGACTGAGGGGCAAGCAGCCTGAATGCTGCATCTTGTCCCAGTAACTTGAGGATCAAGGTCAGGGGCTCCTTGTCTACGTGGCCTAGTATTTAGCTTGCACTCCGACCTCCAGTCTGCAACACAGCACCCAACTCTCTAAAGAAGGAAATCAGGGACCAGGGCAAGAAGTAGCCAACATTCACTTGTGGAAACAGCAATCCACAGCTAAGGAAACCTCACTGAGTCTCCGGCAGGAAAATGAGCTCTGATATAGAGACCATAACCTGCTGCCTAACTTTGACAGGTTGTCCATCACTATAAGCAATCCCCAAAGCCAGTCTGAGTGCTCAAAGCATCTACTCTACAGGTTGGATTTATCACGGTCATTCAGGTTTGAATACCTATATTTAGCATCTTTATTTCAAAGACTGCCTGAATTCCAAACCTAATAAAAAAAAAGGCATTATAAATGTTCAGACTACAATTTGATTCTATTGCTTTTCTTTCTCACTTTCCCCTCCCCTGAAGATATCATTTGTTTCCCCAGTTCAGCAATAAACACAAAATGAAGAAACACAGACTCTTCTGATAGCCAAACGTGTCTGCAATGCTTGAAGAAGAGTGCTGTGGGATGATAGGGAAGTACGCCCAAATTTAAACTTGGAAATGAACTGAAAAATTTAAACGTGGGACTTCTGAAAGCAGAATTAATGTATTGTTTTCTTGGGATTATTTTCAACTGCTGACTGGTTGAGTCCCTTATTTATCTCTGCGATTACTGATTGCTGTTGCCTAAGTTAACACTTTAATAAATATACTACGTGCTAATAGTGGTTTTACTACGCTACGGTAAATGCACTGGGATCATAAGGACATTTTCATTACTGTTTAGGGAAAACAAATGAATTCCTTGGTTTCACTTTCCTCACTTGCATTGTGCATATTGCCCTGCTTGAGCTTCACTTTTCACTAGTAATGACAGGCAGCACATGAGGATATTGGAACGTAAAGAGGTGTGTTCATAGCTACTGCTCAGAAACGAGACTGGGAGACAGAGGTGTCCTGAGTGAGAAAGTGTAATAGAAATCAGGAGCACATAAAGTTAAGTTCTTCTTCCAGCTTTGAAGATACATTTCAACCCTTACTATTCTAGACCATTGTTCTCTCTCAGCTCTGCCAGTATATTTCAGACTCCAATGCTCCATTATTGCAGCAGTGCTTATCTCTGTAGTCTACTGCGCATTTAGTCATCTCCAAATGCTGTCTGCTTTCACTTCTCATTTTCCCCATTGTTCAGGCTTCATTACCCTTTTTTTCCTCCCCATCAATTGCTAGATTTCCTGCTTCTGCACTTGCCACCTTGCACTTCTCTCCTTCCACATTTTGTCCCAACCTATTACTTTCACCTCCATCATGAACAGCTTCAAGGTTCACACATCCTGTCTCAAGTCTCAGGTGCCAGAATACCTGGAAAAGGGCTCTCATTTATTAAAAGGCTCCATTCATAACACCAGTTGGTCCTGGCTAGATCATGAAGCACATGGAAGTTCACACAGACTTCCTGAAGAAAAGGGGATGTGTTACACCATCTCCCCTCTGTTATCCAGATTGCTTTACTAGGCTGCATCCAGCGTACAGGCTTGTGTCTTTTATGTTTGATATCCAAATAAATACAGAAAAAGCCAACAGTAGGCTAAATCTTAGGTGGTATTCCTGCTCCTACAGGAAACAGGGAATCACGCATTCCCTGGAGGTGCTACTATGATTATTCGTGATGTGCTTTCCTGTAGCCCTTTTGAAGGATAGCTGAGCTCAAGGTTACTACTGTAGATTTATTAGGAGGGACACTAGAAAACAAGGGTTTAGCTGTTCTTTCCTTGACATCAACCAGTGCTACACATGGCAAGTTTTTAAGGATTCCTGGAACCCCTCTGCTTTTAGTCAGGCCAGGCTTTTCTAAACATCTACACCTCCTATTGGGAAACTCTTCTTTACCATTTCCCCAATCACAATCTGAATTATCAATCCCAGATTCAAACACTGTACTCTGCTTACATCATGAATATCCTTTCGCAGGCCCTTCAAAAACTCTTTTTTATACATGCATTCACCACAGCAGCAACACTCATATTTGCTACCACTACCTTGTTTTTGTTTCATGACTCATCACCTCTTCACTGCTGTGGAAACTGTTGTCTTCTGTGTTTCCTATTTAGTATATAAAAAGATTTGGGAAAGGGAAAAAAACAGGGCAGCCAGAAGAGCTCCACCTTTCAGGAGAAAGGGAGGAGACATCTCTACAATTTGTTCTGCTGGAAAGACAATGTTCTGAGCTAGGCATTGCGGTCACCTAGTGGTTTTGTTTCATTCCTGTCTGACCAGCCACTGGTTGAGAGCATACTCCATGTATTACATCTTCACATTTTGTGCTTGTAATGGGTAACTGACCACACGTGCACTCCCATTGCCAGCCCTTTTCTCCCTCACATGACAAGGATTTACCAAACCAAAGCCTGTACCTTTTGCATCCAACGAGTGGTTAGGCAAGGGCTTGATGCTAGTGTGGTCTGAATGTTGATTAGCTTAGTACATTGGCCAACAACCCTCATGCCATGTTAAGTGCTAAGAGTGGAGACTCCAAGCCCTACAGACATCTGCTCAACTCCCAGTAAAACTACCTCTTTATGCTAAAAAAATCTTAATCTTGACAAGAATGTATTTTCCTGTAGCTTTTTCCTCATTAGTATAGAAAGATTTTAACCTTTACCTGGCTCTCCTGCCTCTCTCAAACTAGTTCTGGTACTTACAGTAACCATAAGACCACACTTAAGTAAAGTATAATTATAATTTTAAGTGCTAACTTCGCATGCTGTTGGCTGTGACTCTATGGAATGAGATATCAAGCTGCACCTCCTGAAGTGCCTCACCGCTTCTTTGATGCCAGTCACTTCTTAATAGTTGAAAATTCCATGAAAATTCCTAACTGCTGCTTCCAGGGTTCGTATATTCCCTAATCCAGGTCCCTACATGCATTCTCAACTCCCCTCTCCAGTTCTAGTCTTTTAGCATGGTAAAAGAACACTGTGCAAGTGGTTGATACTAATTTCTGGCACTAAACTGCAAGAATATTGTGCTTTTTTTCCCCAATCAGATCATATTTCTGTCGTTGCATCCATCTGACAGTCACCTCTTTAGGGAGTTATCTTCAGGTTTTTGGGGCCCAGGAAAACACGCATCTTAGCTGAGTTTTCTAGGGCTATCAGAGCTGGTTATCTGGCTTCATGGACTTCAGGGATATGGATTCTGTCTACTTGCTTAATTTCTTCTGTTATTTTAGAAATACAGATTTTGTTTTCTTTCAAAAAGTACTCTGTAAAAATCTCTGTTGGGTTGAGTGAAACGAGAAGTCTACTTCTTGGGGTAATTCACACAGAAGATATTTTTCCAAAAACACTTTTAACACTTGTTTTGTCCATAGAATTGAAGTGCATCACTTGGAAATGGTTTTACAAGCCTCTATTTGTCCCTAGTTTAACTTAATAAATACATTTCATCAATCAAAAGGTATTTTTCAATAATCTCTATAGTTACTGATACTTTAGCCTTCACACTTCCTCAGTTTGCCTTTTCCTAGCAGAACAACAGGCCACTGTTGAGTTCAAGTTTGCCTTTACATTTTTCCCATCCTGTCTTGCATAACGACAAGCAAGGCTTCACACATTCAACCAACACCAAATTGTGTCTTTGGTGCTTTGTTTCCTGTTTGTATGAGGAGAGATTTTTTCCCTGAGATTACTACAGAATTGATTTGTGCTGATCTGCTTTATGCTAATCCCAGATAAACAAAAAAGCTTAGAAAAACAAGTCACCACCTTTTTTTAAAAAAAGAAAAAGGATATTATTCTTTCATGTTCCTCTTACCATACCTTTCCTGGCTACAATTACTTTACCCATATTTACAGGGAAAAAGAACAGTAATTTACATGTCTTACTTCCAACACTGGGGAGAAGGAGTCAAGTCTGAGTTTTTACCCATCACCATAGTTCTGTACTTGTGCATTCATCTTTCCTTGTATATTCATGGCTCCCTTGTGCTGTTTCCTGAAGTATCTCTGTACAGAGAATGAAGTATCATTGTACAGAGCTTTGAGTGCAAGTTTGTTATCAACAGGCTAATGGCAGGACACATTTGGGAAAAAGTAAGGACTGGAAACATCTTACTGGCTGACTCTTTCCCTCCAACCATTATTGTCCTAAGTCTTCGTAGTATAAATCCTCAGAAAAGGTAATTTGTCAGCCTCAATGCACTACACTAAGACAAAAAACAATGTAATTCTAGACTTTAAATGTATTGGTGCAGTGATTTCTGGGGAGACATTTCTTTCTTAGAATCATGTGCTAAGGTTCTTTGCCTCAGAAACAATCAGAAATTTGAGAATTCTGATTTCTGAGTTTCTGATTTTTTCTGTAAGTCTTGTAAGTCTTTAAGTTCTGTAAGTCTATGATAAGACTATGAGATAGAATTAATATATAATACTAAAATCTTAAATTTATAATTGTAGCCCATAAGTGTGAAATGTAGTCATACTGGAGTTGAACTCTCAGCATTTCCTTGTAATTTCTGAATATGAATTACTTACATCATCTCCTCAATGTCACATATCCACAAAGCACCATAGCATTAAGATCCTAGAAACGATTTTCAGACCGGATTATTTCCTGTTGAATCTGGCTCTTGTCTTTCTGGGTTTAACTGCTCATGATTTGAACGTATTTACCTCTTCATTAGTCCTTCTTTTTTTTTTTTCCCCCCACCGTGAGATTTGTGTAGTATTCAGTAACAGGAACAGGAAAATTTTCAAAGTGCTCTTCTGGAAGGAACCAGGTGAAGATTAGACAGAACGTTACCTAAAAAAAAAGTCATACAGAAGCGGAGCTCAAGAATGAAGCAACACTGGTAACAGAATGAATTCAGGTATTGCAGAATTTATCATTAGAAAAACAGTATGATGAGAAACAAATATTCCCTATTCGAAAGATGATTTTGTCTTAGCAATCAGTATCAAGGAAGAAGTCTCACTTAAATCTCATTTTCAGAAGAAAAACTCAAAATTTCTTTGGAAACCAGCTGACAAGTGCTTCTGTGTGAATAAGCTGAAGAAGAATACTATCTCAGGACAGGCATCATTATATCACTAATATGAAAGTATCTTCTTTTCTGCAGGACCAGAAAGAATATCAGCTTTATTATTTGCAATTCGGATTTCTTTTCCAAACCTTGGTTTTGTAAAGTCCTATGTTATCTCTAACTTCCGATGTTTTCCTTTGATCACCTTCGTTTTAGCCTGACACGGCATTATAAACATCAAAAAATTCCCATTGCATATCAAAAACCTACTCTTATTCTGTTTATGACAATTTCTAATGCCACTTCATATGAACCAATTAATCAATACCTAAAACACATCAGTCTGGGACTACAAATATTATGTATGTGCATACTTACTGACTACAAAAACACCATAAATGGGACAGGAATCTATTGAGAGATGTATTGTGAAGACAGAAACGGTGAGAGACTGCTTCTTCTACACCAAGTGACTACTGATTGAAGACGCTGCACTGAAATTCAAAACAGTTACATACAGGTGACGGTGAATTTCAGAGTGGCATCACATAATGTATCTACAAGATTTCAAGATTAGTCTTGTCATTGTAAAACTAAGAGGAACATTTCTCATTATATTTTGTTCATCCCTTGCAAAATCCACCTCAGGAATTCTCAGTACATAATACCTCTTTTCATTTTATAGCAGTGCCTTCTGTGGTTAAAACAAACTGTAGTCTAGACAAAGGCCTAGGTAGTGATGCTCCCTTCAGCAGTGACACTAACAGAGTCCCTGTCCTCTATGAGGTCTATTTAGATTAAAATTATAAGAATTACTATTTCAGCAACTCTGGCTTGAGTTGATCAATAGATTCTGAAGTTATGAAGAAGGAAAGACAATAATCATAAATAGATAGGTATCAGTTTTCTTAAGCTTGTCTCACTTAAGAGCTAGATTAAATAAGCCCCAAACTAAACATGCTTTGGACTAATATAATAAGACACAAATATTAGGGAAGTCTACAAGTGGCTTCTTGAAAAACACCTTGAGCCGGTGTCCCAGGTAAAATAATAAAGTTGGATCAACACTGAATTTCACAACTCATTTGAGGGTCCATGTTTACTTATCTTTTTGGTATCCCTACTCTATAGTTGTGTAGTATTTAGTTACCCCCCCCCACTGGCATCTCCTGGAGGAAAGATGACCCAGAGAACAGAACTAGACAGCTGGCAGGAACATGAGCTCCTTTCACCCAGAACGTACTACACAAATTCTTTACCGCAAATTAAGGTCTTATTTCTCATTCTGTAAACACTGGATTTGTTTATTTAATCATAAGCTGTTCATCTGACAGAGCAGAGCCAACAGCATCTGAAAATGGTTCCAGTGCTCTAAGGCATTGAGGGCCATAGCTACACAGCCTAACAAAGGTTCCTGCACCTGGCATTTTCAGTTAGTTGGTTTTAGGCTTTCCAATGCACCCAATTGGGTGCGTAACAGGGATGTGGACAGAATTTAGCTTCTCTTGGTTTATTTATCATGGTAAAATAGACTACGAAAGAGAGAGTAGAGAAGGGAGAATCAGTGTGGGAGTTGGGGGGAAGAAGCAAGGAGACGCCAAAGAAGAATAACAGGTCTATTGCTCAGGAGATGACACTCCTGTCAGCTCACAAAGGTGGCTGGAGATAAACCACACCTATCCCCTCCAAAACAGGTTTGGCTTCCTCTCCCCACTCCCTTGGGTTCCTCATGGAGGACAACCCTGTCTGCTACATCCAATAGGGGAAATGGCAATGCATCTTCTGTGCTGTCCCTCACACAGCTGATGCAGCCCTCAGAGCTGTTCCTGGACACGTCTGTAGTGGCTCAAGCAGGATGGTGGAGCTGCTCCAAAACCTGAAACCTACCCTAAGGGACTGCTCATTTCCCACTTCAGCTGGTGCCCCACTCACCAGTCCTTCTACCTCACCTTCCAGTTTTATAGGCAGCTTATCTAACTTCTCCAGCAGCATTCTGGTATCGACACCCTTTGTGATATCCTCACTGGTTGTGGATGGTTAACCTTTACAGAACTCAGGCAGTCCCAGTACTGGTCAGATGATATGGCTTTATACTACTTTTGCTGCTTTGCTGTCATGGAAGTAAGCATCAAAATGCAAAAGCAAAGACTAGCTCGTTAAATGGGTCACTTGAGTGTAAGGCAAAATGGATTTGTTTGCCAAAAAAAGGAACAAAACCACTACTTCAACAATTCCAGAAAGCAGAGCTCATTTCTGGTGAAGATGAACCCCACCCTTTTATCAACTAAAGCTATGTACCTAAGTCATTTATCCAACACCCATAACGTCATGGGGATCGTAAAATCACCCACACGAGTAGTTTAAATGTGGGAATCAGTAGCAGTAAGGAAGCAAGGTACAGCACAGGGCCGATTTGCAGGACGGTGGAAGGAAGGATTTCATGAGGCTGCAGAACCAGTTCTCTGGTGTCTGGTATCAAAATCATCCATCCGCATCACAGAAAATTAGCACTGCAACTCCAGCATATTCCTGGTCTCATCAGGCCAGTTCTTCAAAACACACCACGTCAGTTTGGTGACTAACCGGTGAATTAAAACAATGAGTTGTCAGCTCTGATGCTCTGTACACATTTGTTGCAGGCAAATCTTCTGATAAGGAGAGGTTCCTCAGTGAATTTACACAGAAATCATCTGGCATAAAGAGGGGTTGCCAGTGCCCACTATCAGACTATACAGGGAAGTATTCCCAAGGAATAATATTAGTTAAATATACAAGTTGCACTTGGCCTAAACAAAACACAAACAGAACAATACATGAGTACTGTATTGATTCAGTAGCTTAGCTGATGAATACACTCAAGGCACATCACAGTTTACACTGCTGGGAAAGGCTTTAATCACACTCACCTGACACAGCACAGATGACACCTGATTATTGGCAGTTAGAGCTAACATGAGGCTCCTCCACTAAGCTTATGAGTGCACAACCACTATGGGAACTGGCACAGAGCTGGGCTCCCTCCACTGGCGAGGGACTGCCTTGTTTTCCTCCAGACAGTGAGCAGAAGATGGTTCTTCCAGAGAGACCACCTGCTGCTTCTTCACCAGGCTTCTCCCATCCTTCCAAGGACAGAGATGGTGTAGTTTAACCCTTGTATCATGAGGACAATAAAGGTGAAGTTACAACAGGGAATGGTCCTCAGCAACAGTTCACGTTAATGTTCTTCTATTGTGCAGCAAAATCTGCATGTGTATTCTGCTCTGGAGGCTAAATAGAAAAAAATATAAAAATAATAAAGGTCCAAACACCTAAATCATGACATGGGACAGAAGGAAGCCTCGCTAACAAAGTCCTGTGGAAACACTCCCTCATTAGTTACTTTTTTGAAAGGTTATAAGCATGTTTGGATCCCTCAAATTATTTAATGGGTACAACAAACTGAAAAAAAAAATGCAGGTCTGATACCAAAAACTAGCCCAAATTAACAAAATGTTTCAGTCTATTAAAAAGTTACATATGTAAGGGTTTTCCCTTTCCAAAGACATTGATACAGAATACATTGGGAGGCTACCTTCTTCACAAACATCAAACTAAAAAAAGGCTGTTCCAAAATCACTTAACATGAAACACTTAAAAAATGCAGGTGAAAAGCATGAGTAAGCTGTAAAAAGAAAGGCATTAAACATTCACTAGCTCTTCGTTTGGTTGGTTTTGTTTTTAAGAAGGGTTTTGATTGAATAATGATTAATTTTGATTGAAAGGAATGTTACAGTTTTCTTGAGTCTTCAATCTTCACATCAGAAAACTTGAGGCCAGAAAGATGCTTGGATCCTTCGCAAAAAATCGATGAGCATCCACCTCATCCTCTGTCTGTACACAGCAAGCAAGGAGCACAGAGACATCTGACACTCACTGCTTAAACCTGACCAATAAACAAAATCTATCCCCATGGCTATTTGTAAAAGTAGTAATTTTACAAGGGAGGAAGAGAGAGGAGTGTAATACAGCGGATTCAGGGGACAGAGCCTTCGCGTGCTTTTCTCATAAGCAGATGAGTTCACCCACTTGGCTATGCCACCTCAGCACTGTGGTGGAGGAGCAGCAGCTGACCTTTGCAGTACCACAGGAAGAGTTACACTGGAGTCCTTGGTGCTTGTTTCCATGTGCTGTTAAGAGTCCACTCTTGGTTTGAAGGGATCCTTCCTCGGTTTTTGTTCTCCTTTCCCTTTGAGAGATCGTCAAGTTTAAGTGTGACAGATTGGTGCCACCTCCCCTGCACACACACATATGCGAACACAGAAGAACATTTTTTTTTTTCTTTTAAAGAAAACATCTCTTCTGATCTCACTGTCCATATCTACCTCATTCCTATCTCCAGTGCTCAGCCAGTATCAATAAACATCTCCCATGGTCAGACCACAAGATACTGAGGGACACAAATCGGCCTTTCATCTCACCATTTGCTTTCAGAGTTGGAGCACCCTTCCTTTATTTTTTTTTTTTTTTGTGGGTGTCTGCACTTGCAGATATGCATATAATCAGCACACGGGCCTCAAGCTTCTCTGAATGCAGCCAACCTCTGGACACAACACAAGGATCTGCCTGCGTGCTGCTTCCTTCTTCCAAGAGCTAACTAAGAGCTTCCAAGCTGGCAGCCCAAGAACTCTTCTGAGTCTTTACCATGAGCAAGGCACACAGTAACACAGCAAGAGAGCTAGGTGCAGATCCATCATCCCAGACCACGGAGAGGGCTAGCCCTCTCTGTAAGTAAGCTGCTTCTTTCTCTCTCTGAAATCCATTCTGATAGTCTCTACACAAGAGTGAAAAAATAAAAACTTGAAAGGCAGCACAGATTTTACACAAATGCTTCAAATCAAGGCTTTTTTTTCCCCCCCTTCTTCATTTCAGGACACAGAAAAACAAGTATTTATCTGAGACAGATAAGAGCAGGCAATCTTGTTTCCACTGATAATTAAGGTGACCAAGAAAGGACCAAGAGCACCTCTAACATCTCCCTTCCTACCCAAAACAACACATCCTTTGGAAACAAGAGTGTTAGCATTAAAAATTATCAATTCATGCTTCAAGGAAACTGGTGTCTGATACAAGAGAAGGAGAGAACAAGCAGGACTCCCATTGCTCAGATTAAATTCTGTCAGCTCCTAGGAAAGGAGAAAAAATAAATCACTGTACGAGATAAAATAACCAGCAGTGTTTCCTCTCACAGAGTGCTGAATAAGCACCTTCCGGACCCTTTGACCCAAACTGAGTCTTGTATGCCCTAGTATTTCTGCCAAATGAGAGATGATAAGCTAAGCAGTTGGGCCTTATCTATGTAAATCAGAGATAGCTAATGACTGAAAACAAAACAACTTAGTACATATCAGCAGCAAGGATTTTCATTTATCCTCAGACTCTGCAAAGAAGTACCACAGCCCCTCTCACGGGGTTAGAATTGGCTCAGAGATCATAGAGAGGAAAAAAAAGTTGTTTTTTAGGTGGAGAGGTGAAAAATTACTGAATAGCAGGGGGAAGGGGGGTTATCCTGAACGAACAGTTTCCATTGCAGCTTTCTTGGTGATCCCAGTTTTCAGCATCATGGATGAGTCTATCTTGTTTCATTTTATAAAAACTGCAGTGATGGTTATAAAAAAAGTAGGTTCATCCCTATCAAACAAGGTAAAAACACACTGAAGAAACAATACTGAAAGACATCCCTGATATTTAGGAAACTGGTGACTGCAAATAACACCTACTCAAACAAAGCAAAACCCAGCAGAGCTATACAATGCCTACTTCCATGTCAGTCTCATCAAAGGTAACTCACAGAACCCTTGACACCCCAGAGTCATCCATTTTGTCAGGATTTATTTCTTCTAAAACATTTCTTATAAATGAGGGGAGTTAAGGCCTCAGAATTAAACAGTTTCATCTAGAAAAGTCTTCCAAGAAAAGTCATGCAGTGATTTAGGATAAATAAGTGCAAAGTAAGCAAAGTGCTAATCAGAAATTATGGAGTGTTGTGTCCCCCAGTGATGAGTAAAGGAATATTTAAAGTTCACAGAAGCCCAAGAATTTCCTAAGAAACATAATCAAACATATTTGCTTCTACTGACACTTCCCCGAACACAGAAAGAGATACGGACACTTTTTTCTTTCCCCAACCAAAATTAACTCCAGAACACTCCCACACCCTCCCATCAAATTAACACAACACTGAAAATATCTGAGGGTTGTTTTATTTCATTTAAACAATAGGTTTGGGGCAATGTGGGAATTGAGCAGCACCTTTTAAAAAAACCCTGTCGTGTGCTATAAAGGATAAATAGGTGAGTTTTAAAAAAACGTTTATGTACATATACACACATACACTAAACCAAATTAAAAATGAAGAAGGTTGTGAGGGGTTCTCTTCAACACCATCAGAGAGAGGAAAGCCTTATTTCACAGCAAGCAAAAACACCACATGATAGGATTAGAGTGCACAATCACATGCAGTGCAGATACCGAACCATCCCGGGCCCTGGAAGCAGTGCAGCTAGAGCAGCACAAAGCTTCGTAGGGGTCCCAACTTCTCCTGTTCTGTAGCAAAAGCAGCACCGATTCTCCACTTCGGATTCTCCATTTAGGACGGCGTGCTGTGCGATCCCAGAGCCAGCTGCCCTGCTTACACCAGTTTCAGCAGAAGCCACAAGTAGTGAGCTAGTGAGAATAAGAGCCCCACAGCCAAGCTACAACACTGATTTAACAACAGCATTTCCACAATGAAGGTACCTTTGCTCCCCCATGTCTCTTGGGTGCTCTCCATAGGTCATGCAGCGGACAACTCCTGATTATTTATTATTTCTGCTCTGTAGTCCCCATTCCCTACCTCCATCTTTTCCTATCTCATTTCCTCCTCACGACCCCTCTCATTTCCTACAGGATGAGAAGGAAATAAAATGAGGAAGGGGCATGTACATCTACCCAAGGGGACATCCAACAACCAAATGAAGCTTAAAAAACAATAATTCTTTAAAAAATATAATTAAAAAACTGTTAAAGTTCTGCAGACTTCTGGCAGAGTTTGGTCATTTACCCCAGAGGTCTTTGTCTTCAGGCCCTGCAGGCTATACTGGCGAGAAGCACGCAGTACAAGGTAAAATTCTGAATAAAAGAAGAAAAATGTAGACAGGGCCACATGGAGAAGAGGCTATAACAAGGAAACCTAACACTTAGGCATTAGCATTTATGCTACACGGTACGCTTTCAAGAGAGTGAATTCCTTCCTGTTGGTGCGAGCCGCCCAGATGAAGAGAGCGGCTGCCATGAACTGCAGAGGTGCCGAGACACAGGCTAGGCAGAAGGACCAGCCAAATTCACCCCTCACATCGTCAGGTAGGGGCAGCTTCTTATGGAGCAGCTCGATCCCAGCTACATAGCAGCCAACCAGGCCCAGCGTACAAAGTCCTGAGGAAGGAAGAAGTGAAGTGTGATGAGATCGCTGTTGGAGAGCTCTGGCTCCCGCCAAGAGCTTCTGGAGGAGGGAGGGGAAGAGGTGGGTGGCAGGAGACCAACCTGCAAGGAAATGGAGGACTCCCGTGGCGATGGCAGGGTAGAGGCTGCGACAGGCACATGCACAGAGCCCAATCAGAGCTCCAAAGCACATGAGGCCAAGGCTGACAAAGGGCAGGAGAAACTGCAATCGCCACAGATCTGCACATTAAAGAAAACACACAAGACAGGTTTCTCAAGGATGTGCTAAAAACTAACCTTCTCCCATCAGGTTATATTTCTACCCACACTAATTCATTGGCTTAGCTAAGAAAGGTCCAAAGGCTCCAACTGAAGTACGAAGAACTTTATTGGTTAACTCCCAAGCTCTTTCATGACCAAAATCTTTGCTAAAGCACCTAAGTTTTCATTTTAAACTTTGACCTACTACCTGTGCTACTTGGGAAAAAAAAAAAAAAAAAAAAGAGCAAGATGCAGATGCTTCCTCACTACTGACTGCATTTGGAAAATCCCATTCTCTTTTATCTGACTTTTCTACCTGCCAGATGTGAAAGACACTTACAAGTCC
Source organism: Anas acuta (assembly GCF_963932015.1). Classification (NCBI taxonomy): domain Eukaryota; kingdom Metazoa; phylum Chordata; class Aves; order Anseriformes; family Anatidae; genus Anas; species Anas acuta. The sequence goes on along the minus strand of NC_088979.1, from coordinate 118,096,567 downwards.
GATTCAAGTCTGTGCCACTGTTGTGGTTTCCAGGCTCTATGTACTTTTCCATAAACTGATCAGAGAGGGAAAAACTGATGCAGTTTGTAGTCATATCAGTTTCTGGAACAGAAAAACAAAAAATACAATTACCATTAGGTTCCCCTCACCCCATCTCTACCAATTCCTCCTCTTCCAACCTCTTAAGCTGGGAAGCTCCTCCAAGTTCTATTTTAGACAAACAAAACAAACAAAAAACCTCTCAAAAGAGATCTGAAGGACACTTTAGCAGGCAGTAAGCGTAACATAGTTTTAAACATAGTAACATTTAAACATGCAGAATCTTTAAGCTCACCTGGGTAATCCATAGATCAGTACCACGCAAGTAGGAATAAAATGTGGCATATGATGCTTAACTATGTTGTCTCACATTCCTGTACTCCCGTAACAGAGCTGTGCTTATATCCACATGCAGAATGTGATATCTTACTCAACATTTCGTGAAAAAAATGAGATAGAGAGGACTGCTTAAATAAATACCTGCTTTTTATACTAATTTTCTCCCTTTTTGCCTCTCAGTTAGGTATCGCTTGGAGAATGCTAATGAGCAGAGTTGTTCTTACATTTCTTTCAAAATGCGTTTTCATTAGAGGAAAAAATATGTATTTTATGTAATGTCTTCTCCAGAAAAAACATTTTAAAGTATTTTTTCCAAAAGGGTTCAGAATAAGGGCTTTATATACATTTTCAAACCCTACTTTGAAGGAATTAAAACAATTGCTCACTGCACTTCTTTATATCTTCCAACAACTGTCAAAGAAGGGAATATAAATAGTTCAGACCATATCTGACACTACAAGGAGTCCAAAACATGCTGGTGCCACAGTGGGACACCTGTGACACACAAGCTAAACAAATGACTAGCTAAAAGGATTGAGTATCACCTTGATAAAGCAGTTATTTCCCCGTTGCTGGATCCTTTGACCTCTCCTGTAAAGAGGGTGATGGGAAAAGCAACAGCAACTGTATCACCTGATGGGCAGTGGACGCTAAGGAAAACCAAGTTACACTAGACTAAATTTAGATGAAACATAATGTGTCAAATTCTGATTCTGTAGCACTGACAGCCACAGACTTTTACCTTTCGTTTCCTTAAAAGCTTAGACTGCCTTTATTAAAAAAAAAAAAAAAAAAAAGGAACGAACACATACAATCTAGAAATAAGTTTTCTGGATGAAGAAAGTGACACGGACATGTGTGAGGAAGTAAACACTTCCCTAGCTTGCCTAGAGCGTTACATGCAATTTACTCCAGATACCTGGTGGGCTGTACCAGTGAGAGTTTTTGGGTACAGTGATACACCTCCGCCACAACCCAACTGTGCCATTGCACCGGAAGAGCGCATCTGTGTAGGTCTTCTCATCTGCCTCTTCACTGACGAATTCTTCCCAGACGCTCCGGCCAGCTTCTGTAATGTTCTCTACAGGGGACAGGGTGTGGTATTCGTACCAAAAATCAGTGCCGATGGAAGCCGCCATGTATATGGTGGAGATGAGGCTGAGAACGCAGGCGATTACTAGCGCTGTAGCAAAACGGTTATCCATCATTGCGCCCTTGCTGCTGAAAGGAAAGAGAAGGCCAAATAAGTAACTCCTCAGATACTAACAGAGTTATCTGAGCAACATCATGCTCATGACGTCGCTCCTGTTACGCAATGCGCCCTCAGGACACGCATCTCTTCCCCTGCCAGGAGGCTGGAAGCACAGCAGCGCTAAGTCTGCAGCACAAGCCCACACCCACGGGGTCGGGTGCTCAAGGCACAGCTGTCGCCTTCCTCCCAGGCTCCTGCAGCGCTCTGTGCTAGCTGCTCTCCTCTCTCCCTGAGAGACCAACAGCAGTCGTGTCCCCAGAGCAGATGGCACGGCTCACTGGCACTTCTGATCCTGATGGTAGGGAACCACGGAGCAGAGAATCCACCTACAGCGCTCAGTCAGAAGACTTAGCTTGCCTTAAGAGATTACTGAGGGTAGAAGTTATTTTTAGCCTGCCATCCCATACGGCTTCCACAGCTTGTGTTTACAGCACAGATAAGAATCTTAAGCATGCCAAAAAAGCTCTTCCAGACTGTTCACAAAGGGCAGCCATGCCAAGATACTGGAATGCCTTTTGGGAAACACTGAAACGTATCTAGGCACTAGAGACAGAACACGAAGAAAGTGCTGAAAGACAAGCTTGGAAATGACAATAAAAACTGCAACAATGCCACAGTGTGCACAGAGGCGTGTCTGAAGAACTAAAACAATACAAGGGGAGTGCCCTGTTCCACAGGCACTGGATGACAGGAGCTTCCAAAACTGAAATACTTTCACGCACCAGCATGAGGGCCTTGGTCTGGCTCCCTGCAGGAGGTCACTAATTCCCTCCTTCATAGGCCTGTGCTCACAGCATAAACTCAGGGTAAAGAAGACATGGAAACAAAAAAACAAAACAAAACAAAACAAAAAACACCAGACTCCACATGCACTTACACTTTGACAGGACTGTGATTTTAATGAGTAATTGATTGCTAACACACGTAATGTTTTGCAGAGAGTGCAATGCGTCAGAGGACTTCCAAATGCCTGTTATGCTGGTGCATTTGCTGTGCTTGATTACGTTTATGGATTATGATAAATCAGGCTTGATGCACCTGCCAAATAAAATATTAATCGAAGTTACCTTTGCAGCTAGAGCTATTCTGGTGGCACGAGCTACTATCTAATCAGTTCTTCTTTATTGCTTGTTTTACCTTCCTTCTCCCACACACTCTGATCAAAACACTTTAGTCTTGTTTCTTTGCAGCTGAATGGAGTGGAACAGGAAACAACAAATGCTTAAACATGCAACATTCACAAGGGAAAATATGAGTGTTCAAGTCAGACCTGCCAGTAAGTAATTCTGAACTATGCAACAAAGTGCAAAATAAGCAGAGAGTTTCAAAGGCACACCAGTGTTTGCTGCTAACAGTGCCCTTTTCATTCCTTTTCCCTCCTATCTGCTCCTCTATTTGGTTCAAGCTGACAGGGTTGGGATCAGATGATGTATACTTGTATCATCCCATGTTTCATTTCTATATTTGAAGAGGGATTGTTAGAGAGTATGTCTCATTTAAGTGCTTCCTTAGAAATCACAGAACTGTAGGGGTTGGAAGGGACCTCAAAAGATCAGAAATGATCAAGAATAGAACTGTTTTTTGGTGAATTGACAAACAGCACCCATTTAAAGCACTAAGAAGTTCACAAACTACAACTCTGTGAACTGTGAATCCAGAAGCTGTGATTTTAAAATCCTGGCAATCATATTAAGAGGAAGAAAACACCATACCTGGGCTTAGTCATCTAGAAGACGCAGAACCAAATCCAGACTCAGAAGCAAATGCTCTGCACTGTTTCATCTTTGGTTACACGCTTGCACTCTCCCTTGATATCCCAGCATCTAGCTCAAAGCGCACAGGGCATTGGATGAGCAGAACAGGGACAAGCAAGCTGCCGTATAGGACCACCCCTCTATTCTTCCACACCGAGTTCACTTGGAGATTTCTTCCCCTTCACAAACTTCTCACAAAGCAACACGCGGCATCTCCGCAGCTAATGTCATGCTGCCTGGCTGCTGCCCCGCTGAGCTGAACAGATCCTTGGGAACTGTTTCAGGTAAGCAGCAGAACCAGCTGGCAAGCAGGCTGGTCAGGATTTTCCACTACACTGCAGTCACTGCAAGAGGAGCCCTCGGCACTGGGCTCCTCTCTTCAGAGAACTCTCTCTGGAAGGAGGACGCGCAAGCGAGCCTACAAGCTCTATCCTCAAAGTTGTATTTGGTGAAACAAGGTTGTAAGCAGGACATTACCAGGCCACTGTTTTGCAGCATTTTGCTATAAATGCTTACAAAGTCCTTAGTAACTAGCATACAGAAAGAAAACAAGTGGCTCAAGAAGGCGTACTTTCATATATGACATCCCTGCTGCCAGGTCCAGAACGTTGGTACTGGAAATATGCTTATCAAGGCATCATTAAAATGCAACCACACGCTTCTGGCCAGCTTGCTAAGCACTGGGAAACGTACAACAGGTTTAGCAGAGTTATGGCAGCTGACAACCAAGAAGCCAATTGAAGAGTTAGGAAAAAATGCAAGCACTGCTCAGTGTTTGTTACCCACAGGCCAAAAGAGACATGGCCACCCAGTGATGCTCAATCATTGTAATGCACAGCTCTGGAGACAGGCAGAAGCAGGCGAGGTGGCTACAGTCCCTAAAAATTAGCAGGTGGTTTGTGTCAGCTTGCTCCAGAAAGAACACACATGGATTTGCAGAATGTACAAGACTGTGCCAAGGAAAGAGCACACCCCCACTTCCTTATAAAACAGCCCTCTCACTGCTTCTGCTAACCCCTGAAGTACTTTCAGAAGACAAAAAGAATTACAGAAGAGATGCACTCAGCAACACTTTAGGCCAGTTTTGAACTAGAAGTTCTTCCCACTGCAAACACCCCAGGAGACTGGACTATCCTGCTCATTTGCAGTGCGTACCCAGTGCATCTTCATTTGCAGCAGACACACGCCCACTTAAACGAGGTGTCCTTTGCTCTATTACAGACAGAATCACACTTCCAGCCCCAGGCAGAACTCAATGGGAGTAGTAGGCAGTGGCAGTCAAAGAGAGTTACCATAGAAAGATCACGAAGAGAAATGTGGCATGTTTCTGAGATTATGACACGCTTCCCAAAAGGTTTTGTGCAGAAAAACATGTAGGAGGTGCTTTAGCATAAGACTACTTACAGAAAAAAACAACCGCCAACATCACTACTATCAGAGCTGACAGTAATTATAGACAAAGACTGATACTAAACAGAAATACTTCCTGCCATCACAGACTGTCAGCAAGAACCTTCATCATTTTAGGAGAAGTATATATGTTCATACAGCACTGCCAGCACACTTCATCCCAACAGCAGACACCATTTCAAACGAGTTATTCCTGAAACTAAACTATGCAGTGAATATAAAACAACGCAAGGCAGTGGCATACAGGCACTCAAGCATAAACGCTTCATAGGACATTATAATTACATTTTTCTTTTTAAAGGAGACTTAAAAAATTGAAAGCATCAGTTTGTAAGAAAGAAGGGAAAGTCCAAACCAGCAGCAACATACAAAGGAATGGAAAGACGCACATGCTTCACATAAGGAAAAAAAGCACAAGTAGAGTTGAAAAAAGAAATAACACAGAAGAGCACAACAGCAAGTATTGGGGCAAACAAACAACTACAAGGCTAGGAAATGAACAAGCATTTTACAAAGTCGCTACGCCATGAGGGAAGTGAATACAAAAATAAAAGCATTTCTCTGCTGTGGCAGCAATTGCTACCTCCCCTCAGCCAGGAGCAGGCCACCACACGCAGGAAGCTCATTTCACTTGCCATCACAACAGAGGAAGGCCACAAAGGCAGCCTAGCGAGGGCTAGCGTTTTTACAGAAAACATGCTTGCGACTGGGCTGCTGTGGGGGAGAAAAGAAGAGGAAGGCCTGAAAAACAAACAAACAAACAAAAAGGGAGCGTGGGGAGGAATACTGATACACAGGAGACACTTTTTGGCACTGAGGGTATAAACCAGGGTTAGGAAAGGAAGGCGGCGAAGGGTTTTTACCTCAGCGCTCCCCGCCGCCCCTCAGCACAGGGTTCCGGTGTCCGCCGCCCACCTCAGCGCGCCGCCTTCCTCGCGTCCTGCGGGAAGCCAAAGCCCTGAGCACCCGCAGCCGCCAGCCCCGGCTCCTGCAGCCATCCCGGCTGCGCAGCGCCCGCTCCGCCACTTGGAAGCACAGCGGCGGCCATCGCCCACCCCGGGACCCCTTCCTCCTCCCCCTCACAGCCCCGGGCCGCCCACACACGGCCCCGGCCCCTTCCTCGCTCCCCTCACGCCCTCAGCACCCGCCCGCCAACGGTCCCCAACGGCCCCCAACGGTCGCAACCGCCGCGGCGCGCGGCACCCACCGCCCGCCGCCTCGCGCCCCCATGCCACGCCCTCGCCGCGCGAGGCACGCTGGGGGATGTAGTCCGCCCGCCCGCCCAGCCCCGTGGTACCGTGGGCCCGCCGCGAGGCACGCTGGGAGTTGTAGTTCCCCCACCACCACCACCACACCCGCCTCGCTTGGTGCCCTCAGCTCAGGCTGGGGGCTGGCAGTGACAGCACTTTCAGTGAGATGGCCACTGCTGGGTTAAACAGCCACGAGATCCCACAAAATCACCCCAAAAACACTGCGCAGTGCCCTTCTGCCTTCCGCAATGTCATTACTTCGTCTCCCTGTGCAGCCACAAAGCTCAACTTTAGTCCCTTTCTGCTCCGTTTCTTGTAAAAACGGTGCTGCGATATCCTGGCAGCGTGACTTGGGAAAACACCACATTAAAAAAAATAAGAATTTAGTAAAAATTACAAAAAATGGCGGCACTGACTCCATGCCCCACGTTGGACGTTGCCCCCAGTCCCTGTGTTGCCCCCCATACAAGCTGCAGGAGGTCTCCTAACGGTGGTTAGCAGCCACCCGCTGAGAGACCTCCACACCCAGTTTTGGTTTCACCAACCTCCAAACCAGCAAATGCACACCCAGCAAACGGAGTCACGTCCAAGGTTTTTACGTCTCTGGGGACTTCTGGGGAAAGGACCCCATCCAGCTCCTCTTCTCGGGCGGCCAGGAAGCATTTTTTTCAGTGGGATAAGAGGCTGGGATGGTAAAGGTGACATCAGTGATGGGTATTTTTAGTTAAAAAAAACCTTTCCAGCATGGCACACCTTTCCAAATCATGTTGCTGGTTCACCAGCACCTCATAACTCTAAGCTAGGAAGTTGTCTGGGTTCTGACCACATTTAGGCTGGATTCTAAAATATTCAGCATTTTTATCGATGGCCTGGAAGAATGCAGAGCATCATCACTGATAAACTTCACAGATGACACAAGGCCTGAGGGAAGGGTAAATAATTAAATGGGTAGAGCACTGGTACAGGGTGACCTGGTCGTTTGGAAGCTGGGGGCAAGCAAACATATGTGTCAATAGGGTCATCAATGAGCACGTTTATTTAAGAGCACAGAGCGGAGGCTATACTTGCATGGCAGAAGACTTTATCCTGGGAAAAATGAAAAGGACAAATGAGTCATGGTGGATTTCCAGCTGCCAAGATGTGGCTGTGGCCAAAAAAAAACCCATGTTCCTGCAGCCATGGGTGTATAAACAGAGAAATCACAAGGAGGACAGGAGTTATATCAGCTCCGGAGTTGCCACTGGCTGCTGACGTACTGTGTCTAGTTTTGACATGTTGGCAAAGCAGAGATGAACCTGAAAAGGGGCATGAAAATCACTGTGCAATGAGAAAACCTTTTTCAGGGAAACATATCAAAGAAGGTTAGCCAGTATAGTATATTGAAGAGAGAGCTAAGGAGTTACAAGATCTTAAAATACAAGTAATGACAATAGGGAACAAAAAATCAGTAATAATTTTTCGTGGCAAAACTATCAGAATTTGAAGCTAGAAAATGTTTAAAGAAAAAACACACACACTAAACAAGTCTGTATTGTAAGCTATGGAATAAGAAGACTTGCAATCACTATAAATCATAGCGAATAATCTAACACTGGCAAGCCTACAGTTTTTGTTTGTTTGTTTGTTTGTTTCCCTAAATGATCTAATCTTGTAAAAGTGAGAATCATTTCCGGAAAATTTGTCAGTCATTGCTACTCCCATTATTGAATTAGACTACATTGGCCTCTTCTTACTCATCATCCGCCCTGATCAGTGATATGTGCAGCTGCTTAAAAACAACCATAGGACAGAGAGTTGCATGTCCATTTAATTTAATTTAAAATGCTCTCAACTAATTTCACCTTTTTTTTTTTTTTCTGGAAGAAAACCACTTCATATAATAAGGGTAACCCAATAAAAACATTACAAACGAATGTTCACTGCTAACACCGATATTTTGCCATTTTCTTTTCACACCTCCTCAATCTGCTTCAGCAGAACTTCTGCTAGATCAGATCAGCTACACAATAGGATTATTCCAGAAGATTTTCAAAGTAAAAGTTTGCTTTAGAAACTGCGGTAGTTCACACATGAAAGCACAACGTGAATAATGCTGATGGCTACAGATTAAAAGCTGTTCCTGCCTTGTGCAGATCTGTAGTTTCTTAGATAGCAAACCTGCATCGTGTCTTGTACCTCCAGCAAGTGTTCCTGCACTGACAGTTTTACAGCGGTGTTGCAAACAAGCCGACAAAAACCTCCTGTGTTGTAAAAGAAAATCTTCACACAGAATTTGTGGTGTTTTAGCTCTTGCACACTAAGGAAATAAGTAAACACTCGGAGGAGGAGGCATTATCTGTATTAACTGGAGTTGGTAATGGATGAGAAATCAAAAAGACTTCTTCAAATACCACATTCACTTCTTGAGTTACTGATTCAGACCTGAAAAAGGTGCTTGAAAGATTGCTTATTTCTTTCAGTATTACTAGCTTGTTTTCTACAAGATATTGCTTTTCCCAACAGATCGTCTTTAATAAAAATGGCAGTTTTAATTTTCATGTTTTAGGCACAATCTATGAACATTTCACACAGACAATGCAGCAGAAATCCCATGGATTCCCCTCAAACCTTTATACAGAGTCACCCTGGTTTTATTTTTGCCTTCTGTATTTTTTTTATCTTTGGCACAGAAGACTGTGGGCAAAGCAAATCCTACCCTAATTACATTTTTCACAGAAAGAAGACCTTCCAGATGTGCTTCTTCCAAATACGACGAATAGCACAGGTTCTCTGTAAAGATACCCACTCAATCTCCAGGTCAGGGGCCTCCAAACTTTTTTGATCGTGGACACCAATTAGTGAAAGATTTTTGAGCATGCACCTCCATTATATGTACATTTATTTATAAATCAATTACACTTACTACTGTACTAACATATGCACATCATAAAACAAACACAAAAATAGAAATTAAAAAAGGAGGAGAAAAAGAGGAAAGAAATAAACACTTTTTCAAAAATAGTTTTATTTACTAATTGCACCAAAAATATTTTCTTCCCGCATCCCACGTTGAAGACCATTTCCTCTAGGTAGGAAACTACTTCAGCCCATCCTGGTGCACTTCTCGGCACCCACGATTTTACTTGAATCAGTTCCACCCTCTCCTCTTCATTTTGGGATGAAACTTCTGTTATTTGGCATTTATCTGGTTTCCTCTGAGCTTGCCTTCACCACAGTTGTAGCACAGTAGGACAGTTTCAGCCAATATTTTTTTATTTGGTCTGCAAATCTCTATTCCTTACAGAAGGTTTTTGAAGCACAATCATTTAGAAACTACTACACTTTCCTTCATGGCCAAATGAAGCTCTGTTCCTTCTCAGCATTTATCATCATTAATAATTTACCGATGCACACTAATTTCATCTAAATGCCTGTGCTTATATAAAAGCACATGTACAAGTTAGAATAAAACACTTAACCTGGCAGTAAAACAGATCAAGAAAAAAAAAAACACCCACCTTGCTACCAGAAATGCTTCAATTGTAGAGATCTGTAAGGGGTGGTGGTGAAAGAAATTAAATCAACAAATTAAATCAACACCCCACATACTTCCTGTACAGATAGTTTTGCTGCGTATCTTTTACTCATTTTGCCATAACATTATAAGGCCACCATAGCACGTGTCAACAAGCTTTACCCAACTGAGAACAATAATGTTAAATGTTTTCCCTCGCTACTGTCAGAAAAGCTGCTGAGGCTGTACCAGAGTGTGATCATGTTTTGAGCTGTACCTGCCAGACCGAGCAGCTGCCTGCTGTTCAGTGACTGCAGTATTTCCTATTAGGCAGGTTTAAGGAACGGCATAAACACCGACACGACGCACTACACAAGTGCATTTTTAAAAAAACAGGGCCATCAGAGAAGCAGAAGCGCTGAAGTGGCTCTGACCACACGCAGGGCCACAACAACAGCATCTGTCGCGTGTGGTCACAAGAGCTTCAGGTTCACTCTCAGGTTCAAAACAACTCGGCACCTGGTGGCCGCGCGTTTCACATTGCCTCAAGAGCACTGTGGCAAGGGCTGGAGAGGACAGGTACCCCGGGTGGAAGGAAATACGCTGCAGCCAAGCCAGTGGCTGCTGCTGCAGCAGAGCCTTTTGTCCAGGAAAAGGACTGACACCTACCTGGGGAGGTCCGGGAGGAGGAGGAGGGTGCTGTAGATGTCTAGGAGGGTGGTGAGGAGGGGTGGAGGTTGTCCTCCTGGTGACAACTCTCATGGCATCTCTGGGTCTTAGCACGTCATGCTTTCTAGGGTTATCTGCACAGCAGCGTTGTGAGGGGCATTTCTGTGTGCTGAGTGTTTTTGAGAGCTCTCCTTCAGGGAAATGAGCTCTGGAAGATGCAGATCCTGTGCGAAGATAAGCCCTAAGGAAATCAATACCACATTAAAAAAAGACAAGGCTTACAGACCACCTGCAAACACACCTGCTGCTGCTTCACTGAGACAACTACAGACAGCTTCATCATTTACGAGAACACATCATAGCGTTTTTGCAAGTCCTCTGTCCTCTCTGACGCATTCACAAAGTACAGAGCTCACCCCAGAGAGCAGAACTGATCCCTGCTGGAAAAGGTTTACTATCCAATTTTTTGTTTTGCTATGTAAGGCTATTAAATTGCACGGAGACAACAAGGTGAGGCAGCACAAGCACAAGAGGGCATGGGTATATGCTTACCTCATGGTTCTGTTAAGCTTCTTTAAAAGTTACTTGCTTTTTTGTGTACTTTGGGATGAAGAGAGGGAGGGAGGGAATTTCAAGGAGTATCTCGTGATGTGAGATGGAGGGAGAGAAGGCTGTGCCTGATTTATAAAGCTTGTGAGAGAGGAGTTCAGTAGTGCCCCACGGAAAGGAAGGCTGTCATGTATAACGGGCTCCTTATTAATCATCAAAATATCTGCAGTGGACAGCGACGGATCTAATACCCCTAGATCCATCAGTCTAATAGCAGCTGTCTGCCTGTCCAGGCTTCTGCAAGTCTACCAGGTACCTGCCACACTGGAGAGCACAACCTCAGCACCTCTGAGTGAGCCTGAGGGCATCCAGAGTGCCCTGGAGGGGATTAATTTGCTGCCTGTACGATGCAGAGTTTCTCTCTGCTTGTGGAGACAGATGTATGTGGTCCTGACCTACCTGGCTGAAACTGGAGAGCTTTCCAGGAACGATTTGCTCAAAGCTTTGAGAAGCCCCAGGACACGCCGGGGCTGTGAACATGCAGGTGGGAGGGGAAGGGGAAGACGAACTGATCTGCAGAAGAGAGGAAGGATGATGAAGAACAATAGTAGAGGTTGTTTCAAGTTAGTACACACTGACAAAGACGTAGTAACATCGGTACCTCAAAAAGTGAGAATTTTCACTTGATTTATGCAACACCACGAGAGCTGACTGTACGGTTAAGCTACAGCTGGAGCCATGCACGAAACTGCGAACAAATGACGGAGGAAATTAGGGCTCTTTAGGAAAAGTGGGCAGCAAATATAAGAATGGCTCAAAGGGATGGAGGCTTCGGGGTCAGGAGGAGAAGGACCACGCCACCATTCTGGGGACCGGGAGTGCGGCCTACAAGGAAGCTGGTGCGGGGATGGGAACACCAAGTGAGGGTTTGGACCCTAAATGTTTTAAATGTTTTTTGCCTAAGCATACCACATGAGAGAATTACTCTCAACAGAAAACAGCAATCATAAACGAACAAAGAAAGTACAAAAGCCTCCAAGCTGCAGAAGAGCTGAGCTTCCCCCAAAGGGCAACTTATGCAAAAAAAAAAAAAAAAAACAAAACTTGACGAAAGAGAGAACGTGGCACCTGAATTCACCACTCTTTACAATCTTTAACCTCTGCAAACCAGTAATATCCTGTCCTAAAAAAAAAATAAAAAGTTCAGAATCTTGAAAACAACCTTCCACCCCCCAAAACAAAAGCAATACACAAACCTCCTTCACCTCTACAGGCAAACATAAAATGAAGATAAAATCAGTAAAACTAAACCTGATTTTTTTTTTTAAAAAAAAAAAAAGCTGCAGCTCTTTATTCATAGGACAGGGTTTTGACTAATCAGAGACGCTCGCCGCTTGTACGTTTCCTACACGATTGGCTAAAAGTGTAAGAATTACCCCCCCCAAAACCACTTTTCTCCTCCTCCTTCCCCCTCTCCTCCCCCCTTATCGTGAACATGTTTTTAAAGCAGGCCTCGAGGGGAAGGGTAGGGGGAACTCGGAGCCTTCCTCAGCGCCAGGATGAGGACGGCCTGGCCAGAAATGGACCTCAGCCAGCTGTCGCCTGTGACTATGGTCACTTTGAACTACGACGACTACTTCTACGAGGACAACTGCCAGTACAAGCATCTGCAGCACATGACTACTTTCCTCCCCATCCTGTACACCGTTGTGTTCCTGGTGGGCATCGTCGGCAACTCCATCCTGATAGCGGCCTTGGTCTTCAAGCGCCGGGTCCAGAGGCTGATCGACATCTTCATCATCAACCTCGCCGCCTCTGACTTCATCTTCCTCATCACGCTGCCCTTCTGGGTGGACAAGGAGGTGTCGGACGGCAGCTGGAGGGTAGGATCCTTCCTTTGTAAAGCCAGTTCTTTTATCATCTCCGTCAACATGTACTGCAGCATCCTCCTCCTCACTTGCATGAGTGCGGACCGCTACCTTGCCATCATGTACCCCGCTGTCGCCAGAAGGATCAGGACCAGATCCTATTCCACCGGCCTCTGCATCTGCGTCTGGTTGTTATCCTGCTGCCTGGGGATCCCGACCCTGCTGTCCCGGGAACTGAAGGAGCGCTACGGCAAGACGTACTGTGCAGACAAAGCCGTGACAGAATCCAAACAGATCGTGTCGCTGATGATGTTGATCCTGGCTTTCTTCTTCCCGCTGCTGAGCATCCTGACCTTTTACTGCTCCATCACCAGGAGGCTCTGCATGCATTACCAGAGGTCCGGGAAACACGACAAGAAACTGAGAAAATCCATCAAGATCGTCTTCATCGTAGTGGCTGCTTTTGTCATCTCCTGGGTGCCCTTCAACCTCTTCAAGCTCATGGCCATCCTGTTGGGACTGCGGAAGCTGCCCGACTGTTTTCCTGACGTGGTGGCCGAGGTGGGCATGCAGGTGAGCAGCCCCTTTGCCTTCGCCAACAGCTGTGCCAACCCTTTCATCTACTACTGCTTTGACAACTACATCCGCAGGGCCATGCTCAGGTGCCTGTGCCCGTGGGTGAAAGTCAGCAGCAGCGGCAGCGTCTCTGACACGTTGGACACCCGCCTGAGCCACTCCTTATCCAATTTCATCGCGGGGGAGTATGCTGCTAGGAAGAGGAAGCGCTCGGTGTCCCTCTGACTGGGAGCCAGGACCGCAGAGGAAGGGACCTCTCTCTCCAGAGACGGCAGGAAAAGACTAAAGCAAGGAAAGGGGAAAAAAGGAAACGAGCAACAGAGGCAGAGCTGCAGCTGTAGTGCAGCCTGCACGTCAGGCTGGAGGCACAGCACTTCCCTTTAAAGACAGGTAAATGGAATAGGAAACCTTAACCACTGGTTCACGGTGAGTGCTGTATCGCTGCGCCGTGCAAGCCTGAAAACGCTGCCCCGAGAGAGATCCACGGAGCCCTCCCAACACATGCAAGGGGGAGGCCTATCAGTCGGAGCCACCCCGAGGCAGGCTTTGAACTGAAATGCGGGTTTTTGTTCTGCTTGGAGCAAGAAAAACACAAGGATTGCTTCTCTTTGGTTCCTAGCCTACACACGAAAGCATCGCAACGTCCTGGAAACAACCTGATCGATGCTCCTTTTCTGGAGGTTTTCTGAGTTTAGAAATGCAATGTTTTACTGAATTGCTGTGTTACCTGCTGTCATAACTTCAGCCTTGTGTGTTTTCCTTAAAAGTGTCAGCTTCTTGATTATGGGATTAAATCTCAGTTTTAATCACAGTAATTAAGATAAGTTTCTAGCCCCTATGATTTCAGGAAAAAAAAAAAAGGTTGAAGGCAGAGAAACCAGAAGACAAGCCAATGAGACTCCGCATTTAACATTTTTTCTTAAAAACAAACAAGTAAAAAAAAAACACACAATAACAACCCAACCACAAAGACCAAAAAAAAACAAAACAAAACAAAACAACACCTTCACAGCTTTTAAGATGTTTTTTGGGGATCTGACACAATTTCTGACTGCTTGGGTTGCTGTATAACAGTAGGACGCTGTGCACCATTCGAAGTCCTGGTTTGCTGAGTTTAGCTGGGACCAGTTTATGTCAAGATACAAGCAAAGTCAAATGCAAATGTGCCTGAAAAGCAAAATTAGCCAGTTTCACAAACGTTTGAGTGAAACAGAGAATGCTGAGAAACCTTGGGTGCAGGAATGCTCACAGAAAAGGAATTCAAAAGCCTCACTCTGTTAGTTCATTGATACGAGTTAAATTCTGTACATAAATAGTAATAATAATAATAAAAGCTCTATGAAGCTGTTCCATTCCTATTTAGCAGTCTCTGGGAAATGCAGATGTCTTGCATTTTATATATTGCGGAGGAGATACCACTTGCCCAACTGCTGTCAAGTCTGACAGCAAATGGGATGGGGAAATAGAGAAGCTCCTCGTTGTTAACAGCTGTAACACCTCGTAGAACAAGCTGAACAAATATGGTGTGAAGCAGCTCATCAGAAATCTGGTAATGGACTTCTCTTTCTAAATGCTAGTGACAGAAACCTTTTCTTAAAACAAAGGGTACAATGTTTTAAAGTGCACAGTTAAAATATGAATTGGACTTCCAACAGCACTGATACCTTGGCTGTGTTGCGATGTCTCATGTTCTGTCGTCTCTCCTGTAAAATGTTTAGCTTAACATGCTGCTGCTTGTCATAAATCCAATAAATCAATACCTTAAAGCACCCAGGGTGTGTAATGTGACTGAGTCAAAAGACTGTTAGAAACTTTCCTTCTGTATTTCCTGATTTTTCGAGATTTCTATCTTTCTCCTCTTTGACACTTAGCCTTTGAAGTTTTTGAACTAGCTTTCGCAAAACCCGCAAACGTGTTGACTTTAGAGGCAGAAGACATCTGATCACAAAGTGATTAAGCAACATATATGGAAACAAATCTTGAACTGCAATAACTAAAAGATATGTAATGATATTTACAGCCCTGTAAGTAAGGCATTTTTACTTCTGCCAGCTGAAACCAACAAGTCAGCAAGTATACATCTTTGGCTCTACTTTTTAAAAAGTAAAATAAGGTGGTGACAACTTCCATGAGATGCTACACAGGGAACTCCTTCCCACTTCACTGGGGGCAGAGTTTAAAGCTAAGCTATACAAGTTTGGTTCTGTGATCATTCCCTTCTTGTAGGGATAGGAATGAGCTTTGCCAGGGCAGGAATGAGCTGGCCAACAGACCAGTGCCATCACTGACCCGAGCGGCTCAGGCACGGCTCCTTCACAAACAAAGGGTCTGCATCCATAGTCCTGAGATCCTTTTGAGTGTTAGAGAAGAGGCTTTTCCATTTCATTGAAGCTGAGTTGTTTTCTAGGTAATGAGGCGCAGCAGATTGTTCCTGGAGTAACACTGAGATGTTTTGTAAATATGTGGAAAATAACTTTTATTTTAATTAAAGAGGGTGATTAACAAAAAGAGCAATCGTCTCTGACCTAGGAAGAAGACAGAAGAACTTGCAGGGTGAACGGTGGCACCCGTGCAGACGGGCTGCAAGGCTTCAAAGAGAAGACAGCTATACCACAGCAGCCAACACAATTCATCAAAACCAGAGAGAAACAGGCAAAGCCCTGAACACTGTCTGGTCGCAAGGGAAAAAATGTGCAAACTGGGTGATGGAGGAGGTACGTCTCTGATGCAACTGCAGCACAACTGCATTCATTACAGCTTTTCCCTTGCCTTGCCTTTCCTCTGTATTCTCTAAACATCCGTAGTGGGGATAACTATTTTGAGTGTTATGAATAAATTCTGGTATTTGCATTTTTTCTTGAGACTTGCAGCAGAGCTGCTTAATGAAGGCAGAGACACGAAAGCAAACCTCACCCTATGGTAGCACAAGCCCATCAACCAAGGCATAGACCCCAGCCCTGCTAGGGTAAGTGCAGGCAAAAGCATCTTCTAGCCATCCACAGGTGGCTGAGATGAGATGATGGGATCATCAAAGTGATGCTGGGATGTGTGCCTGGGTTGCAAGGGAGTACCTGAGACACACACCAGCTTTTCACGCTCCCCTCCCTTCACTGCATGCTTTTTTTTTTTTTTTTCTCCCCCACTACCTCTTCTAAAAGGTTTTGTTTTTCTTCCTGCACGTGAGAAACTTTACTCCCCACACCTAACTGCCACCCGCCTGCTTCAGGCTTACAGATGGCACGCAGAACGACGACTGCGTTTTCAGACCTTCCTGTGTCTGGAAATCAGAGCGCTGCAGTTCAAATTTCAGTCTTGTTTGCAGCAACCTTCAAAAACGACCGTCTCAATTGTCTCCTCTCGCCAACCCTTTACCTTCTGTCTACTTTTATTAGTATCTAACAAGTGGCTTATGTTTTAGTTGAAAAAGAAAAGAAATCTCTGATTTACGTTCCAAATAACCTGAGATCTCTATCACTGAAAAAATATCACATCTTGTTTTAAAGAGCATTTTCTTAGTGAGTCAGACTCACTTATTATTTCCCTCAGCCTCAATCCCATCCAAAGCAGAACAATCTCTTTGGAATAGAATAAATCTACAGGAATTTCAGTTATTTTAAGTTGGTGCTGCTGCTTTCATTTGGTTTTGGTTCAAAATACCAGACCAAGTTGGACCACTGACCTAGAAAATCTACCAGGATCTCCTTCCATTACCTAACCTTTCACACTAGCCCCTGGAAAAAAAAAAATAATTAAAAAGCAACACATTTGCTAAATATTTCAAGGCTTGAAGAGAATCACATGCAATGCCACAGCGAATGTTTCACACGAGGGAAAAAACCTACAAAGGAGGCAATTAATTCAACAAAGCAAAACTCTCAGGATTATTTTAGGCTTTCATCCAAAAGACCATACCCTATGAAGGTGCTGATTTTATTTTTGTGAACTGCAGATCAGTTTTAGAATGTAAACGTTACTTTCAGTTAGTTCTTACAAGCGAAAGACAACAGAAGTTGAACAAACTTCTGGAATTTTGACTACTTCATGTTAATATTCATTATTTGTTTGATAGCACTAATACTGCTTAGGATGGTACCACAATTATCGTGATTTCAAGTAATTAACCCAGTAGTTTTGAGTAAGGTAACAGCCTGCCTATTTTATCCTTTTTAAAAGAGCTTGTTGACTCCAGAGTGCTTTGCTGTGTGACATGGAAGAGGTGCGATTCTGACATGACACCTACCACGGATCTTGGTAAGCAATCTGGACTTCTTTTTAATAAATCGGAGATGATTCCAGCTATGAAATGTGGGTTTTGTTTGTTTGTTTGTTTGTTTTCAATCTAACTTCTCCTTTCATTGTCATGGAAATGTAGCACGGTATTACTAACTAGAAAGCTGTCCGCAGCTCTGGGTGGGAACGTGTATCTGCCCATCTCACAGAGCTTTTCATGATTTCAGAGATATTTTTGTTCTCGATTTGGAATGAAATCGAGACCTCTGAGGTTTTCATGAAAACAACTATAAATAATAATAAAAAAAAACAATCTAGAGGTTAGTGCTCTTTCCTGAGGTGTACACAATTGAAGGTCAAGTGCCTCTGCTTCTTGACGTAAGTCAGACCCGGTCAGATGCATCTCTTGGTCTCCGTTTTGGCTTCAACAAATCAACATTTTCCAGAAATAAAGTGTTTCATCTCAACACAAAGGAAAACTGTACCCAGAATCGATGCTTATTTAACTGAGCAAGGAATTTACGCAGCCTTCATCTCAGCACCAGATGTACCAATGTGGACAGCTGCACAAAGACACTGCCATGCTACATCCAGTAAAATCTGTTGATTGCTGCACAGGAACAGTAAGAGAAAATAGAGAAATAAAAGAAATAGGAGAAAATAAGGTTTCTTTTACAGGTGCTAATAAAGCATATATTGTAAGTGGATGCCAGCTCATAAGTGGGGACACTTATGTGCACTTTTAGCAGTTATATACTGCTGGAATATCAATTTGCTGTTCTTGTATAATCACTTATATTCATGAGTCAGCAGAGACTCGTGAGCGGATCTGCAAGCAGTGAACACAAATCATTGTGTGCTCCAAAATTTCTAACTGAAAAACAATTTTGGTTCTTCTGATGTTTAAAAGGCTCCCAGTTAAGGAACATTATTTGAGGTAAAAGCCTGGCAAAGGAAGAACAGGAAGAAGTTAAAGCAAATGGCTTGAAGATGCTCCTACAATGGGAAACAGTTCCACACAGACTGGTTACCAAATACACCAGCATTTTGCATGCAGTCAGAGAAACTGAGATTGCATGATGAACAGGAACAAGGGAAGAGCTCCCTAAATTCCTACCCAGTGGAAATACGCACTGACAATGCATTAAAATGGACTCGAAAGTAATTACTATGCTACCTAATGTCACACACACAGGTAGCCCTAGGAAACCAGAAGCAGCCCACATTACCTCACGTAACATTTTAATTCTATACCACAAAACCTGCAGTTAGTGCGCTCGAGGTTTCAGTAACAACCCAAGCACCTGCTCAGTTTCCAGATGTGGGTCTTCAGCGCCCTGCTGGAGTCCCACTGCACGTGACAGGAGGTTCTGGAGAGCCCACTAAAGGAACTGAGTTCCCACACGATGCTCAGTAAAGTCCAGAGAGAATCTGGCCCCAAACACCTAGGCATGTAAGACAGGAGTTCATAATAAAGTACAAGAACGTGAAATACGGGGGATGAGAAAGTGAAGAGGATTCATCACTCAGAAGGAAAGCCCTACAAAGGCCACGCTGGTAGGGTTGTTATTTATTTTAAATACGAATTGAATTTCAGGTCTTATTTTCCCAACTCACCGCTCCTGTGTTTCTGTAACAGATAAATGCAGCTTTAGAAATAGGGGTCACGTGTTGTGTTTGAGAGCACGCAACATTATCAGTATCAATCATCTAAATAATGCATTGTAACCAAAATACATCTTTTCAAACTTCAAAACAGTTTCTTTCTTAGTAAGAGATTCATATTCTTAGTCAGAAGCTCCCACTAAGTCCAGTCAGTGAACTTACTTCCTCTACTGTTTACTTTTCACATTTTCTAAAGCACTTGGGGTTTTACCACAGGCATCCCTACAACAGAAGAGAAGAGACCAGTGGTTCTCTGGAAATTTGGACTGCGTTTTGCTGCTTTGGGTACTGGGGTAGGGCACGGGGGAGGCAAGGCAGGAATCTGTGCTGCAAGAAAACGCTTCCCACGAAGTGACTGGTGACTTCTGAGGCTTTCATTTGTGGATTTCTAGCTTCAGACCCTTTGCAAAGCACTGATTTCCAGAAAGGGCTGAGTACTCGGTTTCTAAACAGCTGGTTCTTCCAAAATAAATCAATTAGATAATCACACAGAATAACTGGATGTGTCCAACAGTCGCTAGTCAAGTCCGTAAGTAACCCACCTTTGTCCCAAAATTTGATGGTCTTTCTCTGTTTGTAGATAAAACTAGCTACTATTAATACAAAATGACAGCTGCCACCTGAAGGATGCCCTTTGTTTTACCCTGAGTTTGAGGCAAAGAAAACCAGAGCGAGCACGAAACTGCGTGACACTCTGCTCTGAGCACGAAACTTGGACGGCGGTTTTAAAAGCCATACAGATTTTCAGTCTAGCTTCAAAACCAGCGGGCAAAATGACCAGAAGGACAGACCTAAAATGCGAAGAAGAGTTTTTCCACTGAAGAGCACCACGTATAAATCGATATATTTGCCATGTACAGTCGCACGCACCTGACTTGACCACTCGCTCGACTTCCCCCCGCGCGCTGCCGAAACACCTGCATGACCACACAGCCCCGGTCCTTACCACCCATTTCCCCCGTCACCCCCTCCTCACCCTCCCTCCTCTGGGAACCACAGAAATACCTACCCACGCTTCACACGCAGCAAAACATAAAAACCATAAAAAAAAAAAAAAGAAGAGATGCACGCTTTTTTTTTTTTGCGCAGCTTTGAACCTGTGGGAGTTGCCCGCCACGCGTGCAATCATGCCACCGAAGGAAATGTTGCAGGTAAGGGTGGGAGCTCGACAGCTCTCAAGAAATACATGCACATAAACCTCTGCCCTCCTCATAGCCTGCCAGGACAGTACAAATGGAGGGGTGTTAGGAGGCAAAGAGAGGGCAGATGACTGCACCGAGAAGTGCAATTGCATGCCCAAGGCTTCCCAGCAGCTCGGCTGGAGGTGAGGTGAATGGCACCCGGCTATTTTGATTTCCCATCAAAGAACGTAGCACTTCAGGGCACTTAGGAATAGTCAGGTGGTTAAAAAAAACATGTGCACACCTTGCTGGTACAGAGAAGTCAGCTGAGAGAAAAATCAAGAGAATTCAGGGCACGGAGAGACCTGGAGAGCACCCGCTTCTTTGCAGGAGCAGAGCAGGGCATGCAGCAGATAGGAGGTGTGCTAAAACAAGGTGCCCATGAGAAGAAACTAAGCTGGCACCTGAGAAGAGAAAACATTTTAGAGCAAGGTTGCTGTGCAAAAAGGGAAAAGATCTAGCTGGAGGAAGCGAAGGATAATCCTGCAATAACCCTGATAACCCCACAGCGTCTAGGGCTAAAGTTTTGAGAGGATAAAGCAATAGCAGTGTAGCATGCTCCCACCCGCACAGCTCCTGCAGAGACTGCAACCATCCCAAGGCTATTAGAAACATCCGAAATCCTTGCTGAAAGGTGATGCAACCCTCCCATTATTCTTATTTTTCAAGGACTTTGGCAACTGGATTTGTGACTCTTCTAAATCCCTAACCCCACTCTCACCCAAATAAATACCACTTAAAGTCGGTGGGGAAACTCCTGCTTTCACTGGAATCATCTGGAGTTTTATAGGGCTAACTTCAAGAGAGTTGGGGTTTGGCTGCATGATAAGACCGAAAGCCTAACCCACAGACTGCGCAGCCAGCAGTGAACTCAGTGGGATCAGCGTGCCCTCTTTCAGAGTTCATGCTAGTGATTCATCTCCAAACAGCCTGAGGTCCCATGGAACTCCTATAATTACACAGCCCCCCGCAAAGACAAGAGGCATCTGAATAGATGCTCGGGGCTGTGCTGCTGGGCTCAGTTCCCTGATGGCATCGGCCACAACTTCCCCAAATTGCCATTCAGCAGGTGATGGCGATGGATGAACAAGTCCCAGGGGACTGGGGCTATTTGCAAGTTGACACTAAAGTGCATGCTGGCATTTCTTCAACCACACCAATCCTGTGAACCAGCCAGCTGAAAGCAGCTCAGGTGTCCTAAACACGTGTCCTCATCCACAGCTATAAGGCAGTTCATTACCAGCCAAACACCAGTGGTCCAGGAGTTTGCTTCATGTGTTTGAAGGCTCGGTCTCCCTTCTCCAGATGCCTTCCGTGGGCCACGTCCCTGGACAATGCTTACTTCAGCCAGACGTGAAAGCCTGAGCTGGAAAGAGAAGCTAAGCATCTCAATAAATAAATAAATAAAATCTGTATTTGTCATAAGACCTGATAGGATAGCATCTGCCCTAAATCAATAAAAGGTCCAGAGGAAGTGAAAAAGGAAGATTACAATAAAAACAGGATTTCCAAAACGCTGCACAGAGTGAACGACGACCCAACTATACGTTTTCAGTCTTACATGTATAATTAAACTAGAACAGCAACAGCAAGCAGCTGTCGATTTGTCTCATGCTGAACCCGGCCTTTATGTAGCAGTGCCTGCATTTTTACGAGGCCAGAAAATAAAGCAGGGCCTCCTGCCCCACGGTGGGTAGGGTGTATTTGGTGTGCGAGACACACGTGGTGCCACGGTAAGAAGCCGTAGTGTTGGTGTCTGCCAAGAGCTGTTGATGGCTGCTGGTTGCAGTCTTGGAGAACGGCTCCTGTTGGCAGGCAGGACAGAGACAGGCAGCCTTCCTTTTATTTTAAGAAAGTCACCATGTTTTCTGACTCATGTTTTAATGCCAGTGTCATTACCAGTGCAGCACAGCTGGAGGAGACCTCAGGCAATTGTCTAGATCACCAGCAAATACACGTCGACTGTTCTTGACACGTATCTGACAAAAAAAAAAAAACACATACTGGTAGCAATTCACTTCTCCTCAGAACTCAATCAATGCGTTGAAAATCATGAAATTCCACGCAGATCTGTTTAGAAAGTCCTTTTCCTTGCTCTTGAACTTGCTGGTTTATCCTCAAACCACACGTGCTTTCTTTGCAAACAGGAATGGAAAGAAACCTCCGATTAAAAAGAAAGTTGATGGGCTGTGAGGCCGTGCCCAGCCACCAGCACCAGCAAAGCGCCAGCTCGCTGGGTTGTGCCAGCCAGCTCTGTCACTTGCTGGGTCATGGCAGTGACACCACAAACATCCGCACCCTGTGGCAGCAAGTGCTTGCGGAGCAGGGAAGTACTTCTAAACCAAAAAAGGGTAGTTTTAAAATAAAGAAGGGCAGGGTTAGATTAGACTGTAGAAATAAATTATTTCCTGTGACGGCAGTGAGGCCCTGGCACAGGCTGCCCAGAGAAGCTGTGGGTGCCCCATCCCTGGAGGTGCTCAAGGCCAGGCTGGATGGGGCTTTGGGCAGCCTGGGCTGGTGGGAGGTGTCCCTGCCCATGGCAGGGGGGTTGGAATTAGATGCTCTTTAAGGTCCCTTCCAACCCAAACCCTTCATACTCAGGATTTTGATGCCACGTCTGGTCATGGCATGAGTTAGCAGTGCCTGTACTGCCTTGCCAACTCTCCATGGGGCTGGCAGCAAGTGAGCCACCCAAAAAACTTGCAGCACTGCCTGGTACTCTTCTATCTTGCCTTTCACCACAAGCATTTTTCTCCAGGTTGAGCGAAGGCAATTGCCTCCAGCCTATTTCCAGCACCGCATGTGGGCTGGCAAAAGCTACAGACACCCGCTGAGGCGACGCGATGCAGACGGGTTTTTTTTCCTCCCTCCGTCTGTCACCCAGTGCACCCTCGGCAATAACGCGTGATGAAGCAAAAGGAGCTCACCATTCAAGTGGAAAAAAATTAAACCGAACCGCTCGTAAGAAGTCGCTGAGGAGGAGGAGGACAGAGTTTACATGGGTAAAAGTTGCTTTTACAGACACGGAAGCTGAAAGTTGGTATTTGCTGCCCTATTTGCAGTGCTAGCCTCTTCTGAGCAGATTCAGATCAGCCCCATCACTAGGGTCAAGGCAAGAAAATGTACTTTCATGTGACACATTTTTAAAAGAAATCATTTGGAATCATTTCAGCACTATTTTGGATGAAGAACTGATTCTCAATAAATATTATAGTATTAAATGTCGTGTGAGCATTGGTTTTACACAATAGATCTTTGTTTATCTGAGGTATCAAACTGTTATTTGGTAGAATGGTTAACTAAAAATAAAACTCGCATTCTCTCCCACAGGTGGTATCTACCAGAGTTGTTACATATGAAATGTAACTAATTTCAAGTCAACTTTGTTAGAAATCTACAAGCTTCTTTTAAATCTAAAACCACTGCAAGCTTTTACCTGCTAAACGACTCAATGAGTTGCTTAAATAGCTAAAACAGCAGCACCTGCACATAACTCCAGCAGTTTTTGACACCCAAACAGGAGAAACACAAGAGCCTTCACACTTTTGCACTGAGCAGAGCAGCTCAGAAGCTCTAAACGGGAAACCTGAAAATGCTGAATTAGCTCACAGCAACAATGGCAGCGTCACCTCCCCTCCTCCCCCCAAAAAAGACAGTATGACACTAAGAATACCAGTGCGACATCTAACTATTAACAAGACTAGGCCTTTCTATTTTTTGTTTGTTTGTTTGTTTGTTTGTTTTATTTGCAAAAGAAGAGCCCAGCGTTTTACTGACCACAACAGAAAGCGGCCGGGTCCTGCAGATGCCGCCGCCGCCTTCGCGGCACCACGTGCGCCATTTTGTGGACCCCGGCGCGATGTCCCTGGCATAGGCCAGGGACACGGGAACCTCTGGAGGGAAGGGAGCAGCCAGGACCAAAATAAAAACCATAAAAATAAAAGCCAGGACTAAAATAAAGCTGTTTGCAAAGGATGAGTTGCGTGTTTTCTCTTTAGAGTCCCCTGCAGGCCCTGACCCGAGCAGCCTCCAACGCAGTGTCTGAAGCAGGTTTGCTGGGGGTGCTGCTGCAGACCTGGTGCAAGTGGCTGTGGAAATGGCAGAGCTGTGCTCTTCGCTGACACACGCCTCAGCTACGCCTGTGCGTATTTATTCTGCTGGCACAGTCAGCGCCACTCGGGGCTATAGGGCACATCTCTGCAACGCCATTTTCAGAGACATGGCCTCCCACGAGGCATGATGAGGTACCTGATGCGATGGCCTGTGCTGACACCGCAGTGTTCATGGCATGTTACAAAGCCAGTTTTATCTCAGCTACTCTCAGGGCATCCTTGTGGGTCCCTGCCACCTCGATATCCTACAGCTCTAGGGCGGTTAGCTCACACCTGCAGCCCCTGAAGCTGTGCTTGTTTAGGTCTGGAATAGCGAAAACGGAAATGCTTCTCGAAGCATTTTTCTTTGCGGAGTCGCCTCGCCCTGTGTCCTCCCCAAAACCCAAAGCAGACACAGCGGGATGCAGCACTATGGGGCCGGCCGGGCTCCCCGCTCACCCCACAGCGCCGTCACACCCAACCGAAAGCAGCCCCCGCCTCGCAGCGCAACCCCAAAAACCCAACTTCGGCGTGGAAACAACCCCAGGGGGTCCTCCCCACCCAGCCTGGCCATAAAGCAGGAGGGAGATTGGGGCAGAACCGCTCCTTCCTCCTCCTCCTCGTGCTCTGACCCCGCTCTCCCCATGCCCGCTCCCCCCTCGAGGCCAGCATGGCGCAGGGCGCTGCTCGCCTCAGCCCTACCTGAGCGCCGCGGCCGCTCCGCCGCATCGGGACCCGAGTGTGGCGGATCCGGGACCGACACCGGGACCGGGACCGGGTTTGGGGCCGGGTTTGGGGCCGGGGGAGGCGGCCTCGCGTGCGAAGGGAGCTCGGCAGCGGTGCTGCTTTGAGTCAGGGCCGGCCGCGGCGGCGGGGGAGAGCGGGCTGCGGCTGAAAGAGAGAGCGGCGCTGAGTGATCTCCGGCCGGCGCCTGGCACGCAAGGGCTTGGCGGCTCCCCCCCCCCCCACATATACACACACACACACCGTGCCCACCGAGCCCTGAGGGGAGAAAGGTGGCAAAAAGGGGCGTCGGAGGGGGTAAATTTGGTGTTTCGGCTTGCTGCTCCCCAAGGGCTGCCGCTGGTTGTCAGCCCTCCCCCGCGCAGCAGTGCTCGTCGGCAGCAAGGTGTGATTTTGCCATGTCCTGCAGGTAAAGGGAGCTGGGGTACATAAAAAAGCAAAAAGTTCCGTGCCATCAGCAGGCTGAGCAACAGAAAACAGCATAAACCACTCAGCAATGTAGGTATTTACCAAGAAAGGGTGTTTTTTTTTTTGCAGAGATCAGGAACACCCGAGGTGTTATTCATCCCTCTCAGAAACGACAGCAAACGGACAGCTCTGAAGGTTTCGTCTCAATGGATTCAGTTGAACCAGTTATACCACAAGCCTTCCCAAAGCTGGTAAGTGAATGATGATTACTCACAAAGAAAGTTTCTGTAGCGTGAATATCAACCCAAGCAAACACTTTCCTCACAAAGTCTCTCCAAGAAAGTCAGGGCACTCAGTGAACTTTCAGAGGCATCGCCTGGGAAGCGTTTTCCACCTCTATTTTACAAAGAAATTACAGGCAGATTAAGATCAAGCTGTTTATTCCCCCTGAGCAGATGTGAAATAATTTGAGAGTAAAATATAAGACCCCTTCACTACCAGTCCCATCAGTTTGCCCCAGGATCCCTGTTGGGATAAAATGCTTTTATTTTTATTTTATTTTTTCTACCTAGTCCCAGCCTGAATGCTGTGCCAGATCTCAGCTGCTAGTTTCTGCTTTTAAAGAACTTGCCAAAAGATTAAAAAATCCTTTAAAAAAGATAAAAGATTGAATAAAAGGGTCACAAGTGTCAGTGGCAGGTTTTTTATTTCGTAGATTGTCCTACTTTGTAGATTATGCAGCAGATTAGCCACCCGAGAAGTTTTCTGTTTACTTCTTATAAAGGACACAAGTGCTCAGATAACTCAGTGATTGTGAGATTCGGGAGAATCAGAGATCTCCGTGCTGATTCAGTTTTGCCCGTATACCAAAACTGATCAGATATCAAATGTGGCTGGCTAAGATTTTCTGGAAGTTACACTGCAGAGGAATGAACAGGTTACATGTGTGTTTAACAAAATATAAAAACTTCTTTCAGTTTTAGCATGGAATTCACAGCAAGTGCTGCTCTGCTCCAGCTATGCCACAATTCAGAAGAGAAGTGACACCGGCTTGCATCGACAAAGCAATACAACCAGCTCAAAACACAAGGTGAATTCCCCTCTACTTTCCAAACTTTTCCTTACCAATTTTTTTTTAGCAGCACATACAAAGAGAAGTCAGAAGCATCAGTTTCCAGGACACATAACTCTAAGGACATATTGATAAGACCCATGACTTTCATTCTTTTAAGAAGGAAATACACGTGGAGTGCCCAGGCAGTGAGAACAAGCCGTGTCCTGAGAAGTTGCAGGATGGTGAATGCAGGAGTGGATTTAAGCTACAGAGCTTTGCCTGCAAGGGTTACATTTGGGAAGAAAGAGAGAGGCTGAGCAGACATGCAAAACAAGCAGGTAGAAAATTATTTCTGTAGCAGAAAGGACTGAAGTTTCTTTTTTTTTTTCTTTTTTTTTTTTTTTCATGTGGTCAATATGCTTATCAGCACAAACTGCGATTTTCTAAGCCTTTTTCTCAGTACTGGTGCATTACTGTAATTCATATATGCATGTGGCACATTCATGCGTGACCAGGGAAGCGGAACTTGTCTAAGCAAAACTGGCAGCCATAAAGAAATCTGCAAAATAGGTCTGCAAAAGTGGTGAAGTAGCTGAAGGTGAAAGAGCTTGCTGCTCTGCATAGGGACTGATTTCACTCCAGCTGTGCATGATGCCACATACCTGCTGAGACACAGAAAATATGAAAAGAGATTTGTTATTCAAGACAACTGGTTAAGTGCAAATTAACATCAATAGCTGATCCAACTAATAATTAAGAAACAAACAACCCCTAAAACGTAGGAATACCATTTGCCCAAAAGACCACTGTGCTGTATTATTTGCAGCCTGCCAAATAGCTCCAACAGCACAACAGCTAGAGCATGTTTGGGTTTGTGCTGAAGCAAACTCCTCTTGTAGGGGAGACCTTAGAAGAGGAAGTTGAGGGTGGGACAACAGGAAACTTTGGAGAATCAGGTACTGCTGCCAATAAGTCTTTCTGACCCATAAGAAAGAAAGTGGACAGGTACATTTTCAGGATCCAGTGCTCCGTGCCAAAGAAAGCCTTCCTGCTCAATTAGGACTTTCTTTCCCCCATCATAAGGCTGCCCAAGCAATACAGGTACTGAAGCTTGACAATGGCAAAGCCTGGTCTCTCGACAAGGTCAAATGCTGTTGTAAATTGTGGACTGCAGGGTAAAATCCAAGGCTAGAACTGTGCTTGTAGAGACAGGGCAGCTCTTCCACCAACACTAGTGGGAGGTTGGAGCAGAGATACAGGATGAAATATAGCTGTTGTCTGTTATTTAGCCTTTTGTCGGCTATGTGAATTCATTTCTACAGTCAGACTCAACTAGGGGAAGGGATAGTCTTGAGATTGCTGTTCTGTCTTCCTTCAGTGTCTATTGCTTCTCCCTCCTCTCTGTCACTTACTTCACCCCTTGCTCTCTTCCATATGTCCATGACAGCTGAACACTAATGTCTCCCAATTCCTCCTTGGGCTTTCCTCCTTTTCCTGCTTCCTTTACTTATTGCTGATTACCAGATAACCTAGAAATATTGTCAGGGAGCAGCAGGTGCTGGGCTGCTCCAAGAGGGAGGACAAGCCAAGAGCCAGCAGGGACCGCAGTATGGGCAGTGACACTCCCGTAACTCTGACCCCAGCGAGTGGAAACCAAACAGAGATGTGCCCTAAAGGACAGCAGTGCTGCTTTGCAGTTTTTAGGCAAGTCTCCTTTTGTCAGCCGTAGAAATGCTCTCCCTTCTGAGCAGTAGCCCTGCACATGTGCCCGTGACTGCTAGATCTCGTGACTAGCAGTGTCTTGTTTTAGCTTCTGCTGCGGTCTCCCGCTGTGATTTCAGACATCGCCTACTTGTTTCTCCTTCCTTGATGACCAGGTAGGTGGATTTCTTTACTTAACGTGGGTATCTGAGATAAGGCACTGTTACACAGGGCTGGCAAGGACCTTCTAGGTCTTCAAAAACAGCTCTGGGCATAGGCGCCCATCTCATAAACTGATCACTCTCCATCCTGAACCTACTGAGGGATTTTCCCCTCCTTTCTCCTTTGGAAAGGCTCCCTCCCTGCTTGGATGATGAATCGTGCTTTCAGAGTCCTACTCAAACTGAGGCACAGTTTGGTTTACTGCACTTGTTTTCCCAAGTGATTTGAAATCACTTCAGACACTTGATGCAGGTGCACCTGCTTGCTTCTTATCTAACCAAGGAGCCCAATCAGTAGGACTCAGCACTCCCTTGTCTGTCTTGATGTGAGGTTATGATTGCCATGCTGTGGCTACCCGAAAAGATGTAGTTATCCCATCCTGTCCTGTTCCCCCACCCACCAAGAGGAGCCTGAGCTTAGTTAAATGTGCCTGTACTGTCAGGGTTTGTTACTACAGCCTGCAACAACTTATTGCGAATCGCAGCTATGTTCTCAGCACAATGGGGTGCCAAGGTGAATGTGATTTAATAACAATCAATACAAGTAGGAAACCTAAGGAAGTGTAACAACAAGAATTTTTTTATTAGGTCAATAGCCAAGTCATTCAGGAGGAATTAATTTTCAAGATTTGGCTACAGAAGAGCTCTGCAATCTCATTGCCTTCCCCATGCCCAGCAGCTTTATTTTTATTATTATTATTACTTTTTTTTTTCGGGGGAGACTTCAGCAGGTTTCTTCCATCCTTGGGTCTTTGACGCTGGGTTCCCTCTAGTGGCATTAACAGGAGCATCGATTCTGTGTTATTGACTGATCTGGGTCCGTAGAAGGGGCAGGGGGAAGAGGACACTGCAGGATGCTACCAACTTACATCAGGAAACACTGACTTGTCTTCTTCTGATCTTCTGATTAGTAGCCTAGCACTTTTGTGTACCACAGGTTCTTTATTTTTTCCATCAGCTGTTCAGCCAGTAAACTGAGTTTGGTCGTTTCTCTGATGAGGAAGGTCCTGCAGGAGACAACGGCGTATGTGGTAAGATATACACATATGTGAGTAAGGGCAGTCTGCCTCTGCAGTAGTTATCAAACTACCCTTCTTTCACACTGCCTTTTTCATTGAGAGTGCAATGCTCCTCAGCACTCCTAGAGGGGTTTGCCTCATAAGATAGAAACAGGCAGTCTGTATTTCCTGTGACTTAGATGAAACTGTATCTCCTGGGTCATCTTGCTTTTCCTTTCAGGAGGAAATTCTTTCCCCTTCTTTGAGGAATATGTATTTACAGGTAGAGCCGACTTTGTGAACTGAGTGCCACCAGTGTTTGCTGGCACCTTCAGTACTCAGCCCTTCCCAGACAGCACCACTCTGTGCTATCCCCATGAGTATTGTATTCAATATGCATCCCTGGGAAGAGGTTGCACTGTGATACAAAGCCATATCAACCTCGCTTTTCATTATAGTCACATCAGGCTTTGGTTGATTCATTGCCCCTTGGGTCTCCTTCTCCTTCTAGTGCATTAATCTGTTCTTTCTCCCACTCCTTCTCCCTTTCCACCCACGGCTATTGCAATGCTAGCGCAGATTCTCCATACCTGGTCCCAACAACTACTGGAGTCTGGGCAGCATCCGCCAAGAACTGACCAACTCTAGGGGACATCTTGTTCACAGTTTCGTAGATGTAAGCTGCAATTGCATCGGGGATGACCAACCAGTCACGACGGTCTCTCTCAAAGATGGACTTTGAGTGCACTTCTGCAAAGGAGGAGGCAAAAAACATGAGGTTTCTCCAGTCCCTCTGATGTCTTCCCCCACACACAATGGGAAGAGACATGAAACTCTCAGGTTCACAGCCTCCCCCAGAATTTGATTTGCTCTAGCAGCATCCAGCAGCACCTCATTGCTAATTTGGGGGCACCTGAGTCATAGACTTTACGTGCTAGAATATTTATACCAGGGATAGATGGTTTGTACACCAAGCTCCTCCTGTCTGGTTTCACTTAGCTAGCACCATAAATTCATGGTTTTACCTTATGGATGGAACAGACTTCTCTAAGGCAAGTTAAAACACGTCACGAAAGCTTTTCAGACTTACCGGGAACGGTGGTGCTGAGGAGCAGGATCAGAGCTATCACCAATGCCCTGTATTGCACCATGGTTTGCGGTCCCAGTTCAGCCCCGCACACCTGGAGACCTGCTGGAATCACAGCACAATGCTTTGTTTGTTTTCAGAGAAATAAAACACATCCGTTAAACACCACATTTGTGCAACAAACCTAATGAATAAATGAAAAAGAAAGTAGGAATGATCATTTGGTGCATTTCTTTTGAAGGAGCGAGGAAAAGATTGTACAAAGAAAAGTATTCTTTTATTTGTATAATAGCACATATCCACAACGAATGATAACTTTCAGAGTTCCAAGGAATCTGTGACAGTTACAATCACTTTTTAATTATAAATATATATATATAATAATAATAATTATTATTATTATTTTTTAATAAGAGAACTAAAATTCCTTGTTTCAGTATTTGAGCAAACAAAACTGGCAGCGATCAGAATAGACTTCTTCTACACATAGGTACAACTGCAAAAAGTCTATTAAGGGAATTTTGGTTTGATCTTTTGCAAATGGCTCTAAGGAATCTTGTGTTAGTCAGTGCTTCATATAAAATGATATGAATGAGCCAACGATCGGAGTATTTTGTCTTGAGCTAGAAAAGACTCAGCCAGGTTCTTCTCTTTTCCACGCTGTGATTGGTGAATCAGCTGGCAACCCAGGCAGAACACATTTTTTGAAGGGACTAAGTACAAACTTCAGCCTCATCCAACATCTTTTTGTCTATTAAAAAAGGCAGAGGAACTCTTGAAAAGTTGGTACTTAGTACATCGAAAGGATTACATTGCATCTAAACAAGATTTTCAAACACAGTGTTCTTAGAAAGGTTTTTAGAAGTTAAAACTGATTACAGCCTGACTTACAGCATGACATGTCAGAACAACATGAAGTAAACATTGCAGTAGTAAGACCTGCAATGTCAAAAAGAAGGCTGCAAGCCTATTCCTTATGAATACTTCGCTAAATCCTGTTCCAGATAGCGGCACTAGTCAGCGCTCCCTCTTACTCCACAGTAAGACAGTTTGTTCCCATTTTGTTCTCCTTCTAAGCACAGATTACCTCAAAAAGTTACAACTCCATCTTCACTAGACATTTGCCAACTGGCAGCAGTTCCTCCATTAGCACCCTCCCTTGATTGTTAATCCTAGAGACAGATTCTCCCTCTGTATACAAAAGTTATACATTTTCTTCCCAGGAGCCTAAAGAGGGGATCTTACCTGCTTTAAAGCCTGTAGACCCTGTGTTGAGAGCAGCTGTGAAAAAAGTTAGACATCTTCCAACACAAACTGTAATCCCTACCATGGGCTCAGCCCTCCTATGAGCATCCTATGGAGCATCCATCACTCAGCTTCAGTCCAGGTTGCTCAAGCACTCCCACCCTCTTCCCCCTCCACTCGCTTCTCTACACCCTACATACACCAGTCACAAAGTCCATGCCACCCAGAACAGGCAGTGCAGCTCTTACCTGTCCTGCTTTCTCTCTCTCAGGCCGAAGCTGAGGTAGATGCTCATCTGAGACACCGGCATTTATGCAGAGCTAATATAGAGATAGCAAGGGGTCAAAGGTCCTGCTTTGTTTCCCCATTTGCTCTTTTGCTGTTTTTGGGATTTGGTAACGGAGGGTCAGTCTGACCTGAGCCTAGGAGACGTGGAAGGCAGCTCCTGGGTCACTGAGTCCCCTGCTTTTCAGGCAACCATGTCATGGAGGCCCCTTTCATAAGCTGACCAAATTCCACAATAACAGGAGCTGGAGCTGGGCTGAATTTTGCTCCCGCTGCTCCTGTGGGAAGGCCTATGCCATAACCTCACTGCACTGACAGATGCAAATTATTTGTGGCTATTACGCTCATCCATATTTCACCCTCTGTTTCCAACACATCCATTAACCAACTGAGGAATGCAGGTGAGCACACATCCATGCAGCACTCTCGCAGTTCTTCTGTCCCTATGTCCCTATATCCAAACATTTTTGCACAGGCTGACGAGATGGGCATGCACCTGAGCCAGCTGTCAAAACATGGACTGGGGAAATATAATTCCTCCCCAGGCTGCCCGGGGAACTGGGCCCAGTCAGAAAGCAAGCGTTCCCCTACCACAGCCAGGGCAGCCAAGTCAGCGATACACCTCAGGGCACATCAATTCAAGAGGGTTGCCAGTGGGTTCCCAGACAATTTTCCTACTTTCTTGGTGAAAAGATTTTTTTTTTTTAATAAAAATTAAAAAAAAAAACAAAACTCCTGAATATATGAAAAACCCTCCTGAAACTACTGCAAACATTGACAAAAAAAAAAAAAAAAAAAAAAAAACATGGAAAAATCATATTGCACTTTTGTCCAAAAAATAGCAACAGAAAATTCTTACTAATGTCTATCGCGGTTATTTCCAGAAGTTTATTTCCAGAAGTCAGAACAGAGAATTTCCAGTTCCACTTCTGGTGAAAATACTCAAAAGCAATTTATGGTCTAGGAAGAAGACACAGGAGCAACAATTTGTAAGTTCCCTTATATTTTAATGGTACATTCAGCAATCATTGAAAAGCCTCTACACATTTACCATCTGCTCTTACAGCTGCACTAACATTGAGAACACCAGTACGAGGCACGTTATAAGCATTAAACTTAACAGAAATTGCAACAAGCAGTTATTACTATGGGTGTTAATTAACATCACATCATCTTTCTCCTACGTCAGGTCAACAAATGGCAGTCTCTGACCATATTAAAGGGGTATTTTATACTGATGTGCTGCTCGAGGTAGTAATACCAAGATTGTTTAGCTGCCCCGTGTAGGGATATGTACAACCGTGGAGCTTCGCATTGTGCTTGCTATCACGAGGCAACTTACCCTCCCCACCAAGTTAGCCTAACTTTACCTAGCGCTATCATGAACACAACCCCAGAGATAGCAACTGGGCCTTTCAGCACTTTCTACTGCCAAACAGGCAATTGCCAAGCCCAGATCAATGATTGCACAAGCAGCAGCCCTTGCCCCCCGTTCCTGGAATGGCATCCTGGAATGGCAGGGTGCTCTGCAAATAAGCAAGAAAGCCAGGTATTGCAAGTCCTTTCTGAATCAAAGAAAAAATAATTTATTACTTTAAAAAAAATCTTTTGTGATGAATCTCTGGCCTGAGGTAGAAAGCAGCTGACAGAAGCAGCGTGGGCGTCCTTATCTGCCCCATGGGTCACGGTCACTCACTCATTACATTATTATTTTAATTATCATAACTCTTGTGGCACTATCAAGGCACTCGTGATGAAGGAAATTCATTCTCTATGGTAAAGGTATGTTCCTTCAGCTGCATGACAGGAAGAAACAAAAGCCTACAGTGAAAATAACTCTAAACATGGCCAATTTCTTTCACCACAAACAGGCTGACATGAGAACATCAGCTCTTTGGAATGGCTAAAAAATTAAACATTAGTAAGTTACAGCCTAGAAAGAATGAGGCTAGGCCATTTCCTACCATTACTTCTTTCAGTGTGTAGTATTTGACCTACTCAATTCAATCTCTCTTTTAAAAAGAAGTCAAAGATCTGGTAATCTTACTGGGGAAAAAAAAAAAAGGAATATACATAGCATTGAGCAGTGCTGTTGCAAAGACTTTCATTTATAGCCAATTAAAAAGAGAAATGAGCATTTAAAATGTAGCCTATTTCCTTCCAGCTTTTCTGCCTGCTTTCAGTTGCAAAGAATGCATTTATAGATTTCCTTTTTAATTGTTTCACAGCCCACCAACTGGTGCTTTATGAACTACAGCATTCTCTGGACCAGATCTTAGCAAACCTGGTACCATTTCTGCTTCCCTGCTGGAAAACCTAATCAACTTCTGTCTGCAGTTTAGGTCACAGAATTAAGTCTGAGATATAATCACTTTTCCCTGAAGAGTTTTGTTTAACATTTTTGTAACTGTGAACGAAGTAACTGAAGAGCAGCTCAATCATGATAAAGATAAAACTCTTCAGACTTTCACACAGCACGAATTGTGTGAATTCACACAATCTACAGTTAGTCACCCTAGCACAAGCATGGGGCCCACGGTGACAAGTAGCGATGGAAGGCTCTTTCATGGTATTTAGATCACAAAAATGCAACCTCTGCAGTTGTCGTGCTCACACTAGTGCATCACGCTTCAACCACTGCTGCTGTTACACACAATCATCTGGGTTTTCTTAGTAAAGCTTGCTGGACATGTGTTGGCTTATACACGGTTAAACATTAAGGAAAGGAAACTCTTCCCTGTGCTACCATACCAGGATCACTACTGATGTCCCAATAGGCTCTGCTCTTGAAGGAGAAAGGGGCATTCCCTGAAGCCTGGACATTTAGGCTGGGTCGAGAAGCTAGTGGATCCTGCTGCTCTATCTCCATAGAAAGGCATCAGAAATAAGCACTGTCAGCCAAGAAACTAGGAAAATGAGCGCTCTCCATTGTAGCCTTTGGTCAATCAGCAACTGCATCAGATATCCAGCTAGGAGTGCTTGCTTCTAGCATTATGTTTCCCATCATTGTCGAAAGAAAAGGAAAAAGGGAGGTGGGCAAAATGAAAGCACACCCAAGTCAGTCTTCCAGGGGCACCAGTAACAGGGACATAAAAGAACAAATAATTGAAAGTGTCCCGTGTGGCACTGGTTGGGAAATAAGCTGGGCGATACAGTGATTAACACTGGCCAATCTCTGTGCCTCTGGGTTACACAATAATTCACAAGATGCTCCTAAAGCTCCTTGCCAAGTCGAGTCTTGAATCCAGAAGTGCCTTTGGCAAGCCAGTTTCCTGTCGAAGCAGCCAGCATGCAACTACAGCACCCAGAGAACATCAATTTCTCCAGCACATCTTAAATGAAAACAAGGGATGAATCACAAAGAGAAATGGCAAGCCGTTCCCCTTTGCAGCTGGTCTCAAAGCACAGAGAAATCTTGTGTTTAGGTTGCAAGGTAGGAGATAAGAAAACCCTGCAACCTAGCTGTAGATCAGATGCACCATGTATTCAAAACTGGTGTGTTGAGGTAAAGATCAAGAAGACAATAGTAAAAATTGTGACTGTAAGACTTCTTCGGAGCCCTTTATCCCACCCCATGTATATAATACATGGCACAGTGAGCAAAGGGAGAACATAAAACGCATAAAAAAAAGAGTAGATGGCTCAGGAAGCATACAACCATCAAAGTCATGCTTCCTAGAGCTGAAGGAAGTTCTGGTTCACCATATGAGGGACACCAGTCATACCCTGCTCAGTCCTTGTGGGGACAATCAAGCTTTGGTAAATTTTAGCCTGTTACATTTACAAATAAAATCAAGTCTGCTTTGAAGGTTAGAACAAGCATCACTATAGGTACTAAGGTCTAAGCTTAACGTAGGGCAGGATATTTCAGTCAATATAGGGCACATAAGGTGGCAACTTTCAGTTGTGCCAGTGAGCCCTTATTAAGGCAGTTGTATATCGTTCTATCATCTTTCTGTCACAGTGATTCTTCTTTTAGGGAGAGAGGCTTACCAGAGACAAAAGGAAGTAAATGCCTAACTATGCTGAATAGCCAGGCAGAAGCAGAAATGTTACGTATTCTGAAGTATAACAGAGGGCTTATGAAAGGAGATGTTGTGCCTCCTTACACCAGACTCTGAGGGGGCCTGATCAGATGAGCTCCAGAGGCCTCCTCCAACTTAAAATTATTCTAGCGTTCTGTGACTTCACAGCTCTGTGATTATCTGAGTCATTCTCCAGTAACTGGTGTGCAAAGGACCAGCATTCTACAGACTGGGCTCCTTGTAGGGCCAGGGTACCTAACGAAGGCAACTGATGTCTCTCTTTGAAGTCTGGGAATACAATGTTTATTAAAAAATTCCACTGTTTCCAATAGAAAATTTTCAGTGGATCACAGCCCATTAAAAACTTAAGTCTCCAAATCAAAGCAGTAACAAAAAGGCATTACATATTGCTTTCGTGGTCACTAGACATAAATTCTTCAGGGTCACAAGTTTAAGGGGAAGTAGCTTCATCTTTTGTCTTGTTTGCTGGTTGCCTGTTCAATTAAAAGCAGCCGTTCCAACACACATAGCTGAAAAGCTAAGAGGAGTCCACTGGGAATCCCAGTTCTTTCAGCAGTGGCATTAAATGACTATGCTTCTTGCACTGTGGGAACTCCCTCTGTCCTGCAAGAGAAAATAAAAGATTCAGGAACAAGGAAGGACGGATGGAAAACATGCTTCTTTCTACCTGCTCTGAGCACCACAACAAAACCACCCATACATCCCAGCTGGTTCTAGAGCTCCATTTCCTTAAAAAATTCAGAGGGGAAAATTGTTATATGCAAAATGCAGCCCTTTTTGAAGGCTGCCACCTGGTAAAATACTGCATGTAGGCAGTAATGGACATTTAACTTTTTTTTTTTGTTTAAAAAAAATCAATTTTTTAAAGGGAGAATGTGGTATCTCAGAGGCTAGCAGTTGGATATGAAGCTTCTTGCACACAAGATGCTGGCTGAAATATAGTCCCAGTGTGAACTGGCACGATGAGATGTGAACAATAGCTATTCACTGCCCATATAATGCAAATCCAGTCCTCAGGAGCTGCAACAAGGAAGTCACTCTCACCCACCTGGCCTGAAGGATCATGCGTTTCCCACCACTACAGCCACCTATGATCTTAAAAGCCTATTTCATGCAGCTTCAGGCATCTTATCTTGATGCTAGCACACAGAACCCCAAATGGCTCTAAGTAGGGGCAGCAGTGAGAGGGTGTAACTTGTCATCCTTTGTGGGATGTGATAGGGGACCTACTTTATTTAGCTTTTCACTTTGTCCCTAAACACACTAGAGCCATGCAACACACGTTTGAAGGCAGGGAAACAGGCTGCAGAAAGTAACAATCATTCACTCCCAACCCCAGAACCCAGCTCTTCCCTTTGGCAGGAGGGCAAAAAGGGCAGCTGACTCACCGACCGCAGTCCCACACCGTCCCTATGCTTGCTGCCCCGATCTGGGATGATTTCCAGCGAGCGGTAACTGGGGGGTTTGTCTTCTGGCCAGTCCCGAGACCGATTGCGCCGCCTGCGGTTGGTCACCGGGACGCGGTCGTGCTCCTCTGAGGAGCTCCAGGAGCCCCGGCGGGACGGAGGAGAGTAGCTGTGCCTCCGGTGGCCCGAGCTATTGCTCCTCCCGGCGTGCTGCTGGTACTCTCGCCTCCCACCACGATGGTGGCCGGGGCGCTCCCTGGGCTCCTCCGAATAGAAACTGCAGCTGCTGCTGCTGCTCTTGCCCCTCTCAGTCCGGCGGGGGGGTGATGCATCCCGCCTGGAGTGCTGGGGCCTGCTGGTGTAGCCGCCTGTCCTCTGCCGCTGCGGATAATCCTCTCGCTGCCTGTCCCGGGGCTCCCGACTGTAGCTGGAACGAGAATCCCCACTGGACGGCAAGGGCCACCTCCGATTTTCCCTCCTGTTCTCTGCTGCTGAATCCCAATGCCTGGGGCTGCGGGCATCTCTGGGTGGCCGTGAGGAGTTGCTGCCCCCATGGGAGGAGGGGACGCGGTCAGCGAGCGGAGGAGGAGGTCCTGGTAGGCTGCGCGGCACCACCTCGGAGCCCAGGGAGGACAGCAGGCTGGGCTGCACAGCCTGTCGCTGGTGTGGAGGTGGCTGGGGCTGCGACAGGCTCAGCTTTTGGATTTCAGACTCCAGGTAGTCCAGAACACCGTTGTTAGGGGCAAGTTGAGCTGGTGGCTGCACCAGCGGAAGGCTGTTGTGCAGAGACACATCTAGGGGTAAAAGCACAAGGGATTGCAGCAAGTCAAGGAGAAGCAATAAAGAAAAAAAACTCATGTTTTTGGCTAAATCCCTTCTGAGCCTCTCTTCTCTTCCTCACTGCAAGAGCTCTTCAAACTCAAGCACTACACCTTACCTTTGGCGGTTGTAAAGTGTAGTAACTGGTAAGTTGCAGCCAGGATGTGTGTTTTGAGCAGCACAGAGGCAAGAAATCAAAGTCATCCAGAACACCAAGAAATGTGTTCAGAGAGGAACGTGTTTTTTCCTACAGCATTGACACCATTTTTTTCTTAATATATATTTTTTTTTCATTAGAGAAAGTTCGGTGTTTCCTCCTAGATTTCACTGAACTGGAAGTAATATGGATCAATACTGCAAAAGATTTTTTTTTTGTAATACAAATGCACATAAACACACACGTTTCTTTACTAGGAAGCTGGTGCTGCTCTGGAACAGTTACCCAAAAAGGTCATGGAATCACCATCCTTGCAGGTTTCCAGGACTCAGCTGGACAAAGCCACAGCTAATATGACTGAGTCTGGAGTCAGTCCTGCTGTAAGCAAGAGCCAGCACTAGATGACCTTAAGAGTTCCCATCCACCCAGCACCTCTAAAATTTCAAAGTTGACCTGAAACATGCTAAGAAACAGCCTGAGGAATTTAGTTGTTCCTTGTACTCTGCCAGGATGCACGTGCATTTCCTCCAGAAGTCTCAGTGCATTCTGTCTTACAATTATATTGAAATCCCCTAATTTTCTGGGATTATTAAATGAGTAAGTTATTTTATTACTTATTTCTCTACAGCTTCATATACTTCATCTTTCCTCCTCCATTAAGGCAGAAACATATACCGCTGATGTAGGATTTTGGGGCAGAACGTCTAGCAAGTTCTTCCGTGTTCAGCAACGAGTCCTTTATTCTTCACTACTTGCAGGCTAGATCTATTGCACGGGAGGGAGTTTGCCCTCAATCATACGAAGACTAGACATTTGATAAGAACTCAAACAAATTGCACCTCTCTTGTCATGTCAATGTTGGCTATAAGGAGTTGACCGTGACCAGCACAGCAGAACAAAGAGACAGTACCCTCCTCTACCACACGAAGGGAGATAAGCTGGGTATATTTACCCTGCAGTCACTGTGGGGTAGCACAAGCTATGCCTTAGTTAGCATTAAACTACTTCTCTGGCACTGAGTCTAGCAGGACACTTAAGACAGATATCCTGTCTTTATCCACCCAGGCAAGTCTAAAGAGCAGATGTTGCAGAGCTGTCGTGCTAGGAACATCTTTCTCACTTCTGCAAGAGAGAGGATGAAGCCTCACGGCTGAACCTGCCTGAGAATTGTCCTGCTTCTCATCCTGGTTTCCCTCTGAAATGATGCCCGTGACCTCACCTCGTTGCAGTAGAGGTTTCAGCTGGTAAGAGGAAAGTTGCGAGTTCCTGTCGCCACCTTCATAGAACACGTTAGGTGGCATCCAAGGCGCGAGTGCCTGAGCCTGCTTCACAAAACGATGCCGTTCCAGGGCTGTAAAAGAGGAAGAAAGCTTAGGGCAACTCCCCCTAGCCCAGCTTGCAGTACACATGCCATTTTGCTTGACAAGACTACAGCCTTTGAATGTGATCGGGGACGTAAAATTCACAGAATGAAAAGCTCTTGCCAACCGGTGACAAAGGTTAAAAATAAAGAATAGGAAATTTCAACACAAAGTTGTATGGCTTCAAAAAGGTACCTAAAACTGAAGGAAAGGGTTACTGCCAGACATTTAGGGTACATTTCCAGGAACTGGGAACAAATAGCACTATGATTAAGTACACAGCACGTAACCAAATGCAGGGCTTCTGCCTGCCATCTCATTATGAGTACAGTTGTAGAAAGTCGTGAAATAACAGCTCAGACAGCAGGACATATAGCACACTTTTCTCTCTTAAAACTCTTTCAGTTTTCCATTGGTCCTCCAAAGCTAAATGAGACCTTTCTTGCCCCCTTCATGTAGGCTTTATCCAGATCTTATCTTCCACACCACGCTCAGAAGCCTTAATTGTTTCCTCTCTGTTCCACACACAAAGCACTCAGAGATGCATTGTCCAGCTTCTCCCTGTCTAGTTTTTCAACTGCTTTTGTTGTCTCTCTGTTTTACCTCAGCATGACTGCTAAACTTAAACGCTTTGGACAGTGTGGTCAAATTAGTGAACAAACTAAATTTCCTATTCTCAGCTGCAATGTCCTGTGAGACCAAAGAGCAAACTCTATGGAAATTCCTCTCCCTCGCTATTTTTCTACCACTAACTCCAGAGCCCTACACCAAGGCTCCAATCCCACTTCACCTTTTCAATACTTCCATCTCACCCCTACAGAGACAGTCCTACCACCTCTGTCTTCAAAACCATCATTCATTGATGCTTTTTTTTTTTTGGGGGGGGGGGGGGGGGGGGGGGGGGGGAGAATAGCTAAAAACATCTTAAAGAAACTTACTCCTTCCACCATGTACAATCAAAACTCAAGAGTACCAGGAAATTCTGCAAGCCCCAGACCTTACAAAGCCCAATTCTGCATGGTTTGTCTTTCACTACTCTGTGAAACTTTTCTGTAATTGGGACTTCTGCAAAATTTCTCTTAAATGGCTTCTCTGAAGCCTCAGAAGAGGCAGAATTTCACTGCAGCCTCTTCTCCTGTAAGGCACTAAAAGCACATTCTTGCCCACACATTTCAGAAGACAGGAATGTAATTGCCTTTGAGACATTTAAATATGTCTCAAATTTAAATATGTCCCTCTGATAAATCTGGCTGAAGTTGACAAAATTAAAAGTTACTGGAGGGGAAGAGACTGGGGACAGACAGGCTGACTACATAAGTCTTCCTTCTTTAAGAAACCAGGCTACAGCTAAGCTCCAATTAATTCTGCCCCCTGGGTTCATCTGTGGCAAGCAACATTTAGACTGCGTGCTCTTTGGGTCTCAACTCCTCCCTTCATCTCACGTGGCACTTCATTTCTTAAACAGATGGTACATATGCCTTCCGTCAGCAGTTTCACTAAATTTACACGGAGCATCACTTGTGGCATAACAGGGACTGACCATGCCTCTCCACACAGCCTTTCCTGTCCCCCCAGTTCGTGCAGCTCCACTTTGTTCTTCACTCCATGCTACTTCCCCCTCTGCAGCTTGGCTCCAAACAGAGCGAACTACACAGCTGGGGGCTTCAGGGGGTTTAATCCAAATACTGTGATTTTTCTTCAAAGCAGTGTGGCCTAAGGTAGCAGTTTTCAATAATTTTATGTCAAAATTCAATCATTACTTTTTTTTCCCCCAAGGGATTCTCCTCCTGTTCAGCTTTTAAACTTGGAAGGAAGAGGGAAAACAAAATGAAGAGGCATAAAAGGAAGAGAAAGGCCTTATCTGTTCTTCTCCCAGCCCTCTGGTTATCACCTTGAGGAATGTTCTAGCACCTGCTGAATGCACATCCCTGGGTTTTGAATGCAGTCTGGCCTGAGCAATGAAAGGCTCAGCAACTACAGGGATAACTGCACTGCAGGTTCTCCTCCTTAGGGTATGAAAGCACTTGCTAGGACCAAAGTAGTTCTGTGCCTGTGATTCTCTGATCTATCCCTACAGTTGAATAAATGCAGAATTATCCTAGACTTCCTCCAATAACCTCATCTTCTCTTCGTCCTCCAGACACTTTGCCTTCCAGTTTGAAACTGATACTGGAACTCACTGAACTACGCACTCTGGTTCCCTTAAAAAATGGAGGTAAAGTTACAGATCTCTTTTCTAAAGTGCTTGTGAACATATTTATCTTCACCCTAGTTCTAAAACATACCTGCTGAAAAACTCTGGCAGGATGTTTTGTTGCTTCTTCCACCCATTCCCTGCAGAGAGTTTGTTCTTTACCTTTGACAGACTTTACAGCTGCCAGGACAATAATCCAATTCTAAAAAAATTACTTTCCAACTTATTCAGACTCTAGTGCAAATACATCCTTGTGCACCAATTCATTAGTAGGAGAAGTCCATGGAAGAAAAGGAACTAATAGGAACAGAAGGAGGTCAAACAAGTATTTACCACAGTATCTGTACTAGCAGAGTTTTCACAGAGTTTTCCATGAGGAGTATAATTGGTTTGCCCCTGGGGCATGTTTAATATTTCTGTAACACCAATTCTGAATTACCCAAACAAATCACTTCTATTACTAGGTTCAAAATCACGTTAGCTGATGACCTGACTTAAAACATCCAGAATTACTTTGCCTCAGTGTCATTACTATGCCCATTCAGCAGACCTAGGCTACCCTCTAGTGGCCAGTAAGTGGGAAGAAATCAACCAATTCTAAGATTCTAAGAAATTCTAAATTCTAAGATTTAACTGAGAATTTTTTTGCCTTCTCTTCAGTTGTGTGGAACTGTTACGCCTCAGGACTGGTTTTTGAGATGCTTCCCATATCAATCTTCTTTTGTTTTTTAAGTCTCCAATTCATTTCCTGAAGGCCAAAAAGTCAGTCAGATGCAGGATGAAGTGAAGGAGCACTAAAGCAAGGGAGCAATCACAAGGATCCCTTGCAAAGTGGATGATAAAGAGGGCAGGCATCTGGGATGGAAATCGCAGTCACAGAATCCAGCAGCCAGTCAAGGAGGCTGAACCTGTACCTTCTCTCGTGAGCAGGGTGAGGTTTTGGGAACCGCACAAGAATCTCATGTTTATCCTAAGCAGGAGGCAGGCAAGACAAAAGCATCACCCT
The DNA here is from genome assembly GCF_963932015.1 of Anas acuta. NCBI lineage: Eukaryota > Metazoa > Chordata > Aves > Anseriformes > Anatidae > Anas > Anas acuta. The sequence goes on along the minus strand of NC_088979.1, from coordinate 118,053,469 downwards.
GGAGCACGCCATCATCTCCTACAGAAAAGAAAACCCTCCAAAAAAGCTCATGTGTTTTCAGAATCCTTTTTTGATGAAAACTAGGAAGTCTGGAGGTGTGAGTCTTTCATCTCTATCACCTCTCTCCCCTCATGGAAAGTAATTTCATTGCCAAATTTGCTTAGCGTCCTCACCATCATACGTTTCACTTGACAGCCCATAAAGCCTCAGAAAGCATTTTGTTTGGTTTTGCCTTTAGCAAATGAGATAGTCTGGTGGCTCTTTGCAAAGGCTAAACAGATTAAACTTCCATCTAAACCTCTCACAGGTGCTTCTTTTAGCTCTTAGAAAGCCTACTAACACCCAAGGTATACCAAGTAATTCTTTTGCAGTTAAAAGGAAACCAGAAACACAGCTCCTTGTTCACAAATCTTCTTGCAGCATCCAGGGAAGAATCTGATGATTTCAGTGGTACGTAAATGCATTTGCTGCATTTTGTTTCTATCAAATTGTGTGAACTGCGGGGGTATTCTACCTTGTGTTGCTGATAAGTTTCAGAAAGCATTTGCAGTGTTGACTACCACAACAGACCATCTTTCTCACTTCCTTCCCCCCATAAAAAAAAAAAAAAAAACAACTTTTTCTCGTGAAAGAGGTATCTCCGAAAATGACAATAAGAAACAAAAATCCAATTGTTATACAAGTACCTCTCGGAGCAACACATTTCAAGATTAGGCCAGTTTGGAGAGTAACATCACAATAAGGACAAGGTATTTGTTTGCCTTCCTCGTGTGCACAGGCATGAGAACCACAAAACAGATGAAAACAGTCTTGAGCTACTCACGAAAGGCCAGTGACCATGCCCTGGATGACATGGGCAAAGCTGGCAATGAGGTGGCAGTGGGGACAAACTCATGAAAGTAGGACGTGGAGGTGCAAGATGGGATCCACATCCCTAGCTCCCTTTCTCTCTCTGTCTCTAGTCTCAAATGAAGTTGTTATGAACGTTACATTGCCCAAATAAATGTCTCAGTCTATACGGACAATGAACTGGAGGGAGAAAGTGGAACTGAGCAAGCTGTGTCTCAGGCGTTTCTCTTTACAGAAGCCATGAACAGACATATTTGCTGGTGCCTCACCTTCCTCATTACAGCAGCACCGGGTTGGGCAGCAGACACACCGAATGTGGCAGCAGCAATACTGGGGGCAGCACTGGCACCAGCATATTCCTATCAGCGAGAGGAGGATGAGGCCACCGAGGACGATGAGGAGTACTGTGAGCCAGTCTGTGGGAGAAACAGAGAGAGAAAGAGGATCCTTATGTACCTGGGCGCAGAAAATTACAAAGTACCTCTCCACCACTGGAGAAATCTTTGGGTGGAGAGGAAGCGGACAGGAGGAGATATCTGCTACCCAGGCAACAGAGCACTGGCACTTACGCAGCACAATTAGCTTAACTTCTTTGTCTGGATCGCCTGAGGTATCTCCTGGTGCTTCCACAGTGCAGTAGTACACGCCATGGTCCCACCACATGACCTCACTGACGACAAGGTCTGCCCCTGTGGAAAAAGGACTGAGAGGTCAGCAGACTATTTGGGACTCACACTTTCAGACCCCACTCTAGGAGGGTCATCTGCCTGCAGCCAACATTTAGTACTGTATCTCCCCTCTCCCCAAGGGCAGCCATCACCTTCAGACAATCCCCTCTGAGACCACTGAGAACTTCTGTAAATAGCAGTAACTGCCAGTTCTTTTCTCTTCATCTTGCTGGAAGGCAACGATACTTACAAGTGGGGCTAATTCTTTGTGCCATGAAAATACCAGAGTGCTACCAGGTGATGGGTGCTAAAACGGATGCTGCCAACACTGGTTTTGGAACAGAGATCACGGTCCACATTAGGTCAGACATCCCAGTAGCTCCCTGGCAGTAGCAACAGCTATTGCTCCAGGGGCAGCATGGAGTGGACAACTATGCAGTACTTGTTAGAGGAAAACTGTTTTCTGGGCTCCGGACTCCTCAGCTTACCTTTGCCCTTCAGCGAAATGCTCAGACATCCTCAACTCAGCCTTAGTTTGTAATACCCCCAGCACCCTTGGGCCAGCTGGGTACAAGGGAGCTAGCCCTTCATAATTCTTGTTCCATTGCCACCTCACAGAGTACGTATGGCCACAGATGGCATTAGCCACGTTTATGCTTCTCATCACTTAATAGGCCCAGCTATGGGATAGTTACTGAGCTCACTGCCTGCCTGTGAGGCCAAGCCACTCACGGTTCTGAATGGTGATCTTCCGTTGCCGGTAGTCCACACCCAGCACAGGCTCATTCTGTCCGTATTTCTGGATGACAACGCGCACCTTCCGCTGGCTGTCGTTGCAGTCATCAGAAGGGTCCTGGCCAAGAGCTAAACCGGCCTGGTACGCTATAAACACATCACCAGAAAAGATGCCAAGTTACTTCAAATTTATTTTTTTTTATCCCCTTGGTAAGCAGTACGAAAACTTTTTGAAAACTCTTGAATGTGCGTGCATTTGCTTTTGTTCAGTAATAGAAAGCATGGCTTCAAAACAGCAAGGATACGTTGCTTTGGGGTGCTTAAAAGCAAAAAGAGGTAGAGCCACAGGAATGGCAGGTTTTGAGAATGTAGGAGCTGCAGTGGAGATAGCTCATGTGCTCACAACAGAAAGAACAATGGAAAGAAGCTAATAATGGTAGGGAAGAGGGCAGGTACCAATGTGAAGATAGACTGCAAGGAAAAAAATCACAGAACTCCCAGGACTACTGGAATAAAACCAATAATCTGGATATAAAGTAATAAGGATATAAGGAATAAATAAAATAAGTGTGTTTACCAAACAAAGTATCTAGACACACATGAACTGCTGTAGGAATTATCTCCCTGTCCCTCCTGTATGCCATTACATGTTGTGGGGCTTCTAAAGACAAAAAAGAACCCATCATCTGGGTTCCAATCCAGTTCAGGATTATGTGGAGAAGCCCAACAGCATTAACAGAGGACTAGAGGCAATTTCTGTCTCTCTCTTGAGAGATTCATGTTATAATCTAACAGCCAGGCATTTGGGAGCTGAGATTTGAGGAGACAGCATTCAGACAGCATTATCTGTTTGCAATGAAAGAAAAGAAAGGACAAATTGTGAATTCATTTTTAAGGGCAAAATTAAGCTAAGGTTGACCGTCTTAAACCTACCATCTTAAGAACCATAAACATCCCTGAAACAAGGCTGCACACACCACAATGTCTGAATGTGGAGCGCTGCTGCAGGTACTAAATGCTATCACTTAGAAGTCTTTCTGCCCTCCAAAGCACATGTATTTCTTCCTAAAATCAGTAACACCCAGTAACTGGACTCTAGCTCCAACCCTGTGCCCCATCATGGAATCATCAAGTCCACCTGTTGTGGGACCCTTGCTTTCAAATAAGCAGAAGCAGGAGGGGCTGCCAAGTTTGAGATGTGTCAAACACAGCTGAATCTCACTGCCTGCTGGTATGATGACAAGGAGGACAGATGAACTGATTTGGCTGGGGTTTCTATGAAACAGGATCATAAAGCCTTGACATTGCAGAGAAAATCACAGACATAACCTCTTTTTCTTGGAGCCTGGGGAAATACCACCAACCAGACCTGGCTTGTGGTTAGGAAGAGGTCAAAAGCCTGTATTCCCGTGTAAGTCTGCCTGCCCCTTGTTTTCCATTTGAAAATCTCCATTTGCCCCTTCTTTTTCCATTGTTTTTGGAGGACACCCCTGACACTCACAGGCTGAGTAGTAGTCGAAGATGGGGTCCTTGCAGAAGGATTTGAAGCGCCAGGTCACCACGACATCCTGCAGCTGTGCTGAGGTGCTGTAATCACACTTGAGGATGATGCTGGCAAATAAGGTGGTGTAACGCTCAGTATCCTGCACGGTCACCAGCAGGGAGAGACAACCTGCAAACAAGAAAACAGAAGGCAGTCAGCCCTCAGGAGCACACATCACATCACAACTTTCACTCTGGACCAGACCCACAACTGAAATAACGCTTCTCTTTACCTCACACGGGCATCTACAACACCTCATTTTAACGAAGCTGTTGTTGTGCATGGCTAGAACTCATTCACAGAAACTTCCACAGCATTTTCTACCCAAGCAACAGCATCCACTGAGCAAGTTTTTACGAAGTTTCCCATAAGCTATGCTTTATTTTAGCCACACTCCAGAGACATTTCTATCTTGTTTAAACTTTGATAATAGAGTAAGTTGTGCTTGTCATAAACAATAGTGAAGTTATCACCAGTAGCCTTTGATAAGGCAATACAAACAGCGCAGAGTGAGTGTAGGATGCCCTGTTTGGAATTCATCCCAGAGAACAAGGCACGGCTTATAGTACTATGCTAGGTGCTTTCTTGACTGAGGAGCATGACAGCAGGGAAGGAGGGAAGGAAAGGTTGAGGTCTGGAGGGCACCAACCAAAAGGGTCACGAACAAGCACTTGATTTGTATTGCGTATTCGAAGTCTTTCCCTTTATTCCATATATTTAGGATAAGCACAGGGATAAGGGAATATATAATAACATCTGGATCGCATCTGAAAGCATCCTTCTTCCACTGTCCTCTTAGACTGCATGGAGTATGCTCCAGGCAGTTTCCACCAGGTAGAAACCATATAGCTGGAGGTGCAGCATTGCCTCAACAAGTCGTTGCAGTAGGATACTGGCAGTGCACTGCTTGCTCAGTTTCTAGCTTGCAGTAAGACTCTTGGCCAGCCAACTCGAAGCATAGCACAGAGAGCTCTTTTGCTAAAAAAAAATGCTATGTGAACACAGAGAGGACCTGGTAAACTCTGAGTTCAAGGCTTTTCTGAAAAATAAAATATACACACAGACACTTAAATACAGAAATAGCAGCAGCTGTGCAGAATTCCAGCAAAAGCAAGGCTAATGTAGTTTTTACAGTGCTGTAGCAAGACAAGGGCTGGTGATTACTTGCAGTGGCTCTTGTTTAATTGCACTGTATGTTAATGCACTTTGTTTCTGCTTTTGTTGTGAAGCAGCTGATGCACAGGATCTGTGTGGGAAACCACAAGAAACCAAACCAAAATCCGAACCCTCAAAACCTTGATGTTGGCGGCAACCAAAAGGATCTTTCCCATAAGAATTGTGACCTGCTGAGGCTCATGGAAAAGCAAAACCCCTGTGTAACTTTCACTTACTGAAACCAAAGCTCTGTTTGAAAGGGCTCCTTTCAAATCCCGGAGGCACAGCGATGGTTTCGGTCCCCAAAAGCAGATCCCAAGCTCCCAGACCCCATGTGGCCGAGGTGCAAGAGCCCTCCCCCCGTGCCTGTTCCCTGCCCCGAGGCGAGGCCGCTTCCTCCTGGGCCGGGAGCCGGCCGCACCTTTAGGGCACCGAAACCAGCCCGTGCGCCCTGCTGGGCCGGGCACTGCTCCTCCGCCCTACCCCAAGAAAAGCTCAGGACCGGGGCCAGGCCACCCTAACCCCAAACTGGGCAAAAAGGGGCGACCCCATGCCCCCAGCCCCAGCCCGCTCGCCCCAAAGTGTGCCGGGGGGGGGGAGGAAGGGGAGGCTGGCAGCCCCCTTCCCACCGCCCTGTTGCACTCACCGGCCGACAGGCAGGCCAGCAGCAGGCAGGCCGGCAGCAGGGCCATGGCGGGGCTTCTTCTTCCTCCTCCTCCTCCTCCTCTTCCTCCAGCACCGGCCGGGTCTGGCCCGGGTCCTCCCCTTCCCGTGCCACCTGTCCCCTCCCTGCCGCCCGCCCCCGCCTCCTCCTCCTCCTCCGCACCTGGGCGGGCAGATACTGGCCTCCCAGCTTCAGGAACCGCTTTAAAATATATACATATTACATATGCATATAATACACATATTTATTTATATATACATAGTGTGCAGGTGGTGGTGGCTGACAGCCAACCTCCACAGCGGGAGGTGGCAGGTGGCTGCTCTCCTGGAGCTCAGGTGGAGGCATTTTGCTCCTGGAGCTCTGCGTTTGCGGATTTCTTCCCCAGAAACGACTGTGAGAGGAAATCTGGTGTGGAAGGGCTCCCACCTGTGCCCAGGAGCATTTCAGCATGTGGGAGCTGTGGGGTGCTGGGGAGTGTTGGTGTGGTTTTGGCTTCTTAGTGGCTCTAGTAGGGCCATTGTTGGGGTCACACCTTTAGTGGCTGTTGTTTCTGGAGGAGATGGCGAGGACGGGGTTGAGTGCTGAGCTGAACTGTGCCCACAAGGCACTTTACACAGGTGTGGGATGACTCCTGAGGGCACTGCACCCGCACCACGCCAAGCAGCACCCCTCCTGATGGCAGCCATGGGGCAGAACTCAAGCCACCATTATCCATGGGATGACTGGATACGGATGGAGACCTCGATACAGATTTTTGTATGTGCTTTGCTGTCTTCAGGAACACCGACCACCGTGTGGGAGCAGGAGCAGGTAGGAAGGCAGCCCTGCGCTGTAAAGCTCGCCTCATTTCAACCGCGTTCGTGCATGCGAATACTTCAGGAAATATTTGAAAACGCGCAAAGTTTGGGGAGTCAAGTAGGTTTTCCGCTTATTTTTTGAAAAGGCTGCCTGAAAGGTATCTTCCTTTCCAAAAAAAGCCCCAAACCCACACAAACCCCTCTCTAAAACATGGTGGGAGCGGAGCCACCCTCGCCGCCCCCCGAACTACATCTCCCATGGTGCTCCGCGCGCCGCCGGGGCCGTTGCCTGGAGACCGCGGACGCCGCGCTGGAGCCGGCCCCAGGTAGGGGGCGGCGGGGCTGGGCCCGTCAGGGGCCCCCCCTGCCCTGTGGGCACCCCCCCGCCCTGAGGGCAGCCCCCGGCCCCAAAATCCCGGCAGTAAAACACGAGGGGAGCTCTGCAGCGGGCGTGGGCGACCCCCTGCTGCTGAAGAGTGGTGGGCTGTGTTGGTTTTGCCTGTCTGGGTGTGAAGGGGCAGTTAGTTTTACTGCCCGCTGCAGCTCGTTTTTATGGCTGTGCCCTAGTTAATGAGTAGCCGCGGTGATACCGCTCGCTCCGTGTTTTCCTTTAATAGGAAACCAGTAACTAACCTTTATTCGCAGGGGCAGGCTCTCATAGACTCGTGATCCTGCAAAGGGCTGGGTTAGTCGCCGGGCTGGACATCAGCGTTTGGTTTGATTTCTCCCATTGCGTAGGAAAATGCTTTGAATATCCGCAACAACAGCCTGGCTCTAAGCAGGTCTCTCCCGTCCCCTTCTTTTCTCTCTCTGTTGGGTATCAGAAGAGATAACGAGGCTGTAATAAAGGTGATGTGTCTCAATCCTTCGTTGCAGCCCTGTCCTTGCTGCCTCAGTCTCTGGCTAGTAAATATTTTATATGCTTCACCTTAATTGCTGCAGGAATTGGTGTTGTCTGTTAGTCTCATCTCAAGCCTCGTATTATAAGAGACAGCACTGCTCTATTATGAAAAATGATTTCCTTGGGATTTTGGGTTGGTTGCCTGGCACTGACTCTTAATAGTAAATTTCTGGTAATGCAGACACATAGTGACACACCGACGGGACTGGATAGCTAAAGCCTCATACATTTGTGTATATGAGCACTGTAAAGATTTTAATTTCTTTTTGAGTGAAGTTAAGCTTTGAAAAACTCTGTTGTTTGCACACATTCCTATCATTGGCCCAGTAAAGTGCTGATGTGCTGTGATGTGGTCTGAAGGCTAAAAGGAATTCTTAGTTGTTGAATAGTGTGGTGATTTTCATTTAAAAAAAAATAAAAAATAAAGGAAGAGGCAGAAAAAATTGCTGAGAGAACTATATCTTGAGTTAAACAAGCATGATTTGACAGACAGGGAGAAATCTGACATTTCCAAAGCAGAGCTAGACTTGAGGAAGACGCTTTAGCCTGGGACAGATGAAAAGTAATTCCCCATGGCAGACAACTCTCACGATAGCAGAGCATTTCAATCCTTAGGTCAGTGTTTCCTCCAGGCCAGAAAGACAGCAGTGGCCAGCCCATGAAGCTTATAGTACTGTGCTAAAAGGAGTCAGGACTGGAATCAATAAAGGGAAACAGAGTCCTAGGATCAGCTGAGTTCCTTCATGATGAATAAAGGCATAAATGAAACAGTTGCCAGAAAAGAGAGTTCTCTTAATGTCCAAGTTAACCGAGAATTTGTGAAGAAGCTTCTGTGTGTAAGGATTCTGTGTGGCAGCAAGATTGCCAACGAGCCATCTTAGTTTTGAAATACCTGAGAGAACATACCTGAATGCACGTATTTCTCCATTCTGAGGTGATCTACGGCTTTTGAGAACGTAGCCAAGAGAACAGCAAAACTTCATTTTCCCTTAAATTGCCTGAGTTCACAGTTTGTCGCACTGGCCACTGAATCAAAGAAAACCTGAATTCACTCCTGAGTGAGTTGTCAGAAAGCAAGGCAGTAGAACTGATGTGGATCTGGTACAGCATTCTAAGTCTGTTTGTTGAATTACTAGGACTGGAAGAGAAAAAATAAAAGCATTGTGGTCAGGCATACTGTACGATTAGCGTTGACAAAAATTTCTGATTACCAGCCTGTTTTTTCCCCGCTAGAACTGTCATAGTAGCTTTACTTTCCACTATCTCGGTTTTCAGTATGAAAAGCCTTATTTCTAGGCTATTTAGGAAAACTTTCATGTAAAAAATATACAGGAAAAGAAAATCAGCATTCAGAGAGATGCATGCCTTTGTCACAGTGAATGTGCATGGAAGTTTTCTTGGATCAGTCAATCCATGAAACCCAGAATCTGCAACAAAAGTGGACATCCCCACAGTCTTAAAATCAAATTAAATTATTATTATTGGCACCATGTTTGAATGCCATCACAGTAACATGCACAGTGAACACTGCAGTAGCTTTCTATGACTGGAACCCAGATATCGATGCAGGCAGAAATGTTCAGACCCTCTTTCAGCCTAAAGCATTTTCCAGAGTTGAATTAATTTATAATGAAAACTACTCCTAGTCTTAATTTTTAGAAGATAAATGATTGCTAATTAGTTACAATAATTTGAAATGTTATAGCACTTTTCTCTATGGATATCAAAACACTTTGCTAAGAAGGGTAAGTGTTATTATCTCATTTTTCACAAGAGATAAGCGAGACAGCCAAAGGTGAAACTGCTGCTGCAAATTGTTCACATCGTTACAGGGTTTGGAGTGAGAATCCAGGTCTCTGAACACTCCACCATGTATTTATGCAACTAGTGTGAAACTATTCCTTCAACTGCAATGATACCAGTTCTACTAGTTCACTAAAAACTCCTGAATTTCATTTAAATGTTTGGAGATATATTCGAATTGTTCTCTTTTGATTTGTTTTCTGAATTTAAAACTTTCTGCATGGCTATTTTCAAGTCTTTCTCAGCATTCCCGAGGCGTAAAAGCTCATTTTAAATCTTAAATGAAATTATGCAGCAAAGTCAGACTCTGGAAAAGCTTCAGAGCCTTCGGATGAAGATTGTGTAGGGTGGGTTGACCATGTAGTGACATGAATAACACATCTGCAATATTTCTTTGCCTTCACTGTCTTTCTGGAGGGTGGCATTATGTTTGGACACTTTGTTTTTCATGAAATACGTGAAAAGACTGAGACGCCTCAAAAGATCTTTTTTCTTCAAATGGCTTCTGACTCAATGCCAGAAACGGGAAATGCATTTTTAGGGACTTTCTCTTGCTATTGAAGTCCAACTCACACGTACAAAGAAATTCACTTTCATTCTGGCTATTCTAAATATTTAGATTTCTTTTCATTCAACTAATGAATTTCCTGAATTCTGATCATATTTTACAGCTGTAGTATTTGTACAAAATTGCTCCCATGTTCATTTTAAGTTTTTGTTTGTTTGTTTGTTTTGTAACAGAGACCATATTTGAAATCAAAAAGTGAACAAATTTAGAATAAACACAACATTTATCTTCTTTGGCTTCTTTCAGAGAAATTTATGTAAATGATCAACGTGCTTGGTTTGTGTTTGAAAAATTCCAATTTTCCCACCCCAGAGGACAGGGGTAACTAGGGAAACACTCTGAAAGTAATAGTCTGAAAGCTGAAGAATTGATGGAGGGAGTTAGTTAAGCAGTTTATTTATTTTTTTTTAATTGTGTTAATTTTATTAACTCAGTATAGAATGTTTTGAAGAAAGTCTTTTAAGGATTCATCTCTCCTGCTTCTCCATTCAAGATGTCTGATGATCCCAGAATATCTGTCTACTGATATTTTTATGAAGTCTACCAGACAGGTGGAAGAACAGCTTTGTTCTCTCAGAAACAAATCTCACCCCAGTACCCTAAATAGAAGCCCAAAAATGTGTGAATCTCTCTTGTTTCCCTTGTTACACAGTATTTAGATGAAAGTCTGTCTGTAGCCATGTACACAGAGCCCAGAGGTTTAAAAACTGAAACAACAAATTCACCCTGTAAAGTAGGACAAATCCTAGGATTATTCATATTTGTAGTATACAGACAGAACACAATTATATTTGGGAATCTCAGAGCATTTGAGAGGAAATGAAAATAGTCTACCTGGCAGATGAAGGCAAAAATACTAGCAATTCCTCTTTACTGCCACCAGGTAAAGAAGACATGTCATCTCCAGGTGAACAGGAGGGAGCAGATGAGAAGCCAGCAGAAGGTACACAGGCAGATTCCAGTGGTGTGCGTGAGTATTTTCTGCTGTTATACAGTGATTCCAGTAGTGAACCTACAGCTGCTTCTGTCCAGTGTCTATTTTAGTCCACCCTGCATGTCATCTAACACGCTAGATTTAGATAGCATGGGTCACAGCATCCAGTAGTGAGTCTCCTGTGGATCTTTGAAAGATTTTTGATGCTTACGTTGGCATGTTACTTTGGCATTTGTTTGATCTTTCTATTATACCTTTTTCCTGTTATGGGATGTGTTTCCTTCCTACCTCCTCCTAAGTTTTCAAATACAGTTATCTGAAAGCAAGCTTCTGCCTATGCTTGATGCTAAACAGCAGGAAGTCCATTTTTGGATAGAAGGGAATTTTTTTTTTTTAATTTTTACTACTATAGAACTGTATTAAATTAGTCAAATGAATTCATACCCAAGAGACAATGATCCCAATTTTCTTTTGCAGAAGAAAGCAGAACTAGTCTTCCAAAGGAGTCACCACCTGCAGAGGAACAGGAGGAAGATGTGGAGGAAGGGGTATCAGACACAGAGAGCATTGGTGGGTACTGCTTTCCACTGAAGAGATGTTGGCTTAAACTTAAATATCCCACTGCTTTCTAGTTTTCCTTTGGATGCTGTTGTTATAAACAGCATCTCAGACCGGTGCCATCACATTGCAGCTGAGTTTCACTGCTCATTTTCTTTGGCTTACCTCATGTACTTCATTTTATTCCTTCCCCTTGCTGGTATCTGACACCTCTGTTGGGTGAGAAAAGAAATTAGATAAGATTAAAAGCTTGCAAAATAGGTAATAGGAATTCAGTCTGAGGTACCTAACTTGAATGCACTTTTATCAAGTATGCATTTTCTGGGACAATGATATCTTATAGTGGTCTGCTGTATGTGAAAAAAGCAGAGTATGTGCTTTTACTAGTTTTCTATGATTGTGTACATTCAGTAGCTGCTGAAAAGAGATATTTGCAATACTATTTGGTTTCTAAAGCAGAGACCTACGCACCAAAGAAAGCTGAACTACTTCAGTACTAAAACCTATGTTTTTTAAAAAAATTCTCAATCTTTTTATTTTTTTTTCCTGTAAGTTCTTCAGATTTGATTATTTACAGTGAAGTGTTTAAAAGCTGGAGTGAGGGCTTGCTATAGGCTGTTCAGGACAGGTTGTCACTAAGACAAAATGCCCCCATTTTCAGCTATGCTGATCTATGCCGAGTATAAATTTTCTTTATATTCCCACTTTTGACATGCAGCAGATGATTTGGAAGAAGAAGATAGTACTGAAGTAGCCCCAGAGGCAGAAAAAGGCCCTGAGAAGATAGAAAAGAAAATATCGGAAACTTTCTTCTATAACAGTGAAGATGTACATTCACGGCCATTTGTCACTGAAGACTCTGGGATACCAATTAACCTTCTTACTCTTGCGTATCCTTTCTGTAGAGTAAAATTGTGCAGATTTAAAGCTAAGGATTTCTTAATATGTGTTTTTAAAATTGTATAATATGGAGTACCCTGTGTGGTGTTCGTAGGATACCTTTGGTTGAAACAGTTAGGAATCCTGACCGGTCATGGTCCTGGATGAGTTTAATCTTCAACATTGTCTAGACCTCATAAATATTACTTAGTAGGCATAATTATTACTTTAGTAAGGAATACCATAGGACTAGATCAGTCAAGGTAATGTGATTAGGCAGAGAACTAGGTAAGAATATCCCCAGCAAAGCTCTGCCTTTATATACTGTTGTTCCCCAAGCAGCTGGGGTGAGTACACAGCTGTGTACCTCATATTTCTTCACAGAACTGCTAAGGAAGAAGTGCAGAAGAAACTATGTAGATTTGTAGCTTGCTGCTTAAAAGACCTAAGCTGATGGAATGAAGGAAGTGATGCCAATCAATTGAGAGCTATAATAAGTTCTTTGCTAGGTACAGTCAAACTGGATATGATATGTGACTTTCACAAGTGGTGGTGGGTTTCTCTGCAGACACAGAGAAGTTGCTGTTGAAGACTGAATTTCCCCTTCTCTACAACTGCCTGTAGACATCAAAGAAGTGAGCCTGAGTAGCTCCTTGGTTTGAACTCTCAACTGTAGAATTGTTACGAGTAATCTGATGCACATTTATTATACTTTGCTTGAAAATGGATTGCTGAACTGGTAGAATATGAATTCCTTGCAGCCCCAAATCGTCCAGCAGAGGCAAAAAGTGTACCCTGTAATGGAGATGGAAGGATGGATCACAGGTTTTAGAAGGTCTACACTTCTGCCTTGCCCTCAGTTACAGAGACTTGATATAGTTTACCTTCACTGTATATTGAAGAAAACTATTGCCATCAGCCTTTTAGTCACCAGGCTAAGTATTCCTCTCAGTTTTGATTTAGGCATTTCTGTCCACTTAGTAAGCTTTTCTAGATAGCCAATGTCAAAGCTTTTCCTTATTATATTCTTCTCAGACATTCTTTTGGATATGACTGCAAAAGAAGCGTAAACCTGATGGCGATGGACAGCCGAACACTGCTATATATAGCAGGCAACCAGGTAGTGCTCCTGGACCTGAAAACTGAATCTCAAAGTTATCTCCGGAGCAGCAGTGGAGGTGGAATTGGGTTTATAACGGTATGGCTTTTTTTTTTCTTTTTCTTTTCTTGTTTTAGGATTCTAGTCCCTCTCTGTAAAGTGGCATGGTCTCTTGGTTGCTTGATGGGATATTCTGTAGTTGCACATATACATAAGAAAATGGTATGGATTAAAGGGATGTGTGGACCATGCAGTGCAAGCTACTCAGCCTGTCAGTATGATTGGCAGAGCACAAATATCTGTGTACCTGTCTCAGGTCCAGGTACCCTAAAGGACTGACATGTACCAGCTAGGATTCATTTTAGCCCCTATTGCATTCATACTTTCTTATTTTAATATTTTGTCTCATCAACTTTTTTTCTTGAATACTTGAACTTCTCCTGTTCACGGCTGATACTAATTTAGTGTCTTGCCTGCAGTTAAAATTTAGAAAATTAAGTACCTAGATAAATGAAGAGAAGAAGTACCTTGTTTCACTCTGGTAAACTCCAATGAAAAGCCTGAATCTCAAATGTTTTCTCTGGTTTTGTGGGACCTTTCCCTGTGAACAGCTCTGCCATCTCTCAGTTGTATTCCGTGTGAGCATGTTGTATTCCGTATGAGCAAGGCTTTCAGGATACCAGCCTCAGATTGTTCTGCTCCATTGTAAGCAACCTTTCATTGAGAATTAAGGTACATCTATCTTCAGAACAACATAATTCAGGTTGGCTTTTCTGTGGCTTTCCACGTAGATGGCTGCTGACCCAAATGATGCACATGGTACAAGCAGCCAGTGGGTTGAGTGAGGTAGAAATAGCAAAAGGATGTATAATAAAGGAGATTATTGTACAGTTTCACAGTTTGTCATGATTCTGCAGTATATGCACAATAATTCCATTTTGTGTGCATAATGGTTTTACCATTGTGTTTGTATAGTGACTTTATTCTGGTATTGAGTAATAGATTGGCAGTTGTTCAGGACAAACATACAGAAAAATGCAACCTGGTATTTAAAGCAATATCTTTTGACTAATGTGTGAGCAAATACAATGACTTAACTGTCAGAATAAAGACAAAGATGTCATTACAACATGCAACAGGACTTTTGTTTTTTTCAAGGCACACCCTACTAAGCAGTACTTCGCAGTAGGAGAAAAAGGAGAGAAACCAAACCTCATCATCTACGACTATCCTTCACTGAGGCCCTACAGAATTCTACGAGGTAGTGTAAAAAGTACTATTTTCATTTTACACAAATGGGCCAGTGTTTATAGATCCCAGCAGATGGAGTAGTGGTCCACTTTAAGTTTAGAAAGAATTACAACCCTTTTGTACTTCCCAGCAGAATAGGAAACACTGGTTTCCAGCTTTTTCATTATTGGACTGGAGAAAGCCTTTATTCAGTAGAAATAGCCAACTGAGAACTATTAAGTAGTAGGGAAAAAAAAAATCTGCAGTGAACACTGAGCTCCTTTTAAACATATTTTCCTATTGTTTTTTTCCTCTTTTCCATGCATGTGTGGATTGGGGCTTGTATGTTTCTTCAGGTGGAACAGAGAAAGCCTATGTCTTTGGCGATTTCAACCGTGCTGGCACTTTGCTGGCCAGTATTGGAAGCAGCCCTGACTACATGTTGACTATCTGGGACTGGAAACAAGAAAAGATTGTGTTAAGGTCAAAAGCTTTTTCACAGGATGTTTACAGGGTCACATTTTCTCCTGATAATGAGGAACAGCTAACTACAGTGGGAGTAGGACACATCAGGTACGTTTGCCAATTATGATTAATACGTATCAACTCTAAAGTCATAACGTCTAGATGGTGACTAGCAGGAATGTATTGTTAGCAAACGTGCACCAGCAGTGAATGTTATTTTACCTATTGCAATTACAAAAACAAGAAAGTTCTTTAAGCCACTGATACCACCAAAAACTCACACTGAACTTTATGAAAGATATACTTCCACATACTGCCTCCTTTGGTAAATTCATGGATTCTTTTCTAATAAAAAAATAAATGAGAGCTTCAAACTTTATCATAGATCTTCAAAGCTATTCCTATTTATAAAATAAATATTCCTATTTTTAAAATAGGAATATATAAAATTCCTATTTATAAAATAAATAGGAATAGCTTTTGAAGATCTACGATAAAAGTTTTTGCTCACTGAGATTTTACAGTCATGCCCCAGTTCATGGTGGTACTTGTATGAAATTTAGCAAGGGACTTAGTCCCTTGGATTTACAAAGTTGAACATCATACAGTGGAGATAGCAAGGCTATAATAGACATTATTATAATTACATGCATTGGTTGTATAAGGAAGGATATAGCTATGGGTGTTACACTTACTTATTTTAAATAACAGCGTAGTCTTCATTCTATCCATGCCAAATCCTCCTACCTCGTTTTTCATAGAGGTAGGATATGGAAAAGTTTGTGAGGTTACAAAGTTTTATCTCATTTTAAAAAGAAAAACCCAAGGTCTCCTGTGAAAAAGAATAATAAATGAACATCATAAAATGACATCCCTGGTAAGATTATTATAATGTCTGAGAAAGTAAAGAGCATGTCTGGGAAGCCTTGTATCAGAGAGGAATGTGTTTTCTATACTCAGGTTCTGGAAGATGGCTCTCACATTCAGTGGTCTCAAGTTGCAAGGAGCTTTGGGCAGGTTTGGAAAAACATCAGTGACTGACATTATAGGGTATGTGGAGCTACCTGATGGCAAGGTAAGTCAGAACAAGTTTAATTGATTTTATGTTCCCTCTCAGGTTTTGATATAAAGTCTACTGAGTTAGTTGGAGAATTACTATTTGCTTCTAAGTGATATGAATTAGACCCTCAGTGCACTGCTCTGATAAGCTAATATTGACATTAATTTGCCAAAGAAAATGCTTGCATTGTAATAATTGAAAAGTACGGTTACTATTGTAGTTCCCAGACAAAAGATCTCTGTTGGCTTAGAGCTGGGGCTTCTCTAATGGGGTAGTGAAAACCTTAATGTACAGAAATAAAAAGTGTGTTAGCCCTAATCTCAACCATTTCAGTGCATGTAAATGATGTCATATTCCTAAAAAGGTGAATCGTGTCTCCCTTTACACCTTCTCTTGGAAATATCTGTACGTTGCTATTAATTTAATGCTTTCGTACAAGGAAGCCACAAATGTTAATCATATTTTTGGATATATTTCTGTATGGTTAAGTGCAGGTGCTTAAGTGCTTCTCTTCCTTTGCATTGAAGGTTATCTCAGGGGCTGAGTGGGGCAACTTGCTGCTTTGGGAAGGGGGCCTCATCAAAGTAGAGCTCTGTCGAGCTGGACACAAGCCTTGTCATAGTGGACCTATCACCCAGTTAGTTTTGGACGAAGGAGAACTTACCACTGTTGGGCAAGATGGCTTTATTCGGGTGAGTTCTTTTGCTCTGCCTTTAGGTGTGCACATTTTTGGTCAGGAGGTGGAGCTCATTTATAGGGGCAATTTTCCATTACAGTTGCTTTATGAGAATGTATTCTGTTCTAAAAAAAAAAAAAAAGTCAGACATTTCTCCAATGTAAATACTTGATTCAAGTATTGTTTACACAACCTTTTCTGTTTCACAGTGGTTAAAAAAAAAAATCACCTTCTACTAAAATAAATCAAAATAATTTAGTGATTCTCTAAAAGCTTTGGTCTTCCCTGCATTCTAACACTCTTTTTTCATATGTTGTTTTGGTTAATCTTTATAATTTTCAGACCTAGTAATACATTGGTGTTATTTCAAATGATAAACTATGGCAATACTTGAAATAAATTTTCTGATTATTTTAGTACTGAGGTTATTAAAGTTATTAGTTAATTTCTATTTCGTTTTATCTCTGAGATCCATGCAATGAAATAGAGGAACAATCAAAAGAAAAAGCATCGGGCATCCTGAAGTTAACACACAATTCTATAAATTAAGGTCAAAATGGTTTGTGTATCTATACCAGTTTCTGATCTCATCTGTCAATTGTCAAGGATTTTGCTATCTTGTTTACTTGCTCTTTAAGGGAAGATGTGTTTTCTGCTCATGTTTTATAGACCCAGATAGTCATCAGGAAGCTATTCTAGACAACAGAAGGTTCCAAACACCCTGTTTTTGTCGTTGTATTTCATAAATTAATCTTAGCCCATTAGGAAAATTCACCTGATTCCAAGGTGCCAACTGACTTATACCACAGAGAAGAACATGGATTTGTTGGATTTCCCATTCTTTCTTCCGTGCTGCCTCAGTATGAGCAATGCTTAGAGCTGTGAGATATTTAATTTCTGTAGCTCTGACGTTGCCATGTATAGTTCTGCCAGTGCCAGGGCTGTATTTAATCTACTGTTATATCAGAATTGGAGAGGGAACTTTTGCATATATTTTGCATTGCACCCAATTGTATGAGATGATATTTGCTGATTCCTGTTTCAGGTTAGATTCAGAACAGTGAGGCATACGTGCCAGGTTTCATCTTCACCTATAGATTCTACCCTCCCCTGGTTTCTTATTATTTTGGATTTCCATTTCAATTGTATATGAAAACATGCTCTGACCTGATAAAAACCCAGTCTCTTTTTTTTTTTTCTTTCTAATTTTTTTTTTCATTCCATGAAGGTGTGGAACTTTGAGGCAATAGATGCTGCTGATTCTGTGGATGACACAGGGTTATTGGAGGTGGAACCTATGAATGAACTTCAGGTTGGCAAGAACGTCAGTCTGAATTTCATGTCAAAAGTTCATGACAATGGACAGCCCATTTGGTATGCTCAGGTAAGATGCACTCAAGTACATACAGCCCTGTGGAGAAACACAGAATGAGAGAAGTAATGCTTAGTTATAGCAGGAGTACCTTACAGGTCAGCATATCTCTTTTCTGTAGATTTTGAACTCGGTAACATGTGAGATTATGACTTGCAGAGCCAGAGCTGCGTAAGAGTAGGAGAATGTCAAAATCTATTATCAGAGTTCTATTCTCCTGAACTGATGGATAGGACTGATAGGACCAATAGCACTACCTTCAGTCATTTCCATATCACAGTGATAATCATGGAGGAACTTTTGAGGAGTCCTTGTGGGCAATTTTACTTCCATGTTGAGTTTGAAAATATTCAGGTTACATGTTTTGGTTTTGCTTCTTCAGGATGCCAATGGCACAATCTGGAAGCTGGATTTGACTTTTTCAAATATGGTAAGTTCATTTTTCTTTGGATTTATTTCAATTCCTTTGCAGTTACTTCATTTAACTATATGGGATTCATCTACAATGAAGTTTGTGCTTAGTGAAGTTGCAAGCTGGAAATTTTAGCATTGATAAGATCTTCTTTAAAAAGATATTTTCATAACATTATTGACAATAATGATTGTGCAGGATTATCAAAAGTAATTATTGATTTTTGCTTCCTTAATTTGAATTTGGCAACTAAAATTTATCTTAAAGGAATTTTATTTTCATAAACTGGAAATAGAAGTTATATGAGTGCAGGAATTGAGTTCAAGGAGTACTTACATACCCTATCTAGTTAGGTGTATTTGAGACAGTCATTACTGTTGCCTGTAAATGACATGAAGAACTAGGGAAAAAAAAGGAGAAGATGAAGTACACTTGATATGTTTTATCCAGCTGGCTACTAGTATTACTCCTGGAGATGTTTTTGATGAAGAAAGAAATGACAAAGGTAAAATACAGGCATTTAGTTTTTATTCCAGAATACGTTGAAGTAAATTGGAATTTTCTCATTGATTGGAATTAAGTTCTGGGCTAACACACAAATAATGTTCCAAGAATTTTGTGGTAAAAAGAGATGTATAAAACATGGTATAAAAACTAAAGTAAAAGATAAATGACAAGTACTAGAATTCCTTGGATGATGAAAAGATCTCCAAGGCAGTATAAGCCTAGGACTGGGAGCATTTTCTTTGCCTTTAGAGCAATAACTCTGTATTGAAAATACTCATTTCAGGTCTGAAACCACTTAATGAAAGTGGTTTTCCTGTATTTCCCCTTATTTACACATAGAAAATGATGGGATTTTGAAACAGCTTAATGTTCCTATACTAATTCATTCATGATCTTCTCATGAACATTTGATTTTTAAAACAAGGAATTCATGCCTGCCAAAGGTACAGCTGGTAATAAATGCAACTCCAGCACATAGCAGAATTTCTGGTTTTCTGTTTTGCACTGCAGACCCGTGATCCAGAGTGCCTGTATACCTTTCACTCTGGAAGGATTGAGGCTGTGAGTGTCTCTCCTGTGACATACCTTATGGCCACCACTGCTCTCGATCGTAAGTAATTCCTTTCCTCTGATACCACTGTCATCGCTGTTTTTGCAGAGCAACGATGCTTGGTTTTGGAACTATTCTGTTTTGAACTGAAGTTGTGTATTTGCTTTTGAAAAGACTTTTTTTTTTTTTTTGATTTACCAGTTGATTTACCATCAACTGTTATTCTTGGATCAGTTCTTTTACAGTTAAGACAAATCATCAAAGTTTTGGAATAATACACTGGGAATGCTTAATCTTATAAGCCTGGGATATTAAAGAGAGAAGTTTTTAATGGGAAGCTTTGTAAATTCTGTTTTGATTTGAAGGAACAGCTGGAAAGATGACATTTGTATTGAATAACAGCATTTGTATTGAAGTTTCTGGATTGATAAGTGTTGGGATCTTTATTTTATAAGGAATTACATACATTTCTAGTATTGTGTAAGTCATTATGAATTAATATTTGTGGGTTTCTTAGAAAATGCAATAACTATCTTGCTCTCAACAACAGCTAATGTGTAATTACAGAGATTAGTTTAACTTATATAAATACAGCTATTTAGGCTTCTTACTGTTAGCTTTACCATGGTTTGAAAGAACCACAGGCCAGAACATTAACAATGTCGTTCATGCTGCTCAGAAAATGCTACAAGGTCTTTAACTCAATTCTTGTCAGCCATATCTTGTAATTTGCCTGTGTTATACAATATATATGCACCTCTAGCCTGAAGACAAATTTGTACCAGTTGAGCAAATGATAGTTAGGATATATGCCATCTGGAATGGAACTTTATGCAGACCAATGTATATATCTACCAATCTGTTAATTTCACCTTTGAAAATTGATTTTTTTGGACAATCTCCCATTTTCATCTATTTAAATAGTTTGTTCCTTATGCTATTCCGCTTCGTAGCATATCTTCTTTTCCTCTGTTGACAGTACAAATTTCCCTTAGAGTAGGCCACAGTTCTGTGATTACTCAAAAACTGCACATGGTGGTCAGCATGGGACTTCTTATTACACCCCTCAGCCATGACAACTCATGGGAGTGCGTAAGCTGAAGAGTGAAGAAAGCTTATGTTTTGTTGATGAGCACCATGATAGCTGTGGTACTCTGTAACCACCAGGAATGTCTTTCCAGATGGATGTTTGGTACTCAAAGAGAAAAATTAATAACTTTCCATTCTGCTTTTCATTCAAATAAATGCATGTAGACGTTTTACCATGAATCTTAAAATGGAAACGGCACTGCAAGAAATAAATCCCTATTGTTTCCTTTCCACACAGGGTCATTGCGTATCTATGATTTCATCAGCAACAGGCAGCTGAGTGAAATTCAGTTTAAACAAGGAGGAACAGCACTGACGTGGGCACCTCGTGTTGTAAGTTTTTGTTTGTGTGTTAAGAAAAAATCATAAAGAGCCTGCAAGCATAAAGAAAGATGCTCAGAATACAAAACCTTAAATAAGTTACTGTTTAGACCGTGTTGGAATTTACTCTAGTAGTATGTGTGCATAAGCTTTTGTAGTAGTATGTGTGTATATAGTATATATATGCACAGTTTGGCTTTACTGTGGATTGTCATGTATCCAACTTTGTGTCTTCGTGAGATTTTAAAATCAGATCTCTGTATGCAGTCCAGGAAGAAATGATAGTTTATAGGCTAACAGCTTCTATTTAATCCAAGCCAAGTAATTGTCAATTAAAATGAGTTAGTTAACACATTTCAAAATGACAGCACAGACAATCCACAAACATTTGGAGATTAATCATAAAAAAATGTCACCAGAACTGATCATTTGTAGAGTGTGGGGTCTATCAGTTCTAGACATATTTGCTAATTTTAATTAAAATAGCATCTAGTTATGTTCTTAAGGAAACATAGCAAGCCTGGCAGCTTCGTTGTAAGTAAATTTATGGAGGAAAGTGCTTTACTTGAATTTCCAAGGCAAGGGTAGTCATCATTATAGTCTTGTGACTATAATTCTTGTCATGCAGACCTGCAGGGATGCTATTAGGTGATGACCTGTATGTTCAAGAGGTAAGCTGATCAGCACAATAAAGTGTACATTACAAAACTGTTTCAGATCAGTTTTACAAAAGTTGGTACTAAGCATAGGCTGAAAAAAATCAGAAGTACTTAGTCTAGCTAGCTTCTTTTAAAATCCCATTAAATACTTAACCGTAGTTTAAAGTGCTTGAATGTATTTGAAAATTTGTGCCAAGAAAATTTTGTCCCACATATTTTGAAACACCTGTATCCTGTTACATCCTCATAGGCAAGCTGGCAAACTGCAGGTTAGGTAAGTGAACAGTGACATGGATTGTAAACTGCCTCAATGGCCAGGCCCCGGAAAGTAGTGATCAGCAGCACAAAGTCCAGTTAGAAGCAAGTCTCTAGTTGTGTACCCCAGGGGTCGTTACAGGGACCAATGCTCCTCATTAATGACCTGGATTCTGGGACAGAGTGCCAGTATGTTTGTGGATGATACAAAACTGGAAAGGAGTGGCGAGATATAGATAGACCAGATAGCTGTACTGCCATTTGGAGGAATCTGGACAGGCTGAGGATTCAGGCTGAGAGGAATCTCATGAAGTTCAACAAGGGAAAATGCAAAGTCCTGCATCTGGGGAGGAATACCACAGACACGAGTACTGCTTGGGAGCCTACCAGCTGGAAGGCAGTTCTGCAGAGAAGGATCTTGGGATCCTGTTGGATGTCACAAAATCTGTGCCCTCATCTCTTCATAAATGGTGCTCACATTCAATATCAAATATTATATTCAGTGTAGTATAATAATTCCTTTTTGACTTCCAACTCTTCTGCTTAAGAAGAAGATAGTGACATATATGTATATCGGTATGAAATGACTTTTGCTCATAAATTGCAAAGACATCCTCACTGACACTGCCAGTCCCAATGGCATGTCATGAGTAAAAAAAAAAAATATATATATATATATATATAAAAAATTAAAACAACCTCCTCCCACCACTAGTCTTCCCCCTCCCTTTATGGTAGCATATTAGAAAGGATAAACAAGATTTCCCATGTATGGAACATTCTTTGTGCTTTAATGCTGTGTTTGTGTAAGGTGAGTTAGAGTTTAACACCAAAAGACGTGACACAGATTTTTATTCTAAACTCACTGATGTACGTTGTGATTTTTTCTTCTTCCTTCTTCCACTCAAAGGTAAATCCTAAAGGAGGTCTAATTGCTGTGGGCTTTGAAGATGGCGTTGTCCGCATAATTGAAATTTATGATCCCAAAGGACTGGCTGCTCTCAGAGGACGGACCAATATAGGTAACACAGAGATAAATCTGAAACAAGCTTTCAAACCTCATACTTCTGCAGTTACAGCCTTGGCTTATGAACAAAATGGAGATGTCCTTGCCACAGGGGTATGTATCACTTCGTTTGGTTATTTTTATTAGTCCACAACTGTAGAGATTATTTAAAGAAATAGGCAAAGTTTGGTTACTGACAATGCAGTTATGCTTCCATTATTGCTGTTGATCATTTCTTGTAGTTCTCTGTAGTGCTGGGGGAAGAGATGGATCTGTTTGCACATACCTTTGTTGCATGAAGGAAACCAACCGTGCAATCCATACCATCATTCTGTGAATTACTAGACTGTTTAGTATGAATTCTGTAATCCATTTTGAAGATGCATTTGGCTTATTTTTGAATTAGTTTAGTAGTACCTTGGATTTAGTAAAAGCAAGTCCATTTGTACACCACCTTGGCAGCACTTCAGCTGCTACCCAACACTGGTTTGCATGACAGCATGATTGACCGATCAGGTTGTCAGTGTGCCTGCTAGGCTTTGAAATGACTTCTAGTCAGTGGGGTGTCTCTTTTTAAAACCTGGCCTTCAGCCATGAGCAGTTCAGTTGCAGTTTCATATTCCTTGATTGCCATGTATTTCATTTAGTGCAAAATTCAAGCTGCCGTGCTTCATCTTGTGCACCAGTTCTGGATTTTCTTAGTATCTGAGATCAGCCTGTGCTGTCATGTCTTACAAATCACCTCTGTAACAAGCAGGTGCGTGACAGCATTGCACTGTAAATATATGCGATACTGAGATGAAAGAAATATAAATGAAAGCAGAAGGTGAAGAGAAGAACTCAGGGAGTACTTCATAGAGCCGTTCCTAAAATGAGGGTTTTCTGGGAGCAGCAGCAGTGGGGCTGCTCCACTGTGGTGGCCTCAACACAAGCAAAGGCAGTGCCCCAACACAGGGCACAATCCCACAGGGCCTGAGCTGGGTGAGCAGAGCAGGGCTGGTGACAGCAAACACTTCCACCAACAGTCCAGCAATCATGAGTCAAAGGCAAAGTAACAAGACACGTAAGAAATCAAAGGAGGAAATCCAGAGTATTGCTTGGGAACAGCAGGATACCGGGCTGGAAACAGGCATGCCTATGACGTAGCTTATGCCAGGGCTGAAGACCTGGGCCCAAGGTTTAGGTGAGCTCCTGGGGCAATGGGCACAACATGCATGGATGGAGATGCCAGCAGAGGCACATCACAGTGGTTAAAGCCTACGAGTGCAGTCAGAGCCCTGGAGGAAGATGAGCAGGATTTTTATTCCCCCTCCCACTGTAATCAGTATGGAAATCCAATTCTAAGTTCCAAGGCACTTGTAGGTCCTCATGTCTAGCCACAAAACATCTGAGTATGTGTTTCATGCAGTACTACAGATTTTTTGGTCAGCTTTCATTCAGTCATCATCTCTTTTTCTTTTCTCTTTTCTTCATCAGAGTAAAGACAAAACAGTTTTCTTTTTCGCTGTTGAAGACAAATATGAGCCAATTGGATTCATCCATGTCCCCGGGCCTGTGCAGGCATTACAGTGGTCTCCACCTTCTCATGTGAGTAACACGTTTGGTTTTTTCCTTCCCTACAGTGTCAGAATGTCATTTTGAAAGAGCTTCCATTGAAAACAAGGATCTATCACTCTAGCCATGTTCTCTATAGACACTGCAAAAGATGTTTTGCTGCTTTGTTTTGCATGCTGCTTCAGAATGACAGATAGATTGTGTGTAGCTGTATGTCTGATTCAGTTAATTTGGACATAGTTTGGACTTTGGATAATCAAGAGCAGAAACATGTAAACCACAGAATTTTGGTCAGTGTTTTGAGTCGCTGCCTTGAGCTGACAGGTGCCTTAACTTTTGGAATGTCTTTTTTTTTTTTTTTTTTTCATTTTTTTCATCAAAAGCATTGCTTGAGTATTTTTGCCTATGCCTCTTGCTGATGTTAAAACAGGCAATTGCAGACAAAGCTTTCAGAAGACTTTTGGGTACTTCTCAGAACTTGTGTTCTCTATTTGAAGTTGTTCAGAGTTATTCAAATAGATTCTTGCTAATACTTATTTTAAAAGTCTGATGAGGTTAGAGTAACTTGTGATTTTTTTAGTCAGTCCAGTAATCTTATTTAGAAGGAGATAGTTATTTGTATTTAATACTGACAAAGTGGCCACCAGGATGCATTAAAATGGTGTACAACAGCAAACTGTAGCTATTACTTGTTTGTGAGAACAGATAAAAACTGTGCTGGCAAAATAACTCTTGCTGATATGAACTCTGTCTTACTATAGAAATGACAGATCTTGATCTGACATTTACATTTTGGGTCCTTTCCTTGAGGACAAGATACTCCCTACTACTAAAAATCACACAATGTGTGTTTGATTTTTTCAGATTCCTCTTAGTAATTGTGTTTATCAGTATTAGGTCTCCACTGCTGGATATGAACACTGGCTAAACATGATTAAAACATCTGAGGTTTTTTTTTCCCTCTTTAAAATGAGCACCATGGTAATTAAAGACTATAAATCTAATGAATGTGTTTGTAAGGCTGAAATTTTATACAAGAACCATATAATTCCTAGCTAAGGTTTCCATAGCAACTCTAATATACCCCCTCTGCACATTTTTAGTGACGGTTCAGATAAATAAGACTCTGTCTGTTCTCCAGATAGCTTATGAAAATTGAAACTACATAAAGAGTTGCCTTTTAAAATCTCAAAACACTGAAAAATTATTACCTTCACCTTGGCTATTCTTCCTTACTTGGTATTTTAAGGGACCTGACAGGTAGCAGAAATTTAAAAAACCCAAACAAACAAACTGAAAGGTAAATAGCATCTGGCAAGATTCCCAGCCTAGTCTTGAACGTATTAAGGGTTTTAGGTAATATAGAAACATACAAATTTTCAAGTAATTTCCAAAATAAAAATCTCACCTCCTAACTTATGGGTCAGATCTAGCCTTCAATTTAACCAAACTCCCAAAATACCATTGTGATGCTTCCCTGCTAGATGGTGTCAGAATGATAGCTGTTTTGTATATGGCAAGGACTTCAATTTCCTTAACTTTGCCCACAATACACAGGATAGGAAAGGCTCAGCGATTTCTAATGTCCATTTAAAAGTGTCCACTTAAATGACAGCACAATTAAGAGTTAATGCTGCCTGGCTGGAGCTTGGTTATGTGCCTGTTCATGTACTGACTTTTTTCCCTTTCTCCCAATTTCATTTGTGCACCTGCCCCATACTTGTATTTTATGTGTTTTTGTACAGGTGGAGAGCATGCTGCTCATCCTTTGTGAGAATGGCTTTGTTCTCCAGGTTCCTGCTCCTGTCCCTGAGGAACAGGATACAGCATCCACCTACCAAATCAAAAACCTGCCAACACAGTACTTTCATTTTTATAGCATTAAATCCCGAATCAAGGTAAAGTACTCTCCTGCGGAGGAATTTCATGTTCAGAGGACAAAACTACCTAAAAAAGTTTCTACTCCCTGCATTAAAGCATGTGATTTTTGCTAAACTTCTTAGAGAGGAAGGCAAGATAGAGTCCATCTGTAGTTGTGTTATAACATTTAGATTTACAAGTTACTGTTTGTTTATTCAAGTAGAAAACTGTCAGCATGATGTGTATTTCTATTGGAATTAGAAGATAATGTTAGTGAAAGTGAAGTTAGCACATTAGTTTTTAAAATACTTTCATTTCGGTAATTTTCAGAAAAAGTATGTTTCTTGTGGTTGATGGTAGCCCTGTAGGAAATTCCTTTGAGCAGTCATAAAACACCTATGTGGTCTCTCTTAAGGCAAACATGATATCTTTTTTTAATTTTTGGCAGTTATATATCTCTGATTTTTTTTATGCTGTTACAACTTAAGAGGGGCATTGTTTTTTATGTGAAAAACAAACATTCGATATTGAGATCTATGTATTTCTGAATAAGAACTAGCTTTTTGGTCCAAATCAGGTAACATTGTTGGGAGACACTGTAATTCTTTTAAAAAATAGAAAAGGCTTCTACGGAGAGAAAGAATATTAATTGTCCCCCTCCTTTTTTTTTTTTTCCCATTTGGGAATAGAACAATAATTAATAAGTTGCAACAAGGATGTTTTATATAAATGAAAGGAAAGCTATTTAATGGTAAGGATGGTGAAGCACTGAAATTAGTTGAAGAAAAAGAGATTTCTTTGGATATTCTGTGTATATAATGCCAGGACCTTCTTGGATTGCATTTATTAGGCTCCTCCAGTCAGTTTCATGTCTCTGTGTTTCACTGTTTGTTTAAACAGCTGGAAGAGGAGATTGCACTGAGAGAGAAAAAAAAGCAGGAGAAGGAGAAAGCAAGGCTTGAATGGATAAAGCAGCAACAGGAGATGGGAAAGGACATAGAAGAAGAACCTGAAGAGGAACCTGAAGAAGAGCCATTGCCACCTCTCTACATACCAGAGGAGCCCAGTCCCATTCTCTGTGGGTTTTATTCAGCACCAGGGAAATTTTGGCTTTCCTTGGTAAATCAATTTTTATTTCATATTGATGGGATTGCAAGATGTGGCAACCTTCCCCTCACATTTGGGTGTCTTAGAAAACTCATTTGAAACCTGCCATCTCTAGGACATGGATTTTCTGTCATAGCTGATGTTTTCGGTGATGTTTTTGAATTAAATCAGTAGTGCCACTCCAGCTCAGATTGCTCAGTAAATTTCTAATAGATACTATTCTTTGTGATGCCTGAATTGGGCACAAAGGCTAACCTGTCCCCTCACTAGCAGAAGGTAGAATTTGACATATTGGTAGGATGGGTTGTATTGCCAGTGATCATTATAGATTTTCTCTATGGGTAAATAGGATCTCTCATTGTTCGGAAGTAACATTTCTTATCCCACAGTAGATCCTTAAGAAAGGAAAAAATATTTAGAAGATTGCATGTACCTGGTCAGCTGCATCAGTGTTCTTTTGTCAACATTTCTTTATGGTCCTTCTCTTCAGGGTGGATATGACTCAGGATTCCTCTATCATTGTGAATTCTCTTCAAATCAGCACCAAGAAGACCCTGAACAAAGGCAAGATGAACCCTTTGAAGTTATTCCTATTGAGGATACTGACAACAATCCCATCCACCGGATCTCGTTCTGGTAAAACAGTTTAGTGTAGCAGATAGCTTTGTTACAAAGCTTGATGATACTGAACTTGGAAAGGAGAAGGGTACACTGCTTTGTCCCTTTTTAATTGTGGGTCAGTTCTAGTACGCAGGTACTCTCCATGGTTCCTCAGGCACCAAGTTTCATTTAAAATTCATAATGAACATAACTGGACAGTGTATCTGACAGAATATCTAAGCCCTTCAAGATGAAAATGTCTGATTTCTAATTCAGTATTGATTAAGGCTCACACATCCTAGCTTGAAGATCTACAGAAGAACCATTAGAAGTCTCCACTGTCCTTTTAATTGGGTTGCAAATTATGATCACCAGACCACTGGTTCTCTTCACTAGCTAGCAAAGAGGGGACACAATTAGTCCTTGAGGAGAACATGGAGAGATCAGTCTTTCTCTCTTGTCTAGAGAGTAGAGGCTTCCCAGGACATTCTGTGAACTGCACAAATGAAACGAGTGAGCTATTTTCAGTCTCCCAGTGTTTCCTGTAAGACTAGGCACGAGCTGCTTCTAAGGAGGCAGGTTTAGTTCAGACTTCAATCCACAGCTGGCTGCATTCCAGTTGGCCACCATCCCTAGTAGATAAGGATTGGGGAGGGAAAACTTTTTTTTTTTTATCTCTAAACTTGGTGTCTTTTACACTGTCCAACTGAGGGCTGAGACCAGTTCTGCAATACCCAGTAGATGCTGGAACATTACTGAGCAAACAGCTGGGAAAAAGGCTGCAGTAGTCCCAAACATACTTTAAATGGTCCAAATACTTTGCACACACACAGCAAAAGTTGGAAAGTCTACATTTATTCAGCTAGATTAGCTCCTCTTTAGAAGCATCGTGTTTTGAATTGTGGCCTTACTTGTTGCAAGTAACCTTCTGTTATTGATTCTGGTTGCTTATTTGACAGTACCAGCAGACTATTGATGTTCTGTGGGATGAAGAATGGAGCACTGCGTGTTTATGCTCTTCAGGATAAAGACCTCTCAGCAAATACCCTGAAGGAATACTGGTCCTTCAATGTACATGACAATGATTATGGCCAGATCCGGGGGATCTGTTCTAGTTATGATGATAGGTTTCTGATTACCTGTGGTGAAGATGGAAACATTTTTACCTTCAACATCTTGTCTCCAGAGGATGTTCACAAAGAGCTAAAAGCCAAAATCCCCTCTCCTAGGGTAAGTCACTAAATGAAGATCTCCCAAACTCTTGTTTCTATCATATGAAGAATTATAGCTCTGATTATAGAACAACTCTGAATACATACATACTGTGCCACCTTCAAACAGAACTAGGTCTGTTTGCTATGAAACTACAGCATATGGCCAAAATCCAGTTCAATTAATTGCATCATAGATCTTTTATAGCAAAAGCTGAGGTTTCCCAAACGATTTGGGAGAAGAGTTACATTGCTTGTTTATTAAGGTATATTTTGCAATAACTGCATTGCTCCTTCTCAGTGTTTTGTGTTTTTCTCCAAATACACATAGTACGTGTGGTTCATGTATCATATTGTACTATCTTTTTCTCACTCAAAAGTGTAACCATAGGCATACCTAGGATGGAAATACCACAAGGATTTGGCAAAATTAATATCTGTCTTTGATTTTATTCCAGTAGAGTATGATTCTGCTTTCGATGGGGATTCTAGAAATAACATTGGAGAATGCCAAATGTATAGTTTCTCAATGCTTTTGGTACCATTTATTGTACAATTCATAAGTTGGATTTTTTTATATTCGGAAAATTGCGTAGCATGATGATGATACTGTTCCTCTTTCAGTGTTATACAATGAAACATATCTAACTTGAAAAAAGTAATGAGATCTGTTGAGTAAAGAAGTACTATCATGTGCAATGAAATTTGTATTTGTTATACATTTGGTACAGTTAAAATTTTAAAGTGTCAAGATAAAATAAATGCAACTTTTAAATATTTTTAATATCAGTCAGTAGCTAGTTTTTGAAAGATGCGTAGTGAGGGAGACAGAGGAAATTGGGATTTTAGTAATTTGGTTAAATTGTTCAAGGCTAGTTGCAATTCCAGTATCACAAGAATATATAACACTAGGAGTAGACTCCAAAGTATTTTTTTTAAACTAAGTGAATGATGGAAACCTGTGGTATTAGAGCCTTGCTAGCTCCTGTATTACAAGTAGTAATTAACATACAATTATAAAGCATACATACAGTTATATCATTTTGAATATGTAAGTAGCTCTATATAAAGATCTTTACAGTTAATTGCTATTGTGCAGGCTAGGAACGCTGCTTAATGACCACCCTAATAGAGTTTTTTCCTTATCAAAGTAAATCTTCATTAAGTATCTATTCTAGTTTTAAGTCATGTGGAAGATTTTAAAAATTCCATCATCATTAAACTTAATGAGATTCCTAGAGAATCAAATACAAGTCCTCTGAAACTAATTGAGTTAAATTACAGATCAATTTAGTACCACTGTATTCACTGTAGGGTGATAGACCCCCCTCGTCTTAGAGCATGATTTCCTAAGGAAATGAGGCTTGTATGACTGCACTGTCCATCCATCTGTCATTCCTCACAGCTAATAATTGTGAACCCATTACACAGTCAGCAGAAGCAAACCAGATGAATTACACGTGTAACTTGGAATTAGCCTGGGATACGATATCTCTTGTCAGCCTGGCAGTTAGAGGAGACAAGAGAATTGGGTCTGTGGGATGGAGAACCAAAGATGTTATGGGACAGAGTGAAGTTGGGACCAGCAGTGATTTAGGGGTTAATGTTGATGAGGAGGTTATAGAATTTTTGTTCTCTGTCCCCAAGAACTCAGCTTCGTTTGTTCTTTTCCATGTAAGCCAACTTAATTGTTTCTTGTTCTTGAAACATCAAAGCCTGGTATTTAAGACCAGTAGAGCAATATTGATCATGAAGGGTTCTTTTGTTTTTCTGAGAGGAAACTCTGTCTTAATGTTTGTAAAAGCTTTATTGTCTGTTGAAACTATTATTGCTTGTTTAAAGGCAGGACATTTTTATTCCAGAGTGGTCTTGAGATGGAGAAAGCTGCTGAAGACATTGAGGATCCCAATGCCTACAAGTAAGAGATGCTTGGGTAATGATGAAAGAGATGTCCAACTGTTGAAAGCTCTTTCTTCAGACCACATACCTCCTTTTTCTTTTTAAGAGAAGAGGTGATCACACTGAATTTGGATTATTTCCTCATTACACACAAAGTTTTGTCAGACTTCCTTTCCATTTCTTCTACTTTTCTGTGGAAGTAATTCAAATATGGTACTGTGAGACTTATTTAACTTGAGCCTACAGAGACAACACAAGGTGGAGGTCAAAGTCCCATTATGTT
Source organism: Anas acuta (assembly GCF_963932015.1). Lineage (NCBI taxonomy): Eukaryota > Metazoa > Chordata > Aves > Anseriformes > Anatidae > Anas > Anas acuta. The sequence goes on along the minus strand of NC_088979.1, from coordinate 118,022,200 downwards.
AGGGCTGTATAAATATACAGTAAGTGGCTTCTTCCTAAGTTACCTTCAGGGCCGCTGAGTTCACTGGAAGTTTAAGCCCATCAAGGAAATCTAGAAGGTTACATAAACTTTAATCTAAAACCTCATCTAAAGGAGGGGGAGTGAGAGAGCGGTTGTGGGGTTTAGCTGCCCAGTACGGTAAAACCACCACACTCTATTCCATTGGGATAATACTGTTTCCTCCTCCTTGCATTTTCAGCATTGAGGAAGTCAAGCAGAAAGAGGAGTATGAACGGATCATGAAGGAAGCTGAAGACAAAAAAAGCAAGAAAAGAGAGGAGTTAACTGCTCTGAGAGAAGAGTTTCTTTTTCTGCTTCAGAAGAATCAGGAGTTGCCAAAGCACATGCAGCTGCACAGAGACGTATGTTTGTTTTTCATAAATCATTTACCATAAGAGGTACCTTCTAAAATGTTGCTGTCCTATGTGTTGGGGCCAAAGATGTCTAGTGCTATGGGTTGATGCGCTTGACTGTGTAATTTTGCAAGATTTCTAAATCACAGCTGATGATTTGTGCCATTTAAGAAGCATATGGGGGAAAAAAAAAGTGATTATCTGTGGAGATCTGAATAGCTCCTGAAATAAATAATTATGCCAATGTGCATGAAATGCTGGCATCAGGTCCAAAATATTTCTTAGCAAAACTTAGCAGATAAGATAATGTGATGCTGGGTCTTCTGTGCTTCTGCAGCAGTACGAGATGGACCATAGGATCTTTGAGGATCTGAATAGGCAGACAGCACAGAAAATCCAGTTAGTGGAAAAGGAACTAGCTTGGGAGCATGAGAAAAACTTGATTGGACTGCAGAAACTACGAAATTGGTAAGTACCTCTTTTCTTCTACCTCTCCCACTGACCTTGCACGGGGCTTATTATTTACTGATTTCTACCTACCACAAGGAAAAATATATTTTTTTTTCCACTCATATAATAAACATTTATATTCTTCTCTTATGATTATGCCCTTATTTGATTTGAAACATACACAAGAGTATACATTGATTTTTTTAGGTGTGCTTCTTCTGAATCCTTGGTCAAAATTCAGATGTTCTTATCAAGGAAGTAGCTTAATTCTGATTTACTTCTTTAAGAAGAAAAGTGGTCTTTTTGTTTTGTTGGGAGGAGAATAAGTTTGCTTGCGTTTTGCCAGTAAATGTTAGTAAGAACCAGGAATTCTTACTGGAGCTTTGAAGTGCAACCTATGAAACAAATTCCAGGTTTTCAAGTATGCTGCGTGTCTGTCAAATACTTTTGTGTCATTGTTAACACAATATTCTCTATACAGTTTAAAGTTATGAAATTAACTTCCTTAAGAACGCAAGTTAAAGCACAAAGCAGTGCGTTTTTGGTTGCTCTTCTTATAGCAAAAGATGAATTCATAAAAATAAATGCACAATAGAAATAATACACAATAACAAAAACCATTTAGTCACAGAGAGTGTACCACTGGAAAGGAGAATTGAATGAACATATTTTTAAGCAGCCCTTCATGGAAAATGGAAGATACTCTCATGTAGAAAGAACCTGGTATGAGTTTTGATATTGGGAGCAGTGTTACTATATTTATTCTTGAGCATCTCTATTCCTACATCAGATAGAAGTCTATACATGGTGTCAGATGTCATCATGCTCTTATGTAGTTACTGTATTTGTATGTAATGATTGTGTATGTAATAAGTAAACTGCTTTACTTGGGTCCTTTTGAAGGAAAAATGGTAGCTTGCACCTACTGACACCAGACAGTTTTGTCTAATTTACCTCTTCAGGTTTCGGTCCTCACTGGAATTTGACACCCTTGTTGTTCATGCTATTCAAAGCAATCATCAGATTTCCACCTACAGACTTCTAGCACTCTCTGAAAAGTACCGCCAAGATAAGGAACATCCATCTTGGAGGAAGACAGTACTTAAGCGGGCATGGAAAAAGATGGAAAAAAAGGAGACCGTCAAAGAGGCAAAGCGTAAGCATAGGGCTAATGATGGCCTTTTACAGTTTCCCAGTAATATGCTTTTGTCTTTCATCTCAGTTTGTTTTCCTGAGTCCAGGCTAAAGAAATGATAATTCCTCCAGGTATGGGTAAAGAAATATAACTGTTGTTTTTTAGTACCTACATACATTGTAACATACATATGTTGTTTTCCACATTTAATGCAATGTCAGCAATCACCTGTCAACACTGCGGGTAGAACTCAACTAAGAGCTGATTCACAGAGCTTGAATATGTTCAGAACATCCACTACAGTGGAACTATCCTGGTGGACACCAATTTTACAAAAGTTGTCCCAGGTAGTTTCCAGTAGTTGAGATTGTACTGTGTTGCATGGTATTTACATTTTCACATGTTTATTTTTTTGTTCAGATGCTAGAGTTTTTGAGGAGGAGGCCGAAAAGGTGAAGTCAGAGGTCCAAAAGCCAACAGCACGTTTTATAGAAAACAAACGTAAGCAAATCAGAAGAATTGCTGAGAAATCCAACAAGGTGAAAGCTAAGATAATGAAGAGGAAAGCGGAGTGGGAAGAACTGTGAGTCTTAATTGGACTCTGTGCCCTTTTAGTTCTGCATCTTGTCTGAGGTCAAACGATACTATTTAGCTGTTATATGGCACTATCAAATCTCTGCCTAGTTTCTTATATTCCTAATGGGTGAAATTAAAATACATGAGGCTCTGTGTACCTCAGAGTCTCAAGAGACAATTGAAATCTTTTAATTTCCATGGTTCTTCTAAAACATTAAACAACTTGAATTCAGCTACATGGCTGCATCTTCATATAGGGATTAAGAGGGTATCTAAATCAATCATGATTTAGGGACACCTAGACCATCACAGTCAGCCTCTTCAGTTAACCCTACCAGCACCAGATATACCAGATGCTGCAAGAGCTGTGGGTTAAGTTAGTTACACAAGAAGGCCATTACCTACTAGTGCGTTGTTTTTTTTGGGGGGAGGAAGGAGGGAAATGTCTGAATTTTTCTTTCAAATGTGCAAAGATATCCTTTCCAAAGTAGTCACTGTTTTCTGAAAGAGGTATGTGATTCTTTCTTGATCCTCCCGAGCCTTTCTGCATGCATCAGAAGGTATGAAGTGACCCTGTTTTATACTGTATGCTTTCTGTCCCCATCTGAATGTTTTCTGTCTTAAAGTTCATCTTTGTTTTGTACCTACCAGATACAAGAGCAAGCCTAGTGATGACTATGAAAACCCCGAAGATGTTCAGGCCATTAAAGAAGCACGGGAAAATATGGGGTGTTATAAGCTGAAGACTGCCACCGATTACAGAGTCCCTCAGCACGAACAAATTAAAACTGAAAAGAAGGTGAAGCAGCTTGAATCCTTGGAAGTGTTGGTATGTAAACTGATTCACTGATGTGGATATTTCTGCCATTTTACGGGAGGGAGGATAGTTGATTAAATGCTGAATACGTTTTTTTGAAAGGAAATTGAAGTGGTTGTGGGAAGAGCCATTGAAGGACCAATTGTGTCAATTCAGATTTAGTTACAAATGAGCCTTTCTCTTGTGGACTGTTAGTGCTTCACCAAACTCAAAACTGAATCAATCCAGGATAACTCTCAGATGGCTCTTTTTATGCAAAAAAGCCACATTTTCCAGTATTTCAGCAGGAAGATGCTTTTTTTTTTTTTTTTTTTTCTTTTTTTTAAAGGATTAAAAGCCTTACCATCTAGTGACTGATGCTTTCCTTACAACACTGAGCTAATCCCTGCTATGAAATACCTTTACAAAAACGGGGGTATGAGCAAAGATAGGTCTTTTTAGCATAGCCTCTTCATATATGCGCTTCAGTAATCACTGCTTCTGGGTACTAAATATTGGAGCCTTCTGGGAAACTAGATGTTCTGGAACTGCCTTCCTGCAACAGAACTCCTACAGCTACTTCATGTCTTTTAACCAGAAAGACCCAACAAGCTCAAACGTTGTGCAGTAACTTTGCTGCTTTCCTTCTGACTTCTGCCAGCACCCTTTCTCACTCCCAGCTTCTATTTCTCATTTTATTTACCTGGAGTGTAAAAGAGGGATGATGAATTTCTTTAGAAAAAATGACAATGAAGAAATGTATCCATTTAACCTGGAACTGTCAAGTTACTTTTTGACATGGAGGCTTATTTCTTGGCTTTTCTACTGACAGAGGAGCCTCTTGCACTGCATGGTTCGTCATATTCTGTGGCCTTGAATCTTCCATAGTCTTATCCTCTCAAACACGTTGCCTAGTCTCAGGCTCCTTTTAGCCTGGGTTGCTTTGGCAGTGAGGTCTCAGCATTACAGAAGCAATGCCACAGTCTTAGGGAATTTGTTGGGTTGCTTTAATCTCATGCTTGGGCTCCAGGACTAGATAGTGGTGCTGATGTTACTAGATACCCAGTGGTTAACCTGGCTTGGTTGGACAAGCCAAAGCAAGCAAAAGGAATAGTTCTAGTTTTAAATCCCAGATTTATACAGACGAAGTATTCCAGTTACTTCAGATGCCTGATGTATAAGATTGTTTTATTTTATAAAGATTAGAGAGGATTCTGCCAAGGTCTTTTCTAACCTAAATGATTCTATGATTCTATTTTTACATCTGATTCAAGTGTCACTTCTTGGATTAGTAGATCTTCACCTCAAGTTGGGGAAAAATATTCACCTAATGCCAAAATTTTCTGAGTTGACTTTGGCACTCCAGATTGCTGGAAGGCCTGGAGAGGATTTGTTTTGGACATCTAGTGGCTTTTTATCAAATCCAAAAGCATTTGAAAGGATGTTACTTTCTTGCCTTTAATACTGCTATCAACTATACTTTGAAAATTCAGAACTTTGTTCCATTTCTAACTGTCTGCAGTGGTTGTGATTTCAGCTTCAATTTCACTTACTTTATTGACGAGAATCACATCTGCATTCCAGAACCTATGTTTGTGAAGGACTGCTTCAGTGTCTTTGGTGTTTATACGGGATAACTGCTTTGTTTCAAGGACTGTCCAAGAAGTCTAGATCTCTGTACAGCTGTGCATTTAGGAGTGCTAAAGGTCTTCTCAGGTGTAGTTCCTTTGCTCTTGGGTAGGAAAATTTGCTTTACAAAACAAAGAGATCTAATATTCTCTTTGTTGGTATATGAATTGTACAATATGTCTGAGAAGAGAGCTGTGTATCAAAGCTGAGATGCTCTCTGTATTTAATGAGAGACAGCCCAAATGACTAATCCTCTAAAACCCACAGCTAATTATCACAGTCCTTGTGAATTTCTTGACATGAGATGTTGAAGCAGTGCAGAAAACAGACAATCAAGTCAGGAGAGAGAGGGGAAGCCTCATTTCTACTCTTCTACTATTTTCTTTTAAAGAAGATTTAGAGAGGTGGTTCCACAGTTTTTAAAAACGGAGAGGGAAAGACAGCTGTTTAAAAACACGTGTGTGGAGGTGGTACAGAAAAGAAAGCTAGTATGGAAAGAAGGAAGGTCAGTATGACAAGCCTCTTCTCCATTACCTGTGTTGGGGAAGACTGCATATTATGTAAATATCACTGGGGAAATCCTACTAATTTTTTTTTTCTTTACAGATTCATAAGAAGAAAGTGAATATGAACAAACAGATCTTGTCCTTGCGGGATTTGAAGGTTTCTGTTATTGACGAAATCAAGCGTTTAGTGCAAGAATTGAAATCCATACAGGCAGCGTTGGATTTATCAGAACATCTCCCTCTTCCCCCGATCCCTCAGTTACACCCAGATGAGGTTCCAGAAAAAAAATTTGAGTATGACACTGACATCCTCCTTAAGTTCAAACAGGAGCAGGAGGCCAAGGCAAAGTTCCAGGAACCATTGGAAGGGTCTCCCTCATCTGGTGCACCTAGGCGTAGTTTTCTAAAGCCTTCTTCCCGTAAAGAGTCTGGCTCCGTGACACAGCCTGCAAGAGAACACCCAGTGAAAATAACGCCATCTGTGGTCGTAGAGCAGAAAAAGCTTCTTGAGATTGAGAAGGCAGAGCCAACTGAAATGGAACTGGAAATTTTAAAGAGGGAGAAGATAAAAAACCTATACTTGCAGGATTCCTTGATTAAAAAGGTAGGAAATCGGAAGTTTTTTTTTTTTTTCACATTGAACAATCTCGATCAGAAATGAACCCCTTTCCTTCTGTCTTAGGACTGCAGATACTCTTGCCTTTCAGAATTTCAAGAAAATGCTATCTAGTACTAATTTACAGGGTAAATCAGTATAAATCTGTAACAGTGACCTCTGTGCTAACGATGATAAATTGAAAATCAGATTTCTGATTTGTTATTGATATGTGAAACTATGAGCTCAGTGGCCAAAAAAAAAAAAAAAAGGCAAATAGCATGTTAGATTTTTTCTTCATCACTTTTTGAGTCCAGGCAATAGATCTGATTCTTATTTTTTGTTATGATTCATGAAGTTCTCAGCTTTTAAGTAACATGACTAGTCCTGACACTGTAGTCTTAAAAATAATTTTAAATGTGCCAGGCTTAAGGTCATGAAAAAGCTTCTTTAAAAGGAATATCTACATGTATAAGGCATCCTTGGTCTGGAAAAAGGACTACTGAAAGGAATGTACCAGAGGTGACAAAATTATGAATAGCATAAGAAAAGGAGAGTGGCAATCAGCTCTTAAAAGAAGGAGAGAGACCAAATGAAATGGTGGGGTGGAAAGCTTGTTGTTCCTATGCAACCAATAACTAAACTTTGGATGTGGGGGTAGCTACAGTTTGATAAACTCTGGAAGAAAAAAATCCGTTCAAGATGTTAAATGCAAACATAGTACTGCAAGCTCCAGATGTCCGTAAATCAGAGTTTAGGAGGGTAGAGTGAGGAGCTTGTGAGAGGTGTATCACCATTCACTTGTTGGCTCTGTTTCATACCTTCTTTTCTCTAATATCTGTTGTTGGTCATTGACTCTTCGGTTTAATCTGACACAGATACCCTTATGTTCATGTGTATGGAGGTTTTGAGAGAATATCCAAATGCTGCTATGACCATCACATATGGATATGGCCACGATGGCAGCTGCTAGTACTGATTTAACTGTAAATGTCTAAGGGAAGAGCTGTCAGGTATTCTGCCTTGGCACACTTCTCTCAGAAGACAGCAATTATTGCTATGTCTGGGTTGTTACATGGACGCCTTAAATGTACTACAGATTACTGTTAAAACATTCTCTGAAGAGTAAAATACTTCTTGGGTGGAGTGGGATGCAGTGAAACATCCCTGTGAAGCCCTGGTGATTTTTGTGTTATTATACCGAGAGTATAGAAATAATTGGAATTAACTTTGTCTTTTTAAGTGCTTCAGTAATCATTAGTGGATAGCATGAACAAGTTGTTGACTTGACAGAAAGAATTTTTCCCTTCTGCTCCTTTCTCTTGCTTTACATGTTTAACTCTACTCCGAATACTCTCCTTGTTCCTCATTTGCAGTTCTCTTTTACTCCAGATCAATGCACTGGTGATAAACTTTGATGCTGAACTCCGTGTCCTGCGGCACAAGAAACTGCAGCTGGATGTGCAGTTGAAGCATGCTGACCTGCGCTACATCACGTGGTATGAAGAGCTGCTTATCCTGAATGATGTTGAGAAAACTGAGAATGATCTCCAGGGGCGTGTTACCACCCTCCGCAGTGAGCAGGAGGCCATGCAGGTATGTAGGCCATGTGTGCCTGGACTTAAAAATACTGCTGATGAGTGGTCTGAAAAGAAAGTAAGGCATCAGATAAATGGTGGCTTCTCTTTGCTTCCTTTGAGCACTGATCTAATATCTAGTGCTAAATTCTAAATTTAGAAAAGCAAGAAACTCTTGGTGATCAGCCTAGGATGGTTGCTTTTAACTTCCAATAGTTAATCTTTTCACAGTCTAAGTAGTCGTATTTTTATAGTTTCTTCATGACGTGGAGTCAATGACAAATCATATACTTTATTTAAGAACATACTTCTGGGTTTTGCTTGATCGGAGCAGGAATTCAAAGAGAGAAAGTCAAGTTTTGCATTTCCAGATCTTCACTGATACGTCTTACCTACATAAAAGTTCAAAGGTTGTGTGCCTGTTGACTAAAGAAGGTTTTTTTTTGTTTTGTTTTGTTTTTAGTCAAAAGTGAACAGCTACCTTGCACTGATGGAGCATACAAATTCTGAGATGGTAAAGCTTCGGGAACGTAAGAAAGCTCTTTATGCCAGCTTCCGAGCATCCCTTGGAGAAAACAACAAGTTCGCCCGTTTTCTGACCAAGGTTCTGAAGAAGAAAATCAAGTGCACGGAAAAAAAAGTAAAAAGAGAAGCAGGTTGGAGATGCTGTTCTAATTGTTTGGATTTGTTGCGTATACTTCTGTGCAGTAAAGTAAATGTGCCTCAGTCTAGCTGGATCCCCAGATACATCCAATGCTGAACTCGGTTCAAAAAAACAAATAGAACAAAAAAAACAAAACCCACCTACCTGGGTTTTGTTTCTGTACCACCCCATGTTCTATGGAAGCCAACCTGAATGATGATAACGGTGTAATTCAGCCTCTAACATGATTATATTTGGTCTGATCGCAGCTCCTACAACCTACTTCCTGTATGTCAATATTGAGGATTGATAATTGGTATGAAGAAGAGGCAAAGCTTTAAATAGCTGCTTCCTGTGCTGTGCCAATGGGAGCTATGGATAAGTGATTAGTCTGCCATATTCGTGACATTCTCCTTTAATCTGTCCATTGACTAATGAGAGATCACAGACCTAATCTGCTATCATCTATTAGTCACACGACTAAACATATTATGAAAGGATTTCATTTATTTTAGTGACTGGGTTTTAATTGTTAAGGCCAGGCAGTCTTACTGGGCTAAAACACTTGCACCTTCTCTTTGACTTGGCTTTTGATTTCCACTGGGACATGATTAGCAAAAAGTGCAATCAACAATGATGCTTTTGTGACAGTTTTGTGCTTCTGTGCATTTTTCTTGGTTGTTTAATCTCTGTAGAAGAATGGTAAACCTACAAGGTTTAAATTCCAAATTCTTAACACACATAAAGAGAGGAAAAATTGAAGAACGTCTCAAAAGACTTGCCTGTGTTTGTGCGTTTGGCACTACTAGGTGATTTCTCTCTCCCACATTTTTTTTTCTTTCTGTTAAATTATCAAATGAATGCAAAATGGTTGCTTTTTTGTTGATTGTTGGGAATGTGTTCATTCACATAATGCACAGCTAGTGAGTTTGAGGGGTGTTCTGCAAATCAGCAGTACTCTCCTTTTCTTCCAGATGAGAAATATGAGAGTGAATGGGAGACTGATGAAGAGTCCACCTTGGGGAGTGATGAAGAAGATTCTAGATCTGAAGATGAAGTCTTTGATGTCTCCGTTTGTCCAAAGAGTACTAAGATATCATTTTGTTGGGTTGAGTACTTGTTGAGCTTTCGGGACAATATTGTGTTTTTAAAAGGAATTTTTCATTATTCACCTCACATAAATGCCATTAAGGGCCAGAATGTGTGCAGTCCTCCTGGGTGCAGTATTTGTCCCCAGGAAATCTCAGTGAAGATAATGGAACCGCTGACAGTAGAGGGTACAGTAATTAAAAAGTTTGGAAAAATAAAACTTCTCTAAGTGCTAAAAATTAATTATTTTATGTAAATCACCATTCAGCATTTCATGGCTGTGTTTCTGGAGAGGAAAGGCTCCTCACAGAAGCGGAGCTGGAGTGAGGCTGCAGCTGCTCTCCAGAAACCTGCCGCCAGGCCTAGCTGGATCCCTGTTCAGGGAAGATCTGTGGGGACACCACAATAATGTTAAATTAAGCTCTTTGTTACCACCTCGTGGATTTATGCAGTAATTGCATGTTTCTAGGCTTCTCTAATCATCTGAAAAGGTAGGAGCTTTGCAAAATCCTCTTCATTCATTAATTCATTCAGTAAAAGCAAGCAAGCTCTTCTTTTCTTTTGTAGGAGTTTAACTATTTTGTGGTTTGTTTGTTTTTTTAAGATCTTTGAGTGAGATATCAGTGACCACATAACAACACTGCTTTTTTTTTTTTTCCTGTTAGAATTTACCAGTAAATTACCTTTTTTTTTTTTTTCCTTCACATTGGATTTTTTCATTTTCATAAATTGAATTCTTTCTTAACTCCTTGTCCATCTCCTTTTTCAGAGAAATGTTGGGAAGAAATATAGAATATTTTTTACTTTTTATTGAAAAAATCCAAATTACTGATTTAATAGGGAAATGACATTACATCAGCCTCTCCATATATGGTCTTTAAGTGTAATTTGCCTTGCCTTTTTTTTAATGTGAATTAATTTGTGTTAAGTGTGCTGAATTAATTAGTATGACTGAAATTGCTGCACCAGGTAGAAATTCACAGATAAACAACTACATGTTCACGTAACTAAAGATTGTACTGGAACATGTATTAATTACTGGGACTGAATTAGTTACAAAGGCTAACTTTTGAGCACTTGGCTTTAATATTTTAGTCTTATTTGATGCATTTAGTCTTATTTGATGCATTTAGTCTTACTTCTGGAAACAAACTGTCTTGATTGAATATAAAGAAAAAAGATCCATCCAAGACATCTATCCTCTCATGGAGGAATTTGGCCCATAACATTTAAGTTGACAAAGTTCTAAGGAATCAAGAACATGGTCTTATTATGGGAAATGCTGGGCAACCTGCACATTAGGAGAAGCTAGTAGCTCAAGCTTGTAGCTACTGTACAGTCATAATGAAACTAAGCTATCCTCTGACCCTTTTCTTCTCAGACTGTGATAAGGCGCTCTTCCAAAACACCATCCAGCTCCGGGAGAAGTGGTTAGACATTGAGGAGTCTTTAACAAAGGAGAAGAGAGTTGCTGCTAACCTCAGAAAGAAATATAACGTCTTGGTCCAAAAGGTATGGTGCTGTTGTCTTCTCAGAAGGCATGAGCTGGCTCCAGTACAATGAAAATGTTGTGCTATTGGTTTTGGCTAAGATTTAAAATGGAAATCATTACCTTTTACGCGGCCTCAGTTTGGGTAGAGATAACCATGCTAGCACCCAGGCAGGAGGCAGCTCACCATGGGTCACCCATCCTCCTGGAAAGCGTCAATCAAGGTGGTCTGACCTTAGCTGGTAGGGGGCTGGATCCAGGTTTTAGGTCCAGTTTCTCCCCAATTGTCTAACCACATGCAGCAGCAGAAACCAGACTCTGATTCAGATGCAATGCCCGGTGCAGCTTGGCCCATCCCGTGTGCATGTGTATGGGGTTGGAGAACATAAAGAGTCGCCCTAACACACATGCATACTAAAATAAACCATAAAAATGCTATCCTTCCATCTGTTTCTTTTGCTTTTAGTTATTTTCTTCTGCTCTTTGTCATAGTAATTATTGAATAAACTCACTTGGTGCAAGTTTTCCTTTTAGCTTTTTTGAGCTCCTGCATTCATCAAGACATTTGATTTATATTAATTCAAAAATATCTTAATTTAGAGGGTTTTCTGGGATAGAGGGAGAGTTCTGCCAAAATACCATTATGCAAGGCTTGCTTTTATTGTGTCTCAAAAATGTCCCAGCAAATATGCTTAACTTACAACGTTTTTTGTTTAGTTTTTAAAGGCTTTCCTAAGTGCCAGCTGCCACATATTCACCCTGGGGTCTGACATTTGAGTTTGAATTGTTTCTTTCTCATGCAGAATCAATAAGCATTTCCAGGCATAAAACAATAAAAAAATATCTTGCAGACTCTGTTGATCTAGAAGTGTATTGGACACTAAACAAAGAAACTGTCTCTTGATACATACAGGGCTTCTCAAGTAAGGAGATATATTTAAGTGTACATGCGTACAAAAGTATTCAGCATAGAATTTTGTTTGAATGCATAGATGAGCCTCATGTTAACCTATGAAACTCATCTGTCATAATACATGGAAAAAAAGAGCATTCTTTCCATGCTTCTTTTGCTTCAGATCAAGGACTCTAACACAGATCCTTGCTGTCTTGTGTATTTGAGTACTGTAAGGTTTTTGTCTGTCCACAATTTGTCTTTCTGCAGGCAAAAGCAGTAGAAGCCAGTCTGAACACAGCAGAGAGGGAACTGGACACCTTTCAATGGGAAAAGCAGCATAAACTTAATGAGTTATACGCAGTTGTGCCTTTGAAACTTCATCAGGTAATTCAGGATTTCATGTATTTATTACTTCCGGCAGGTGCAGAATGGCCTATGTACATCTAAACAGTAGTGTTACTCGGTTTTTGAGCTTTTACTTCCTAATTTACTATAGTCTCCATGGAGTGACAGTGTCATTAATTGAACTTCATAATGCTATTTCCTCTAGGTTTGTTTTCCTTCAAGTAAGGACAGGTAGGGGCAGCACGTTGCTGAAATGTGTGCAGCCTTCAAGTGTTTTATAGGTTTGGCATGGAATATTCCTTCAGGTCTATGTTTGCTGATACTCTCCTGAAAACAAAACTAATAAAAACAAAGAAACAAAACCACCAACAAACTACTGAAAGTCATGGGAGTTTTTCCCAATTCAAGAATGCTGAATTGTATGCAAAAATGTATCCATCTGTGCAGCTGTTATCCCAGGGATGATTAGTAGAAAATGAAGATGAAAACTCAAGACAATACTGTTATTTCCTCTGGGCTGCATCTTGTCCTCAGAGAAAAAACATAGGCTTTTGCCTCTTGTTGCTCATACACCTCTGAAGCAAACTCAGCTCTCTCCATTTGTTTTCCCTACCTGCATTAAAATGTTGGTAAGAAAGCAGGGCCTGTCACTCTTCTGTCTATGCAATTCTGCAGGTCTCAGTTCATTCAGAAGCACAGAGACACTCAACAGGGAGTCCCCTACTCTATTTCCAGTGCTACAGAAAGGAAGACAGCTTTGTATACAGAGAATCATCACGGCTCTAAGTAGCCTTTGAGCTGCTGAGTGGTAGTAATTCCGTGGCCCAAAACATGAGAACTGTGCTCACACTATTATCTCATTCCTTAGTTTTCAAATTCTTATACATTTGTTGTCCAGAGTGATCATCGGTGCCCTTAACAAGTCAAATTAGCCTTGCTTATGGGTAATTTCTGCTTCTGACAGGTGGAATACTTCGTTAATGGGGAGATACCCAGTGACCTCTCCCAAGCCCTGGTATTTACCAACCAGTCCTTAGAGTATCTGCAGAAGAGAATTGTGGACCTACGTAATGAAAAAATAATGCAGAGAGAGATGTATAAGAAGGCACAGCAGCAACATAAGAAACTTATCCATGACAAAAAGGAGATGGAGATAAATATTCACCGTGAGTAACAGACTCCAAACAACACAGCCTTCTAGTGCTCATGCTGTCCCCTCTCTGGGTGTGGGTCACTCAGCAGATGTCTGTCTTTACTCTCACCCAAATGTCACAGCTGGTTACTGTAGAAAATAAACCAGAGGGGATCGGGTGGATTGTTCTGATGAAGTATTGGTAGTTCTCCAGCACTGTAGAGTCATTAGGCTATGTTAAATAATTTGGGAACTTAGTAAAAGGAGCGCTGACTGAGATGAGACACTGGGAATCAGGACACACAATTGCTATTTCTGGCTCTATGCAGGAGCTGCTAGAAAACAGTTCTTTTGGAAAAGCCACATAAGCTTTTCATGCAAGTTCCTTCTCCGTGTAACTTAAGAATGATAAAAGCTCTATTCAAGACATTTACAAACATAAAATGGGGAACCAGACCCAGAGATGTCCCGGTGTCTCCACCACCGAACCTCCTCCTGCCAACCCACTGAAGCTTTTTATAGTCCATGGTGTGGAGGTGGCTCACTAGGACTGGATAAGAGTGTGGCTTTGTGACAACACAGGTGTGGTCACGGGCAAGAACCAGTGGCAATATGCTGTTGTGATTTCTGTGTGGCTTTGTGTAAATTATTTATTCTAGAGCGTATGCCACCAAGCTCAGACAGAAAGCTGGAGGTAAATTTTTATTAATCAATGAAAAGCAGTTCTACCATTTGTGCCATGCCTTCTCTTTTAGAACTGGAAGAGGAGTGCAATCGGATGATGATGCTGAAGTTTGGCCGGATGGTTGATTTTGAAGCAGTTCAAGAACGCTCCGTTAACATAAACTTGGAAGAGTTGGGAGTAGAAATAATGCAGAAAGAATATGAGCACTCCCAGGAACTCAAAGAGTGGGAGGTAAGGAGTAGGAATAGGAAATATATAATGATAGGAAATATATTTGTCTCCGTTATTCTATTAGGGCTTCATTTGCTGGGGCTGAATAGCTACGCTAATGTTTTTTGTGAACATATTCATGTTTTGTGAATGTATTCATCCTATTTTCTTGACAATACTTTTTTTTTTTTTTTTTTAAACAACAACACTTTCCTTAAATGCATCCTTCAGTTCTTCCAGAGAGCTTTCATTTGGTTTTCAGCTGGCATTCAGTACCTGCTGCCTCTTCCCATCGCATCTGGTGACAAACTATTTGAGTGCAGGGCAGTGCTGGCTTATGTCTCAGACACTAGACTGTGCAGTATGAGAAGTGCTTGTCCCTGTCTGGGAGGCCTAAGGCGCAGCTACTGTAGTACAAACAGGCAACACGCTTATGCTGGCCTTACAGAGTGCTGTCATTGTCTGTCTTTTTAAAAAAATATGGAGAGAGAAAAAACAGAAAATGAGATGATCTCAAGAGATCCAGAAACTATCTCTATGAGCAAGTATCATGTCTTGTTTAAATTGCTTGACTGAGATCTTCCCCCAACCCTCCTGAGCAGTAAAGCATCATCACCTTTATCCTTCTTATATATATAATATATATATATATATATATATATATGTATGTGTGTGTGTGTGTGTGTGTATGTATGTACGTAATAGGTTTCATGATTTCTACTTTTTTTTCTGTTCATGTAAATTGCTACCATGTTTTGAGGTTAGCCTTGATGTGGGATATACACTGCTCCTTAGGGAAGTGAGTCTGGTGTCATTCAACACAGCACACATCTAGATGTGTTTTAAGGCTTCTGTAATGAACTCCAGAAGGGCACAAGTTGGTTTTTGTTTCATTACCAACAAAAAGTTGGTAATGAACTGTCCTGTCCGTTCCTCGCATGTTTGTACAGCATGACACATTTTCAGGAAGGCAGAGTGTTCAGATTTCCAGCAGCTCCTTGCTCTCCTGCTTGTCTTGTGTTTGTAGCTATGCAAAGAACCCCCTCCTCCTTCTGGACTTGGGTACGAGAGCCAGATTTCAAAGTGGAAATTCACAGCCCCAGACTTCTGTGTCTTTTATGCTGGTTTGTGGCAGGTGTAGGAGGCAGCTTAATACCTCACATGCATATGGCGTAGTAGGTACCTAACAGTTTTCTCTTTCCAATGTTTTTGCCTAACTGCTTTAAACTAAATGCTTAGTTATTTACAATAATAGAAAGAAAAAGGAAAAAAAAAAAAAAGGAAGAAAAAGACGTTGCACTAAACATATTGTGGGATCATATGATATACGTAGAATCAGTTTGTTATTTACCTCTTTCTGTGACATACTCTGCTTAGCGCTTGTTCCCTATTTCATTCACACTGATTATCCTTTCTCAACCTAGTTCAACTTTTTTTAATCATTCTAGGAAAGAACCTTTGACCTGCAGCAGAAGCTGATGATGCTGACAAAGGAAAATACCAGAAAGCTGCAGCAGCTGAACCGCTTCTGCCTTGAAAAGCAGCAACTTGAAACTACGCTGGATTCACTAAATGATGATCTAGTAAGCTTGTTATTTCCCTGAAGTAGGCCATATTTTAAATTCTCTGGTAATTTCTTAGATGCTTTCTGATACCAAAACAAACTCCTGTTATTTCTAATTAGAAAATGTCTTTCAGGAAGTCAAAATTATTCCTTTGAAACATGCAAACAGCCAAATGAGTTAAGGTGTATTCTTTGAGACCAAAGTATTAGGGAATTAAGTCAGACTGAGCTTCAGTTGACAGTCCCTCAATCTGACTTTGGAACAGTTTGGACTGTGGCATAGTCATGAAGCTGTCCTGGGTCTTGGAAAGCCTCACTTTCCCAAAGGAAATATGTTTCCACTCTTAATTCTTGAGTGTTTTATAGGAGCTATTTTTTCTCTCTTTACAGGGAGCAGAGTTTCAGGGCCCCCGAAGTACAGACATCAAAGAGAAGGCTAGGATGGAGTCACTGCTGAAACACAGGGCTCATGACATTGCCATCCTAAGGGAAGAAATCAATCTTCTCAGAAGAAAAGACGGATGCGTGAGAGAACAATTCAGTCTCCTAGCCAGAAAAGATGGGTGCTTCTTTCTACAGCCTTCATCACCACAGGACTCTGAGACACTCTCTGAACCCTTCCCTGTTCTTACACCATGTACGGTAACTAACAGCCCCAGTGTCCCTTAAAAATGGATGTATTTAACTGCAGCTGTAGTAATACCTAGAAGTGCAAAATGTATTGTTTTGGCTAAGCAGGGGGGTAGTTGTAAAGGGTTTTCCCTGTCAAAATATGACTATAGTGGCAGATGTGGAATAAAAATGGGCAAATGCAACCAGTAAATGCTGTTACTAGTCTATTCAGAGCTCTGCACTGGACAGATGCTCTGCGTATGTGTATTGCATGTGCAGCTGTGTATGCCTGTTCGTACCTCTCAGCACAAAAAGGGGCTTTGGAAGGCTGGGTATGAGAAAGTTTTGTCTGTCTGAAACTATCTTTGGTACCTGTGTTCTCAGAACTGGTAACGGAGGTCTATCTTGGGCATGCATCTTATTATTTGTTGAATATCCTAGCAGCAACAGCAGTTTTCTTGAGATGGGAAGTGCTGTGTGGTTGGAGAAGGCAAGGGGACCTTTGTCCCTGGGCCTACAGTGCGTCCTCAGATGGGTATGGTGCCAGTCGGAGACCTGTCTGCTCTACAGAAGTGGGAAACTCACTAAAGTGCAGGAATCAGATTTACTTGGCATGAAGAGGCTGTAGCAACAGGTGGGCAGTGATGTTAGCCTTTAATTCTGGCTTGCAGCAGTAGACCAGACTGAGAGCAGAGCCAGGCTTTGTCTATTTTCAGTTTTATATATATAAAATAATGTTTTTAACTGGCACTTGGGATGCCAACAGTGAAGAACCATTAATAGCACTTACCTTGGTCTTACCGTGAAGGGTTCCTTCAACCCCAAAGTGGAAGGGTTTTGTTGCAATGTAAGAACACTGCAAACATGTACATTGCTAACAATGTACAGGGAAGTTTGGAAGTTGTTGCTATTTTTAAATTAAACAGCTTGAAAAACCCACAGCTGCTCTTGCTCCTCTTCCCTACTCCCTCCCTGGTCATTACTCCTCTGTTAGGTATACCTTGAGGCAGGATCCAACCGTATCCTTGCCAGGCACAAGAACTGCCCCCACTGGCTTAAGCACAACCCAGTGAAAGGCATTCGTGCTGGCAGCCTTTTCAGTGGTCCCTATGAAGGTGCTGCGCATTTTGTTTCCTCAGGGGGGAAAAAAAGAAAACAGCCTTATCCCCAAACCTGGATGCTGGAAGTTTCTGAAGCAACAAAACCCCAGGATGTTGAGGGGTCAGGGATTTGGGTGTCCACCCCAAATTTTATGTATCTATTCTTGGAGATGAATGAATCTCCCTTAGCTCTGCTCCCCCTACAGGTCTCACGTCACTTAACTGGCACAGGCACTGGCAGTCCCTCTTCTCCTGAGTTCAGCATTGAGAAGGTTCACTTGGCTGGCCTACTGGAAACTCTAGCTGCAGGGAGATGTCACCTTTCCCCAGGTATCCTGTTTGCTATACTCCTGCAATGGAGAAAAAAAAAAAAAGCGTAGGTTCATTCTGTGGGAGGATTTAGCATACAGCCAGCCCCAGAAAAGACTTAAGCCTTTATTTTAGGTGTTAAAGCGTGGGTTTGTCTTTACAGATGGCGTCTATGTGAAGGGTTGTTTAAGTTGATTAGGCAGAGTGCGTAACTCCAGGCCACCCTCAGGAGCGTGTTCCCGGGACATGCCTTCCTGTGGGCGAGGAGAAAAGACCTTCCTGGTAGCGTTATCTTGCGTGAAGCCCTCACTGCAAGAGGGTGCTAGATCTCGGTGGTGGCAGCTCTGTTTGGCCCCATGTCTTGCGATGTCTCGTGCTGCTGGTTCAGTCTTGTGCTCTGACCAACAGCCCCGCGCCACGGATAGCTGCGGCCTTGTTCCTTCAGCCCTCCCGTTGCCTTGCTGAGGATACCTTCTGTCTCCGTAGCATTATAAAAGGCACATATACATCTATATACAAGTGCATAAATATATAAATAGGGGTGTTATACAAAAATAAATACCCATTCTCTTTTTCTCTTTAGAATAAGTCTTTGCAAAAGGCAGCTTGGTCCCTAACTGGTAGGAGAATGAGTCTCTAAGGGCCTCAGAGGTGGCGGGCTGCTGTTCAGATGTCCTGGTAGGTCCTGACTCAAGGATGTGATGACTGGATTCTGGGGGTGGAGGTCTCCTCTGGACTGGCAGCAGTCTAGTCTTTCTACCTCTTCAACTGGCACTAGGCCTAGGCAGCAAGGACTTCCTGAAAGACAGAGGAGCGAGAGATCTTTAAAATGCACACAGAAATGAGAGGTGCTGTGGTAGCTTTCTTCTCAGCAGTCCATTTTATGAGGATAGGTGCTCTGATCAAAGACAAAGAGCTGCATTCCAAAAGGCCTATCTACGTGAGAGTTTAAACCTATGCTTGCACACAATGAGTTTAATCCACGCTACAGGAGGGGTGGATCAATGGATCATGTCCTAGGGGAAGGGATTCTTGTAATTCTTCAGGGACTTTGGTGCTGGACGGGTGGTCTGGAAGATGCGAGATGAAGGACTAAGGGAGAGTGCCTCTGCTGCAACTGCAGGTAGGTGTGCGCCCTTCCAGCAGCATACAGTTTCATGTTCTCAGAGAACTGAGAAATCTGTTCTGTACGACTGGCCCAGGAAATTTACAGTCCCCAACTGCTGGTGTGGCCTTTTTTAAGCTGCTCTACACATTATTAAGTCTTTGCACCATAGAAATGAGCATGAACAAAGCCATCAGAAAGGCTCTCCGGTAAAGTTTCCCCTCAAGATCAGCTCAAACCAACAAGCACTGAGTTTTCCAGCCCACTGACCTTGGTGGAACAGCGGATCCCGCCGAGCGTCCAAACTAGGGCCTCCAACTTTGCTGCCCATCACTGGATGATGCAAGCCAATGAAGTGCTCTTGAAGGTGAGGACAGTCGTCTTGTGGCTGGAGAAGTTGGTGAGTGGAGTCATCTGGGAGGCTGTAGAGGAAAGAGCTGTCTTCTGGTCTGGAACTGGGCAATCTGGGGAGGCAGACAGACAAAGAAAGAAGTTTAGTACTAAGCACAGATGTTTCCTCCTTGAAAGAGATGATCTATGTAGCAGCTAGCTGCATCAATGGAATGACAAAACATTCATAAATGAGGGGAAATTGGGATAGACTTGTGGGATGGCAATGAGGTGATGGGAACTGGTATCAACCATTCAAAACTTGGTGAGTGCCACAGGAGCTGGGAGGAGTAATGCCTCCCAGGGAGCGGGGGAATAAATAATGGCTTGAAGTGTGAACAGCAAGACAGAGCGCCTGTGACTAGCCAGATTCTGAGCATCTGTTTATCAGCATCCAGCCACAGATGCTGGTTTCTCTCTTTGTACTTTTTAGTCTCCTGCTTAGAAGCATAGTTTTGTTTCCCAAATGAACTGGGACAGACAAGAGAGCACGCTGAGGGCTAACTTTTGTGAGCAGATATTTTCTGGTGGGCCCCACTGGATCATTCTGTCCTCCCCCTCCATAAGCCAGGACTAACCTGGAGGGTTGGTAGTCTCGCTGGGCACTCCCATTTTGCAGCACTCGTGCCTGCAGCAAGGCGTTGGTCTCCTCGTGTGACTGGAATGAGAGAGAAGAATCTCAGTGGTGCCACGAAGCAGCATTAAGAGGTAGGTGCTGATCCCCAGCAGAACCAGAGCCATGGGGCAGAATGGTGAAGCTGTTGCTTAATAGGTAGAGAAAGTCAAAACTGTTTCTTTTGCTATAGCAGATAGAGCAGAACTGAGCTGAAAAACTCACTTCATGCTTACTGCTGAATTACTGGCTCATGATAACCAATGCACAGTCTCAGTGGTGGCACTGCCTTGCTTTATGTTACCATTTACACACAGAATCATCAACATTGCCAATCTGTCTAGGCTTTGCTTAGGAGAAACAGGAACCATTTCCATTAAGAGCAGCTTTTGCCCACTGCCTCTTCCGAACTTTAAGAGCCACTGCCCCAGGAAACCACCTCATCACGAGTGATTTGGAGACCTTCCTGCTCATCCTAGGTATTTGGGGAACTCGCATGTAAGAAAGGAGCCAGTTTGGGCACTTCTGCATGCTACAAACCTCCCAGTGCAACCATGGCCTCCAGCTCAAGTCAAATCAGCTGTTAACTGCAGATGTGGCCATACCTGCTGCATGTCTGGGCTGTAGTCTCGGGGCTTGGTGCTCGCATAGCCCACTCCAGCAGAGGGGCAGATGCCGTTCAGATGCGCCCCGTTGGCATAAGGCTGCCCGTTGACGTAGGGGTGGCCGTTGGCACGAGGAGCAGAGATGGCCCTCAGGGGCACCATGGTGTACTGGCAGGATGATACCAGCAGCCCAGCTCCCGGGAAGCCCATGTCGATGGTTTGCTCTGCAGAGGGAAGAAAGTAAAGACAAAAGTAAAAGCAGTGCCGCCTCTTCTAGTCCCAGGGTTCCTTCTGGGACTAGACAAGGACAAGGGATGGACCGGTAGCTTTTCTCTTCACAGAGGACTTCTACAGGACACTTGAGACTTGTCCTCTTCCCACCCTTCTCCCTGCTTCCCAGAATGTTCAGCCTTCACATTCTATGTTTGACCCAACTACACCTAGGATCCGATCTAACCCACAGGGTGAGCACACCTTGTACATCAGCCCTCAAGAAAGGACACTCACTCTGCTTGGACCAGGCTCTCCAAAGGCAAAAGGGGATGAAGGCCACGATGAGGAGCACAATGGAGCCCAGCACGACGCCCACAATCAAGTACGGCAAGTCGCTGGAACGGGCCACCATGGCTCCTGTCCCCAGGCCACTGTGCCCGCCGCCGAGTGGGGGATGCTGCTGGGGGGCCACTGTTGAGGGTGGAAGACGACCCGGCAGACCAAGAGACTTCCGAGCTGTGAAGGAAAGAGACAGAGTGAGACACAGACAGGGCAGGAGCAAGAGCAGCACTCTCCAGGGATGTCTACACTTCTGTGGAGCGAACAGGCTTCTGCAGTGGCTTTGAAGAAGCGCTTCTGGATGCCAGAGGATTTCTCAGGCTGAAGCATATTGCCATACAGATGAGTTCTTTGTGCTTGCTTTACAGATCTGCCAGGCTCTTGGGCTGCTAAAGCACATAAAAAAGGGAAAGCCTCCAAAACACCCACTTGGACTTAATGCTGTCCCTGTTGCAACAGTGCAGCTGCTTGGAAGACGAGATGGGACTCACTTATAATCAAGCACAGCAGTTGAGACCAGCAAGGGGGAGTTAGCCCTTCTGGTTCCAGTCACCATCAACGTGGCACTTAAGAAAAGGTCAGTGCTGCTCTGAGGAAAATGCTGATGGACTCACAGGGCTGCGCCAGGTGTCTGTGAGTACTGGTACAGGCGTATACACAAACTGAGCACCAGCATCACGCTGAGCCTGCTCTTCTGTTCTGCCTCCAGCTCCTTGCCTGAGTGTGGATGGCGTATGGTCAGGCAGGGCTGGTACCCGTGAAGCTGCTCACCTTTGGTTTCACAGATCATCACGTTGCTGAACTCGCTTTCGCCACCCTCGTTGAAGCACTGCATCTTGATGTCATACGAGGTTTCTGGTTGCAGGTGGCTGATGGAGTGCCAGTAGCGGTCTCCTGAGGAGGGAACACACACGAGGTGTCTTTAGCTCCCGTGGGGAACTTGCAGCTGGATTCAGAGCTAAGTGAAGCAGGACCAGCCAGCAGCAGCAGCCTCGTGACTTTGGTATACAAGGCTCCTTCTGGCCAGGTATTCTTATAGAAGAAATCGAGAGCTAGGATCAATCTCCAAAATCTCCTACCTTCCACCACGTCCTTCTTGTAGTCGCTGTCGTTGTCACTGTCAGTGGGGCGGTAGTAGATGTAAAAGCCATGGATGGGCGTGTTGTTGTTGCTGGCAGGGATGTACTGCAGAGAATGGGAGAGAGGGAAGAAATTAGCAGAGATGCCTGTGCTGTTGTATCCATACTCTGTTGGGCAAGGAAGAGTCAGGATAAATGGGATGAGGCAGCAGGAAGACCCGCAGGGAGCTCTTCCTTGTCTTGCCGCTGGTTTTCACAGTAAGGGCTTCCTTCCAAGAGCTCGTTGCTATTTTATACTCTAACATCTTCTCTCAGGTAACAGGCAGGCCATGAATCTGGTCCCTGTCAACCCAAACATCTCATACTCTGCACCTAGGAGCAGTGACTCAGCTGGGCAAGGACAAACACACCTTCACCTTGACTCTAACAGTCTCACTGCTTCCAGACACACAGCATCTCTCTTGCCATGAGCCAGTGACTGGAGAAGTCTTGTGTTTGTATGGACAGCTCTGCTCCTCCTCCACCCGAAGCTGTACTGCCCCAGCTCCATGTGCTCGTGCTGCATGTCACCCAGTGCTGTATCAGCTACTGTGTTTACAATAACAGCAGTGCCCATCCTGCCCTGTAGCATTTTCGAGCCAGAAGAAGTTGGGAGAGAAAAGAGGGTGATGCACCCCTCTGAATAAGCTGTTGGAAGCACTTAGATCTGGGCTTGTGACCCGAAAGATCCTGCCCACTCCTAAAAACAAATCCTCTGGGCTGGACTGCTGTAAACGATTACCAGCACTTCCAGCTGCTATTCAGCAAGTGACAGTGAAGGACACGTCTGCTGGGAGCTACAGGAACAGAGGTGCTAATGGATTCCAGGAATTTGGCCAGGGGAGCAAGCAGCCACTCCCAGCATGGCTGAACCGTGCTTGTTGGACGAAATGGTCGAGACCCTGAGGTTATCCACTGAAATGTGCACAACACTGGATTCAGATGAAAAGAGCTTCCTAGGCGCTCTGACTTCCTCCACTTCTACATGGCCCAAGCCCGACCCTTGCTGTCTCTGAGAGCTGTTGGATCCCCACTCCATTCGTGCTGCTGCCAGGCTCCAGTGGGGTAACCTGGAAGATCTGTAAGCCAGGCAGGTAGCCCC
Source organism: Anas acuta (assembly GCF_963932015.1). NCBI lineage: Eukaryota > Metazoa > Chordata > Aves > Anseriformes > Anatidae > Anas > Anas acuta. The sequence continues at coordinate 117,998,986 of NC_088979.1, read as the reverse complement.
CACACGCCTGCACCCTGCACCTTCAGAGCTCTTTCCCCCCTACAAACCTTACCATCCACTTGAGCATGATGGTGGTCTCGTTGATGGCATCTGTGAAGGTGATGTACGGCCCGGCCACGGGGCGCTCGTAGACGCGGTTGCTGTACCCAGACACCACGTACGGCCGGGACGCAGCACTGGGCTCGCTCTCCCCCAGGATGTTCAGTGCTCGGACACGGAACTTATAGGAAGTGCCTAGGGGAGAAACGGGAGATAAGAGTTTGACCAAGACAGCGTTGATGTCTTCCAAGGCTTCTGCTGTCAGCACAGGCCACATCTCCAGAAGGTGGAGAGACTACAGCTAGGCTTTTATAGAATATAAACACTGCATGACCAGATTTCAGCCATGTGCTAGACTGAGCCTGCTTTTATTTGCCTCCCCAATTCTTGTCTGGATGGTCTAGAGGCCGGGTCGCAGTTATGGAAGATATGTGGGGGTGGTTGAAAGGCTGTCCTTACCCCTGAGCAGCTATGGGACGGTGTCCTTCCTCTACTGCATGGCAATCAGACACAGAAATCTCAGATAAAAGCTCTAAGCCTAAATAACGTTTAACCAAACACCATTTTTTTGCTCTTTTAGTTTGGGTAGATATTTTGTCCTTTAAAGCTGTCCCACTCAGCAATGCCTTTTTTCTCTCTGAAGTGCAATGGGAATTGTGTGTCCGTCTGCCTTGCCTGCGGCTAAGGAAAGAAAGCTCTGTCCTGTCTAGTAAAAGGCACAGACAAGGCACTCATGCTTTCAGTAACTGTCCTGTAAGGCAGAAAAGCATGTGCAAGCCTCCCTGAGGGAGGTCAAATCTACGCTGGTCTCTGCAGCTGGAGAAATTGGAGAAGCATCTGCAGCATTTCCCCAAGCAGCCCAGGCTGGAGCTGGGGCGGCTTTGTTCGGATCCCACAGGGCAGGGCCGAGTGAGCTGCAGCAGCTGCCTGGCCATCCTACAGGGGCTGCAGAGCTCTCCCACAGCCCCCCAGGATGTGGGGAGGAAAACACCTGCCTACCTTTCTCCAGGCCGGGGATTTCCACGGAGAGGCGGGAGGGAGGAATGTCGCTGGTGGCCAGGACCCAGTCTCCCAGCTTCTTCAGCTTCTTGTACTCCACGCGGAAAGACTGGATGGGAAACCCGCCGTTCCCCCGCGGGATCCAGGTCACGTACACGGATGTCTCCGATGCCATGGAGATGGTTGGACGATCCGGGGCCTCTGGGGCTGCAAAAGTGGACATCAAAGACATGAAACACGCTCCTCTCACTGTGTCTGGAGGATCCCGTAGCTCAGAGGTAAGCGGGTGAAGGACTGCACTGCACACACCCGCGTGCTGAGTCCTGAGTGCTCATTTCTTTCTGCCTCTTAATTAGAGCTGACACCCCCAAATCCTTGCTCCTTTCAGTCTCTCCAGACATCTTTTACTCCTGTTTGCACCGAGAGGTGTGGGCGCAGGGCTTGAGATGGAGGGGGAGAGGCCCGACTGGACAGGAAGAGGACAGGCAGGTGTAGGAGGTGAAAACAGGAAAGGCTGAGAGGAACCAGCTAAGGAGGAAATGTGGAAGAGTTCTGAACTGCAGAAATATAACCTGATACAAAAATAGTCAAAAGATGGGAGAGAAAGAGATGGACGGAGCTGTGGGGATGAAAGCAAAGGGAACGCATCAATTACAGACGGGATGATGGCACCAGTGACTACCAGAGGTGGGCCCAAGGTGGGAAACAACAAATTGGATTAACCAGGCAGGACCTGGTGTTCCTCCAATGCCGCAAAACGCCCAAATGGAGCAACCTCCTACCCTAACTGCCCCGTTTTAGTTTCTGACAGGTCCTTGTGTTAACGGTAGGGACAGGCTGTGGGATCAGCTTCCCCTCCAAAGGCGCAGGGGTGTCCGAGAAGGACATCTCCTGGTCAGGAGCTAGAGACCACCCAGCCTTGCTTTACCCAGGGCAGACTCTGACCCCAGCACCAACCCGGCTACCCTCGCCCTCCCTCCTTGCCCACCCAGCCCAGGCAGGGCCTTACGGGACAGGCGGCTGTTGTCGGACTGGTTACTGCTCTGGGTGCTCGTGCCGGGGTCATCCCTCTGGATTTGCTGCTCTTTGCTGGCAACGATCTCTGGTTTTGGACGCCGGCCTGCACAGAAAGGAGAGATGGCATCAGGGACACGGCAATGCAGGTCAGAGTTAATTGTTGCTGTCATGAATAAAGAAAAGATTCCCAGCTGTGATGTCGAGGTAAATACTCCTTGGACTCAAACAGCCCTAGGGCTTCAACGTGCTCAACTTGCAGCCAGGAACCGAAGCTAAAGGGGCAGAGTTGTTCTACTGTTAATTGCTTTTTTTTTTTTTTTTTTTTTGCCCCTGCTAATATTTAATTTTCTAAAAACTTTTAATTGGTTTTCTGGAAATCTTGTTGCTAGATTGCTGCCCGAGGAGGTGGTAATTAGCACAGTGCAGGGGCCTGAGAGGATACGTGAGCAGGCCCAGCACCATAGGGAAGGTTTCAAGGAAGGGAATGCCATTCCCCACCCTTGCTGGGGGACAGGATAAGCAGCATGGGACGGGGGGACTGAGCTTAGGCATTTGGAGCAGCCTTTTGGTGGTGCAGCCAGCTCAGCATGACACAGACTGCTGGAGGAGGGCCTGCAGTTCCCTTCAGTGCAGGATAAGGTTTTATGAACAGATTGGACAGAGACAGCTCAGGAATAACCCCCAAAGGCACAGGATGGATTAACAACCTCCTGACAGCCCCCCCAGGCCTCTTTGCTTCACTTCTGCAGGTGTCCAACTGAGCCACGGAGGGAGGAAGGACGCTTGGAGGGGCCCTCCCTTAACTCAGATCAAAACACCCGGGGCCAGGCTGGACCTTTACCAGTCCGGAAGGTCACCATGGCCGTCTGTCCCTCGCCGGCACAGTTGTGGGCGGCCATCTCCACCTCGTAGAGGCTCCCGGGGTCCAGCCTGGTGAGCGTCAGGCGGTGCTGCGAGGCCGGGACGTCCCTCACTGCCCAGCTGTCCGAGGCGTTGGTGACCTGCTGAGAGACCGAGGCAGGCGTCGCAAAGCTGGGGGCCAGCACCGAGCCCAGAAACGTTCCCCTGGGGTCGTGGATCAAGTGGGGCTAAACCTCCTCCTGTCTGCGCAGGAGGGAGATGTTTTCAGCCCGATTTTGCAGAGCAGAGGGAGCATTCAAAGCCTGCCCGGGCTTTGATTATGCAGTAGGATTTGGGGGAGCTGTAGGATGCTTGGTGAAGGGCAGAGTTAAGGCTCTGAAGCCTCTCCTCCAACATTTTGTGGTGGAACCACAGCACCTTATGCAGGGAACAGATCACGTACTCCCACAGCCCACAGAAAGACGTGGAAATAATATTTTCTGGTGATGTCCCGCCGCCCCATGAGGAGCAGGAGGGAAGGTGGGACTCTCCTCCTTCTCCCCAGCTGCAAGGATAATATTTTTTCAAGCAAACACACAGGACACCGAAGTGACCCGGTGCCGAAAGGAGCATTAGCAATGCAGGCAACGCAACAAAACGGAAATGCCAGGCCTCTGCTGTATCATTCATCTTCTCCCAGCATTTGACACTGACTGATTAATGCCTGCCTCGTTTTATTTTTATTCCTGAGCCCGCGGAGCTGTGAGGCCAGGGAGGGGAGCCCTCAAGACTGCTAATATCCAGGGAAGAAAAAGAGAAATTCTTAAGAAACAAAGATAATGGCTGCATGGCATCTGACTGCTTGCAGGCTGCTGAGAATTTAGGGTCAGCGCACGAACTGGGGAAAGAGACAGCCGCAGATAGTTTCCAGAAGAGAAACAGACCCTTGCCCGGCACAATTTTAAGCCTCCTGTCATTAGGTTTTACTTTCCTTAGCCATCTTTCACACAAAGAGCCTTTTCTTTTGTTGCTGAATTGATTCCTTCCCTCTCTACAAACACGCTTTTCCAGTCAGAGATGTTAAAACCAGATCATTATATAACTTGATCCTACAGATCGCATAGAAAGAGCCTCTTTCTAAACAAGTTTAAGGGTTAGTGGGACTAATTCCTTTCCACACAATCCTTCAGCATCCCAAGAAAGAGTCTCCAGCTGAGAATTTGGACTACACTGAAAACATATTACTGCAAACTGCAGTGACCCATGGTGACCTCCACTGCCCTGCAGCCCCTTCCAGGTGAAGCGCTGAAAAACAAATAAAATATGGACAAACTCCAGCCTGCGAGTTAAGATTGCAGGCAGCACTGCTTGTTACATGATACACCACTGGGGGACAAACCTCCTCCTGGCAGGCAACTAGACCCTGCAGTCTTGTGAGGATTTTGGCATTTTTTGTGTTGTTTTTATTTATTTTTTTCTAAACTTGCCCTGTTGTGCTCTTGCGTTGGCATCTTCTGCCTTTGTTTTAAAGGGCTATGTAAAGAGATGGCTGAAACCCTCAGCCTAAGTTTTGTTTAGAAAGAAATCAAGAACATGGGGGTGTTATAGAAGCCTTCTGTTATATCGTATGTTCATGAAGTCAAGCAACTCCAGGAAAATAGATACATATTTTCACATAAAACGGTGCCTTGCAGTGGCTGGGAATCAAACACACCAGATCTGAACCGTACTCAAAGCCCAGAGCAAAACCTACCTCTCCATTGCAACCCTCTGCCTACCCGAAGGAAATACAGCTATTAAACAAACAAATCCAAGGCTCACAGCCCACCTGCAGACCAGCACGGAAGAAAGCACACAAGTAGGGTAAAACAGCAATCGCTACCTTGCGGTGCTTCACCACGTAGTAGAGGATGGGGGCTCTGCTGTCCGGCCGGGGTCTCCACACCAGGTCGTAGCTGTCTGTCTTCGACGTGCGGGGAGAGCTGAGGATGACGGGGGCTTCGGCTGGAGACACCAGCTCCCTGCCGGCTGCGCACTGTGCAGCCGCTGCCAGCGGGGTGCTCCCAGGCTTCGGCAGCCCAGCTTTATCCAGGGGCAGCTTTAAGGCACCCTCCCGGGAAGGCGGCGTGGGTGGCTGAGCTGAGCCTGGCCAGGCATCTCGCCCAGGGTTGAGGGTAGCTCCTGAAAGGCAAAATGTCAAAAGTGACTGGGTGGTAAGGGCAGGGGATAGGCCTGACCCAGTCCTGTGGCAAGGACAGAGCTGTGAGAAGCCCCCTGATTCTTCTCCAAAGACCAGAGCTATCCACACACTGCACCACAAGTCCCTCAGAGGTATCGGGTCCCAGATGGTGCTGCCAGCTGTGCCACACCAAAAGGTGTTAGAAACAAGCTTTCTCTCCTGGCATTAACGTAATGTCTCGCTGGGGACTCTCCCAGAACTAGGCCTTGGCCAAATAGGGCTTCCTACACCTCTCTGAGGGCTTCCTAGCCCCTCATACCCTGGAGAAATCCATCAGGGTCCAAGGAAATGGGTGGCACCTCCAGAAACCCTCAGAATGTAGGGTGAAAAGGAAGGAAGAGCTCAAACCCAAGCAGGAGGATGATACCCCAACTTTCTCCTGCTCCCCTCTGCTCTTTCCCCATCCGTTAGGGCTCCAACACCGAGTGCCCACAAGCTCCCAGAGAGGGACTGACCTGGCCGGGCTGTCCTCAGCTGCACCATGGCCTGAGCGCTGCCGACCTCGTTCTCTGCCATGCACTGGTAGATGCCATCGTCCTCGGGCCCCACGCTGACCAGGCGCAGTGCCCGGCGGGAGAGCCGGAGCCGGTGGCTGGCGGAGAGGGGCACGGCGTTGCGCAGCCACACGACGGAGGGCTGGGGGTTCCCCCGCACCTCGCAGGTGAACTTGGCGCTCTGGCCCCAGGGGATGATCTGCTGGGACAGCTCCATCGTGACCTCCGGGGGCTCTGCCAGGGGAAAAAGCACGGCTGCTGAGCAGCGCCTGGCAGGGAGCACGGCAGCGTCGTGGCTTTGCGCTGTTTTCTGTAGGTTCTCAACCCTCCCTGCCAGTCCTGCTAGCTTTGAGGGGTCCCACATGGATGTGGTATTCCCCTTTAGCATCCACATTGACCGCACAGAGGTGTCCCTCTGAGCCACATGATGACAGCAGGCACCTACGAGTCCCATTTCTCTTAGCTGAAACATCGCTCTGCAAAGCTTGTGCTCGTGCCAATAACACTTCAGCACTTGGATGAGATGAAATCTAACAAAACTCAAGCTTATCCTCCCTAATGCTCGTGAGAAGAAGGATGTGTGATAGAAACATGGAAGGCGTGGTACCCCTTATGTTTCTCACCCCACAGAGAGCTTTCCTACAGAACAGAGTGAAAAACAAGACACACTCATCTCTTTGCTGTTATCTAGCTCAAATATATCTGAGAAGCAGCCAGTCCTCCACTAGAAAGTGTTAGAGTAAACCTTCCCCATAGGAGGGAGGATCCATCACCTCCAGCTCACGGTGGGAGCCAGGAAGGAGGAACCACCACCCTCAAGCCAGAATTCATCCCATCTCCTCAGAACTGGAACCCACAAGCAGTGGGGAAAGCCCAAGCCCCTCCTCAAGCGAGGGCTACGGCAGCACTCACCGAACACCTGCACGTTGTAGAAGATGAACGCGGCTCCGGCCTCGCCGACCCCGTTGTCCGCCGTGCAGCTGTAGGTCCCCGAGTCCTCCTCGCTGGTGGGGTCGATGAGGAGGTTGCTGAGCAGGAAGCGCGTCTTGTTGAACGCTGAGACGCTGGAGCCGTCCTTGGCCCAGGTGACCCGCGGCGGGGGGATCCCGCTGGCCACGCACTCCAGGATGAGGCTTTGGCCTTTGGTGACGATGATGGTCTGAGCCTCGGGGGGGTAGATGATCCGAGCTGCCTCCGCCGTGGAGCCTGGTGACGAGAGGAGGAAGGAGGTAGGTGGGAAGGAAGGCGGCAGTGCACAACAAAATCGTTCTTTAAGGGATGCGTGCATGCAGTAAGTAGTTCTTGCTGAAGGACTGAGGACCTTTCCTCGTGTGACACCAAAAATAAATCCCGAGGAAGGCACAGCAATCCCAGGAGCATACTTTGTTCATACTTTGTATGTGCACCCAGGGCCAGAATGGCTCAGGAGAAGGCGTGCAAAGAAAGGAGAGCGGCTTACGTCTCACGCGGAGCCTCTCGCTGGACACGGAGGTTTTCACCTCCTGCGTCACAGGGTTGTAGGCAGCACATTTGTAGGTCCCCTCATCCTCCTGGCTGGCGTTGACAATCTGCAGGTTCCCGGATGGCATGATAAGGTAATTGTCTGCAGGGAGAGAAGAGGAGATGGTCATAAGGTGTGTGTCCTGGAAGAAACACTGTGCCCCGTAGAAAAGGTGGGCAAGCGGGAAGGGAAAAAAACAGCAGGAGAATGCTGAAATGTCCCCTTTTCATTCACACATCAGGAGGAGCAGTGATGCAATTGTGGAAGGAAGAGAGCCTCGGGTGAAGCCAGCTCGCCACAAGTGCCTGCAGCAGATGGAGTGAAGCTGTTGAACTGAGGCTCAAGTTTTTAAAAATTCCCCACATCCAGAAACATCTTTATCCAGGGGCTGGGCTAGAGGAACACTGCACGGACGTACAGGGATGCCCAATGAAGAGCACCATGGCGCATCGCCTAATTCGGCTTCCTTCCCCCTTCCACAAGCTGGTGTTACACCCTAAAAGAGCCCATCCTCAAACTGGCCAAAAAGGGACAAGGAGGAAGCAGACAGTGCCGCTGCTGGCAGGGAAAGGTAAAATTGAGGCTGTGGGGGGACACGGGGGGACAGACTCCTTGGTGCTCACCTCGGGAGGCCTCCAGCCACTCGTGCTTCACGCTGTAGCGCACCTGGGCCTTGGGGTGGCTCTCGGGCAGGTCGCAGGCGATGACGGCCGTGTTGCCCTCATCCACCTCGATCACGTGCTGGCCGTCAAACTTGAAGTCCTTGAGATCTGCACAGGGAACAAAGCAAGGACAGGGCTGCTTGCCTGGTGCTGGCAGAGGACAGTAGCTGTTCCCAGCGAGCAGCTCTTGCACCCAGGGCTGCCCTGTGCTCATCCAGAGCTCCAGCAGCCGGCCTCTCTGCTCAGGGCACCCTTTGTACAAAAGAAATATGGAAACAGGGAGACAGAAAGCGCAAACAGAGGGCACCTGCCCCTGCCAGGGCAGGCAGCAGCTGCTACACCATGACGAGGGCACCCGCCCTGCGCTCGGCCGTCCCCTCCGAACCCATCCAAGTGCCCGTGGGCAGTTTGGAGAGCTGGGGGGCACGAGGGCTCGTGGAGGGCGGGCTCCACGCAGCCTTCCCTTGGCAGCCGAGCCGGCAAAAAAATGTGTTTTTGTTCTCTGGGAAACATAGCAGCGCTCCAAGAGCAAGAGACAAGGCTGGCTCCGAGCTTCTCCCACCCACAGTCATGGAAAAGTGACATGAAATTTCTCAAGCAGACTTTCTGATTAAAGCAAGATCCTTGATGGGGTTTAAATAAAAACCAGCCCTCTTGGCAGGGCGGCGAGAAAGCCTCCCCGAAGGCGGCGCGGAGGGGCTGCCGGGCGGCTGCTGGGGGAGCGAGTGTTCCCGTGCCCGGGTCCGAGGGGAGGGGAGGAGGCCGAGCAGGGGAGGGGAGGTTTTGCAATGTCATAAAAATGATTTGCAGCGAACATGCTTTCATACTCCTGGAATTTCTTGGCACCGTTCAATTAAAAATAAATAAATAATAATAATAAAATAATAATACCAAAAAGAAGGAATAAGGGCGAGCTGCAGCAATGCCATTAATCCTTTAAGACAGGCCGAGGAGGGGAGCCATGTTTCCACTGGGTATTAAAGCCAGATGAAGGTTAACTCTTCACTTGTGAAAAGCTGGCGGCGCCCCGCGCTCCTCCAGCAACGAAAGTTCCCGCTGGGGAGGGGCAGGGTGCCGGGCATTTTCCCCTCTTCACTTTTTTTTTTTTTTTTATCCTCGATCAAGGAATAAAAAAGAGCGAGAGCTGCAGAAATGGAAGGAGGTGGAGAAGGGGCAAGAGCCCAGCGTCCGCCTGCCCGCATCGCACATGCTTCTCCCATCGCCAAAATATAAACGAGCATCGGGGAAATTAATGTGCGCCTTGGTGGTCTGCGTTCATCACGGCCAAACGAAGCTTTCGGAGCCAAGGCATCGGCCCCAGCACCGCTGGCAGGGAGCTGCACATGCACATGGCCTCTGTGCAGCCCCACGGCCCCGCCGCACCCCGGTGGCTGGGAGAAACTTGCTCCTGGCTGCAAAGGGGCTAGCGGGGCTTACGATTATTCTGATTTTGGTGTCTGTGAGCATGAAGGAGCGCGAGCAGAGGGCCCTTGCTCGCGTCCATCTGCCCGCTCGGAGGCGCGAGGAGGGTCAACCCCGCAAGCTGCCTGCGCCGCTGTCAGCGGGGAGCGAAACCAGCTGCGGCCCGCGGCCGGGGGCCAAGCAGCGAGACGGAGCGGATTAAATGAATGGGAGGCCATAAATAACTCGGGACAAGGAGCCTGAGGAAATAAAAAGCAGGCCCTCGAGGTGAAAGTCCTCTCCTCGGCCCTCGCGGGCACACCCGGGCTGCCCTACAGCCTCTGGCTCGCTCGCAAGCCCCAGGTGCATCCCTGAGCCCCGCTCCCCCTGGCCTCGCAGGCAGCACCTGTGTTTTCCTTCTCTCCCCTCTTCACGCCACCTCTGCCCCGGGGCCCCAAGGCCGTCGCCAGCGAGGCCGAGGGGGCCCTGAGGGACTGGGCACGCAGCACCTGGGGCACTCGAGGGGGTTTCCTCCAAGGGAGGAGGCGAGAAAGAGCCCCAGAGTTGGCCAGATGTTACCTACGCCCCTCGAAACCTAGCAGGACGCTTTTTCCAATGAGCCCTGATCTGCTTCCAAAATCAACCTCAACCATAAGCTGGAAAACACTCCTTTCTGCCTCCTGCTTTTTTTTGTTCACCTTCCAGTTTCTCTCCTCCACCTCCAAAAGCGATTTTAGGCCGGGGCCAAGACTTTCAGAGGGTTTTCTCCCAAGACTTTTTGAAGCCGGTGCCCTGGGAGAAGCCCAAGGTGCCAATGGCAATGCCAGCCCCTCCTACACCTTCAGCCCTATTTCTTTCCAGGGCTGCCCCTTCTCTCTCTTCACTCACAGCTTTCCAAACCTTCCCCATCCGAGGCAGCCACACAACCTCGGGGACCTTCTGGTGCTGTAGGACCTGTCTCCTGCCCACCGCTGATGCCAGACCCAGGAAGACCCTCAAACTGCCGTGCTCTGCTCTCCTAAATGCAAACCATGTCCTTGGTAACCCCATCCACCTCTCCCCTCCTCTCCTCCCCTCTATCAGGCCACCAGCGCACACAGCCCCCTTTCTGCTCTGGAATGTGTTCTCCGAAACTTAATCTCGGCGTGGAGCTCGGGCCAAATCCCCCGACGGGTTCGGCCCCGTGACAGCCCCCTCCCGCCCCGCTTCGGAGCGCAGCAACTCCCCCTCACCTCCTCCTCCTCCTCCTCCTCCCACCCAGCCTGGCCTAAACATTTCACTTCTGATTAATGTATCAGTGACAAGCCAATCGCTCTTGGCTTTAAAGCCAAACCAGCCCCCACTCCGCACAAACATCTTCACTTCGGTGCTTTCTTAAGGCTTAGCCCCACGCTCCCCCTTGCCGTGAAGGCAAAGTGTCCTGAGAAGTCCAAGGAGCCCTCCTTTCCTGCCACAGCGAGCGAGGGAGCTTATGAAAACCTCTTAGGATGGGTGAACAGAGGCCTGGGCAGTGCAGGGGATGGCAGAAGCTACTCACTAGCTAGTGTGACCACCGCGGGGACGCTGGCGATGACTCCCTCGGGCACACGAGCGATGCACTGGTACCGCCCCACGGTGTGGTTGTTGAGGGCTGCCACGACGAGCTTCCCTCGCTCGACCTGGACACCCAGCGCCTCGTCCGACCCAGCCAGCTCCTTCCCGTTCAGTCTCCAGGTGAGGTTCACGCCGGGGGGGTCCACCACACACCCCAGGCTGACCGGGCCCCCGAATTTTTGGACAATGGAGGCGGGCTGCACGGTGACCTGCAGAGATTCACCTGCACGGAGAGAAAGAAACAGCAGGAGGAAAGCCCCATGAGTCTTGGTAAAAGGAAAAACCTGCAGTGCTGCTGCATTTTGCATTCCCCATCGCTTCTACACATGCCTCACCCTCCCCTCAGCTCCCCATCCTCCCCCACTAGGACTTGGAGACACACAGCAGCCTCATTTCTCCTTGGCAGGGATGTCCAGCCCCACCTGTCACCCTTTCTCCCTTTGAGGAGCACCTGAAGCCAGAAAGAAGTGGGATCCCAGCAGCTCAGCTCGCCTCGAGACAAACCATAAATAAAACAGAATATAAAAGAGCAAAACACTCACTCAGTTGGGCAAAGCAGCTAGCGGCTGCGAGGAGGAGGCAAGGGACAGGGGACATGGGTCTCTTCTTTCCACGTGTCATTGCCATCCCATGCGGTGTCTCCTGGGGCAGAGGCGCCCAGGGAAGGGTCCCATAAGCTGCTTCAAGGGATGTGGTAGAGGTGCGGCAGCGGCTTCCTGCGGGTGACAAAAAAAGATGTCAAAGTTTAGATTAACTACTCAGCCTGAAACGGGCAGCCCGTTTTGAGTCGACTACCTGTCTGGACAAACCACCAGGTTCACGTTTGAAAGCATCAACAATCTTCCAAAAATGCGAAGCCCAAAGCCACCCATCACAAGGAACGAACAGCAACGCGAACAAAGCTGGCAAGGGGGACCAAAGATCTACACAGCTCAAGCAAGGACCAGTTTGAGCACCTCCTTTCCATACCCATCTCGGTCAAAAAGAGCCCAAGATAACAAGCTCTGCCGAGAGGCAGGGCAAATTAGTTCACACTTGCTGTGTCCCTAGGAGCTGCTGTAGACCCTGCAGGCTCCCAGAAAGGGCAGCTGAAGCCACGCTGCTGCAGCCCACAGCTCCTTGACATGTGGAAATCCTCTGTGGGTAACCACCAGCGCCAAAGCGATAACACGGAAACCTCCCTCCCACGTGCCTCAGCCTTCCCAGCACCGCTCTCCTCCCCCGAGGAGGGAAGAGCCTCAAGGATTTGGCTTTGAGGCATTTTGCCCGCTAACCAGCGCAGACTGTGGCTGGAGATCCTCCAGCTATCGGCGTGGAGAACATCTGAGTCACTCCAGTTCATTTCTCCACCAAAGGCAGCTACCAAAGCATCCTCCCTTGTGCCTCAGCCACCACTGACCACGGCAGTAGAAGTGCCCAAGGTCCCCTAGCAGAGCAGTACCTCCATTGACACCACCGATGTGCCACCTTAACCTAGAAAAGACTTTGCATTGGGTTAGGCTTCAAATTTGGGTTTCTACCTCACACCAGGAGGCACACCGGGGACGGCCAGTCTTCCACCAAAGCAGAAGAATCATTTTGGGGTAGGACTCGAGCCTTGCTCCTCGGTGCTGGAAGAAGCCCACGGAGCAAAGCTGACTCATTCGCCCTCTCTGGATGGGTTTGGCAGCAGGATGGGAAAATGTTGGACGGAAAAGGGTTGGACTCCTCCGAGCCCATGCAGGAGGAGGGGGGCGGCGAAGAGGTTCCCAATCAGACCTCCCTGCAGCAACGCCTCTGGCCAGCAGGGCAGAGCCAAGGGCGCAGACACGCGATGGACCCTTCACGAGCAAAGACCACCCAGGCACATGGAGGCAAGGACCCAACTGGCCGTCCCCAGGTCTGTGGAGAGAAGAAGAGCAATAGGTGGGGGGTGGTGAGGCCAAAATTTGGCGGATGGACCAGCACCAAGCGGAGAGCAAGGAGAGGTGTGCTGCAACAAGTGTACAGTGCCTCCCCAAACCTCCAGGCAGAGTATGAGCTCCAAATGGGGACATGTGGCCATTTCTTTCACAGCTGAGCGAAGGACAAAAAGTAAATGGCCGGCATAAAAAATAATGAGGAAAATGAATGAAAACATCAACTCCAAAAAGGACTATTAGGATCTGGGGCCAGATTTCGAAATTCTCAGCTTCCACAATTGAAGCCAGATTTTCAAAAGCATTCAGTGCTTGACATGCTGAGCTCTCCTGAATAGGCAACCAACTTATTTCGACGCCTAAATGGGAGCTGACCCCTTTTGAAAGCGCTGCCCTTAAGCAGCCTGCAGTGGTGCAGAGCGAGGAACTTTATTAATCGGGCGGCTTTCGATCCGCCCGGCGGCCCCGGGTGCAACATCCCCGGCTGCTGGCACTTCTGTGGCCACCAGCCTCTGCTGGAGGAAAAGAAGGAGTTAAAGGGATGGGAAGAGCTCCAAAAAGGGGCTGGTGTTGGGGGGGAGTTATTTACTTATTTATTTTTAATTCTTTCCTGTCAGGTTGAAATAACAATTTCCTGTCAGGGGAGCGAAGGCTCGAAGCTCCCCTCAGCCAGCCCAGTAAATCAAAGGAGGGGCCATTAGGAGAACCGAATTAACGAGGGCTTCGTCGGATGGGGGGGACGGCAGGGGGGTGTAAAACCTGTCGGCTCCGCTTCCCGCCCCACCCCGAAGCCCCCTGCCCCACGCCGAAGCCCCCCTCAATGAGGGAGAGGAGCGGGACGGGGACGGCGAGGGGAGGCCGTGAGAGGGAAGGGAGGCGAAGGCTGGAAGGGGAAAAGGGGCCCGAATTAAAGGCGTTGGGTGAGAGGTGTTGGGTGATTAGAAGCTGAAGGTTTTACTGAGGAAACGCTGCCCACAGCCCCGAGCCCCCTCCTGCTTAACGAGGGCCGGCCGGGCAGCCCTCGTTACAGCCACGCCGCCTGTGATTTACAAGGGGCCCAAATAGAAACCAGCCCCTGGCCTGTCCCCAGCAGCGTGGGCAGACAGGGAAAAGGACAAAACCTGAGGGTGGGGGGACGGGGACACAGCCTGCCTGCAGGTGGGGACAGATGGGGTGAAGGGGAAGGGGCTGAGGCCAGGTACCAGCAGGTTGGGCAGGGGCACCCCCAGATCTCTGCTTTGGGATTCAAGCTCCTCACAAGAAGCATTTTTTGCATCATGCCAATGTTGCCTGTAATCTTTAGTTTCTAATACAAGAGAGGGCTGGGTGGTTTGTGGTTATCAGAGCTTAAGGCACTGATAAGGAAGATGAAGAAGGAAGAGCCGCAGCACCCATCCCCTTCACAGCTGAGGTAATGTGAGGGCCTGCTGAGAAGCCCACCTGGTGCAAGGCCCTGTCCTGAAGCAATGGCAGGGCTGGAAACTAAAAACTTTCCACCTGGGATGTCCACCCCAGCAGGCAAGTGGTTCTTGGACCCCAAATCGCTGCTGTCCCCTCTGAGAAAAGCCACCACACAAGGTGAGACACCCGCGCGGGTCAGCAGTTCTGTGGGATAACTTTGTGCTCACAGCTAGGGGAAGGAAAACACCCAGAGCCAAAGCTGGCACGGCACCACCACCCTGCAAACCAGCGAGCTGGCCTGCTAACTGCAGACCACACCTGGGCGCCAGCTGGCCCTTAAAAAAAAAAAAAAACACCACAGATTTCCCCCAGGCCAGTCCCGAGCAATTCGGTGGCGATAGACACCTGCCTGAAGGACACAAAACAAACTGGTAAGTAAAACAGCTCCTGCTTGTTGAGCAGAGCTGCTCACATCCACCAAACACAACTCGCTGTGATCGATCTGGGATTTTCTCCTTAAATCTCCTCAGGACGAAGCCCCACGGGCAGCCCCTTCCCACACCAGCCCCCGGTGGCATCGCAGGGCCTGGAAGCAGCAGCAGGGCGCGAAGAGCCCCAAAACCACCTCAGGCCCTTGAAAAGACGAAACTACCACAGCAAGGCAGCCAAGCCAAGCCAAGGCACCCCCCCCACCATGCCCTCGGCACTTAATTTCCCTCGTCCCCCCCCCCTCCCCAAGGCTCCGGCCTGAGTAAATTCAATCTGACAACCCTGCTAATTGGATAAACGCTGCTCCCCGCGCTCCTTGAAGGCCGCCCGCTTTTCTCTGCTGGTTTTCCGAGGGCGATTGTGGCTGTTCTTTAACACGAATTCCATCTGCTTTATTTCTCCTCTGCCCATTCACGGCCCCTCCTGCATATGTATGAGGGGCTGCACCCCCCCCCCCTCCTCCCCACCCCCGACCCCCTCCCACCCCTATTCCCTGCCCTCTCCCATTGCCCGGGACAATAACCCCCCAAATGCCCCCTTCTCCCACCCCGGCCCCCTTTTTTTTTTCCCCTTTAGATAAACACAGGCAGTGTCAAGTGTGAGGAGGAGGAGGGGGGGGGGAGGAATGGGGTTCAACTGCCAGTCAAGCCCCGGGCCCTCAATGAAGCCCGGAGGCCCATCCTAATCTGCTGCATGCTTGCCATATGGGAGCTGTGTTGCCCTGGGAAACACTAACAGGCAGAACGGAGCTTAATAGAGTCCATATTCATTGTAATGCAGTGAAATGGCTTGAGGGACTATTGCCCCTTGGGTCTGTTTTCATTCTTCTGCTCCCCCTCTTTCTTTTTTCCTCCCCCCCCCTCCTTCTCCCTTTTCCTCCCTCCCCTCCCCACCCCACACCCCCCTTTTTCCCTTTCTTCCTTTCAAAAGCCCCCCCCCAGTCCCTGGAGAGCTCTAATCTGGAGAGGCTGGGGGCTCCCAGAAGGGATGGCCGGGGATGGGGACAGGGGGGCGAGGATGGGGGCTGCCCGGCCGGGCTCTCCCAGCGCCCCAGAGCCCCCCAGAGACCCCCGTCCTGGCCGGCGCTTCGAAGCGCGGCACAAGAAAAAAAAACAAGAAGGGCGCAGATGGAGCGTGCTGAGCAGGCTCTTCAGAGACAAAGTGCACCCAGGAAACAGATGTTGTTGCTGCAACAAGCCCGGCGGCTCGCTGGCTCCTTCTCCAACCCGCTACGGCGTGCCCAGAGCGCTCGCTGGGGCTGCCACGGGGTGCGCCTCCAGCTAAAAGCCTTAGCCCCACTTTGGGGTTGAGGTTTGGTCCTGTTTTGGGTCCAACCTGAGGAGCTATCATGGTGTTAATCCAGCTCCTGGAGCAGCAGGGAAGGCCGGCTGACATGGGGCTCTGCAGCAGGACAGCATTGCAGCTCTGAGGTGGAGGATGGAGCAGGAACGGGGCCACCCGCTGCCCCAGGTGTGCTGTGAAAACCACCATCCGTCCTGCCAGCCTGGGAATGTACTGCACGGCATGCTTGTTGGTCAACCCCGGCATCCCAGACTTGTGCAAATGACACTCGTTTTATCATTCACGTCACAATTCAAGCCAGAGCCCACTGTCAGTGCAGGCACAGCTGCAGACAGATGCTGCACAAAGCAGAGCAAAAACCACCCCACGCCCTAGAGACTTCAAACCACAGGCTAGGAGCGCTACTCGCCTTAGGATGTTTGATGCAAGGGGTAACAAAAAACTTATCCATCCACGACTTTTCCTACTTGGAGAGGCAGGGCGATGCATGAAGCACTTGCCTCTGCTTTGGCGTGCCCTAAGAGGCCGGCCAGCATTTCACAGCTCTGCAGAGCTGCTGGTAGCACCCCGCAGACCTCCTAACACATCAGGAGGGCTTCAGGGCTGCAAAGCACCCCCACGAGCCATTTCCACCAAGCCATAGCCACTCAGTACCAACCTCAAGGTGGGAAGGATGCAGAACCTGCCTGCCACTGAGCCCAAATTTCCCCCAGACACGAATGGGACATCAGGTCGCTGTCGTCCCCCCCCCCTCCACCAACAGCCGCGGGGAGCAGAGCGCCGGGAGGGCCGGGCAGCTCCCGCCGGGAGCCGTCATCGCGCCGCCACAGATGTGCCTGTGGCTAGTTTACACGAGTCAGGGCACCACCGCTTTTGTTTTTCCTTTCTCATCCTCTCCAAACAAAAAAAACAAGACTCGAAGTCTTGAGGTTGAGGCTTTAATTGCCTCTTGGGTTAGGGAGAGGTCAGCGAGGAGACAGGCCCAGCGAGAAGCAGGGAAAATAACGCGGGGGGGAGAGCCCTGTGAGACACCAAAGGAAAGCGGGGAACAGAGGTGGCAGAAAGCTCGAATCAGGACAATTAAACAGCGACGAGGAAGTCAAGGGCTCACCTACACTTCGCTTAATTGTGGGATCTTCATCACAGAGAGCAAACCACTCTTGCCGAGAGCAGCCCTCTTCTTTACATGCTTAAGCACGAACCTACCTCCAAGCTCCTTTTTTTTTTTTTTTTAAAATAAAAATTCTTTGTCTACAAACAATAGAAAAATCTTCACCGTGTCAAATTAGGAACAATAACAGAGTGAAAAAGCAAACAAACAAACAACCCTCCCCAAACCAGAAAAGCCCATAGAAAGTGCCAGCGACAAACTGTTAAGCTTTCCTTGGGGGGCAGTGGCAATGGGGAAAGTTTCCTGATGGAGCAGAGAGAAGCCTTGGCTACTTTCCTAGCTTTTGAGCCTTTGTCCTGGGTGTATTTGGCAGTGAGGGCACCTACAACAGTTGCAGCATTAACAGTCAAAAAAAACCAACCAAGCCTATATGAAATACACGTCAGAAATACCTGCTAAAACAGCGCACTGAGATGATCATAGCAGAGGACTTGATCCTGCTGCCTCCAAACTCGGCGTGATCTTTGCCACGACTTCAATGGGAGCAGGCCCAGAAATTGCATTAACAAGTGCAAGGCTAGTTTAACACAGTTGACATCAAAATCCAGAAGAGCATACAAAAGAGACAGGACAAAGTGCTCGCCAGTAACGTCAATACAAAGTTTAATCCCCAGATGGCTGGCTTTTGAGGCATCCCCATCACCACCATAAAGAAAAACTCCCTTCTCGTTTGCACTCCTTTCAGCAACGACTTGTTGCTGGGATGCAAAAGAGCACAAGTCCATTTTTCCTGGCCTTTGAAGATCGTATTTAAGAGGGGTTTTACCTTTTTTTTTTTTTTTTTTTTAGAGGTTGGGAATGAATGGGAGTTTTTCCTCTCCATTGCTGTCACTCAAATGCTTCTCACCAGCAATAATCATTTTGGTTATGGGAGCAGGTCAAAAGCCTCTAGGACTCTCTGCTGGGACTGATTTCCCCAGGAAAACATGTCACTGCTCCAAAAAACACAAGAGGAAGCTCAAGGGCAGCAAAATAAAGGGACATTGATGAGCACCCACAGAAAACCCCCCGGCTGGTGCCCAGCACCTAGGTGGGGCACGGGCTCAGCACCCAGCTGTCACACTGCCCCGCATCCCGATGCTTTTTTGTTGTTGTTTTAGGTAATTTCTGCGCACCCTTCTGCCCCATTTATCATCCCAGTAATGAACACTTCTCCAAACGCTGCTGTGCTCGATGCGGACCCACCACCAGCGCTCGCTGGGCAGCAGCACCCACATGCCAGCCACCAGCGCTGTGGCATGGTGCCGGTCCCTCGCCAGCTCCCTGCTCTCCATCCTCATCCTTTCACGCTCGTGTCCGCGCCGAGAGGGCCGGCACGTCCCCGGAGCCGGAGGCACCTCCCCGGCCCCTTCACACAATGAGCACCAGCAGCAATTCCAGCTGCAAAGTTTGCTTTCCTTGACACACAGTTTACTTTCTCCATTCCCCCGCATCCCGCCCCTGCCACTTACCCCTCACTCCAAAAAGGCGCTCTCAAACAGGCTTAAGCTTTAAACAAATAAGGGTTTGGAAAGCAGCAGCCTGCTCCTGTTTCCCTCCCCACCGCCCCTGCTCTCTCCCCCCCCTGCCTCCACCTCGGAGCAAGGGCGCAAGCGGCGCTGGCAAGCGCCGCGCAGGCACAGAAAACAAACACGTGGAGCCGAGCCAGCTGTGAAGTTGGATTTGGCGCACGCTGCTCTGCTCGCGGGAGGAATAAAAGCACATGGGAGAAGGGGGAAGAGGAGGAAAGGGCAGAGTGAAAAGAGCTGGGGGTGCCCCAGCACCAAGGGAAGAGTGCGATGCATTAAAAACCTGGGCATGTACGTGAGGGTGCTGCTCTCGTGCTCTGCGTGGATGCAGCTCTTGCACACTTCCTGAGCTATTCGGCACCGTGCTCGTCCCCCCCTTCCCTAGCTTGTTTTTGCACACGCTTGCCTCCCTGCCATGTATATTTTTGATGCAGCACGAGAAAAACAAACATGCTTTTACCCCCCGGGGCTCGCTCAGCCCGAGGGTTTCCTATCCCTGCTGCAGGGGGTCAGCCCCCAGTGCTGGGATCACTGACCCAACTTCCCCAAAGCCTCAGCGGAGATTACGTGCCTCGAGGGCATGCATTCACCCTAATCCTCATCTCGCCAGCCTTTTTTTTTTTTTTTTTCTTCCCCCCACCCCCCAACTGTCCCTTTCTGAAAGGGCTGCAGACAAAATATTCCTCCTCTTACACCCCAGCTCCCAGGGGACGTCTGCTGGGGCATTATTCGGCTCTCACCGGTACAATCCAGCCGTGGGAACGGCATTTGCAGGCTACCTACGGCCTCATGTCAACGCCGGAGCCACCCCAGCTTTCCTCTGTCTCTCTCCATCTCTGAGCGACACTAAACAGGAGCCCTTGCACATTGCCTGGTTTGGGGTAGAGTCCAGCGATTCGACGTGGTTTGCCTGTGGTTTCCACCCAAAGCTGTAAGCCAGCCCTGGTTATTTTGGCAGGCCCATGGCTTGGAGGTGGTAAGGAAACCAGCAGCGGCCCAGCCTGGCCACTCAACCCCCTGCAGGCAGATTTCCAGGGGTCTCATTACCTCCCCTGAAGCACAGCGAGATCTTTCCCCTCCCCAGAACCACCGCGAGCGCCTGTCCCTCAGCATCGCTCCAAACCACCGAGCTGACCACAAGACACGGTGCTTTGACATCGCCCCTCCTGCGAGCCACGTTAGGGACGTCTGGCCGCAGCCAAGGAACACAGCTTACCCTGAAGAAATCCCACGATTGCTTTTTTGTTCTCTGATTGGATTTTTGGGGTGCCAAAACGGCCGTGGATCACTGCAAATAAAGCCTTGCTTGAAACCGCGCAGCCCACTCCAATCGCTTCCTTTTGAGGGTTCACATTTTGGAAGACAAAGAGGGACAGCAACTTGGTCACGGAGATTATGACTCCACATTTCACTTCATCTTTTGGACAAAACACAGCCCTACCTTGTGCCTCAGCTTCCTGGGCTGAGGCAACAGGAATAGCAAACCCCAGGCGGTGCAAGCAGTACGTGCGTCAGACAGCTTGGGATTCTCAGGTGCCAGACAGGTATGCGGTCTTATTATTTATCCTGCTTCCTGGTAGCCCCAGGATTTCTGGATTAGCAAAGTACAGATGTCAGCATCCTAGGGTTACAGCTTCATCAGCTGAACCAAGCAGGGAGGGGCAGGCTGATTACAACAAGGGGAAAGAAAAGAATTTGCACCACACACAAAATATTGCGGTTAAGGGAGACAACATCCAAGAGATTATTGACAACAGAGAACAGGATAATTCAGCGGGCCTCGTCAGACTAAACTTTCCGTAATCACAGACTCCGGGGAAAGTGTTTGTCAAGCAAACACTGCAGCGTTCAAACAACATTGAGCTACAAACATTCAAGCAGCCGGCTGCCAAGAACTAAGCAAACAGGGAAGGAAGGAGCAGCAGCCGAGTCAACGTGCCACCATGTGCCAGTGCCCCGTGGTTGGCTGTCGCAGCCCACCCGAGCCCATCGTGGAGCCAGGGGGCTGAGCTACAAGAGGAAGACCACCACTACGGCAGCAGAACGAGAAGCAAGTCACGCCTTCAAAATACTGTCAGAGAGCCAGGTAGGTGCGGGCAGAGCAGACTGAGGAGGCAAAGGAAACGTCTTTTAGTCATGCTGTGGAGCACAGGAGGGAAACTTTGCTTCCCACTCACTCAAAAGCCTGTCCGTCGGTCAGTGCTCCCTATCCGTGGTTCCACCCCATCCCGACAGGTGAAACCCAATATCACAGATACTCATTAGCTACAGATCAGGCCCCTCTTGACAGCCTAGAAAGAAGCACGCAGGACACAAGGCATGTTTCAAGGCCAGCACTGGGCACATTGCTCCTGGTGACCACTGCGCCCACAGCCTTGCTGCTGTAGCCACCCCGTGGCACATCTGGGACCATCTGAGCTACGTGCAAGAGACCAAAAATTCACACATTGCTGCCACAGCTGTTGGGGAGAGGAAGCTTATGGTCTCCAGACCAAAGTTACTGACACCTTCTTTGGAGATGAAGGTCGTGGCTATGTTCAAGAGGTTTGTGGTGGGATTAGGAAAGTTATTTTCCCCCTATCTGGATGAAAGGGGGTTATGAGAGATTGGAGGGCTAGAGAGATTGCTGGTCCTCATGAAGAAAGATCTTTCAGGTTTGGTAGCCACAAACTCTCTGCCTGGGTGTATACTACGGGACGTTTATGCATTTCATATCATGAGGGAGGGTGTTTATGCCATTGGTCCAGGTCTCCACACCATCAAACTGCCCAACACCACAGATTGAGCCCTAGGGTTTTTTAATCAGGAGGAGCATGACCTCCTCTGGAGACCTGACACAAGTGCTGCAAGAAAACATCTTAATGAAAAGATCCTGTGGCTTTAACTTTCCTTTCCCTGTATTCTCACCCTCAGCTACTGGGCAACATCCCTGGGGCAATTAAATCAGCAGCCCACGCACTGTGTGGTATTTGTGGCCCAAGGCAGTCGCCAGTACAGCAGAACGTGCCTGTGTAGGCTTCGCACCCTGCCATGCCCTCCAATGCCCCCCTGGCAGGGCTCCTCTGGCCTCAGGCACTGAAGGACAAGGTGTTTCCAAAGCATCTTGCACATCGTGAGCCCCCCTGATGGGAACAGCTGAAGCAGAGTTCAGCAGCATCCCAAATCCCACCAGGTGCTTCTGGCAGGGCAGGAAACAGCACAGCGGTCCCGACTCCCCATGGGGAGAAAGTTGATTTTGTTCTCTGAACAGCAACCACACCATTTCTGGACCCTCGCTGATAAACAAATGCAGATTTGTCATCCACTCTCTGTTTTCCAGCAGCAAGAACCTGGGGCTGCCGCCAGTCCTCAGTCACAACAGCAAACTTTGGCTTGGGACTGTTCAGATCACCTGGGCTACACAGCAAAAAAGCGGCCAGCATTTTAGGACTACAACTTTGGAGCTTCCCTGCGTGACAGAAGTGGAATGACGAAGGGTTAAAGCTGGTATAACCTCAAAACCGCTCTTTGCTTTCCAAAGCAAGAACATCTTTGGCAGGGTCCCCATCTGGGAAATGACATCCCTCCCTCCCCTCACTTCCCCCTCTTCTCCCCCTGAACTCAGAACAAAGCATTGCACTGCCCAACATGTTCCTCGACTGGTTTCATCTTGGTCCAAATGCTTCTCGCGTTTTAACTCCTGCCAAAAAGAAATGCATTAAAAAATAATATAAAAAAAGGCATGTGTGGGGCAGGGGGAGAGGAAGCAGAGAGAGTAGAGGGAAGTCATTAAAATTGAATCTTGATTAGCTACCAGTGGTGGAGAAAGGAAACAGAGGGGAGAGGTTTTTCCCTTGTGATAGGTCATGTCATCTTGGGGCCATAACCAACGTGCTCAGAGGAGACGAGACTTCTCCACGCAATCCTCCACCTAGGCCCAAACCTAACTTGCTTTGCCTGTCCAGACCGTCACCAGAAGAAGCACCTTCTTCCTCAAAATGTTTTCCTGCCTACCACTGCATACGTTTTTCACCACTCCCATAGCTGCAGATCTCCTGGATGGTAGAAAGGGGCACCCAGGGCTGGTGGAGACCAAATGCTCCTATCTTGTGCTGGTCCCTGGGTCACACTCTGAATATTTTACCCCCAAAAGGTTTTGCCACAAGGCCAAACCACCCCCTGAGACCTCATGGGAAGAAGGTTGGAGGACGCAGCCCAGCCAGCTGGCCTGTTTGGTGGCCTCTCTGCCTTCAGCGCCAAACACGAAGGCCTGGCCTCGGCAAAGCCACCGGGAGTCCTAGAGGAAGGGGGTTGTGTGTACTTTGTAGGTCAGCTGGATGGGACAAAAGATGAGCCCCAGACGGCTTCAGGCTCCCAAACAGACACCCTCCAGCCAAAAACACAACAATCACATCAGTTAAAGAAGCGTTTAAGGAGAGGGGGAAAAAAATCACCACAGAAAACGCAAGCCAGTTTGGACAGCCTGCAGATCCTGAAGCCGGGGACGCGCGGAGGATGTTTTTTGTTCCCTCAGTACAAAAGCCCTCGGCTTCCCCTCCTCCTCCTCATTCCCGCATTTCCCCACTGGGGCTGTCAGAGACAGTTCAAGGCTCCTCAGCAGCCCGGGCAAAGCCAGCCCTGGCTGCCCCTGGAGCAGGGCCAGAGGGCAATCCCCCAGAGCCCCAGGCTGGTGCTGGAGGCTGCCGGGCCCTGCCGTGGTCAACATGTCAGGAGGGGGAGAGATTGACTCCTTTTCTTTAAGTATCTCGTTACTGGTATATTTTTAAACACAGCTGGTTGCAAATTTTTATTTTTTTTTTCAGCAAAGCCATAAATAAATAAATACTTTAAGGAAACTTCCTGTGATCCGAGAACTTCACCTACTGCTCTAGCCTTTTGCAAGTGGCATTCTCTCTCTGGTATGTGTAAGCTCCGCTTGCTGACGCTTTCCCTCCCGTAAGGACCAAATCCACTGAACCATGGATAAAATTGCAGGATTTCATTGCCTGCATTGTTTGGGTTTTTAACAGCCAAGCACCCTTCTGACCAGCGTGCCGGTCTCGTTCTTGTCCCACCTGATGGCCTTCTATTTGTCTTGCAAAAGGTGGTGCCTCCTCTCAGGACCCAAAGATATCCCCCAGTCCTGTCTGCAAAACACTTCTCCCATTCCTTGTGAGGGTACCGCCCGGCACCCTGACCTGTCTTCCTCATACCAGATCATCCCATCCCTCATCAGCTCTCACTCCTCCATCCTTGTCAACTTGTTTTAGCGAGTATTCTGTTTCTACAGCTGTAAAAAAAAATATTCAAAACCACCACCTGTCGTGACGTCCTACGTAAAATAGTAAGGATTACAACAACACCCACCACCTTCTATTAGCGATCTGCTAAGGAAAGCAAACAGCCACCCACTTGAGAAGAAGCCTGACAGGGGAAGCAGCATTTCTCCCCCAGCCCTTCCCCTGTCCGCCAGACAAAGCCTGTTCAGCAGCGTCTGTGCAAGACTTGGCTGTTACGTAAATAGCAAATCATGTCTTGGAGCCAGCTGAGGAAAAAAAGGCCCCCAGCCCGAGGCCCTGCACACAGAGCAATGGAAGTGCTTGCCCCCAAAAGGATGGCTTTCCACAGCGCTTCTCGTTTGAGCAGGATGGAGCCCATTAAACCCTGAAAAAGATGGCTCGGAGCTCCAGGCCTCCTCACCCCAACGCTCAGCCACTTCTCCTAGCCCAAAAAAGGAAACAAATCCACGACCAAATTGCTTCCAATATTTTTTTTTTCCAAACTATTGTTATGTGACTGCATTTGGAAGTAAGAGAGAAAAAACAAATGCATGACTGTGGTCAATGTCTGTGCTGGAATAGGGGAAGAAAAAAAAAATAGACCAAAAAACCAACAACCCAATCCTTGCTTTATGTGCTTAGTCACTTTTGGAGGGGACTGTACCCAGGGAGGAGACCAGGCAGAAGCAGTGACACACCATAACCAGCCACCAGGCCCTGGGGGGCTGGCAATGGGAGATGCAGAGCAGACAGGAATCTAGCATCCATTTCTTAATGTACGCCGATGAGCACAAGAAATTCTTGAAAGATGCAGCCTCTGGTAGTTGCTCAGTTGTCTATTAGGGAAAAAGAAACAAAACTCTTTGGGCCTTCCAAAGATCCTCACGTTACCTGTCCAGTAAAGGAAAATAGGGAACATTCAAGTCTCTTATTTTACAGAGGTTCTTTTAAGACAACAGCATTAGGTACTCTACAAAACTGCAATAAAAAGACATCCTCTGCCTCAAAGAATGCCTCTCTAATTGCTTACAGAGCCTGTCAACGCCTTCTTTGAGAAGGGAAGTCTGTGACTGTCCCATAGCACCAAATACCCCTAGAAAAAACTTTCACTGTTCCGTGCAAAGTCATCTGTAGACCAGCTCAGTACCTACCCCAACACGATCCCCTCCAAAGTACACTATATACCGTCACTTGCTACAGACCACACAGGCAATGTGAGAAGTGGGAAGGAAGAAAGACTTTTTCCTCACTCTTTAGCAACTGGGAAAACTCGTCCATACAAGGGAAATCCAATCTCAGATATATCAGTATGGAAAACAGTGATCATTTGTTAACTTGCAAAATGCCATAAAATCTTTTAGGATGAAAAGTACTCCTAGGTTTTGAGGAGATGCTGCTCCATGATTTCAAGTCCAGTTGGGCATCTGCCATGCTCTGTTCTGGGATGGATAAAGCAAACCACTCTCAGGTAGTTACATCTACAACACGCTTCAGGATTTAAGTCTCTCATGAAAGAGATAAGCTATCTAAACATAAAGTGTAACAACGGGACAAAAAGCAGCTTCCAGAACTCCCTCTACAAGCCTAATAGGGAAACGATGATAATTTCCCTCTGTTCTTCTCGCCAGCTGAAGTCTGTCTGTTTTCCAGCCCCCCCTGCCCTGCCGATAACAAACATCTGGTAGGAGCGTCCTCCCTCGTGCAAGAGGGGAACAGACCCCTCGCAGCCTCTGGGGCTCTGTACCTCAGCAAAGCCCCTGGGGAGCCCCTGCTATAAAAGCCACAGAGAAACCTCTGCCAGCTTTCTCTATTGACTACAGAAGTGTTACATGGAAAACGATTTTTTTTTTTTTTTTACAGCCCCCAATAAGGGCCTCAGTAGTTAAGGAGACCTTCAGGAACAGCACGCGAGGAGTCTGTGGTGGAGGCGATCCCTCGAAGGCCACCCCAGGCGTGACTTTCCAATGCTCTCTATTTTAGGATCTGCCTTCCTATCCCTTATCTACCAGCAGCTTTTACTTATCGACTGCTTCAGCAGAAAGCCCTGGAGGCTCCAAGCTGCGGGCTCCCAGCCAAGGCTGCCTTGCTGTGGCTCAAAGATGTCCTGCTGAGGCCTCCTGGCCTGCCACACGCCGTGTCTGC
Organism: Anas acuta; assembly: GCF_963932015.1. Classification (NCBI taxonomy): domain Eukaryota; kingdom Metazoa; phylum Chordata; class Aves; order Anseriformes; family Anatidae; genus Anas; species Anas acuta. Next base: position 117,973,032 of record NC_088979.1, on the reverse strand, counting down.
CAGCCTTGCTGAGCCTCTCCTCCGGCCACCTGAAGGGAGCTGGGTCCACACAAACACCTCCAGGCCCACACAAACACCTCCAGGCCCAGCGTCGGGAGATCTGAAATGCTGATAAATTTGCCTCTGGACCCCTGGGCCCTGATCTGCGGGTAATGAGGGGAAGGAGGGAAGCAGAGCCATGACTCCCCTTTCCAGGGAGGCTGGTCTGTCTCCAAGAGCGGCCTCCGGGGAGGCTGCAGCCTTGCCTGCCTGGGCAAGGGCTCCCCAAACCCGCTCCGACACGCCAGAGCCCTGCGCTCGCCCCGGGTCGCGCTCCAGCAGCGCGGAGGCACCGCCAGCGGTGCCTTATCAGCCCTCCCCAGAACAAGTAAGGACAGGGGTGCTCGGGATACGGCCCAACAAGCCTTGCTCGGCCCTGGCACAGGGACCTCAGGCAGAAGAGGGTGAATTGAAGCCAGGAAATTGGGAAGGAGGGAAGCGTGAGGGCCCAGCAGCAGCCCCCACATCCTTTAGGAGGCAGCACGTGCTTGGGGAACGGGCACGCGTTCGCAGGACCCGCTGTAATCCCAGTATCATTTCCCATTGCCAAGTCCGAGAAGAAAGCAGAACTGAGAGGGATGTGTATGCTGGGAAGAAGGGAGACATCATTTTCACTAAGCATGAGGAGAGATGGGTGGCACAACCCTTTTTTTTTTTTTTTTTTTTTTAGTATCTTCCCCACCCCACAGCATCCCAGGCTACCTGCACCAAGCAGGAGCTGGGCATCCAGACACCCAGCACGTCCCCAGCCCAATGTTCAACATGGTCGGGAGCTCTCAGGAAGAGCAGCTCTTTTATTCCTCATCCCTCCTCCTGCACCTCCCTGCAACACACGGTATTTATGTGCTGACTGCAGAGCAGCAAGCAACGCGTCCTCTTGCATCTGGGCTGCAGCATGTGGGCTTGGCCTTGGCAGTGTCTGCTAGAGCTCATCCTTGGCTCGTGTGCTAAAATTAAGTGCCTCCAGAGCAGGAGGAGCACGGTCCCAGACCCCTGGAGAAAGAAGGCACGCGGTATTTATGCAGCGAGATCGTTTTGCTCGCAGCACGCACTTTCATTACGCTGGCTCCCTGCTCTCCCAGCTATCTTTCAAAGCACCACACCACAACCAAAAACCAGCTGACAGGAGAGAACCGAAGTCATTCCCTTCCCCTCAGCCACCAAGTGCTGCAGGGGCAAGACACTACCAACAACACACGCAGTGCCAGGAGCCCCAGCTGGACAACCACTCACTGGAGCCACCATCCTTCGTTGACTGATGCAAGGGCTAACGAAGATGAAACTCTGCTATGGACAACTCTCAGCTGAAGAGAGCTTTGAGGCAAAATAGCCCCAGTGATGCTCTTCTGAAGAGCAGGGCAAGGTGGAGGATAGAGCATGGGGCTGGGTATCAGGCAACACAGTGTCCATAGTAAGCTCCAACCCCAACGTGCTTAGTGACCCCAAGGCACACAAGTCCTTCTTCATGCTTTGTTTTCATCTCTGGTCCTGCTTTTGTCTTGCTGTTTCAACAGCGTCTAACGTGGCTGGGTCCCCGTCTCAGTTAAACCTTGTAGACACTACTACAATACAAATAATAATTTAGGTTTTGGAATACAGTGGTGGCGTGGCAGGCCTTCCTCAGGCCTTCGCCCAGGGAGCCAGTGTTAAGAAACCTCTACTTATCTTCAATGCTTCGGCTACGCACAAACTGGGTTACGCTCAGATTTTTGTGGCTGCTGAAATCCGTGCTTGTTTGCTTGGTCACTCGTTTGGGAAATTTTTGGGAAGGTGGTTCTTTGAAGTGGCTCGGATGTTAGGGGTGTCCAAAGCTGTCCCAGAGGAGGCAGATTATAGGGCAGAGAGCAGGCGAGGTGGTCAGGCATCAATGATAAACATGGACTTGCCACTTTGCTCTTGACATTGTCCACTTTGTGCTTCTTCTCCCTCCACCCAAAATCTGCAGCCAGGCAATCATGAGGAAAACCATACCACTGTACATACAGCACGTACGTTCCTGCCTAACTTGGTGTGTTAACACAAATAGTTGACCCTTGCTTGCACAAAAGCCAGCAGACTCCATGAAGCAATCAGCAGGGTCCCACAATTTGTGCTGTGTGTTTGTGGAGCCCATGGGCTGCACAGTCACCGAGCATGGCTGACCATCAACCTGAGACCTTCTTCCTCTCTGCTGGCTGGGAAGAAGTCTCTAACAGGACCTGGAGCTCAGGTGCCAAGACACTAAGCTACTCGTGCAATGTTCACCACTGCTCAGGTGGTGCAAGAGGGGCAAGGTCCTCCAAAGCAAGTCAGCCTTGCGCTGTCTCACACTCTTCCTCTACACCATTAGGTCAAGTGCTCAGGCACAAGTTGGCACACAACGAGATCTACTCCTCGCCTCCTCTGAAGCAAAAATCTCTCTTCTTCAGGCCAGCTCCAGCTTTGGATGTGTCCCTGGTGATGGTGGACACATCCAGAGCAGCTTCCATGCCTCTCTTAGGAGCCCTCTGTTCTCTGTCTTCTCACAGCCCTGACTCACCCCACAAGCATCAGGCTCCAGAGGTGCCCAAGAGCTACACGCCAGATGTCCAGCTTGGCCAGCTGAGGGGTAAGGAAGTCCCCACGGGGATGCAAAGGCTGGCAGATACTCTCCACCATGCCATTAAGTCACGCCAGGTGCTCCTGAAAAATCCCACCCAGCGCGTTTCTGAAAACATCTCCTGACACCGTGACTCGAACCCACCCCTTCAACCTGACAGTGCTTGGGTTTGTTCAACAAGCAGCTTTCGGTGAGGGGGAAAAAAAACAACAAATAAATCGCATTCACCATCAGCTTAGATTCAGGGGGGCCAAAGGAATCGCTCAGGGACAGCAGTGGGCTCTGAAGAAGCGGGGCCAGCTCGTCCCTTTTACCACCCACGGCCGAGGAACGTGCAAGCAAGCACCACCTTCCTGCCCCAGAGGGGACTGCCATCCAGCAGAGGGCTGGAGCCACGAGAAGGCTCCACGTCAGCTACAGCCCAGGGAGCAACTTGGGACAGAAGGCGCTAGATGAAGTAAATTATTATTCAGCATCCAGAACGCCATTGGCTTCCAAATAATTGTCTATTTGTGTGCGTGCATGCACAAGAATCCTCGCTCCGTGGTCTCTGCCAGCATATTCCCAGTACTGCCACTCTCCGGGGACAAGGCCCATACTTGTATTCAATCTTGGTGTTGGATCTCAAACACTAAACTTTCAGATTTTGTTTTAAAAAACATTTTCTCTGGCAACCGGGCTGTTAATGGATTTGATGTTTTTGCTCTTGCCTCCTACCTACCTTTAAAAGCTTGGCACCAGAGGGCTTCTTTGAAGATAAGGCCAAATTTGCAATTTAAGGGGTGGAACTTCATAAAGCTAGACACGGAGGGATGGAGAGGAGGAGGGAAAGAGAGGGAAAAAAAAAAAAACACAAAAAAAACAGGAGCCACTTTGCTTGTCGAGATACACACTGTACAGTAGTACATAAGACTACAATGGCCTCTCTGTACCACCGCTGGCTGCAGCCATAAATTTGCTGCAGCTGCAGGGCTGCTACCTACGCTAGGCTCCCCACGGGTCCTGCTCAGCGCGCGGCTCCTCTCCAGCAGGACAGCCAGCCTGCCCCCAGAGCAAAACCAGAGCCCACATCCACCCAGTACGCACGGGTGGACGTCCCCTGAGGCGACCGCAGCAGCCGAAACCCACAGCGGTCCTAATCCGAGAGGGTTTTTGTGGCAGCCAGCAAAGCCACGGCCTCTGCGGATCTCCAGCAGCCCTACCCTCGGCACCACAAGGAGGCAGGGAAGCGCCGCTCTCAGGTTGTGCAGGTGGAGAACTGAGGAAACTTGCCCTAAGCCAGGGGGGAATCGGGATGCAAAGAACCAAAGCCAGCTCTCCTGCCCTAAAAGGCTGGCATCACTGAGCCAGGTAGCTGCTCTTCCTCAAAGTACCACAATAAGTGAGAGTGACATTACCAGGGGAAGCTGCTTTTTGCATATAAATGGTATATTTCAGGCCAGTGCACCCACATTTGAGGTTTATTTCTCAAACACTACCTCAGTAGGTTTGCATCTGCACAAGCTTTCTTTACCACACCAAGCCCATCATTGAGCTCTGCCTCACCTGTCCTTTGTTAATTAGGCAATAAAACAAAAAGCAACCTCCCTGGGATACCTGAAAGCTGCCAACACAACTCTGACAGGGACCTTCACACCCTTTTTCTCTCCACTTGTAGGATTTAAGGAGCAGAAGAGCCCGATGCACAGCCTTTAGACACAGAAGCTTGTTCAGACTCGCTGGCATGGCAGGCAGCGAACCCATCCTTGCACTTGGCAGGGCTGTAGGGCCACAGCTCTGCACAAGTGCAGGACTTGCTGGCTAATCCCTTTTCCAGCGCAGACCTTGCAGAGCAAAAATGGCATCGCCATCGCAGGGCTTGGGGTGAAAGACTCGCTCCCTCTGCCAGGAGCAGGAGCTCACAGAAGGTGCCCGCTTTCCAAGCCACCATCTGGCTCTCACAGACACACACCACGGCCCCAAACCTCTTGTGATCCCCACGGCAGCAGGTTTTCATAGCAGCAACACGCTGCTGCGTGGTTTGGATGATGCCCAGCCAGCCTCCGACCCGCTGCACGGGCACAAGGTGCAGTCCCCAGCCCCACGTCCGAGGGGAGCTCGGGGAAGGTTTTGGCCACAGGGCTGCAGCATCCCCGGAGCAGCCGAGCTGAAAGGGAGGGTAAAATTTGGCTCTCACCTCTGCGCTGGCATGCTGCCCACAAAGAGGGCGAAGAAGCTCGAGCACGTCCCACACGCTCCCCGAAGCACATTTTCCTCCATCGGTCCCGGCAGAGCCAAAATAAATTGGCACTGGCTCCTGCTCGAGCCCTCCTGTAAGGCACAAGAGCAGCCCGAGAGCCCCTCTCAGCCACTGAGCCTCCTCTGCGCCAGGTGCTCTGCTAACAACTCCATCAGGCACAGCTGAGCCCCTCAGCCTGCTCGTCCTTTTGCAGGGAAGAAAAGGGGCCCTTTTAATAAAAGGAGCATGCAGGCTCCTCAGGGCAGGGATCTGTCGTTCCCTGTTTACGTACAAAACCCCGCACTGCCCGCGGCAGCTTCAGCACCGCAGGCTTTTCCCCTACAACAAACAACTCTCCGAGCTCCTCCGCTTCCACCGTGCTCCAGCCCCTTTTGTCTCTGCTGTGCTGCTGGAGCCCACGCTCCTGTGGAGAGCAGATTTGAAGGAGCCTTGCGCGCAAATGTGCGTGCAAAGCAAATTTTGGAGGCTTCCCATCCTGCGAGTGCTGCGCTCAGCCAAGGAAGCAGCGGGAACAATGCTGTGGGATTCAGGGCCAAGAAGGACTGAACCAGGCACCAGGAAATCAGGAACGATGTTTGCGATGCATTTGGTTGAACAGTTGTTCAAAAATACATTTAGGAGAAAAAAAAAAAAATGGAAGCCGGTCTTCACCGGGACCTGGAATCCCTTTATTCATTACCCTGCAAATTGTCCTTGTGGCCTAGGAGCTGGAATACTTAACAACCTTTTAAGCTGAGCCTTGACCACAGGAGCACCAAAGTACACAGCAGCAGGTTTTTCCCTCAGGATGTTTTCAGTCTAACCAGAAACAGGAAGTCTCCGAAGGTTTTGCAAGAGAGCTTCTGCGTTGTGGGATACCCCATCCCAGCAGCAGACTTTGCAGGGCAGAGCTCCTAGCCTGGGAGGCTATGGTTTAAACCAAGAGATTTGCAATCCCTGGTCCACAAGACGCAAGCAGTAACACATCAAAATACCCTTGCACGTCAAAGAAGTCCAAGGGAATTGCTCCTCACACATCTGAGGCACACAGTTTCAGGCACTAAAATGACCAGCTGACCATTATTTATTGCCCAAGAAACTCGTATTAACCCAGAGTTACTCTGGCCTACTGCTGCTGGGACTTTTTTAGGGCTGAGTGATTGAGACTTACCAACCTGGTAGGTAAGGGGCCCTTTGGGAGATGGCCTGTCTCCACCTGCACACAGGGAAAGATTTTGGAGGTGGAGAGGAGCATGGCCAAGCTCGTGTCGCCTGGTGTGTCTGAGCTCTGCCCTGAGACACGAAGGACACTGCTCTTGATGGCAGTTTGGGTGGCAACTCACCCCACCTGCACAGGGTTCAGCCCCGTTTCCTGCAGGGGGAAACTGAGGCACGGAGCTATGAAGGAAATTGTTTAAGCTCATGCAACGCATGTGCATTGGTCACAGTCCTGACAGCTCAACGTCCAAACCTCTGCGTCCACCTGAAGATTGTCTTTCCTCCCCTGTCGCTCATACCTTGCCTGGTATTTTAATCAAGCATGGTCATCCAGTAAGGAAGGAGAGAAACAATAAAATATCTGGTCTGCTCTAAACAGATTAGTTTTCTTAACTGAGGGAAGGAAGTGTCCCCTCAGCATCTCTGGAGAGAGTGGGGACAGAGCAGGCTGCTTGCTTCCCAGCCCCACCTGCACTGGGCAATAATTCCCCTGTACTCTAAAAGAGCAAAACTCCAAACTGAGAGTCTCACACCTGACTGGCTGGGAAGGCCTCTGCAAACACCAGGCACCCAGCTTCACTTTGCAGTGGTGAAGAGCCTCTCGTCCTTTACTTACTGGGGATATTGTAGCCCCTACAGGGCTACAGAGCATCCATAAGACTCACATGCCAGTTTGTAGCACATATATTCACCTGTAAAAGTTCTCCTTTGCACCACGCAGAGAAGAGATGTTTGTGGTGTCAGCTATTTGTGCTGGGATATCTCTCAAAGAAAGGTGTCATGGGTGTGCATGTATGTATGAGAGAGAGGAGAAATTGAACTTACTTTCCAAATCTGCACAGGACCCTTGCGCACTCTTCAGATGAACCTGCCCCATTTTCCCCAGCGGGGAGGACTGCTCTCTACCTGACTCCAACCCTCACAGCAAACACCTCTTGTCTGTGTTGTAGTGTGGGATGAGTCTCTGTAATTGTAGCTGGGAGGGGGTGGGAGGGTTTAAAAAAGTACATAGAACAAAACTCCATTTATTTCTTGTCAGAGAATATCACTCACTCAGCAGGGAGCTCACAGCTCTCCCTAATTGTCCTATTTACTTTAGAAGGTCCCAAGATGACTCCCATTAGCGAGGGAAGTTATTTCACCTTCATTTCTTTAGGTCACTTAAATAAACAGAACAAATCTTCACTGCAAACCCGTGAAATGTTTCTGCTGAAGTCCTTGCCAGAGCCATAAACCTCAATATCCAACCCACTGAAAAAACCACGTGCATGTATGTATTTATGCATATATATGTAGGAGCCCTCCTTCAAACGTAGGCACACTGAGGCAGTTCAAAACAAGAAAACAAAGTTAAAGCCCTACTCGCAAAAGCACCCACATTCTTCTAATATTTTCCACGATAGTTTTTTAGCCCATGGGAAAATAAACTTTAATGGCAGATTGCGAATTAACGTACCAAAAAGATACCGTGGTAGGGATATAGAAATTAGAACTGGACACCAAGGAAATCAAACAATTTAAGACATGCCTGGAATTACGGGCGGGCACACAGTGTGTGTGGAAGCCTGTTATCCCACTTGCATAATGCTGCAGAGAGGTCAAGAGAGTTTCTTTAAAACAAACAAGGACAAAAAAAACCTTTAATGGACCTGAACTGCCTTTCCCACAATGCCAGTGAAATCACACTCGGGGTGCCAGAATTAGCCGAGGAAGCGCTCAAAGACACCAGATTTCTACTAAATACCTTTTGCCAGCTGGAGGTATTGGGAAAAGTCCCTTGTTACTTTTCAAAGTAATTATTAGCATATGCAGAGCACTGGGAAAAGTCTCATTTGGACACGGCTACAAATGCTGCATCCCGCTTTGTCCCCAGCACATTTGCTAGTTGCAGCCACCACCGAGACCTGCCAAAGCTCCAGCACCAGCAGCAAGGCACACACGCACGACTCCTCCAGCATCCCGCCGCAGAGCAGAAAGTCACTTCCCCCAACCCAAATCGCTCCTCGTCCTTGCACCAGCGATAAAAATCTACCGTTGCACAAGAGAAGAACTGAAATTTTGCTCACGGATTACCCACCCACGCTCATCTTTGCAGGAGCAGCCCCTTCAACACAGCACAAACCAAAGTGTATTTGGTTGTGTTTGCAGGGGCTGCGACTTGCCTGCAAACTCCCATCTGCTTTTGACAAGAGCTGGAGCAACAGGAGACGAAAACATTTTTTTTTTTGCACAGCTCTTCCCTCTCCCTCTCTCCACCGCACTCCTCGGCCAGCCGGTGGCGGGGACAGGGAGATGTCGTGGACCAAGCTTTAGGGGAAGTTTTAAGCAAAGCGCTGGAGCACTGCAGCATGGATGTGCTCCAGGCCCTCCATTAACACTGCCTGGCCGAGGAGGAAGGGCTGGGGGAGGCTGAGCCGCTCCCCAAATCCCACCTGCCCCAGCACAAACCCAAACCCCGCGCAGGCTGGGGTCAGCGGGACATCGCTCTTCTCTTGTCACCTCCTTGGCGCGTCCGCTGACCCCTTCCCAGCATCCCGACGGCAACTTCCCCAACTCCAGCACAAAGCCGGGGGGCTGAGGAGGGGGAAAGCCCCTCGCCCCTTTGGCTGGACGCCCCCCTGGCCCGCTCCCCTCCGCTTCACTCACCGGGGGCTCCGGCCCAGCAGGCGGGGGGAACGCGACCGTGCCCGAAATTGAGCGAAGCAACAAAGAGGCTTAACTCCAGGAGCTGGCAACTTCCAGGCCGGATCTGCGGGGAATTCAGCACACACACACACAGAAAAGAAAAATAGTAATAATAAAAAGAGGAAAAAAAAAAAAGAGAGAGAGAGAGAGAAAGGAAAAAAAGCCTGTTTTGGGGGGAAAAAGGGAGGGGAAGGTGGGGGCCCTTGACTTGGGGGTTGCCGGCGGTGTTTTGCAGCTGGTTATATGCGGAGCTGAGGCACGGCGGGGAGAGCAGCGCGGGTGGAGGAGGAGGAGGAGGAGGAGAAGGAGGAGGAGGAGGAGGAGGAGGGTAGGGGAGCGAGGACGCGGGGAGCCAGACCCTCCATACGGGAGACGGCTTTTGGATGACTGAACTCCCAAACAATTCCCTGCTCCGGCTACTCCTGCCCCAGCGCCTCTCCCTCCTCCCCTCCCCCTGAGGAGGAGGAGGGATGAAGAGGAGGAGCCAGAGGAGGGAGAAAACACAAAATTCAACTCCCTTCCCCAAAAAGCAAGGCAGCGGCCGCCTGTTCACCCTCACACACACACACACCCCCAGCAATAACAATAACCAGCATCATCTGGCCACTGCCTACCCCGAAGGGAGGCCGCCGGCACCCACGGGGCTGCTGCCCGCCCGGCCGCCGCGCTCCCCCCGGCAGGCGGAAGCAGGAAAGTTGGGCCGAAAAGTTTGGCCTGACAAGGAGGGAGGCCGCCGTGGCGGCTGGGGCAACAACGGGGTGGCCAGTGGGATGGTGGCGGCAGGGCCATGGCTCCTCCGGGCCCGGAGGGGAGATGGCCGCCAGAGCTCACCACACGGAGCGGCTGCCTCAGCATGGGGTCGGGAGGGACGGGCAGTGCCACCGTGGGCATCACGCTGGGAAAGTTGTGTGGAAGTTTCGCCAAGCACCTGTTGAAATTCAAGGGGTCGGACAACTTTCCTACGGGTCTGCCAGCTCAGCAGCAGGCACCCACCGGAGGTACCTACGAGCATCCATGCCCCAGCATGCCCTGACCTGCAGCCTCACAAGCCGGGCAGCTTCTTCAGCCATCCCTGCTCTTTCAGGCAAACCTGCCAACACCGAGCCATGCCAGGTTTCTGTGTTATGCTCAGCTCTGCATGCTGCATGTCTGCAGGAGAGTTAGATCCTTCCTCCAGGCTCTGGTGATGGCTTGCAGGGTGTGACTGGGCAAGTCCCTGTCGACACTGCGTGCCTCAGTTTCCCCAGTTGTGTGAATGGAGTTCAAACATCTCCATTGCTGCCTCACAGACCAGTTTCCTCCACAAATTAACCCTCAAATACAGCTTCTCTGAAGGGGATGTGGAGAAAAGTGAGACAAGAAGAAGACTTTTTCTTCCAACCATCCCCCCTGGCAGGTGCTAACCCTTGGGGAAATCATTTCAGGCACAAATCTTCAAAAAAGGCAAAGACACCAGTCCCTGGGATTAAACCAAACCAGCTCCTGCTCACTGCCTCCCTCCACTCCAAAGGATGTATATGTGCCCAACAACACACAAGCTAGTAAAATTACCCCAGAGGTGCTGGGAAATCCTTTAAAAGTCCTGCAATAAAGACAAGTTTGAAACAAATGTGCTGCCACTGCAAGGTCAGACTAGGACTGTTTACGAACTATGAACAGGTTTCTCACACCTTTGCCATGCACAGGGCATAGATGATACACGTGATACAGTTTTTAAATCTGATTTTTCTTGTTGATGTTGTTTCTGCTTGGTTTTGAGTTTTGAGTTTCCTTGTTTTATGATGGGGTACTGAAAATTTCAAAACTCATTCGTCTGCGGGGTTTCTGGATTTCCAAGGAAATATGTGCTGATGGCTCCTCGACTTGCACATGAATGGGCAGGCTTACCAAGTTGAACACAAACTTCCTTCCTCCCCAGCATTAACTTTGCTGTCCAATTATCTTTTAAAGATCTGTTTCCCAGAGTCCAAGCTTTTTCTTTTCATTGCCCAGCAACACAGCCCTTAGGTGCTAAATCCATATGTAGACACCTCACTAAGTGGGCTAATTTTTACAAGTGCTGAGACCTCTAGCACCTGCCTTATCTGAAAAGCAGCGGTTTCCTAATTTAGAGCAGTCGTAAACTGTCCTAAATTAAAACAGGAATTGAATTAGCCCTGACGAGTTTTAGGCTTACAGAGGTGGGAAGAAAGAGGTGAGGGAGAAGAATTAAAGCTACCCTGTGCAAAGAAGTGCCCTGGGGCTTGTTTCGTGCTAGGAAAAAAAAAAAAAAAAAAAGGCCAGGATTGTGGCCCCACAGGATTGCATTCCCTGTTTATCCACAGGGAGGAGGAAACGTGGGGTGCAGCAGCACCCTTCATTTACTATTCTTCCCACATCACTCTAAGAAATGCCTTGGGGATGAAGTAGGAAGCTGGTTCATGCAGCCATGCCCCCTGTGCACCCACAGACAAGCTCACCGGCTCTAGGCTGGCACCCCTTTACTAAAAAACCACCCACCAGAACTGCCCTCAGGTTGTCATTGACCTGGCTGAAGTTCAAAGCAGCGAGAAAGCCAAAAACCCCTCCTTTAGCCCCATTCTGTAGGGTTTAAGGAAGCTTTTACCATGGGCAAGCTGCGGCTGGGGGGGACCCGTCCCCTTCGGGAGGTGCCGGAGCCCCAGCCCTCTGCGATCCCAGGCAAAATTCCCACTGCTGCTGCTGTCGGATGCAAAGGCTCCTCCTCGGGGCCGCAGGAGCTCCAGCTGTTTGACATTGTGCGGAGCAAGGCGGGGGGCACCGAGGGACTCCGCATGAAAGGGCGAGCTCAAAGGAAACCGGACCCTGGCATGTCGGCACGATACGCAGTGGGTAACAGGCTCAGTTAAATTTGCTCATTCAGCCAGCTAAGAGGGAGAGTTTTCTCATCCGCCCTGCTATGTTTAATTCATCCACACATGCCTCCCAATTATGGACGGAGCAATAAACAGACGGGGATGCTGGGGGTGGGGGAGAGACGGGCAGCCCCCAGCCCCCAAACCTGGGCTCCCCGAAAAACGGTGACCTGCACACTGCTGTCCTGGCTGTTTTCCTGGGGGGTCCATCAGCACTACTAACTCTGACTCTCTGTAAATTTTAGCCCAGATTTGTGCCTCTCTCTTTTCAGAAATACAAATTGCAGGAGGTGTTGCACAGAGTGATGCTTCCAGGTGTCCGTGCCCAGCCTTTGAGTCAAGTGAAACTCCCAGCAAAAATCCGTGCAGCATTTCTGCCTCCATCGAGGCTCCTGGACTTGCCCCCAGGTTTTTCTGTTCCCACAGGAGGCATTGGGCCATGGAGCCAAAGGCAAGGTGCAGAAAGCCCTCCTCAAAGCCATGTGGCTGCCTTGTAGGGTGAGTCTGATGAGAGAGGAGAAGAAAGTGGCAAGGATGCATCTCCAGGAGCTGATCAGTCTGAGGGCAGCAGCCTCCAACCCAAGTGGGGAAGCGAATGGGAAGCCCCTGGTTCAAAGGGGTTTCGGCATGAGTTTTGCTTTGTTTACCCTCTTGTAAAGCTATTTGTTACTTCGATAATCCATAGGAAATGGGATCATTTCTCTCCCGGCTTGTCAAATTAAATAAACAAATAAAACCTTGTTTGGCTGGTGAACAGCTTAGAAAGGAAAGTGTATTTGTACAGGGATTCAGGATCTAAGCATCTTGCAGGGGCAGAAGATTAAGAAAGTAATCAGAGAAAGAAAGAAGGAAGCGATTCAGTCATCAAAACTCAAGAGAGCCAAATTAAAGAGGGGGGGTGGGACGGGATGACAAGAGATAGGGCCTGGCTATATTAGGAAATCTGTGCTGGAGTAAACTCAACCAGCCTGAGGTCAGTTTAGTTTCACCACTAGGGCCTGGAGTCAGGGACTTAGACTTGCTTGTGAGAAGCTCTCCCTGAAGTCGGACAGAGATGTCCCACTTTGGCTGAGATGTTATTTCAGAATACGTGCGTGGTGTAATTCTTGTAATGTGAGGGGTAAACTGGTGGTAGATCTGCCTGGTTTCAGGTAGGGGCTGGCAACAGGGTGTTTTTATCGGTACAGTCCCTATTTCAGACACAGTAAAATCAGCATATAAGAAAGATTCCCCCAGAAACGTGTCATTCTCCTTTTGCACAGTGAAAATTATATTGGTATAAAATGTGTTACATGTAGGTATAGCTGTGCCTACACTCCGGGTGTCGCATTATATGCATAAGGGGGACTTTCTAAAGAAGTATTGTTCTGTTAGTGGCAGGCTTATTGATACAAAATATTTGGACTCCAGGGCTTCCAGGTCTATGAGATGGTGAAGTTCATGTTCATTTGTCTCCTTGTCTTAAAAAGTTCAGGAATCTACAGTTGGAGAGATTGTCTGGTGTTTGGGGAGTGCTTTACAATGCCACTAAGCATTTTAGGTGGGGGACAGGGTCTTTAAGCAAAGCCTTTGTTAATTGGAAATAATCCAATGTAAAAGGCAAAACCTTTCGGTTGAGTAAGGAGCTCAAACACCCGAAGTAAACAGCCTTTTTTCCCAATGCAGGATCGTGCCAATACAGCCACGTTTATGATCATGACCACAGAGCAGTGTGGGAAGTCCTGAGCATGGACACAGGAGCAACACGAACCTGGCATGTGCAGAAAGAGCTTGTGCTGATTCTTCAACACCTGCCCTCCTGCCTGTGGCTTCATCGCCAAAATCCACCTCAGAGTTATAAGCCTGATGGGACAGAACATAAAATCAAGACTGTGCATTTCCTCTTTTGCTGGGACAGTGATGCAAAAAAGCATTTTCTTCTCATGCTAGATGAACCACTTTTTTTTTCTCTGTGGAGATGCTGCGTGGAAATCTGGTGCTACCATATAGTCAATAGGAGTCTTATTCCCATCACTACAGGGTTTAGGATTTCACACTTTTTACTGATTCCCTTAATCTGAAGTAAGTCTTTTGGGGTTTACAGACATCAACAGCCAAGATAGGGAGGCATCCTAAAGGTGTTCTGGGTTAATGCTGAAGGCTGAAAAGACCCCTTTAGCTGGGGTGCAGTCCCCGAGTAATTACACTGATGATAAATAGCAACCTGTCATGTCTATCAGCAAGGGAGCTTACATTTTAAGGCATGCAGATCTCCTTTACATCACATTCTCTCTTTGTGGCAGTCGGTCTATTCACCTATTATTTACCCGTAATCTCTCCTCCTCCACCGCTTCCCCACACACCTGTTGCCTTGCCTTCCTTCTTTTTCATCACCTGTGCCTTGTTCTGCCCCTTGGAAGAGCCCTCCAAAAAGTCCTCATCCCCGCCAGCCCCCCGTCTGTCCCTGTGCCCCCACCCTGCCATCACCTGCATCCCCAGCGTGAAATCCGTCCGGATTGACCCTGCACGGAGTACTTTTGAGCTGGGTCAGGCTCGCTAGGGCGTGCAGTGCTGATAAAAGGCAGCTCTGATGGGCTCTGTCAGGGATCCCGGAGAAACAGCCTGGAAAAAAATCTGTGAGCCCACGGCCCAGCCTGGAGACGACAAGGCATGTGGGGAAACACCCATGGTGCAGGTGGGTCCTACTCAGCCAGCCCCTAGTCCTTCCTGAGGACAACTCCCCTCTCCTGGAGGTCCCCCTGGCCAGGGGAGGTTCCTCACCTCTCAAGGAACATCAGAGGTGCCACCCTTCATAAGCCAACCCTGTGCAGCCGTGTCCCTGCAGCTAGCCAAACCTGGGGAGCCCGCATGAGACTGCCCTAGGAGAGGGGTGCTCCCTGGTGTGCTCTTGTCCAGCTCAGACAGAGGCATCTCCTAAAATATCATCGTGGTACTGACCTGCCTTTCTATCTTTGTTCATTATTCCTGGAGCGACCCTTTCATATCACCCTCAGCAATATCCCAGCCCTCTGGTGTTTAGACTTGCAGCCCCTGACTTCTGAACTGCTTTAAGTGCCTCTCCTTTGGGTTAGGCTGGCTATGCATTGCCTGCCTACATTACTCCTTTAACGCTCTCCCTTCCAAAATGCTACTTTTGTCTCAGAAACCGAAGGCTGACACCCCACTGCAATCTGCGGACCGCGTAAAAGAAAGCTGCTCTTACAGCTCCGTGCCTCTCTGCGCGTCTGCCCGGTTTTGTCCTCTCATTAGGCTGTGCACACACACACTCCCGTTGCATGTTAAAGAGCAGGATAGCAAAGCACCTCCCAGGCATTTCTTTGTAACTTTAGAAACCAGGTCCCCCTTTAGAAAAGAGAAGCACGGCTGATAGCAAGGCCGCGGTGCTCAGGGGTATACAGTTTCTGAGGACAAGGGTTAGATGGACTTTAAAAGGTTATACAGCTTAGTGTTTCTGAGCCTTTTTTAATCCAGAGAACAAACTAACCTTTGGGGGAAGAAAAAAAAATAATAAAAAATCCACAGATTCTTTCACAGAGTGATACCACACAGCAGCCAGTGTGCGCTGCCAAAGAAAGATCAGCCAAAGCTTTGAAATTCTGCTTTTTTTTTTTTTTTTCATTTCTCCCAGCTGCTTTTATTTGCCGCTGTTTCATTTGGCTGCATGTGTTAGATGTTGCACGAGGCGTGAGGGTACGGGGGGAGGACTCGGAGGAGGATGCTGTGACCCAGTTGTGGACCACCTCCTGAAGCCCTGTGAGCCATCAGTGCTCCCAACACCTTTGTGTAGCCTACCAGGTGGCACCAAGGCCAAGATTCATGCAATCCCCTCCTGCCTGGCACAGGCCATGCCCGCAGGCTCCTTGTGGAAGGCAAAAAAGGGGTGCAATCCTTCCGTACAACTCGGGTTTTTGGTGGTACAGGAACAGCTCGCCTCGTTACTTCTGGGCCTACTTGGGCCTGCTGTTTTGGACCACCCCAGCTTAGTGCTCACAGCCCTTTGGTCCTGTTTGTTGGTCAGGCAGATAGTCTGAGTTTGGGCCCAGTTCTCCCTCAGCTACCTGGGTGTAGGAGCCCCCAAATTCCCAGTGGTGTGGAGGCAATGTAACACGAGAAGCGTGTGAGGCCCTTTCTTCTGGCCTCCTCTCGTAAATCACCTCCTGCAGCAGCACCTGAAGTCGTTTTGGCGAGACCAAAGCATGCATCAAGAAGCTTTTGTAGGGAGCCTGGGCAGATCAAATGCTCTCCGAGGGTTTGCTGTACCATGCAGGCCTGCAGACCATGTGGCTGGGGTCGCTGAGCACTCGTGGAGTGAGGGCATAAAGCCACCAGGGAAATCCACATTTCTTCTGCTCATTGCGCTGACCAAGCAGAGTGACCCCAGCTGAGCGATCAAGCATAATCTCCTTCCCCTTTCCTCTCATCAGAATATAGGGTCAGTTTGCTGGAGAGGTTTCAAGTTATACCAGCTTTCTGGTAGTGAAACTTTCCCGTGAGACTGAACTGTGGGGCAGCTTGCTTTTTCTGTGGCCTTTCCTACAGTGTCCCTTGCGTGAGCTGCAAGGACAGGGAATTCCCCTCCCACCAGAGCAGCTTGTGCAGCTCCTTGCCTGTCTCTCTTGGTGGGAGAGACATAACAGGAGATCCTACAGCCTGCTTGTGAGGGGTGAGGGATGTACCAGTCCCAGTTAGACCATGATACTGAGTGATAACCGAATTGTCTCGTGTGGTTGTGCTATGGTGCTCACCGCCTCATCCCTTACCTGCTTCTGCTGCCTCATCCTCCCATCCCGTCCTTGTCCAGGTCTCTCTGTGTGCCATCACTGAGGATCTTCGTGTGTGGGGTCAAAGCATGTCTCCAAAACATGAGAAATGAGGTTGTGCCATATTAGAGGTACTTATACCCAAAGAAGATAGAGCAAAATACAGCCCTGAAGACCCCAGCATGACCCGATGCTGCTGCCTCTCAGGCACGTTTCTTGGGTGTGTGGGGGATGTCAGATTTTCTCATTTAGTGCCAAGTTCTTCTTCCTAGAGTGCATCCAAACTAAAAACCAGGCCCCCAGACCCTGCCCCCTTCTGAAGGCCTGCTCGCTGCTGCTCAGAGGACAACAACCTCTCCATGGTCAAGAGGCTGGACTTCCTGTAGGGAAGCACGACATCAGTATCAAACACTGCACAGCTCGGCCGGTTTTGTTCGTGCTACCACCATTACCATCACCACAAAATTAATATATCTCTACCCAAGAGATATTTGCGTAAAACACATTTTTTTAAATAACCCTACAAAGGGTTAATGTATTTGGGGAAAACCCTGGGACCACCTTGCCATCTGGCTGATCTGCCCTGTGTCCTGTGACCTGGGATTTCCTCAGGACCCCAAAGGAGCCGAATTTCCTCCTTGAACTTCAATGGGAATTGGTGGGGGGGGGGGGTCTCCCCTCCCTCAAAAGCTCAGACAAGCACTGCTCAGGCATCTCTCTCTTCTGCTTGTCACTCTTTGCCCTGTTTGTTTATTTTTTGCACTTCTCACAGCCCGGACAAGGCAAACAGGCTAGTCTATTGTTGGTGTGCATCTCTTTCACTGTAAGCTTTGTTTATGTCTTAGCACAGTGATGCAATATTTGGGTTGAACGCTTCAAGGGGAAATGTTTATAGAACTAAAAAAATATTTCCATTTGATTTGTTTATAGGAAGTTTTTTCTTGTGGTCTTTGGTTTTGAAAAGGCCTTCGCATGTTTTCTTTTCTGCCCCCCCCTCAGCGCTCCCCCTTCACAGATTTGAAGTTTGGAGCCAAATTCAGCCATGATAACACCGTGACTGACTCATTAGGTATTTCCACCACAGCTCAGCACTGTGGCGTTGGAGTATCTTCCTCCTGGCACCCCAGCTCTTCCCAGCACTGTCATCCTCCCCTGCACCAGCTTCTTCAAGCCTGTGTGTGGGGTTGGGGGGCTCCAGCCCTGGACCCCCACGACCGCCCCTTGCTCCCGAATTGCCCCTGCCTGGGGCCATCCCTCGGGAAGGGCGAGCTGCACCCCGGGGGAGAGCTGGAAGAGTTAAACGGGAACGGTACTGGGAAGGGAAAACAAAAGAGTAATAGGAAAGGCATCTTCGTGTGACCAAGGGCTTAACCGAAACCAGGCCTTCTCCCTCCATCCCAGCCGGGAAAACAAGGGAATATGTGCAGGCAGCCGCCGGCCGAGCGCGAGCATGCGTCCTCCTCCGCAGGCAGCAAGGCACGGCCGAGCGCATCCACTCCCCCTCGCTGCCCTCTGCATCCACTTGCCATACGTGTGTCTGCCAGCAGGAACAGGACAGAGAGCACCGGCTGTAACAACACGTCCTGGGCTGCTTGAACCAACAAATACCAGCCCTCCACATTTTCCCCCACACAGCCCCGCACCTATGTCACCACCATTTCGGCCGGATGGCCCCCGAGCCCAGGTGCAGATGGCTTTCCATGAGCTCACCAACCAGCAGGGCTCCACAGACCATCGTTTGGCAACAGCCGGCATAGGAAAAATTACACTGAGGGCTGTCTCCAGCTACTTCCAGCTGCTGCCTGTGCAGGAATAACATGAGATCACTGGCTCGGAGGACGCCTTGGCTTCCTCAGCCTCTGGCCATCAGCAGGTGGCCCTGGAAGTGGAAAACCTTGTGAGCTGTGGCACGGGGAGCTGGCGCCTGGGCACTGGGATCGCACCCAGATGTATAAATAAAACCCAAGCTCTCTTGCCTTGCAGGCTAGCAGGCTCTGCCACATGAGGAGAGGGCAACTGGTGTTTGTTTTCCCCCCAGTGTACACCATTTTAGAAAACAGCATGCCCTGTCTGGGAGCGTGACGGCTACACCACAAGTAGGCTTGCCTTATCCCTTTAGATTAGGGCTGAGGCTGCCCGAGAGCCACAGACACTTGTGCATTTGTGCACCCCAAGCTAGCTGGTGAGGAGTGGGGCTGGCCTTAGTCTCTGCTGAGAGCATTACCAGAGGTTTCCTCGATGGTATGTACGAGGCTGGGTGAAGGCCAATGTATTTGTACAGGTGAGAATTGTATTATCTGTGGCTTCTTGGTCTACAACACGCCTATGGGCCACCATAACCAATATATGCTGGTCTGTCTTGGCTCTCCTAGCGCAAGAGAGACACCGGAGCATCATGCTGTTAGGGATTTTAGTACACTGAGAGCCAGATGGAATAGAGCACCACAGGAAAACAAGGACAAGGTAGACCAAAGTGTACTTACAGGTCCCATAACCACAAGCCTTGCTTTGGGACATCATTGGGAGTAACTGCACTCCCCGCTGATGGCGACTGCACATCTGCTTGTGTGCTGCTGTCAGATGCTGGATGGTGGTTCCTAAGAGGGGCAGAAATAGCTTATTTATTCTGTTTGGCATCTATATCCATTCCCTCTTATTTCTCACTTCTCCTCCCAACCCATAACCCCCTCCCCCAAAAGCCAAGCTAATGCCTTCCAGATGAGGTGCTAGAAGCTGTTAATTGCACCCGGATCCATCCTGATTTGTGCTTCAGTCAGCGAGGCACCTCGCTAATGGATCTGAGACTTGGCAGTGGGCCTGGGCCTGGCGTCAAAGGAAATAGATGAGAGGGAAAGAGAGAGCAGAGGGCTGGAGGGAGCGCGGGGAGACCCAGAAAGGAAAATGATCGCTCCTCCTCGCAGCAAGGGGCTGGCTGGTGATAAGGGCCTGCAGTTCTCCCTGTGGCAGAGGAGCATTGCCTTCTCCTGGTGGAAACCCAACACAGGCCCCGGGAGCTGCTCCCTGCTCTGGGGAAGGTTCGTGCTCATGGAGGCAGAGCTGCAGCACACCTGGGCCTCATGGGGCTGGAGATGCTGGAGCCTGGGGATGAAGAGCTTCCTACAGACTACCAAACTTTAAGGGTTTCCTCTTCAGTGGGTTCTCAGGAGCCGCCTGAGGTGCAGGGCTTGCTTCTGGACATGTGGGACAACACCAACCCAAGGTGATCACAAAGATGGGATGCTAAGGCTGAAAGCACTGGAGCCTTTCTCCCTCAGTAACTCCTCAAAAGGATCAGCTTTGTCTGGATGGAGAATCTGAAGGCCCCAGTGCTGCAGCCCCCAGGATGTCCACTTCAGCATCACAGCCTGGGGCTGAGGAAAAGATTGTCACTAAGTGTTTTGGGGGTTATCTTGAGGTTGTTTGGGAGTTTTCTTGGCAAGAAGCAGCCTCCTTTCTGTGTGCTGGAGGCCCCAGGAGACCACACAGTGGTTTCTCTCCGTCATGAGTTACCCCTCCAGCACTAAACCCAGTGTCTTCCCTAAAACATTTTATGAAAGGGAGTTTATTACACTCATTTTACTGGTGGAGAAGATGAGGGTCAGAAGCAAAGTAACTTTGCCTAAGGTCCCACGTGGAGTCTGGGCCCCATCTGGGAGGGGGACTTGTGGTTCTCAGCCAGAGGCTACCTCCTCTGCTAGACCAAGCGCTGAAACCAGCAGCACCATGAAGTCAGCAGAGAGGGAAGTAAGGTTTAAAGGCTATACCAGATTTTAAAAATGCCTACTCAGAATAGAGAAGATGGTCAAACCCACACTGGGTGATCTGGACAAGCAGGAAACACCCAGGTGGAAGGGAAGAGTTGAGCAGTCTGCAGCTACCAGGAGGGCCCTGGAGGTTGTGGTGCAGCATCTGGTAATGAACTCGATAATCCTGGGAACGACGCTCCTGGTGGAGGAGATGTGCCAGGCTGAACATGGAAACGGGACAACCAGAAGCAACCAACGGCAGTGGGAACCCAGTTGGTTGGAACCAGTAAGGAACCGTGCTGAATCCCCTTTGGCTGTGAGTCCCATTTTCATCAACTTTGCAATTCTTGGCAAAGATATGAGGGAGTTTCACCTAGACTGTGATTCATTTGGTGAAATCTGATCTTGGCCAGCAGGGGAGGGAAGCAGACAGACAGACAGACTGACAGAGACACGGTGTGCAACATGAGCAGAGGCAGAGGCAAGGCTGTCAGGCCTCTGCAAAGGGGGCAGAAAGAGACCTGTTCTGCCCGATAGGGATCTCGGTGGGCAATCTGCTAGGGGAAGAGGTAAGGAAGTAGGAGAGCAAACTAATTACAGACATTGTGTGTGTTTGTATGTGTCTACAGACTGATTAGCTCATTGTCTCCAAAGCATTTGGGAGATGGAAACCAGTTAATTATCCTTATTAATTTTTCCCCTTTTGCGGTCCTGGTTATTTTTGGAGACCATTTTAAAGACAATGCACCACCAGGTGCTGGCTGCCCCAAAGCCTGCTGGAATTCCCAACGTGTCTTTTCCTTCCCTCACACAAAGGACAAAACCCAACGAGAATGATTCCTGCTTCTTGAAATGAGGACAAATCAAATAATGAAAAAAATAAAATAATAATGGCAGGGAAAAATGACGTCTCCCCACTGGCATGCCCACATGACATGATGTGTGTCTGCTTCTGTGCCTCTCAGGGGACAAAGACAAAAGTGGCTGCCCGTTTCTGCACTTGCTGGTGCCCTGAGATACTGGCAGATG